>NW_024037069.1:36503768-37812770 GCF_015706575.1 Patiria miniata | reverse complement strand
AACCAATAGGAAAGGGTAGGCCTACACACTTTTTGTACTGAATGAAAATTATGCATCAATCGAATTCAAGATTGAGCGACTTGTTCTGATCCAATATACCATTGTCATGTTGCGGCCATTTGGATTTGTCCCATTCAAATCAACGTAACCAAAGCGAGGCTGGAAGGAAAATAGTCTGGCTCCTTTTTGCACACACACACACAAAACACTCATTCATTCAAACTGGATGACGATGCCTAGCGGCGATGTACGGTCAACTTTCTGAGATTCTAAGATTCAGTATTGTTATTGGATACAGGGAACATGACTGAAATGGTGGCAGCATGATAAAGGTGTATTTCATCCTCATATTTTTAAAGAAAAAATAGGGTCTAATTCCGAATCGGCCCTCAAGTGGATGAATGGACCACAAAACAAAGAAAACGGAGGGCATACAAAATTGTGATTTGGCCAGCGTGTAGGAAATTGTGGGCCTACGGTACAACCGTCAAGTGCAAAGTGTCAGGTAGTATCCGATTTGTCGAGCGCAAGTTAAAAAAAATATTGTTTGTGTAGAGCCAAACTTTTTCCCTCCATATTTCGTGTACTTTCATGAACAAAACGTAACTGTGCCCTCTGCGGTACGGTGGAAGAATAGATTGTTTTTTAAAAGCAGAACACAGAAATGCGAAATTGAAAAGTTCGTAAATGAAAGTGAAAACGCGCTAAATTATATTCACAAATATCAAAATGAAAACTGGCGTCTACATTGTTTCGCTGTATACCATTTTATTCATCTGAATGGGCAAACTGCAAAATTGGCTTGTACTTCGGTTCGTTTCCAACTTTCCACGAATTGATTTGGGCCCAGGTGGCATTGCACTAGGTTGGCAATCGTTTTGAAGGGACCTGGGACGTAATAATCAGCTTCCATCATCTGAAGGACATGATATTGCCAAACGAAAATCAAATTCTTTTAATTGATTCCATCTTCATCATCCATACAGGATACAGTGCAATGCCCCCGCTACAAGGAATTTTATTTGATTTTGAACTCAATAACATATTTTTGCCTGTAGGCTTACCAGGAACAAAGTCCGGAAAAAACCCAAAGTACATCATAAGCAAATCTACAAAGGGCGATTAGGGTGTTTAAATCGCCTTGGGTCCGACATCTGGCTAATAGAACTTTTACATCTGACGTCTGAGGGCAGGTCTTTGTTCGTTCGTGATATGCAGTTTGTACTTTCATTGTCACTGAATATAGGAAAATGCTCCAGTGAGGGTGCACAGTGCATGGGTCTATCTACCTTTCTAAACGTTGACGGACCAGTGGAAAAGTGAGGCATCATTAAGGGGTTAGTGGGAATGGGGTGGGTTAAGCAGTGTGAGAGGAAGCCAATCGCGGCTTAACACCCCCACCAAACCTGCATCCACCCCGTCCATCCTCTGCATATGGTTCAGTATGAATACTGGGAGATTTGTGTCTGTTAAAGGGATCCTGCGTCCTGTAATGCGCCCAATTGGGCTACAAAACGCGTTTTGAACGAAATGCTGTTAATCGGAAAGAACATTTAAAATAACTGGGCGTTTTTGTGTTATTCTTGTGTTATGCGTGCGAGAACGACTTTCGGGGTCCACTTTTACGACCCCAACAAGTCGGGCTGTTCATGCTAGTTGTGATTCCAGCTGTAAAGTGTTCGTCTTCTGCGGAAGTGTCGGAAACCACATTTTGTGCAGTGGTAATGTGTGTTATTTATGTGACATATACATAACGTGTATGGTACATTGACTGAATACGACATGAAAAACGTGCGCGTACTCAGTCGTGTCCGATGTAAACAACCGGTTTTTTTGTATTTTCTCGGGAACGGTAAGACATTAGGTTGGTTTCCTTTCAACCAGATGTTTGAAATAGGATAACTAAACAATGCAAATCACGAAAAATTTGAGGATTTCAAGACTCGGTGCCCCTTTAACTCGTTTGTCAGTTATTGTACACGAAAAAGCTTTCAAGGGAAAATGTAAATGAATCTTAAACAATTACATCTGTTCCAATGTTTTTACTTTTTTTTCTCCGGACAAGTTTATGTCGGCTGCGTTTAGCTAAGGCAACACTGACATCACTTTGCTTTTTAACGCAATATTAAAAAGAAGGACATATCAAGACATCATAAAACAGTATGCATGCTTTCTTGCGTATACACGGTGTCATTAACATCAAACAACCGCTTGCCATATTGGTTGACACACATACACACCTCTCCATCCAGTCGTACAATTTGTAATTTGAAGCGGAATGACATCCTTGAAAATGAGAAATCAAAATTGACATTCAAAGAGCTAAGTGGAGATTCCAGCCGGAACGAGGCAAAGAGGCGTTACCAAGGAGATGTGTTAGTGTCCGAGGCCCACTGTTGGTCCTCGTCCGTTCCCGCGGACTTAAAAGCATTAGGATCATTTAATTTTCATGCATTTGGTTCGTTTCCAATAATAACACCACTCAAAATCCTCAAGGATTGTTGAAAACCTAATATGTCGAAGTTTCAGCTCAGTGGATATTGCTGTTTTCGAGAAAACAGTGAAAAACCATGCACAACCTTTCGATCACGAGACACGATTTCTTCAACAGCACTCACTATTCCCAAAATAAGTCAACTGACTGATCGTTGGAAATAACTTACATGTCTTGATTTCTTTCAAATGACAGCAAGCCAGACGGAATAATTTCAGTGTTTTAGTACAAGTATGATCTTTAACTCTTTTTTGATAATAAGTCGGTAGGTTACTATTGGGATAATGCAAATGATCCTATATATAATAGCCTATTAGGCGGTCATTGAACCGTTTATACAGTACAGGAAATTGCCCCGTGATTGTATGATCAGATAAAGCTAAGAATAGGCGAAAAGCTGATTAATAGGACTACACTGGTCTTAGAAATGTCTTTATTGTTGTGCTTAGAGCTTGGTTTGTGAATTGAACTCGGTGAACACTTTTTTTCCTCATTGCATATAGACCACTGTATTTCTCTTAATGAATTAATATTGCACGTGCGTCATGCACTCAAGTACACAGCGGTCTTCGGCTTGAACTTCCCTCAAGTCACCTGAACCTTACACCTTCGTGTCGGTTCGAAACTCGTTTGGTTGACTCGGCCAAGGGCTGCCGGGCAGCTTTCTCCTCATTTTGTTCAATGGTGGAGGTATTGGAATTCCCTCTCCACCAGGATCCTGAACGGAAGTCAGCAAGCGAAATTGTCTCGAAATGTCCACCAAAAGTTTGACATCAATTTTGGGTAAGCATTTCAAAGGTTTTCCGCGTTTCAGTTTGTCTTTTGGTACGGGAACTTTAGCCGGTCAATTGCTTTTTAAATGGAGAAATTTGTTTTGACACGTTTATAGTACAATCATTTTTGGAAGAAATACAAAAACAAACCCCCACAATTAAATTGGTGCATAACAGACATGCTTTATGAATTTGCAGACAAATTATTTTGGGGGGGACGGACTAAATATGTCAATTTTAAGTTAAAATTGACCGTACTCTACTCTCCTTCAATCGTTTGTGTTGCATCTTCCAACTTGTCAAAGAAGTTTAATTGTTGAGACATAGAAAACGGGAGCCCTATAGTAGAGAGGGGCCATGCACTGTATATCGTGGAAGGTATAGTCTGAGTAGTCTCTCATCAAGGTTTTTTTTTTTGAGGAACAACGTAAAGTGACGTGCCGGTTGGCAGCAGACATCGAACGGGTGCGGCTGGTTTCACATCTATCAGCATTTGAACACGTCAGAGTTGACTGATACAGGATTTTAGGGTGTGATCGCATGAATATATGCAGGAAAAGAGGGGGGGGGGGGTTGTCGAGCACCGACAGCCACTAATCGACTCCAGTCAAGTCTAACAAGAATCTTGTAAAAAAGAGATAGGAAAGAAAAGTTCCCTTTTGTGTCTGTATACAATGTGTTTCGTTCAGCTTCACTCATCGTCAATGGTAATTTAATATCACTATTCAAACGTTTTTGGTTGAGCATTCCTACAATTGTCAATTTTTCTTGATTCTTTTCTCCAATTTACTTCACATTGCAATTGCTTGGGACACGAAAAGGTGTTCAAACCTTCTCCGTCGGCACATCAAAGCACAACAGTTCAACCTAAAAGCCATGATTTAATTTAAAAGAAACTGAACACAATGCCAAAACAAGCAAAGGGTCAATACGTTTTAAATTTACGCACCGGTAATTTCATTTTAAAGATGTGTTCCTCGTTCTGGAGTTTCACCTCCAAAAAATAGATTTTTTTTGGTCAATAGACTGCTTTATTTCCTAGCAAAAATTATACAAAATAAGTTACTTTTGAATGAGACATCGAACGAAAAAAAAATCCACTATTGTTTAGTAATTGAATTATTTATTCCCGAAATTCAAATAATTGGCTGCCAGATAATAATTTGACTATTGCAGGACGGGTTCATTTTGTGCGAAAAATTAAAAGTCCTTTTTTAGAGGATTGAGGACGCCCAAAAATCAGTATAAAGTAGTGTTTTCGTTAAAATAAAACGCACAATTTAAAAAGTCAATCGGAGGAAAAAAACCCCGAATTTGAAGAGCACGTAGTACGCAACTTTTAACATACAAAGGGATATAACAGTGATCCCTAAAAATACAACTTTAGACCCTAGCACGCATAAACCTTACTATAAAGCCAATGTCATACGAAACAGATAATTATCGATTTTCCCTCGGCCATTATCAGGGTGGAACCCTCCGTGGCGGTTCTCTATTTCCATTGGTTGTTTCCTTGTAACGAAAATGACGTCACGGGTCCCAAGGCGAGTACTTCTAATGCCTAACCCGCCGAAACACGGCAACGGCTATCTTGCCGTTATCAAAAAGCGAAGATCACATATTTGGCCCATCACACAACCTGATGTGCATATCAAGTGAGGTCCGATTGCCACACAAGTGCCTATAGGTATCGACCAAACGCCAAAAAAACATGATTGCTCATACGCATGCAGTGCGCACGTTGTACCTCGCCATATGCATGCTCTTGGTATGCGCGTCGGCGACGTCCAGCAGCACACGAAATGTTACCGATTCCCGCCCAAAAACTGCCCTGCACATGGGTGGCTTTTTCGGTTTCAAAGACAGCCCATATCTGTCACTTTTACCAGGGATCACACAGACAGCCATAAACCACGTGAATGATTTGGAAGGAATTCTTGACGACTACCGCTTGGAAATGAGGTGGAATTGGACTGGGGTAAGTTTCAAACTTCGAATAGGCCTACGCTCGTATTTCCGAGAAGTAAAAATACACTCTAATCAAGTGGTCATTTACTTCATTCGACTGACACTATTCGCTTGATCGAATAGAGTGACTTTTCACACCAGTTTCCACTGAAGTAATCTTTATTTCCCAAATTATTTTCGTAAATAAGATTTGAAACTATGCATCGTGGTAGTATATACTATAATGAGGTTAGCCGTATTAACACCATGTGGAATAATCTCTTCTCTTTTTTTAGAAGAAGAAGTGTGTTTCCGAAAAGAACCGGCTGGTAGTGAAACTCGAAGTTCCGATCAGTATACTCTGAAGACAATCAGAGCACACTGATCGGAACGTCGATTGTCCGGTGCTTTTAAGAACCACACTTCCTCTAAAAAAAACCCAAATCATCCCACATGGTGTTACCGCAAACCTCACCAGTAAAGTATTTCCAAGCTAACATTACAATGTTCCCTCTTAATCGTTTCGCACTAGTTTAACTCCTAGGAAAGTAAATAGTAGGCCTAACTCATTTCAGCATTCTTATACGGATTTCCAGTCAATTCATGATGGGGGAATAACAAAAATGCGGTTTGAGACAAAGGCTGATAGGCCGAAACTTTCCTGTAAGGGCGGGAAGTAGAAATGAGTCTGTGTGCACTATTTGATGTACAGCACATTTGAAATTTATTATTTTAATTTCTTGGCACATGGAATTTCTCCATATCACATCTCGCTCCTTGGTCGCAAATATTGACGTCAACATTCCCGTCAAAAATATCACGTTTTGCTCTCCGGTCGCAAATATTGACGTAATTATCGCGTCAAGCAATCACGTCTCGCTCGCCGGTTGCAATATTGTTTTTGGCCTACAAACTAATTCACAAAAGTGCTAAATTCCTCTTCTTATAAGGAAGCCCTTACGGCACTGAAAAAAAGTGATGGGATTGTGCCTGTGATGATACAAGCATGTCATTTGGCACGCAGTCAGTGTAAGTCATGTGAAAGATATTTGGCTATAGGGCCATCGCAGATTTGTCCTTTGAAACAATATAGGTAGGATAACAAGCAAAGGCAGCCATTTTTGAAAATTTTAAAATCACCTGTTATTCTACCTTTATTTTTTTCAAAGGACAAATCTGCGACGGACCAATAGCCAAATATATTTCCCATGACATAATCTGACCAAAATAATGCCATGCTTGTATCATCAAATGAACAATTCCCTCCAAATTGTCCCATATTATGCCCCACTGTTATTGGTGCATTTTTAAACAGTAGGCTTTCGAAAAGGATTTCCACTTTATTGATTCCTTCACAAAACTGTGGCGTCATTGAGTTTAATACCAATCTTAAACAACTCGACCAATACATAATAAATACGGTTGTTATGTGTTGTCCAAACGTGCCGTCACTTTCAAACCTGCTGTACCCGGGCCTAAAACCATGAATATTCCATGAATATACTACATCCGTTGATTAAAATTCACCATAAACTGGTCATTTGTGGGCTGAATTATCCATGAATCCAAGTCTGCTATTGTGTTGCCATTTCAGAATGGGGAAGACTTGCATCACTGAAATTGCGCCGTGCAAGCACTGAATAGATTTCTTTGAAAACGACCGTTTTATTTGTAATTTTCAAAACGAAATGCACGGGGGGCTGTTTTGCAAAAGGATTGCAGAAAATATGATAATTTTTGAATTACGTGAGTCCTTGACATGAAGGTTTTACCTGCATTTTGAATTGTTTTATTGGTTTGTTTTTTAATGTTTCTTGACTCTGTGGATTTACGCTAATACAAATTCTCACAATCGTTTGCACGGTATTTTATGTGATTTTACCAAAAAGACTTATTTCACATTTTGTTTGGTATAAATAAAAGGCCAGTATTTTTCAGTTAGTAAATATTTGTGCGTGTGTGTGTGTTTCGTTAATCATTATTGTCTGAAAGCAAGTAACAAATCTTTATTTTCAACTGCTGCGCTATACATGTATATGGCCTATACTTGAGTTCTAGAACAGGTAATGTGTCATGTAGAGCGTGTTGAAACTTGACATTACATCGGCTGCATCTTCGTGTGTTACCGTATTTTGCTCGTCTCGGGATCGAGACCAAATTTATACTGACAATTAAAGATCTAGATTTCCATGGCTATAAAGATGTATTTCAAAGCATCCTATGACGTATAGACGGTTGTATGAATTTATTCAAAAGTCATCATTCAGCTGTTTTTTTTTGTTACAGGATACGTCAAAAGCTAACTGTTTTTCCAATTACACTGCAAATTTCGTTTAATTTGGTTTGATCTTTTGATCGCCTTCTTGAAGAACAAAAAGCAATTACTACTTGCGGAAATTTGGCAATAAAAAATAACTTGGTCGTACTTTACGTGTTGCATCAGACGTGCGCTGTGCGGGTGCCGGAGATGAGTTCGGGACAATGGATAAACGAGGGGGGGGGGGGGGGGTTGGACAACAGGAAAATACCTCGTTTCGGTTTGCGGTAACACCATGTGGTAATAACTTCTCCTCAGATTGAGACTTAGTTCTGAAAAGAACTTGTCCTGCTTATTATCAACTTTCGCTAAGTAGTTTTAGTTCTGATAAGAACAGTCCTGCTTTATGTTCTAAAAGAACTTGTCTTTGGTCTCAAGGCTTCGACTAGCCTGCTCTAGTCATCGTCAGGAGAACTAAAACTACTTAGCGAAAGTTGTTAATAAGCAGGACAAGTTCTTTTCAGAACTAAAATATCTACTAAGCGACAGTAAGTATTACCACATGGTGTTACCGCAAACCGAAACGATACCGATACTGATACTCCACCATGCAAAGCCTAAAATCTTAAAACAAATACCTGATTGCTTCGATACTCTGAAAACACGCTAGTTAAATTTGACTTGAAATAGTCAACGCTGCACCCTGACCCTAGCTGTAGTCTGACTGTTTTCTAGTCAAATCCAATAGGTGATTTTGTAGTAAACCTAGGTTTTTTGAGGTGATCTGCTTAACAATTTTACCGACGGAAAGCAAGCAAAACCAAGTTAAGGCGATGTGTATATTACTATTTTTTCGACCCATGCATAAAATTATGCACAGTTTAATGAAACCTGATTGTACCTCAGTGTTTCAATGTGACACGGACTGAAGAATCCTTCCCACGTTTACAAAGAACCAGTTGATGACATTAAAGTTATACACACAAAGACAGTGCTGAAAATAGCATCATAACCTTTGTTAACAATATTACAATCACTCTCACTTTTTCACTGTAAATAACGATGTTATTTGTATTACTGAATGTCCGACCACATAATTGCTTGTGTTCAGGGTGCTCCTAGCGCGGGGAAGTTAATAATTGTACCTAAAATTAAATAGACTTACACTGTAAAAAATATTATAGAGTTTTACAGAATTTGTTTTGAACCAGTGTCGCCAGGAATTTGCTGGTTTGCTTTTTCTATTTACCTCACGTCACAAGTTTGTTTTGACATTTTGTGTAAAATAATTTTACACTAAAGTTGTAACAGATCTTCATCCGTAAGTTGTCATTACAACACAACTATGTTATATACATTTACTCGTTTTGTTTACTTAAGTAACATTAATGCCGATTGCTGTACTTGAAATCTCCGCGATTTTACGGTAAATTCTCTGTTAATCGGCTGGCCAATAAAAAAAGTAAAATGACGGTCACTTTTAGGCTCCAAGAATAACGATTAGCGCTACTCTTGTTCAGATTTCCCGTAGTTTTAGCAGTACCGTATATCGCATTTAAATGCAAACTTGAAAAGTGTCGTTTTAAATATTAAAACTGATGTACAAATCAATTTCAGCTTGAATCTGTAAACAAATCTGTGTAAAATTACAGAATTGTTTTTACATGTATAGGCCTACTTTCAGCACAATTGCGCATAAAATCTTCACGCTCGGAAGGAAAAAAGTGTTAGTAGTGACGGTGACGGAACAATAATTCATGGTACTTATGTTTGGGACGCGATATCATAGAAATGTTGATAAAACACTCAAATTTTGACACATGGCAGTAAGAATATAATTAAATTAAAAAAAGGCCAATAGAGTTTAATTCTTTAATGGTATACTCAAATACAAAGTGCTTCTATGTGTCTTGTATATTCATGTTTGATCTCTGTAGTGGACTTTCTCAGGAGTGTTTCAAGGCTTTTGAAGTTTTTACGTTAATGAAAATGTCTACGTTCTCTCATTTTTGCAAAGAGAGAAAATTCACTCCATTTGAACTGTGCAGTTTGGAATAATTTAGAATTTGATTATTCCAACATGGACTTTATCTAATATTCGATTTCGAATTGCACTGTTTAATGAACATGAGCCGGCCTGAATTAGCCGCAGATCGGGACCCAGATTTTAGTGTGCCTTCGCTTGTCGAAAAATGACAAAGAGCTTATTAAATATAATTTAAAGAACAGGTGGCGGAATCGCTGATATTTGACCAATTTTAAAGAAGAAATTGGAGCTAATTGTCTAAATGGAAGCTCTTAAATCACGTGCGAAAGTTGCTTTTAACAAGTGTGACAAAAAATAAAATCATACAACTTGTTCGCTTTTTTTATCATCCCCACGAGACCACTCACATTTTTCAAATATTTGAATAGAATAAATACAAAATTCAGGAAGAATTCCGTCAGTCTGTACTGCACCCTATAGAAACTCTGCATATTCTTCAAATTTCCATACGTACAAACTATACATTAATAGTAAGGTGCACTGCAACAGGTCTATCTAACTGCAGTGGTGTATATAATTCGAAGTTTGGACATCTGCGATACCACAAAAGAAGTGCAGCCAGGACTGAGGGAATATATATGCTTTGCCGATTTTAAACACGTGCGTTTATTTCCGGCAAGGGGTCTGGTTGCGCATTCGCAAATGCGGAACTATCCACGACCAGGCCCCTAGCTGGTTGTAAACGTAAGTTTTTAAAACCGGCCAAGCACATATAATTATATTCCCAATCATAAATACCTTTTTGGTCAAAAAGTAAAGAAAAAGCAAACCTTTACAAAATTCCAACGATTTTGTTCATCAAGTTTTCTTCATGTTTTGTGAAACGCCCCTCTGGCCATGTCAATGGCATGTGCCTCGCGTGCGTAGTGCTAAGTATTTCCTTATATGGAGATTGACGCGCGCGCAGCGCGTATTTTGCGATGTGGCCCAGAAAGTATTTATAAATGTGAATTTGACTTTAAGTTATAATGGTATAGAAACAGCCATAAATGTTTGGATTTGTGCACTCTGCAGGATGCGTCCAAATTATATTTGGCTTATATACGACCGATAGTAACAAGTGTGCCTCTGGAATTTTAAGCGGCTGATTCCACCTCCAGTATAGAAGATTATTAGGAGGTGACCGGTCACGTGAGCCTGAGAGCTTAACCAATAAAAGGGTGAAGGAGTCCGATTTTCACAGGAGTCTGATTTTCATATGACACCGGCCGTAGCCAAGTAATTCAGGGGCAGCCACACACACAATAGTTTCGGCCATGAACGGCTATAGCGCCACCTAGTGTTCAGTCGTCCAAAGACCCCAGTGGGATCATGAGAAAACAACTCACTTCAACGGATTTGATTTAAAGTATGTACCGTTACAGATTATATATCTCCGCCGTGGTGTTCCCAATCATGTGTCATGGAGGTTTGAACCATGACGGGGAGCATGGCGATAGTGTTCTTGGGTAAGATACTTTACTACAATTGTCTTAGGGTATACATGGATAGTGAGGGTACAGACCAGTGATGTATGCGGGATTTTGCTGGCGTGTGGCCAAACGGACTCTCCGCGCTGGACGTTCGCCAGGATTTTTCACGAATTCAACACAAGGGTGGGGGCTGGACATCATCATGCTTGTTGATAGTTCCTGTGTGCCGTTGCACGTAATGGAAATCATTGGGTGATATAGTACATTTATTGCGTGGACTCGACCAGGCATGTAATGGTAAGAACAGAGCTGGTATACAACACACATGCACAGCGCATTGATAGGTCACATGAGTAATAATAATAATAATAATTTGGGAGGCTAATCATCCTTACTCGCAGCTGGTATGCTGAATTGCGAAGGACGCGGCTACAACGTGGTCGGGCCGCTGGCACGTAAAGGCGCCTATGGCTGCCGGCCACATCGACCCATATATGACCACGGAGCACAACCTGATATCGAAAGTGCTTGATTTTTCCGGAGGGAGGAAAACCGGAGGGCCCGGAGAAGAACCAACGCACAACTCTACTCACATGTGATCCACGGCCAGGATTCGAACCGTGATCACCTTGGTGATAGGCGAGCGCTTTACGCACAAGCCACCCATGCCACCCATGGATGGACTATAACCTATGATGCACTTCAGGATGGACTATAACCTAGCTATGATGCACTTCAGTTGCCATGTGGGCTGACTATACCAACATAACATCTCCCATACCTTTGAGCTAAATGCCCAGCACGCGTTTTGTCTGCAATAACAATTTTGTTTTTATAAAAGCAACAACAACCACATTTTTGACATAAACTTAGAGTAAACATTTATAAGTAAACGCTGAACAAAGCACAGGTAAAACCCACACGTTTCAAGAATTGTGTGTGAAGACAGTGTTCAGTTATGGCAGTTACCTAAGAGTTCTCCGTTTGACCTACTTAGAGCTAAATAGGTTACATAGTCATTTATTGTTGAGGACACTTGGAGATTCTGCCAGACATAGTTAAAGGGAATATACATCATTTGCTTTTACTGTAATTTTCAGAAATGGATGGAATTGGGGGGTTGGAAATATATAGCAAATATAGTTACACTGACTTTTTTGAGGTTTTGGGTTCGAAAATGCTATAAAAACCAAGAAAAACAATCATTTTCCTGTAGTCTGGTTCCCAGACTCCATATAAGAAGAAACAGAGCAGTTTACATACATTGGGGAATTGTAAGGTCAGGGAACCAGTCTAGCTGGCTCGTACCCGTTCATAGGTTTGTAATCGATTGCAAACAAGTGCGATGGTCAATTGGGGCCAGTATTTGAAAAAAAGCCAGTTTTTTTCCAACGCTGATCGGCCGATCAGCGTTGGAAATTAATACAAAAATACCACTTTTCTTGAAAATGACAGTATACCAGGTGCCATGATTTTACAGGATGCTTTACACTGTCATTCACTAACAGTCCAGCAAGGTATTTCAAAATTATTTGGTAGTTTTATTTTTTGATGTTTGCAAATGATGTATTTTCCCTTTAAGACATGCGGCTCACTGTGAGAGTCTGATAATTTGGCCATGGAATCAGCTAGGTGATGCGGGGGCAGCTTCGAGCCCAACTTGTCTCTTACAACACATCACCACGGCCAATACATTGTCAGTTGTATAAACACAATAGAACAAGTCCACATCATCTCTTTATCTCCATTGGCTGTTTCCATGGACACCAAAATTACCTCGACCCAATCCGAGCTTACCAACATGAAAGTACATTTTGACACGTGCAATGTAAACAGTTAGTTTGATATCACTGATGGGCAAAACAAAATGACACATTAGAGCAACGTGTCGAATTGGAGGCAATATAAAGCTTGGTTATTTTTGCAAGGAAGATTAGTCATGACAACCATTTGGTAAAATAAACTTGCAGAGCGATGGTTGCCTGTCAGCTTAAGGCGGCGCGCGCTCTGTCCCTCGCTACGCTCTTAGTTGGCCTATTAGCGCGCGCCGTCACTTCAAACAGCGGGGGAAATGCCACGGATGACCCCCGCACTAAGACGGCCGTCTACATGGGCGCTTTCTTCGCTTTCCCTAACAGCCCGCTCCTGGGCGCACTGCAAGCCGTTGCACAGACAGCTCTAGACCACGTGAACAGCTTGGAAGGAATCCTTGACGACTATCAGTTGAGAATGAGGTGGAATTGGACTGGGGTAAGTTAAAATGAGCTTTTAATCCGGGTATTTTTTCATGCAATTAAAAACGTGTGTCGCGACAAACACTTGTTAGAAAATAACCTCAGTGTACTTTAACAGTGGAATATTTCAGCGGAATTGCTTTTTCTACTGATATCTTTTATTCATGGAAACAAAAATCATTTACTCGGATGCTTTGATTGGGTTTCCTCGATTAATTACGTGAAAGTTGTCATGCCAGGTAAGCTAGGGTGGATTAACGTCTTCAGATGCGCTTCCCCACGGACTCTTTTTTTTTTTAGAGTTCGGTTAAGTCTCATTATGTGTTTTATTTCCTACTAAAGTCCTCATTATAGTACAGTCCCGTTTCTGCTTTTTAAAAACATTTCCTAGGTTTTGTTTTTTGGTTGGTGGAGTCACGGGAACAATTTAAAGAGATGAGATATTCCATGGGAAACGAGTTCTACTGGCAACCTACGGTCCAGATTTAGTTTTTCACTCTGTGTCAAAACGTTCTATCGTTTCTTAATTTACACATTATACACAATTCATTAGTAATAATGGCTATAGGTTTTGAATGTGGTAATAATGTAGGACTTTAAATAGTAACAGAAAACTGGAAATTAAGGTACTTAAAGGCATAGGATCTCTTACTACTGAGACCATACCGTCTGGCTTGCTGGATTTACAAGAAATCAAGATGGAGGTAATTTCCAACGATCAATTAATTGACTGACTTTTGGAATAAAGAGTGCTATTGACAAAATCGTGTTTCGTGATCTTCTTAAGATTTTGAGTGGCGTTATTATTGAAAATAAACAGAATACCTGAAAATAAATGATCCCATAGGCCTTTGTCTTTCAAACCAAAGTTTCAGATTATGTTGTAAAGCTACATAGTAACAAGTTCTTGCAATTGATATTAAAGACTTCGAGAAAAGGTTGGGTTGAAATTCACAAGAAGTCGAAAATGTCCGTAATTACCGTGTGTTCTGAGGCAAGATTGCATTTCGTTAAACTCAATATTTTCTAGACAGGGAGTTATTTGTTAGAACCTCATAGAACGAATAATGTTGTTTATTACTGATAAAATAAAAAAATAAAAAAGAACAAATTTGTAAAAACTTGCTTAGGAAATGGACCGTACAACACTCTAAAAGAGAAGTGTCAAAACTTGCTGAGTAAATGTGTTGCGTACATATACAAACGTTGAGTACTTTCTAACCCAATTATAGGTTTAGTGACAATTTTGCCAGTACCCTATTAAAGGGAAATTTGACCCTGTGATTGTGCAACCGAAAAATTCAAATTGTAAACAACGTAGTGTAAGAAAGCACATTTGACCTTGCAACGTACAACAAAACAGGCATATGTGCACTCAGACGGGTAAATATTACCCCAAAATATTGCCCAAATGTTGCATAAAGAACGTTCTCGAAATCGACAGTAACATTCAACATGGCGGTTAGTGGACTAACGAACGTGCTGCGAGAGTGGGATTCAAAATCGCCGATACCTTTATTTAGAAGTAATCATTTACTTTTCAGGATGCACTGATTGATAAAATACGTCATTGAGAAACGTGGACAGTATGAGGTACCTACAACATTGGATATTTGTGACAAATAGTTCGATGATTGAATTGCAACGTCGCGATGTGTGTTGTGTGTATCGTACGTGTACAAAATGTACATGACATTTCCAACATTCAAACACGGTCAGTCTCTTGGCCTGCATGACAACACCATTTGTTAGCAGAGCATCCATGTTTGGGGCGTCAGGTGAGGAGAATGGTTAATAAAATATGCAGAAAGGTTGACAGAGCCCCCAACCCCCCACCCCCTGCCCCTGGGGGTCAAAAGAAAGGGTGATCATTTGTTGGGTACAATTTTGACGCTACACCATTGGGTAAGAATTTTGACTCAATGTTGGGTTAACGTTTTACGCAGCCCCGCCAACGACCATGTTCCCTTTTTACCACCACAAAGAGTACAATTTACGGAGCTTTTAAAGGGACATAGAGGGGAAAAAAATTGAAAACATCTTCGTTAGAAAGAAAAAAATCTGCGTTCGAACGAAAAAAATCTGCGTTCGAACGAAAAAAATCTGCGTTCGAACGAAAAAAATCTGCGTTCGAACGAAAAAAAATCTGCGTTCGAACGAAAAAAATCTGCGTTCGAACGAAAAAAATCTGCGTTCGAACGAAAAAAATCTGCGTTCGAACGAAAAAAAATCTGCGTTCGAACGAAAAAAATCTGCGTTCGAACGAAAAAAATCTGCGTTCGAACGAAAAAAATCTGCGTTCGAACGAAAAAAATCTGCGTTCGAACGAAAAAAAATCTGCGTTCGAACGAAAAAAATCTGCGTTCGAACGAAAAAAATCTGCGTTCGAACGAAAAAAATCTGCGTTCGAACGAAAAAAATCTGCGTACTTGGGCTGCCGGCCGGAGACACAGACGCCATTGCTGACGACGTGGTTAATTTAAAAGTTAATTCCAAGAATTGGTTATATTTTACACCAATGGTGTCGTCATATATAGATAACGGGAAAAAAATCAAGATTAACACCGTTTGTGTCATATTTAACACTCCAGGTTTGGCAGTGTGGAATGTACATACAGAATGTAGTATTTGGTTTGGTGCTTGATCGAAATGAAAGAAACAAATATGGGATAAGATAAAAAAAAAATATGGTTCTCATTAGGATTGAAACCCAGGACTCTTTGCAAGGGCCGTCACAGCCTGCACTATGAAATTAGAGAAGGAAACAATCTGGTGGTAGTCCCCCTGGTCAGTGTTTTAACTGTGACATAACTGATTGAGTGCCCCCCCCCCCCAAGAAAAACAGGCCCCCAAGTGCCCCCTGCAAATTATACCCCAATTATGAAACTGGTCTTGGTTTGGAATCCCGATGATGAACAGGTGCTTTTCTCTCCCATGTTTAGTTCGATAGTGATTTGGCACCACAATATTTCTGGCCTTTCTTGCAAAGTAGGGTCCTGAAAGGGTCCTGTTATTACACAAGTGTTAAAATCTTTAGCCAAACCACGAGTACTTTAAAGTAAACAGCAATGTCAATTTGCAAAAGCTTTAGGCTTTAAAATAAATACCAATTACAAACTCACAAAAAGTCACCGAAAACCAATGATTTAATTTCATGTTTATAAGACCGCTTTTCTTTATTTGCGAGTCTGTAAGGCTCATGCATAAAGAAAGCCCAAACAAACACGGCTTAAGCCATTAGTAGATATACTTAATTGTTCAAAACATCTTTCGGGAAAACAACGAAAAGTTTTGTTCGTTCGAACGAAGATTTTTTTCGTTCGAACGCAGATTTTTTTCGTTCGAACGCAGATTTTTTTCGTTCGAACGCAGATTTTTTTTCGTTCGAACGCAGATTTTTTTCGTTCGAACGCAGATTTTTTTCGTTCGAACGCAGATTTTTTTCGTTCGAACGCAGATTTTTTTCGTTCGAACGCAGATTTTTTTTCGTTCGAACGAAGATTTTTTTCGTTCGAACGAAGATTTTTTTCGTTCGAACGAAGATTTGTTTCGTTCGAACGAAGATTTTTTTCGTTCGAACGCAGATTTTTTTCGTTCGAACGAAGATTTTTTTCGTTCGAACGAAGATTTTTTTTCTTTCGAACGAAGATGTTTTCAATTTTTTTTTCCCCTCTATGTCCCTGTAAAAGCTCCGTAACAATTTAACGCAACATTGGGTACTTTTTTTCTAAGAGTGAACCTTTCGAAAGAAAGAAATTTGGCCAAAATGTCAATTATGTGGGCACAATGTTTAGTGTGTGAAGTACAAGAAACGTTGGGAGTTCAAGGCCCGGAAAATGTATACGTTTGCTTTCTTTATTGCACTACTTGAGATTATTCAGCAGAGAAGGGGGGGGGGGGGGGGGTAACGGCAGCATTCGCGCATGAAGGTAATCCCTCACACGCAATTGCAATTTATTTTGCAATTTAGATTCAAGTTGGTTGATTGCTTCGCAAATAAATGGGATTATGTATTCCCGGCGGTTAAAACGCGCCAAAATTTGTTGACATTGTAGAAACACAGACTTCATATACCAGAGTAAAGGCAGGATCATTTGCATTTGGTTTATTTTTTGGATTTCATTTGAAGCAAAACAAACCTTTAATCTTAAAGGCAGAGATTAAATCCTGGCTCAAAGTGAAGATATGATTAATATGCCCCGTGAACTTATTACATCTGAAATGATATCATTTGGAAGAAAACAATCATTGGAATGTGGTTTATGTGTGCCCGCCTTTACGCTGCGTTAGCGAAAATTACAGAATGCAGTTACGAGACCACACAAAATCATGTGCATACGTTTCCTCTGTTTTCTCAAAATGTAGGCCTATATAGTACTGAGCTGAAACTGAGCTGACATTTCAGCAATTTAGTTGTTCGCACACTTGTTCAGATTTTGACAAATTCTGTTGCTTCCAACGAAAAAAAAACACAACTAGATTTATGTCAAGTATGTTTGTGGACAAACATAGGGCTGTTTCGGTAACCTTTTGTGACATGTGACATGTAAAGTTTCAAGTATAAGGAAGGATGTGTGGTTCTGTTTATAATAAATGGTGACATATAATAGGTGACTACATTCTCATAAGGTTTGAATTATGGTGTCCATAAATTATGCAAGAACATACCGTAGTTACAGGACTAAGTTCTCAACATATATGTCTCACGAACGCAACATGCAAAATTGAAAATTCTTTTTGTATTATGTTTGTTAGGTAATACGTGTTTGCCCAAAATTTAGAAAAAAGTGTGACGTCACGATGACGTTATCAAAAATGCCATTTTTGAAAACACATATAAGAGAAGGCCCAATCGTCATGAAACTTAGTGGATAGGTAGATGGTGTCACAAGTATGCAAAATCTGAAATAAAGTCACCATGACGTCATCGTTTGATTTTTTTATGATTTGTTAAATATTTAAAATTTTATGACATTTACAAAATTTTACACTTTGTTTCATTGGATTAACGTCAAACTTGGTGCACATCAAGACCACAATATGTGCACTGACAGGTATTGTTATGATGACGTCATCATGGGACACGTGACGTCATCACAAACGTGCATATTTTGAAGTCCTTTATCTACAAAACAGTAAGTCCGATTGGATTGAAACTCGGTGTGTTGGTAGACCGGGATGTGTTATAGTTAAAAGATGAGGTGACGTCATGATGACGTAGTCGTGCAATTTTATATGAATTTTTGAATTTTTGGACCTCTACCAAAATTCAAAATTCCTTTTGTATTTGGTTTGTTAGGTAATAGGTATTTACACAATTTTTTCTTTAAATTTGTGACGTCACGATGACGTTATCAAAAATGCGAATTTCCAAAACACATCCTCATGAAACTTTGTGGATAGGTAGGTAATGTCACAAGTATGCAAAATTTGAAACGACGTCACCATGACATTATCGGTTGATATTTTTCTATTTTTTTTTTAATATTTAAGAAATGTATTCCGCTTACAAAATTGTTCCCTTTTTTTAATGGGATTGACGTCAAACTTGTTGCACATCAAGACCACAATAAAAGCATGTGCGTTGACAAGTGTTGTTACGATGACGTCATTGCGGGACATGTGACGTCATGTTAAAAGGTGTAAATTTTTAAGTCCAATACATGTATGTGAAGAATTTAGTCCTCTAACTACGGTTTCTTTTTGCATATGGACAAAACACACTCCCCCCCCCAAAAAAAAATAAATAAATAAATACGGAAAAGCCCTATGTTCTGTTCATCGAACAGACATAGCTCTAGTTTTTGTTATAATTATGTTCATAAATATTTACCTTTGCTCTTTTCTCAGTTAGCTTTATCGTAAACATGCTTCATTTCAGTAACATCTGCTTTCTTTTTATGCAAAAAAGTGATCAATATAATGGTTATTTTTGTTGACTGCTGCTTTGTGGCTGAATGCTGTGGGAAACAGCTGTTCTGTATTTTTAAATTCGAACAAAGACACTTCCTTGAATTCTGACCAACAAATTAATGACATGAAACGGTTTCGAATTCCTTTGCTCACATTTCACAAATCCTTAGGCCTACTTAATGGCGAATTCGAACCACCAAACTGACGCAACGTGAAGCTGAAGCTCCGGTGAATTTGAATGACCCAATATAAAATTTGAATTTGAACACGTTATTTTTGAAAGTGAATCGTTGAAAAGTGGAATCGCATGTGCTTTAAGATTTAAATTGAACGCTCTACATTTTTAGTTAGTTAAATGTTGATGTAGACGTGCATCAAAATTCGTGCTAAAATGTGTGATTCGTCATCACTTTGGCTGCCAAATCTAGTAAACCAACCGTGTCTTATAGCTATTAGTGTCAATGCACATTTTTTTCATTGTGGTCTTGATGAAAGAAAGTGTAAAATTGTGTAAGCGGAATAAAATCTTAAATATTAAGAAATTCATAAAATATCAACCGATGACGTCATGGTTACATCATTTTAAATTTTGCATACTTGTGACATTATCTACCTATCCACAAAGTTTCATGACGATAGGAACTTCTGTTATATGTGTTGAGAAAATCGCGTCTTTGATGACGTCATCGTGACGTCACACATTTAAAAAAAATTGTGTATATACCTATTATCTGACAAGCCAAATGCATGGATAGCAAATGGTTCTATATGCCTTTCATGCGTTTCTTTGCAGACTGTAAAACACGAACAAATAATATTTGTAAAGATGTAAAGGTTCAATCGCATACATGTATAAAGTACGCTCCCTGTTCAGATCATGCATGACATGAGTATTGATGACGATTGGTTTTTAAAAGCTTTCGAAGGTGACCATGTATTACATACCGATATCGGGTGATTGGGTTTCAATGATTCTTATCTAGTTAAAATCACAAATAGGCCTATCATACATCTCGTTAAAATCACCTAACCGCTACATTAAGTCAAAACTGTAATGTTGTTACAGCGGGGTAATCATCACAAAGTTGATAACAATAACTTGGTGTGCGGGTTGACTGTGTCAAAAAAAGCAAACAATCTGCTCGGCGGACCAAAATAAACCTCTGGCACTGCAGACTGTGAATACTCAAAAAGAAACAGCCGAGACTGTATAGAGGCATTAAAATAACACCGTCAAAGTATAGAAACTACTTGATCCTACCTCAGGCCTTCCACTGCATTGCAAACAGGCATCCGTTTTGTTTTATTTTGCCCCAACTATGGTATCGGTCCCAACTAAAGCTCTGAAAGGATCGAGTCGAAAGATGCACTCTATATTTTCCTTGACATTGCACGCAAGGGATGTTTTTGTATCGCGTCGGCCTTTATTGGCTTCCCGTTGACGTCTTGCGTCTTTAATGTGGAGGAAAAAACATCATTAAGTCTGGCTTCGGACAGCAGAATCTGCCTCCCCGTTTGCGAGATGAAAGAAACCCGGCTCTTTTGAAGTTTTCGTCTCTGCCATGAATTGACTAGATCAATAATACATATCGGAACGATTGAGCATTCATGGACCTTCCACTTTTCAATAAATGACTAGAACATGACTGCGGGTTACAATGCATTTGAAGCACAGTGGTCGAGCCAAGAGTGGTCATGTTTTCCAGTTTTCGTTCGGTGCGCAGATGGCCCAGAAGGGACAAGGTTGACTTTGTTTTCTGTCAAACAGCTTAATCATGTGATTCGGGAGGATTTGTGCGATCAAAACAATAAGTGTTTTGAATGAATTCGATTGATGACTCCCAGAAGAGTCTGCGATGTGTGTAGGCCTATATGCTCTAGCCGCCGTGTTCTATATTTCACTTGATGTGGTGGCCCCGGAGGAACCCCGAAATTGTGAAATTTAATGTCAAATTTGACGTCAATATTTAAGTCCTTCATGTCCCTTAAGGGCCATCATTTGCACAAAATGGCCGTTGGTCGAAACAAAATTCATTCTGTTCCTCTCCAAGCGTAATAATTTTTGGAGGGAGCGCAGGCGGTTTTTTTTTCTTTTGTAAGAACACGATATAAAATAGAATATAGGCCTATGTCTGACTGCGGTACACGCATAACTGGTTCATTTCAAAAAGCTCCTTCGTATGAGTTTGTCGTTGATAAAGGGAAGTCTCCAGGAAAATTGATTTTAATTTTTGTGCACGAAAATAGTCTCGAAGTTGGTCAAAACAACAACTTTACCTTTTATAGTATCCTTAAGTGTGATACAATTTTACGCCCGTGCTCTACTTGAGGTTCAATTCTCTGACTGATTAGTTTTTGTAAGTTCATAATTTGGGGAAAATATCGAATTATTTCACCCACTACCTCTATGCAACGGCACGGTAGTTCAACCCTGCCGAGTGTTGTTTTACAAGTAATGAAAATGTGTCACAAGGGAATGCAATAGTTTTGCAAATGAACGCAATAATATTTCGAATAAACACTTAAATCAGTAAATTTGCATCATTTCTTCTGTGATTGCTTAATAGCAATTTTCCAGCTACATATCAAATCAAACATGCAAACTACAAATCAATGTTTCGTTTTTATTCGGATAAAATAAAATGCTACGCCGTGGAAAGCACGGGCAATCGGATTTCTTTAGGTTAAATAATACAATTGCGTTGCCAGGTTCATATAGGAATTTCAATAGCCGTTTTAGACAACAATTTCGGGCGAAATAGGATTAGACAGACACTGCCTTTTAATTGGCTGCTAATATAAGTTGACAAATTTGCCCGGAAGACCAAAAGAGTAAAAAGAGCCAAGGGAACGGCAGCTATATAGCTTGGGTTGAGTCTATCTCTTAGTGAGCGTGTTTTGTTCTCTGTGGTCCTACTCTGCCTACCGCACCTTTTAAATCTTTGAATAACTTTCAGCACCTTTGTTCAAATCAAAAGAATTTAACAAATTAGGTCCTTGGGTAGATTGTTAACTTTCTTTCTCATACTAATGGCTCTCTTGGGGGCATTCTACTGCTTCTCATATATGAAAAAGGTCTTGAAAAATCGAGAATCCACTCCCTGCCCGAACAAAGTAAGGTTTCCGCAGAATAAGACCCCATTTTTTTCTGGTGTTCAGCTACATTCGTGCATTTGGGAATTTCGCACAGTGGCCTTCAGCTCAGGCGCATTGAGTTTTGGTCGCTACGTTCGTTGCTTTTTCTGAAATAATTAATCTCTTAGGGTTTTTATTTTACAGCACAAAGGGTCCATAGCCATGTATCCTGTTTCTAAAGTCTCCACGTATAGGCCTACACATTTTTTTTTTTAAATTTGGCCTAATGGGTCCCAGAGGGCCATGCTCCTTGTTCTGAAGCAAAAGACTGCAAGAGCCAAGGGCACTATGTGCATTGGGGTTTTATCATCTATTCCTTAATTACAGGCTAGAAGTTTCCGGGGAATCACGATTGTACCGTCTAGTGGGGATGGCGCCGGGGCCTGAGATATTGATTGGTCCCATGTATTACCTTAATATCACTCATCCACAGTCTTGTGCTAATGTGCTTACATGTGAAAAAGTTCGTAGAGCTTTTTTCGACATGTATAAATTTCATGGATTTCATCTTTGTGTATCTTACACATGATTCCAGAGGAGTTTGATTTGAGAGAAGGAAAGAAGGATTCCTGAAGACTTAACTGTCCATATTTGGTTGCAAAAACCCTGATCCCTGGCCAAATGATATACCAGAAGACATTTGGTGTAAACTCCGATTCCGATGACGATTAACCTCTCACAGTGCGGATCTCTACCCTATCTAAGCCGTGCAATTATAGACCCCCCTCGCTATATGCGGCGCTCACCGAGGACAAGTTTTGTCATCTAAATTCATCAATAAAACCCTTCGGGCCATTAAGGGCCATAAAACCTGCCTGGAAACACCCAGGCTGGTCTGGGACTAGTACTTCGTATAATGTTACGCTTCGCTTTCCTTGGATATACATGTAGTACATACGATATGCATCGACCATGCAGTCACAACTTTGATGCAACAAAACGCTTTAAAAATCACTATATACATCCTGCAAAATTTACCGGCTTAAAAGAACTCCCACCACAATCTGAGGCATCTCATGCGTCACGAAATTGAGAATGAGAAGTTACTAGAAGTATCATTTTGGCACAAAGTTGGCGTAAAATGGCGAAAGTTTATACGTACTGCTACCGTAGGTGGCTTCCACGCGTAGTTTCCGTACTTTCCCGCGCATCATGGATGAACGCACGAAGTGATGACGTCATACGCAAAATCGATACGGATCCGTGATACGGATGCGATTTTTAAACTTGCTGAAACTCTGTATTATCACACCATGGTCCTCGAAGGAGCACGTATACGATGATCTAAAACGTAATATACTCCTACAGTCTGAACATATGGGCATTTTGCATGGACGGTACAAATTTAGTGGATGAGCATCCTTCTTAAAAAAAGAAGAAGTATATTTAGGAAAAGTTTGCCTTTAGTGTTTTTTTTCCGATTCAAGGAGCAACAATACTTTAAATCTCAAGCAAATTTAAATGTTGAAAAATCTGCTCAGTAGATTATACTTTTTTAGAAAAAATGTGAAAATGCATCTGCATTTTTCGCGACGCGAATCAAATGTTTCCATCGTAAGACAGTAATAATGGAAATTCCTCTCTTCTCGACAATGACAGTACACTACTTATAAGCAACGACTTCACAGGATGCTTAATCCGAGAATATTTCATGATATTTTGACAGTTTTATTTTCGAATGTTTGAAAATGGTGTCCATTACCTGTACATTGGTGCGAAAACGTGCACAGGCATGCCATGACGTCATCAAGTCATTAACCCTAAAGGGGCCGGGTTATTTTGACCATCTCTCAGCCGGGGGGGGGGGGCGGATTCCGCCCCCCCTAAGATCTCGGCCATCGAGTGACGAAACATTTTGAAACTCGGCACATGCATAGAGCAACTCTTCCTAAACATACCCAAGAAATTTCATGACTATAGGTCAAAGGGTTTTGGAATTATGGCTAATTAATTATTCATATGTACGAATGGCAATTCTGCTCTGTGTACACGACGTATATGCGAAAATTCAGTTTTCACGGCGCGTAGCGCCGGAAATTTTTTCGCTACGCGGCAACCCGTGGTCAGATTTTTATGTTTTTGGTATCAAAAGATGCGCAAAGCTCGAGGCTAAAAAGTCATAACAGCTCGGGTCGCGAAATTATTTTTTTTAGAGGCTATCACGGAAAATGTTGGGGGGGGGGGCGGATTCCGCCCCCTCCCGGCCCCTTTAGGGTTAAGGCATGGCACGAAACGTTTGTGGTGCGGGGACATCTGGATAAAATAATATAGTTCCATATTCCGCGTCGGGATTTATTTTGCAGTTCCTTTACTAGTCTCGGTCCAAGACGTTTCTATCTGATATCTGTTAGGAGATTTTTATTTGAGAGCTGTGCATTTTGGTATTTTCATCGACAGAGTACGCAGTTTATTGATCGCCTTTTGCTGATCAACTTTTTCGTAGTGCACGTCAGCTTGGAATCGAATAGAAATACGATGGAATCGATTCTCATCACGGCTAGGAATCGAGCAAAACAAAGCATTAAGAATCGAATACGGTGGAGGATCGATTTAAACTGGGAAAAGATAAAACTCTGATCAACCTTCGTGTAGTGCAAGTCAGCCCGGAATCAAATAGAAATATGACGACATCGATTCTCATCAGAGCTAGGAATTGAGTAAAACAAACCACTAAGTATCGAATACAGTGGAGGATCGAATTAAACTGGGAAAAGATAAAACAACGAAGTTCTTTGAACCGAGACAATTCCTTGGCTCGTCACTGTAACATGGTGATGTTATCTGTCGATTCATCGCTAATTTTACTTGATAACCATCAAGGGAGTTCAACAAACTCGTCTCCTTCCACGCCCCCCCCCCCAAAGAAAACACGCATGTTGTTGCAGGCAATAAAATCAACTACTGACAGTAATCCGCGCGTGCAGACCTTCTATTACACCGAGTCAATGACATCCGCTGAACGATAATTCCTTGATTGTCGAGATTTTCCCCACCAGCTGTGAGCGCTGTACTTAACCATTTCAATATCCATGAATTAACTCAAGCTTTCCCATCCAATCGCTATTTTTAAATTGAAGATTAACAAAATATATTTTTCCAAAATATTTTTTTTGAAAATGTCAACCGAAGAGCATTGTTTTATTATATGCTGAGGTGTAGAAGCTAATTTCAAGGTGATTTTTTTTCTCTGGTACAATGTACCTTGGTATATCTTTCCATTAAAAGCTATATTATTTTTAAGGGCGCTTTGGTGTCATTTGTCAATTTGTTATTAAT
Source organism: Patiria miniata (assembly GCF_015706575.1). Taxonomy (NCBI): domain Eukaryota; kingdom Metazoa; phylum Echinodermata; class Asteroidea; order Valvatida; family Asterinidae; genus Patiria; species Patiria miniata. Next base: position 37,787,282 of record NW_024037069.1, on the reverse strand, counting down.
AGTAACATTCAAAGACAAAAGCGACTTTCTATGGTTTTATTAATAAAAGAGTGGGTTTGAAATAGTGCCCGCATGGTTTGTTTGAAAGAGAGGTTAAAACGTCTTGAAAGAGAGGTTTACCTTGCAAATTGGTTTTACGTACTTGCAAAGTCCGTCACCTGGATTTCTACGCAATAGCTAAGGTACCTTCGTAGTACAAGGCCCTGTACAACCTCGTTTTGTTGCAATATTTCAATTATTCTAAATTTGCCTGTGTTTTCATTGTAGGCAGCCGACCCTGAGGAGGCTCTGAGGCTCCTGTATACATTGGTGAATGAAGGACCTCCCGTGGTCATCGCGAGCGGACCTCATCACTTAAGTGAGGCGACAATAGTCAACCAGGTGGCGGCGAGGTACAACATTGTCCAGGTGAGTGAGTCCTGTACACACAATCGGAACCTCGCATTCGCAATTGAACCTCTTTAATGGTGTAAAGTCACCTAAGTTCATCAGGTATTCGGGGAGGTTCTAACGTAATACAATGGTGTACATCGAGATATTACATTATCGCGTATTCACAGACAATCCTCATCATTCGTATAAAGCTACAGCTGTATGAGGAGGTATCTGTGAGGTTCAGTCATGATAATCATATACTGTATACATAATACGGAACCACGGTGTTCGTGTCTGTGCACCAGTGGCGCACCAAGAATTTATCCTTTCGAAAAAGAATTTTTCGTCAGGACGTGCCAAAGTCGTAAACGGGGGTGGGGTTGGGGAAGGGGGGGGGGGGGGAGGTGTCTGGAACTCATTTGAAGCGAGGAGGCGATGTTAGTGGTAATATGTATTGCAAATAGCCGCGTTTCTCCCTTTATCCTCAACCTTTTTTCATTCCATTAGTGAAGTTGCCAACTGGAATGATACATTCGTCGCATGGAATGCTGAGTCTACTGAAGCGGTCAAAGCGGCGGCGGGGGAGGCCCCCCCCCCCTCCCCCGCCGCCGCTTTGACCGCTTCAGTAGACTCAGCATTCCCCCCGAGCGCTTTGGGTGTCGGCAAACGCAATCTGTTCGCGCACAAACCGGTAGATTTGAGGGAAACGGGAGGTACATGTGGTCGGACTAACACTCTTATACGGAGAAGTTCATTTGTAACACAACCCCGCTTTTAGGAAAATTCTCAACTGATGCTTACAAGCCCTTTTTCCAGGCAAAGAAGCCCCATGCCATAGGCGGAGGTTTAGTAGAATGTAATTAAGTTGTATTTTACTCTGCGATAAATGAATTCAATCAACACAGTATAATGAGCTTTCGTGACATGGAATCATTGGAATGTTCTGTTGCACGGTGGTATCAACCATTGTCCATCATCCCCTTCTCATATCACCGTTGAGGGGGTACGTGTGCATGGAGTCTATTCTCCAACAGTCTCTTTGGGCGGAGCCGGCTCTTTGGGCGAGCTCCCCCGCGTAGCGGACGAGGCGAAGCGTCCTCTGAACAAACTTTGATTTTTTTTATTGACAGATGGGCCTGGCGACACATGAGTCCCTGTTAGACAGATCCTTGTATCCCTACACTGTCCAGGCGTTTCCCTCGAATGATGCTAAACTGTTAGCGGGAGCAGCCTTCTTCAAGCGGATGGGATGGAGACGCGTCGCCTTCATCTTCGAGGAGAGTATCGTCTTCCAGAATGTAAGATCAAAACTGTCTCCCCTGTCATCCTGTTATTAGTAATAGATATCCAGAATATTGCATTAACTATACTTCATGCTTTTTTTTCTTGAATTGAATGTGGTTGGCCAATTCCATTATTTTTTTGTAAGGATCCCAATTCTGGGCAGTGTTGCCTCTGTGTGCGTGATCATGCACCTGGACAGAACACAAATGAAATTGAAGCTAGAAACCAGTACTTATAGGATCTAAATTACTAAGATTTAATTAGATTTGAAAGATTGAGTTACAATTCAAAAACAACTACCAAAATATTCTCTGTAAGGATAGTGGTACACAGGTACACATGACAGGTTCTTTGATCCCTTTAAATCTGTAGGTATAAACTAATTCTATAATTATTATACAACGCCCAGTTCGAAACTTACATGAAACACATTACACCTCATTAAACTATACTCATTGGTCCACTTTTAACAGCGATCAAAAAGTAATTACTGAAATATGAGATCTACGGGGGTATAATGTAAAAATTATAAAATTATTGGGGCAAAAAGTCACCAGTGGATAAATACACGCTGCACTTAGTCGGGGTCACATTCAAATTACTAATTGTAGTAGGGCACATCACTTACCCTACATACAAAAAGCACCTGAAATTTGTATGTGAATTCATATTTTCTTGTTTTAAAATTTCCCATCTCTATTATTTTGCATTGGAATACTGATCACACTGTGACCCAGACTACTGTGACACCGAAAGACGATCGAAGGACAATCCCTGAAAGGCTTAATAAGGATTTGCATGATTGTCGTTGACTTTGCAGCATATGAGGGACTTTCGAGAGATCTTAGAAGCTAGAGATATCCAGATAGTCGCATCAGAGAGAGTCAAAGATATCGCCAACTTGCATCTTCACCTACAAAGTCTCAAGGTTCGATCAGAATAAGAAGAATGGAATCAAAAGAAAATAAGATGTTTTTCTCATGCATGATTGTTCCGTCTTAAAAGGCACATTGCTGTTCATGCATCTTAAGTTGTTCGTTTACAATGAAAACGCCACTCAAAATCCAAAGACGAATGTTCAAAACTTAACCTGTCAAAGTTTCAGCTCAGTGGATAGAGTACACTTTTGGAGAAAACCGTGTAAAGCCATGCACAGCCATTTGATCACGAAACACAATTTCATTATTATGACTTTATTTAAAAATCAGCCGATTGACTATAATGTACTTGGAAATCACCCACATTTCTTGATTTCCTCTAAAATGACAGCAAGCCAGAGTAATATCACTGGGTGTTTAGTACCAGTACGATCCTTAATTCAAGTAAAGTTTTTGATGATAATTCAGGTTACTTTTGGGGTAAATGTAAATGATCCTATAATCCTTTAACACGTTTTCAATGAATCGAATCAGAGTGTTTTTAAAATATTGATATTGATAGCACCTTGACAATCTAGAGCCTAACAGTTGTCCACTTGATTCCTCACTCAATTAGCGCCAAGATGCACGCATCATATACCTTGGATTCTACAAGGCGACTACACTGCGGTTATTTTGTCAGGTAACGCAAGGAGATTTGAATTGGGTTAACAAATAATAGGAATGTCTATAGGTTTCAAATTTTTGATCCCGTTCATTTCCAAATTTGTCCCTTTTGGAATGCGGCGTTTTTCTCGGAGACAACCATAAAAGTTAGATCATTAAAGCTATGCACATTTAATTTCTCAAAAACTACTTAACATGAGTATATCATCTTGATGGAGCATATTATTTATACTCTTGTCTATAATCAGTGAAGATGCCATGGAAATCCGTTCATGCAAACCAGAGATCTAACAGAAGGCTATGGGTTTTTCACCCATTCCAATGGGATTTACACAAGTTAGTGATATCAGTGCATCAGATTGTCATGGGCCCTTTCACTCTCAACATGTGAATTAAGTTAACTATGTAAATCCCATCCCATTGGGAATTGGTGAAAAACCCATAGCATTTTATAATCTGTTAGATCTCTGGCTTGCAAGAATGGATTTCCATGGTATTTTTACTGAATGTAGGCATACACAAGAATATAATTAATACCCTCCATCAAGATGAAATACTCATGTTAAGTAGTTTTTGAGAAATTAAAGGATATTTCCTTGTACAACTTTTTTGGCACCCTGTATTAATGATAGTCGACTATACATATACATATACGTATATCTTTTGGGGAAACAGACTCTGTTTCATGGGTACTCCTATATCTCGGAACGTAACAATTTTACGAATGTTGTTTACTTGTTTTGACATTCAAACGAAAGGATGCAATTGAAGCCGAAAACAACAAATTCACAATCCTTCCCATGGCAAAGAGGCTTCTGTATTTATTCTACACTCATAAGACGAAGTGAATTTATTTTTATGTTTTGATCTTTTGCACTCTTGTAGCCATTGTTTTTAGTTACAATCAATATTCTCTATAGGTATGCGTACGTTTTTGTGCATTATTGATTACTGAAAAGAAAACTCCTGAAAATCAAATGAACATTGTAACACGATATTAAAGCAAAGGTGCATGCATAACTTTGAATTCCTAAAGTTTTTGAAAACTATTTTTAACGCGATCAAAGCTTTGGAAACAATTGGAAACAACTGAAAACAAGATATAACACATTTTCCCCCTTGTTTTGGCATGCAGGCTTATCTTGCCGAAATGACCGGTGCTAAGTACGTGTGGATTGCGCCGTACTGGGCGGGCACCGTGTGGTGGTCTAACGTCTCGCCGTCTAGTATCGCTCCCTGCTCGGCGGAACAGTTCGTCGACGCGGTGGATACGACCTTCCATTTCACGGGGACCGTTCAGGGCGATTTATCTGTCCTGAATTACAACGGAGTGGTGATTACCTCAGAGATGTCTTTGTACCCGTAGAAGATATACCATTCGTTTCATTTATGCACCTTTTGGCAATATTGGGTCCTGAAGCTCACCTTCAAAGGATAAACATTGATTGATCTCAGTGTGCCAAGTGCACTTGTATGGGCTTCTTGTCGTCTTATTTCAAATAAATCTTCAAAATATTTTGCGTCAAAACATTCCTTATTGGCTCAGTACAATCAAACCAAGGGAATAGTGCTCCTTCGCTTTTCTCAACAAATTCTTTTTATATTAGCTGTCACAAAAGTAGAAGACGGTGAATTTTGTCCAAGGATTATGATATCGCTAATTTCCATTTGGAAGTATCTTTTTAATTACGATGGTATGGTTAGGAAGAGAAATGGGAATGGTGAAAAAAGCCATAGGTAATACTGTACAGAATATAACTGTATTAAATGCATAAAGTTTCATTTGCTTTGCATGGATTTTGTTCAGATCCAATAACATCACTCAAATGAAAAATGTTCAAAACCTAACCTGTTGAAGTTTCAGCTCAGTGGATAGGCCTATCTTTCCGAGAAAACGGTGAAAACAGTGCACAACCTTTTGATCACGAAACGCGATTTCGTTAATATCCAATGATCAGCCAATAAACCAAGCACCAGTATAATATGAACCACAATTCAAGGCATTGTACCTGTCCCCGATGTGTTTTAGAAACCTTTGCCAGAGCACTACGACTACTTCAACAGCCTGCCGGTCAGCTTCATAGCCTTTACGTACGATAATGCCATAGCCACAGCGCTAGCCCTGAATTCATCTATAGCCGACCTGCAACGTCTTCAACCTCCTCGAAAACTTGAAGATTTCACGTACTCCGACGAAGAAATGGCAAGGGTTATTTTGAATCACGCGCAAAACATCGACTTCATCGGACTACAGGTATGGTTATTATAGTTAAAAAGACAATTAATAAAAATTAATCATTGTTTTCATTTGATGGATGCGTAGATCAACCATCTCGTTGTTTGGTATACAATTTTTGTCATTGGAATCTGGCAATACCCACATAGAGCGGCATTTCCTGGTCTGCATTATGTTTCAGGATTTTTTTCTCCTGGAAATCAGCAAAGGCAGGCTTTTTACGTGTAAAATGGAAATCTAGGGAAAACTAGGGCAACAGTAGACTAATATTATAAAGACAACATGTGAATCCTGAATTTTAGATCATTCCTGTGGCATCCCCACCTCTAAAAAGTCTCCGTCTTAAACTGAAAATAAAATAAACGCTTGATGCAAGTTGGGCTGTTCTTCGGTCAAAACTAAACGCAGGTTATTAAAGGTATTGTTTTCGCAATCGTTCGTGCTAATCGGACAAAGAACAGCACATTTACCATTATTGACGCATACACATTGAACCCAGCTCGAAGAACATAAGGTATGTGGTTATGAAAAGAACCGGTTGGTTGTGAAACTCGACGTTCCGATCAGTATGCTCTGATCGTCTTTGAGATTGTTCCACATGATATTACCGCAAACCCTCATTATAGTTTACATTACCACCAAGCAAAAAAAAACACCAAAGTTTCAAATCTTGTATAAAGGTGAACATGAAGAGTTCAGAGATTTTGGTATAACTGGAATTGGTATTAATGTTCTGGACAGGGACGAGTTCTGCTTGAGGATGGTCAACAGACCTGGGCAAAGGTTGATGTAGCACAGGCGCAAGGTAAGGTTGCAGAAACACATGCACTTTTACGAGGAGCCTTGTGGTTTCTTTCCCCTTCTATTCACCTTGTGGTTAGTTAACCTAAAATGACAAAGACAACCCATGCAAACTCATTATTTAAAAAGTGCTGTCATGGCATATGGAAAACACTCAAATTTGGACTGAGTTTAAGTTTACTTGAAGAAACATGTTTCCTATTTAAAGATGACTTCACCTTGCTGAGAGTGTATTTCTGATTTAAATTTTTTGGTTTTTGGTCTGGCTTGGTTTATTCTGTTCAATTTTGATTTGATTTTCTCGGCCTCAATTCATCTGATTTCAAGGCGAAGCTGAGCAAGTAGTTCTTGCTGTACTTTAAAAGAAGACAATTCAATTTGATGTCCGACCAATTTGATATCCATGGTTTAAACGAAATGAAAAAGAAATGAAACAACGACTTTAAAGAGAACAATATGCAATTTAAAAGTCGAGTAATGACATTGAAATTATTTTTTGTTTGGCTATCGGATGATAAATTTTAAGATCGATTATTGAATTTGATATTAAATTAAAACGTCAAGGTATGGAAGTACATGATCAATATATCTGAAAGCAGGGGGATATTTGATACGAGCCCGGAGGCCATCAGGTCCGGAAAGTATATCCATGGTACACAGTACATGAGAAACAACTGAAGGGTCGAGCCAATATACAGGAATTGCTACAGAGTTAGATGATGGCTCTTTACGATATAAAACGATCACTTGCATGTACGCCACGGACGTTACGTATCTCAAGATGGGTGGAATCTGGCACAAAAATGTATTTGTGCCGAAAGGGGGTGCATACCTATGTTCCCCATCCCTAACCCTAACCCGAACCCTAACCATCTAACCATCTAACCCTAACCCTAACCGTATTAGGGCCTACCCTAACCCTAAGGATTTTGGAGAACATAGGTATTGGGGAGCATCGGGTAGACCCCCGGAAGGAACTTGCCATGATAATCTACCGTTTAATATGCTGTCGTGACGCTGAACATCTCGGCCATTTTCCAAACATCGACATTTGTTTTCAGCTTCGCGTTATCCGGGGCCCTGGAAATGTATATTTTATGTATATTTTGGGCCAGCAGGTGTCAGCTCATACAGAGGCCTAAAATCAATCAGCGGAGACCAAAGCCGAAACGAAGCCGAGGTTTGGATATACTGGGCGTATTTAACCATTCTACTGTTCCCTGTCATTCGTTGAGATTTTAATACCTGCTGAAAACAGCTACTTCTGAACGGAAGCTTGAGTATCATAGAAAACGTTGAATCTTTTCAAATTTAATGACGAGTTTCCGTAGAGGAGCTACAACCGAATCCAGAGAAATATTAACATCGTGACAAATCAATGCTAATTTCACATCTGAAACCCACTTATAATATTTGGCTTGAAATATGTTCATGGAATTGTTGTCGCATAGATTACACGTAAGTCTCTTGCAGACTCTATACATTTTTAAAAATAAAATTACGATAAATGCTATATCCGTTTTCACGAGTACATTGTTTCGTCTCTACTTCGCGTTGCTTCCAGGCACGGAGATGAATGCAGTTATGATTTATCACACAAAAGAAGAATTACTGCAGAATTCAGGAGTTTCTGACATCAAATGGAAAGGTAAAAGTATACTTTATCTCAGTATTGATATATTATGACCCATTCGAAAGTTCTTGTTGTTAACAGTATGTGGACCAAATAAACTGTATTACGAGATTGCAGTTCGTACCGTTTTGAAATTACTCCATTTTGGTAAACTAGAAAATGTATTCACATTGTAATGTCTATGGAGTAGCTCATCTCAACAAACTCACAAACAACAAAATAAGCCATTGACATTTTATTGAATATGCTTCATTCTGCTAGCACTCTATTGTCTTTCATTGGGACGGTAAATTAATTGCGATGGAATAATCGGAAGACAACCGACAACCAACAAGCAAAAAGACAAAAAAAAATAATACTAAAGAACCCCAGCTTGACGGTCAGGAAGACAAAACACACAAACATACAACAGTTTTCTCAACAAGCCGACAATCCTCTCATTTTCAGCAATATACAAAACAAAAACGTTTCAAAACAAAACACAGCTGCGTTAAACGCATTTGTATCTTTAAATTCAATATCACATTACAGGCGATCACATTCCAGTGGATGGCGTTACAACCAGACCTGTCATCCTTGAAGTATCCTCTCTTTTCCGCGTTATTCTCTACTCCCTGGCCTCTGTCGGTGCAGTCATAGCGCTGGCGTTCCTCATCATCAACATCGGATTTAAGAACAAGAGGTAGGCCTAATCAAGAAAACGATTCCTCATATCTCAATACCTGAGGCCCTTCGGGCCAAACGTCGGGTCGCTTTACCTTCACCTCTGCCAATGTAAAAGGAAAACTAAACAAGTTTTGTGGGGAACAACGTGCAAACAATATTCTTGGAACAGGACTCACAGACAGGAAGCCTCAAATGTGTCCAAAGGCAGAAGTAATCCAATCAAGAATCAGGGACCTTAAAAATAGCTCTTCTACGTTTAAAATGTGACTGTCTAGAAAATAAACCAGAAATAAATTTCCTCGAGCAATATTCAGCTCATATCCCTTTGCATAAAATAGCCATTTTTATTTAGTGACCTCAGTTCATAACAGTTCATAACATTCATGTTGTCAGTTAATTCAATTCTGTAACGGTGAATTCTTAACGGTTCTACCCATACGTTTTCCCGTTGAAAAAACCCCAAAAACACTACACTTCTGACATGACTGTCATGGAAAAGGACTTCAACTTGGTTGAAATTATAGCCCATGGCTTCAACCAAACTAGGAAATTTGATGCACAGCGGTCAGTGGAGTCTCTTACCCCCTAAACTATTTTTGTTTACAATACCGTTGTCAAAGCCCACAGAGATTTTCCCGCCCATTATTGAGAAACAAATTCCATGGTGTAATTGATCTTCGTTGTTACCTCTAAGCCTTGTTTTTCAGAATAATTGACATGACAGTTTGGACATTTGATAATGTCTCTCAAGTTGAACTCCCCCTTGTAGATGAAAGGACGTATCTAATTGCTGTTGCAAGGCTAAGATACGTTAAGCGTCAGTCATCTCAAATTGCCAATTCTTCGAACAGTTTGTACAGAATTTCACTCAGTCCTACTAGTACTATACTGATGCAATTTGACACTATTGATAGGAGTGGATCGTAAAAACATAAATAAAATTGTGTTTCGAGAAGTTACGGATTAATGACCAAAAATATGCTGAAATTGCCATAAGATTGAATTCGACGTGAGCTGGAACCATTTGGCAGAAAGGGGAAATATATGTACAAGCATGGCATTTGGCACACAGTCAGAGTATGTCATGAAAAGATATTTGGCTATAGAGCCATCGTAGATTTTTCCTTTGAAAAAATATAGGATTTGTCCTATATAATAATAAGCAATTTTCACAATTTTCAAAATGGTTGCCATTAGTTGTTATTCAACTTATATTTTTTTCAAAGGACAAATCTGCGATGACCCTAAAGCCAAATATCTTTCTCATGACATACTCTAACTGTGCCAAATGCCATTCTTGTATCATCAAAGGCACAATCCCATCACCTATCTGCCGTATTTTAGTGGCGACAAAACATTGTTAGCGCACAACATGAACAACGTACAATATTAGCGAGCTTTATGTTCACTCCCGGCAGAATCCATCGTCGTTGAGTACAAAGTTAAAAGTAACTTGATGCTTTTTAAATCCACCGTAACTGCTTTAAAAACTTTTTCGGGGTTGCTACCGTATGACGTCAAGATTAACATCTGTTGTGGTTCATTACAACTATTAAAAGGGTGTGATCCTACGTCGTATATCCCTGATTTTAATTCTTACTCTCTAGGCCATGGGAATGTTACGCCCATAGTTTATTTGGTATTGAAATTGTATTTTTTTTCAAGTATGATGAATCAGAATCTCTAATGTCAGGGTAGCTTTTCTCACAAGCTGCATCTCTTTGGAATTCCTTGCCTGGTGCTTGTTTCCCTCCAACCTATGATCTGCCCTGTTTCAAGAGTAATGTTAATTCCTACCTTTAGATTTCCTGAGTATTTACTCTTCTATTATTTTTCTTGTGGCCCTGAACATTGAGTGGCTTTTAGCCTTCTTCAGGGTAAATATGCATAAAAAGAGAAAAGTCTTTCGCCAGGCCGGTATTACAAATGTGTCTTTTTGAATATTCATGTTTCAGGGCCATCAAGATGTCGAGTCCTCCCCTGGGTAACCTGACTGTGGTTGGTTGTCTGCTTCTCTATGCCTCCGTCTTCTCTACAGGTTGGGACAAGAAAGACCTGTCTGATACGGCTATCATCGTCAAGTGTCACGTGAGTAACAGTCAGTGTCACGTGAGAATCAGTCAGTGTCACGTGAGTATCAGTTAGTGTCACGTGAGTATCAGTGTATCTGCCGAGAAAGAATGACGCCGTTAGCTGGTGCATGTCTATGGTAGTAGATACAAACATGGTACTAAATCTAGTGACTCAAAAGATAAAACAAAAATAGACCTTATGCTTTGCAAGTTGTCTCAGAGACTATTCTTTGTTATTTTAATTTAGTAACAATGAATACACAAAAAGGTTTACCCTTGCCAATCCCATCGAAACAAAACATTGCCCTCTGGTGCGCCGACGTCCTTTCCTTCCAACCATCCTAGAGCCGTATATGGCGGATTATGCATCAGTGCACATGTATAATTCGTACACAATAGTTGCACGCTGCACTGTACACATAATGAACGGCCGTTTTAGTTCAACAGTCTGAGGTTGTCGCAACTCTCTCTTTCTATGTTATACGGCTCTGAACCACCTTATCCAGAGCGCCACCAACGTCTAATTTCTTTGAGCTCCCATTGCAATGGTTTTTGTCCCACGATGACCCCGGGCAGATTTTTTTTCGCATGCTAGTAAAGTCATATACCTTAATACGCATGCGTGGAGCATTATGAAGTGAGTGAATTTTCTTTCTTAAATTGTGTTTAATCAAGTCCTATACTCATCGATGACAGAAATGCCCAAGTGCATATGAACAGTACAAACATTAGTCCTTTAAAATTACCCACAAAAACAGTTGTGAAGAAATATTGGCCACTTCTACTGTCCAAACAGGCTGTTTAACATGATAAACAAGTAAAAAGTGGAACCTACTCCAAGGAAATGGAGAAAAATTTGATATAATAATTGTACACAAAGCTATAGAGACACTACTGTTCTGCCTTGAATGACATCACGCTTTGGCTCATGAATATAGAAATTTTCATTAGCATAATAACTAAATGTTAAAATTTCTCCCTTTTACTGCTACAAAGGAGGCGAAATGTCATAGTAACATGGCAAGAAAGCTGTTTTAAATGTACTTAAGTCATAACAATCCTATTGAATGTTTTCTTTAACATGCGTGTACTTGTACATCACTGAGGACCTTACGCATACATTGTATTAAGCACACGGTCATAACTGATTTTCATTGTCTTCATTATGATTCCTTTCCTTTTTTTCAGCTTGAGAGGATTTTGATCTCCCTCGGGTTGTCCTTTGCGTTCGGTTCTGTCTTCATGAAGACGTATCGGATACATGCCATCTTCACTATAGCAGTCAAGAAATTCAAACGGATTGTAAGTGGACACGCATTAAATTGTCTCAAAGTTTTCCAGTCCGTTTCGACGTCATATCACTTACATATATCTTTCTAACTGATTCGACTTTTCAACCTACTACTTAACGCGTGGTATTTTTAGGTATAGCATGCACGATAAATACGTTGCCATCTGTTTTGGAGTTTATTTTAATGGTAAAACCTCCTTCATTTTTCCATGGCTTTCAAAAGTTTGTCCGGTATGAAAAGATTTTGAAAAAAAAATTGTTCACGTAGCATCCTGGTACAAATTGCACATTTTGCGTTATAACCTGTGTTTAAACGACTTGATCGACAATAGACCAAGACACTGAGACCCTCGCGATCCCTGTGATGCTTTGATCAATCAAAGTCGTGATTGAGGTCCGACATACGCGTGCACTTACAGGTGACGTACGCGTCTGGAACATGCCTTTGATCGGTCCATTTATGAACCTATACACTCGCATGAAATTGTGATTTCATCCTTAATTTGGAATCAAAGGATACCCTGTCTTGAATATACTTCATTTTGGATTAAGGGCATAACTTGGCTTCAGTCCCGGCCCAGCAATAGACATGAAGAGGTATATAATTTGTTTGATGACGTAAGTTATAACCACTTACCGATCGTGTGTCAGTATCAATAATGTACGGACTCCTGGGACTCCGAGTCCAATCGTCAAGGCGCAGTGAGCAAAGTGGTGTGAAAACTTCTCCCACGCTGGTGCGGTGAACGTCGGCCTACAGCCGAGTGTGTGCAATCTCTTCACACGTGGTTCCTAGAATTTCACGGATAGTTCGACGAAATAGTATAAAATCCTCGGCGAGCACAAGCCACAAAACTCACAGGATAACAGTCAATATTTATAAAGACGACGTAGTCTCGTGGAATAACTGGAGGAAACTAAAGAAATCACTCAACAATCACAACGTGTCATTCGTTTCCGAAGACCGATTGCAAAGTGTGTAGAATCCTGTAAAAGCCAAAGCTCTTTGCAATGTACACTGCATGTAGAAATCGTCTGGCATCCAGACTCCAAATGTCCTGCGGTGAGTACTTGGTGCGCATGCGTACAAGTTCCAAATAAGAATGCGCGGTATTTGTAAGGAATGTACAAATGTAATAAAGTTGCTACGGACCGATCCATTAAAGCCCCGGCCCTCCCACTTCGCACTTGGGTAGCAACACGTGCGCATAGTGTGAGTAGGCCCGTTGGTCTAATAAGCCATTTGCGAGTTAAATTTGAATAAAATCTGGAACGCTGACTTAATACAATGCTTTGCACGTTTTAACCTAGCATTCTCCCGACCAAAGAGACTGTTACTATATCACGTGATTCGGGGCAAGCCTTATGCTAGCAACCCCCAGCTCCGGCATGGTCTGGTGTCTTTGTGCCATTCTCACCCATTGTGAACGATGTATTGGTGCTGAGCGTCTCTTACGTAACTATGCAAGAGCTTGCCCCGAATCTTGTGATTAGCAACAGTGTCTTTGGTCTGGAGAATTCAAAGTTAAAATGTGCCAAGCATTCTGAGCAAGTCATTGTACCAGACGTTTTTCAAATGTAAATCGCAAATGGCTTATTGTTGGGCCATTAGATGGCGCACTATGCAATGCTATGCACTATCCATCATCGATCACTAGCGTCTTGGGCCAAGACTACTCCAATGCCACCCTTATGTGCGTTCGATTAGCCATCAAGTGATACCCGTGCTTGCCCCAGCATCAGCCACTCTGCCCCAGGTGGTAAGCGAATTTCTGGTGGCTGCCCGTGACCTTATTTTTTTTTCTCTAGAATGTCTGTTCGATATGGCTCATTTCGTGGCTACTCCGTGTATACACGGGGAAGCTAATCGAACGCACCCATTGCATCATATGGATGTGCACATACATTTTATGCACGGATGTCGGTCATTGATTTTAATCACTGCTATAATTGGTATAAACACATTTGGGCAGGGCTGAATGAATTGGTGCATTTATCATGGGTTCATCGTGTCAATGATGTGCATCAAACAGTAGGCCTAAAACGCATAAGAACGTCACACCTGTAAGAAAAATTAACAATTTGAGTAAGGTGCTAAAACAACCCGACGTGAATAAACGATGATGTTAACAGTTTAATGACAACTTGAAGACTTATGATCATGGTCTATTGCCCAAGTTGTTTCCTCCAACTTTCTAACTTTTTAAACCTTACATGATCAACACAGGACCTGCCAGATTGGAAGCTCATCGGCGGTGTACTCTTTGCTGTCATGGTGGATTGTGTCATATTTTTGCTGTGGATTGTTCTGGACACGTCGACTGTTGAAACCTACACCCTTGAGCCACGGGTAGGTTGTTTTGAATTTTAGGTTCTGCAGACATAACCGGCGACCTCCATTATCATTAATGAGGTGTGCCTCAGATGCGTGCAGGCAAGTTAGATGGCGCATTGCGATCCCTTTCGAGAGCCCCAGTCGCAGGGACACACCGAGTGCGCCGCGTATGGTGCCGACTCGCACGAGTAAATACTCTGCCTAACTCTGTCTCTGTCACTATTGACAGGTACTAGTACGGTGCACTGTACAGGGAACACAATCGACTTAATTTGAACAAATGAACTATCTTCTTCGTGCCTATGGTTTACATTGCAGCAGTCATTTTTGTTTTTGATACAGTAATGGGCCGTATTCACGAGTCGGCCATATTGGATTGAGGGTGAGCTATAATCTTGCTTTAAGGAACTTGTGTAGAGAAATGAAAGCAAATTAATTACTAATTAATTCCATTCTGCTTCAATGAATAATTTCAAACTTGTAATTAAACGTTCCCTAATGTTTATAGCCAGATTAAAAAAAAAGACAGCTGCATTATGCCTGCATAAAATTCTGGCGTCATCTCATTCAACAGTTAACAATTAATGAAATACGTTCAGGGAACTCGACAAAAATGACCAACTCGTGAATAAGGCCCATTGAAGTCTTTTCAATCTTCAATTCTCTTTGGAGCTACATGAGAAAATTTAAGATGTGCCAATGTCACTTGCCTCTTCTCTTGTCAAGTGAAATACAGTTCGGATAATTTTCTTGCTGCCATTAATGTAGTTGCGCTCTCAGCGTAAAAAACACACCATGAACATAAACATATTTATGCTTAGGAAATTATGATAAGTATATGATGTGTTTCTCCTCTTTTTTTAGCTGAACATGACAGAGCCAGAGAAGGAGATTTATGATGTCCCAATCATAAGGTATTGCGGCAGTGAGCATGCTCAGTACTTCACCATCGCCCTCTACGGCGTGAAGGGAGTTCTCTTGACATTTGGCCTTTTTTTGGCCTGGGAGACAAGAAACATCGCCGTCTCTCAACTCAATGACAGTAAGTGGGTCTTCGTTTTATAATGGTCATTACCTCACAGTGACCACATTAGGATGGCATATAAATACATTGTAAATGAATTATTTCAGACTGATTTTAAGTTCGATTTGATTCGTACTTCGTTTTTATTCGTACTTCGTTGATAGGCCCAGAGGACAGTTTTCTGATTCATTGACTAGTTCGGTTAGGAAGCTGATAACCTGGTTTAACATTTCCAGCCAACAAGCCTTTGTGCTGTTGATTTTTAACTCATGTCTGCTCTACAGGTAAATACATTGCAGCGTCAGTGTACATCGTCGCCTTGACCATAGCCCTAGTTGTCCCAACAATGACTATCCTCGGCGATGACGTCAATATGACGTTTCTGGTTCCCGGAGTTGCCATAGTGATCGTCAACACTGCAGTGCTGTGCTTGAATTTCATCCCCAAGGTATTCTTCGATACTTTCACGAAAGTCTCTCTAAAAAAAAAGAAAATGAACTTTTCAAAAAGATGTTACGGTTTATTGTGTATATCATAATGATGTTAGTGTCGATGTTAAATTGCCGATTTGTGATCTTCTGATAGGTGTTTGTCCTCCTGACCGTAGAAGATAAGAACATCAATTTGAGCATGATGACGTCGATGGGATATGGCGGCTCCTCTGCGACCAATTCAAGCAGATTATCGCACAAGAAAGATGGCGGCAGTAGGTTGGAAGGATTACGCTCAAAATATGAACAGGTATACCAAAAACAACGAAGTATAGTCTTCTAGTTATCAGTAAATCAGGTCTCCAGACCAATGGAGTGTGGTTTGCAAAATGGTACTTTGATCGCCTTCAACCTCGGTGAGCCAGGTTCGAATCTCACCCAGGCTGTCAGGCGGATTGTGGTATTTAATCTCTGCTTGGTTCCGTGGGTTTGTCTATAGAATACTATTCATGCTTTACACTGTCTAACATGTCTGAAAACACTGCTTATGTGCTTTTGAGGAACCCTTGTTCAATTCAAGTGGCAGTCTTTTCAAATGAACTTGGACATTTCATTGCTATTGGTCCTTCATATTAGTACTGAATTAATTATAATTTCATTCATGATTAACTATAATAGTAACACATCTTTTAAAAGACAGCACTATCTACTGGCGTACCATTTCATTTTTTTGGTTGGGGGGGGGGGGGTGTATACAAGTTCGTGAAAACGGCACTCGCACATCCGTGATGAAACGAACACAGGGTTTTTTTTCACCGGCCTCTTGGCCTCCGCAAATTCAAAAAGTGGGTGGGGGGGGGGGGGCAAACGATATGATATCCCCCTGTTTGTGGGCGAGATTAAAACCGCTCCATCATCCCGATGACTCGTAATGTTCAATGTCATTTGTCTTTAACAGCGAAAGGCAAAGTTGGAGTGTTTGTGCAAAGAACTACAGCTCGTGTGCAACAGGACCAAAACAAACTGAAGACGAGACTGTGGAATCCAAGGAGATGCATTGAGGGCTAGTTTATACGGCTGGCTCAAAAAAGAAGAGAGTATTGAATTTGTAAACTAAACGTGTTCACTTACCGCACATTTCATGGTATAACTTTCGTGTAAAAAATGTGTGTCGCACTCAAAAACCACAATTCCTTCACGTATTTTATGGTTACAAGCCACTTTTCCCTTGTCCCCCTACACGATTACACAATTGGATATAAATGTATAATAGATCCCAATTTCAATTGTACGTGTTCATGTGCATTTCCAGCTAATTCAAAGTTATTTTTTGTTGACAACATGCTTGTGTTTTGAATTGTTTGTAATGTAATTCGACCGAAGGCGACATTCTACTACTAATAAGCATAAGGATTAGGCCTACGGCTACCTAAAAAGTCTTGCGAAAAATGAACCCGTCAGATGTCACAGTAAAACTGCCGAGTGGTGGCGCTTTTGATAAATGAAAGCAAGGATAGCAAAGGGAAGTTGCTAAATAGTTAGCGTACTTTCCATGCATCATTGCAATAAAATACAGGTGAGCAATCGGCAGGTTTTTCTATACAAGTTTTGTTTTTAATCCACAATAAGGAAAATAGTTTTTGTTATCGTACTATATTAAAAGCAAAGGTGTGTTCAAAACCAAATTTCTTTTCCAAGAAAATACATACTATATTATATACAATGTAAGAATTGTTTTTGTCACAAACCTTCGAGTTCTTTTTCTTGAAGACGAGAAATTATACGATTTTATTAAACGAAATTTACGCTTTAAATGGCTCAGTTTGCACAGTGCTCAACAATTTATGTACAATGAGGTACAACTACACTTAAATCACTTATACTTGTAATTATGCACTCTAGAGGGGGTGCGATGACGTCATTGTGACGTCAATCACTTGACGCACCCTATTTCGTGGAAATTAGACCAGTCATAAATACTAATTTATTAAAATTTGCGATAATGTTTAAAAGTTTATCTGTTAGTGAATTGTCTGAAGTATTCCTTAATAATTTATGATGCCACCATATTACATGTACTGGCTTTTCAAGATACTAGGTTGTACGTCCAGATTCGTCCAATTCAAGAACTTATAGATATTGTTACTGAAGAAAAACAAATCGAACAAACAAACACCACAACAAACAAACAAACATCCCAACAAATATTCATAAGTACCTGCCATAATTGCAAATTGTATGTAATTATACCAAATCTAGCTGAACTGGATAATGTTGGCTGAAAATCATCTGGGTAATAAAATGTTTTCGATATTGTACATGCTATTGTTGTGCTTATTTTTTGTTTGTTTTTAATTAAAATAACGGCCGGGAAACCACATAAAATATTTACAAGGTGCAGTACAGATTTATTCTTTAATCCACTTCGCGATATTTTCATGTATAAGTATACCCCTGAAAAAAATGTTATGTTCAAACGGTCTCACTACCAACTGCAAATTAAATGAGTGAAATGAATGAAAATTCAAAATCGTTCCCGTCACCGCTATTTTTTTCCGGTTCTTATAAGGCATCATGAAATGGTCCATTTCTTATCTAAATATTCAAGATGGTTTTTTTTTTTTACAAATTGCAAATTCCCAGGTTTCTGGGAAAAAAATCAACATACATCGAGGTCAGTGAGTTACTTTTGAACAGAAATTTAATGTAAGTGCTTATGGGAAGAAAATTGGGGCTGCTTGGCTGGGGATTGTTTGGATACAAATTCTCTAAAAACACCTAATTTTCATAATTCTTAAAATATTAAAGTTTAAACTAGAGATTCGTGTTTGTTGATTTACCAACGCAGAGTGATCGGGAATACAACTATTTTATGAGACATTGTCCAGTTAAGTTGTGATTTTTTTGTGAAAAAGATCACTAAATTTTCCTTAACAACTATTTGTTTTGTTTCGAAAAAATGCATCTTCTGAGGAATATGTCAGTATAAATTGTTTTGGTACACGTACATTTATTTCCGGTTTGATGACGTCATCAGTTAAAACGGCAAAATGAATACTGATTTAGTTCAGAGATGGGCCATTTTCATCATAAAGTAAAAATAACCTTTGCAAATGTGTACATTATAACGAATTTTAAGTGAATTTGTTAATAACACCCAACTTCCCGTTTGATGTCGTCACATCATTTGGCAGCCCAACTTGGGTCAACATTGCCCTAGGTCAACATTGTACCGGAAATCATTATTTGTGCTAGATAGGGATCTAATGACGGATTTCAATTTAAAAAATACTAAAATAAACTGATCATTTCTAATTCTCCCTACCATAATTTTCAGTCTGATGACGTCATGATTCTTAAACCATTCAAATTCATTTGTGGTTGTCCAAAAAAATATCTAGGGGGAATCTCGTAAAGTTTTGACGAATGGTTTTTGAATTACATTTTTGTAACTGTCTTTAATGTGCCGCTATAGGGCACTCTTTCGGTTGATGACGTCATCATGGTATTTCTTGTGATAGCATTCCTCACTGAACACTTGACTATATGTATGTTTGTAGTAAAATGCTTCCGTTTTTGAGTTATATTCCTTTTCATTGCACTTCTAGTAACACTGGAAGTGAAGTCCAAGCGGTCCAATGTTGCTCACCTCACGAAATACGAACAGGATACACTATTTAGTTCAAAAGATATATTTCTGAACTTAAATCGCTTGTAAATTGGTAACTGATGACGTCATAATGACGCCACAATATCAACAACATCTTCAGACTCGGGTCCAAGTTCGTACCAGGTTATGTTATCACCAAGTCAACAGTTTGGAAGAAATCTTGGTTTGTTTTGTCTTGCGGCTCATTTTTCTATCTCATCAACGTTGTAGTGTGGACTGTAACAACCTTGCAAGACTTAGCATTTTTGTATATACTTTGTATATACTCCCATTACTTCGCTGTTACATTACCCTATGCACGCGAAGATTTCTAATTTACGTGTGTTCCGTGGAATGTTGAACTGGGGGTGTCCTTAGTAAGCAGGAAAAGTTCGTCTTCCTTCTGCAAGTAAATAGAACAAAAGGGTTAAGCTGGTCCACAATTCTAATAAATTGATTTAGAATGGCTTTAAAGTGCATGGGATAATCTGAAGTGGTAACGGGATGGAAATAAATCTACTGTCGACATATAAATGGAGGTTTGACATTTTGCTCTAAATAACGTAGGCCTATCATGAAAGTATACAAGACTGTAAACTCCACGAATACATGGTCATCAAGTCACTCCAAACACGTGGTAACTGAAGTCACTTGTGTGTTGTACCGCATCGTAAATATCCTACCTGCTTCAGTTTTTCTCGGAGTTCCTCCAGTTCATTAATATTGTCCTTCTCTTTGGACGCGGAGGACTCACCATAGCCTGTGGAATTCATCATGCTCAAACAGATGTTCTTCTCTTCAACAGAGACGAGGAGGTACACCTAATGAACACACATATAATTTTCAATGCCAGAACATTACTTCTTAAGAGTGAATGGTACGAAAATAAAAATACCAACTTCTTTATCAAATACACATTCAACATATAACACTTGTGATTTCATACTTGTCGACTACATCACACGTGCGCTTGGGCGTGGCAGGTAAGCACCACGTTATGGGGTCCGTTGCGTTGCAAGTATTACCTTTGGAATGAAATTCAGGCACAGCACTGCAGTGTTGACGATCACTATGGCAACCCCGGGAACCAGAAACGTCATATTGACGTCATCACCCAAGACGGTCATGGTTGGGACAACTAGGGCTATGGTCAAGGCGACCATGTACACCGATGCTGCGATGTATTTACCTGTCATCAAACACGAGCAAATATGAACTCTCAAAAGATAATTGACAATTCTCTCGCAGCGACAGCTGTGTCTTTTTTTATTGTAACCCCGTTGGAAGTTTGAATTACTTATAAAATGCGCAAATAAATGTTGGCATGAAAAACAAATCACAAAATCACAAAAAGTAAATCTTGTCTTTGAATAGGAAATTACAAATATAAAAAGGACCAGGATATGATCATTATGTCTTCTCTTACTGTCATTAAGTCGTGTTACGGCGATGTTTCTTGTCTCCCAGGCCAAGAAAAGGCCAAAGGTCAAGAGAACTCCCTTCAGGCCGTAGAGGGCGATGGTGAAGTACTGAGCATGCTCACTGCTGCAATACCTTATGATGGGGACGTCATAAATCTCCTTCTCTGGCTCTGTCGTGTCAAGCTGTAAAAGAAATTATATTTGTAACAATTAGGAAAACTGAGCTATTCCACACTTCGCCTCGCGTCTTATGGTGACCAAACGACTGGAGGAGTGATTCATTATTTTCTTTTACAAAAAAAGTATTTTCAGCATCATGCTTTGCTAGGGATACTACGATGAAAGAAATTAAGGTCAGGTCTTGTTTCTGATCATTTATAAATTGGTTTAAAACATAGAACAGTAAAACTACATTCTACACGGCTGTTTCATGTGCATCTACCTGGGGCTCAAGATCTCGCTTGGTAACAGTCGCTGTATCCAGGGTAATCCACGCGGCAAAAATGACGCAATCTACGAAGACAGCCGTCAACACTCCGCATATAAGTTTCCAGTCCGGTAGGTCCTGTATATCAATAATTACAAATACATTCACTACACTTGTTTTGGCAGTCAGCTTTAATTTTGATTTATTTGAAAGACAAGTATGGAGTGTGGCTTAAAACCCTCATTTTGATCATGACCGCATATTGTTTTTTACACATTCTGCCTTCAGTTACATATTTTCGCATCAAGATTCAAGGAAAGATGAAGTATATCTGCTGCCACCAAGAGTTTTGCAAGTGTCCATTGACAAGTTTCTACGGTTTACTAAACCGCGGCTTCGTTTCTGGCATCGGCTCGCAAAGCAGATTGAAAGAAGCCTGTCGAACCAAATAAAGAGTGCTCAATTTTTTTTTCGTTTGGATGATTATCAGCTGCAGATAACAGATCAATACTGTAGCGAAATCTTAGAGAAGGATATCTATCCTCGAGCCTCAATTCAAACCAGAGAAGAAACCTATGTTCCGTAAACCCTATATATATTGACAGCTTTCGGTTCTCTGTGGTTTTTAAAGGTCCGTTTTAGCTTGCACTTGCCGATGCAACCTTCAAAGATTCTCTTTATATTCACGGTTATAGTATTCGTACTAACAGGGAGACATAGAATTATGCACAAACAAACAAGTTTTCCCAATCGAAAACTTTTCAATATACCTTTCTTGATCTAAGGAACTGGAGCGCGCACCTTTAATGTTTACTATCCAATGACTGTATGGAATGTGGTTTCTACACAATGTAATTTGAGCCACCCAACCCTCACAACCAGCCCATTCACCCCTGATTAACCTCTGGCATGTCTGGAGTATCTCTCAGGCCCCAAACAGCCGTTAAAACCACAGACATAACCCCATTTGACATTCCATTTTGGTCACAGGGGTGATCGAATAATCCCAATGTATATAGTGCATTTGTACACAAGCCTATGTAAATGTGCACAAGCACACAGGGTTTTCCCGCCAATTTTCAACCCCTCCAGTAGGATCACAAGACTGACACCCCCTCTGAAGGAGGTACTATGGTCCATACTACGATCTGGTGAGAGATGGCCCCGGGTGTGTTTACCACGTGGCCAGGACAATATAAAACATAAAAATGTGAAGAAACGATTTTCCATTCTGAATCAGGGGGGCAATTTTCCCACTTTTTCATTTTGGAAAGGATACCAGTAATAATATAAGGGAGACATTCAAAATGTCTCCCTGATGCCCAATGTCTCCCCAATGTCGACAATTTACTAGAACGTGTCTCCCTGAGGTACCGTTTGGAAGAATTTAACCTTGCCTGCCATTTCACACAGCGTGTGAAATAAGAACACTTCAACCAAAAATCACCTTCGATTCCCCAGTACGGAATTCAATCAAGCCAAGGACGAAACAGGTTTTAACTTTTCTCGGCAGTTGCAAGATTGCAGTTATGCAACTTCAAATGCACCTCCTTTCAATTAACGAAGACTGACGTTATCTGCTTGCCCACGTTAAGCATTATGCAATGTCAATTGAACTTACGCTTGTCAGGGCCCTCAAATTGAAAGCTGTTTCCTTAAAGTGATTTCGGACACTTAAAGTTAAGAGCTAGGACCCCTACAAGGCGTTTTACGGGGCCCATTATGTTCGCCACAGAACTAAAATGTACTGAATCGGACAGGTCCAGACTTGAAAAATAAAAACCTCAGCAACATTGTTGCCACCCGACTGATAGTTTTCATCAAGACAGGAAATGCAAATTCCTATATTAAAAGGAATTTGCTATTCTGATTTCTATTGTCGGATATCCTGTCTTAGTTTGGCTTACATCGTCTTCTGTATATTTATTGAATGCATGACTTCTAAAAAAAAATAACTGCGATGGGAGACTGAAATGGTCAGAGTCGTTCTATTATAACACAAGGTGTTTTTTTTAAGATTACTTACAATCCGTTGGAATTTCTTCACTGCACGGCTGAATATAGCGTGTATCCGGTAGGTCCTCATGAAAATAGAACCGAAAGCAAACGAAAGCCCGAGGGAGATAAGCATCCTCTCCAGCTGAAATAGGGAATACAAATCCCCGTCGAGGGTTCTCAAAACACGTCAAACGTGAAATGGCTTTTCAGGTTGGTACAATTCAATTAAATAAGACCCAGAACATCAGAATATGCAAGGTCGTTTTGAAAAGCTTTTTGTCAATAGCCTGCAATTTAATCCTGAGAAAGTAGGTTGCTTGCGTGACATTCCAAGTGTCTTGATCACTTTGATATGATTGAATAAACATCGAGCTCACAAAAGGTTGGCCAAAATATGACAGACGGTACATATTCCTGTTGCTTTATCGGATTCGTAACTTTTTACAAACTTTTGTGACCTATTGTAACGGGACCCCCCCCCCCCATGAAGGCCACACCCGCCAGTGAATTGACACAAACTAAAATTATGTCAAACACTAGGAGACAATAAATTTTGGTCTCAGGAAAATAAATGATATGATTAACTGTCTGGGCAGTCACAATTTGATTTCGCAAGCCCCAAATAAATTTAGCCACAAAAATATAGTAAACAGATGTAATGGGCCACGCCCGCTGTAAAAATGGAACGCTCGACATATTGCCAAATAAATATAAAGAAACATACTTACATAAAGCATTGAGGAGCTCGACGGATATATACAAAATTATACAAAAATAAGAACTAGCTACAATCCGGCTTGGGTGGGGAAACTAAATACATGTAATACACAATAAAGAACCGCCGCCCGCCTAGCCCCATAAATGTGGCCTATTTACTGGACTGCCTCCGTAAACATAGGCCACACATCCACATGTACAAAAACGTGTCGCACTTTGCCAAATTTTGATTTTCGCATTTAGGCTTAGTTTGTAGGTTTCTTTGCTTTAGAAGCATACTCACCCTCTTAATAGGCTAATCAGAAAGTGCTGCCTTTTTCAGATGTATATTTTTTTTGTGAAATTTCCAGATTCATTTTTACACGTTTGCGTATCAAAATTTCAACATGAAATTTCACAAAAAAATATACATCTGAAAAAGGCAGCACTTTCTGATTAGCCTATAAAGAGGGTGAGTATGCTTCTAGAGCAAAAAAAACATTCAAACTAAGCCTAAATGTGAAAATCAAAATTTGGCAAAGTGCGACACGTTTTTGTACATGTGGATGTGTGGCCTATGTTTACGGAGGCAGTCCAGTAAATAGGCCACATTTATGGGGCTACCGCCCGCCAAGCTAAGCAAGTGTCCCCAGCCACCCAGATGTAAGGAATGCCTAATACTTCATGTTCATTCAAGCATTGAGGAATGACTGCAGTTCAATCCTTTGTTAAGACTTTGTTAAGAATTTAGACGCATAACTAAAGGCAAACCAAAACCTGGGTGGGGAGCAAGGATGGCCGTTGGTAAACGCAGCCCATGGAAAGTTAAATAATGAAATGCATTCCAGCCGTGGCCATTCAATAGACGAACTCGTTGTGTTTGTCACACACACACACACACACACACACACACACCCACCCAGACTTGTTTCACATACCTAGTGTGGACTTTCCTTTCTTTTCGTGTAGTTAAGGAACACCAGTGGAAAAACTCATTTTTCTCAAACTGTGAAAACTCTTACAACCCAATTTTTTTTCAATGATTCCCTTTAGTGTTTCTCTTCATTCTGCTACCGATAAACCTAACCCAAAAATGCCTCTAAACCTGTTTTCCAGAAATGGGGAAACACTGTGTGGACGTGGGCAAGTCCACACTTCGTCGCTGCTACCTACATTATGTGGACGTCTTTTGTTCGGAAGTCCACACTGCGTATGTAAGACAAGCTCAACACAGCACCAATACACAAATGTGATTTCTCGCACGTCCGTGGAATGAGATGGTACATTAGCATATTCATTAGCGTCACTCTGGGGTTTTGGCGTGGGTCTCGGTATCGACCAATGGAAGCCGGCAAACGGGGTAATATTTATCAATAAATAACTCGTGAAGAGGATTTTCTCCAAATTTATACTGCATAAAACACCATTTATGAACAGGAACCTTATTAATATTTGTGAATCTTGAAAAGATTTACAGATATTGCAAACGCTAGTCTACCAACTTCAAAAGTTCTCCTAGCCAGGCCTATTTTTCCAATTTCAACGAAAAGTAATGAACACATCACAACGATCTTTAGCACATACATGGATCATTATTAGGGAAATAAACCCTGAAAGTTGCATGAAGATACGGTCTTCCAAACGGGAGAAATTAATTTTTAAAGATTTCGCCCGCCAACGTGAACATGTGCGTGTACATGTAGTTTCATTCAAAATGAAGTGTTGCGTTACCTTCAGAAATTGCCTTCGCAACCCCATGACTACAACAGCTCGATTTTTGAGAGCACTAAGAGTGAAAAAGTTGACCCCGAAATTTGTTCTCGCGAGGTCCTCGCGAGGACGAGGCATGCGCAATACTACACTGGCACAGGTGCGGAAATCTCCGTATCAAGTTCGTTGGTAAATACGTCATACACGCGCGCGCCATAGAGCTATATAATAAAGAACTATATACAGCTCTATGGCGCGCGCACAACTGGCATTTGCAATTACACGGCTGTAAGGAGATGTTTACTACTATACTCGCGAGAGGCATATGCCATTAACATAGCTAGAGGAGTGTTTTAAAAAATGTGGTAAAATTGTTGAACAAAATCATTGGAAAGTTATATTTTTGACTTGTTTTTGACTCTTTGACCTAAAATATATCTTTTACCAAAAATGGTATTTCGGGTCATTGTCGGGTCATTATCATTGACCATGCTCAAAAATGGTCATTAACCTAGTGTTTAAAACTGGCCAAGCACACATTTATTTACTTATTAAAACGTAGTGCTAGCTCCTTTGACAATAGTTTTGGCGTCACATTGAGAACACGCGCCACATGCGTGTTCTTGTACGGTCATTGAGCTTTCCGCGGTACGACCACACCGTGGGATTACTCACGTGACACTTGACGATTATAGCCGTATCAGACAGGTCTTTCTTGTCCCAACCAGTAGCGAAGACGGAGGCGTAGAGAAGCAGACAACCAACCACAGTCAGGTTACCCAGGGAAGGACTCGACATCTTGATGGCCCTTGAAAATTAACAAAGCAAATATTTATAGATTCAGCGCTTGCTTTGGACTTGATAAGTTAACTTCAGAATATGATTTGGTATCTTTAGGACAGGAAAGTATTTTAGTTTTCTGCAGCCGCCGGCTCTGTTTTCATGTCCACCTCAAAACCTTGAAATTTTGTGGATATGCTGTAAGCAGTTTGGTATCTGTTTGGATTCAAGGGGCGATAATTCAACTGAATACAAAACCTTCTCAAATGCAACGTACCGCAAACGGCTTTCGCTGGTGCGTTTTACAAAGATTCAAATATATTTCTGTTCATACGCTTGTGATCCATGAGGTTCAATGTAAACTCATTCTAAATGTTGTTTGATGAGCCACGTCTATGTCAATCAAAGAATCAACGACTCTCGCCCTATTCCAGAGTTGTAACGAGTCACTGATTTTTGTGACTCCAGTAGAGTTGAGTCATTTTAAAGAAGTGACTCGAGTCGAGTCGAGTCGAGTCAAGTATTTAGTTCAGTCAATTCGAGTCACAAATATTTGAGCACTATACAATAAATAAACACAAGAGAGAAAGTCATTTTTTGGCTATTTAAACATGTGGTGACACCACATTTGCTTCTTAATGAAAATTAAAAGGGGGTGCCAGCTGATCGTCATTCAACTAATGGGGACACTGATCAAACCACATTATTTGCGAACATTCTATTAAACGTGACGTGAACAAAAACCGGCACCGGCGTAAGTCATTGCAAATATTTTTCGCAAAGTTTTGCTTTTATATTTGGGACTCGAGTCTCATTAGCCTTCCTCGAGTGGACTCGAGTCATTCTGATGAGGGACTCGAGTCGAGTCGAGTCATTTGCTTGCAGTGACTCGAGTCGAGTCGAATCATTTGACAAAAATAAATCATATTATGTGAAGTTGTACCTCCTGTGTTTGTATCTGACGTTAAGGAAGAGGAACGCTAACGCCAGGACGGCACCGAGCGAGGCTAGGGAGAAGAGAATGGCCCGTGCGGTGGACGAGACCTCCAGGACCAGGGACCTCCTTGTTACGCCATCCACCGGAATACGGCCACCTTAAAAAGTTGCAAGTCAGAAAAGAGTGCATGTTACGAAGTTTGAGAGGATTCTATAATTTCAGATACGGATGTAATAATGAGTTATCACCGTACATAGAATCAATACACCTTTCTAAAACACCTTGCGTCACGGCCGTGCCACATTGGCAACTTTCATTTGATTGTAGAGAACAAATGCAACATTCCACACCAGGGTAGTCCGAAAAAGTGATTTTTTTCCTCAGCATTTCTGTTATTCCGTGGTGGCCGGCAATTCATGCATACCCTATGCACTTACGACATTGTTAGGTGCAATGCCAATAAAAATAAATAAATAAATAAATAAAACTGAACTCGACATTTCTTATGCTTAAAAGTGTTTAGGTATAATGAAGACCAATAGCAACAATGCGAGTGCGGGAGACATTATGCAACTTGAAAAATGAATTACTTATTAATTAATTCGTGCATTTTGACGTTCAATTCACGTAAATATCTTGAGATGGCAATTTTTCCGTAGTTGCATAATTTCTAATTTTTCCTAATTGTCACATATCGTTCGCATGCAGGTGTATGTTAATTTATGCGCTGAAAGTGTTGATCAAATCAGGACAGTTTTATTCTACTAACATGACGATGTTAATTTCAACACTTAAGTTCCAGGCGACAAGATTATAGTGTTGACAAAATTAGAATAAAAATATGTTCAGGCATGTTTTCGTTTTGAGGGGATATTTAACAACTAGGCCCAACTGTATGGTGAACGATGATAAAACTAAAAAGAATAAATATATTCTATTAAGAGTCTGTAATTTTCAATTAAACAAAAATAAGCGCTGCGTGCATCTTCTATACTCATGTAATTTTCCATCCGAATTCAACTTAATGCCCAAATCGTATTTTTTTCAGAAGCTTTAAGGACTTTCACTTACCTGGCCACTTGATTCTAGTGGTCTCAGAATCTATCAGGACAGCCTCCTGAATCTTGTATTGCATCACGTTCTTCAAACTTGTGCCTTAAAGAGAAAACACAAAAAAAATCCGTAGTTCTCAATTTTACAAAAATAAATAAGTGTTATGACGTATTCGTGAGGAATATGACGTATGTATTTAAACCAAAGAAACGAACCGGCAAGAAAGCAATCTTGTTATTGAAAAAAACACTGCAATCAATTAGGGTTCAACGGCTGTTTCATGAGTGTATATGAAGTTCTTGTATAGTCCCATATATGGCATGGCACTTTATCTGGTCTAGAAATGAAAGAAACATATATAAACATTATACTGATATTTTACAAATATATTTTAATCAGTATTGCAACGTTTTTACCTTGGGCCTGGTCAATGTAGACTCTCTGTGCTATACGCTGGCCATCCTCTATGCGAACACGACCCTACCAGAAATCAGACGGACACTTGTGAATGCACCGTGTACTTGAACATACTCGTCTTACAGTGCACGGACTTGTAAAAAGCAACCAGATTTAATACAACGCCATTAACGAAACAGTCTATCTCTTCACATTGCATTAGTATACCCAATTAAAATGTTAATAGGCTGTGGGAACACTGCATTATTTTATACAGGTATTTTCAGTGATAATGATCGATGCTGTAAATGTGATCTTCTGGGTCTACTTCCATTTCGCGAACCCACCACCAGTTAATCAACGCAAAACCCCTTTCTTGGTCTTGTTGTAGGTGTAGATTGCAAGGCTACTTTCGCTAAAGGCCGATACATTTCCTGCGGTCAATTCGTATATCATGTCTAGTTCCATTTAAATCAATATTAGGTTTTGCCCTTCACCGACGTTTGAACATTGTATACTCAGTGTGTTACCTCCCGAGTGCAAGAGGCAAAAAAATCACTCGGGTGGGACTCGAACCCACGACCTCCTGTTTTCTAGTGCAGATGTCTTACCACTCGACCACCGAGCTAACAGGATCGGTTATAAAATTCCACCTTATAATTGTTCCATTTACACAAAAATAATGACCTTGTCGCAAGTGTCTGGTAACTGGACCAGTGAATTTGAATGTGAAAGGATACAACTGGAATACCTAGAGATTTCTGGAACTTTTTTTATTGCATGTGGTAAAGAAAAAGCATTCTCTGATCTTCATCTCCACGAATCACTCATCAATTTGACATCTTAACCCTAACCCCCTATACAAGGACTCTTTGGGGATACCAGATACCACAGAATACTACATGTTGTGCACACTTGTATGGAACTTTGTAGCTTTAGGTGAGATTAGGGTGAAATTATATGCATACAATAAATGGTTGAAAAAATGTCGATTGTTCCTTTTCTATACGTACAAGGTTTATATTAAAAGTAAAACAAAAATCTGAATTACCGACAATCCGGAGAACTCCATGTTCTCGGCGTGGTTCAAAATCACCCTCGCCATCTCGGTGTCGGTATAGCTGAAATCTTCAAGTCTTCGAGGAGGTTGCAGACGCTGCAGGTCCGCTATGGAGGAATTCAAGGCCAGTGCCACGGACATGATGCCGTCGTGCGTTACCGGCACGACGTTATTACTGAATGGGAAAATCCTGTTGTAGTAGTCGTAATGTTCTGGCAAAGGTTTCTGCGAATTACATCACATGAAGCATAAACGTTAAAGTTCTCACAGTGTAACATGCAATGATCGACATAATAATCATTGTACGTCAAAGTTCTGGGTCGTGAAAACATCAGCTTAGAAACCGTCACAACATATACACACATCGCGTTTAATAAATCGCTGGCAGCCCGTCTTTTGGATGAGCAGCTATTTACTTAGCTCAAGTGACGCACGTACCACTCCGCTGAAGTCCAGTTCTGGTAGACCCTGGGAGCGATGTTTGACGTTGAAATGTAGGGATAAATCAACAGCAGAGATGATCTCCTCTTCCGTGCAAGGCTCGATTTCTGACGGTGTGCCGAGCAGCCACCATTCAAAGTTGGCCCAGAACGGCGGTATCAAGACGTACTTGGCACCGGTCAATCCGGCGATATACGCCTGCAACGTTAATATTGAATTACAGTAAACTCTTGTTAACTCAAAGTCGGAAAACTCGAAATTTATCTCGAAGTAATACTCCATTCCCTTCAAGGGATTAAATGTAAATGGATACTCCGTAACTCAAATTGCCTGCACCAGTATATACCTCCGTTTCACTCGAGCTTTTGTTCGGCCAGTCCATAGAAAACGCTGCTAAAACAGTCCCAAAAAAGCGTAAACAACATCGCGAACCTTTACTCTTACCTAAGTGGAAGAACGAGTGTCTTATTTCATAAGAGTGACAATTAGGAATCAGACTGAAAGTAGGGACCAGCAGACGTCTAAGAGTCAAATTCATTCAATCGAATAGATGGGGTGTTCGAACATCCACGATGCATCAGATCGGGCATCCATGTTCATGAACTCACCTGACAGAAAAGCTTCAGCATCGCTGGAATATTCGAAAATCCGGTATATATGATTCTGACATCTTGGCGCTAGAATCAAATCAAAGATAACTTAATTTTATTGTTCTAAAACACAAGGCTACATAAGTTTTCCAATGGTCGATTATGGCAACTTGTTTCAAGTGACATTTAATTGCTATAGTTACTTCTTTTATGTCGGGAGTTTACATTTTCGGTTATATTTCTAGGTTTAAAAATAGAACTCACAATTGGAATCGAAAAATCTGGAAAATCGATGACATTTCACTTGAAATTAATGAATACCTTGAGGTTTTGAAGATGCACTTGGAACAAATCGATATTTTTTACTCCTTCAGATGCCACTATTTCGACTTCATCTGCCTCTAAAATCTGACGCAGGTCCTTCGTATGCTATGAAAATAATAATATTACCACACACAAAGATCTGGGATTATTTGATATTTCAGCGCTCCATAAAAAACACCAATATGATGCAAGTCTCTAGGACAGATGTAATTAATTTGGGAAAAAAATGCAACCAAAAACATCAACAGCGTGTCGAGTGTTTCGTCTTGGTGTTACAGCATGTAATCGCATAAAACAAGTGATCTTTTTTGGGGGGAACGGATATAACGCCATCGTTGCACGTGTTATGGCCAAGTTTATCGACAAAATAATATACATCAATAATTTGCCATGATTGCAAGGAAAAGTTTGAGCAAGTACAAAACAATTGGTAGGAGTATCTCTTTGAGTAGAGCATCTCTTTGATTAGAAGAATTAAAGGCCTTTGTATGTTTTAATTTTCCTTTTTTTTCACCACAATCTTACAAAATATGATGGAGTAATCAAATATTTAAGAAAATATGCAAAATAGACAGGGATATTATTTGTATATTTATATATCTGTACTTAAAGTTAAGGTGTCTTCATTCATGCATTAATTTGTGTTCTCCACGAGCAGCATACTGGTAGGTCTTCAGTGCCTATACTTTAAAATTGTGTAAGGCATTATTTCTTGTTGTACCTTGCAAAACTTGTTTTCTCAAGACCATAAACCGACATGATAGGCCCAAATAACATGAAAAAGATGTATCTTTACATCCAAGCTTCGATTCGAATACACAAACATGGACGTATGAGTATGCTCACGGTTTGAAAGGCGGCGTTCTCCTCGAAGATGAATGCGATACGCCTCCACCCCATTTCCCTTATAAATGCTGCCACGCCCAGCGATCGGGACCTGTCACTCGGGTAGGCTCTGACTGTGTACGGGTACAAGCTGCGATCTGTCAACGCTGGGCCCGATGCTAAAGTTATCTGTCAGTTAAAACATCATCACAAAAATGTTTTCAAATCTCGACTTCGTCTCGGGCATCATCATGCAGCTTCATCATTCCGAAGCCTTTGATGCCCAAAGCAAGAGTGCGTGGCTAATTTTTTTTAAAGATTTTAAAGAGCTAATTCAAGTCGGAACGTAGGCAATCGGGTTTGTTCAAAGGTTTCTTGGATTCCGCTCTTTCCAGCCTCTTGACAGCCCCTGTTTCTATTCTATAATATTTAGATTGATTTGAAGACGTTCCCTTTAAATCGCTTGTATTTCGATCGGCTTTTCTTATGCTCATCCCTCTTGCGTTGATTTTGAACCCCTTTGTTCTTAAGGGATACCCCTCCTCCTTCTGAAACCTACAATTCTGTCCTCGTATCCTCTCAAATGACAGGACTTTTCACAGGGAAAACAGTGCCGGCACTGTACGTTCTGACTTCAAAAAAGTCCAACTATAGCAGCTAACTATATAGATTTGGCCAAATGGATGCAAGCTGTTCTAGTCGAACCTGATTACTTTTTGAAGAATGGGCTTCTTGACTGTATGAAATCACCTGAACGATGTTGAATCTTGCCGCTACCTTGTTGACTATGATTGCTTCCTGCGGTAGGAGTGGTCCCCATATAATTGGAACCGGAGCTCTGGAGTAGGCTAGATTGTAGAGTATTCGCAACCCTTCCTCCGGATCGGCACTCTTCAAAGAATTTCAGGGACACAGGAGAGGCGCATGAGTGCCCCTTCAATCATGAAAACCTGTGTGTCACTATTGGGACAAAATGTATTAAATTCTAAGCCTAACCCTATTAAACCAAAACTCCTTCAAAGAATTTGTAACCATTACCGTCACGTTCTGATCGAGT
The DNA here is from genome assembly GCF_015706575.1 of Patiria miniata. Lineage (NCBI taxonomy): Eukaryota > Metazoa > Echinodermata > Asteroidea > Valvatida > Asterinidae > Patiria > Patiria miniata. The sequence goes on along the minus strand of NW_024037069.1, from coordinate 37,754,226 downwards.
CATCGATGGATTTCCATAGACGAGGTTCATGATACATTAAGGGTATTCATGGAAATAAAGATGTGCGGGTAAAAGGCAGGTTGAGATTATTACGTGACCTAGTAAGGCGACTGTGAATTTCGTGTAAAGTGGTGAAAAACGAGAAATATTCGGGGAAGTGGACAATAGTACCAGGGTTCGACCTTAACTTTTTTTCACCAGCCAGCCGGGCTACTGAAACAGACTCTTAACTAGCCCGCAGGCATTTTCACTAGCCCGTATGTTTTCCAGTTTATAGAGCGTCTCATAAACAACAATGTACATACATGTCAAACGTGTATCCTGAGGCAATCCTAACAATTAAACCCTAAAACAGTTAATAAAATTGTTAACGCCACCTAAACAGTTAACTCCATCAGGTTGCTCAGTATCCTTCTTTACCTATGTTGCTTCATGTGAACATAATGCACACATTACAAGTGATGGACTTTATGTACCTTTAAATGCGCGCTCTCTTTACTACGTAACGTTTTGTATCAATTAATCTTATTCACGCCAAGTTGCATATCAAACTTTGCCGCTTGGATTCCGTGTGAACAGGTGGGTAAATATTCACTGGTTTACCCAATCAAATACCTGTATACAGTACTACATACACAATTTTAGTTAACATGTACTACATTGTGGGGAAAATGCGTCTTCTGAACTCTGAAGATAATGCAGTTATGATGCAAGGCTAATATAGGTTTCATTCTTTACCATAATTCACCTCCCCGCTTTTTCGAATTTACCACAGCTGGCCCAGAAACAGTGTTATGCAAATGATCCTTGTCTTCGTTGCAGACAATATTTTATGTAAGTATTTCCATATTTGGTAGTTCACATTACTTTGTAGTAATTTAAGCGTGTGGATACGCAATTCAGCCTTTGGGCAGCAAAAATAAAAAAAGGCAGTTGCAAAAACAAAACTGAAATCATATGAAAACAAACCCGATTTCGTTCATGCCACTTTTTTTATGAATATATGAATACATTTTCGAATCTTAAAGTGTATTATATTCTACGGAAGCCTAATGCTGCCATATAAACGAAAAATTTGTTTCGTTATAACGAAAAGATTTTTCCGTTATTATCACTACAAATTTTCCCTTTGTAACCAATAGTGCCCGATTGCTGAAAATGCTGTGACTATTATAAGGACATTGCGAAGACGAATGTTTTCTGCGAATATTACCAATCATTGTGAATTATCGTAGTCGGATATTTATAACAGAAGACATCAGTCGTCATGGCAAACAGATGAACAGTTGCGGATTAACGAATTTCAAATTCTCAATTAAGAAAATTGACGATTTATCTGGGTTTCTTAGATAAAAGAAAACAGTTCTGATTGAGTTCTAATGCCTGAAAGTCATTCATGCATAAAGGCAAGAGAGTATAATTATATTATTTGACAACATATAGGCTGTAGGTTCTGACATGCTAGAGTAAGGGGTCTCTTATAATCTCCTTGCCTGTTGTTGAGATTGAAAATAAATGCCCTTTGTGTGACTTGAATCTTTTTAATCAGGCATGAAGATTAAATCAGCATCCAGAGCGGGCCTGTGTGCCATGATCTTAAAGGGAGTGAAACTGTCATTAGGATTGGTGTGTTTATTTAATCATAGAATATGGGACGGCCAACTAATATACACGAAGCGGTATAATACTGTGAATTGGCCAATGCCTTGCCCAAGTGTGTTCAATTGAGCCTGGTTCTACTCATAGTGGGCCCGTATTGGGACTCGTGTGGGTGAGACGACCGTGTGGCTAAAGCCTAGATGCCCGACTTGAAATAGAATGTTATCATTACTTTCGATAATTAAATGCCTTTTGTTATTGGAGGAATCTTAAAATGGCCACAAATTGTAATGCTTTGAGGAATGCTGCGTGGCGATCATCAGGCGCATGGACTTGTTCTTTTGCACGGCTGGGTGGTTAGTTTTCCTTGCTGCAGTCCGGTGATTTTGTATTATTGTAGCTGTGGCGGAATTTATGGCCAGCTTTTCCTATATACAGAGATTTCTGAATTTTCAGGTCACTGCAGTCGGTTATCAGTTTGCAGCAGTTTTTGTTTCTTTCGAAAGCCAATAAAGTATAGCTAGCCAAATACGACTTACCCCAGTCCAATTCCACCTCATGCTGAGATGGTAGCCATCCAGAATCCCATCCAAGCTGTTGACGTGATCCAGTGCCGTCTGCGCCACCTCTTGTTGCATACCTATGGAAGGGCTGCCCGGGAAAGCGAACAGGCCGCCCATGTGAATCACGCATCTCCCGCCAAATGTTGCGATGTGCGTGTTGTTACATCCTGCGGACTCGTGTGGCGTGAACACAGCGAGAGAAAGCCCGAGTGCCGCGGTGAATGCTACTAGTTGAAAGACATGCGTCATTGAGAATGGCAAAACGTACCGCGAAAGTACAAAAACTGTTTTCAAAAAATGTTGGTCTACATTTTTTTCTGTCTGTTCTAAGGCAATATATGTGGCAGGGATGTCATGCTACACACACATTCAGAATCGCGCGCTAATGAATGGGCCATAAGGAACTTGATACGTTGATAGCTTACGGATTTGACGGGCAAACTTCACAGGTGGTTGGCATAGGCCTATTGAAGGCATGTCTGAGCGTGATCTGTGATGTATTGTTAGTATGCGCGCGCATAGACCAGTTCGCCAGTGAGGCAAAAACACTCGACTTGTTCCCGCTTACATACACGTCTTCGTGCATGGATAAACAAAATGTCAGCTGCAGCACATGACATTGAATTGAGCCCTTTGCATCCAGAAACATCTCTAGACCACTTTGAATGTAGAGTGGGAAACAACAATTTTACCGACAGAACATCCGTGCTAAAATTGGACAGGATTTTTTTTCCAGGTCACCCGACCTACGTAAAATCGAAGAGCGGACGACGAAAATTGGCTCTATCAGACAATAAGTGCCGCTCTTCATTACGGCACATTCGCCGACGAACACACAAGTTTGCTGACAGCAAGACGATTTTGCAGACAACATCCATTAAAGAGGCGCACTGCGTCCTGAAATCCCGAAAAATTCATGTTTTGGATTGTTTACTTATCATATTGCAAACATCTGGTTGAAAGGAAAGCAACCTAATGTCTGATCGTTCCCGAGAAAAGACGAAAAAAATCCGGTTGATTACATCGGACGCGACGGAGTAGGCGTACGTTTTGCCTGTCGTTTACTTTCAATGTATGATACACGTTGTGTGTGTCACCAATGCACAAATTATGGTTTCTTACACGTCCGCAAAAGGTGAAAACTTTATCTTGATATAACCATTCTGTGAATAAGTCCGAGTATGGAATATCTCCTTGCACAGCTAGGGTTTATAATATGCGCGCAGATTCGGCGATTAATAATACAAAACAAGACTGCGTCTTGACCTCAAGATCCTGACCAACTGATTCAACACGTTCTTGTATAACAAAATGTGGGCAGCCAAATTGACCAATCAACAGCTTATTAGCTCCGTGCGCTACCAAAAGAGGGCGCCCTTTTACCTAACAACGACATCCCATGGGTGGGACATTTTGCTGGTTGACGCGCACCGTTCCTTGTGCGTGATCGACGCACGCACACCAGGGGATTTGTTCTATTTACACGCAGTGGCCGCGCTTCGCGGCAAATGAATTGCAGTCAGGAGATGGCGTCGGTCGGTCACCCCCAACTGTACTTCCTTTGCCGGTGAGGGGGTGCTTGGGAACGGAGCGGATAGTCCACATTTGTGATCGAAATAACGTCACAAGGCCTAAAGTCGACTCCGATTAGCTGGCCCCGTGGGATCGCATAAAATGTGTATGCTCACATTATTATGAGACGTTAGTTACGGAGAGAGGGCTCCGTTAACAACGGATGATACTCAGATCTATGAATCGGCATGAACCAATGTGTTATGTGCATTGAAATACTCAATAGAGGGGGCGCTTTATCAACGTAGCGGGAAATCTTGGAGCAAGTTTGATCAGAAACTATTGGTCGACTATACCGTATGTAGTACTAACGTTTTCAGGTACAATTGTAAATTTTTCTCCATTTAATACAATTACCATGCTTAATTTTAGGCATACTCATAGTACAATCAATATCAATATACATGTGCAAACAGATTTTATTCAATATTGTTGTATTTCCATATAATTGAGAATTTTGAAATAAATAATTTTAATTTGTGCATAACTTTAAAATGTACTTAAAGTATGTTTAATTGACAGATTTGTTTCGTAACATTTCCATATAGTTCTCATCACTACGACAGGCACTGATGAAATTTTACTCCTTCTTTATAATAGGGCTAACCGTTTGTGCGTCCCTTCATTAAAATACGATTTTATAAATAGTATTGAAAGGTATACGTCTATGCGCAAGAATATTTTCCCTCGGGGCAACTTTTATGTATTAGGTTGAAATATAGTACAAACTTTAGTTTAAACAGACTGAACTGATTATTATTTCGCTCTAAAGTTTCCAGACCTGTAAAAAGTACAATTTTATTCATCTACGAGTCAATTAATAATTTCATTAGAAATTCATTATTTCGTGTAAGTACAAAAGAAAATACTTCGTTCTCCATGGTCATTACCTCACAGTGACTATATATTAGGATGTTAAAACGATATATAACAGGTTGCAAGTGTGCAAAATCACAGTGTGCAAGTTTAGTTTAGGCCAAAATTAACGGCAAGAAAAGTTGTATGCATAGGAAAAATTTTCCCGCAGCCTTTACAAAATCGGGAATGACTGTCTTTTTCCCCCCAAGTAGATGCGATCCACTCCAAATGACAATTAAAAGTCCGCTACCGATCTGTGACCTAACAGTTAATATTCTGAACAATTAAGACACGTTCTTTTTTATTTGAAGAAAGGCTTTTGGCTAAGATTGAAGTGAAATGCGTTTTGTGTATTTTGGTATATGCTGTTAACAGGAACATGTTTTCGAAATCATGTATTGTTTCACTGATTGGTTCAGGTGAGGAGCAGAAGATGGTAAGCTGAACGTTTAAGATTTCCAGCCACCAAGCCTTTCTTCTTTTTTCTGATAAGTAAAACTCATGTCAATACGTCACGCGGTTTTTTTTCTGGTTCTTATAAGGCATCGTGAAGTGGTTCATTTCTTATCGAAACATTTAATCAAGAAGCTCCTTATTTACAATTTGCAAACATAAACAGGCTCACTCGAAAAAAAAGCAACATGCATCAATAAGACACATTAAAACATCTGAAATAATAAGTGAATAATGTGTGTTTGGGAGGTATTAAAAACTCTGTTTAAGACTGGTTGGAGTCTGGATGGGTGTTCGCCTCGGGTAATTATCAGCACTCCAGACTCCAACCGGTCTTAAACAAGCACATATTTATTCCCATTCATAAAGGTATTTCGGTAAAAAAATAAAATTTGGTCCACAAATCAAGCAAGTCAAAAACTAGACGTTGCCAACCATTTTGTTTAATCATTTTGCTTCATGTTTTATGAAACATCCTTCGGACTATAATATGGAATGTCCCTCTAAAACTCCTTACCTAATATAAGGAGATTGTCGCGCGTACTGCGCAATCTTGCGCAAAACACAGCTGTGCTGGTGCATGTTGTGTGAATTTTGGACTATGAAATACTGATTCACTGGTAGTATTGGGCATGTCTGCGTGAGGAATGTGAACGTTCAACCAATGAAACATTAAAAGGCATCGGATTTCATGGGAGTCCAAATTTCATGGACACTGGAAAAGTGTTTAAGACCAGCCAGCCGTATTTTATCATTCGTTTTAAGACCGGCCACGTTCTCTACCAATATAAATTGGTGAACTGTCTTAGGTATTTATGAATGAAAGTTAAACACCAACGAAGGAAAAAATACAGGTCTGTTGGGATTAACGTCTTAAGAGTAGCTTATGGGTGAGATTGAAGGGTATCATTTGAGAATGGTTATAAGCTGTGTAACTTAACGAGCTTGACACTTTACTAGGCATACACGCATGGAACACCGTCTACAATGAATGAAAACTGTTCAAACTTCAAAAGACGATCTGAAAGGGCAGTGAGTTAAATATGAACATAACATTCTTGTAAGTTCTTAAGGGATGAGAATTTGGGCTGTATGTGCTGGGCATGTTTTTGCTACAAATTCTCCTAATTTTCGAATGAATTTCTTTCAATATGAAAGCTTACAAAAAAATAATCATAGGCGTACGTTTGTTTACTTTGATCGACCTCTGCCACATTGTCACTAATGCGGTGCCGTTCTCCACAATATTTGAGGCCGGTGCATAAATCCCAAGAAAAGCTTCACATTTATTATCAATATTATCATCCCGATATCCTAACAATTAGGGTTTTTCTAACGATGTCATGAGGACTGCCGCAAGACTGCCACAAGTTGCAAGAGTTAGCCTTATATACTCACTTTACTACGCTGTTGTATTAACCAATTTACGCCAAGGCACAATCTAATTTACGTCCGTGGATTGTTTAACTGGAATATCCTCAGTAAGCAGGAAAAGTTGGTCTTCCTTCTGTAGAACAAAAAAAAGAAACAATTCGAACAAATTGATTTAGAATGGCTAAAACGTTCAGAGATTAAGCCGCGGTGCACGGTAATCAGATGAAAATGAACAATCCACTTTCTCCGTTCGAATGGTGACTTGACTTATTGCCCTAAACAATGTAGACCTATCACGAAAGTCGGCCTATATGTGGAACAAGCTGCGCCAGACTAATGCAAAATCACATACATGAATAGGCAAGCCTCGTAAACCTGGTCCCAGACCTGTCTAAGTCGCAAGTGAAAGACAGTCAGTGAAATAGGCAACCAGTCTAAGTCACAAATGACGTTAAGTCAGTCAGTGAGTCAGTCAATCAGGTACTAAGATTAAATATGCTATAAAATTGATAGTGCACCATTCACTTAGCCTCATTTCGTGTCTTTTATCTAAGACTGTAAACCCCACGAATACACGTGTCATCAAGTCACTCAAAACACGGTGTAACTGAAGCCACTCGTGTTGTACACATCGTAAATATCCTACCTGCTTCAGTTTTTCTCGGAGTTCCTCCAGTTCATTAATATTGTCCCTCTCTGAAGCCTGTCCAGCTTTGGACGCGGAGGACTCACCATAGCCCATGGAATTCATCATGCTCAAACTGAGGTTCTTCTCTTTCACTGAGACGAGAAGGTACACCTATAGTGAAAACACATTTAATTTTCAAAGTTAGAACAATACTTGTTAAGAGTGATTGGTATGAAAATAAAAGACCAACTTCTTTAATACTTGTCTGTTTTCATCCCATGTGAAATAGTCCACAGGTTATCCCAGCAGCGCCTTCATTGCCTCAAATATTTGATAATTTTCTAGTGGCTAAACCCTGGTGACCCCCGTTGGTGTTCGTATAATACTTCTTTTGAGTCGTAAGTGAACCCTTAGAAGAAAAAACAATCCTAGCCAAGGATGAACAGTAGCAAAGGAACACGTTTATCAACGTTCATTCGATAGTTTGACTGACTTGGCCGGACTGACTTGTGCTTAACTTGTGAGGTATTACCAGGACACCTTATGACATGTACCTTTTATCAACAATAGTTCGAGTTCAGTGCTGCACCGCATAGTAGGATTAATACAGCAAAGTACTATGGTCTGTTGAGTTCGAGGTTGCAAGCATTACCTTTGGAATGAAATTCAAGCACAGCACTGCAGTATTGACGATCACTCTGGCAACCCCGGGAACCAGAAACGTCATATTGACGTCATCACCCAGGACGGTCATGGTAGGGACAACAAGAGCTATGGTCAAGGCGACGATGTACACTGACGCTGCAATGTATTTACCTGTAGCCAAAACAAAATCGTCACCCAAGAAAAGTATTCTTCGCCCGAGATACTTGAAAAGTATTGTGACCCAGACGTGAGTTTGAATTACTTTCGCTAAAATGAAATTTCGGCCTAAAAAACCCAACAAAATGGCCAAACTACAGTATGTCCCAACAAAAATATCCGTCTGACTATTTTTAAAATAACTACCAAACCATGAAGTCAATTTTGAAATTGTTTGATTGTGCAAATACTCCTGAGCCTTGGCCTCAACCCCTATGAGTTCCATTTCAGTCACGCATCACAACACAATTGTCAATTGATCACAACAACATTTTTTTGGACACAACAACATTTTTGGACACATGAACATTTTGTGAAAAGGGCTGCAGTTGGGATTGGAATCATGTGCCTTGCTATCAGTCGTCTTGGGAAGACCTCAGTTGAATGACCAAGGGCAAATGATTCCAATCCCAAACCACATCAGCCTTTTTATCACAACATGCAGGATTTTACACAGCTTACATAAGACAGCACTGAAAAAGATTAAGGATGGAACTTGGTCACAATGTCCAAAAATGTTGTTGTGATCAATTGTTGTGTAGTGATGCGTGACTGAAATTAAATGAAACTCTTAAGGGGTTGAGGCCAAGGATAAGAAGTATCTGCCCAACCAACAATGTTCCTAATTGACCTTGTGGTTTTGTAGTTATTTTTAAAAACAGTCAGACGGACACTTTTTGGGGACATAATACTGTATAGTCATCACTAATAAAACAAATCATAACTTTGAATAGAAAATGAAACAAAAAGAATAGAACCTAGAAATGATTTTGTTTTCATCATTATGCATTCTCTTACTGTCATTAAGTCGTGTCACGGCGATGTTTCTTGTCTCCCAGGCCAAGAAAAGGCCAAAGGTCAAGAGAACTACCTTCAGGCCGTAGAGGGCGATGGTGAAGTACAGAGCATGGTCACTGCTGCAATACCTTATGATCGGAACATCATAAATCTCCTTCTCTGGCTCTGTCGTGTCAAGCTGTAAAAAAATTAGACTGATAACAACTATGAAAACTTAGTATTCCACACTACGTCTTGCGTTTCTGTCTTCATTTATGACCCAACGAATGAAGAAGTGATTGATTTTTTTGTTTCACAAAACTTAATTTCCTCAAAGCCATGCTAATGTGCAAAGTTTCAGCATCATTCTTTGCTAGGAATATGAAAGAAAAGGTCACTCTTTGTTTCTGATCATTTAGAATTCGGTTTAAAACATGTAGGACAATAACAATAAAAATAATACTGTTTATACGGCTGTTTCATGTGCACCCACCTTGGGCTCAAGATCTCGACCGGTAACAGTCGTCGTATCCAGGGCAATCCACGCGGCAAAGATGACGCAATCTACGAACACAGCCGTCAACACTCCGCATATAAGTTTCCAGTCCGGTAGGTCCTGCAAGTCAATAAATTCGTCAAACAGCTACGCGTTTTGGAATCAGCAATCTATAGCTTAAACTCGGATTTTAATTCCAACAAAATCACGCAGTGTGTTTTGAAACCCTTATTTTTTTTTTTTAATCATGACCGCTCCATGCATTTTATACACTAGTGCAGGGCCAGTCGAAAATGTGCGTGTTCGGAAGGGGCAGTAGAACTGCAGCTCATGCAAATAACGCACATTATTCAATGGTGTGAACGCACACTCGCAAGTTAAACGCACAAAATGTCGTCACCCCTCTGGCACTGATATTTACCCCTACCGGACAATATGGTATCGCCCTACAACTGTAGGGCGTAGTTGTAGGGCGATACCATATTGTATTAGAGTTGCTCCGTCAGTCGACCGCCTACATACAGTGCAGTGATGGTTGCTCAGTTGACTACAAAATGCATGTGACAGTGCATGCCACTCACGTATATGTACGTACGAAGACATGGTGTGCAGTGCTATCGCCCTATGTGCCCGTCCCTTTTGCACTGTTTGCGTCATATTGAGCACGTGTGCTTTAGCTCGAACATGACGTAAACAATTGAAAAGAACCCCATGATGTGCCCGTCCTTTTTTAATTGTTGCGTCATATTAAGCACGCGCGCTTTTGCTCAAACATGACGTAAACAATTGAAAAGGACGAAAATGTGCCTGTTCGGGAGGGGCAAGTTGAAAATGTGCCTGTTCGGGAGGGGCAAATTGCTTGACCGCTGCGTTTTTGAGAACTTTTCGTGCAAACAACGCACACGATTCTGAGGAAGAAAAGTGTACCATTGTTTATTTACCCTTTATTCTATGCGCGGACGCGGCATATTGGCGCCATAGATATAGAACTATATCTATGATTGACGCGGCATATTATTTTACACGCGGCTTTTTATTCTATGCGAGGACGCGCGCTTTAGCTCAAACATGATGTAAACAATTGAAAAGGACTGCGCGTGTTCTAGGTATATAATCTGCCACGTTGAGGCTCAAAAAATGCTGCTTGTTTGCAGCTTTTTCGAGAACCCCTCGTCCAAACCACTTCCAACTTGACACTGCACATTCTGTTGTCCCGAGCAATACACCCGCCGATTTTCAACTTCATACGATGCAGACAGAGATTCCTGGAATTAGAGTAAGGACTAGTGCAGGGCCAGTTGAAAATTTGCCTGTTCGGGAGGGGCAAGTTGAAAATGTGCCTGTTCGGGAGGGGCAAATTGCTTGACCGCTCATGCAAACAACGCACACGATTCAGTGGTGTTTGTCACAGATTGAACGCACATATCTTTTTACATGTGGACAGACAATCTCCACTTTAATTCCAGGAATTCCAGTGAAATACCCATATAACTACATCGACGGTTGCTCAGTCGACTGCAAAAATGCATGTGCTCGTGCAGCCACCCAGTCACGTACGTGAACATAAGGAAACATGTACGCAGTGCTATTTACCCCATAGATAATTTACCCATACTGGACAATAGTATCGCCCTACAATGCACGTGCGCGCGCATGCCCGTCAAACAACGCACATTACATGTTGCTAGCTTTCACAGGTTGAACGCACATTAATTTTATAGGTTAAACGCGCACTTTGTACACGTCGCCATCCCCTGGCACTGATATTTACCCATACTGGACTATGGTATCGTCCAACAGTAAAGGTTGCTCAGTCAGTCGCCTACAGTAATTGTTGCTCAGTCGACGACAAAATGCGTATACCCGTGCAGCCTCTCACGCCCTCGTACGGCGTACAACCGTGCTGTATTGTGTCTAAAATGTGCTTGTTTGGGAAGCGCAAATTGCTTAGCCACAGGTATTGGTTGCATGCTTGCAGAGTTTTTGAGAACTGCTCGTGCAAACAACGCACGCGATTCAATGGTGTTGTTTTCACAGATTGAACGCAAACTTACGTCAAAGTTTGTGCCAAGTTTGAAATTGTTTGTGCGAGTGTTTCTCAAAAAGGCTGCAAAAATAGCGCAAATATTACTCTCCCCCACTGGACAGTGGTATCGTCCTGCAGTAAGGTGGCTCAGTCGACTGCAAAAATAATGTGCCCGTGCAGCCACCACGTAGGCGTACAAACGGTACTGGACAATATAGTATCGCCCTACAATGCCCGTGCGCGTGCAATAGAGTTATGGCGCGTGCCCGTGTCTTTTTTGCATTGTTTGCGTCACATTGAGCACGCGCGTTTTAGCTCAAACATGACGTAAACAATTGAAAAGAGCATCAGTGCGCGGAGTTCTAGGCTATATTCTGGCGCGTTTGCCTTCAGAAAATACTGCTTTTTTGCAGCTTTTTCGACAACCGCTCGTCCAAACCACTTCAAACTTGGCACTGCACATTCGGTTGTCCCGAGCAACACACCCGCCGATTTTCAACTCCATACGGTGCCCGGTTCTGGAGATAATCGGCGGACAGACAGACAGACAGACGGACGTTCTAGCCAGACGGACTTGTGGGGTGATAGCATTGTGTTCCCATTATCCCTTTTTCTAAAGATTCCCTTCTGGGGTGATGTTTTTCCATTGTGTAAAAAGTGGGGTGATGTGTTCTGAAAGGAACATCACCCCACAAGGGTGGTCTGGTCAGAACGGACAGACAGACGGACAGACAGACAGAGATTCCTTGAATTGTAGTATAGACTAGTGCAGGGCCAGTCGAAAATGTGCGTGTTCGGAAGGGGCAGTTAAGAACTGCAGCTCGTGCAAACAACGAACATTATTCAATGGTGTCGACCGCCTACATACAGTGCAGTAATGGTTGCTCAGTTGACTAAAAAATGCATGTGCCCGTGCATGCCACTCACGTATATGTACATACGAAGACATGGTGTGCAGTGCTATCGCCCTACAATGTGCCCGTCCTTTTTGCACTGTTTGCGTCACATTGAGCACGCGCGCTTTAGCTCGAACATGATGTAAACAATTGAAAAGGACTGCGCGTGTTCTAGGTATATAATCTGCCACGTTGAGGCTCAAAAAATGCTGCTTGTTTGCAGCTTTTTCGAGAACCCCTCGTCCAAACCACTTCCAACTTGACACTGCACATTCTGTTGTCCCGAGCAATACACCCGCCGATTTTCAACTTCATACGATGCAGACAGAGATTCCTGGAATTAGAGTAAGGACTAGTGCAGGGCCAGTTGAAAATTTGCCTGTTCGGGAGGGGCAAGTTGAAAATGTGCCTGTTCGGGAGGGGCAAATTGCTTGACCGCTCATGCAAACAACGCACACGATTCAGTGGTGTTTGTCACAGATTGAACGCACATATCTTTTTACATGTGGACAGACAATCTCCACTTTAATTCCAGGAATTCCAGTGAAATACCCATATAACTACATCGACGGTTGCTCAGTCGACTGCAAAAATGCATGTGCTCGTGCAGCCACCCAGTCACGTACGTGAACATAAGGAAACATGTACGCAGTGCTATTTACCCCATAGATAATTTACCCATACTGGACAATAGTATCGCCCTACAATGCACGTGCGCGCGCATGCCCGTCAAACAACGCACATTACATGTTGCTAGCTTTCACAGGTTGAACGCACATAATTTTATAGGTTAAACGCGCACTTTGTACACGTCGCCATCCCCTGGCACTGATATTTACCCATACTGGACTATGGTATCGTCCAACAGTAAAGGTTGCTCAGTCAGTCGCCTACAGTAATTGTTGCTCAGTCGACGACAAAATGCGTATACCCGTGCAGCCTCTCACGCCCTCGTACGGCGTACAACCGTGCTGTATTGTGTCTAAAATGTGCTTGTTTGGGAAGCGCAAATTGCTTAGCCACAGGTATTGGTTGCATGCTTGCAGAGTTTTTGAGAACTGCTCGTGCAAACAACGCACGCGATTCAATGGTGTTGTTTTCACAGATTGAACGCAAACTTACGTCAAAGTTTGTGCCAAGTTTGAAATTGTTTGTGCGAGTGTTTCTCAAAAAGGCTGCAAAAATAGCGCAAATATTACTCTCCCCCACTGGACAGTGGTATCGTCCTGCAGTAAGGTGGCTCAGTCGACTGCAAAAATAATGTGCCCGTGCAGCCACCACGTAGGCGTACAAACGGTACTGGACAATATAGTATCGCCCTACAATGCCCGTGCGCGTGCAATAGAGTTATGGCGCGTGCCCGTGTCTTTTTTGCATTGTTTGCGTCACATTGAGCACGCGCGTTTTAGCTCAAACATGACGTAAACAATTGAAAAGAGCATCAGTGCGCGGAGTTCTAGGCTATATTCTGGCGCGTTTGCCTTCAGAAAATACTGCTTTTTTGCAGCTTTTTCGACAACCGCTCGTCCAAACCACTTCAAACTTGGCACTGCACATTCGGTTGTCCCGAGCAACACACCCGCCGATTTTCAACTCCATACGGTGCCCGGTTCTGGAGATAATCGGCGGACAGACAGACAGACAGACGGACGTTCTAGCCAGACGGACTTGTGGGGTGATAGCATTGTGTTCCCATTATCCCTTTTTCTAAAGATTCCCTTCTGGGGTGATGTTTTTCCATTGTGTAAAAAGTGGGGTGATGTGTTCTGAAAGGAACATCACCCCACAAGGGTGGTCTGGTCAGAACGGACAGACAGACGGACAGACAGACAGAGATTCCTTGAATTGTAGTATAGACTAGTGCAGGGCCAGTCGAAAATGTGCGTGTTCGGAAGGGGCAGTTAAGAACTGCAGCTCGTGCAAACAACGAACATTATTCAATGGTGTCGACCGCCTACATACAGTGCAGTAATGGTTGCTCAGTTGACTAAAAAATGCATGTGCCCGTGCATGCCACTCACGTATATGTACATACGAAGACATGGTGTGCAGTGCTATCGCCCTACAATGTGCCCGTCCTTTTTGCACTGTTTGCGTCACATTGAGCACGCGCGCTTTAGCTCGAACATGACGTAAACAATTGAAAAGAACCCCATGATGTGCCCGTCCTTTTTACATTGTTGCGTCATATTGAGCACGCGCGCTCTTGCTTTAACATGACGTAAACAATTGAAAAGGACTGCGCGCGTTCTAGGTATATAATCTGCCACGTTGAGGCTCAAAAAATACTGCTTTTTTGCGTCATATTAAGCAGGCGCGCTCTGGCTCAAACATGACGTAAACAATTGAAAAGAACGGCAGTGCGTTGTGTTTTAGGCTATATTCTGGCGCGCTAGGCCTCAGAAAATACTGGTTTTTTGCAGCTTTTTCGAGAACCGCTCATCCAAACCACTTCAAACTCGGCACTGCACATTCTGTTGTCCCGAGCAACACACCCGCCGATTTTCAACTCCATACGGTACCCGGTTCTGGAGATAATCAGCGGACAGACAGACAGCCCGACGGACAGACAGACAGACAGACAGAGATTCCTTGAATTGTAGTATAGATGTATAAAACTCCAACTTCATATTTCGCGTCAAGGGTGAAGCATATCTGCTGCCACCAAGAGTTTTACAAGTGCCCGTTGGCTAAAATTTGTACGGTTTGCCAAATCACGTTTTCGTTTCTGGCATTGGATTTATCTCGCACAGATTGAGAAGCCTGTAACGTTCAAATCAAATAAATGTACTCCACCGAGTGCTCTTCTATTTCTTTGTTTGGGGGATTATCAGCTGCAAATAACGGATCAATACTGCAAAAATGTAACGGAATCTCTAGAGAAGGATATCTCAACTCCTTGAATCCGAACCACAGAGAAAGCTGAGGTTTCGTTAACCCCTTTATATTGACCGATTCCAGTTCTCTGTACTGTTTTAAAAGTTCATTATAGCTAAAACTTCAGCCTCAAAGAATGTTAAGGTGGAAACGCTGAAACAGCGTTTTTAAATGTACCACCATACTGTTATAATATAGGTTTTCCCCGGCCAATTTCCCGAAATGTCCATTCACTTCTAAAAATTGGTAATTTGTTTTCGTCTGAATTTGAATGCACGTCTTTAATCCCAGTTCAATTCAACGAAAGTTAAATCGTTTTCATTGTCCGTGCATTTGGTTTTGAGAAACAGACGGCCAATAACGTTACCCGTGCATTCATTTACGTAAGTATACCTTTTCTAAATTGATTTCAGGTACAGCTTATTTGATTGACGATTAATGAAAAAAAAAACCTATTTGTATCTGGCGCCGATGGCATTAAACTAAAAGTGAAATTGAATGGTGAATGTTTGAAATCGCCCTATAAAAGCAAAAAAACGAAGTTTTGTAAACGAATCTGAATGGACATAAACGAAAGGTGCTGCTTAATCACTTAATTGATTGAACTGAGATGGAATCGAATGCTCTGGTAGCGAAAATGAAACGCCTGTTCAGAGCGATTCTTAAATGCAGACGAAAATGAATGTCCGATTTTCAGAACTGAATGAACATTTTAGGAAATTGGCTGGGAAAACCTATTTGTACTAAAAGACATTTCCATATAGACTTGTGCACAAACAAAAACCCTCCCATTACCCTGATTCTAACAACTTTCTCAAAACCAAAACTTTTAAATAATAATCTAGATACATGTATAAGAAATCCTTGTAAGCAAAAGTGTCTCCCTTTCTTCAAACAATTTACTTAGAACGTGTCTCCTTGGAAGAATTTAACCTTGCTGCCAGTTCACACAGTAAAGTGTAATTAGAACACGTCACTCAAATTATAAAATCATCTTCGGTTCCCCAGTGCAGAATTCAATCAAGTTTGTTAGGACCCTCCAGTTGAAAGCTGTTTCTATCCTTGAAGTGATGTCGGAAACTTCAAGCCAAGAGCTTTAATAACAAATTTCTATACTAAAAACAAATTCCTCTTCTGATTTGTATTGTTGGATTATCCAGATAAATATGCTTTCCTAGTTTGGCAAACATCGTCTTCTGTTCAATTATTGAGTGCATGAAAAAAAAACTGCGATGGAAGACTGAAATGTTCAAAATCGTTCTATAGAACACAAGATATTCTTGAAAGATTACTCACAATCCGTTGGAATTTTTTCACTGCACGGCTGAATATAGCGTGTATCCGGTACGTCTTCATAAAAATAGAACCGAAAGCAAACGAAAGCCCGAGGGAGATTAGCATCCTCTCCAGCTGAAATCAACAAGAATACAAATCCCGAGGAGGGTTCTCAAAACACGTAAACACTAGAAATGTATTTGTGGACAAACACAAGCTGTTTCAGATGTACATGGGGACATGAAATGACTCTGTGCCATTGTGAGGACGACATGAAAGTTTCCAGTGAAAAACAAATCACTGCCCTACTCACTCAGTGGCGCATTTTTGAGGTAATTTCTTCTTAGTCCCACGATTTGACCTTGGTGATATGTATGCGACCTATTTTGTGTTATAATGTAATAGGAGTATAAGTGGCGCCACCAATGTCAAAATAGTTCGCCCCCAAACAAAAACAAAAACTTCTAAAAAATGTGAAAACAAAAAATTGTGAGTCCCCCCAAAGCCAAATCCTGGGTGCGCCACTGGCCTTACTCCTGAGTGCCTCCTTGCTCATGAGTGCCTCTCGTTATGTCCGATTTGCCTGTATCCATAGACATCTAATAACACCTAGACACGACATTTTGTGCTTTTACGTTGTGAATTTTGTTAGCAAAACAGGCCGAGTCAAGCGGCCTGTGACGATATGTTTACCCGCATACGGACACGTGATGAGCGTTTGCGTAATTGACATAAATATTCTATACGTGCAGCATCATGCTAAAAGACGCGAGAGCAAAATGTCGAATCTATGTTTTACAGGTTTTCCCGGCTATTTTAAAACGTTTGTCACTCGAATTCACCGTTTCTAATATTCGTCCATCAACATCGATTTAGTGCACTTTCAATGTTTAATTTCGTCTTTTATCAGACAATTTCAAAGTTAGTTCAGCCAAATTTGAAACAATGTGCAAACGTTTTCGTCCCAGAGTATTCAATTTCGTCTCGTCTACGCCAAACCTTGTTTTTCAGAAATCAAATTCGTCTAATTGATTTATATCAGACGAGTTCGATCTCTGAATGCTGCCATTCGGCAACAGCTTAGGCGAAGTTTATCTGTTATGACGAATATTCTCGATCAGGTGACCAAAGAGGTTGACCAAACTTTAAGATTGAATGGTAAATGACTAAATTGGTTTTGGTAAAAGCGTGTAAAATTGTTCGTGGATGAAATTGAATGTTAGAGTTGGTGAATTTGAATGCAAAACCTTTTCAAATAGCCGGGAAAACATATATTAGATGTCCATGGTTGTATCATTATGAGCGCGTAATTAGTGCAATGGAACCATACGCCATAGATATAGAACTTAGTTCTATATCTATGCCATACGCACGCAGGTGCTGTACGCGCGCACTTAGTGTTCCTTGACAAATAGTTTTGCCCAATTACACGCGCGCATCAAATTAAGAACACGTGACACAAGTGTGTGTTCGTGTCGTCATTGAGCTTTCTGCGGTACGATCACACCGTGGGATTACTCACGTGACACTTGATGATGATAGCCGTATCAGACAGGTCTTTCTTGTCCCAACCTGTAGCGAAGACGGAGGCGTAGAGAAGCAGACAACCAACCACAGTCAGGTTACCCAGGGGAGGACTCGACATCTTGATGGCCCTAATTTAACGAAGCGAATAAGTGATTGTCTCTTGCTTCAGAATTGAGAAGTTAATTTCAAAATATGAGTTTACAAATTATATCTTTTAGGGTAGATAGTAAAGTATGCCGCCGTTTTCGTTTTCAGTGCCACATCAAACACTTTGAGATTCTGTAAAAATTTCGCAAGCTTTTTGGTATTTGTTTGGATTTAGGGGCGGTAAAAAGTAAAGTACCTCAAACCTTGTTCGCTGGTACCTTCGCTAAATTTTCTCAAAAAATGTTTTTAAAATGGCAACATTTTGGGTTCACACTTGGAACAAAAACCCCCTAAACCGAAAAGTGTCTTCCTGAACAGCAGCAGCGCCCTCGTTCGTCTGGAAAAGCATGGAACATTTTAAATGTTAACCAAAAAGGGATGTTAAGTTGTTTTCATACATAAGAGGACTAGAAAATTGCACAGAATATGTTCCCCAGGAAAATTCATGTCATTGGCCCTTTAATATCGAGTCCGTGCTCGCTTCCGTCAGGAACATCTTATCCTAAAATACGCAGCCAACATCAAGCATCTTCAATGTCCTTGACATTAACTAAAGGGACAAAGCGCCATCGTTGAGGCAAAAAACCGGCGACAGTTTTAAACAATCGCCCAAAAATGAATCACATGTGAAGTTGTACCTTCTGTGTTTGTATCTGACGTTAAGGAAGAGGAACACTAACGCCAGGACGGCACCGAGCGAGGCTAGGGAGAAGAGAATCGCCCGTGCGGTGGACGAGACCTCCAGGACTAGGGACCTCCTTGTAACGCCATCCACCGGAACATGGCCACCTGAGTAAAGGTTACGAGTCATAAAAGAATGCATCATTGTACACCTTTTTACCATTTGAAGCTGACCTGTGATGCGAAGTTTTTTAAAGTATTGAACGATTTTACATATGGATTAAAAAGGTATCACTTTACATCAGTGGCGTAATTACGGGGTGGGGGTGGGGGCACGTGCCCCCCTCCCCCACCAGCAGATGTTCGCGCCCCCTTGGTGTCGGCCCACTTTCAAAATCTGGAATTGAAAAAAAAAACCATTTGCCTTCAGTGTCCCCCTTGAAAAATTCCCGCACTCCCAGCAGCCCCCCCCCCCCCCGACGTTTCACTCTAGCTAGTTACACCACACTGCTCTCAATGCTCTGCTCTCAATGCTCTGCTCTCAATGCCACATCTGCATAGTTCATGCGATTTTCCGTGTACTACCTTAATACTGAAAAATGCAAACTATTAAATACGGGTCACTACTAACGCATCGCGCATGACAAAGTGCACAGAACAATGCGAAAGCAAGTGTACATTGTGTCGTAGTCCAAACTTAATACGATTACTGCAGTGACCGAAACCCCATCATTAAAATTTAGAAATAAACGCAATTTCAAATGAAATAAACTGACATTTTTATTCGGTTGACATAAGGAATATGTGATTAAACGTTCATGCATTGCGAATGAAATATGCAATTGTGATCGAAGAGAAGTTCAGTGTCTACCCGAAGTCGAATGCTAAGAACAATGCATTCTTTTAATTATCAAATTGCATTTTATCTTCTTTTTTTGTGTTACTATTCAGCATACAACTACAGCATTTTCCCATTGTATATGTTTTTGTCTATTTATCAAATAGAATTCATTTGTTGTTTGTGGAACCTTTTGATATATCTTTTTTCGCAAAAATGTATTAGGTAAAATTAACATACTCTCTTGTAGCTCAATCATTGAACTACCTCGGACCAACTTCCGTCAAATTCGTCAGGCTACCCACAGGGCATAACTAAAAAAAGACCATCCATTGCTTTGGTTTCGTTTGATGCTCAATATTTGAAAAGTTAATTGCTTCGTATACTGCGCCACAGTTAATGACCCTTTTGTGCTCAGCTCGTAGGCAACTTGATTAGATAAGGGTAAAGTAAATTAAACTTCGGCTGTAAGGGTTTCCGTAACCGGGAGCTCGTTGCGTCAGAGAATGATAATTTCAAAACAGCTCAGAAACCAAGGAAGTCTATGCTAATTTTGGCGGAGACGATTGAAAGAAAAAAGGTCGCATCTGACAACCCCAAGTTGGGTTTCAATTTTAAATTCGTCCCAAGACCATTGCTCTAAGATGCAAGTATAGTGCAGATTTCTTTTTACTTCACATTTTGTCTATGGGCAGGTTTGGTAACAAATATCCTTATCGATTCCATGTAGATAGCATTAATTTATGCGACTCCTCAAAAGTGATTCGGAATGTGACGTGGACGCACATCAATTCTCGTCGATGAATACCCACGAATTTCGCCCAAAAGGATACTTCTTATCTAATTGTGCACCAGATTGTGGTTTAAATTTTCCTGGAACTATTGTGATTTTCACTAGCATTTTGGTGACACCATGGTGCCTGGCTAATCATGCATATCGTATGCACTTCAATAGGACATCGTATAGAGGCGTGATGCAAATAACTGAAATAGCATTCTTTTAGGCACGTCTTCATTTTGAAGGGACATGAAGGGGCATTTTGAAGGGTTCATTTAACAATGAACTGTACAGCGAACGATGATAAAACTGAACAGGGTAATTATAATCTGTAAAGAGTCTGTAATTTTCAATTTAACCGCTGCGTGCAACTTCTGTTCTCATGTAATTTCACATCCGAATTCAAATTTTCACTTTTTGATTGATAAGCTTTAAAAGTTTCAATTACCTGGCCACTGGATACTCGTGGTCTCAGAATTTACCAGGGCAGCTTCCTGAATCTGGTATTGCATCACGTTCTTCAAACTTGTGCCTAAAAGAGAAAATACAAAAAAAATCCATACTTTTCAATTTTCTTAAACATTCAGTAGTATTATGGATATACATTAAAACCAAATAAACAGCCAATATGCAAATTAAGTATACGGAACGAATATTGCACTCATTTAGAGTTCCAAGGCTGTTTTATGCATGCCCCTGTAATTCTTAAACAGTCCCATATATGGCACGACACTTGATTTGGTCTCAAAATTAAAGAAACTTATACTAACCATTTTTCCCCCCTGATATTTTAGTAATATTTAATGGTAGTTTTAATTCAAATTACAGGGGAAAAAAATGGCATTTCAATGATATCACCTTGAGCCTGATCAATGTAGACTGTCTGTGCTACACGCTGGCCATCCTCAATGCGAACACGACCCTACCAAGAAAGCAGACCGACATAGTGAATACACTGAATAATTTTAACATACTCTTTCTACACTGCACACAGTGCCACGCACATGAACAAAGTACCCAGCTTCAATACAACGCCATTAATAAAAAGTCTATCTCTTCACATTATAGGAGCATAACCCATAGGTCTATTATCGTAAAAGGCTGTGGGGACATCTCTGCATATGTGTTTTCAACGGTAAACTTTGCTGCCTGATTACAGATAAGACTAGTATGATCTCTTGGTCTATCTTCAGTGAAAACACCTGTCGCTAAAAGGTAATCAATGCAAAATCCCTTTTTTGTCTTGCGACAGCTGCAGGCCTACTTTCGCTGTGAGCCTTTTCCATACGGTCAATCCGTATCATGTTTTGTTTCCTTTACACTAAATGATGACCTTTTCGCAGGTGTCTGCACTTGCACATTGGAATGTGAATGGATACCACGATAATGAATACGATAAGCTTTTTGTATACTTTTTCTTCATGTGGTAAAGAAAGAGCAATATCTGATCTTCATTTTCAAATATCACTCATCACTATTTTCATATATCACTCATCATTATGACATCTTCCTATACGAATGGCCTACATTGAATGGGTGAACATTTTGATTGTTGAATACAAATCTGGATTACCGACAATCCAGAGAACTCCATGTTCTCGGCGTGGTTCAAAATCACCCTCGCCATCTCGGTGTCGGTATAGCTGAAATCTTCAAGTCTTCGAGGAGGTTGCAGACGATGCAGGTCCGCTATGGAGGAATTCAAGGCCAGTGCCACGGACATGATGCCGTCGTGCGTTACCGGCACGAGGTTATTACTGAATGGGAAAATGCTGTTGTAGTAGTCGTAATGCTCTGGCAAGGGTTTCTGTGAATTGCATCAAATGAAGCTTAGGGCGATTTGCAAGGCTTGCGTAATACTATATATTTCGAATGAAACAAACTGAAATTACCGTTACACGGACATTTTGATGTTCGCGGGCAAAATCTTTGAACATCAATTTTTCCCGTTTTAAAGAACGTATCTCCATGCCACTTTCTGAGTTTGTTTCTCTTATAATGATCCAGCTATGTGCTAAAATTCGCTTTGACAAGTTCAGTAGTTTTCATTAAAATAGGAAAAGTGGGCTTGGGTACGTTCATTTTTCAAAGCTGTAACAAATGGTGTTTGCTATATCTGTCAATCTGTTCAATCCTCACGAATATTAATAAGGTTCCTATCCATATATGGTGTGCAATAAAAATGTGTACGATTGCCTCCTTCATGAGTTATTAATAAATAAATATCGCCCTTTTTGACAGGCTTCTATTGGTCGATACCGAGACCCACGCGAAGTCATGCAAAGTTTTGTTGCAAAATCAGCCGACCCGAAGAGCACGTGTTAATTTGCTCAGCACATGAAATCCTAGTCGAAATTTATCATGGAGATAGTTCAAGGTGTAACACAAGCGTCTGCACAACAGATTAATCTAAAATTTTGGAATATGCTTAGATGATAAGTGTTCAACTACTCGTGAATTAACCACTGGTAAGAATTTCTAGAAATTGATATAAGTAAATAGATTTGGGGACCTTTTCGAACGATATTTCCACGACTGTGGAGTGACCAGTATTAACGTTTCTGAATCAATAACGGCGATTTTTGCACTGACATGAAGTTTAGGATTTCTTTGTATTATAATTTAACATTTCAATCATACCGAGCATATTGTTTTGAAAAAAAAGAACGTTCAAAAACGTTTTGGGGGTTGAGAAAACGTTTTTGGGGTGCAGTCATGCTCTGTCTGTGGAGTCCATGTACTATCAGATTAACTTTGCTTATCAACGCACGACGCAAAGCCTTCCCAGTTCTCACAGTGTAACATGCAATGATCGACATTATAATCATTATAAAATGCGTATGGTTTTGTTGACAAAATGATCAAAACTATAATTTCGCGAGAAAAAATTGAGGGAATGGCTGGTTTATTGGAGACAAAATTTGTCTTTGTATATCCTCCTCAAAAAAGTTGAATAAATTGGAATCACTGATATATTTCATGCCATATTACTTTTTTGTGTGTTTTAGACGGAGGATTATACGCATCTATAATATGTGGGGAGTTTTTCCATCTTCCACGCAAGTGCCCAACTGTCTGATTGTACCGAAATTCCCAACTATCAACCAATTCCCAAAGAGAAAAAAACACACCGACTATGGTTACTTGTATACTCAGAATTTTTTCCAATAGCTTTTATCTCCAATGAAACTTGGGCCTCATTTCATGAATATCGTATATCAATTTTCTGGGCCAAGCACCATTACCGGCTTTCAAAATATCTTCAGTATACTCAACTGATTCATGCACTAATGGCAGCTATATTAAATGAGGCCTTGATCAAATGACGCACGTACCACTCCGTTGAAGTCCAGCTCCGGTAGACCCTGGGAGCGATGTTTGACGTTGAAATGTAGGGATAAATCCACAGCAGAGATGATCTCCTCTTCCGTACAAGGCTCGATATCTGACGGTGTGCCGACCAGCCACCATTCAAAGTTAGCCCAGCTCGGGGGTATCAAGACGTACTTGGCACCGGTCAGTCCTGCGATGTAAGCCTGCAACACGAATCTCGCATTAAGAAGAGGTAGAGCAAGTGTCTTATTTCCTACGAGTGTTACTTATGGAGGAGATATAGAGATAAGCCTTATAGAGATAAGCCTTATTTTCGAAGTCTCGGCCGCGCAATGAATTGTGGGAGAGAAACTGGATAGACAAGCCCAGGTGTGTGCGCGCCGTAACGTGTTGTGCATATAGCATACCGCAAGGGCAAACTGATGTAAAAGCAGCACTTGTTTTCAATTGGCCATTTTGGCCATTGACCGATAAATATGACCCGATTGGAAATATGTTTTGTTGTTGAAAAGCTAATGAACTATTCTCTCCAAATATGTATCGATATTTGGGACTTAATTTTTTTTAAGCTGTGAAAACACGTACCAGTAGCATACTGCCGAATACGTGATCAGACAAGTTCTTTTAGAACTTAAAGCAGGACTGTTCTTATCAAAAAAAACTACAAAGCGAAAGTTGATAATAAGCAGGACAAATTCTTTTCAAAAGTCTATATTTGAGCAGAAGTTATTACCACATGGCGTTACCGCAAACCGAACCGAGGTATTTGTTTGTTGTCTAATCCCCCTCGTTTATCCATTGTCCCGAACTCATCTCCGGCACCCGCACAGCGCACGTCTGATGCAACACGTAAAGTACGACCAAGGTGGTATTGTTTATTGCCAAATTTCCGCAAGTAGTAATTGCTTGTTGTTCTTCAAGAAGGCGATCTAAAGATCAAACCCAATTAAACGAAAGTTACAAGTGAAATTGGCAAAACACCTAGCTCGTCGCTTTCCTAGACTCTGGAATCACTTACCTACTTCAATCCGGGATTCTGCAGTGCTTAATTCACTAAACTCATTTCTAGCCAGTCTCAAGACACACTTCCATGACCAGCTCACATTATAGCGTAATTAACTTAATCTTAAGTTTAATCTTTGGGCTTCCCTTTATTGTGTTATTTCCCTGCCATTTGTAATCTTGTTCTTGCGTACTTGTTTGCCTTTTTTGTCTTGTTCGTTTGTCATTATGTGCGGGTCCGCATGCTTCCGAGCAACAGTGATTAGATTTGCTTTTGCGGTCCCTGACCCACATAATCGTTTTCTTTGTGATTTTTTGTGTCTTACTGGTTATTGTTCAACTCCCAATTGGGAAGCCCACTCCAGCTGTCATTTAAAGTGCATGCCCTCTACTTCATGATTTTTTAATAATTTAAATTTTAATTTAAATTTAAATTACATGTTTATACGTTTCTTTTGTTGTGCGTTTCAACCACTTTTGTGTAATTTTTGTTTGGTTTTGTATCACTGTTTGTAATTCTTTGTTGAGGTCGAATAAATAATAATAATAATAATAATAATAATCTTGAAACAAAAAAAAACACAGCTGAATGATGACTTTGAATAAATTCATACGACATCTGTACGTCAAAGGAGGTTTTAAAATACATCTTTATTGCCATGGAAATCTAGATCTTTAATCGTTCGCAGTTCCGTGCGTTGTTATCAGACAGACATGTTTGCTTATCCTGGCTGTCAAGGCGGCTGGCGAGTTGGCGCATGCGTGAGCAAAATATCAATATGACTTCACTCCCATCGACTGAAACTATAAGGCCTAAACGTTTTAGAGTGGAATTCATTTAATCGTATTAGATACCATGGAGGAAGGATTAGTCCATTCTTTCCTCCTTAATAGACACAGTCTTCACTCGAGTTTCCGCTTGATATATTTGTTTTAAATTCAGTATTTCAATCTTATGCTAGATTCCACATTCCCGAATTAGTTGTGAATACAACCAGAATAATCCACGAATTGAAATTGGTTTCCGAATCACACCGACACTTTTGAAGATGTTCAAATAAAAAAATTTGTCGGGGCACTTCCCGGTCTTTCACGCTCTTTCACCGAACTAACAGAATCATCCCGAGGCAAGAACCACCCCCGATTTACTCAAGAATAGCTCTTGGTGATTCGGCTTAAACATCTTGACTGTGTAAACCTACAGCATAACTGACTTCCACTCTAAATCGTCTATAATCCTTCAATTGATAGTTTCACTCTGGGAATCAGAGGGTGTGATGTGTGGTTTTGGCTCAAATAAAATGAATTGACAGATAATGGATAGGCAGGCGCTATAAGATGATTCATGACTGCACGCAGTGACAGGCCATTTCCTGTCATGTGAAGTTGTGTCATCAGAACCCCTTTAACAATTAAAACTATCTCCACAAAGGCCACCGTTGCTATAGTTATGCCTTTTAAAAAGCACACTGAAACGAGCTCATGATCACCACTCTGCACTTATAGTATAGTTAACTCTGAAATTATCTTGGCTAGTGACCCAAGCTACAAGAATACTTGCGGAAACACGAAATGCTTGCTAGGGCACATGTGATCTAGCGGCAGAGCATAGGATTCACGATCGTGAGATTGTGGGTTCCAACCCCGCCGTGGCCGCCGTGGCCGTGCGTGTTGTGCCCTTGAGTAAGGCGCTTTAACTCTATTACTCTTCTCAACCCAGGTGTTAAACGAGTTCCAGCATTATTCAATGTTGAGAAGGTAGCAGACTCGCTGTGGAGGAGGTGTGGCGATCCCCCCACAGCAGCATTTCATGGACTCGAGTCTGGCCCAATCGCTTCGAAAGAGAGAGATGGGCACTCCGTTCCTGTGAACACAGGTTCGTCCCTTTACTTTACTTTTACGTTTTAGCATGGAATTGTCTCTGCTTTTCTAGGTCTGGAGAGCGCATTAGCGGGATTCTTCGGTGGAGAGCCAGCCATGCAAGGAGTCGGGCTCATTTCTTAAGCATCAATGTCCATGAACTCACCTGACAGAAAAGCTTCAGAGTCGCCAGAACGTTTGAAAATCCGGTATATATGATTCTGACGTCTTGGCGCTAGAATCAAATCAAAGAGAAATTGTAATTCTATTGTTCGAAAAAAAGAAAGTTATCATAAGTTTTCCAAAGGTCGGGCAGGTCGGTTGACACAAAAACAAACCCCTCTGGATCCGCACCTGATCGGCTACGGCGAATTTTTTTTTGCCCCCCTAGAACCGCGCGTGAGGTCGGTTATGACAACTTTTGTTATGTCTGGCTTTGCATTCCCGATTTTCTATTTCCGGGTTTACAAATAGAACTCACACTTGAAATTGAAATTTCAGGAAAGTCGATTTAAATTCCTCTGAATGCAATACCTTGAGGTTTTGAAGATGCACTTGCAACAAATTGATGTTTTTGACTCCTTCAGATGCAACTATTTCGACCTCATCAGCCTCTAAAATTTCACGAAAGTCCTTCATGTGCTGTGAAAAAAAGAAGATCTGGATTATATTCTGTGCTACATATACAACAATTAGCGACAGATGTTATTCGCCAATGATTGAACAACATTAATGCAACCAAAACAAACAATGCGTCATATTTCTCGTCTCACTGTTACAGCGTCCGATCACATGGAACACACATTTAACGCCATTGCTGCACTCGTCATGCTTAATGAGAAGTTTATCGACCAATATATTCATAATTTGCCGAAGGAAAGTTTGATACGAAACAATTGGTAAGAACATCTCTTTGTATGGAAAATAAACCGTCTTTATGTTTTAAATTTCGCCACCATCTTCATGAGTGCATTATTTTTTTTTATTCTCCACGAGCAGACTGGATGGTCTTCAGTGCCAATTTAAATTAAATAATGCAAAGCAATATTTCCTTGTACATCATAAAATTGTTTTCTCCAAGAGATCATATACCGATGATATATGCCCAAATAACATTAAAAAGATACATCTTTACATCCAACATGGACGTATATGAGCATCCTCACGTTTTGAAAAGCGGCATTCTTCTCGAAGATGAATGCGATACGCCTCCACCCCATCTCCCTTATAAATGCTGCCACGCCCACTAATCGGGATCTGTCACTTGGGTAGGCTCTGACTGTGTAAGGGTACACGGTGCGATCTGCTAGCGCTGGGCTTGATGCTACACACATCTGTCAGTTAAGAATTCATCATAAATGAAGTTTTCTAAATCTCGGTTTCGTCTCTGCATGGATTCGACTTCATCATCCTTGGCCTTGTTCTGAAGCTGAAGCTTTTTATCCGCTTTGGTTTTGGTTGTCTTACAGGTTAAGAACATCCACAGTTTATGATTACTTTACTTGAGCTAAAAAAAAATCTTGCTCTGATTGGTTGGTTTTTCACAACACTGTTGTCAGATCTGATTCAGAAACAAACTTGACTTCCCATTGATTGGTTCACCTCTTTAGGTACGGTTAGTGCAACTGATAATCAGTCTAAATAATGATATTATTAATAATTACTGAGATTGGTACCTCAGGGAGAAATGAAAATAGTTAGCACAAACAAAAACCTTCCCACACTGGGCATGCCCCATTTGTCATTCTCCAGTCCCAAAATGGTTTAATTAGGCCAATACTATTCTCGATCTAAGGAACAGTTCTAAGCAACCGTCGACAGTAACATTCCTTCTAGAAACAGTATATTAAAAAGATACTAAAATGTCTCCCTAATGACCAACATCTCCTTTATAATTTACTAGAAACTGTTTTCTATGGAACACCATTTTTTGTAATAAACTGAATGGAAAATGTAGCGTGTGTTATGCGTAATGATTGGATGTCCAGTTCGCTTTCACGAGCAAGATACATGGACGATGTTTTATTTGAACATCGGCACGATTGAAGAGTGCATGGCTGGAATTTTTGAAAGAGTTGCAAAAAAAAAACAATTTAAGTGAAGGTGTGCAATCGGATTTGGTTAAACGATTTCGAGCTTTCCAGGCTCTCCACTATCCCTGTTTCCGTTCCAGCTAGCACTTGCGATTGAGTTTGTAGGCGCTCCCTAAAACGCAAGTACACGTTTGAATAGGCTTGTATAAGTTCCTCCCTCATTGCATGGATTGTAACCAATGTGTTCTCGAGGGGTTTCCCTCCTATTACTATAGCTGACTGATTCTGTCCTCGTATCCTCTCAAAGTCAAGACACAGCACTTCAGGAAAAACAGTGCTGGCACTGATCTGACTTAAAAAGCAATTAATAGCAATTAGCAGCTCAATATAGCCCATAATCAGCAGGATGCAATTTTTGCCATTGTCTAATCAAATCTGAATACTCGGATGAATAATGCATTTTAAAAAAAATGCACATTTACTGCATGAAGTCACCTGAACGATGTTGAATCTCGCCGCTACCTTGTTGACTATGATTGCCTCCTGTGGTAGGAGTGGTCCCCATATGATTGGTACGGGTGCTCCGGAGTAGGCTAGATTGTACAGTATTCGCAACCCTTCCTCCGGATCAGCTCTCTACAAAGAATATTAGGGACACAGGAGACTGAGGTGTGGGTGAGTTTCACTTAAATCATGAAAGCTATTATGGGAAACATCACAATCTATTAAATTCTTACCCAAACCCCAACAATCTGAACAATTTCCCTCTTGTAATCAGTCTCAGTTAATTATCCATAATGACATGAGAGTGACAGTTTGATTTAAAGGCATATAAAGGCACATAGCATCGTTTGCATTTATCCCAAAAGTAACCTACCGAACTATTATCAAAAATCTAACTTGGTATAAGATTTGAGGCTTTGCATGGTGGAGCAGGACAAGTTGTTATCAGAACTGAATATCTACAGTAGTTATTACCACATCGTACTGGCACTAAAAACCCCATGAAATTTTTCCATCTGGCTTGCTGTCATTTTCAAGAAATCAAGAAATGTAGATGATTTCCAATGATCAGTCAATTGACTAATTTATTGGAATGAAGAGTAATATTGACTAAATCGTGTTTCATGATCAAAAGGTGCATGGCTTTTCTTTGTTTCCTCAAAAAGTGTAATATCCACTGAGCTGAAACTTTAACAGATAAGGTCTTTTAACATTCTTCTTTGGATATTAAATGGTGTTAGAAAGAAAAAAGGCACGAAAAGCAACAGATCCTATATGCCTTCAAGTCGGTTTGTGAATTACAGCTTGCGTCAGATGAATCAAACTTATCCGAGTATGTTGTATACAAGTTATCGCGATTGGTACTTTTGGACAAGCAATTGTGTGTTTTTTTGGGTTGAAGTTCTGTTTCTGACAATATTTAAATGCTTGGTAATCTGCCAATTTCGCGAAGCTGTGCAGGTTTTTGCATGACGCGTACACGTGATTATTGCGCAGTCAGCAGCAAGGAAGCGGCTCTTTCTCATATCTCTTTTTAAACCTAACTTGGTGGGTGGCATTTCATCCTTAGTTCATATTTTTGAATCTTCAAGTTGTACCTGAAAATCCCGCTCCCATTTATCTTTGCTCTCATGGTGTCTGCCTTTCCCTTGGGCCGCATGCATAGTACGTATTGCACTTTTCTGACCATTCGGTCGTGGACAAAATAGAGTCTCATTTCATAACGACCAATAAAATTAATTGATTTTGTAGCAATCGCCCTGCCATACAAAATGAACAAGTTAGTGATAGTCGGTCTAATGGCTCCGTATGGGTTCACCAGGGGCCGTTCCTTGATTCCTTACAGGGACACCGGAACATCGTTAATTACCGGAATCTGCCGATTTAATGAGAAAAACCTTGCTACGAGTGAAGATAGGGCCGGTACAAAATACTCTGAAATTACTCCGCCTGAAATTGTATTGTTTGGAAGAAAACAATCCTCGAGGGTGGTTAATGTAATCGTCCCGCGGGGACACTTTTTAATAATTCGACGATAATCATTAATTACTGTGAGGAGTACCTATCCACAGCGACCTCGACAACATGTGTACTTATACTGATTGTTGATTGAGAATCATGTCGCTATTGCAGAGGTATGTACAGGTATCGGTAGGGACTGTATACGCGAGAGATTTCATTTCAAAATATTAAACAGCATCTTTTCAATTTTCAATTGGTATTCTTATATAGGATGGCGCAACTTCAAAATGTAATAAACTGTTTTTATTACAGAAGAAAGCTGTCAGAATAATTACCGAGAAGCAAGTAGCCTGAATTCACATGACACTCGTGGGACATCGAAGGGTAATTTCTACATCAACTACAATTGTACCTCAATACCAAAGAATAAACTGACATCAAATGGATTATTGCTATGGACTGATTTAAGGGTAGATTTGAAGGAGTCAGTCGGGCTACATTCTTTCACAGGGAAAATGAAACAATGTCTTTTAAGCACATATATGTACAGCATCGGAAACTTACCCAATATTGGTGGTTCCAGTGTTTGTTTTTGTTTTTGTTTTTTATACACTCATTAATGTAACCTTGTCGGGTCTCGCTTAGCGTAGTGTCTTGTGTTCCATGTACGTAATGTACTTGTGTTTCAGTAGTCTTGTGTTTATTTTTTGTATGTTTAGGGATAAACTTCAAAGCTTTTGCTTCATAATTATCCCTACATGTTGGTAATTAGCCGATTAATTAATTAATTAATTAATTACTTGTGTAAATAATTGTAATTTAATACGTACTATATGTACCGATGTACATAGCAGCGGGTACAACATTAACTATTCATAAGGTGGAATTTTTGCGTCAGGGTGATGTAAATCAAATTAGGTGAGTATACACTCTGAGTATTTATACTTCGGCGAAGGGCAAAACCTAATTTGATTTATATCACCCCGACGCAAAAATTCCACCTTATGAAAAATTTTGAGAAAGGATGCACAATTTCTGGGTCTCGTTATTGGCTTCCGTTGCTAATGTGTCAAGTGTTTGCAGGCACCCTATTTTGAAACCGCCTTCAATGTTAGTCTTCTTTAAAGGGAATGTACAACATTGGCTTTTGCTGCAATTTTCAGAAATAAGTGCATTTGGAGGATTTATATGTTTTAGCAAATATTGTTAAACTGACTTGTTTCACGTTTTTGGCTTGTAGATACTGGAAAAACCAAGAAAACCAATTATATTCTTGTAGTCTGGCTCCCTGACCCCACTTAAGATGAAATGGAGCAATTTATAGACTTTGGGGAATTGTGCGGTCAGAGTATCAATTTAGCTGGCTTGTACCCATTCACAGGTGAGTAATCAATTGCAAAGAAAATGTGGAATAACTAAATATAAGAAATATGGAGTAGTTTTTGAAAATTACCAGTTTTCTCCAGCGCTGGTCGGCCTACCAGCGTTGGAAAAATACAATTTTTCTTGAAAATGTCAGCACACCAGGAGCCACAATTTTACAGGATGCTTTAGACTGTCATTCCCTAACAATCCAGTAAGGTATTTCGTGATAAGTGGATCATTTCGTTTTTTGATGTTTGCAAATGTTGTATCTTCCCTTTAAAACGATATCATGTCAGACACATTAATTTGACAGTGTATTTGACAACAGTCCTATCTTCACTTAAGTTGAGCCAGGTTTCTGTCGCTTATTTTCGGTAGGTAATTTTGCAGGTAATTGCAAATGATGTTACACATGCACGTGGCTTTAAGGAGTAGTACACATTCTGATGTGCTAGTTTTTTACCACTTTTTTTCTGCGTTTTTGGCCGTAACCATAGTTACTGTCAATATTATTTTCGAGTTATTGAGACAAATCTAAGGGGTAAATATTTTATTCAAAGTACTACAGCCTACCAAATACAAACTCACTTAGTTGATGAATTTTGGGCAGCACTAATGTCTTTCTTGGGGGATCTCATGAAGCATCGGCAGAAGGGAGCATTAGCGTCAGTGGACTTTGTCGTGTGTGTTTTTCTTATTGGGTCGCACGCGATATGACAAGGTTTGAGAGGTGGCCTGTCCGTTCAGATTGTCCTGCTATGTGTTGCACTATCTAATAGGATTTATATAAGGAGTGTAAGTTTTGTGTTCATAGATTCTTGAAAAACCAAGAAAAAAAACACGTTCTTGTAGTCTGGTTCCCCGACCCCGCTACAAATGATTTCTTTTATGTAAAGTATTCCCATATTTGGAAGTTCACATTAATGTTTTAATATTTAAGTGGGTGGATGTTAACGCAATTAATCATAAGTGAAATTTAATGAAAAAAGAACCACCCGTTTTTTTATGCGACTTTTTAAGGCACGAGAGTATAATTATTTGATTTGACAACATAGGCTGTACATAGGTCCTGACAGAAGCTTAGGTAAGGGGTATCTTATATCTCCGTGGCTGCTGTTGAGATTAAAAATAAGTGCCTTTTGTGTGACATGAATCTTTTTAATCAGACATGAAGATTAATTCGGCATCCAGAGCTGGCCTGTATGCCACATGATCGTAAAAGAAAAACTGCCCTAATTGGTGTGTTCGCTTAATCATACATATACAACGGTGGATATAAACGTGTGAATTATTGTAGGCCACGTACTTGATAAATTTAGGAAAGATTTGAGAACTTAAATATATTCCTTTGGGGGTCTTATTGAGCATCGAAAGAAGGAGCGGGCGTTCTCGTCAGTTAACTTTGTCGTTTGTGTTTTTCTTATTGGGTCACACGCGAAATGACAAGGTTCGAGAGGTGGGCTGTCCGTTCAGATTGTTCTGCTATGTCTTGCACTGTCTAATAGGATTTATATAAGGAGTGTAAAGGGAATACACAATGTTTTAAGTTTTGTGTTCATAGTTTCTTGAAAAACCAAGAAAAAAAAACACGTTCTTTTAGTCTGGTTCCCCGACTCCGCTAGAAATGAAACAGAGCAATGTACAGACGTCAGAGGCTTGTACCCATTCACAGATGTGTAATCGATTGCAAACAAAATGTGGACTAACTAAATGTGGTAAATTGTTGAAGCTTCAAAGCTTCAACATAATGTTATTTCTGCAGTCAAACCATATGCTTGTCATGAACATACTGTAGAGGAATCTAAACTAGATGAAGTTGAGGTGGAAAATTCTGAACCCGATCCTAAAAGCCGTAGATTTGAAGATATGGAAAACTATGAATCTGAGTGTACGTATGATGAAGACGAAGATCTTGAGGAGAACGAATCGGAATCCATAACGGGGGTGGAAGATGACGAATCATCTGCCAGCGAAGATTAGTCTAGTTCTGATTTGGAAGACAACACCGCATATAGAGACTGGTTGAAAGAGTCCCTAGAAGCGACCGATGAGATGTGGAGTGCAAAATATGGAAAGTACATCAACGGGGATATGAGTAAAGATCAGGCCAAGGAAAAAGCCAACATGAAGACCCCTTGGGCAGTCAAGAAAATCTTTTTCAACAAATACAAGGATTTTTTGTCAAGTTACCTACATTTGAAAGATAATGGCACTCATCAAGAAATTGTGGAAGATATCGAACAAAAATTGAATACAGGCATGGACGTAAAGAAAGCTCTAAACAGAGTAACGCCAAAATATCGTAACACATTTGACGGACTGTTCCAACAAGATGAGGATGAAGAAAACAAGGAAGACAGTGATGATTAAAAACTAGTAGTTTCAAAAAGATTATTGTCATTTAAAAAAACAATATATATATATTTATATATATATAAAATAGTCACCTCTTTATAGTCACTCTTACAGTAATTCCTTATGGCTATTTCATACCATGGACGAATGAGTTCATACCATTATGTTACATTGGGGACCTGGCGACGATTCAGTTGCTTAGAACGGAAGAGCATGCCCGTGCATGGAGATTTTAAACTTATGTGAGTTCTATACAGCTTTATATAGAAAGTGTATTGTAAAAAGGTATATGTCAGATACAAAAGACAAACGTATATAAAATACAGGTCTGAAATTATAAGGTTTACCTTTTTTTGACAACTAGAGTTGGCCTCGTATGTATGATAGACATTTGTATTAGGCCCTATGGGCGCTACAGAGACTGACTTCATTCACTTTATTTCGTTGACGGTACACACCACGAATTTCCAAGTTAATAAGCAGTTCACAGAAGTGGAAATAATCCAAAAGACGTAAAGTCCAAAATAATGTTCTCGGTATGAACCAGTGAGCTGTGTGATACATCGTTTTATAACGTATTACAAGTGTGTGGACATAAGGGTCATTCATCCCTACTTCAAGTGATTTTACTCTCCGTAGACAACCAAGCACATGTGTATGTATGATATAATGATAAATAATTTTTTTTTAAATCCCTGAAAATACAGTGTAAATAGGCTTCATTTAAATTCTCTTAATATTTATTCTTTATAATTCACTTTATCTGCTGACTAACTGGCCCACATACTTCAACACTTCCTCCCCGCATTGCTCACAGAACGTGCACAAATGGTCAAGCCAGTCCTATATAGACATTAACGCTAGTAACGTCTGAACCCATTCACGACTGGGATACCATGGATGTTAACAGTGCAGGTCATTGAAGCGATTATAACTGTGACGATTATCCCCCCTTTTAGCTTGACATGCGCTGGATAAACGAATTGATCCGAGGCATTCATTGCAAGCGATGGTCCCAGAGCCTGATACATGAACATCCCATTCACTGACCCATTGCATGCATTGTTAGCGGCACAGCGGCTCCAACAAATTACGGAGGTTCCAACTACATGTGCATTAACAAAGCTCTCCACGAAAAACCTTTGTCCACAGTGACCATGTAAAAAGCAAACCGGGTACCGTTAATGTCATCCTAAGCCCATCGATAAATTAAAGTATCATTGAAACGTATTGTATACAGGCCTAAAATACACTGGCATCTTGTATGGCTTGCCTAATTAATGTTGCTTTGCTAAGTATAATGACCCTATTGTTCCGATCGCCGTCCAACCTATGCCATTCATCCAAAATGACAAACAAATTCATATATAATCCCTACACAATGCATGCACTAATCCTCTTTTCTATTGAATACCCTTTACAGTGGATCCTCATTGCTCATCAAACCACCCCCACATTTCCCCATAGAACGTGTACAAAAAAAGGGGCGGGGCACTACCTATACTGCCCTCACTGCGCTGCTACTACTCCATTTCCCCCATAGTAAAAACATTTTTTTCACGCGATTTCCAGCGAGTTGACTTAATTGGCGCTCTGTTGGTGTGGCCTCCATTTTTAATTTTTTTCATTCACTGTTAGCACACTGCTTGAATGAATAGAAATGATACTCTTATAGTCATTTTCAAACGTTTAACACCCGTCTTTGTACTATATATTCCATCCGGCGTCTCCCTTTTGTCCGATATTCCAGTTCAAGTCTTCCTCTGTCCGATATTCCATCTAGGGGATGGGTCCCCCTTTGTCCAATTTTCAGACCCATCCTTTGTCCGATAAAACTTACATACGCCAATGCGCTCTTTTATAATGCTAACATAATTCACTGATATTGTAATAAGTTTCATTGATATGCAAATGAGTCCATTGTTTTGTGCATTATGCATAAAATTCTTTTATCTTGTCTCCTCAAGACCCTACACACTACTAACATATAGGTATTGGGTTCCCCTAAATCCTTTAGGGTTAGGGTTAGGGTTGGGGAATAATAGGAATTCGGGAACATAGGTTTGCACCCCGCAATATAGTATTTGGTTTATCGTTTGTAATGAATTGCAGACACAATGGTTACAAAAGTAACATCTCTTTAGTGGCGTAACTAAGAGTGCGCTAGGTGGGGGGGGGGGGGAGCTCTCCCCTTTCCCGATCATGGTAAGTACCCTCCTTTTGCACCCCCCTCCCCGGCTCAGAATTTAGTGGAAGGCCAAAAAAGATTATTCCCCATCCAGGAAATATGGCTCTCCAAGTGTCCCCTGTAAATTGAACACACAAAAACGACAGCATCTTGTCTAGCAGTGACGTTGCAAAGTGTCCGATTTTCAAGGTGATTTTTATAATCGCTTTTAGTGTTCAACTGTATTTCATATAAGGTGCAAGACTTGTATAATGTGCATTTTTCATCCTTTCGTGTGAATATATTTTGGTAGCTGAACATCTAGTCTTTTCACAGAGTAGGCCTACCTAAATTGGAAATGAGTTTTTTGTGTGTTTAATGTTATTCTTGGGGGGGGGGGACGAACTTGTGTTCACAGGAACGGAGTGCCCATCTCTCTTTCGAAGCGATTGGGCCAGACTCAGTCTATGAAATACTGCTGTGGGGGGATCGCAACACCACTTCCACAGCGAGTCTGTTACCTTCCCAGCATTGAATAATGCCGGTACCCATTTAACAACTGGGTTGAGAGGAGTAATTGAGGCGCAACACGCATGGCCACAGCCGGGCTCGAACCCACAATCTTGCGATCATGAATCATATGCCCTACCGCTAAAGACCACAAGTGACCACAATGTTATTCTTAAGAACGCCTGATAGGAGAGGTGCATTTCCTTGGTGCTTTTATCAAATTAAAAAAAATCGATAAGAAGGCAGGACCTGACC
Organism: Patiria miniata; assembly: GCF_015706575.1. Taxonomy (NCBI): domain Eukaryota; kingdom Metazoa; phylum Echinodermata; class Asteroidea; order Valvatida; family Asterinidae; genus Patiria; species Patiria miniata. The sequence goes on along the minus strand of NW_024037069.1, from coordinate 37,717,215 downwards.
TAGAAGATTATTTATCAAACTTCGCCATGGAGACAGATTCTGCTAGGATCGAAACTTCAGACCTGACTTTTCATGTCACTCTAGTCAGTCATCAGTTTGCAGCAGTCTTTCGAAAGCAAAATAAGCTTAGTATAATTTTATTTCCAAATAAAACTTACCCCCGTCCAATTCCACCTCATGCTGAGATGGTAGCCGTCGAGAATCCCTTTCAAGCTGTTGACGTGATCTAGTGCCGTCTGCGCCACCTCTTGTTGCATTCCTATGGCAGGGCTGCCCGGGAAAGCGAACAGGCCGCCCATGTGAATCACGCATTTCCCGCCAAATGTTGCGTTGTGCGTGATGTTACATCCTGCGGACCCGTGTGGCGTGAACACGGCGAGAAAAATCCAGAGGGCTTCGGTGAAAGCTAGTATTAGTTGAAAGACACGCATCATTGGGAATGGCAAAACGTATCACAGCGCTGCAAAAAATGTTTCCAAAAAAGTGTTGCACTTTCTTTCTGTTCTATGGCAAGTAGCAGGAATTCCTGGCATCCTATCACATAATGCAGTTCAGAAGCGCGACAATGAATGGGCCATTAGGAATGATACGTTGACTGCTCACGAATTTGACAGGCAAATTTTACATGTTGGAATAATTATTCAATGCACTCTTCTTGTGAAGAGAACGTGATATGTGATGTATCATCTGTGATATATATTTGTGATGTATCATTTGTGATGCATCACCAGTTCGCTAATAAATTCAAATTTATGCGCGCATGTGCCGACGCAAGCATCGAAGGCACAACACTCGACTGGTTCCCGCTACCATAAAACATGAGGACTGCGACCGGTAGCATGCATTTCAGCCTGCAGCCTTTCATTGGACATGTTTTGCGCCTGCGTAGAAACCAATGTTAACATAAAGTGCATGCATAAAGAATGCCAGTTGCAACACCAAGAGGCCCGCGAGACCTAATGGCGTAACGCTTTGTTTTACATGTGCGCTTTCCTATGTGGTAGACGGTCCCTACGTCGTCTGGCGTCCCGACTTCGCTCCCATAGGAAAGCGCACATGTAAATAAAGCTATTACGTCATTAGGTCTTAGGTCTATAAATAATTGTGAGCTCAAGCTAGTCATAGTAGGCATGAAGACGTGTGAATTCCGAGCTATTTATTAACTGAAGACCGCCTCAATATATAGGCCTGCGCAACTACCGCGGCCCATCGTGACATGCCGATCAACTTGGACGAGGTTGAACGGCCCGCTCGTGCCAAAACACGTCGCATGCAATTTGCAACCTTCTTATTATCGGACTAGTAAACGCATCATGATCTGTTGTCCAGTTGAGGTCGTAGGGTACAGGTACAGAAGTGACAGAAGTGACGGCGTTGACCCGTCAGTCTCGGATTTATCATATTGAAACATGCAACATGTGGTAATAAATATCAAACCCGTTTTCAATAGATTCAAAAATGGTGAACTGAATCAGTCTGTTTTGCTCAAAACAAGACGGCCCCAAGGGCACTCTGTCCCATAAAAACTAAGAAAGGGGCTCTGCCCCCTTTACCTCCTCCAAGGGGGCGACACCCCTTGCAACCGTCTTTTTGGTGTGCCTCACAATGTGTTAAAAATCCTGGATCCGCCTGTTTCTAAAGTGTGAACACTAAACAAAATGATTCTAATAACTTATGTGACACTCTTGAAATTAGGGATCGGAAGCTCTTGAGTTGCGGTATATGCAGCAGCGAATTTATTCCGTATCTGTATATGTGAAGACAAGATTTACATGAAGTTATGTTACTTCAGGTCTTAAGGAATTAACGGATAATCACAATATATTTACAAAATGGCTACAGTTAATCAGTAAGATTAGAGCAAGATGAATTCGAATTACTTTCAGTTCATGAAATAATAATGATTCATTCAAATGATTAAACAATAGTTACGTTTTCCCGCCGAAACTTTCGCGGGGTCAGCCATCTTGAATTTCAACGTTTCAAGAATAGAACTTAGTTTAAAATACCATTAAATACAAGAATAAGAAAATGCAAACAGAAATGGGTAGTCGAGGAATTGTGATGTCATCTAAGGTTATTGATGTAAAGATTTAGAACAAAAATAAATAGATAGTAATAATTACCTGTATATGTGAAGACAAGATTTACATGAAGTGATGTTACTTCAGGTCTTCGGGAATTAACGAATGAGCTAGCGCCCGATATCAGACGTTGGGGGCGCTAGGTTAATTTGAATTTACATGTAAATAAGGTTGAACCAAAAAATAACGGGGGTGTCTTTTTATAACCGTCACACTTACCCCACGTTTTCATATTAATTGAAGATACATTATTATTACTGGTTAAATCTGTCCATTGCAGCCAAAAGGCTGAATTGTGACACAAATGAACATTAAAAGTAAGAATTACATAAACAATTTATACAATTAAGGCATTAAAATTAAGTGTTAAAGATAAAACCAATAAACCAACCAACAGTAAGAGAGAGATTTAAGAAGAAAATTACACAGAAAAACAGAACAAGACAAACTTAGCAAAAAAAAAACAAAACAAACAAACAAACCAAGCCAAAATAGTTTACAAACAAGGAACAAAAAACAAGCACAAATGTAATCAAGGAACAAAAACACACACCCCAAAAAACAAGAACAAAAACCATACAAGACAAACAAAAGATAAACAAACAAACAAACAAACAAACACCCCAACAAACAAACAAACAAACAAACAAACAAACACCCCAACACCCCAACACCCAACTCCCCAACAAACAAACAAACAAACAAACGAACAAACACCCCAACAAACACACAGAACAAGCCAAAACAAAACACACCCCAACCAACCAAACAAACACAAAACAAAAAACAAAACCATAGAGGCAAGAGAGAATCAGTAAAAACACACAACCAGGCATAAAAAAGGGTTTTAAAAAACAGGGGCTAGTGAGCAGAACGTTTACAAAAACAGAAAGAGAGAGGCCTACTTTTACATGTTCAAAATGTTGGTCAGGTAAGGAATCGTGCTAGTTTTGTATCGGTTGGTTCTTCTGCACCCGATAGTAGTCAAAGAGTCCGAATTCCTAAGGTTATTATTCCTAGATGGAGGCAACCAGTCCCTACGCTCGGTTGAAGACAATAGCCTAATACCAAAGTTCAGAGAAAGCTGTTCAAGTCTCTCAATGAGGGGCGGAATGTTAAGAATCTCACAAATATCTGAGTACGGTTTAAAATTACAAAAATCACAAGTAAGAATAAGTTTGAATGCCTTCCGTTGCATTTTCTCGAGGCACTCTCTCTGGGATTTAGTGAGACCACAAAACCAGGCTGGTAAGGCGTATTCAAAAGTTGGTCTAACATATTGCAAGTACACAGTTCTCAAGTCGTTAACAGGAATGTTACATTGTTTAAGTTGACGTAAAACGTACAGTTTTTTGTTAAAATGCTTTACACATGTGATCAACCTGAGTATCCCATTTAAGGTTATATCCCATATATGCGACTATAGGAGACCATAAGAAATTATTCCGGCGCGAAGCCAGTGTCTTTCCTGCTTTTTTTATATTTTTTTTTAATTTAGTTTAAGCACGGATCCTAGACACCAGGATAAACGACTGTTCTGAGCTCTAGTACAAAATGCACTGAGCGGCCTTGCCTTTATTGGTTAGACGCGTGATAACGGGCATTAATACCCGTTGGCGCGTAATCGCGAATTTTCCAGATGTGCCATTGTGTTGGGTTTTTGCATGACATCTAAAACGGAAATATTCATAAAACTGTAAGCAAAACTACTTCTTATTTAAGATATAATTGTTCCAAATTATTTAAGAAATAAATACTTCAGGATATAACAGATGGTATTGTGCAGTTTTTGTCGTCATAAATGAATTATTTGCCCGGGAAATAAACGTCAAATTTCGAGAACACCGTTTACCCAAATTTCGTTTTTAATGAGGCTTTTATTAAACAGTTTTAGAGAGATGCGATGCCGAACTGATGAAACAAAAGCGACATTTCATTGTTCATCTTAAAGCTAAAGATATTGTGCTTGGCATTACCATGGTTATATAGTTATCACTTATCAGAATTCAATAATAAAGACCAAAAACGTAGACTCATGAATGTTCAAAAATATAATTCGCTGGCTTGACAGACTTCGAGGCCAGATCGGGCTCAGAGCCTTGCAAATCTGAAAGCCACCGCGCGCAGTGGTCTTTGTTGAAAAGTATTCACGGTATTTGCCACCAGTACAGGCCGTTATCACGCGTCTAACCAGGAGTTGGGCCGAGTCGTTTATCCTGGTGTCTAGGATCCGTGGTTTATGGTACTTGATACCTAAAAATAAAAACCACTAAGCTCGGCTTTGTATTAACAAAATACAAATTTTAGCCTACGTGCGTGCTTGGATAATTAATCAAGCATTCGAATCATCAAATAAAGTCCATCCACCACTCTCAGGCGCAGATCCGGGGGGGGGGGGGTCAACCCCCCCCCAGCTCTGTCCAAAAAAAATTGTCATACAAATTCCTAAAAAATAAGTCGAACCCCCCCCCCCCCCCTCCCCCTGCTGTGTCACCCCCCAAAAAATTATACTGGTACAATGTCTGCCTGTTTAAAATACGGTACACCATTCTGTAATCTAGTGTTAATACTTGTCGGATTTGAACAACGCCCCCTATTGAAATATGGTACCAGACGTTGCTATGATTTGATACGCGATAACCCGCCGCTGCGATAACCCGCCGCCGCGAGAGGGCGTTATCACGACCAACCAATATCAGGCCGTGTCCGAACCAGAGCTACGGCTACGTCTTATTGTCAGCGCGTCCCCGCGTATTTTCAATGGGCGCAAACCTAGACCTAGCTCTAGACAGCTGATTTGGATACAGCCTCAACCACGAACTGCCAAGATTTTACAAGATTCCCTAGACGTTGTTACTGGCAGTTCCAGGTGATATTGGTTGATCGTGATAACGCCCTCTTGCGGCGGCGGGTATCGCGGCGGCGGCGGGTTGTCGCGTATTCATCATAACAACGTCTAGCCCTACAGACTAACGCGCACAAACAGATCCTCCCGCCATCCGACTGGTTCCCGGCCCCTGTGCTATTGACTCTAAATGGGGTCTAGAACCAGTCTAACGTTCTAGAACACATTTATCGTTGTGTCGCAAATGCTTCGCAATATTTTTGGGTAATTATTCCCAAAACGCGGGTTGAATTTTGTTCTCAAAGTCTCATTCAAATGTAAATAATTTTTGTATTGTTGAGTTAGTGAATTGCAGATTTTTTTTTCGGGGTTAGCCCTATAATAGCTGGGACATTAAATCCTTGCCCTTCAACTGAATACTGCAATTTAATTTGCAATCGATTTTTCTTATATTCAAGATGAGTGCAAGGAAATTCTACTTATTACGAAAAAATGAGTAGACATCACCTGAACAATACCACTTGTTAAGAGAAAGATGCATACAAAATATTCCTTGAGAGGAAAATATATATATATACGTATTGTTCAGGGAATTATTTTTTTCAGACCATAATATGAGATTTTTCCTATGATACACCTGTAGCATGATGATTTGACACAGACCCATAAATACTATCAGATATAGGTATGCCACTAATTAGTCTAAGAGTCGTTTCTCCTTCAGTATGCGATGTGTTGATTGGTCTACAGGATCGCGAAGTCTTCCATACAGCCTTCACTAAGGTCCAAACGGCGCTTCCTAAAACATACAAACGAATTGGAGTAATTGGATTGGTAGTAAAAACAATCGGTGATCAAAATGAGGAAACATAATCCATGAGTTTGCCATAATACGGTATTTTTATCCGATTTAAAAGTTTTATGTAATCAGAAATTGTAAGTTTAATTTAAAACAATAATAATGTGGTATTCTGGTTTGTAACGGCTTATACTTTGACATAGATCCTATATCAACGAAAGTGGTGTTTGGAGCGAACGGCCTGGATTTATGAGCTAACTTATTCTCAACCAAATTTCTTAATTAAAAAAAAAAAAAATTCAAATCACCTGCCACAAAGGCAACTATGTTCAGGTTGATAACAATCAGGAAGACGACCAGAAATTCCTTTCTTGCATCGCTGGACTGGTTCTCTTCATCTGGTAACAGAAGCAAAGATGCTGCCGACAGATTCAGGAAGATGGTAGTCAGGGAACACATCTGAAGACGGTGCTCTGCCGCATCCTTCATTGGTTTCAAGTAAGCATGGGCGATAAGAAAGGCCACGGATAAGACAATGGTAGCAAAGAGCGTGAAATGATCATCAGCACCGAACATCAGAACGAAGACAACTTGGAGGACTTTGCGAGCAAGTTCCACAATCTCCCAATACCAGAACTGCTCCTTGTAGTTCTCACACAAGAAACTAACCCAGGTGATCTTATTGTCGTCAGTCTTTTCTCGGTCCGACTCGGGGAGAGAGGAACTTGTCACGTCATCATGTTCAACATCTTCAGATTGCACACCGGTACCTTCAGAAGTATTTATCTCTTCAGAATTGGCGTGACACAAAAGTTCGGTATCTGACTTAGGATCAAGATCAGATTCGTTTTGGTAACCAGACTGATCCGTCTCACTACAACCTCTTGAATGACAGGTGTTCAAACTATCTGGCTGATAATTTTGAGCTGCAACGTCACACAAGGGCTGCCCGGCATTGCAATCATCTGACGGTGCAGAGGAGCATTGATCAGATCCCTTGTTGCTTCGACAACTCGCCCACAACATGAGGAACAGTGCCAACGGAAGGCCAACAACATAACACAGGGACACTTCGGCGGCGTAGTTGTAGCTGACATGCTGATTTGATTCGCAGTCGATGGAGTAGTCCGATCGGAGTCGCAGGACTTTGAAGTGATCGGTGTCATCTAGGTAGAACTCGTCACATCCAGGAGGCAGCAAGGTAAAAATGGCACTCGATACGCTTGGATATGTGACAAACAGAAGAATAACCACCACCAGGTAACAGGTTTGTTTAGTTTGAGCCAACATATTGTTGCAAACCTCCTTGGACAATTTGGTCATTTTCAGGTAACTTTTCCTGCAACCGTACACAATCAGTGCCAACAACACTACAAAGACAACGAAGCTCATACCAGTTATAAACTCTATGTAAATAGTTGGGTATGTGAAATTTGGGAAGTAACATCGAGGGCTAACGATCAATTGCGCAATATTCACCTCTAACAATCGGAAAAATGAACCAATGTTAGTAAGTGCCTGTGGCCAATGAATCCCATCCAGTGCTTCGAATATTTCGCCCATGATCTGATAGAAACCAAGTACGATCTTGAATCTGGAGAACAACGCGTTGATGGCAGAACGCCCTCTACGCCGATGTCTTCGAAGGTCCCACATTACGATGATAATTAAAACAACAATAACTACCAGAGCAGCCACAATCTCTAAAAGAAACACATACCATCTGGGACATTCAAAGCATCTGTTAAACCAAGAATAGTAGTTGGCAATGCACTGAGAGCACAAGAAATCCTCATAACCAAATTCACATGTAGCATTTATTCCGTCACCCCCATTCTGACACGATTCTTTTCTTGGACATGGATGAACTTTTGGCAAGGCACCTTTAAACCTTACCGTGCTTTCGTCGTAGCTCTCGTTATGTATGAGGATATTTTGTACATATTTCTCGTAAGATTGATAGTTGTCGACCGAGCCCCAGTCCCAAGTCCACCAGAATCCTGGCAGAAGATGTTGATATTCTTCCGAACAGTCAGTTCCTTGCAACGGACAGGCGAAGCATTCACCAAACCGATCTTTACGGTAGTAATTCGACACACAGGGACACGCGCGGAATCCTGCGTGGCGGCTTGTATCCGTGCCTGATGGACACACCACGCAATCTCCGATGGTTTTACCAGGGTGAGCTTCTGGTGGAACGTATGTGCCATTATTGCAGAAAAAGCAATTGAGGTCTGCTCCTCTCTTCACAACTTGTCCTGTTCGGTTTTGAAAAAAACCTCCTGAAGGAGACATCAAAACAAACTATTTTATTGTATTTATATGCCTGTCGAATATGTTGCAAGGCTCAGTACAGTTTTGTTACATTTTTATTTTAGAATAAGCTTTAGGGCAGTGCTTTTTCTGGTAAATTCTGCTGAATTACTTTTCGTAAGGTTAATCACAGTATTTACACAATTTCCAACAATGTAAATAGTAGTTTAAATCTTGAATGAAAGTGATTGGGTTTGTTTGCAAACTGCAGAAGCCGAGACCGACTTAGAATGTTATTATTTGTATATTTAATACGTGTACTATCCTCAATTAAGTTCAGTCATTGAATCCAAACTTCTTCGTTACAGAACATTAATCAGAAGCAACAAAACCACGGCATTAACAGATCTGTACGAGAGGGGAATAAAGTGCTTGTGTTGCGATACCTTTCGATAAGTTAAGGATATCATTTTAATGGACCGATCCAGTAAGCACCGCTCCATGGTATTCTGACCAATCACAGCCATGATTTACGTCCGACATGCGTGCATAAAAGTCCGACATGCGCGTGCACGCGCGTATGATGCGCGCGGCAGAAAAATGCAGTGTGGCATTGGAAAGGAGCACGTGTTAATTTGCCCACTGCGCAGTGGGAGGGGCTTACTGGATGGTCCATTTTGGGTGCATTGCTCGACGACGTCTGCGGAATATTTCATTTTAAAAATTGCTTAACATACCTGATGGACAGGGTTTACAATCCTCGGGGGCTCCTCCATAGGTTCCCTGATGACACGTAGTGCACTGATATGTTCTATAGCCTGTTTTTTCACAGCTGAATCCGGCTCGAATCAATAGATTGCGTTCCTCCTTCGTCACGGATAGTGTTTGAACAAAATCAGTCCCGACCAAATTTCTGCATAGTTTTAATGAATAGATACAATTATGTTTCAATGCAATTCATAATTTAGCACTTCATTAATACAGAAAATGCAATGAACACAAAACAATCTCAGCTCACTGTGGTAGGGCTGAGGCGAGGACTGTGGTTAATTATGGAAGGCCAAAAAAAAAAAAATACTCGGTCTCTGGTCAGCGCGCGCGTCGATTTTAATCATGCGCGTCAACCTTTTTTTTCCCCTTCAAATTAACACGGAAGCTACAACAGCGCCCTCTATTGTTGCACCTCCTCAAATATTTGTACCAAGGAGCACCAAGAAATGGGGAAATTGCACCAAGGCAAATGATAAAGGGCACCAAGGCAAATTATGGAGGACACCAATGTATAATGAGGACACAAAAAAGCAAAATAGTACCCACCTTGTCAGTACAATTCAAGCTTGAAAAAAAAAAAAAAAAAGCCAACCAAAAAAAAAAAAAAACCTGCGTCGCCGCATCAATTCAGGAACTTCGGTCTGACCAGAGACCGATTTTTTTTTTTTTGGCCTTATAGGATGAACTTTGTGCCCCCCATTTTTTTCTAATTCCCAAGTCCTCCAGAGTTAGGTCATGCACTTTCTTAGAAATGGGTTGGTTGCTTGGCAGCTCGTGTGGGCGGTTGGTAGCAGGACTTGCAACCAACCACAAAAGTCCTTGAGGAGAAACTGTATAAATTCGGTGGCCAGTGAACTTTCCCTTCACTTGACCACCGAACTGCAATTAACAGAGACAGGTAGATGGCAGCACCCAGCTCCACTGTTTAAACTGTCTCTGTAACCCTCCAACTGAACCTGCGGTATACATATATACATTCTCTGTCCTGCTCTAGGTGAGTTTGATAATACTTGTATCTTACTTTTACTCCTAGGTTAAAGTGTTTATTCTTTACTCAAAGTTTAGACCAAGTCGTCATAATGTTGTTATTATTTCTATTATGTTCCTTTTATGCCATCACTATATTTTAAGTTGAGAGTGTTGTTAAGCTTGATAGATGAATATTGAGTTCTTAGACATTCCAACTTTGGCCAATTTCCACTTGAGAAGTTCTTACTGCAGTTGACATTTTTATTGTTTCGTTGTTGTCATTTCTTGAAGCAAGCACAATTTTCTTTTGAATGTTTGATGCATTAATTTTCTCATAACCTGATTTGAGAAGTAGCCATGTTCTCTGAAAGTAGAACAAATTCCAAATTGATCGATTCCCTAAATTGTTTGATTTTCTATGATTGATCTGAAAGTTTATGTACTCCGATTTGCTATTTTTGTACTAAAGACTTGTGGCGACTCTAGTCTAAATGAAGTAGAACTTAAGAAAGAAGAGTTTGTAGGACTACAAGTACAAAAATAATGATTTATTATTATGAACATCCTTGGATTATTCAGTTAACTTTTTGGCATATGAAAGACAATCAGCATCTAATAATCATTCCCAGTTACTTTTGATTTAAGTGAAAAGAGGAATAATTTCCTTAGTACAAATTCTGTGAATTTGTAGTTCTCTTTGATCATTTGATAAGTGTATTCATTTTACTTGATATATCTAGCATAGCCTTTTAAGTTTTATCTAGTTTAGTTTATTCCAGTAGCTAGCATTTTCTTTATTTTCTTTATATCCAAGTTTCAAGTTTTCAATCTTCGATATTCCTTTTTGTTTTAAGATTAATTTGATTATTCAGGACCTTGGTATTTTCCATCCTGGTCAACTTTTTCTTTCTTATTATGAGTCATTCGTATTCCCTGAATTGTTTTAAGTGTTATGATGCAACAGGTGTAACCTTGTCATGCCTGAGGCATTGGTCTTGGTATAATGTCCTTGGGGGTATCTTACTCACTTCCGGGTAAGACCTACCTGCATACACACTAGTGGTAGAGGGCATTGACCAGCGCTGGTGACCATGACAACGGTACACACAGCCTATTGTTTAAAGGGACTTTTGACTTTTGCTTATTTGAAGATTCTATTTACTAAGTATTTTATGAAGTTGATATTTATATTGACTTGACCACTGAACTGCAATTAACAGAGACAGGTTGTTTGGCAGCAACCAGCTCCACTGTTTAAACTGTCTCTGTAACCATCCAACTGAACCTGCCATATTCATGTATTCATCCTCTGTCCTGCTTTAGGAACGAAGGACACGACTGCTTTATAACTGTACAGTTGAGAGCTTTTGCATTTATCAACTGACAGCTAGAGAAGGAGTATAGACATATCCTTTTGGACCCCTTTCGTCCAGTCGTCTTTATCTCATTGTTTAAAGCATTGAGAGTCTTCATGTAAAGTCTTCAAGTTTCCCTTAGCACCGAGTCAAAGAATTCCGCCAAGCTAGTTTTACTTTTTCCGACAAATCAAGTCAAGTCAAGTCAAGTCTCCAAGTCAAGCAAGTCCCGTCAAGTTCCGTCAAGTCAAGCAAGTCCCGTCAAGCAAGTCTACAACAACGGATCAAGATAGGCCCTTTAGTCTCTCTTTTATATTCATATAACCGGTAAAAATTAATTGTGTCGGCGTATATGCATTTGACTATATCATGCCCGCTACACATAATGCGACTAAACTCACTCAAACGCTTGAGATTGCTGCTTGAGTTTGTGCCACATCGGTGGACATTGATCCCTAACCGAATATTAATTGAGACTTACATATTGAGGTCAGACCTGGTGAAAGGAACTCTCCTGAGTGTGCTGCCAATGGATCTGTGGAAATTGAATGAGCCGATGATTAATGATAGATAGCAAGATCAATCTGTTCTTTGGGACGCAACTGACATAATCGAGTCCGTTGTTGATGAAAAGATGTTTCTGTAGAAACAGAAAGGATATGCCGTGCAGTCGAGTGTAGTTATGCTGGCACGCTAGCGTAAAATAAAGTATGAATGCCAAAAGATGCATACCCCATGCACGCCCCAAAATGGAGTGTTTTTGTCCTAACGAATTTTCAATTGGCATGTTTTGTTTGAACGAAATCTATTTTATTCCGATTGTTTAGGTGTTGGGTTATGAACCCACAACCTATTGTTATTGGCGTCTGTATTTGTCTCAACAAGGTCTTTCATATTGTGCACAAATAACCCGCCCTGCGAGAGCAAAATTGTCTTTCAGTAGAACCTTGCTAGTAACTAGGGCGCTAGAAGTTATTTTCAGGTGTTGGGCTTTAGCCCAAAACCTATTGTTTTTGCTAGGATTTTTAGTTGTTTTTTTTCTATACACATTCCTTCTCCAGAACTGTGTGTCAAAATGAAACATATATGAACTTCAATTGTCAATACATGAATGCACAACCTACCGCAGATGTGCTTTTTTGGAATTACGTAATCATGACGTCATCACGGGTCACGTGACGTCACTTCAAAGTTTAATAAATTTAATCTTTGAAATTCCATATATTAAAATCAACCGTGAGAGACCGGAACCTGAAATTTGCGGGAATCGACATGGTAATACATGATCTTCATTTTATTTTGTGCGCGTAAAATCACGTGACCCTTCCTTCCAGTCGAAACCGGAAGTGCCTAATAATTTGAAAGTGGAAAAGATATGAACTTGCTTGTAACGATTGAAGTGTCTTCCTGGATTGACCTTTCAAAAAAAATAATAGTTGACGCCATGAAGTGTTGGAGCGCCCTCTAGCGGCAGGTTAAAAAAACGTCAGAAACGCATTTTCACTTGATGTCTGTGGCGAGGTTTGCGGTAATCGCTTCAAAATTAATGTACATGATGACCATAATGCAGACAACACCTGTGCGCGAAAAAAAATTGAAAAAAAAATTGATTACGTCATCAGACCGGAAGTTACAATAAAAAGACCTTTAAACCTTCAAAAATTGCTAGAAAATATACCGTGATAGATATAATCAAGATTTGGCTGTATATAGCACAGTTAAAATAGCTCTTGAACTTTCTGGTAATGACGTCATAATGACGTCATCAAGTATCAGGTTTCTAGATTCAATCTTTGAAAATCAATATAAAATCAACTGCTACAAATTTGATTTTGTTTTTATGGCAATCGATACAATATTGCAGGGTCTTCAGTTTTGGTATTAAATGCAAAATCACGTGACCCTTCCTTCCGGTCGAAACCGGAAGTGCCTTATTATTTGAAATTGGCAGAAGATGCGAACTTGCTTTCAACGATTCGAGTGTCTGCCTAGGCAGTACTGTACAACAATTTTACAGGTGACGTCAACAAATGTTAGAGCGCCCTCTGGCGGCATGTTGAAAAGTCAAACATGGATTTAAACATGCATATTTTGAGTTGATGTGTGTGGCAAAGTATCAGTTTTATGAATGACACGTTAGGAGATAACATACAGAGATCATCGCTTATTGCGAACCGCGTGTGGTATTTTCACACCATCAACGGATTCTTGCTCATTGTGAACTATCATATCACTTCCTATGAATTCACTTGTCCATGTTGACTATACAGGGTGAGTAAGAAAACGAAACCCAAATGACAGGACCAATTTTTGAATGAAATTTTGCCTGTAGCACTTTCAAAATCTAGATTATGAAAGCCCAATCAATGCGCTTTCTTTTAGTCCAACAAAAATTCAAATCACTCATATACTGTTCAAGTTACAGAATTTTGAACACGAACGCTCTTACATAAATTTAAAGTTCTGTCCACGGATCACAAAAAAGGTAAGTGTTCTATCAGCAAAAAGAAAACAATTCACATGCATCATGAGAATTGTTTTCGTTTTGCTGAAAGAACATTTACTTTTTTGTGATCCGTGGACAGAACTTTAAAACTGTGGTTGTGTTCAAAATTCCGTAACTTGAAAAGTACATAAGTGATTTGAATGATTCTTGTACTAAAAGAAAGCTTAATGACTAGGCGTTCATATCCTACATTTTGAAAGTGCTACAGGTAAAAATTGGTCCTGCCCTTTGGGTTTCTTTTTTTTTACTCACCCAGTATGATGCATATATGCACTTGCGCTTCCTTAACGCTACCTTCGACTTTCCTTCGAATTTATCGACGTGCGTTGTTATTTGGCAATCGTATCGACCTATGAACACCGAAGAACACACTGAATTTCTGCACTTGTTACGAGAAAGATGGCAATCGAGCACCGTCAAAAGAAGGGTAATTTTTTTACGTATTTCCGTTTGACATATATTACGTAATAATGTCGAGGGCGCCCTCTACACATGCCACAAGGTGCTTCATTTGCGTGGACGGAAATGTCTGATTTAGCTTCACAATTTCTGGGTCGTTTTTCAAAACATCTTATGATACATTTTTGTATCCATGTTTTTGGTCAATTTGTATACACAAATAACTACAACAGTACAAGGCTGTTAACCGAATGCACTTTCTGAACTATTAAACTGTGAACACCATTATTTTTCTGTACATAGAATCTATATTGTATTGTTATTTTCACGGCTGCGATTCAAAGCCACATCATACCACTGACAGATGGCAGGTTGATATTTTTACGACGTTATTGTGCTTGTGATTTTTTTATGACCATGGATTTAGTTGAGCTTTTCTCAAGCTATACCGTGGTATTTCCTTTTTGACATGTCTGGTTATTGTTGCAAGGAGAATAATAGCTTTCTACCTTGTTCACACACCGGGAATTTTAGTGATTAATGATCCTGAAACCACACTGCGTGCAGCAATGCCTCTCCAATTGTAACTCCACTTTTATTTAGTACGCGTGACCCACGTCGGTTAGTTGAGGATTAAGGGGGAAAATACCCCCATCTTCCGGCTTATGACAACGAATAGTTGATATGATTTATTGAGCCGAAATGGCATACAGCATGAAGGTAAAATAAAACAACGATCTTGCACCTTTTAAAAACTGGTGCAAATCCACAATGGGGAAAGTACACCCCAGAGTTAATGAACCCATCAACTTGTGAACACCTGTTTACGACAAAGTAGTTCTTAAAAGTGAAACATTTCACTTACAGGTCAACATGTCTCATTTACACCATTTTGTACACGGACCAAAAGTGTTGAACATTGGTAGATTTTGGTTCAGCAGATATTTGTGTCTGCTGCATGGTTTGCATAAGTATATGAAATAACACAGACAAAGCACTTGCAACACGATCCGTTAGAATATTCAGGGGCGGATCTAGCTCTCAGGAAACGGGGGGGGGGGGTGATATAAGGGGTGGATCATAGGCTATAAGGCACACCCTGCTGAGGGGTTCGGGAAAATCCCCCCCCCCCCGGAAAATTATTTTGAAATCTACGATACCTTCTCTTGCATTCTAAGGCAGTTAGAGAACAAATTTAGGAAATTTAGCATATTCCATTCATTATTTTTGGCTTTTATGTTTTTCTTTGAGCGCCCGGTGGGGACCCATAGAAGATACAGGATAGAAGATATCATCTGGTCGCTGGGAAAACAAAATTCTGGCAATTATTTTTCTTTCAAAACCCGTATTAATTGACATTAATGCATGGGAATTCCCTCGGGTGTTGTCAGCCGTTCGTTTTTGACGTGCAGGTTTGACCCCCCAAAAAAAACACCGAGTGGTTTTTTTCTCACGTGCAAAAAATGATTGCGAACTTGCCAAACATGCTCAGTATAATATCGCAGTGTCCGTAAACTACGAGGCGAGAGATACAACCACACCGGATCAGTCTCCTCCATCTACGCCAGTCGTTTCCCGGTTACCCTAGCTGTCGTGGGGTCAGTCTGAACGAGCGCCACATTCAACAGGAGTTGTGAATTGCTTGTTTTTTCTTTCTCTCCGATTCTCCCACGTCGACAAAAAAAAGATACGAGGGGAAAAAATGGCATCCACTTGTAAGGGAGGCTGTTGGATATCTACCGTGGGCGACACGCAAGTGATCCTCATCTGTCTTCCCCCCCCCTTTTTTTTTGGGGGGGGGATTGAGATAAATAAAGCTTATCAGTTAGAGCGCAACACGACCCCGACTGGCCGGGGCCGAGACCTCCACCGGTTGACGCGGCCGTGTTGCGCCCCGTCTAGCCGGTTGACCACGCCATCAGCAAATGATTTCTTCGTTGTGTGGTTTGAATTTTGATAACCATTGTTCCCTTTTCCTCAAGTTTCTGACAAATTGGTGCTTCTTTCCTGTACAGTACACAGATCTGGAAAGAATGATGGCATAATTATCATGTTATCGTTCAATTTTATTCCGTCAAGCTTTCGAACTGTTGGACGATTGCAAGGTTCTTTTCTGTTACTACAAAATGTTGGCCTTTTTTACAGCAGCGATATGGTCATCGAACTATCTTGCGAGTTTAGTGGCTACAGTTCATCAGTTATTTTTTTGTTTTACCTTATTGGACACTTGCCAACACCGAAAATACAAATCAAGCAAAACCTTTCAACAAAGATGTGCCTTTTTAGCTTTGGGTTGCGTTAAACATTTTCCAAGGAAGACTCTGTTTGGTGTTTACTATGCTTATTTTCCAAATTACTCGCTACCCAAAATACTCCACGTACGGGGAGTACTTCGGTACGGGCCCAGAGAGACGGTGATGTCGCTTTAAGGCGAAGTGTCATCGACGATGTGTACCAACGATACGGTAACACAATGGTAACGTGTAGGTTGTTCTCGTTAGGCCCAACACCTACTATTATTCTATGAGTTCACTTTTCTTGTTAGGTGTTGGGCGTCAAAGCCCAACACCTATTGTTATTGTAAGAATTCTACTTTTTTTTTTTTATTCAAGACACTTTCGTTTCTAGAACTGTTTGGCAAAATGAAAACATATATGAACTTCAATTGTCAATGCATGAATGCACAATCCACAGAAAATGTGTTTTTTTTGTAATTACGTCATTATGACGTCATCATGGGTCACGTGACGTCACTTGAAAGTTTAATAAATTTAATCTTTGAAATTCCATATAAAATCAACCGTGACAGACCGGAACTTGAATTTTGCTCTTCATTTTATCTTGTGCGCGTAAAATCACGTGACCCTTCCTTCCGATCAAAACCGGAAGTGCCTAATAATTTAAAAGTGGAAGATGATATGGTTTCGACCGGAAGGAAGGGTCAAGTGATTTTGCACTTAATACCAAAAATAAAGACCCTGCAATATTTTATCGAATGCCATAAAAAACAAAATCAAATTTGTAGCAGTTGATTTTATATTGATTTTCAAAGATAAAATATGGAAATATTTATTTGCTTGTAATATGACACTTGATGACGTCATTGTATCCAGAGCTATATTTACTCTGCTATATATAGACAAATCTTGATTATATCTCTCACGGTTGATTTTTTAGCAATTGTTTAAGGTTTAAAGGTCTTTTCTTTATAACTTCCGGTCTGATGACGTCATCCATTTTTTTTCGCGCACAGGTCTTTTCTGCATTAAGTTCATCATGTATGTTAGGTTTGAAGCGATCACCGCAAATTTCGTCACATATCAAGTGATAATCAACATGAACAATCAACATTAACATCAACAATCAACATCAACAATCAACAGCAACATCAACAATCATCAGCAACATCAACAATCAACATTAACATCAACAATCAACATCAACAATCAACAATTAACATCAACATCAACAATCAACAGCAACATCAACAATCAACAATCAACAATCAACATTAACATCAACAATCAACAATCAACAGCAACATCAACAATCACTAATCAACAATCAAAATCAACATCAACAATCAACATTAACATCAACAATCAACGTCAACATCAACAATCAACATTACTATCAACAATCAACAGCAACATCAACAATCAACATCAACAATCAACAACCAACATTAACAATCAACAATCAACATCAACAATCAACAATCAACATCAACAATCAACAATCAACATCAACAATCAACATTAACATCAACAATCAACATCAACAATCAACATTACTATCAGCAATCAACATCAACAATCAACATCAACAATCTACAATCAACATCAACAATCAACAAAAGAACAACGTATGAGAACGACCGACCAAAATTTGCAAAAAGAGAGTTCTCGTGTCACATTACTGGGTCTTATCGAATTTTGTGAATCCAATAACTAAACGTCGGTGGATTTCTTTTGTTCAATGTAAAGTGAATACTTTTTATACCGCTAGGAAATTAGCAATTGAAAAACAAAGCTGCTATATTTCGAGGTGAAATCCGAAAATAAGTTTCAAATTAAGTATGAAACTGCTCATCATGTAAATTGCGACACAGCAAAATATAAGTACGATGTTAAATCACTTCAATGTCCTGCAATAATTATGCAAAGTATATACTCACACGTTGCAGCGAGGTCCTAAATCTTGCCAAACCGAATCAGCAATAACTTCGACGTCGTTACCGTAAAGAGATCTGAGACGAAAGCATGTGGATTAACAATCTTAAAAGGTTTTTTTTTATATATAAAAACCCATTTTTTAACGGATACACAGTTCAATGAATACTGTTTGGTAATCAAAATCATAAAGAGAATTGTTTTTGCACTTCGTTTTCATTGGAACTCACACAAGCAGAAGCGAATTGGCTCTCGTCATAAACGGCCTGGCTCCAATTGAACGCAACTCCGCGTTGAACAAGTAACTATTGAAAGAAACCAAACCGAGAACACAAACTAGTTGATATACCTTATGGTCAAATGGACACGTGGATATTTGCACCAATTGGGTCCAAGCGATGTGTATATGGGGCATTTTTATTCAAACTGTCCCATTAAGTTATCTATAGGAAGTGAAGAGTTTAATCACCAAATTCCTTGCTAGGACTACTCACAGGTTTACTAGCTGCGTATCAGAAAACACTCGCTCATCAATTTCGGTTATTGGGTTGTCAGCAATCATTCTGCAAACAAAAGAAGTAAAACTTCTTCATTTTGATCGATACCACAATCTTGACTTGTTAAAGGCATATATATTTGCAAAATTAACCCAAAATTAACCTACCGAATTATCATCAAAAAGCTTACTTGATTTAAAGATCGTACTGGTACTAAACACCCCGTGAAATAATTCCGTCGGGCTTGCTGTCATTTAGAAGAAATCAAGAAATGTAGGAAATTTCCAACGATCAGTTAGTTGAGTGATTTTGGAAATTAAGAGTTAGAAATGATGACATCGCGTTTTGTGATTACAAGGTTTGCATGATTTTCACTGTTTTTTCGAGACGTGTGGTATCTTCCTAGCTGAAACTTCAAGAGGTTAGGTTTATAACATTCTACTTTGAATTTTGGATATTAGGTAGTGGTATTATTGGAAACAAAATGCATGGACAGCAAGTGAACTTATAAAGCTCAAGTTTGGTTTTGATATTTCCATTCACATTTGAGTTACATCACAGAGACGTCATTATAGGTTTTCCCGGCTATTTTTAAACGTTTATCGTTTGAATTCACCGATCCTATTATTCAAAATCGTCGAGCATAATCGATTTAGTGCACCTCGAATGTTTAACTTCATCTTTTCGTTAGACAATTTCAAATTTAGTTCAAGCAAATTAAAACACTTTGTGTCCCAGAGTATTCGATATCGTCTCGTCTTTACAAAACTTTGTTATTCAGAAATCAATCTCGTCTAATGCACCATAATTAAGGTTTTTCCAGCTATTTTAACACTTTTATCACGCGAATTCCCAATATCGATACTTTAATTTAGCATTCCGATTCGTCCAAATTCTTTGAAATTCGTCTCGTGAAGCAATCGGCGTTGAATTGAAAAAGCAAATTCGTTTTTTGTCATTCGTTTTAATGTCTCTGGTGACTTAAAACATTACGATTAAAAATGTGCCAAATCTTTGGACTTGCAATGTTTGCGCATTAATAAAATTTGAATTTGTTACAAATATTTCATTATAAATGAAAGTATAGCGGTAAATTTTGAGTTTTCTTTTACAATAAACATTAAAATCAGAAATTGAACTTTCACAATATGCTCTTTGCTTAGCATATGGAAATTAAGCATTAAGATCAAACACCTTCGTAATGTTGCTCTTTAATATATGTATATGAATAAAACAACAGAAATAAGGTATGTCTATCAAAAAACAACATTAAGAAGGTTTTTGAACTTAATGCTTAGTGTCCATGTCATTTCGGTGCATATTGTGAAATGTCAATTTTTGACTCGAATGTTAATTGTGAAACACAGCAATAATAATTCACGCCTTACAGCAAACTACTTTTATTTATACATATAAGGAAATATATGTTGAGTTATCATTGTTTTAATTCGCATAATTCTTCAAATAAGTCTAAATATTGGGCGCATCGTATACGATTTAAGTCACCAGGGACGAAAAGTAATGACAACAACATGAAAACGATTGACAAAAAACGAATTTGCTTTGTCAATTCAATGCCGATGGCTTCACGAGACGAACTTCACAGATTTTGGACGAATCGGAATGCTAACAATTTAAATTATACTGAACCTTAAATGAAATCTAGTGGTGGCTTTCTGAAATTCAAATTGAGAAGTGAGCTTGGCGATGTTCGGGGATGAAATTAAAGTATCAATATAGGGAATTTGTGTGATAAAAGTGTTAAAATAGCTGGGAAACCTATAATAACATATACGAGGACATTTAAGAGTCTCCATTCGTGTTTTTAGACATTTCCGTCTTTCATTTTGACACTTATTTTTTTCGATTATTTATTTAAAGCATTTTGCTTTGTTGATCTTGGTAATCTTTACTACACTGTTTTGGCAACTGTTCTTTGAGTTCAGTACTGTACTTGGTCCGTGAATGAGCCAAATTGTACTGAGGAAAACAACCGGACTTACTTAACAAGAGTTTTTAATTAATTGATATCACACATTCGATGTCTGAATGCTGCTAACAGCTTAGACGAATATGATCTGCAATGACGAATATTCTCGACCCAGTGTTTAAAGAGGGTGACCAAACTTTGAAATTAAATGACTAAATTGGTTTTGGTAAAAGCGTGCAAAAAGTTTCTCGGATGAAATTGATTGTTAGACTTGATGAATTTAAATGAAAATAGCCGGGAGAACTTATATTATCGATGTTTTTAGTTCACAAATATTAAGCTTGTTGCTTTAGAAGGTTGTTAAATTTGTAATTATGAACATATTCTAAGGATATAACAAAAGGTAAGAATATGTATTATTTAAAAATTGTGCTGTCGGTAAAATATTGACTCTTGTTTTTTTTCACTTGTAATATCACTTACAAAGTCCTTAAGTTCTGAAGTCCAACAAACATCTCCCTTCTGAGAACTCTAATGAAGTTTTGGTGGAGATACAGAGTTCGAAGTTTCCGCTGAAAACGCAAAAGTCCATCCGGGATGCTTGACAAATCGTTTGAAGACAGATCTCTGTGAAAAAAGAAAGAATATAATTCAGATGATTCAAAATGATATTTTTAATCTATTTGTTAAGAAACAAAACGGAGTCGGAGCTGGGGGGTTGGGGCTTGAACCCCCAAACCCTCTCTGGATCCGCACCATGCGATTTGTTAGTACATTTATATTTTCATTTTAGCTAATATTTGACCAGGAAAAAAAAGATCTTTGAGTGAAGTTCATACAATGAACCTACAATAACTTACAGGGTGCCGAACACAGTAACGTTGGCAAACAGGTCTTCGGGCAGAGATGCAATGTTGTTGGAACTTAGAAATCTAGTACGAAACAAAATTAGATTTTACTTTAGCATATTTCATTAATTTCACGAGATACTACAAAGCTTCTTATTGCACCACTGACACACACTGATGACAGACAAGCAAAGTACATGAATGCACAACCCTATTGGGCAGTGAACCAGTCAAAATTTGAATTATGGTGTTTTTTTTTCAAAATTGACTGAACAGTAATTCACATATTAAGGTACAGAAAATGAAAAATTCAAGACGAAAATAAAATTCGTTTTCACCGCTAAGAAAAAGAAGAAGACGTTATCTTGATTGTTTTAATAGGTTCCATGCAGTCAGCAGAATCAGAAAAGAAAAATGTTTTACTGGCAATTGACCTACGGCAGTTTGCGAATTATCCACGCCCCTTAGACAACCCTATGGTTATTTGTTTGTCTCAGATTTTGCACGTTCCGCGTCCATTTGTATAATCATGTATATATTTGACAATATTTCACAAGCTGCGTTGACGAGATTCTACCGCGATAGGTCAATTATATTTCAAGTCTTGGCGTGACCATCTTTCCACGGTGAACAGATTGTCAATCAATTTTTAGGATTGTGTCCACATTTCAAAAATATGTATCAACGAAGAACACTTATTTGTCGGTATCATCTAATGCCCCACGTTTCATACTTATACCTTTAAATGGAATGTACAACATTTGCTTTTGCTGCAATTTTCAAAAATAAATGGACTGGGAGGATTAGTATGTAATAGCAAACATTGTTTCACGTTTTTGGTCCGGAGATGTCCGAGAAAACCAACCATGTTCTTGTAGTCTGGTTCCCTGACCCCACTTAAGATGAAACGGAGCAATTTATAGACTTTGGGGAATGGTAAGATCAGAGAATCAGTCTAGCACGCTTGTACCCCATCACAGGTGAGTAATCAATTGCAAAGAAAGTGCGGCAAACTAAATGTGAACATTTAGGAGCAGTTTACAAAAACAGTCAGTTTTCTCCAAAGCTGGTCGCCGGGCCGACCAGCGTTGGAAAAAAAAAGTTTTCTTGAAATTGTCAGCACACCAGGAGCCACGATTTTATAGGATGCTTTAGACTGTCATTCTTTAACAATCCCGTCAGGCATTTTGTGATAATTTGATCATTTTGTGTTTTGAAGTTTGCAAATGTTGTATCTTCCCTTTAATTGCATATCAACATTATTTTATTTGATATTGAAATAAAACATAAGATTATACTTACACCTCTTGTACGCCTTTCACTCCGAGTAATGCATCGGCAGCCACATGTTGAATTTTGTTTCCACTGAAATCCCTGTAAAAAAGAATAATTCATATGAGCATCTCTGCCAATAAACAACAATTTTGTTAGTGATAGGATTGATTACACTAACCAGATAGAAGACGGTAGTGATCGATAGCGGATTGCAATCGTGTCGTTATAGGGCGCCCAATCGATTGTGCGCCCTATAACGACACGATTAGACCAGTTTGCCAGCTCTTACTAGCCATGGACAATTGTGCGAGGGCACTCTACAACAATCACCAGCGATGCTCTGCATTGAGCATTATCAATCTTGGGCCAAGACTACTAACCGACCAGCCAACCCAACCTCCCATTTTTTTTCTCCCCATCCTCTAGAAGATAATAATAAGATAACTTTTACCAGACTTACAGAGTCAGTATGTGATGTTCTTGGCCTGGACGATAGAAGAGCCTTGAGGGAATCTCCAACAACTCGTTGTTGTAGATTTTTCTATCAAATCAATAAATACATGCATTTGAATACTTTTATTTCCCATTAAAGAAAAGTTTGTAAGAAAAACCGCTACCGCGTTTCATTTCAAATACCGTACATCCAGGACGAAAATGAAATATTTATGAGCTAACCAATGTTTCATCATCATCATTCTCCTAATCCATCATGGGGCACGTTGAGTCGCCCAGATCAGGCGATCATTAAAGAAAAAGGAAGATGCAGACTGCCACAGCTGTTGTGCACGTGTCTTGTGGTCAACTTCTAGCTGCCGCACCCATTGTGTTGCGAGGTCGGCCCCTGGGTCTCTTCCAGGCAGTGTCAGGCTGGAGTCCCCCTAGTACGTGGACAAGGGCGGCATGGGCTGGTATGTCATCCGGTAGCCATTGGACGTGACTAAAGAGAGAATGACGCCCTTTACCGGTCAATTCGCCTCGTGGAATGGAACATTTCGTCTGTCACCTCATGAAATTTTTCGTACCATTGCACTCACAAACTTAATAACGACTATACTTACACACGAATGTAGAAGGAACCTCCACTAAATGTGTATGGGCTGATGCTTCTGATACTATTATTAGATGCGCTGAAGTCAAGTCTGTAATACCCAAAAGAAAAAGGAAAATATGCCGTTTAATTACACATACTTCCCAAAAGACTGATAGAATCATAAGACAATAAACGTAATAGATACCTCGTTCCTATATGGCTTTTGAGTAATACGCTTCTACCAGCTAGCTACTCTTTCCCCTGTAGTTTATAAGAGGGTGTAATGTTAACGTTAGTACAAGGGACGTGGGACATTCAACCCCACTGTTTGTCTGGTTGTTTGTTGGGGTGTGGGCTGTTTGTTTGTTTGTTTGTTGGGGTGTTGGGGTTGTTTGTTTGTTTGTTTGTTTGTTTGTTTGGGGTTTTGGGGTGGGGAGGGGTATTGACAGTCACATCATATGGCAATGGCAATGGCCGTCAATAATTTCCCCCACATTTTTTAAAATAAACATCAACATAATTTCCTAACCAAACCTGCATCTGGTTTAAAAATGATGAAATATCTAAAATACGGCCTACCTGACACCCTTTACCGGTCAATTCAACAGTGATACTGTGAGAATGGGCGTAAAATGGGCATAATGTACAAGTTAATGCACGTTGCCGGGAACTGCATACTTGTTGTATGCAGTTCCCCATCACTGCACTATATAAGAAGATCCCCAGCCTTTCGAAAGTGACATTTCAAGATTGTGTATATATAAAGCCCCTAAAACCTTGTCTCGGTTATGATATCGCTGAGGGGAGCATACTTATAACATTAAGTTAAGAAATCATCATAATCAAGTCGGCCATCAAATGGGTTTATGATGTGCTGGGGATCGAATGGTGAAATGAGCAGCTCCATTCTCATTGAAGTGTCCCATTTATAGCACAGCGTCTCCCCATTAGCCTCTCCTAATCAAATCCTGTCTTCTCGCGCTGACCCTGTTTTTACAAGACAGAGGGTATAGGCGGGCCCCTGTCGCCTAAACCAGGTGTTTTGGCATGTAGAACTCGTTAGCCTTGGCGTAGCAGTCTGCCTACGAGAGGGGCAACTGATCACAAACCTGGGTATAGGTAGAACTTAGCCTTGGTCGGCAGTCTGCCTGTAGGGCTGGAATCCTGATCCAACTTATCCAACTGGTGTTTCAAAGTTTGTCATTGGTTTGATAGAGGCTAGGGAGGGGACCCAACTATCTTCACGGCTCAGATGAGGACTTGCGAACCTCTCGGCTTTTAATTTCGCATCGTAAGGCTTATTAAGGCTTACCCAATGACAGATCCACCGACACCTTTCATCATGTCTGGAGTCAACTCCGTCAGCCCATTCATTGACAGATCCCTACAAGGTTTAATAAGTAATCATGTTGACATTAGGTACTACGCATGGAAATCGAAAACAGGTCAAGAGGTTCCTAATAATCATATAATCGCATTGAGACGGGGGGGGGGGGGAGTGATATTGAATGAAGGCGTGCCCCTGCTATAGGGGGTCGGGGCACGCCCCTCCCCCATTCTAAGGAAATTTTTCAATAACTTTGAGAACTTTAAGTCGATTGTTTATTATGTTGGCCCCATTTTACTAGACTAGGTATACAAATTGTCAGCGGCTGAACTGCCAGTGTAGCCTTAATTCAATGGCATTTTTAAATCTCAAAAGCAACAATCATTACTATGAGAAAACTATAGAAAACTGTAAGCAGCTTTAGCCTATTGGTGCAGCGTCAAAAATATGAGATGTCAGAATCAAACAGAATAAAACATTAAGAATTTTTTTTTTTTTTTTAAATTCATGGACATCTTCAACTCGTACCTCTGGGCATCAGTCTCCCTTGCGATAACTGAATTTAAAAGGAAAAATCGACTTTGAGTGAAAATTTGCAAATAGTCCAGGCAGTAACCCGTGAACACACAATAGTAATTATCTGTCTGTTTGCATCAAAGGGCGTAATACTTAACAGATTTTATGACTGGTATAGAAAACTGCACGGCAAGTAACAACATAAATGTTTCTGGACATTGCATAAAAAAAAACTTACAGGCGGATTAAGCTGGTAAGGCCGCTAAAAGCTCCTGACTCGATGGCAGATATCTGATTGTTCGCCAAATACCTGGCATTGATTAAAATACAAAAAGGTCACCTTATTGCGCATTTTCCCCAGATAATTAAACAAGCATTGAATATGCCGTTTTAACAAGTTTAAACTTCTTATTAGGAAAAAATTGAGTTGGTTTATGACTTGGTTGAAAAAATTGTAATTTTTTTTTTATCTTCAGCACAGCATAACTACAGATTAATTTAAAATTGCCTCCGGCGCTCTTCAATAAATGTGATTTGTTTTCAAAATAAAAAGAATCAATTTCAGTTTTCTCGGCTACTTTAAAACAGTTTTCAGTCCGATTCACCAATTTTAATATTCACATTCGTCGTGGAGGAATTTCACGTGTTTTTCGTAAAATAAGAGTATTCGTTGCTACAGACCAAATTCGCCTTAGCTATTGCTAAAATAATGACAGCATTCAGAGATTAAATTCGTCTGTCAATCAATTTAAAACGTGTGTTATGCGTAAACTAGTCTGGTGTGTGTGTATTTTCATTATGTCATCGAGCACAATTTGGAACATTTGTTCGCATCATGTTATCAGATCAAGATGATTTTCCTAGCAGTTACCAAAAGAAAAGGCAATTTTGGACCCCCAAATCAAATTTCGTCCTTTTTCCTAAAAATGTTCACACAACACAAAGTACCCATCAGAGTCCAGAAATGAACACCATTTGGCACATTCGTTCGCATGATGTTATCAGACTAGAAGATTTTCCCAAATCAGAGCAGTTACCAGAAAAACAAATAAATATATGACCAAGAACAACAAAACATAATTTCTAACATAATTTTAAATGTTTTGAAACAGTAAACATAGTGTTAAAATGAAAGAAGAAAATGCCACAAACCAGTGGTGCACACGGGGGGGGGGAGGCCTCGGGGTGCTTTAGCCCCCCCCCCCCCCGAAGAAGTTTTCATTTTTTTTTGTCCCACGATTTGGCCTTGGTTATATGAATGTGGCCTTTGTTCGAGTAGTATAATAGGGGTGTAAGTGGCGTCACCAACGTCAAAATAGGCCGCCCTTCAAAAAAAACCAAAATAGGCCGCCCTTTAAAAAAAACCCCAATTTTTTTTTCTGCGGCCAAAAATTTGGCGCAAAATTGTTTGAAAAAATTCAACTTTTAACAAGTTTATAAAAAAAATTTTTTTATGAACCCCCCCCCAAAAAAACAAATCCTGGGTGCGCCACTGCCACAAACTAAGAGAGCCCATCGTTCTCTGTGTAACATGTATGCCCAAAACTGATTCAAACGCAGTTTTAAGAAGACAAAAGCAAAAGAAACAAACAATAAATTTATGAAGAAACTAAAAAAAGTGGAAAATTATTCTTATCAGCGGCCTGTATGCCTTCTACTGAAGATGTCACAATGAAGTATGACGAAAGTAAACAAGGTTTGGATTAAATTGGGTGGCATCAGTTTTCTGAATATCACGGTTCGGCGTAGACGAAACGAAATCGAATACTCCTGGACGAATATGTCAGCTCATGGTTTGAATTTGCCTCTACCAAAATCGAAATTGTATGAAAAAAGGACGAAATTAAATATTGAAATTGCACTAAATTGATTTTGCTGGACGAATTCGAATGTAAAAATCGTTGAATTGGAAAGGAAAACGTTTGAAAATGCCAGGAAAACCTCTTCTTATGTTTTATTTCAACGCCAAAAAAAATAGTTGCATTACCGCTTTTAGGGGTAAACATTTCTGTGAAAAAGTTCTTACTTTGGGATGATTAGCACCTCTAAAACACGAACGTAAACATCATTTATATGCAACGCAGTGTAAATGAGGTAATTTATAGGCAACACATGCACAGCGAATACAAGGTAATTAATAGCAACGCAGGGTACAGGATGGCCCCAAAAAAGTTTACACTTTTTCACCAGACGAAGATTTCTCAAAATTGAGGAGACATATTGAAATTGTTTTAAGTTATTCCTAAACTACAAGGTTTTGGCGGAATATAGTGGAAGTGGCATTGAAAATACCGCTTAAATTCAGAAACGACGGCCATTTGAGAAACGGTCAAAATCCAGTTTGTGCACATGTAAGTCTGTGAAACATAGTCAAAACAATTTCACTGCTTTCACAAAGAACTGCCATAACGATGACCACGCACCCATCTTTGTAAACACCGGCAATCGTGGACCCCCTATTGTCCCTTATCCTCATTCCTTTGTTTGTACTCCTACTTTTTAGCACCAGTTCTCATTGGTTTTGTACACGAATTTCAATCGTGGACTATCGATCAATCGTGGACCCTTTGTTTGTGCCCTAACCCTTTTGTCCCTAGTCCGCGATTGCCCGTGTTTACATACCCATGTATACACGCGTGTGGACTAACTGGCTTATGACCATTTTTTTGTATAGCGGCCATCATTGCTTAATTTAGGCTCTATTTTTAATGCCATTTTACACCATACGCCATATTTTAGGTACCTTCAATGGTACTATGTTTTATTAACCCGTTCATTTGTTTAATTAAACTAATAACGCACATATAGTTGCCAAATATGGCACTAACAAGTTTGAAGTCGGCAATTTCGTCTTAAAAAATATGGGTACGTCGGGTTATTGTACACACAATTGTCCTGGAGACAACAGTACCAAAGTACAGAAAGTCGTACGCAAGAGCTCCACAGCAATTATCGCTGACGCCATTATGATTCCAAAATTTCTCACTGTGTCACACAGTGAAATAACTAAACAGCGTCGTTGTATTGTGAACACATACAAGCATATAAGTCGCGTTCTTGCACACTTTATGCAAGTCAGCATAGATATCCTTGAACCACTGCCCCTGCTTTGCATAACAAGTGCACATGAATGAACGATTCGACTTTTATTCAAAGACATTTATATGTACAGTCACCAGACTCTATTCAGTAAAGTCCCCGTCAAAACGAAAGTAAACAATCCACTTGCATAATGCATGGCTATGTCGCCTTGCAGAAAGTGTGCAAGAACGCGACTTAAATGCTTTTATGTGTTCACAATACAACGACGCTGTTTAGTTATTTCACTGTGTGACACAGTGTGACATTTTGGAGTCATAATGGCGTCAGCGATACTTGCTGGGGAGCTCTTGCGTACGACTTTTTGTACTTTGGTACTGTTGTCTCCAGGACAACTGTGTGTACGGTAACCCGACGTACCCAGATTTCTAAAGACGAAATTGCCGACTTCAAACTTGTCAGTGCCATATTTGGCAACTATATGTGCGTTATTAGTTTAATTAAACAAATGAACAGGTTAATTAAACATAGTACCAATGTTGGTACCTAAAAGTAAACATAACAGCATAGAAGACCGACAGACGAACATAAAATGTTACAAAATAAACATATTGTCTGGATAATTATTTAGGACGTCACCGGCAAGTTATCACAAACTTGGTGTCAAATAGATCATGGGAGTTACTTTTCTTTGACTTTTCATACAAGTTTACATAAACTTTAACTGTATGACCTGCAGTGGCGTAAAAACTCAAAATCTCAGTGGGGGGGGGGGGGGGGCGTGGGGGGGGACAGCTCCCCATGAAACGTGGGGGGGGGGGGGACAGCTCCCCATGAAACCTTGTCGCCCCCCTCCCCCCACTGAGATTTGGAGTTTCTAAAAAAAAATCATTGATCTACATGACGCCCCCCATAAAATGTTCCAGCCCCCCCCCCCACCACTGAAAAAATCCTGGCTACGCCACTGCGGAGCTGCTCTGCAATTCATTCCTGAAATTATTGTTGCATTCCTTATTAGTTCATTAACTTTATATTAGAATCAACATTATTATCTATGATAACGAATTTGGCGGGAAACAGAGCTTTCACACAGTGACTTTATTGGTCAAGCTTTTCCTTGGTTTCAACACTGGTGACGGAGTCTCACAACATTAACTGGGGGAACCAAGTAAGCCAAAGATTCTAGCTGAACCGAGTGGGCACGGTACGAGCTATCGCTTCGCAGAGACGGCCGGAATGAAGCGGAAGCGGACCGCTACAGTCACGGGGAAGCAACAGCTGAACGGGGCCAGCGAGTGTACCGGATCACACTACAGTTCGAGCCATGGTGTGCATGGTCAACCGGGACCAGTGGCGTAGCCATGAATTTTTCAGTGGGGGAGGGGAGAGGGTGGGCGCTGGGGGAGAGGGGGCTGGAACATTTCATGGGGGACGTCATGTAGATCAATGATAATTTTTTTAGAAACTCTAAATCTCAGTGGGGGGGGGGGGGGGGGGGACTGGGGGCGACAAGGTTTCACGTAGGCTATACCCTAGGTCTAGGCTGTTCATTGGCAGACACAACTTTACGGTTTGTAATAAGCCTACTTACAACATAGCAAGCCACGTATGGTTCCGGAATGAATTTGTCTTCAGTGCTGTCAGCTCATTTTTATTGAACTTTCTGTGTAGAAAAAAAAACAGGATTTTCAAGAAATTTCGATAAAAAGTCGCTAATTATACAAGTATATAGATAACTACAAGTATATTACTTTGCAGATTTCTATGGAAAAAAGCTGGGAAAGAAAACATAAGAGTTGTAGGCCGAATGCAGCATTAGTGCATACATTAAATTTATATTCACATTACAATTTTAAATTCATTGGTTTCTACCCAAAAAGGGTTATATTTTGTTATTCATTACAATCTTGAATGGCACTTTTTATATTGAACTACAATTTTAGGCGGGATAGTTTCACAGGGTATATGATAAAAAAGGTCCTATCTTCACTTTGAGCAAGTGTTTTTTGGTCATTAAATCGGTGGGTAGGCCTACATTTATTTTCCGAGTAATTTCAAATGATTCTGCTAACTTTAAAGGGGTTGCACCCTAAAAAAAATAACGAGACACTGAAAAAACACCAATCGCTCCAGGCTACGTTATCATTTTTGTTTCACTTCAGCTTTTGAATTAGGAGAGGGACGCTTGTGTCCAGACGAACGTAAGTCGATATCCACAATCCACACTGCCTTCGAAATCCAGCCCTGAATTCATTCCATGCACATCAACGTCGTGCTCAGAGTGCAACCGTGCCATATAATACGCGTACCACTTCAGTGTGTGTACGTGTACGCATACTGCAAAGACTAGCTGCAGGCGCGACACCGGCGACATGGGCCAAGTCTAAATTCAGCTTAAGCAAGAAGAAGCAACATACAAATCTCTTAATTGTCAATGACATTTTTGGCTCTGAAGTCTAAATTAAAAGAAAACCGTTCAACGACATCATCAGCTTTGAAAATTCGTTCGGAAAAAAAATCAAACTTCATAGGGATACTTACTTTTCGCGGCTATTATATGCAATTGCACGTATGGATAGGGTGCAGGTGTACTATACTGAAATAAGCCTACTACTGATTTAAAACCACACGAGCTAACTTACAGCAAGGTTGTGTCATGTGGTATTCCGTTTGGCATCGATTTCAGACCTTTTCCATTGCAGTTTACAATTTTCTTAAAACTGTCACACTCGCAGACGTGACAGGCATCATCTTCTGTCGTTGCAAGACATAAAGGTAGTGTGCAGAGTAGAGCGAGACATAGCCAATGTATTCCTGGAGACTTCTCAGGCTCCTTGCGTCTCGTAATCTGCGCCATCACTGATGCGTCGGTCTGCACGGTTTAGGCTTATATATCACTTGTGTCTTGTTTCTGCTGAGGTTCTGGTTTAATGCTATGATAAGCATTGCGTCAAGGTTTTACTTCCGGTTGTGCTGCAACAATGAAAGTCCCTTTGTATGGTGTACTATAAAGGACACCTATCTGTTATCGTCGTGCGTGTGGACACTATTTGCAAACGTTCAAAAGTGAAACTGTCCAAACATCATGAAATATCCTACTTGATAAGTAAATAATAGAATCAAGCATCCTGTGATGC
Source organism: Patiria miniata (assembly GCF_015706575.1). Taxonomy (NCBI): domain Eukaryota; kingdom Metazoa; phylum Echinodermata; class Asteroidea; order Valvatida; family Asterinidae; genus Patiria; species Patiria miniata. The sequence goes on along the minus strand of NW_024037069.1, from coordinate 37,685,463 downwards.
GTTGTTTCTCGTACAATAGCCAATGCTGTAGTTTCGGGAAAAGAGGAATCATAACCGATTCCTCGTGTTGGTTCGCGCTTTCAACACAAACTATATCACTCTTAACACTGAAATGTTGAATCCAACACTTAAGGTTCGGTGAGTGACCTCGCTTTGAAAGTATTAAATCTAGCATTGTAAATGTTAAATTAAATGTAAGTGTTTATTCAACTTTTTTCAAAGTGTTAAGTTTGAAAGTGTTGCATCCACAACTGTTGAATTAGCAGTTTAAGCGTTGGATTTAACAATTTAAAATATGCTGGATTTAACACTTTCAAAGTGTGGTCACTGATCGATCATGTAAGTGCTGGATTCGTTATTTCAGTTTAACATGCTTTGCGTTGAGAAAATAATCTTAAAGATACACTTTCAAAATTTTCTCAGCAAGTGTATCATCCATTGAGCTTAAAATTCGACGGGTTTCTTTAATAACCTGCTTCAGACTTTTGTATTCTGTTTGCTAATAATGTCAGTTACCTTAAATATTTTCCAAACCACTTGTGTATAGTATATGAGTTTTATTATTTGACGACACGTTTAAGTGCGGGGGATATAAGTATAGGTAATGTGCTATGCTTTTTTACCTTTTCATTTTTAAGTTAATACATTTTCAGAATTTCATGGTTAAACAGGCCCACCGAGGTGTAAAAGAATTACGAGGCAAAAAGGGAACAAAACCAAATTCCAGAAATAAACGCACGGGGTTTTACTTTAGGGAAGAAAGTGGGTGAATATGAATCAAAAATTACTCATTATTACTTGTATAACGAAAGCACGTTCATTGGTGTCAACGGGTGTTTGGTTTCGTATCGTGAGAATAAAAGATGACAATTGAAGTCATCAGTTTTTTTCCATTAATTAGAATTGTCTGACAATGCATGCGCTCAATTGGTTAGGGAAGTTCTACCAAAGTGAAAGTATTTCGAGCGAGTTGAAAGAAAGTCAAGGTGAGGTAAAAGAAAATACTTGAACACGCACATGCTTTCCGGTATCCATATATGAACAATGATTCACTTCTAGCTTTGACGAATACTGACACAATCTGTTTCGTTGAACATAGCTGTGTTAAAAATGTTGCAGAAAGTGCGTATGTAAAATACATGTTGAAGTTCATGACAGAAAGAAGGAAACAACTGCAGGAAATGGCGCCAGAGTTGTTGTCCAGCCGTGCGAATAGTCCCCGAGCAAGTATATCTATAGGAATGAGGTATTCTGTCCCCTTCAGGAATCCCCCAGTTTTCAGTCAAATATCCCTAGGACTCCAATACCTGACTTCTCAATGGTGATGAAGCCAATTTTAATAGTTTTTAAGAATCAAAATTATGATTGTCTTTTCACTCGATATTCACTATGAAAGATATATACGTGTACCTAGTTAATAACGAGGGTGAAATATTTAATTCTGTTTAATCTGTGGATGTCTACCTGTCTTGTAATGTTCAGGCGAAATTTGCAGAGTTTGTCCAAAAATTACGCCCTTTTTTCTCTGGGTCAGGTCAGGGGACATGTGCAAACCTTTTGATTTCCCTGGTTAGGGAATATCGAGCGAAAACAAAACAGTCCCAATTTCGATTTCCTGCAGACAACTTTTCCTTACATGTTGCTATCACTGCTGGTGGCTCAAATACGGAAAAAAAGTCCGCGTAGTAGGCCTACATTAAGGCCTATTTTGAGCAACAAAATAATGGGGCTTACTACATGTAGGCCTACATACAGGCCATGGCCATGCCCATCTGCTTTTCTAGATTTGACAACTTAAAAAACGAATTATTGCCACTAATCATCAGTTTTGTGAATGTGTGGTCACGATTAATAATTGGTTCTGACATGCATGAAAGAAATAAAACATTGATCCCAGCTGAGTGTAATGTGTAGCCAGGTGCGGCCACGGTGCACAGACAATCGTGGCTGCCATTGACTTCGGGTCGGAAGGACCGTCCGCGGAAACGCGTGCAGAAACTCATTTCCCCTGCACATAGCTGCTGTAACAACCAAACGATATCCGCATCGATCGTTGAGTTAAGCAATTTCAGTATAAATCGTACTAGCCATAAAAATACAGGAATTAGACGAGAATAATTGAAACATTAATCATGTACTGCTTAGTGTGAGTGCCGAGGTAAGTAACCAAATAAATGAAGGGGAGTAATATAACCATAAGCACTATGAATATAATTGTTTAAGCCATGCAAACAAATACATACAAGCTGTAAATAATCATAAAAACTATTCAAATTGAAAAATCACCCTAATAAACCTCTACAATTAATGTTTCGGATCAAAACAAAACAGCGTTAAAAAAATTTCACTAAATTGCAACCTTTGAATAACAATATTTTGAAACAGAAAATGACGTTTAAGCAAGACATTCATCGCAATATATACGGAACTCTCGGCCTCTATCCCTCAGCTCGGAGTGTTGTCTTTTAAATTACCAATGTTTCTTGGGGATTCAAAGTTGTGGCCAAACAAACGCTCAGCATTATTTGAAATGTAGTGTTTTTGTCTTTGAATTAAGCTCCGGTGCTCATATGCAGTCAAGCGGATGGAATAAAGCCGTCCGTGGACAAACAGGTTTAGCACATGACATTGTTCTCAGAGGCAAAATATGCATAATTGGCAATGTTTTTGTTCGTCACTTAGGTTTAAAGATCAATATTTTATTACCATTTAATTGAATTTTTGAAATATGCTCAACAAGTAGGTGAAAATTGCTGGCAAAAGTTGGTTTCCTTCTTTTTGCACCACCATGTATAGACATTTCCAGATCTATGGTTATTAAGTACCCACAAAGCCTACTAAGCCACTTAGCCACATAAAGCACCGCGATTACAGCTGGAGCTAATTAAGGTGAACACAATTAATTAATTCTATACTTGAGTTGTCACTCTTCATACTTTATCATAAGCTTATCGATAAGCTTCTATATTAGCACAAAGTAGCGCAAAGCCTGCAGTAGTATACAAAGCCTTAAATGAACTTAACAATTGCGAGAACTCAAACGGTTTCCACACTGCAAGAACTGCAGTGTTAAATTTACACCATTGGTATCTATATAGGACCATCTGGTGTTAAATTTTACTGGTGTTGTCATATATAGATACCGAATGGTGTTAAATTAACACTACAGTTTTTGCAGCGCATTAAAATTGCAATATGGAGGAAGATATTATGAAGTTGTATGCATTATGAAGTTGTATAATCATGAAGCATAATGTCTATTGCTATATATATATACGGTCATCAAACAAAGTCCAGTATACATTTGTACATGTATACTTCCAACGAAAGTGAGCAATATTTTAAGCTGACATTAAAATATACTTTATAATCAAAACATTACTTTATTCAGCAGTAGCTAATTTTCATGTAATGTGTAGTCCAGAAGTGAGCCAAAAATTTGTTAAATTCTGCCAAAAATCGTTTTGCTGCCAAAAAAAAGGAAAACAAAATACAAAATATATTAACAAGATTTGAAAGACAAAATATACATACATTGCTTCAACATTAAATTTTCATCAGGGTAAATGAAAATAAAATAATATCGTTTTATAATTGGAAAACGGTTTTAATGTTAATTTCAGTTTGTTTATCATAGAAAGAACTGTAAGCGGTAGGCGGAATTTCCATGGAGAATGACCACTTCCTTCGTTATTGTTGTCATTTTACCACTATATAAAAGCAAAATCCATTCCGATGCTCAACAAATATTCTAAACTTCCTTCTCCATACTTTTCCTTTCCTTACAATCGTTGTTTTACATTTGTCGCTTGAGCTGCTACTACAACATAACGGATTATAAAGACACCAGAAATTACCGATATCGCAATTTTTGACGATGAAAAGTTATCATCATGAGCTACAGATTAATCATTGATCTTCACAATCACAGTCAAAATCACAAATCTCAAATCTTAATGAAAAAAAGCTTGGCTTGATGAAATACATTACAGCTTGAATCACAAACTAATATATTATCTTAAGAAAAAAAATAACTACAGAAAAATAACATTTCACAGAAATATAACTCAATCAGTAAAGTCTGTAAATCCCAGATTTCGCAGATTTCAAAAAAGAGCCTTTCTGACCTCAAATCTTGCAACCAATAATCAGTGAATCTCTGATTAAAATAAATTTGAACTATACAGATAGGCCCCACTCTCCACCGTTGCCATAGAAACTGCTCATCAAACCAATTCCGAGGCTTGCTCAGTAGTATCGGATCTCGTTCACGACACAATCGCCAGCTATCTGCAAAGCGGTGATATTTTGAAACGGCAGACGATGCTCGTATTCGAAGAGATGCAAGCCATTCATAGCGACCTTGAACTTGTCTCTCTCGCAAAGGAACATGATCTACACGTACATATATATAAGGTACGTTGTTTATACATAAAATCACAAATCATACAATATAATGATTCGCAAAGGAGGGTGTCACACGACATCACCACAACCTCTCAAAAATCACGACAGCCCAACCGCATCAGATGTTTTCCCCAAGGCCGGTGATTTTTTTGTACGTGCCCCCCCCCCCCTCCCCTCCCCCCTCCCTAAAAAAAAAATTCTTTGCCCCTCACTTGCCCTCCAAATTGTAGAGTCTGGCGCCGCAACTGCTTACATCACACACAGTTAGGCCGACAATTATTTAACACCCCACCCCCAAAATGAAATGAAATTTGGAAGTTCTGATCGTAATTACTTGGTATCTTGCTTTAAACAATGAAATCAATTAATAAAATAACAGGCCAAAACAAGTAAACCAACATACTAGACTGATCGGTTGTAATTAAAAGAAATTGTACTCCCCTTGTAAACGATTTTCAGCTTGTGTCGGCTTGGAAATTAGGACTAATGAGGACTAAATGACGTACAATTTTGAAAGCGTTCAAATCAATATAATTTTTCACGCCAATGATCTCTATCACGTCAATGATCATACATCTACGATCTCTATCCCACTGCAAACTGTAAAATTTTAATCGAATTTCTTTTGCTTTTTTTCAGAAATTTTATTCATTTTGAAAGTTCGCCGAAGAAAGGGAGACCATCGAGTGAAATTTAGAAGTACCATAATGTTGTAAGCTTTTCGGTGGTTAAAGTCGCGTTGTCCATGTGTTTTCTTCTTACAAATTTACAAGTTGTATTTTTAAAGATATTTTTTTCAAATTGTTAACGTGTACATAAGGCATTGCTTGGTCGATTTTGCGTACGAGCATACTCTAGGGGTTAGGCGTTGTTATGATTTGATACGCGATAACCCGCCGCTGCGATAACCCTCCGCCGCGAGAGGGCGTTATCACGACCAACCAATATCAGGCCGTGTCCGAACCAGAGCTACGGCTACGTCTATTGTCAGCGCGTCCCCGCGTATTTTCAATGGGCGCAAACCTAGACCTAGCTCTAGACATCTGATTTGAATACAGCCTCACCCACGAACTGCCAAGATTTTACAAGATTCCCTACACGTTGTTACTGGCAGTTCCAGGTGATATTGGTTGATCGTGATAACGCCCTCTTGCGGCGGCGGGTGTCGCGGCGGCGGCGGGTTGTCGCGTATTCATCATAACAACGTCTAGCCCTACAGACTAACGCGCACAAACAGATCCTCCCGCCATCCGACTGGTTCCCGGCCCCTGCGTTATTGACTCTAAATGGGGTCTAGAACCAGTTTAACGTTCTAGAACATATTTATCGTTGTGTCGCAAATGCTTCGCAATATTTTTGGGTAATTATTCCCAAACGCGGGTTGAATTTTGTTCTCAAAGTCTCATTCAAATGTAAATAATTTTTGTATTGTTGAGTTAGTGAATGGCAGATTTTTTTTCGGGGTTAGCCCTATAATAGCTGGGACATTAAATCCTTGCCCTTCAACTGAATACTGCAATTTAATTTGCAATCGATTTTTCTTATATTCAAGATGAGTGCAAGGAAATTCTACTTATTACGAAAAAATGAGTAGACATCACGTGAACAATACCACTTGTTAAGAGAAAGATGCATACAAAATATTCCTCGAGAGTAAAAAAAAATATATACGTATTGTTCAGGGAATTATTTTTTTCAGACCATATGAGATTTTTCCTATGATACACCTGTAGAATGATGATTTTACACAGACCCATAAATAGTATCAGATACAGGTCTGCCACTAATTAGAGTCGTTTCCCTTCAGTATGCGATGCGTTGATTGGTCTACGGGATCGCGACCGGTTTGGGTGCGGTATCAGACGGCCAATGACAACGATGCATGCAAAAGCACGACTGCAGCAGGATGTCTTCCATACAGCCTTCACTAAGGTCCAAACGGCGCTTCCTAAAAAATACAAACGAATTGGAGTAATTGGATTGGTAGTAAAAACAATCGGTGATCAAAATGAGGAAACATAATCCATGAGTTTGCCATAATACGGTATTTTTATCCGACTTAAAAGTTTTATGTCATCAGAAATTGTAAGTTTAATTAATAAAAAAATAAAACAATGTGGTACACTGGTTTGTAACGGCTTATACTTTGACATGGATCCTATATCAACGAGAGTGCTGTTTGAAGCAAACGACCTGGATTATAAGCTAACTTATTCTAAACCAAATTTCTTAATTTAAAAAAAAAATAGTTCAAATCACCTGCCACAAAGGCAACTATGTTCAGGTTGATAACAATCAGGAAGACGACCAGAAATTCCTTTCTTGCATCGTTGGACTGGTTCTCTTCATTTGGTAACAGAAGCAAAGATGCTGCCGACAGATTCAGGAAGATGGTAGTCAGGGAACACATCTGAAGACGGTGCTCTGCCGCATCCTTCATTGGTTTCAAGTAAGCATGGGCGATAAGAAAGGCCACGGATAAGACAATGGTAGCAAAGAGCGTGAAATGATCATCAGCACCGAACATCAGAACGAAGACAACTTGGAGGACTTTGCGAGCAAGTTCCACAATCTCCCAATACCAGAACTGCTCCTTGTAGTTCTCACACAAGAAACTAACCCAGGTGATCTTATTGTCGTCAGTCTTTTCTCGGTCCGACTCGGGGAGAGCTGAACTTGTCACGTCATCATGTTCAACATCTTCAGATTGCACACCGGTACCTTCAGAAGTATTTGTCTCTTCAGAATTGGCGTGACACAAAAGTTCGGTATCTGACTCAGGACCAACATCAGATTCGTTTTGGTAACCAGACTGATCCGTCTCACTACAACCTCTTGAATGACAGGTGTTCAAACTATCTGGCTGATCAGTTTGAGCTGCAACGTCACACAAGGGCTGCCCAGCATTGCAATCATCTGACGGTGCAGAGGAGCATTGATCAGATCCCCTGTTGCTTCGACAACTTGCCCACAACATGAGGAACAGTGCCAACGGAAGGCCAACAACATAACACAGGGACACTTCGGCGGCGTAGTTGTAGCTGACATGCTGATTTGATTCGCAGTCGATGGAGTAGTCCGATCGGAGTCGAAGGACTTTGAAGTGATCGGTGTCATCCAGGTAGAACTCGTCACATCCAGGAGGCAGCAAGGTAAAAATGGCACTCGATACGCTTGGATATGTGACAAACAGAAGAATAACCACCACCAGGTAACAGGTTTGTTTAGTTTGAGCCAACATATTGTTGCAAACCTCCTTGGACAATTTGGTCATTTTCAGGTAACTTTTCCTGCAACCGTACACACTCAGTGCCAACAACACTACAAAGACAACAAAGCTCATACCAGTTATGAACTCTATGTAAATAGTTGGGTATGTGAAATTTGGGAAGTAGCATCGAGGGCTAACGATCAATTGCGCAATATTCACCTCTAACAATCGGAAAAATGAACCAATGTTAGTAAGTGCCTGTGGCCAATGAATCCCATCCAGTGCTTCGAATATCTCGCCCATGATCTGATAGAAACCAAGTACGATCTTGAATCTGGAGAACAACACATTGATGGCAGAACGCCCTCTACGCCGATGTCTTCGAAGGTCCCACATCACGATGATAATTATTACAACAATAACTACCAGAGCAGCCACAATCTCTAAAAGAAACACATACCATCTGGGACATTCAAAGCATCTGTTAAACCAAGAATAGTAGTTGGCAATGCACTGAGAGCACAAGAAATCCTCATAACCAAATTCACATGTAGCATTTATTCCGTCACCCCCATTCTGACACGATTCTTTTCTTGGACATGGATGAACTTTTGGCAAGGCACCATTAAACCTTACCGTGCTTTCGTCGTAGCTCTCGTTATGTATGAGGATATTTTGTACATATTTCTCGTAGGATTGATAGTTGTCGACCGAGCCCCAGTCCCAAGTCCACCAGAATCCTGGCAGAAGATGTTGATATTCTTCCGAACAGTCAGTTCCTTGCAACGGACAGGCGAAGCATTCACCAAACCGATCTTTACGGTAGTAATTCGACACACAGGGACACGCGCGGAATCCTGCGTGGCGGCTTGTATCCGTGCCTGATGGACACACCACGCAATCTCCGATGGTTTTACCAGGGTGAGCTTCTGGTGGAACGTATGTGCCATTATTGCAGAAAAAACAATTGAGGTCTGCTCCTCTCTTCACAACTTGTCCTGTTCGGTTTTGAAAAAAACCTCCTGAAGGAGACATCAAAACAAACTATTTTATTGTATTTATATGCCTGTCGAATATGTTGCATTGCTTTAATAGTACAGTTTTGTTACATTTTTATTTTAGAATAAGCTTTAGGGCAGTGCTTTTTCTGTTAAATTGTGCTGAGTTAGTTTTCGTAAGGTTAATCACAGTATTTACACAATTTCCAACCATGTAAATAGTAGTTTAAATCTTGAATGAAACTGATTGGGTTTGCTTGCCAACTGCAGAAGCCGAGACCGACTTAGAATGTTATTATCTGTATATTGAATACGTGTACTATCCTCAATTAAGCTCAGTCATTGAATCCAAACTTGTTCGTTATAGAACATTAATCAGAAGCAACAAAACCTCGGCATTAAGATCTGTACGAGAGGGAATATAGTGCTTGTGTTGCGATACCTTTCGATAAGTTAAGGATATCATTTTAATGGACCGATCCAGTAAGCACCGCCCCATGGTATTCTGACCAATCACAGCCGTGATTTACGTCCGACATACGTGCATAAAAGTCCGTCATGCGCGTGCACGCGCGTATAATGCGCGCGGCAGAAAAATGCAGTGTGGCATTGGAGAGGAGCACGTGTTAATTTGCCCAGTGCGCAGTGGGAGGGGCTTAGTGGACGACGTCTGCGGAATATTTCATTTTACAAATTGCTTAACATACCTGATGGACAGGGTGTACAATCCTCGGGGGCTCCTCCGTAGGTTCCCTGATGACACGTAGTGCACTGATATGTTCTATCTCCTGTTTTTTCACAGCTGAATCCGGCTCGAATCAATAAATCTCGTTCCGGCTTCGTCACGGAAAGTGTTTGAACAAAATCAGTCCCGACCAAATTTCTGCATAGTTTTAATGAATAGATACAATTATGGTTCAATGCAATTTATAATTTAGCACTTCAGTCATACAGAAAATGCAATGAACACAAAACAATCTCAACTAACTAGCGAAGGTTTAGGCGAGGACTGTGGTTAACCACATGGGCGTCACCAAGATTTTTTTACCAAAAAATGCCTGTATTTCTCAACACATTCTCGATTTATCAGTTTTAGAGGGGGCAGGGACATTTTGCCCCCCTCCCAACCCATTAAATTTACACAACTATGACTTCGCGCCTCTTTTTCTTTTCTTTTTTCTCTCTCTGTGTGTGTGTGTGTGTGTGTGTGCTTCTCCGGGGGGGGGGGAGCCTCCTTGCCCCCCCCCCCCCGCGACGCCCATGGTTAACCATAATTCGACTAAACTCACTCAAACGCTTGAGATTGTTGCTTGAGTTTGTGCCACATCGGTGGACACGGATCCCTAACCGAATATTAATTGAGACTTACATATTGAGGTCAGACCTGGTGAAAGGAACTCTCCTGAGTGTGTTGCCAATGGATCTGTGGAAATTGAATGAGCCGATGATATATGATAGATAGCAAGATCAATCTGTTCTTTGGGACGCAACTGACATAATGGAGTCCGTTGTTGATGAACAGATGTTTCTGTGGAAACAGAAAGGATATGCCGTGCAGTCGAGTGTAGTTATGCTGGCACGCTAGCGTAAAATAAAGTATGAATGCTAAAAGATGCATACCCCATGCACGCCTCAAAATGGAGTGTTTTTGTACTAACGAATTTTCAATTGGCATGTTTTGTTTGAACAAAAAACTACTTTATTCCGATTGTTTAGGTGTTGGGTTATGAATCCACAACCTATTGTTATTGGCGTCTGTATTTGTCTCAACAAAGTCTTTCATATTGTGCACAAATAACCCGCCCTGCGAGAGCAAAATTGTCTTTCAGTAGAACCTTACTATTAACTAGGGCGCTAGAAGTTATTTTTTCTCTTTAAATTTGGACTTTTGGTCGGTCGTATGAGAACGACCGACCAAAATTTGCAAAAAAAGAGGAAATCTCGTTTCACATTACTGGGTCTAGTCTTGCAGTCAATAAATCGAATTTTGTGAATCCAATAACTAAACGTCGGTGGATTTCTTTTGTTCAATGTAAAGTGAATAACTTTTATATCGCTAGGAAATTAGCAATTGAAAAACAAATCTACTATATTTCGAGGTGAAATCCGAAAATAAGTTTCAAATTAAGTATGAAACTGCTCATCATGTAAATTGCGACACAGCAAAATATAAGTCCGATGTAAAATCACTTCAATGTCATGCAATAATTATGCAAATGATATACTCACACGTTGCAGCGAGGTCCTAAATCTTGCCAAACCGAATCAGCAATAACTTCGACGTCGTTACCGTAAAGAGATCTGAGACGAAAGCGTGTGGATTAACAATCATAAAAGTGTTTTTATATATATATAAAAACCCATTTTTTAACAGATACACAGTTCAATGAATACTGTCTGGTAATCAAAATCATAAAGAGAATTGTTTTTGCACTTCGTTTTCATTGGAACTCACACAAGCAGAAGCGAATTGGTTCTCGTCATAAACGGCCTGGCTCCAATTGAACGCAACTCCGCGTTGAACAAGTAACTATTGAAAGAAACCAAACCGAGAACACAAACTAGTTGATATACCTTATGGTTAAATGGACACGTGGATATTTGCACCAATTGGGTCCAAGCGATGTGTGCATGGGGTATTTTTATTCAAACTGTCCCATTAAGTTATCTATAGGACGTGAAGAGTTTAATCACCAAATTCCTTACTAGGACTACTCACAGGTTTACTAGCTGCGTATCAAAAAACACTCGCTCATCAATTTCAGTTATTGGGTTGTCAGCAATCATTCTGCAAACAAAAGAAGTAAAACTTTTAGATTTTGATCGATACCACAATCTTGACTTGTTAAAGGCACATATATTTGCATTTACCCCAAAATTAACCTTCCGAATTATCATCAAAAAGCTTACTTGAATTAAAGATCGTACTGGTACTAAACACCCCGTGAAATAATTCCGTCTGGCTTGCTGTCATTTAGAAGAATTCAAGAAACGTAGGTGATTTCCAACGATCAGTCAGTTGAGTGATTTTGGGAATTAAGAGTTAGAAATGATGACATCGTGTTTTGTGATTACAAGGTTTGCATGGTTTTCACTGTTTTCTCGAGACGTGTGGTATCTTCCTAGCTGAAACTTCAAGAGGTTGGGTTAATAACATTCTACTTTGGATTTTGGATTTTAGGTGGTGGTATTATTGGAAACAAAATGCATGGACAGCAAGTGAACTTATAAAGCTCAAGGTTGGTTTTGATATTTCCATTCATATTTGAGTTACATCACAGAGACGTCATTATAGGATTTCCCGGCTATTTTTAAACGTTTATCGTTTGAATTCACCGATCCTATTATTCAAAATCGTCCAGCAACATCGATTTAGTGCACTTCGAATGTTTAATTTCGTCTTTTCGTCGGACAATTTCAAATTTAGTTCAAGCAAATTAAAACACTTTGTGTCCCAGAGTATTCGATTTCGTCTCGTCACGCGAATTCCCTATATCGATACTTTTATTTCGTCCCCGAACATCGCCAAGCTCAATTCTCAATTTGAATTTCAAAAAGCCACCACTAGATTTCATTTAAGGTTCAGTATAATTCAAATTGTTAGCATTCCGATTCGTCCAAAATCTTTGAAATTCGTCTCGTGAAGCAATTGGCGTTGAATTGAAAAAGCAAATTCGTTTTTTCATTCGTTTTAATGTCTCTGGTGACTAACAACATTGCGATTAAAAATGTGCCCAATCTTTGGACTTCTTTGCGCATTAATTAAATTTTAATTTGTTACAAATATTTCCTTATAAATGAAAGTATATAGCTGTAAATTTTGAGTTTTCTTTTACAATAAACATTAAAATCAGAAATTGAACTTTCACAATATGCTCTTTGCTTAGCATATGGAAATTAAGCATTAAGATCAAACTCCTTCGTAATGTTGCTCTTTGATATATGTATATGAATAAAACAACAGAAATAAGGTATGTCTATCAAAGAACAACATTAAGAAGGTCTTTGAACTTAATGCTTAGTGTCCATGTCATTTCAGTGCATATTGTGAAATGTCAATTTTTGACTCGAATGTTAATTGTGAAACACAGAAATAATAATTCATGCCTTACAGCAAACTACTTTTATTTATACATATAAGGAAATATATGTTGAATTATCATTGTTTTAATTCGCATAATTCTTCAAATAAGTCTAAATATTGGGCGCATCGTATACGATTTTAAGTCACCAGGGACGAAATGTAATGACAACAACATGAAAACGATTGACAAAAAAACGAATTTGCTTTGTCAATTCAACGCCGATGGCTTCACGAGACGAACTTCAAAGATTCTGGACGAATCGGAATGCTTACAATTTGAATTATACTGAACCTTAAATGAAATCTAGTGGTGGCTTTCTGAAACTCAAATTGAGAAGTGAGCTTGGCGATGTTCGGGGACGAAATTAAAGTATCAATATTCGGAATGCGTGTGGTAAAAGTGTTAAAATAGCTGGGAAAACCTATAATAACATATACGAGGACATTTAAGAGTCTCCATTCGTGTTTTTAGACATTTCCGTCTTTCATTTTGACACTTATTTTTTTCGATTATTTATTTAAAGCATTTTGCTTTGTTGATCCTGGTAATCTTTACTACACTGTTTTGGTAACTGTTCTTTGAGTTCAGTACTGTACTTGATCCGTGAATGAGCCAAATAGTACTTAGGAAAACAACCAGACTTACTTAACAAGAGTTTTAAATTAATTGATATCACACATTCGATGTCTGAATGCTGCTAACAGCTTAGACGAATTTGATCTGCAATGACGAATATTCTCGACCCAGTGTTTAAAGAGGGTGACCAAACTTTGAAATTAAATGACTAAATTGGTTTTGGTAAAAGCGTGCAAAAAGTTTCTCGGATGAAATTGATTGTTAGACTTGATGAATTTAAATGAAAATAGCCGGGAGAACTTATATTATCGATGTTTTTAGTTCACAAATATTAAGCTTGTTGCTTTAGAAGGTTGTTAAATTTGTAAATCTGAACATATTCTAAGGATATAACAAAAGGCAAGAATATGTATTATTTAAAAATTGTGCTGTCGGTAAAATATTGACTCTTGGTTTTTTTTCACGTGTAATATCACTTACAAAGTCCTTAAGTTCTGAAGTCCAACAAACATCTCCCTTCTGAGAACTCTAATGAAGTTTTGGTGGAGATACAGAGTTCGAAGTTTCCGCTGAAAACGCAAAAGTCCATCCGGGATGCTTGACAGATCGTTTGAAGACAGATCTCTGTGAAAAAAGAAAGAATATAATTCAGATGATTCAAAATGATATTTTTAATCTATTTGTTAAGAAACAAAACGGAGTCGGAGCTGGGGGGTTTGGGCTTGAACCCCCAAACCCCCCTCTGGATCCGCACCATGCGATTTGTTAGTACATTTATTTTTTAATTTTAGCTATTATTTGACCAGGAAAAAAAAAGGATCTTTGAGTGAAGTTCATACAATGAACCTACAATAACTTACAGGGTTCCGAACACAGTAACGTTGGCAAACAGGTCTTCGGGCAGAGATGCAATGTTGTTGGAACTTAGAAATCTAGTACGAAACAAAATTAGATTTAACTTTAGCATATTTCAATTAATTTCACGAGATACTACAAAGCTTCTTATTGCACCACTGACACAAACTGATGACAGACAAGCAGAGTACATGAATGCACAACCCTATTGGGCAGTGAACCAGTCAAAATTTGAATTATGGTGTGTTTTTTTTCAAAATTGACTTAACAGTAATTCACATATTAAAGTACAGAATATGAAAAATTCAAGACAAAAATAAAATTCGTTTTCACCGCTAAGAAAAAGAAGAAGACGTTATCTTGATTGTTTTAATAGGTACCATGCAGTCAGCAGGATCAGAAAAAAAATGTTTTACTGGCAATTGACCTACCGCGGTTTGCGAATTATCCACGCCCTTTAGACAACCTTATGGTTATTTGTTTGTCTCAGATTTTGCACGTTCCGCGTCCATTTGTATAATCATGTATATATTTGACAATATTTCACAAGCTGCGTCGACGAGATTCTACCGCGATAGGTCAATTATATTTCAAGTCTTGGCGTGACCATCTTTCCACGGTGAACAGATTGTCAATCAATTTTTAGGTTTGTGTCCACATTTCAAAAATATGTATCAACGAAGAACACTTATTTGTCGGTATCATCTGATGCCCCACGTTTCATACTTATACCTTTAAATGGAATGCACAACATTTGCTTTTGCTGCAATTTTCAAAAATAAATGGACTGGGAGGATTAGTATGTAATAGCAAACATTGTTTCACGATTTTGGTCCGGAGATGTCCAAGAAAACCAACCATGTTCTTGTAGTCTGGTTCCCTGACCCCACTTAAGATGAAACGGAGCAATTTATAGACTTTGGGGAATGGTAAGATCAGAGAATCAGTCTAGCACGCTTGTACCACTTCACAGATGAGTAATCAATTGCAAAGAAAGTGCGGCAAACTAAATGTGAACAATTAGGAGCAGTTTACAAAAACAGTCAGTTTTCTCCAAAGCTGGTCGCCGGGCCGACCAGCGTTGCAAAAAAAACCAGTTTTCTTGAAATTGTCAGCACACCAGGAGCCACGATTTAATAGGATGCTTTTAGACTGTCATTCTTTAACAATCCCGTCAGGTATTTTGTGATAATTTGATAATTTTGTTTTTTGAAGTTTGCAAATGTTGTATCTTCCCTTTAACTGCATATCAACATTATTTTATTTGATATTCATAAATACCTCAGACAGTTTAGCCATTCCTATTGGTCGAGAGCCAGTCACGTGGCCGGTATTAAACGGATGATAAAGACATGGCTAGCTGGTCTTAAACACTTTTCCAGTGTCACAATATAATGTGGACTCCTAAAAATCCAGTGCCTCTTATCGTTTCATTGGTTGAACGTTCACAATCCTCACGTAGGCATGCGCAACACTACCAGGGAGTTAGAATTTTATAGTTCTAAATTCAAAACGCAACGCGCCAGGTGCGTTCTGTGCGACATCGCATAGAACATGATACGCGCGCGTCAATCTCCATAAAAGGGTTGTTTTCATCTTACTCGCCAGCTGAACACTCCATTATTTTGCAGGAGGGATGATTCAAAGAGCATAAAGTGAATTTGTTGAACAAAATCGGGATGTTTTGAACGAATTATATGATTTTTTTTTACCGAAAAGGTATTTATGAATGGGAATAAATATGTACTCCGTCGGTATTTATCACTCTGTTTAATACCACTTAGAGTCTGGGTGCTGATAATTACCCTCGCCTCCGGCTCGGGTAATTATCAGCACCCAGACTCTAAGTGGTATTAAACAGAGTAATAAAAACCTCCGGAGCACACATTTATTCCCTTATTGAAATAATACATAAGATTATACTTACACCTCTTGTACGCCTTTCACTCCGAATAATGCATCGGCAGCCACATGTTGAATTTTGTTTCCACTGAAATCCCTGTAAAAAAGAATAATTCATATGAGCATCTCTGCCAATAAACAACAATTTTGTTAGTGATAGGATTGATTACACTAACCAGATAGAAGACGGTAGTGATCGATAGCGGATTGCAATCGTGTCGTTATAGGGCGCACAATCGATTGTGCGCCCTATAACGACACGATTAGACCAGTTTGCCAGGTCTCACTAGCCATGGACAATTGTGCGAGGGCGCTCTACAACAATCACCAGCGATGCTCTGCATTGAGCATTATCAATCTTGGGCCAAGACTACTAACCGACCAGCCAACCCAACCTCCCATTTTTTTTCTCCCCATCCTCTAGAAGATAACAATAAGATAACTTTTACCAGACTTGCAGATTCAGTACGTGATGTTCTCGGCCTGGACGATAGAAGAGCCTGGAGGGAATCTCCAACAACTCATTGTTTTCGACGTTTCTATTAAATTAATAAATAAATGCATTTGAATATTTTTATTTCCCATTAAAGAAAAGTTTGTAAAAAAAACCGCTACTGCGTTTCATTTCAAATACCGTACATCCAGGACGAACATGAAATGTTTATGGGCTAACCAAAACATCATCATCATCATTCTCCTAATCCATCATGGGGGACGTTGAGTCGCCCAGACCAGACGATCAGATGCAGACTGCCACAGCTGATGTGCACGTGTCTTGTGGTCAACTTCTAGCTGCCGCACCCAGGTGTTGCGAGGTCGGCCCCTGGGTCTCTTCCAGGCAGTGTCAGGCTGGAGTCCCCCTAGTACGTGGACAAGGGCGGCATGGGCTGGTCTGTCATCCGGTAGCCATTGGACGTGACCAAAGAGGGAATTACGCCTCCGTAAGATGGTAGCACGGAAATCCTCAAAACCGGTGGTCCCCTAGTCTAGGGGCTAGACGTTGTTATGGTTTGATACGCGATAACTCGCGGCCGGCCGCAATGCCCCACCGCCGCGATAGGGCGCTATCACGACCGACCAATATCGCCCACGGACTTGTCTGCTGAAATCCCCCCCCCCAAAAAAAAAATGGGGGAAACTAGCGTGCATGCGCGACTTATGCAGGCAATTACGATCCACACAGACTAAACATAACAAAAGAGCTGACCAGTGAAGTTGCACAAAGGTCTTGCTGCATCTGTTATTGCACTGGAAGAAATTTGAGAGTTTGCTTAACTACTATAATTTTTTGAATTGCGCACTGCAGATTAGGCCAAACAGGTGCGCGCATTACACAACGAATACGAGATTCCCTAGACGTTGTTCCTGACAAGTCCTGATCATGGTTGGTCCTGATCATGGTTGGTCGTGATAGCGCCCTCTCGCGGCGGCAGGTTGTCGCGTATCAAACCATTCGCTCGTACCCCCCGCCCTGCAAACAGGACGCTGGTCAGGGCTGACGTCATTTGAGCTCTCATTGGATAGATTTGCGTGACCTGTGCCGTGAAACGCGTCACACAATCTAGCTTCCGGTGCCCATCATGCGTAGCGCGCTAGCTGCATGCGAAGGTCAATCTGAACTTCCTTCACAAGATTCTGTGAAGCTCATCAGCCCTTATACCAGCGCCCTGTTTGCAGGGCGGGGGGTACGAGCGAAATCAAACCATAACAACGTCTAGGCCCCTAGACTAGTGGTCCCCATGATAGTGGTGTTGGTGACAAAGTCGGACGATCGACCGGACACCGAAGATGTGCCGTTGGCACCTCATATTGAAGGCTTCATTGAAGCCTTTGCCTGTCCTCAGTTAGGATCGTCCGCGTCCCCGACCCATATATAGAACTGGGAGGACACATGCGTATAGGCCCTATTATTGTAACGTCTGTAACTTAATAACGACTATACTTACACACGAAGGTAGGAGTAACCTCCACTAAATGTGTATGGGCTGATGCTTCTGATATTATTATTAGATGCGCTGAAGTCAAGCCTGTAATACCTTAAAGAAAAAGGAAGATATGAAAGACTGATAGAATCATAAGACAATAAACGTAATAGATACCTCGTTCCTACATGGCTTTTGAGTAATACGCTTTTACCAGCTAGCTACTCTTTCCCCTGTAGTTTATAAGTAGGTGTAATGTTAACGTTAGTACAAGGGACGAAGGACATTCAACCCCACTGTTTGTTGGGTTGTTTGTTGGGGTGTTGGGCTTTTTGTTGGGGTTGTTGGGGTTGTTTGTTTCTTTGTTTGGTTGGTTGTTGGGGTGTTTGGTTGTTTGTTTGTGTGTTTGTTTAGTTGGTTGTTTGTTGGGTTGTTTGTTGGGTGTTTGTTGGGGTGTTCAGGGTTGTTTATTTGTTTGTTTATTGGGGTGTTGGGGTGTTTGTTTGTTTGTTTGTTTGTTTGTTTGTTTATTTGTTTGTTTGGGGTTTTGGGGAGGGGAGGGGTATTGACAGTCACATCAATGGCAATGGCCCTGGCCGTCAATAATTTTCCCCCACATTTTTTAATAAACATTAACATAATTACCTAACCAAACCTGCATCTGTTTTAAAAATGATGAAATATCTAAAATACGGCCTACCTGACACCCTTTACCGGTCAATTCAACAGTGATACTGTGAGAATGGGCGTAAAATGGGCATAATGTACATGTTAATGCACGTTGCCGGGAACTGCATACTTTTTTGTATGCAGTTCCCCATCACTGCACTATATAAGAAGATCCCCAGCCTTTCGAAAGTGACATGGCCGACCAGGACATTTCAAGATTGTGTTTATATTGTGGCGGCGATCTCCCCGGGCCAAACCAAAGTTCGTTGGGACCAAGTCTGACACCTATTAGAGTGTAGCTGATCTTCCCGAACGCAAGCTTTCCCAAGACGAGAGACCACTCAGAGCGACCTCAAGGCCAAGGGAGCAGGTCCGTTTTGGAGGAAATATACCGCCGATTATGATGATTGTGATTACCCTCTGTTAATTGCACAATAAACCAACAACAAATACACATGGACAACAGGAATGTCGGCACCACAAATATAATCGTAATGTATTATACAATAATCAAGAAATATGCAGTAGTGATTGAGTTTTGATGGGGTTGTTAATTATCAGGGTCACTTAATCACACTTGGGAGTTAACTGCGGCCTCAACTAAGCAGCAACGCGCACGCTTGAACAATGCACCCAATGTAAACAATGCACTGCTAAGTCAACAATGTACACTAATGTAAACATTGCACGGCTAAGTCAACAACGTACCTACGGTAAACAATGTACCTAAGTAAACAATGCACACTAAGTCAGCAACGTACACTAAGTAAGCAATGTACGCTCATGTAATTAACACGCGCTGTCAGCCTTAACCTGATTTACGCCTTACCCATGCAAGCTAGCGTCAGCATCGTACCGTACATTCACTTGTACGGCTGTGCGTCAGCATCAGACAGCGCAACTTCAGCACAGTCAGGGCCAGCGCAATTTACACAGTGCGCGTCAGCATTACCCAAAACACAGAACGCGAGCAATACACGACCGTACCGTCCGCTGTCCACAGCACAACTCCTCCGTGCGATCACGTGAATAGCCCTCACGTGAACATGCATACGCCGCACAAACACAATCATATGCATGTACTAAACCTATGGGCCTTAGGCAACCAATAGCGTACGTGCATTCAATAACTGGGCACTTACGCTCCGCCCAGTCACCAACACACAGAGAATTTACGTTAGTGCAATAGGAATGACGTTGTAAATAAACTAGCTACAAGTCCCTACACTTTCCGCTACAATATAAAGCCCCTAAAACCTTGTCTTGGTTATGATATCGCTGAGGGGAGCATACTTATAACATGAAATTAAGAAATCATCATCATCAAGTCGGCCATCAAATGGGTTTATGATGTGCCGGGGATCGAATGGTGAAATGAGCAGCTCCATTCTCACTGAAGTGTCCCATTTATAGCACGGCGTCTCCCCATTAGCCTCTCCTAATCAAATCCTGTCTTCTCGTGCTGACCCTGTTTTTACAGGACAGAGGGTATCGGTGGACTTCTAATCCTGATCCAACTTATCCAACTGGTGTTTCAAAGTTCGTCATTGGTTTGATAGAGGCTAGGGAGGGGACCCAACTATCTTCACAGCTCAGATGAGGACTTGCGAACCTCTCGGCTTTTAATTTCGCATCGTAAGGCTTATTAAGGCTTACCCAATGACAGATCCACCGACACCTTTCATCATGTCTGGAGTCAACTCCATCAGCCTATTCTTTGACAGATCCCTACAAGGTTTAATAAGTAATCATGTTGACATCAGGTACTACGCATGGAAATCGAAAACAGGTCAAGAGGTTCCTAATAATCGTATAATCGCATTGAGATGGGGGGGGGGGTGATATTGAATGAAGGCGTGCCCCTGCTATAGGGGGTCGGGGCACGCCCCTCCCCCATTCTAAGGAAATTTTTGAATAACTTTGAGAACTGTAAGTCGATTGTTTATTATGCTGGCCCCATTTTACTAGACTAGGTATACAAATTGTCAGCGGCGGAACTGCCAGTGTAGCCTTTATTCAATGACATTTTTAAATCTCAGAAACAACAATCATCACTGTGAGAAAACTATAGAAAAACTGTAAGCAGCTTAAGCCTATTGGTGCAGCGTCAAAAATATGAAATTTCAGAATCAAATAGAATACAACTTTAAGAATTTTTCTTCTGTTTTTTTTTTATTCATGGACATCTTCAACTCGTCTACCTCTGGGCATCAGTTTCCCTTGCGATAACTGAATTTTTTCCATTACGTACCTGGTGTGGCCGGATTTTTTTTTCGGTCGGTGTGTCACTGAAAATGGATAACTTTTGTATTGCTCCAAAAAGAACAAGCATTTAAAAGGAAAAAATCGACTTTGAGTGAAAATTTGCAAAGTGTCCAGGCAGTTACCCGTGAACATGTATCAGTAATTATCTGTCTGTTTGCATCAAAGCGCGTAATACTTAAACAGATTTCATGACTGGTATAGCAAACTGCACGGCAAGTAACAACATAAATGTTTCTGGACATTGCATACAAAAAACTTACAGGCGGATTAAGCTGGTAAGGCCGCTAAAAGCTCCTGGCTCGATGACAGATATCTGATTGTTCTTGAAATACCTAACATAAATTAAAATACAAAAAGGTCACCTTATTGCGCATTTTCCCCAGATAATTAAACAAACATGAATATGCCGTTTAAACAAGTTTAAACTTCTTATCAGAAAAAAAAAAATTTCACGTGTTTTTCGTAAAATAAGAGTATTCGTTGCTACAGACCAAATTCGCCTTAGCTATTGCTAAAATAATGACAGCATTCAGAGATTAAATTCGTCTGTCAATCAATTTAAAACGTGTGTTATGCGTGAAGTAGTCTGGTGTGTGTGTATTTTCATTGTGTCATCGAGCACAATTTGGAACATTTGTTCGCATCATGTTATCAGACAAAGATGATTTTCCTAGCAGTTACCAAACGAAAAGGCAATTTTGGACCCCCAAATCAAATTTCTTCCTTTTTCCTAAAAATGTTCACACAACACAAAGTACCCATCAGAGGCCAGAAATGAACACCATTTGGCACATTCGTTCGCATGATGTTATCCCAAATCAGAGCAGTTACCAAAAAACAAATAAATATATGACCAAGAACAACAAAACATAATTTCTAACATAATTTTAAATGTTTTGAAACGAGTAAAACTAGTGTTAAAATGAAAGAAGGAAATGCCACAAACCAGTGGCGCACCCGGGGGGAGGCCTCGGGGTGCTTTAGCCCCCCCCCCCCCCGTCCGAAGAGGTTGTCATTTTTTTTTAGTCCCACGATTTGGCCTTGGTTATATGAATGTGGCCTTTTTTTCGAGTAGCATAATAGGGGTGTAAGTGGCGCCACCAACGTCAAAATAGGCCGCCCTTCAAAAAAAAACACCCCAAAATCGGCCGCCCTTAAAAAAAAAACCCAATTTTTTTTTCTGCGGCCAAAAATTTGGGGCAAAATTGTTTGAAAAAATCCAACTTTTAACAAGTTTGTAAAAAAATTTTTTTATGAGGCCCCCCCCCCCCAAAAAACAAATCCTGGGTACGCCACTGCCACAAACTAAGAGAGCCCACCGTTCTCTGTGTAACATGTATGCCCAAAACTGATTCAAACGCAGTTTTAAGAAGACAAAAGCAAAAGAAACAAACAATAAATTTATGAAGAAACAAGGAAATAAAAAAGTGGAAAATAATTCTTATCAGCGGCCTGTATGCCTTCTACTGAAGATGTCACAATGAAGTACGACGAAAGTAAACAAGGTTTGGATTAAATTGGGTGGCATCAGTTTTCTGAATATCACGGTTCGGCGTAGACGAAACGAAATTGAATACTCCTAGACGAATATGTCAGCTCATGGTTTGAATTTGCCTCTACCAAAATTGAAATTGTATGAAAAAAGGACGAAATTAAATATTGAAATTGCACTAAATTGATTTTGCTGGACGAATTTGAATGTAAAAATCGTTGAATTGGAAAGGAAAGCGTTTGAAAATGCCAGGAAAACTTTTTCTTATGTTTTAATTCAACGCCAAAAAAATAGTTGCATTACTGCTTTTAGGCGTTATCATTTCTGTGAAAAAGTTCTTACTTTGGGATGATTAGCACCTCTAAAACACGAACGTAAACATCATTTATATGCAACGCAGTGTAAATGAGGTAATTTATAGGCAACACATGCACAGCGTGTACAAGGTAATTAATAGCAACGCAGTGTACAGGGTGGCCCCGAAAAAGTTTACACTTTTTCACCAGACGAAGATTTCTCAAAATTGAGGAGACATATTGAAAATGTTTTAAGATATTCCTAAACTACAAGGTCTTGGCGGAATATGGTGGAAGTGGCATTTGAAAATACAGCCTCAATTCAGAAACGACGGCCATTTGAGAAACGGTCAAAAACCAGTTGGTGCACATGCAACTCTATGAAACTTGGTCAAAACAATATCACTGCTTTCACAAAGAACTGCCATAACGATGACCACGCATCCATCTTTGTAAACACCGGCAATCGTGGACCCCCTATTGTCCCTTATCCTCATTCCTTTGTTTGTACTCCTACTTTTTAGCACCAGTTCTCGTTGGTTTTGTACACGAATTTCAATCGTGGACTATCGATCAATAGTGGACCCTTTGTTTGTGCCCTAACCCTTTTGTCCCTAGTCCGCGATTGCACGTGTTTACATACCCATGTATACACGCGTGTGGAGTAACTGGCTTATGACCATTTTTTTTGTATAACGGCCGTCGTTACTTACTTAATTCAGGCTTTATTTTCAATGCCATTTTACACCATACGCCACCAAGACTTTGTAGATTGGGAATATCTTAAAGCAATTTCAATATGTCTCCCCAATTTTGAGAAATCTGCGTCTGAAAAAGTGTAAACTTTGTTGGGGTCACAATAAAGTAGACAAACATGGACACGTGGCCGTTCAAGACCTATGAAATTACAGTATCAAAGACACTAACAAAACACAGTTTGTGACTTGGCACCAGTCTTGCACGTAGGCTATACCCTAGCTCTAGGCTGTTCATTGGCAGACACAACTTTACGGTTTGTAATAAGCCTACTTACAACAAAGCAAGCCATGTATGGTTCCGGAATGAATTTGTCTTCAGTGTTGCCAGCTCATTATTACTGAAGGATCTGTGTGAAAAAAACCGGGATTTTCAAAAAATGTCGATAAAACTGAGTCGCAGAATTATACAAGTATATAGATAACTCCAAGTATATTACTTTGCAGATTTCTATGGAAAACAGCTGGGAAAGAAAACATAAGAGTTGTAGGCCTAATGCAGCATTAGTGCATAAATTAAATTTATATTCACATTACAATTTGAAATTCATTGGTTTCTACCCAAAAAAGTGTTATATTTTGTTATTCATTACAATCTTGAATGGCACTTTTTTTTTGAACTACAATTTTAGGCGGGATAGTTTCACAGGGTATATGATAAAAAAAAAGGTCCTATCTTCGCTTTAAGCAAGTGTTTTTTGGTCATTAAATCGGTGGGTAGGCCTACATTTATTTCCGAGTAATTTCACATGATTCTGCTAACTTTAAAGGGAGGGTGCACCCTAAAAAAATTAAAGAGACATTGAAAAAACAAAAGTCGCTCCAGGCTACGTTATCATTTTTGTTTCACTTCAGCTTTTGAATTAGGAGAGGGACGCTTGTGTCCAGACGAACGTAAGTCGATATCCACAACCCACACTGCCTTCGAAATCCAGCCCTGAATTCATTCCATGCACATCAACGTCGTGCTCAGAGTGCAACCGTGCCATATAATACGCGTACCACTTCAGTGTGTGTACGTGTACGCATACTGCAAAGACTAGCTTCAGGCGCGACACCGGCGATTTGGGCCGAGCCTAAATTCAGCTCAAGCATGAAGAAGCAACATACAAATCTCTTAGTTGTCAATGACATGTTTGGCTCTGAAGTCTACATTAAAAGAAAACCGTTCAAGGACATCATCAGCTTTGAAAAGTCGTTCGAAAAAAATCAAACTTCATAGGGATACTTATGGAAGTGTAGATAGGACATGGTTAAAAATAAAACTAATTCGTACGTACGAATTACTAAACCGTACGTACGAAATACTAATTCGTACGTACGAAATACTAATTCGTACGTACGAATTACTAAACCGTACGTACGAATTACTAAACCGTACGTACGAAATACTAATTCGTACGTACGAATTACTAATTCGTACGTACGAATTACTAAACCGTACGTACGAATTACTAAACCGTACGTACGAATTAATAAATCGCACGTACGAATTACTCAGTGGCTTAGCCACGGGAGGGGGGGGGGGCGTGGGGGCAGTGGCGTAGCCAGGAATTTGTCAGTGGGGTTGGGGGGGGGGGGCGGCGCTGGGGGGCTGGAACATTTCATGGGGGGGGGGTGTCATGTAGAACAATGATAATTTTTTTAGAAACTCAAAATCTCAGTGGGGGCGACTGGTGGGCGACAAGGTTTCATGGGGGGGGCTGTCAGCCCCACGCCCCCCCCCCGTGGCCACGCCACTGCGACAGCCCTCCCCCCCCCCCATGAAACCTTGTCGCCCCCCCCCAAGTCGCCCCCCCCCCACTGAGATTTTGAGTTTCTAAAAAAAATATCATTGATCTACATGACGCCCCCCCCCCTACTGAAATGTTCCAGCCCCCCCCCCCGGCGCCCCCCCCCCCTCCCCCCACTGGAAAATTCCTGGCTACGCCACTGGAATTACTCAACCGTACGTACGAATTACTAAATCGTACGTACGAATTACTAAATCGTACGTACGAATTACTAAACCGTACGTACGAATTACTAATTATTTCGTACGTACGATTTAGTAATTCGTACGTACGGTTTAGTAATTCGTACGTACGGTTTAGTAATTCGTACGTACGATTTAGTAATTCGTACGTACGGTTTAGTAATTCGTACGTACGATTTAGTAATTCGTACGTACGGTTTAGTAATTCGTACGTACGAATTAGATTTATTTTTAACCATGTCCTATCTACACTTCCATAGATACTAACTTTTAAGCCTACTACTGATTTAAAACCACACGAGCTAACTTACAGCAAGGTTGTGTCCTGTGGTATTCCGTTTGGCAGCGATTTCAGACCTTTTCCACTGCAGTTTACAATTTTCTTAAAACTGTCACACTCGCAGACATGACAGGCATCATCTTCTGTCGTTGCAAGACATAAAGGTAGAGTGCTGAGTAGAGCGAGACATAGCCAATGTATTCCTGGAGACTTCTCAGGCTCCTTGCGTCTCGTAATCTGCGCCATCACTGATGCGTCGGTCTGCACGGTTTAGGCTTATATATCACTTGTGTTTTGTTTCTGCTGAGGTTCTGGTTTAATGCTATGATAAGCATTGCGTCAAGGTTTTACTTCCGGTTGTGCTGCAACAATGAAAGTCCCTTTGTATGGTGTATGGTGTACTATAAAGGACACCTATCTGTTATCGTCGTGCGTGAGGGGATCGAGCTCCGTCGTGCCTGTGATATGGTGTTCTAAAGACGCCAAATGGTGTTCTAAAGACGCCATGATCTGCGTCGCATCGTGATTTCACGTCGTGCCGTCGCGTCGTACCGTCGCGTCGTGCCTTCGCCCGTCGCGTCGTGCCGTCGCCCGTCGCGTCGTGCCGTCGCCCGTCGCGTCGTGCCGTCGCCTCTTAAATTACCGTTTCTAAGCACGAACACTGCATGAGGATGCGATGCACCTTCACACGTCGCGTCGTGCCGTCGTGCGTCACGTCGTTCCGTCGTACGTCGCGTCGTACCGTCGCCCGTCGCGTCGTGCCGTCGCCTGTTACCTCGGTGTTTCTAAATAGACTGCTTGAAGAGGCGACGCACACATTGCCCGTCGCGTCGTGCCGTCGTCCGTCGCGTCGTGCCGTCGCGTCGTCTAAGTTTTCTTAGAAAAGTACAAGTTTAAAGACGTGAATATAACCCACTTTATTCAATACCTAGTGTGCACAAGAAACACTTTAAACTGCGGCAAACAAGGCTTCATACTTTGTCTTCAAACGCTTCCAATAGATGGCCAAGGCCAAGGGAGTTCAAGACGTTCTCCATCATTAATTAGAATAAGACAATCGAAACAGCGCGCCACCTATTGTCAAGAAAGATATAGTCACGCGACGGCACGACGCGACGGGCGACGGCACGACGCGACGGACGGCGGCACGACGCGACGGTACGTCGCGACGGCAGGACGTGAAAGCACGACGCGACGCAGATTTGGCGTCTTTAGAACACCATACGACGGAGCTCCCCACACGCACTACGATAACAGATAGGTGTCCTTTATACACCATACCTTTGTGGTCCAATTTACATGCTGCGCTGCCGCGCTTAAAGGCAATGGACACTATTTGCAAACGTTCAAAAATGAAACTGTCCAAACATCATGAAATGTCCTACCTGATAAGTAAATAATAGAATCAAGCATCCTGTGACGCGTTGCTTCTCGTACAAAAGCTAATGCTGTAGTTTCGGGAAAAGAGGAGTCATAACCGATTCCTCGCGTTGGTTCGCGCTTTCAACACAACTATATCACTCTTAACACTGAAATGTTGAATCCAACACTTAAGGTTCGGTGAGTGACCTCGCTTTGAAAGTATTAAATCCAGCATGTTAAATGCTAAATTAAATTTAAGTGTTTATTCAACTTTTTTCAAAGTGTTAACTTTGAAAGTGTTGCATCCACAACTGTTGAATTAGCAGTTTAAGCGTTGGATTTAACAATTTAAAATATGCTGGATTTAACACTTTCAAAGTGTGGTCACTGATCGATCATGTAAGTGCTGGATTCGTTATTTCAGTTTAACATGCTTTGCGTTGAGAAAATAATCTTAAAGATACACTTTCAAAATTTTCTCAGCAAGTGTATCATCCATTGAGCTTAAAATTCGACGGGTTTCTTTAATAACCTGCTTCAGACTTTTGTTTTCTGTTTGCTAATAATGTCAGTTACCTTAAATATTTTCCAAACCACTTGTGTATAGTATATGAGTTTTATTATTTGACGACACGTTTAAGTGCGGGGGATATAAGTATAGGTAATGTGCTATGCTTTTTTACCTTTTCATTTTTAAGTTAATACATTTTCAGAATTTCATGGTTTAACAGGCCCACCGAGGTGTAAAAGAATTACGAGGCAAAAAGGGAACAAAACAAAAACCCAGAAATAAACGCACTGGGTTTTAATTTAGGGAAGAAAGTGGGTGAATATTA
Source organism: Patiria miniata (assembly GCF_015706575.1). Classification (NCBI taxonomy): domain Eukaryota; kingdom Metazoa; phylum Echinodermata; class Asteroidea; order Valvatida; family Asterinidae; genus Patiria; species Patiria miniata. The sequence continues at coordinate 37,657,577 of NW_024037069.1, read as the reverse complement.
ATCAAAAAGTACTCATTATTACTTGTATAACGAAAGCACGTTCATTGGTGTCAACGGGTGTTTGGTTTCGTATCGTGAGAATAAAAGATGACAATTGAAGTCATCAGTTTTTTTCCATTAATTAGAATTGTCTGAAAATGCATGCGCTCAATTGGTTAGGGAAGTTCTACCAAAGTGAAAGTATTTCGAGCGAGTTGAAAGAAAGTCACGGTATCCATATATGAACAATGATTCACTGCTAGCTTTGACGAATACTGATACAATCTGTTTCGTTGATCACAGCTGTGTTAAAATGTTGTAGAAAGTGCGCATGTAAAATTGAAGTTCATGTAAAATTGAAGTTCAGTTGAAGTTCATGACAGAAAGAAGGAAACAGCTGCAGGAAATGGCGCCAGAGTTGTTGTCCAGCCGTGCGAATAGTCCCCGAGCAAGTATATCTATAGGAATGAGGTATTCTGTATCCTTCAGAATCCCCCAGTTTTCAGTCAAATATCCCTAGGGCTCCAATACCTGACTTCTGGAGGCACTCAATGGTGATGAAGCCAATTTTAATGGTTTTTAAGAATGAAAATTATGATTGTCTTTTCACTTGATATTCACTATGAAAGATATATACGTGTACCTAGTTAATAACGAGGGTGAAATATTTCATTCTGTTTCTGTCTGTCTTGTAATTTTCAGGCGAAATTTGCAGAGTTTGTCCAAAAATTACGCCCTTTTTTCTCTGGGTCAGGTCAGGGGGCATGTGCCGACCTTTCGATTTTCCCTGGTTAAGGAATAACAAGTGAAAACAAAACAGTCCCGATTTCGATTTCCTCCAGACAACTTTTCCTCACATGTTGCTATCGCTGCTGGTGGCTCAAATACGGAAAAAAGTCCACGCAGTAGGCCTAAGTTAAGGCCTATTTTGAGCCACAAATGGGGCTTGCTACATGTACATACAGGCCACGGCAATGCCCGTCTGCTTTTCTAGATTTTACAACCTAAAAAACACCCCGAATTAAAGCCACTAATCATCAGTTTTGTGAATGTGTGGTCACGATTAATAATTGGTTCTGATAGATTTAATTTTCTCTGCATGAGAGAAATAAAACATTGATCCCAGCTGAGTGTAATGTGTAGCCAGGCGCGGCCACGGTGCACAGACAATCGTGGCTGCCATTGACTTTGGGTCGGAACGACCGTCCGCGGAAACGCGTGCAGAAACTCATTTTCCCAGCACATAGCTGCTGTAACAACCAAACGATATCCGCATCGATCGTTGAGTTAAACTATGTCAGTATAAATCGTACTCGCTATAAAATACAGGAATTAGACGAGAATAATTGAACTATTAATCATGTATTGCTTAGTGTGAGTGCCGAGGTAAGTAACCAAATAAATGAAAGGGAGTAATATAACCATAAGCACTATGAATATAATTGTTTAAGCCATGCAAACATATAAATACAAACTGTATATATTCATTAAACTATTCAAATTGAAAATCATCCTAATAAACCTCTACAGTTAATGTTTCGGATCAAAACAAAACAGCGTTTGAAAATTTCACTAAATTGCAACCTTTGAATAAGAATATTTTGAAACAGAAAATGACGTTTAAGCAAGACATTCATCGCAATACGGAACTCTCGGCCTCTGTCCCTCAGCTCGGAGTGTTGTCTTTTAAATTACCAATGTTTCTTGGGGATTCAAATTTGTGGCCAAACAAACGCTCAGGATTATTTGAAATGTAGTGTTTTTTGTCTTTGAATTAAGCTCCGGTGCTCATATGCAGTCAAGCGGATGGAATATTGCCGTCCGTGGACAAACAGGTTTAGCACATGAAATTATTCTCAGAGGCAAAATATGCATAATTGGCAATGTTTTTTTCGTCACTTGCGTTTAAAGATCAATATTTTATTACCATTTAATTGAATTTTTGAAATATGCTCAACAAGTAGGTGAAAAATTTCTGGCAAAAGTTGGTTTCCTTCTTTTTGCACCACCGTGTATGGACATTTCCGGATCTATTTTTATTAAGTACCCCCAAAGCCTACTAAGCCACTTAGCCACATAAAGCACCACGATTACAGCTGGAGCTAATTAAGGTGAACACAATTAATTAAATCTATACTTGAGTTGTCACTCTTCATACTTTATCATAAGCTTATCGATAAAATTCTATATTAGCACAAAGTAGCGCAAAGCCTGCAATAGTATACAAAGCCTTAAATGAACTTATATAGGACCTATATAGGACCATCTGGTGTTAAATTTTACTGGTGTTGTCCTATATAGATACCGAATGGTGTTAAATTAACACTTCAGTTTTTGCAGCGCATTAAAATTGCAATATGGAGGAAGATATTATGAAGTTGTATACATTATGAAGTTGTATAATCATGAGGCATAATGTCTATTGCTATATATATATACGGTCATCAAACAAAGTCCAGTATACATGTATACTTCCAACGAAAGTGAGCAATTTTTAAGCTGACATTAAAATATACTTTATAATCAAACATTACTTTATTCAGCAGTAGCTAATTTTCATGTAATGTGTAGTCCAGAAGTGAGCCAAAAATTTGTTAAATTCTGCCAAAAATCGTTTTGCTGCCAAAAAAAGGAAAACAAAATAAAAAATATATTAACAAGATTTGAAAGACAAAATATACATACATTGCTTAAACATTAAATTTTCATCAGGGTAAATAAAAATAACATAATATCGTTTTTCTAATTGGAAAACGGTTTTAATGTTAATTTCAGTTTGTTTATTTTACTACACAGAAAGAACTGTAAGCGGTAAGCGGAATCTCCATGGAGATTGGAGAATGACCACTTCCTTCGTTATTGTTGTCATTTAATACCACTATATAAAAGCAAAATCCATTCCGATGCTCAACAAATATTCTTAACTTCCTTCTCCATACTTTTCCTTTCCTTACAATCGTTGTTTTACATTTGTCGCTTGAGCTGCTACTACAACATAACGGATTATAAAGACACCAGAAATTACCGATATTGCAATTTTTGACGATGAAAAGTTATCATCATGAGCTACAGATTAATCATTGATCTTCACAATCACAGTCAAAATCACAAATCTCAAATCTTAATGGAAAAAAGCTTGGCTTGATGAAATACATTACAGCTTGAATCACAAACTAATATATTATCTTAAGAAAAAAAATAACTACAGAAAAATAACATTTCACAGAAATATAACTCAATCAGTAAAGTCTGTAAATCCCAGATTTCGCAGATTTCAAAAAAGAGCCTTTCTGACCTCAAATCCTGCAACCAATTATCAGTGAATTTCTAATTAAAATAAATTTGAACTATACAGATAGGCCCCACTCTCCACCGTTGCCATAGAAACTGCTCATCAAACCAATTCCGAGGCTTGCTCAGTAGTATCGGATCTCGTTCACGACACAATCGCCAGCTATCTGCAAAGCGGTGATATTTTGAAACGGCAGACGATGCTCGTATTCGAAGAGATGCAAGCCATTCATAGCGACCTTGAACTTGTTTCTCTCGCAAAGGAACATGATCTACACGTACATATATATAAGGTACGTTGTTTATACATAAAATCACAAATCATACAATATAATGATTCGCAAAGGAGGGTGTCACACGACATCACCACAACCTCTCAAAAATCACGACAGCCCAACCGCTTCAGATGTTTTCCCCAAGGCCGGTGATTTTTTTTTGTACGTGCCCCCCCCTCCCCTCCCTAAAAAAAATGTTTCTTTGCCCCTCACTTGCCCTCCAAATTGTAGAGTCTGGCGCCGCAACTGCTTACATCACACACAGTTAGGCCGACAATAATTTAACACCCCACCCCCAAAATGAAATGAAATTTGGAAGTTCTGATCGTAATTACTTGGTATCTTGCTTTAAACAATGAAATCAATTAATAAAATATAGGCCAAAATAAGTAAACCAACATACTAGACTGATCGGTTGTAATTAAAACAAATTGTATTCCCCTTGTAAACGATTTTCAGCTTGTGTCGGCTTGGAAATTAGAACTAATGAGGACTAAATGACGTACAATTTTGAAAGCGTTCAAATCAATAGAATTTTTCACGCCAATGATCTTTTTCACGCAAATTATCATACATCTACGATCTCTATTCCAGTGCAAACTGTAAAATTTTAATCGAATTCCTTTTGCTTTTTTCGGAAATGTTATTCATTTTGAAAGTTCGCCGAAGAAAGGGAGACCATACGAGTGAAATTTAGAAGTACCATAATGTTGTAAGCTTTTCGATGGTTAAAGTCGCGTTGTCCGTGTGTTTTCTTCTTACAAATTTACAAGTTGTATTTTTTAAAGATATTTTTTTCAAATTGTGAACGTGTACATAAAGCATTTCTTGGTTGATTTTGCGTACGCGCATACTCTAGGGGTTAGACGTTGTTATGATTTGATACGCGATAACCCGCCGCCGCGAGAGGGCGTTGTCACGACCAACAAATATAAGGCCGTGTCCGAACCAGAACTACGGCTACGTCTATTGTCAGCGCGTCCCGCGTATTTTCAAACCTAGGCCTAGCTCTAGACAGCTGATTTGGATACAGCCTCACCCACAAACTGCCAAGATTTTACAAGATTCCCTAGACGTTGTTACTGGCAGTTCCAGGTGATATTGGTTGATCGTGATAACGTCCTCTTGCGGCGGCGGGTATCGCGGCGGCGGCGGGTTGTCGCGTATTCATCATAACAACGTCTAGCCCTACAGACTAACGCGCACAAACAGATCATCCTGCCATCCGACTGGTTCCCGGCCCCTGCGTTATTGACTCTAAATGGGGTCTAGAACCAGTCAAAAGTTCTAGAACATATTTATCGTTGTGTCGCAAATGCTTCGCAATATTTTTGGGTAATTATTCCCAAACACGGGTTGAATTTTGTTCTCAAAGTCTCATTCAAATGTAAATAATTTTTGTATTGTTGAGTTTAATTGCATATTTTTTTCGGGGTTAGCCCTATAATAGCTGGGACATTAAATCCTTGCCCTTCAACTGAATACTGCAATTTAATTTGCAATCGATTTTTCTTATATTCAAGATGAGTGTAAGGAAATTCTACTTATTACGAAAAAATGAGTAGACATCACGTGAACAATACCACTTGTTAAGAGAAAGATGCATACAAAATATTCCTCGAGAGTAAAAAAATATATACGTATTGTTCAGGGAATTATTTTTTTCAGACATATGAGATTTGTCCTATGATACACCTGTAGAATGATGATTTTACACAGACCCATAAATAGTATCAGAAACAGGTCTGCCACTAATTAGAGTCGTTTCTCCTTCAGTATGCGATGCGTTGATTGGTCTACGGGATCGCGACCGGTTTGGGTGCGGTATCAGACGGCCAATGACAACGATGCATGCAAAAGCACGACTGCAGCAGGATGTCTTCCATACAGCCTTCACTAAGGTCCAAACGGCGCTTCCTAAAAAATACAAATGAATTGGAGTAATTGGATTGGTAGTAAAAACAATCGGTGATCAAAATGAGGAAACATAATCCATGAGTTTGCCATAATACGGTATTTTTATCCGACTTAAAAGTTTTATGTCATCGGAAATTGTAAGTTTAATTTAAAACAATAATAATGTGGTATTCTGGTTTGTAACGGATTATACTTTGACATGGCTCCTATATCAACGAAAGTGGTGTTTGGAGCGAACGACCTGGATTATAAGCTAACTTATTCTAAACCAAATTTCTTAATTTAAAAAAAAATTAAATAGTTCAAATCACCTGCCACAAAGGCAACTATGTTCAGGTTGATAACAATCAGGAAGACGACCAGAAATTCCTTTCTTGCATCGCTGGACTGGTTCTCTTCATTTGGTAACAGAAGCAAAGATGCTGCCGACAGATTCAGGAAGATGGTAGTCAGGGAACACATCTGAAGACGGTGCTCTGCCGCATCCTTCATTGGTTTCAAGTAAGCATGGGCGATAAGAAAGGCCACGGATAAGACAATGGTAGCAAAGAGCGTGAAATGATCATCAGCATTGAACATCAGAACGAAGACAACTTGGAGGACTTTGCGAGCAAGTTCCACAATCTCCCAATACCAGAACTGCTCCTTGTAGTTCTCACACAAGAAACTAACCCAGGTGATCTTATTGTCGTCAGTCTTTTCTCGGTCCGACTCGGGGAGAGAGGAACTTGTCACGTCATCATGTTCAACATCTTCAGATTGCACACCGGTACCTTCAGAAGTATTTATCTCTTCAGAATTGGCGTGACACAAAAGTTCGGTATCTGACTTAGGATCAAGATCAGATTCGTTTTGGTAACCAGACTGATCCGTCTCACTACAACCTCTTGAATGACAGGTGTTCAAACTATCTGGCTGATAATTTTGAGCTGCAACGTCACACAAGGGCTGCCCAGCATTGCAATCATCTGACGGTGCAGAGGAACATTGATCAGATCCCTTGTTGCTTCGACAACTCGCCCACAACATGAGGAACAGTGCCAAGGGAAGGCCAACAACATAACACAGGGACACTTCGGCGGCGTAGTTGTAGCTGACATGCTGATTTGATTCGCAGTCGATGGAGTAGTCCGATCGGAGTCGCAGGACTTTGAAGTGATCGGTGTCATCCAGGTAGAACTCGTCACATCCAGGAGGCAGCAAGGTAAAAATGGCACTCGATACGCTTGGATATGTGACAAACAGAAGAATAACCACAACCAGGTAACAGGTTTGTTTAGTTTGAGCCAAAATATTGTTGCAAACCTCCTTGGACAATTTGGTCATTTTCAGGTAACTTTTCCTGCAACCGTACACAATCAGTGCCAACAACACTACAAAGACAACGAAGCTCATACCAGTTATAAACTCTATGTAAATAGTTGGGTATGTGAAATTTGGGAAGTAGCATCGAGGGCTAACGATCAATTGCGCAATATTCACCTCTAACAATCGGAAAAATGAACCAATGTTAGTAAGTGCCTGTGGCCAATGAATCCCATCCAGTGCTTCGAATATTTCGCCCATGATCTGATAGAAACCAAGTACGATCTTGAATCTGGAGAACAACGCGTTGATGGCAGAACGCCCTCTACGCCGATGTCTTCGAAGGTCCCACATTACGATGATGATTAAAACAACAATAACTACCAGAGCAGCCACAATCTCTAAAAGAAACACATACCATCTGGGACATTCAAAGCATCTGTTAAACCAAGAATAGTAGTTGGCAATGCACTGAGAGCACAAGAAATCCTCATAACCAAATTCACATGTAGCATTTATTCCGTCACCCCCATTCTGACACGATTCTTTTCTTGGACATGGATGAACTTTTGGCAAGGCACCTTTAAACCTTACCGTGCTTTCGTCGTAGCTCTCGTTATGTATGAGGATATTTTGTACATATTTCTCGTAAGATTGATAGTTGTCGACTGAGCCCCAGTCCCAAGTCCACCAGAATCCTGGCAGAAGATGTTGATATTCTTCCGAACAGTCAGTTCCTTGCAACGGACAGGCGAAGCATTCACCAAACCGATCTTTACGGTAGTAATTCGACACACAGGGACACGCGCGGAATCCTGCGTGGCGGCTTGTATCCGTGCCTGATGGACACACCACGCAATCTCCGATGGTTTTACCAGGGTGAGCTTCTGGTGGAACGTATGTGCCATTATTGCAGAAAAAACAATTGAGGTCTGCTCCTCTCTTCACAACTTGTCCTGTTCGGTTTTGAAAAAAACCTCCTGAAGGAGACATCAAAACAAACTATTTTATTGTATTTATATGCCTGTCGAATATGTTGCAAGGCTCAGTACAGTTTTGTTACATTTTTATTTTAGAATAAGCTTTAGGGCAGTGCTTTTTCTGGTAAATTCTGCTGAATTACTTTTCGTAAGGTTAATCACAGTATTTACACAATTTCCAACAATGTAAATAGTAGTTTAAATCTTGAATGAAAGTGATTGGGTTTGCTTGCAAACTGCAGAAGCCGAGACCGACTTAGAATGTTATTATTTGTATATTTAATACGTGTACTATCCTCAATTAAGTTCAGTCATTGAATCCAAACTTGTTCGTTACAGAACATTAATCAGAAGCAACAAAACCACGGCATTAACAGATCTGTACGAGAGGGAATAAAGTGCTTGTGTTGCGATACCTTTCGATAAGTTAAGGATATCATTTTAATGGACCGATCCAGTAAGCACCGCTCCATGGTATTCTGACCAATCACAGCCATGATTTACGTCCGACATGCGTGCATAAAAGTCCAACATGCGCGTGCACGCGCGTATGATGCGCGCGGCAGAAAAATGCAGTGTGGCATTGGAAAGGAGCACGTGTTAATTTGCCCACTGCGCAGTGGGAGGGGCTTACTGGATCGGTCCATTTTGGGTGCATTGCTCGACGACGTCTGCGGAATATTTCATTTTAAAAATTGCTTAACATACCTGATGGACAGGGTGTACAATCCTCGGGGGCTCCTCCATAGGTTCCCTGATGACACGTAGTGCACTGATATGTTCTATAGCCTGTTTTTTCACAGCTGAATCCGGCTCGAATCAATAGATTGCGTTCCTCCTTCGTCACGGATAGTGTTTGAACAAAATCAGTCCCGACCAAATTTCTGCATAGTTTTAATGAGTAGATACAATTATGGTTCAATGCAATTCATAATTTGGCACTTCATTAATACAGAAAATGCAATGAACACAAAACAATCTCAGCTCACTGTGGTAGGGCTGAGGCAAGGACTGTGGTTAATTATGTAAGGCCAAAAAAAAAAAAAATACTCGGTCTCTGGTCAGCGCGCGCGTCGATTTTAATCATGCGCGTCAACCTTTTTTTTCCCCTTCAAATTAACACGGAAGCTACAACAGCGCCCTCTATTGCTGCACCTCCTCAAATATTTGTACCAAGGAGCACCAAGAAATGGGGAAATTGCACCAAGGCAAATGATAAAGGGCACCAAGGCAAATTATGGAGGACACCAATGTATAATGAGGACACAAAAAAGCAAAATAGTACCCATCTTGTCAGTACAATTCAAGCTTGAAAAAAAAAAAAAAAAAAGCCAACCAAAAAAAAAAAAACCCTGCGTCGCCGCATCAATTCAGGAACTTCGGTCTGACCAGAGACCAATTTTTTTTTTTTGGCCTAATAGGATGAACTTTGTGCCCCCCATTTTTTTCTAATTCCCAAGTCCTCCAGAGTTAGGTCATGCACTTTCTTGGAAATGGGTTGGTTGCTTGGCAGCTCGTGTGGGCGGTTGGTAGCAGGACTTGCAACCAACCACTAAAGTCCTTGAGGAGAAACTGTATAAATTCGGTGGCCAGTGAACTTTCCCTTCACTTGACCACCGAACTGCAATTAACAGAGACAGGTAGATGGCAGCACCCAGCTCCACTGTTTAAACTGTCTCTGTAACCCTCCAACTGAACCTGCGGTATACATATATACATTCTCTGTCCTGCTCTAGGTGAGTTTGATAATACTTGTATCTTACTTTTACTCCTAGGTTAAAGTGTTTATTCTTTACTCAAAGTTTAGACCAAGTCGTCATAATGTTGTTATTATTACTATTATGTTCCTTTTTTGCCATCACTATATTTTAAGTTGAGAGTGTTGTTAAGCTTGATAGATGAATATTGAGTTCTTAGACATTCCAACTTTGGCCAATTTCCACTTGAGAAGTTCTTACTGCAGTTGACATTTTTATTGTTTCGTTGTTGTCATTTCTTGAAGCAAGCACAATTTTCTTTTGAATGTTTGATGCATTAATTTTCTCATAACCTGATTTGAGAAGTAGCCATGTTCTCTGAAAGTAGAACAAATTCCAAATTGATCGATTCCCTAAATTGTTTGATTTTCTATGATTGATCTGAAAGTTTATGTACTCCGATTTGCTATTTTTGTACTAAAGACTTGTGGCGACTCTAGTCTAAATGAAGTGGAACTTAAGAAAGAAGAGTTTGTAGGACTACAAGTACAAAAATAATGATTTATTATTATGAACATCCTTGGATTATTCAGTTAACTTTTTGGCATATGAAAGACAATCAGCATCTAATAATCATTCCCAGTTACTTTTGATTTAAGTGAAAAGAGGAATAATTTCCTTAGTACAAATTCTGTGAATTTGTAGTTCTCTTTGATCATTTGATAAGTGTATTCATTTTACTTGATATATCTAGCATAGCCTTTTAAGTTTTATCTAGTTTAGTTTATTCCAGTAGCTAGCATTTTCTTTATTTTCTTTATATCCAAGTTTCAAGTTTTCAATCTTCGATATTCCTTTTTGTTTTAAGATTAATTTGATTATTCAGGATCTTGGTATTTTCCATCCTGGTCAACTTTTACTTTCTTATTATGAGTCATTCGTATTCCCTGAATTGTTTTAAGTGTTATGATGCAACAGGTGTAACCTTGTCATGCCTGAGGCATTGGTCTTGGTATAATGTCCTTGGGGGTATCTTACTCACTTCCGGGTAAGACCTACCTGCATGCACACTAGTGGTAGAGGGCATTGACCAGCGCTGGTGACCATGACAACGGTACACACAGCCTATTGTTTAAAGGGACTTTTGACTTTTGCTTATTTGAAGATTCCATTTACTAAGTATTTTATGAAGTTGATATTTATATTGACTTGACCACTGAACTGCAATTAACAGAGACAGGTTGTTTGGCAGCAACCAGCTCCACTGTTTAAACTGTCTCTGTAACCATCCAACTGAACCTGCCATATTCATGTATTCATCCTCTGTCCTGCTTTAGGAACGAAGGACACGAGTGCTTTATAACTGTACAGTTGACAGCTTTTACATTTATCAACTGACAGCTAGAGAAGGAGTATAGACATATCCTTTTGGACCCCTTTCGTCCAGTCGTCTTTATCTCATTGTTTAAAGCATTGAGAGTCTTCATGTAAAGTCTTCAAGTTTCCCTTAGCACCGAGTCAAAGAATTCCGCCAAGCTAGTTTTACTTTTTCCGACAAATCAAATCAAGTCAAGTCAAGTCTCCAAGTCAAGTAAGTCCCGTCAAGTTCCGTCAAGTCAAGCAAGTCCCGTCAAGCAAGTCTACAACAACGGATCAAGATAGGCCCTTTAGTCTCTCTTTTATATTCATATAACCGGTAAAAATTAATTGTGTCGGCGTATGCATTTGACTATATCATGCCCGCTACACATAATGCGACTAAACTCACTCAAACGCTTGAGATTGCTGCTTGAGTTTGTGCCACATCGGTGGACATTGATCCCTAACCGAATATTAATTGAGACTTACATATTGAGGTCGGACCTGGTGAAAGGAACTCTCCTGAGTGTGCTGCCAATGGATCTGTGGAAATTGAATGAGCCGATGATTAATGATAGATAGCAAGATCAATCTGTTCTTTGGGACGCAACTGACATAATCGAGTCCGTTGTTGATGAAAAGATGTTTCTGTAGAAACAGAAAGGATATGCCGTGCAGTCGAGTGTAGTTATGCTGGCACGCTAGCGTAAAATAAAGTATGAATGCCAAAAGATGCATACCCCATGCACGCCCCAAAACGAATTTTCAATTGGCATGTTTTGTTTGAACGAAATCTACTTTATTCCGATTGTTTAGGTGTTGGGTTATGAACCCACAACCTATTGTTATTGGCGTCTGTATTTGTCTCAACAAGGTCTTTCATATTGTGCACAAATAACCCGCCCTGCGAGAGCAAAATTGTCTTTCAGTAGAACCTTGCTAGTAACTAGGGCGCTAGAAGTTATTTTCAGGTGTTGGGCTTTAGTCCAAAACCTATTGTTTTTGCTAGGATTTTTAGTTGTTTTTTTTCTATACACATTCCTTCTCCAGAACTGTGTGTCAAAATGAAAACATATATGAACTTCAATTGTCAATACATGAATGCACAACCTACCGCAGATGTGCTTTTTTGCAATTACGTAATCATGACGTCATCACGGGTCACGTGACGTCACTTCAAAGTTTAATAAATTTAATCTTTGAAATTCCATATAAAATCAACCGTGAGAGACCGGAACCTGAAATTTGCGGGAATCAACATGGTAATACATGATCTTCATTTTATTTTGTGCGCGTAAAATCACGTGACCCTTCCTTCCAGTCGAAACCGGAAGTGCCTAATAATTTTTAAGTGGAAAAAGATATGAACTTGCTTGTAACGATTGAAGTGTCTTCCTGGATTGACCTTTCAAAAAAAATAATAGTTGACGCCATGAAGTGTTGGAGCGCCCTCTAGCGGCAGGTTAAAAAAACGTCAGAAACGCATTTTCACTTGATGTCTGTGGCGAGGTTTGCGGTAATCGCTTCAAAATTAATGTACATGATGACCATAATGCAGACAACACCTGTGCGCGAAAAAAAATTGAAAAAAAAATTGATTACGTCATCAGACCGGAAGTTACAATAAAAAGACCTTTAAACCTTCAAAAATTGCTAGAAAATATACCGTGATAGATATAATCAAGATTTGGCTGTATATAGCACAGTTAAAATAGCTCTTGAACTTTCTGGTAATGACGTCATAATGACGTCATCAAGTATCAGGTTTCTAGATTCAATCTTTGAAAATCAATATAAAATCAACTGCTACAGATTTGATTTTGTTTTTATGGCAATCGATACAATATTGCAGGGTCTTCAGTCTTGGTATTAAATGCAAAATCACGTGACCCTTCCTTCCGGTCGAAACCGGAAGTGCCTTATTATTTGAAATTGGCAGAAGATGCGAACTTGCTTTCAACGATTCGAGTGTCTGCCTAGGCAGTACTGTACAACAATTTTACAGGTGACGTCAACAAATGTTAAAGCCCTCTGGCGGCATGTTGAAAAGTCAAACATGGATTTAAACATGCATATTTTGAGTTGATGTGTGTGGCAAAGTATCAGTTTTATGAATGACACGTTAGGAGATAACATACAGAGATCATCGCTTATTGCGAACCGCGTGTGGTATTTTCACACCATCAACGGATTCTTGCTCATTGTGAACTATCATATCACTTCCTATGAATTCACTTGTCCATGTTGACTATACAGGGTGAGTAAGAAAACGAAACCCAAATGACAGGACCAATTTTTGAATGAAATTTTGCCTGTAGCACTTTCAAAATCTAGATTATGAAAGCCCAATCAATGCGCTTTCTTTTAGTCCAACAAAAATTCAAATCACTCATATACTGTTCAAGTTACAGAATTTTGAACACGAACGCTCTTACATAAATTTAAAGTTCTGTCCACGGATCACGAAAAAGGTAAGTGTTCTATCAGCAAAAAGAAAACAATGCACATGCATCATGAGAATTGTTTTCGTTTTGCTGAAAGAACATTTACTTTTTTTGTGATCCGTGGACAGAACTTTAAAACTGTGGTTGTGTTCAAAATTCCGTAACTTGAAAAGTACATAAGTGATTTGAATGATTCTTGTACTAAAGGAAAGCTTAATGACTAGGCGTTCATATCCTACATTTTGAAAGTGCTACAGGTAAAAATTGGTCCTGCCATTTGGGTTTCATTTTTTTTACTCACCCAGTATGATGCATATATGCACTTGCGCTTCCTAAACGCTACCTTCGACTTTCCTTCGAATTTATCGACGTGCGTTGTTATTTGGCAATCGTATCGACCTATGAACACCGAAGAACACACTGAATTTCTGCACTTGTTACGAGAAAGATGGCAATCGAGCACCGTCAAAAGAAGGGTAATTTTTTTACGTATTTCCGTTTGACATATATTACGTAATAATGTCGAGGGCGCCCTCTACACATGCCACAAGGTGCTTCATTTGCGTGGACGGGAATGTCTGATTTAGCTTCACAATTTCTGGGTCGTTTTTCAAAACATCTTATGATACATTTTTGTATCCATGTTTTTGGTCAATTTGTATACACAAATAACTACAACAGTACAAGGCTGTTAACCGAATGCACTTTCTGAACTATTAAACTGTGAACACCATTATTTTTCTGTACATAGAATCTATATTGTATTGTTATTTTCACGGCTGCGATTCAAAGCCACATCATACCACTGACAGATGGCAGGTTGATATTTTTACGACGTTATTGTGCTTGTGATTTTTTTATGACCATGGATTTAGTTGAGCTTTTCTCAAGCTATACCGTGGTATTTCCTTTTGACATGTCTGGTTATTGTTGCAAGGAGAATAATAGCTTTCTACCTTGTTCACACACCGGGAATTTTAGTGATTAATGATCCTGAAACCACACTGCGTGCAGCAATGCCTCTCCAATTGTAACTCCACTTTTATTTAGTACGCGTGACCCACGTCGGTTAGTTGAGGATTAAGGGGGAAAATACCCCCATCTTCCGGCTTATGACAACGAATAGTTGATATGATTTATTGAGCCGAAATGGTATACAGCATGAAGGTAAAATAAAACAACGATTTTGCACCTTTTAAAAATCCATCAAATGGGGAAAGTACACCCCAGAGTTAATGAACCCATCAACTTGTGAACACCTGTTTACGACAAAGTAGCTCTAAAAAGTGAAACATTTCACTTACAGGTCAACATGTCTCATTCACACCATTTTGTACACGGACCAAAAGTGTTGAACACTGGTACATTTTGGTTCAGCAGATATTTTTGTCTGCTGCATGGTTTGCATAAGTATATGAAATAACACAGACAAAGCACTTGCAACACGATCCGTTAGAATATTCAGGGGCGGATCTAGCTCTCAGGAAACGGGGGGGGGGGGTGATATAAGGGGTGGATCATAGGCTATAAGGCACACCCTGCTGAGGGGTTCGGAAAAATCCCCCCCCCGGAAAATTATTTTAAAATCTACGATACCTTCTCATGCATTCTAAGGCAGTTAGAGAACAAATTTAGGAAATTTAGCATATTCCATTCATTATTTTTGGCTTTTATGTTTTTCTTTGAGCGCCCGGTGGGGACCCATAGAAGATACAGGATAGAAGATATCATCTGGTCGCTGGGAAAACAAAATTCTGGCAATTATTTTTCTTTCAAAACCCGTATTAATTGACATTAATGCATGGGAATTCCCTCGGGTGTTGTCAGCCGTTCGTTTTTGACGTGCAGGTTTGACCCCCCCAAAAAAACGCCGAGTGTTTTTTTTCTCACGTGCAAAAAATGATTGCGAACTTGCCAAACATGCTCAGTATAATATCGCAGTGTCCGTAAACTACGAGGCGAGAGATACAACCACACCGGATCAGTCTCCTCCATCTACGCCAGTCGTTTCCCGGTTACCCTGTCGTGGGGTCAGTCTGAACGAGCGCCACATTCAACAGGAGTTGTGAATTGCTTGTTTTTTCTTTCTCTCCGATTCTCCCACGTCGACAAAAAAAAGATACGAGGGGAAAAAATGGCATCCACTTGTAAGGGAGGCTGTTGGATATCTACCGTGGGCGACACGCAAGTGATCCTCATCTGTCTTCCCCCCCCCCTTTTTTTTGGGGGGGGGGGGATTGAGATAAATAAAGCTTATCAGTTAGAGCGCAACACGACCCCGACTGGCCGGGGCCGAGACCTCCACCGGTTGACGCGGCCGTGTTGCGCCCCGTCTAGCCGGTTGACCACGCCATCAGCAAATGATTTCTTCGTTGTGTGGTTTGAATTTTGATAACCATTGTTCCCTTTTCCCAAGTTTCTGACAAATTGGTGCTTCTTTCCTGTACAGTACACAGATCTGGAAAGAATGATGGCATAATTATCATGTTATCGTTCAATTTTATTCCGTCAAGCTTTCGAACTGTTGGACGATTGCAAGGTTCTTTTCTGTTACTACAAAATGTTGGCCTTTTTTACAGCAGCGATATGGTCATCGAACTATCTTGCGAGTTTAGTGGCTACAGTTCATCAGTTTTTTTTTTGTTTTACCTTATTGGACACTTGCCAACACCGAAAATACAAATCAAGCAAAACCTTTCAACAAAGATGTGCCTTTTTAGCTTTGGGTTGCGTTAAACATTTTCCAAGGAAGACTCTGTTTGGTGTTTACTATGCTTATTTTCCAAATTACTCGCTACCCAAAATACTCCACGTACGGGGAGTACTTCGGTACGGGCCCAGAGAGACGGTGATGTCGCTTTAAGGCGAAGTGTCATCGACGATGTGTACCAACGATACGGTAACACAATGGTAACGTGTAGGTTGTTCTCGTTAGGCCCAACACCTACTATTATTCTATGAGTTCACTTTTCTTGTTAGGTGTTGGGCGTCAAAGCCCAACACCTATTGTTATTGTAAGAATTCTACTTTTTTTTTTTTATTCAAGACACTTTCGTTTCTAGAACTGTTTGGCAAAATGAAAACATATATGAACTTCAATTGTCAATGCATGAATGCACAATCCACAGAAAATGTGCTTTTTTTGTAATTACGTCATTATGACGTCATCATGGGTCACGTGACGTCACTTGAAAGTTTAATAAATTTAATCTTTGAAATTCCATATAAAATCAACCGTGACATACCGGAATTTGAATTTTGCTCTTCATTTTATCTTGTGCGCGTAAAATCACGTGACCCTTCCTTCCGATCAAAACCGGAAGTGCCTAATAATTTAAAAGTGGAAGATGATATGGTTTCGACCGGAAGGAAGGGTCAAGTGATTTTGCACTTAATACTAAAAATAAAGACCCTGCAATATTTTATCGAATGCCATAAAAAACAAAATCAAATTTGTAGCAGTTGATTTTATATTGATTTTCAAAGATAAAATATGGAAATATTTATTTGCTTGTAATATGACACTTGATGACGTCATTGTATCCAGAGCTATATTTACTCTGCTATATATAGACAAATCTTGATTATATCTCTCACGGTTGATTTTTTAGCAATTGTTTAAGGTTTAAAGGTCTTTTCTTTATAACTTCCGGTCTGATGACGTCATCCATTTTTTTTCGCGCACAGGTCTTTTCTGCATTAAGTTCATCATGTATGTTAGGTTTGAAGCGATCACCGCAAATTTCGTCACATATCAAGTGATAATCAACATGAACAATC
This sequence comes from Patiria miniata, assembly GCF_015706575.1. Classification (NCBI taxonomy): domain Eukaryota; kingdom Metazoa; phylum Echinodermata; class Asteroidea; order Valvatida; family Asterinidae; genus Patiria; species Patiria miniata. Next base: position 37,640,550 of record NW_024037069.1, on the reverse strand, counting down.
AACATTAACATCAACAATCAACATCAACAATCAACAGCAACATCAACAATCATCAGCAACATCAACAGTCAACATTAACATCAACAATCAACAATTAACATCAACATCAACAATCAACAGCAACATCAACAATCAACAATCAACAATCAACAATCAACATTAACATCAACAATCAACAATCAACAGCAACATCAACAATCACTAATCAACAATCAAAATCAACATCAACAATCAACATTAACATCAACAATCAACGTCAACATCAACAATCAACATTACTATCAACAATCAACAGCAACATCAACAATCAACATCAACAATCAACAACCAACATTAACAATCAACAATGAACATCAACAATCAACAATCAACATCAACAATCAACAATCAACATCAACAATCAACATTAACATCAACAATCAACATCAACAATCAACATTACTATCAACAATCAACATCAACAATCAACATCAACAATCTACAATCAACATGAACAATCAACAAAATTGACTTTTGGTCGGTCGTATGAGAACGACCGACCAAAATTTGCAAAAAGAGAGTTCTCGTGTCACATTACTGGGTCTTATCGAATTTTGTGAATCCAATAACTAAACGTCGGTGGATTTCTTTTGTTCAATGTAAAGTGAATACTTTTTATACCGCTAGGAAATTAGCAATTGAAAAACAAAGCTGCTATATTTCGAGGTGAAATCCGAAAATAAGTTTCAAATTAAGTATGAAACTGCTCATCATGTAAATTGCGACACAGCAAAATATAAGTACGATGTTAAATCACTTCAATGTCCTGCAATAATTATGCAAAGTATATACTCACACGTTGCAGCGAGGTCCTAAATCTTGCCAAACCGAATCAGCAATAACTTCGACGTCGTTACCGTAAAGAGATCTGAGACGAAAGCATGTGGATTAACAATCTTAAAAGGTTTTTTTTTATATATATAAAAACCCATTTTTTAACGGATACACAGTTCAATGAATACTGTTTGGTAATCAAAATCATAAAGAGAATTGTTTTTGCACTTCATTTTCATTGGAACTCACACAAGCAGAAGCGAATTGGCTCTCGTCATAAACGGCCTGGCTCCAATTGAACGCAACTCCGCGTTGAACAAGTAACTATTCAAAGAAACCAAACCGAGAACACAAACTAGTTGATATACCTTATGGTCAAATGGACACGTGGATATTTGCACCAATTGGGTCCAAGCGATGTGTATATGGGGCATTTTTATTCAAACTGTCCCATTAAGTTATCTATAGTAAGTGAAGAGTTTAATCACCAAATTCCTTGCTAGGACTACTCACAGGTTTACTAGCTGCGTATCAGAAAACACTCGCTCATCAATTTCGGTTATTGGGTTGTCAGCAATCATTCTGCAAACAAAAGAAGTAAAACTTCTTCATTTTGATCGATACCACAATCTTGACTTGTTAAAGGCATATATATTTGCATTTACCCCAAAATTAACCTACCGAACTATCATCAAAAAGCTTACTTGATTTAAAGATCGTACTGGTACTAAACACCCCGTGAAATAATTCCGTCGGGCTTGCTGTCATTTAGAAGAAATCAAGAAATGTAGGAGATTTCCAACGATCAGTTAGTTGAGTGATTTTGGAAATTAAGAGTTAGAAATGATGACATCGCGTTTTGTGATTACAAGGTTTGCATGATTTTCACTGTTTTTTCGAGACGTGTGGTATCTTCCTAGCTGAAACTTCAAGAGGTTAGGTTTATAACATTCTACTTTGAATTTTGGATATTAGGTAGTGGTATTATTGGAAACAAAATGCATGGACAGCAAGTGAACTTATAAAGCTCAAGTTTGGTTTTGATATTTCCATTCACATTTGAGTTACATCACAGAGACGTCATTATAGGTTTTCCCGGCTATTTTTAAACGTTTATCGTTTGAATTCACCGATCCTATTATTCAAAATCGTCGAGCATAATCGATTTAGTGCACCTCGAATGTTTAACTTCATCTTTTCGTTAGACAATTTCAAATTTAGTTCAAGCAAATTAAAACACTTTGTGTCCCAGAGTATTCGATATCGTCTCGTCTTTACAAAACTTTGTTATTCAGAAATCAATCTCGTCTAATGCACCATAATTAAGGTTTTTCCAGCTATTTTAACACTTATAGCACGCGAATTCCCAATATCGATACTTTAATTTAGCATTCCGATTCGTCCAAATTCTTTGAAATTCGTCTCGTGAAGCAATCGGCGTTGAATTGAAAAAGCAAATTCGTTTTTTGTCATTCGTTTTAATGTCTCTGGTGACTTAAAACATTACGATTAAAAATGTGCCAAATCTTTGGACTTGCAATGTTTGCGCATTAATAAAATTTGAATTTGTTACAAATATTTCATTATAAATGAAAGTATAGCGGTAAATTTTGAGTTTTCTTTTACAATAAACATTAAAATCAGAAATTGAACTTTCACAATATGCTCTTTGCTTAGCATATGGAAATTAAGCATTAAGATCAAACACCTTCGTAATGTTGCTCTTTAATATATGTATATGAATAAAACAACAGAAATAAGGTATGTCTATCAAAAAACAACATTAAGAAGGTTTTTGAACTTAATGCTTAGTGTCCATGTCATTTCGGTGCATATTGTGAAATGTCAATTTTTGACTCGAATGTTAATTGTGAAACACAGCAATAATAATTCACGCCTTACAGCAAACTACTTTTATTTATACATATAAGGAAATATATGTTGAGTTATCATTGTTTTAATTCGCATAATTCTTCAAATAAGTCTAAATATTGGGCGCATCGTATACGATTTAAGTCACCAGGGACGAAAAGTAATGACAACAACATGAAAACGATTGACAAAAAACGAATTTGCTTTGTCAAATCAACGCCGATGGCTTCACGAGACGAACTTCAAAGATTTTGGATGAATCGGAATGCTAACAATTTGAATTATACTGAACCTTAAATGAAATCTAGTGGTGGCTTTCTGAAATTCAAATTGAGAAGTGAGCTTGGCGATGTTCGGGGACGAAATTAAAGTATCAATATAGGGAATTTGTGTGATAAAAGTGTTAAAATAGCTGGGAAAACCTATAATAACATATACGAGGACATTTTAAGAGTCTCCATTCGTGTTTTCCGTCTTTCATTTTGACACTTATTTTTTTCGATTATTTATTTAAAGCATTTTGCTTTGTTGATCTTAGTAATCTTTACTACCCTGTTTTGGTAATGAGCCAAATAGTACTTAGGAAAACAACCAGACTTACTTAACAAGAGTTTTAAATTAATTGATATCACACATTCGATGTCTGAATGCTGCTAACAGCTTAGACGAATTTGATCTGCAATGACGAATATTCTCGACCCAGTGTTTAAAGAGGGTGACCAAACTTTGAAATTAAATGGTAAATGACTAAATTGGTTTTGGTAAAAGCGTGCAAAAAGTTTCTCGGATGAAACTGATTGTTAGACTTGATGAATTTAAATGAAAATAGCCGGGAGAACTTATATTATCGATGTTTTTAGTTCACAAATATTCAGCTTGTTGCTTTAGAAGGTTGTTAAATTGTAATGTGAACATATTCTAAGGATATAACAAAAGGTAAGAATATGTATTTATTTTAAAAATGTGCTGTCGGTGAAAATATTGACTCTTGTTTTTTTTCACGTGTAATAACACTTACAAAGTCCTTAAGTTCTGAAGTCCAACAAACATCTCCCTTCTGAGCACTCTAAAGAAGTTTTGGTGGAGATACAGAGTTCGAAGTTTCCGCTGAAAACGCAAAAGTCCATCCGGGATGCTTGACAAATCGTTTGAAGACAGATCTCTGTGAAAAAAAGAATATAATTCAGATGATTCAAAATGATATTTTTAATCTATTTTTTAAGAAATAGAGTCAGAGCTGGGGGTTGGGGCTTGACCCCCAAACCCCTCTCTGGATCCGCACCATGCGATTTGTTAGTACATTTATTTTTTAATTTTAGCTATTATTTGACCAGGAAAAAAAAAAGATCTTTGAGTGAAGTTTATACAATGAACCTACAATAACTTACAGGGTGCCGAACACAGTAACGTTGGCAAACAGGTCTTCGGGCAGAGATGCAATGTTGTTGGAACTTAGAAATCTAGTACGAAACAAAATTAGATTTTAGCATATTTCAATTAATTTCACGAGATACTACAAACCTTCTTATTGCACCACTGACACACACTGATGACAGACAAGCAGAGTACATGAATGCACAACCCTATTGGGCAGTGAACCAGTCAAAATTTGAATTATGGTGTTTTTTTTTCAAAATTGACTGAACAGTAATTCACATATTAAGGTACAGAATATGAAAAATTCAAGACGAAAATAAAATTCGTTTTCACCGCTAAGAAAAAGAAGAAGACGTTATCTTGATTGTTTTAATAGGTTCCATGCAGTCAGCAGAATCAGAAAAGAAAAATGTTTTACTGGCAATTGACCTACCGCGGTTTGCGAATTATCCACGCCCCTTAGACAACCCTATGGTTATTTGTTTGTCTCAGATTTTGCACGTTCCGCGTCCATTTGTATAATCATGTATATATTTGACAATATTTCACAAGCTGCGTTGACGAGATTCTACCGCGATAGGTCAATTATATTTCAAATCTTGGCGTGACCATCTTTCCACGGTGAACAGATTGTCAATCAATTTTTAGGTTTATGTCCACATGTCAAAAATATGTATCAACGAAGAACACTTATTTGTCGGTCTCATCTAATGCCCCACGTTTCATACTTATACCTTTAAATGGAATGTACAACATTTGCTTTTGCTGCAATTTTCAAAAATAAATGGATGGGAGGATAAGTATGTAATAGCAAATATTGTTTCACGTTTCGGGTCCGGAGATGCTGGGAATCCAAGAAAACCAACCATGTTCTTGTAGTCTGGTTCCCTGACCCCACTTAAGATGAAACGGAGCAATGTATAGACTTTGGGGAATGGTAAGATCAGAGAATCAGTCTAGCACGCTTGTACCACTTCACAGGTGAGTAATCAATTGCAAGAAAGTGCGGCAAACTAAATGTGAACAATAGGAGCAGTTTAAAAAAACAGTCAGTTTTCTCCAAAGGTGGTCGCCGGGCCGACCAGCGTTGGGAAAAAAACAGTTTTCTTGAAATTGTCAGCACACCAGGAGCCACGATTTTATAGGATGCTTTAGACTGTCATTCCCTAACAATCCCGTCAGGCATTTTGTGATAATTTGATCATTTTGTTTTAATGTTTGCAAATATTGTATCTTCCCTTTAATTGCATATCAACATTATTTTATTTGATATTGAAATAAAACATAAGATTATACTTACACCTCTTGTACGCCTTTCACTCCGAGTAATGCATCGGCAGCCACATGTTGAATTTTGTTTCCACTGAAGTCCCTGTAAAAAAGAAAAATTCATATGAGCATCTCTGCCAATAAACAACAATTTTGTTAGTGATAGGATTGATTACACTAACCAGATAGAAGACGGTAGTGATCGATAGCGGATTGTGCGCCCTTTAACGACACGATTAGACCAGTTTGCCTGCTCTCACTAGCCATGGACAATTGTGCGAGGGCGCTCTACAACAATCACCATCGATGCTCTGCATTGAGCATTATCAATCTTGGGCCAAGACTACTAACCAACCAGCCAACCAACCTCCCATTTTTTTTTCCCCATCCTCTAGAAGATAATAATAAGATAACTTTTACCAGACTTACAGAGTCAGTACGTGATGTTCTCGGCCTGGACGATAGAAGAGCCTTGAGGGAATCTCCAACAACTCGTTGTTGTAGATTTTTCTATCAAATCAATAAATACATGCATTTGAATATTTTTATTTCGCATTAAAGAAAAGTTTGTAAGAAAAACCGCTACCGCGTTTCATTTCAAATACCGTACATCCAGGACGAAAATGAAATATTTATGGGCTAACCAATGTTTCATCATCATCATTTTCCTAATCCATCATGGGGGACGTTGAGTAGCCCAGACCAGGCGATCAGATGCATACTGCATACGTGGACAAGGGCGGCATGGCTGGTCTGTCATCCGGTAGCCATTGGACGTGACAAAGAGGAATGACGCCCTTTACCGGTCAATTCGCCTCGTGGAATGGAACATTTCATCTGTCACTCATGAAATTTTCGTACCATTGCACTCACAAACATTCATAATTTGTATATTATTGTAACGTCTGTTGTGAAACTTAATAACGACTATACTTACACACGAATGTAGGAGGAACCTCCACTAAATGTGTATGGGCTGATGCTTCTGATACTATTATTAGATGCGCTGAAGTCAAGCCTGTCATACCCAAAAGAAAAAGGAAAATATGCCGTTTAATTACACATACTTCCCAAAAGACTGATAGAATCATAAGACAATAAACGTAATAGATACCTCGTTCCTACATGGCTTTTGAGTAGTATACGCTTCTACCAGCTAGCTACTCTTTCCCTGTAGTTTATAAGAGGGTGTAATGTTAACGTTAGTACAAGGGACGTGGGACATTCAACCCCACTGTTTGTTGGGTTGTTTGTTTGTTTGTTGGGCTGTTGGGGTTTGTTTGTTTGTTGTTTGTTTGTTTGTTTGTTTGTTTTTTGGGGTTTTGGGGGGGGGAGGGGTATTGACAGTCACATCAATGGCAATGGCAATGGCCGTCAATAATTTCCCCCATTTTTTTAAATAAACATCAACATAATTTCCTAACCAAACCTGCATCTGGTTTAAAATGATGAAATATCTAAAATACGGCCTACCTGACACCCTTTACCGGTCAATTCAACAGTGATACTGTGAGAATGGGCGTAAAATGGGCATAATGTACAAGTTAATGCACGTTGCCGGGAACTGCATACTTGTTGTATGCAGTTCCCCATCACTGCACTATATAAGAAGATCCCCAGCCTTTCGAAAGTGACATTTCAAGATTGTGTATATATAAAGCCCCTAAAACCTTGTCTCGGTTATGATATCGCTGAGGGGAGCATACTTATAACATTAAGTTAAGAAATCATCATCATCAAGTCGGCCATCAAATGGGTTTATGATGTGCTGGGATCGAATGGTGAAATGAGCAGCTCCATTCTCACTGAAGTGTCCCATTTATAGCACGGCGTCTCCCCATTAGCCTCTCCTAATCAAATCCTGTCTTCTCGCGCTGACCCTGTTTTTACAAGACAGAGGGTATAGGCGGGCCCCTGTCGCCTAAACCAGGTGTTTTGGCATGTAGAACTCGTTAGCCTTGGCGTAGCAGTCTGCCTACGAGAGGGACAACTGATCACAAACCTGGGTATAGGTAGAACTTAGCCTTGGTCGGCAGTCTGCCTGTAGGGCTGGAATCCTGATCCAACTTATCCAACGGTGTTTCAAAGTTTGTCATTGGTTTGATAGAGGCTAGGGAGGGGACCCAACTATCTTCACGGCTCAGATGAGGACTTGCGAACCTCTCGGCTTTTAATTTCGCATCGTAAGGCTTATTAAGGCTTACCCAATGACAGATCCACCGACACCTTTCATCATGTCTGGAGTCAACTCCGTCAGCCCATTCATTGACAGATCCCTACAAGGTTTAATAAGTAATCATGTTGACATTAGGTACTACGCATGGAAATCGAAAACCGGTCAAGAGGTTCCTAATAATCATATAATCGCATTGAGACGGGGGGGGGGAGTGATATTGAATGAAGGCGTGCCCCTGCTATAGGGGGTCGGGGCACGCCCCTCCCCCATTCTAAGGAAATTTTTCAATAACTTTGAGAACTTTAAGTCGATTGTTTATTATGTTGCCCCATTTTACTAGACTAGGTATACAAATTGTCAGCGGCTGAACTGCCAGTGTAGCCTTAATTCAATGGCATTTTTAAATCTCAAAAGCAACAATCATTACTATGAGAAAACTATAGAAAACTGTAAGCAGCTTTAGCCTATTGGTGCAGCGTCAAAAATATGAGATGTCAGAATCAAACAGAATAAAACATTAAGAATTTTTTTTTTTTTTTTAAATTCATGGACATCTTCAACTCGTACCTCTGGGCATCAGTCTCTCTTGCGATAACTGAATTTAAAAGGAAAAATCGACTTTGAGTGAAAATTTGCAAATAGTCCAGGCAGTAACCCGTGAACACACAATAGTAATTATCTGTCTGTTTGCATCAAAGGGCGTAATACTTAACAGATTTTATGACTGGTATAGAAAACTGCACGGCAAGTAACAACATAAATGTTTCTGGACATTGCATAAAAAAAAACTTACAGGCGGATTAAGCTGGTAAGGCCGCTAAAAGCTCCTGACTCGATGGCAGATATCTGATTGTTCGCCAAATACCTGGCATTGATTAAAATACAAAAAGGTCACCTTATTGCGCATTTTCCCCAGATAATTAAACAAGCATTGAATATGCCGTTTTAACAAGTTTAAACTTCTTATTAGGAAAAAATTGAGTTGGTTTATGACTTGGTTGAAAAAATTGATATTTTTTTTTATCTTCAGCACAGCATAACTACAGATTAATTTAAAATTGCCTCCGGCGCTCTTCAATAAATGTGATTTGTTTTCAAAATAAAAAGAATCAATTTCAGTTTTCTCGGCTACTTTAAAACAGTTTTCAGTCCGATTCACCAATTTTAATATTCACATTCGTCGTGGAGGAATTTCACGTGTTTTTCGTAAAATAAGAGTATTCGTTGCTACAGACCAAATTCGCCTTAGCTATTGCTAAAATAATGACAGCATTCAGAGATTAAATTCGTCTGTCAATCAATTTAAAACGTGTGTTATGCGTAAACTAGTCTGGTGTGTGTGTATTTTCATTATGTCATCGAGCACAATTTGGAACATTTGTTCGCATCATGTTATCAGATCAAGATGATTTTCCTAGCAGTTATCAAAAGAAAAGGCAATTTTGGACCCCCAAATCAAATTTCGTCCTTTTTCCTAAAAATGTTCACACAACTCAAAGTACCCATCAGAGTCCAGAAATGAACACCATTTGGCACATTCGTTCGCATGATGTTATCAGACTAGAAGATTTTCCCAAATCAGAGCAGTTACCAGAAAAACAAATAAATATATGACCAAGAACAACAAAACATAATTTCTAACATAATTTTAAATGTTTGAAACAGTAAACATAGTGTTAAAATGAAAGAAGAAAATGCCACAAACCAGTGGTGCACCGGGGGGGGGGGAGGCCTCGGGGTGCTTTAGCCCCCCCCCCCCCCGAAGAAGTTTTCATTTTTTTTAGTCCCACGATTTGGCCTTGGTTATATGAATGTGTCCTTTGTTCGAGTAGTATAATAGGGGTGTAAGTGGCGTCACCAACGTCAAAATAGGCCGCCCTTCAAAAAAAACCCAAATAGGCCGCCCTTTAAAAAAAAACCCAATTTTTTTTTCTGCGGCCAAAAATTTGGCGCAAAATTGTTTGAAAAAATTCAACTTTTAACAAGTTTATAAAAAATAATTTTTATGAACCCCCCCCCAAAAAAACAAATCCTGGGTGCGCCACTGCCACAAACTAAGAGAGCCCATCGTTCTCTGTGTAACATGTATGCCCAAAACTGATTCAAACGCAGTTTTAAGAAGACAAAAGCAAAAGAAACAAACAATAAATTTATGAAGAAACTAAAAAAAGTGGAAAATTATTCTTATCAGCGGCCTGTATGCCTTCTACTGAAGATGTCACAATGAAGTATGACGAAAGTAAACAAAGTTTGGATTAAATTGGGGGCATCAGTTTTCTGAATATCACGGTTCGGCGTAGACGAAACGAAATCGAATACTCCTGGACGAATATGTCAGCTCATGGTTTGAATTTGCCTCTACCAAAATCGAAATTGTATGAAAAAAGGACGAAATTAAATATTGAAATTGCACTAAATTGATTTTGCTGGACGAATTCGAATGTAAAAATCGTTGAATTGGAAAGGAAAACGTTTGAAAATGCCAGGAAAACCTCTTCTTATGTTTTATTTCAACGCCAAAAAAAATAGTTGCATTACCGCTTTTAGGGGTAAACATTTCTGTGAAAAAGTTCTTACTTTGGGATGATTAGCACCTCTAAAACACGAACGTAAACATCATTTATATGCAACGCAGTGTAAATGAGGTAATTTATAGGCAACACATGCACAGCGAATACAAGGTAATTAATAGCAACGCAGTGTACGGGTGGCCCCAAAAAAGTTTACACTTTTTCACCAGACGAAGATTTCTCAAAATTGAGGAGACATATTGAAATTGTTTTAAGATATTCCTTAACTACAAGGTCTTTGGCGGAATATGGTTGAAGTGGCATTTGAAAATACCGCCTAAATTCAGAAACGACGGCCATTTGAGAAACGGTCAAAATCCAGTTTGTGCACATGTAAGTCTGTGAAACATAGTCAAAACAATATCACTGCTTTCGCAAAGAAACACCGGCAATCGTGGACCCCCTATTGTCCCTTATCCTCATTCCTTTGTTTGTACTCCTACTTTTTAGCACCAGTTCTCATTGGTTTTGTACACGAATTTCAATCGTGGACTATCGATCAATCGTGGACCCTTTGTTTGTGCCCTAACCCTTTTGTCCCTAGTCCGCGATTGCCCGTGTTTACATACCCATGTATACACGCGTGTGGACTAACTGGCTTATGACCATTTTTTTGTATAGCGGCCATCATTGCTTAATTTAGGCTCTATTTTTAATGCCATTTTACACCATACGCCATATTTTAGGTACCTTCAATGGTACTATGTTTTATTAACCCGTTCATTTGTTTAATTAAACTAATAACGCACATATAGTTGCCAAATATGGCACTAACAAGTTTGAAGTCGGCAATTTCGTCTTAAAAATATGGGTACGTCGGGTTATCGTACACACAATTGTCCTGGAGACAACACTACCAAAGTACAGAAAGTCGTACGCAAGAGCTCCACAGCAATTATCGCTGACGCCATTATGATTCCATAATTTCTCACTGTGTCACACAGTGAAATAACTAAACAGCGTCGTTGTATTGTGAACACATACAAGCATATAAGTCGCGTTCTTGCACACTTTATGCAAGTCAGCATAGATATCCTTGAACCACTGCCCCTGCTTTGCATAACAAGTGCACATGAATGAACGATTCGACTTTTATTCAAAGACATTTATATGTACAGTCACCAGACTCTATTCAGTAAAGTCCCCGTCAAAACGAAAGTAAACAATCCACTTGCATAATGCATGGCTATGTCGCCTTGCAGAAAGTGTGGAAGAACGCGACTTAAATGCTTTTATGTGTTCACAATACAACGACGCTGTTTAGTTATTTCACTGTGTGACACAGTGAGACATTTTGGAGTCATAATGGCGTCAGCGATACTTGCTGGGGAGCTCTTGCGTACGACTTTTTGTACTTTGATACTGTTGTCTCCAGGACAACTGTGTGTACGGTAACCCGACGTACCCAGATTTCTAAAGACGAAATTGCCGACTTCAAACTTGTCAGTGCCATATTTGGCAACTATATGTGCGTTATTAGTTTAATTAAACAAATGAACAGGTTAATTAAACATAGTACCAATGAAGGTACCTAAAAGTAAACATAACAGCATAGAAGACCGACAGACGAACATAAAATGTTACAAAATAAACATATTGTCTGGATAATTATTTAGGACGTCACCGGCAAGTTATCACAAACTTGGTGTCAAATAGATCATGGGAGTTACTTTTCTTTGACTTTTCATACAAGTTTACATAAACTTTAACTGTATGACCTGCAGTGGCGTAAGAACTCAAAATCTCAGTGGGGGGGGGGGGGGGGGGGGTGGTGGGGGACAGCTCCCCATGAAACGTGGGGGGGGGGACAGCTCCCCATGAAACCTTGTCGCCCTCCTCCCCCCACTGAGATTTGGAGTTTCTAAAAAAAAATCATTGATCTACATGACGCCCCCCATAAAATGTTCCAGCCCCCCCCCCCCCCCCCCCCCCCCCCCCCCCCCCACTGAAAAATTCCTGGCTACGCCACTGCGGAGCTGCCCTGCAATTCATTCCTGAAATTATTGTTGCATTCCTTATTAGTTCATTAACTTTATATTAGAATCAACATTATTATCTATGATAACGAATTTGGCGGGAAACAGAGCTTTCACACAGTGACTTTACTGGTCAGGCTTTTCCTTGGTTTCAACACTGGTGACGGAGTCTCACAACATTAACTGGGGGAACCAAGTAAGCCAAAGATTCTAGCTGAACCGAGTGGGCACGGTACGAGCTATCGCTTCGCAGAGACGGCCGGAATGAAGCGGAAGCGGACCGCTACAGTCACGGGGAAGCAACAGCTGAACGGGGCCAGCGAGTGTACCGGATCACACTACAGTTCGAGCCATGGTCTGCATGGTCAACCGGGACCAGTGGCGTAGCCATGAATTTTTCAGTGGGGGAGGGAAAGGGTGGGCGCTGGGGGAGGGGGGGGCTGGAACATTTCATGGGGGACGTCATGTAGATCAATGATAATTTTTTTAGAAACTCTAAATCTCAGTGGGGGGGGGGGGGGGGGGGGGACTGGGGGCGACAAGGTTTCACGTAGGCTATACCCTAGGTCTAGGCTGTTCATTGGCAGACACAACTTTACGGTTTGTAATAAGCCTACTTACAACATAGCAAGCCACGTATGGTTCCGGAATGAATTTGTCTTCAGTGCTGTCAGCTCATTTTTATTGAACTTTCTGTGTAGAAAAAAAAACAGGATTTTCAAGAAATTTCGATAAAAGTCGCTAATTATACAAGTATATAGATAACTCCAAGTATATTACTTTGCAGATTTCTATGGAAAAAAGCTGGGAAAGAAAACATAAGAGTTGTAGGCCTAATGCAGCATTAGTGCATACATTAAATTTATATTCACATTACAATTTTAAATTCATTGGTTTCTACCCAAAAAGGGTTATATTTTGTTATTCATTACAATCTTGAATGGCACTTTTTATATTGAACTACAATTTTAGGCGGGATAGTTTCACAGGGTATATGATAAAAAAGGTCCTATCTTCACTTTGAGCAAGTGTTTTTTGGTCATTAAATCGGTGGGTAGGCCTACATTTATTTTCCGAGTAATTTCAAATGATTCTGCTAACTTTAAAGGGGGGTGCACCCTAAAAAAATAATGAGACATTGAAAAAACACCAATCGCTCCAGGCTACGTTATCATTTTTGTTTCACTTCAGCTTTGGAATTAGGAGAGGGACGCTTGTGTCCAGACGAACGTAAGCCGATATCCACAATCCACACTGCCTTCGAAATCCAGCCCTGAATTCATTCCATGCACATCAACGTCGTGCTCAGAGTGCAACCGTGCCATATAATACGCGTACCACTTCAGTGTGTGTACGTGTACGCATACTGCAAAGACTAGCTGCAGGCGCGACACCGGCGACATGGGCCAAGTCTAAATTCAGCTTAAGCATGAAGAAGCAACATACAAATCTCTTAATTGTCAATGACATTTTTGGCTCTGAAGTCTAAATTAAAAGAAAACCGTTCAACGACATCATCAGCTTTGAAAATTCGTTCGGAAAAAAAAATCAAACTTCATAGGGATACTAACTTTTCGCGGCTATTATATGCAATTGCATGTATGGATAGGGTGCAGGTGTACTATACTGAAATAAGCCTACTACTGATTTAAAACCACACGAGCTAACTTACAGCAAGGTTGTGTCATGTGGTATTCCGTTTGGCATCGATTTCAGACCTTTTCCATTGCAGTTTACAATTTTCTTAAAACTGTCACACTCGCAGACGTGACAGGCATCATCTTCTGTCGTTGCAAGACATAAAGGTAGTGTGCAGAGTAGAGCGAGACATAGCCAATGTATTCCTGGAGACTTCTCAGGCTCCTTGCGTCTCGTAATCTGCGCCATCACTGATGCGTCGGTCTGCACGGTTTAGGCTTATATATCACTTGTGTTTTGTTTCTGCTGAGGTTCTGGTTTAATGCTATGATAAGCATTGCGTCAAGGTTTTACTTCCGGTTGTGCTGCAACAATGAAAGTCCCTTTGTATGGTGTACTATAAAGGACACCTATCTGTTATCGTCGTGCGTGTGGACACTATTTGCAAACGTTCAAAAGTGAAACTGTCCAAACATCATGAAATGTCCTTATTTGTATTAGTGAATAATAGAATCAGCATCCTGTGACGCGTTGCTTCTCGTACAAAAGCTAATGCTGTAGTTTCGGGAAAAGAGGAATCATAACCGATTCCTCGCGTTGGTTCGCGCTTTCAACACAAACTATATCACTCTTAACACTGAGTGTTGAATCCAACACTTAAGGTTCGGTGAGTGACCACGCTTTGAAAGTATTGAATCTAGCATTGTAAATGTTAAATTAAATGTAAGTGTTTATTCAACTTTTTTCAAAGTGTTAAGTTTGAAAGTGTTGCATCCACAACTGTTGAATTAGCAGTTTAAGCGTTGGATTTAACAATTTAAAATATGCTGGATTTAACACTTTCAAAGTGTGGTCACTGATCGATCATGTAAGTGCTGGATTCGTTATTTCAGTTTAACATGCTTTGCGTTGAGAAAATAATCTTAAATATACACTTTCAAAATTTTCTCAGCAAGTGTATCATCCATTGAGCTTAAAATTCGACGGGTTTCTTTAATAACCTGCTTCAGACTTTTGTTTTCTGTTTGCTAATAATGTCAGTTACCTTAAATATTTTCCAAACCACTTGTGTATAGTATATGAGTTTTATTATTTGACGACACGTTTAAGTGCGGGGGATATAAGTATAGGTAATGTGCTATGCTTTTTTACCTTTTCATTTTTAAGTTCATACATTTTCAGAATTTCATGGTTAAACAGGCCCACCGAGGTGTAAAAGAATTACGAGGCAAAAAGGGAACAAAACCAAATTCCAGAAATAAACGCACGGGTTTTACTTTAGGGAAGAAAGTGGGTGAATATGAATCAAAAATTACTCATTATTACTTGTATAACGAAAGCACGTTCATTGGTGTCAACGGGTGTTTGGTTTCGTATCGTGAGAATAAAAGATGACAATTGAAGTCATCAGTTTTTTTCCATTAATTAGAATTGTCTGACAATGCATGCGCTCAATTGGTTAGGGAAGTTCTACCAAAGTGAAAGTATTTCGAGCGAGTTGAAAGAAAGTCAAGGTGAGGTAAAAGAAAATACTTGAACACGCACATGCTTTCCGGTATCCATATATGAACAATGATTCACTGCTAGCTTTGACGAATACTGATACAATCTGTTTCGTTGAACATATCTGTGTTAAAATGTCGCAGAAAGTGCGCATGTAAAATACATGTTGAAGTTCATGACAGAAAGAAGGAAACAGCTGCAGGAAATGGCGCCAGAGTTGTTGTCCAGCCGTGCGAATAGTCCCCGAGCAAGTATATCGATAGGAATGAGGTATTCTGTACCCTTCAGAATCCCCAGTTTTCAGTCAAATATCCCCAGGGCTCCAATACCTGACTTCTGGAGGCACTCAATGGTGATGAAGCCAATTTTAATAGTTTTTAAGAATCAAAATTATATTGTCTTTTCAAATGATATTCACTATGAAAGATATTGCGTGTACCTAGTTAATAACGAGGGTGAAATATTTAATTCTGTTTAATCTGTGGATGTCTACCTGTCTTGTAATGCTCAGGCGAAATTTGCAGAGTTTGTCCAAAAATTACGCCCTTTTTTCTCTGGGTCAGGTCAGGGGACATGTGCGGACCTTTTGATTTCCCTGGTTAGGGAATATCAAGTGAAAACAAAACAGTCCCAATTTCGATTTCCTCCAGACAACTTTTCCTCACATGTTGCTATCACTGCTGGTGGCTCAAATACGGAAAAAAGTCCACGCAGTAGGCCTACGTTAAGGCCTATTTTGAGCCACAAATGGGTCTTGCTACATGTACATACAGGCCACGGCATGCCCGTCTGCTTTTCTAGATTTTACAACCTAAAAAAAAACCCGAATTATTGCCACTAATCATCAGTTTTGTGAATGTGTGGTCACGATTAATAATTGGTTCTGACGTGCATGAAAGAAATAAAACATTGATCCCAGCTGAGTGTAATGTGTAGCCAGGCGCGGCCACGGTGCACAGACAATCGTGGCTGCCATTGACTTCGGGTCGGAAGGACCGTCCGCGGAAACGCGTGCAGAAATTCATTTTCCCAGCACATAGCTGCTGTAACAACCAAATGATATCCGCATCAATCGTTAATGAGTTAAACTATTTCAGTATAAATCGTACTAGCCATAAAATACAGGAATTAGACGAGAATAATTGAACTATTAATCATGTATTGCTTAGTGTGAGTGCTGAAGTAAGTAACCAAATAAATGAAGGAGAGTAATATAACTATAAGCACTGTGAATATAATTGTTTAAGCAATGCAAACAAATACATACAAGCTGTAAATAATCATTAAAACTATTCAAATTGAAAAATCACCCTAATAAACCTCTACAGTAAATGTTTCGGATCAAAACAGAACAGCGTTCAAAAATTTCACTAAAATTGCAACCTTTGAATAAGAATATTTTGAAACAGAAAATGACGTTTAAGCAAGACATTCATCGCAATACGGAACTCTCGGCCTCTGTCCCTATGCTCGGAGTGTTGTCTTTTAAATTACCAATGTTTCTTGGGGATTCAAAGTTGTGGCCAAACAAACGCTCAGCCTTGTTGGAAATGTAGTGTTTTTGTCTTTGAATTAAGCTCCGGTGCTCATATGCAGTCAAGCGGATGGAATAAAGCCGTCCGTGGACAAACATGTTTAGCACATGAAATTATTCTCAGAGGCAAAATATGCATAATTGGCAATGTTTTTTTCGTCACTTACGTTTAAAGATCAATATTTTATTACCATTTAATTGAATTTTTGAAATATGCTCAACAACTAGGTGAAAATTGCTGGCAAAAGTTGGTTTCCTTCTTTTTGCACCACCATGTATAGACATTTCCGGATCTATGGTTATTAAGTACCCACAAAGCCTACTAAGCCACTTAGCCACATAAAGCACCGCGATTACAGCTGGAGCTAATTAAGGTGAACACAATTAATTAATTCTATACTTGAGTTGTCACTCTTCATACTTTATCATAAGCTTATCGATAAGCTTCTATATTAGCACAAAGTAGCGCAAAGCCTGCAGTAGTATACAAAGCCTTAAATGAACTTAACAATTGCGAGAACTCAAACGGTTTCCACACTGCAAGAACTGCAGTGTTAAATTTACACCATTGGTATCTATATAGGACCATCTGGTGTTAAATTTTACTGGTGTTGTCATATATAGATACCGAATGGTGTTAAATTAACACTACAGTTTTTGCAGCGCATTAAAATTGCAATATGGAGGAAGATATTATGAAGTTGTATGCATTATGAAGTTGTATAATCATGAAGCATAATGTCTATTGCTATATATATATACGGTCATCAAACAAAGTCCAGTATACATTTGTACATGTATACTTCCAACGAAAGTGAGCAATATTTTAAGCTGACATTAAAATATACTTTATAATCAAAACATTACTTTATTCAGCAGTAGCTAATTTTCATGTAATTTGTAGTCCAGAAGTGAGCCAAAAATTTGTTAAATTCTGCCAAAAATCGTTTTGCTGCCAAAAAAAAGGAAAACAAAATAAAAATATATTTACAAGATTTGAAAGACAAAATATACATACATTGCTTCAACATTAAATTTTCATCAGGGTAAATGAAAATAAAATAATATCGTTTTTATAATTGGAAAACGGTTTTAATGTTAATTTCAGTTTGTTTATCATAGAAAGAACTGTAAGCGGTAGGCGGAATTTCCATGGAGAATGACCACTTCCTTCGTTATTGTTGTCATTTTACCACTATATAAAAGCAAAATCCATTCCGATGCTCAACAAATATTCTAAACTTCCTTCTCCATACTTTTCCTTTCCTTACAATCGTTGTTTTACATTTGTCGCTTGAGCTGCTACTACAACATAACGGATTATAAAGACACCAGAAATTACCGATATCGCAATTTTTGACGATGAAAAGTTATCATCATGAGCTACAGATTAATCATTGATCTTCACAATCACAGTCAAAATCACAAATCTCAAATCTTAATGAAAAAAAGCTTGGCTTGATGAAATACATTACAGCTTGAATCACAAACTAATATATTATCTTAAGAAAAAAAATAACTACAGAAAAATAACATTTCACAGAAATATAACTCAATCAGTAAAGTCTGTAAATCCCAGATTTCGCAGATTTCAAAAAAGAGCCTTTCTGACCTCAAATCTTGCAACCAATAATCAGTGAATCTCTGATTAAAATAAATTTGAACTATACAGATAGGCCCCACTCTCCACCGTTGCCATAGAAACTGCTCATCAAACCAATTCCGAGGCTTGCTCAGTAGTATCGGATCTCGTTCACGACACAATCGCCAGCTATCTGCAAAGCGGTGATATTTTGAAACGGCAGACGATGCTCGTATTCGAAGAGATGCAAGCCATTCATAGCGACCTTGAACTTGTCTCTCTCGCAAAGGAACATGATCTACACGTACATATATATAAGGTACGTTGTTTATACATAAAATCACAAATCATACAATATAATGATTCGCAAAGGAGGGTGTCACACGACATCACCACAACCTCTCAAAAATCACGACAGCCCAACCGCATCAGATGTTTTCCCCAAGGCCGGTGATTTTTTTTGTACGTGCCCCCCCCCTCCCCTCCCCCCTCCCTAAAAAAAAATTCTTTGCCCCTCACTTGCCCTCCAAATTGTAGAGTCTGGCGCCGCAACTGCTTACATCACACACAGTTAGGCCGACAATTATTTAACACCCCACCCCCAAAATGAAATGAAATTTGGATGTTCTGATCGTAATTACTTGGTATCTTGCTTTAAACAATGAAATCAATTAATAAAATAACAGGCCAAAACAAGTAAACCAACATACTAGACTGATCGGTTGTAATTAAAAGAAATTGTACTCCCCTTGTAAACGATTTTCAGCTTGTGTCGGCTTGGAAATTAGGACTAATGAGGACTAAATGACGTACAATTTTGAAAGCGTTCAAATCAATATAATTGTTCACGCCAATGATCTCTATCACGTCAATGATCATACATCTACGATCTCTATCCCAGTGCAAACTGTAAAATTTTAATCGAATTTCTTTTGCTTTTTTTCAGAAATTTTATTCATTTTGAAAGTTCGCCGAAGAAAGGGAGACCATCGAGTGAAATTTAGAAGTACCATAATGTTGTAATCTTTTCGGTGGTTAAAGTCGCGTTGTCCATGTGTTTTCTTCTTACAAATTTACAAGTTGTATTTTTAAAGAATTTTTCAAATTGTTATAACGTGTACATAAAGCATTGCTTGGTCGATTTTGCGTACGAGCATACTCTAGGGGTTAGGCGTTGTTATGATTTGATACGCGATAACCCGCCGCTGCGATAACCCTCCGCCGCGAGAGGGCGTTATCACGACCAACCAATATCAGGCCGTGTCCGAACCAGAGCTACGGCTACGTCTATTGTCAGCGCGTCCCCGCGTATTTTCAATGGGCGCAAACCTAGACCTAGCTCTAGACCGCTGATTTGGATACAGCCTCACCCACGAACTGCCAAGATTTTACAAGATTCCCTAGACGTTGTTACTGGCAGTTCGTGGTGATATTGGTTGATCGTGATAACGCCCTCTTGCGGCGGCGGGTATCGCGGCGGCGGCGGGTTGTCGCGTATTCATCATAACAACGTCTAGCCCTACAGACTAACGCGCACAAACAGATCCTCCCGCCATCCGACTGGTTCCCGGCCCCTGTGTTATTGACTCTAAATGGGGTCTAGAACCAGTCTAACGTTCTAGAACATATTTATCGTTGTGTCGCAAATGCTTCGCAATATTTTTGGGTAATTATTCCCAAACGCGGGTTGAATTTTGTTCTCAAAGTCTCATTCAAAATTAATGTAAATAATTTTTGTATTGTTGAGTTAGTGAATTGCAGATTTTTTTTCGGGGTTAGCCCTATAATAGCTGGGACATTAAATCCTTGCCCTTCAACTGAATACTGCAATTTAATTTGCAATCGATTTTTCTTATATTCAAGATGAGTGCAAGGAAATTCTACTTATTACGAAAAAATGAGTAGACATCACGTGAACAATACCACTTGTTAAGAGAAAGATGCATACAAAATATTCCTCGAGAGTAAAAAAAAATATATACGTATTGTTCAGGGAATTATTTTTTTCAGACCATTTGAGATTTTTCCTATGATACACCTGTAGAATGATGATAATTTACATAGACCCATAAATAGTATCAGAAACAGGTCTGCCACTAATTAGAGTCGTTTCTCCTTCAGTATGCGATGTGTTGATTGGTCTACAGGATCGCGAAGTCTTCCATACAGCCTTCACTAAGGTCCAAACGGCGCTTCCTAAAAAATACAAACGAATTGGAATAATCGGATTGGTAGTAAAAACAATCGGTGATCAAAATGAGGAAACATAATCCATGAGTTTGCCATAATACGGTATTTTTATCCGACTTCAAAGTTTTATGTCATCAGAAATTGTAAGTTTAATTAATAAAAAATAAAATAATGTGGTACACTGGTTTGTAACGGCTTATACTTTGACATGGATCCTATATCAACGAAAGTGGTGTTTGGAGTGAACGGCCTGGATTATAAGCTAACTTATTCTCAACCGAATTTCTTAATTTCAAAAAAAAGAAATAGTTCAAATCACCTGCCACAAAGATAACTATGTTCAGGTTGATAACAATCAGGAAGATGACCAGAAATTCCTTTCTTGCATCGCTGGACTGGTTCTCTTCATTTGGTAACAGAAGCAAAGATGCTGCCGACAGATTCAGGAAGATGGTAGTCAGGGAACACATCTGAAGACGGTGCTCTGCCGCATCCTTCATTGGTTTCAAGTAAGCATGGGCGATAAGAAAGGCCACGGATAAGACAATGGTAGCAAAGAGCGTGAAATGATCATCAGCACCGAACATCAGAACGAAGACAACTTGGAGGACTTTGCGAGCAAGTTCCACAATCTCCCAATACCAGAACTGCTCCTTGTAGTTCTCACACAAGAAACTAACCCAGGTGACCTTATTGTCGTCAGTCTTTTCTCGGTCCGACTCGGGGAGAGCTGAACTTGTCACGTCATCATGTTCAACATCTTCAGATTGCACACCGGTACCTTCAGAAGTATTTATTTCTTCAGAATTGGCGTGACACAAAAGTTCGGTATCTGACTCAGGATCAAGATCAGATTCGTTTTGGTAACCAGACTGATCAGTCTCACTACAACCTCTTGAATTACAGGTGTTCAAACTATCTGGCTGATCAGTTTGAGCTGCAACGTCACACAAGGGCTGCCCAGCATTGCAATCATCTGACGGTGCAGAGGAGCATTGATCAGATCCCTTGTTGCTTCGACAACTTGCCCACAACATGAGGAACAGTGCCAACGGAAGGCCAACAACATAACACAGGGACACTTCGGCGGCGTAGTTGTAGCTGACATGCTGATTTGATTCGCAGTCGATGGAGTAGTCCGATCGGAGTCGCAGGACTTTGAAGTGATCGGTGTCATCTAGGTAGAACTCGTCACATCCAGGAGGCAGCAAGGTAAAAATGGCACTCGATACGCTTGGATATGTGACAAACAGAAGAATAACCACAACCAGGTAACAGGTTTGTTTAGTTTGAGCCAACATATTGTTGCAAACCTCCTTGGACAATTTGGTCATTTTCAGGTAACTTTTCTTGCAACCGTACACACTCAGTGCCAACAACACTACAAAGACAACGAAGCTCATACCAGTTATGAACTCTATGTAAATAGTTGGGTATGTGAAATTTGGGAAGTAGCATCGAGGGCTAACGATCAATTGCGCAATATTCACCTCTAACAATCGGAAAAATGAACCAATGTTAGTAAGTGCCTGTGGCCAATGAATCCCATCCAGTGCTTCGAATATCTCGCCCATGATCTGATAGAAACCAAGTACGATCTTGAATCTGGAGAACAACACATTGATGGCAGAACGCCCTCTACGCCGATGTCTTCGAAGGTCCCACATCACGATGATAATTATTACAACAATAACTACCAGAGCAGCCACAATCTCTAAAAGAAACACATACCATCTGGGACATTCAAAGCATCTGTTAAACCAAGAATAGTAGTTGGCAATGCACTGAGAGCACAAGAAATCCTCATAACCAAATTCACATGTAGCATTTATTCCGTCACCCCCATTCTGACACGATTCTTTTCTTGGACATGGATGAACTTTTGGCAAGGCACCATTAAACCTTACCGTGCTTTCGTCGTAGCTCTCGTTATGTATGAGGATATTTTGTACATATTTCTCGTAGGATTGATAGTTGTCGACCGAGCCCCAGTCCCAAGTCCACCAGAATCCTGGCAGAAGATGTTGATATTCTTCCGAACAGTCAGTTCCTTGCAACGGACAGGCGAAGCATTCACCAAACCGATCTTTACGGTAGTAATTCGACACACAGGGACACGCGCGGAATCCTGCGTGGCGGCTTGTATCCGTGCCTGATGGACACACCACGCAATCTCCGATGGTTTTACCAGGGTGAGCTTCTGGTGGAACGTATGTGCCATTATTGCAGAAAAAACAATTGAGGTCTGCTCCTCTCTTCACAACTTGTCCTGTTCGGTTTTGAAAAAAACCTCCTGAAGGAGACATCAAAACAAACTATTTTATTGTATTTATATGCCTGTCGAATATGTTGCATTGCTTTAATAGTACAGTTTTGTTACATTTTTATTTTAGAATAAGCTTTAGGGCAGTGCTTTTTCTGTTAAATTGTGCTGAGTTAGTTTTCGTAGGGTTAATCACAGTATTTACACAATTTCCAACCATGTAAATAGTAGTTTAAATCTTGAATGAAACTGATTGGGTTTGCTTGCCAACTGCAGAAGCCGAGACCGACTTAGAATGTTATTATCTGTATATTGAATACGTGTACTATCCTCAATTAAGCTCAGTCATTGAATCCAAACTTGTTCGTTATAGAACATTAATCAGAAGCAACAAAACCTCGGCATTAAGATCTGTACGAGAGGGAATATAGTGCTTGTGTTGCGATACCTTTCGATAAGTTAAGGATATCATTTTAATGGACCGATCCAGTAAGCACCGCCCCATGGTATTCTGACCAATCACAGCCGTGATTTACGTCCGACATGCGTGCATAAAAGTCCGACATGCGCGTGCACGCGCGTATAATGCGCGCGGCAGAAAAATGCAGTGTGGCATTGGAGAGGAGCACGTGTTAATTTGCCCAGTGCGCAGTGGGAGGGGCTTAGTGGATCAGTCTATTTTGGGTGCATTGCTCGACGACGTCTGCGGAATATTTCATTTTACAAATTGCTTAACATACCTGATGGACAGGATTTACAATCCTCGGGGGCTCCTCCGTAGGTTCCCTGATGACACGTAGTGCACTGATATGTTCTATCTCCTGTTTTTTCACAGCTGAATCCGGCTCGAATCAATAAATCTCGTTCCGGCTTCGTCACGGATAGTGTTTGAACAAAATCAGTCCCGACCAAATTTCTGCATAGTTTTAATGAATAGATACAATTATGGTTCAATGCAATTCATAATTTAGCACTTCAGTCATACAGAAAATGCAATGAACACAAAACAATCTCAACTAACTAGCGAAGGTTTAGGCGAAGACTGTGGTTAACCACATGGGCGTCACCAAGATTTTTTTTGCCAAAAATGCCTGTATTTCTCAACACATTCTCGATTTATCACTTTTAGACGGGGCAGGGACATTTTGTCCCCCCCCCCCCAACCCATTAAATTTACACAACTATGACTTCGCGCCTCTTTTTCTTTTCTTTTTTCTTTTTTTTTTCTTCCTTTTTTTTGGGGGGGGGGGTGCTTTTCCGGAGGGGGGGGGCAAGGCCCCCTCCTTGCCCCCCCCCCTTGCGACGCCCATGGTTAACCATAATTCGACTAAACTCACTCAAACGCTTGAGATTGTTGCTTGAGTTTGTGCCACATCGGTGGACACGGATCCCTAACCGAATATTAATTGAGACTTACATATTGAGGTCAGACCTGGTGAAAGGAACTCTCCTGAGTGTGTTGCCAATGGATCTGTGGAAATTGAATGAGCCGATGATTAATGATAGATAGCAAGATCAATCTGTTCTTTGGGACGCAACTGACATAATCGAGTCCGTTGTTGATGAAAAGATGTTTCTGTGGAAACAGAAAGGATATGCCGTGCAGTCGAGTGTAGTTATGCTGGCACGCTAGCGTAAAATAAAGTATGAATGCTAAAAGATGCATACCCCATGCACGCCCCAAAATGGAGTGTTTTTGTCCTAACGAATTTTCAATTGGCATGTTTTGTTTGAACGAAATACTACTTTATTCCGATTGTTTAGGTGTTGGGTTATGAACCCACAACGTATTGTTATTGGCGTCTGTATTTGTCTCAACAAGGTATTTCATATTGTGCACAAATAACCCGCCCTGCGAGAGCAAAATTGTCTTTCAGTAGAACCTTACTAGTAACTAGGGCGCTAGAAGTTATTTTTTCTCTCAAAATTGTGACTTTTGGTCGGTCGTATGAGAACGACCGACCAAAATTTGAAAAAAAGAGAGTTCTCGTGTCACATTACTGGGTCTAGTCTTGCAGTCAATAAATCGAATTTTTTTTAATCCAATAACTAAACGTCGGTGGATTTCTTTTGTTCAATGTAAAGTGAATAACTTTTATATCGCTAGGAAATTAGCAATTGAAAAACAAATCTACTATATTTCGAGGTGAAATCCGAAAATAAGTTTCAAATTAAGTATGAAACTGCTCATCATGTAAATTGCAACACAGCAAAATATAAGTACGATGTTAAATCACTTCAATGTCCTGCAATAATTATGCAAAGTATATACTCACACGTTGCAGCGAGGTCCTAAATCTTGCCAAACCGAATCAGCAATAACTTCGACGTCGTTACCGTAAAGAGATCTGAGACGAAAGCATGTGGATTAACAATCTTAAAAGGTTTTTTTTTATATAAAAAAACCCATACTTTAACGGATACACAGTTCAATGAATACTGTCTGGTAATCAAAATCATAAAGAGAATTGTTTTTGCACTTCATTTTCATTGGAACTCACACAAGCAGAAGCGAATTGGCTCTCGTCATAAACGGCCTGGCTCCAATTGAACGCAACTCCGCGTTGAACAAGTAACTATTGAAAGAAACCAAACCGAGAAAAACAAACTAGTTGATATACCTTATGGTCAAATGGACACGTGGATAATTGCACCAATTGGGTCAAAGCGATGTGTGTATGGGGCATTTTTATTCAAACTGTCCCATTAAGTTATCTATAGGACGTGAAGAGTTTAATCACCAAATTCCTTACTAGGACTACTCACAGGTTTACTAGCTGCGTATCAAAAAACACTCGCTCATCAATTTCAGTTATTGGGTTGTCAGCAATCATTCTGCAAACAAAAGAAGTAAAACTTTTACATTTTGATTGATACCACAATCTTGACTTGTTAAAGGCACATATATTTGCATTTACCCCAAAATTAACCTTCCGAATTATCATCAAAAAGCTTACTTGAATTAAAGATCGTACTGGTACTAAACACCCCGTGAAATAATTCCGTCTGGCTTGCTGTCATTTAGAAGAATTCAAGAAACGTAGGTGATTTCCAACGATCAGTCAGTTGAGTGATTTTGGGAATTAAGAGTTAGAAATGATGACATCGTGTTTTGTGATTACAAGGTTGTGCATGATTTTCACTGTTTTCTCGAGACGTGTGGTATCTTCCTAGCTGAAACTTCAAGAGGTTAGGTTTATAACATTCTACTTTGGATTTTGGATTTTAGGTGGTGGTATTATTGGAAACAAAATGCATGGACAGCAAGTGAACTTATAAAGCTCAAGTTTGGCTTTGATATTTCCATTCATATTTGAGTTACATCACAGAGACGTCATTATAGGTTTTCCCGGCTATTTTTAAACGTTTATCGTTTGAATTCACCGATCCTATTATTCAAAATCGTCCAGCAACATCGATTTAGTGCACTTCGAATGTTTAATTTCGTCTTTTCGTCGGACAATTTCAAATTTAGTTCAAGCAAATTAAAACACTTTGTGTCCCAGAGTATTCGATTTCGTCTCGTCACGCGAATTCCCTATATCGATACTTTAATTTCGTCCCCGAACATCGCCAAGCTTAATTCTCAATTTGAATTTCAAAAAGCCACCACTAGATTTCATTTAAGGTTCAGTATAATTCAAATTGTTAGCATTCCGATTCGTCCAAAATCTTTGAAATTCGTCTCGTGAAGCAATTGGCGTTGAATTGAAAAAGCAAATTCGTTTTTTGTCATTCGTTTTAATGTCTCTGGTGACTTAAAACATTGCGATTAAAAATGTGCCCAATCTTTGGACTTCTTTGCGCATTAATTAAATTTTAATTTGTTACAAATATTTCCTTATAATTGAAAGTATATAGCTGTAAATTTTGAGTTTTCTTTTACAATGAACATTAAAATCAGAAATTGAACTTTCACAATATGCTCTTTGCTTAGCATATGGAAATTAAGCATTAAGATCAAACTCCTTCGTAATGTTGCTCTTTGATATATGTATATGAATAAAACAACAGAAATAAGGTATGTCTATCAAAGAACAACATTAAGAAGGTCTTTGAACTTAATGCTTAGTGTCCATGTCATTTCAGTGCATATTGTGAAATGTCAATTTTTGAATCGAATGTTAATTGTGAAATAATAATTCATGCCTTACAGCAAACTACTTTTATTTATACATATAAGGAAATATATGTTGAATTATCATTGTTTTAATTCGCATAATTCTTCAAATAAGTCTAAATATTGGGCGCATCGTATACGATTTTAAGTCACCAGGGACGAAATGTAATGACAACAACATGAAAACGATTGACAAAAAAACGAATTTGCTTTGTCAATTCAACGCCGATGGCTTCACGAGACGAACTTCAAAGATTTTGGACGAATCGGAATGCTAACAATTTGAATTATACTGAACCTTAAATGAAATCTAGTGGTGGCTTTCTGAAACTCAAATTGAGAAGTGAGCTTGGCGATGTTCGGGGACGAAATTAAAGTATCAATATTCGGAATGCGTGTGGTAAAAGTGTTAAAATAGCTGGGAAAACCTATAATAACATATACGAGGACATTTAAGAGTCTCCATTCGTGTTTTTAGACATTTCCGTCTTTCATTTTGACACTTATTTTTTCCGATTATTTATTTAAAGCATTTTGCTTTGTTGATCCTGGTAATCTTTACTACACTGTTTTGGTAACTGTTCTTTGAGTTCAGTACTGTACTTGGTCCGTGAATGAGCCAAATAGTACTTAGGAAAACAACCAGACTTACTTAACAAGAGTTTTAAATTGATATCACACATTCGATGTCTGAATGCTGCTAACAGCTTAGACGAATTTGATCTGCAATGACGAATATTCTCGACCCAGTGTTTAAAGAGGGCGACAAAGCTTTGAAATTAAATGACTAAATTGGTTTTGGTAAAAGCGTGCAAAAAGTTTCTCGGATGAAATTGATTGTTAGACTTGATGAATTTAAATGAAAATAGCCGGGAGAACTTATATTATCGATGTTTTTAGTTCACAAATATTAAGCTTGTTGCTTTAGAAGGTTGTTAAATTTGTAAATATGAACATATTCTAAGGATATAACAAAAGGTAAGAATATGTATTATTTAAAAATTGTGCTGTCGGTAAAATATTGACTCTTGTTTTTTTTTTCACGTGTAATATCACTTACAAAGTCCTTAAGTTCTGAAGTCCAACAAACATCTCCCTTCTGAGCACTCTAATGAAGTTTTGGTGGAGATACAGAGTTCGAAGTTTCCGCTGAAAACGCAAAAGTCCATCCGGGATGCTTGACAGATCGTTTGAAGACAGATCCCTGTGAAAAAAGAAAGAATATAATTCAGATGATTCAAAATGATATTTTTAATCTATTTGTTAAGAAACAAAACGGAGTCGGAGCTGGGGGTTGGGGCTTGAACCCGTACCCCCAAACCCTCTCTGGATCCGCACCATGCGATTTGTTAGTACATTTATATTTTCATTTTAGCTATTATTTGACCAGGAAAAAAAAATCTTTGAGTGAAGTTCATACAATGAACCTACAATAACTTACAGGGTGCCGAACACAGTAACGTTGGCAAACAGGTCTTCGGGCAGAGATGCAATGTTGTTGGAACTTAGAAATCTAGTACGAAACAAAATTAGATTTTAGCATATTTCAATTAATTTCACGAGATACTACCAAGGTTCTTATTGCACCACTGACACACACTGATGACAGACAAGCAAAGTACATGGATGCACAACCCTATTGGGCAGTGAACCAGTCAAAATTTGAATTATGGTGTTTTTTTTTTCAAAATGGACTTAACAGTAAATCACATATTAAGGTACAGAATATGAAAAATTCAAGACGAAATAAAATTCGTTTTCACCGCTAAGAAAAAGAAGAAGACGTTATTTTGATTGTTTTAATAGGTACCATGCAGTCAGCAGAATCAGAAGAAAAAAAATGTTTTACTGGCAATTGACCTACCGCGGTTTGCGAATTATTCACGCCCCTTAGACAACCCTATGGTTATTTGTTTGTCTCAGATTTTGCACGTTCCGCGTCCATTTGTATAATCATGTATAAATTTGACAATATTTCACAAGCTGCGTTGACGAGATTCTACCGCGAAAGGTCAATTATATTTCAAGTCTTGGCGTGACCATCTTTCCACGGTGAGCAGATTGTCAATCAATTCTTAGGGTTATGTCCACATTTAAAAAAAATATGTATCAAAGAAGAACACTTATTTGTCGGTCTCATGTAATGCCCCACGTTTCATACTTATACCTTTAAATGGAATGTACAACATTTGCTTTTGCTCCAATTTTCAAAAATGAATGGATTGGGAGGATTAGTATGTAATAGCAAATAATGTTTCACGTTTTGGGTCCGGAGATGCTGGGAAATCCAAGAAAACCAACCATGTTCTTGTAGTCTGGTTCCCTGACCCCACTTAAGATGAAACGGAGCAATTTATAGACTTTGGGGAATGGTAAGGTCAGAGAATCAGTCTAGCACGCTTGTACCCCATCACAGGTGAGTAATCAATTGCAAAGAAAGTGCGGCAAACTGAATGTGAAAAATTGGGAGCAGTTTAAAAAAACAGTCAGTTTTCTCCAAAGCTGGTCGGCCGACCAGCGTTGGATCATTTTGTGTTTTGAAGTTTGCAAATGTTGTATCTTCCCTTTAATTGCATATCAACATTATTTTATTTGATATTGAAATAAAACATAAGATTATACTTACACCTCTTGTACGCCTTTCACTCCGAGTAATGCATCGGCAGCCACATGTTGAATTTTGTTTCCACTGAAATCCCTGTAAAAAAGAATAATTCATATGAGCATCTCTGCCAATAAACAACAATTTTGTTAGTGATAGGATTGATTACACGGTAGTGATCGATAGCGGATTGTAATCGTGTCGTTATAGGGCGCCCAATCGATTGTGCGCCCTATAACGACACGATTAGACCAGTTTGCCAGCTCTTACTAGCCATGGACAGTTGTGCGAGGGCGCTCTACAACAATCACCAGCGATGCTCTGCATTGAGCATTATCAATCTTGGGCCAAGACTACTAACCGACCAGCCAACCCAACCTCCCATTTTTTTTCTCCCCATCCTCTAGAAGATAATAATAAGATAACTTTTACCAGACTTACAGAGTCAGTATGTGATGTTCTTGGCCTGGACGATAGAAGAGCCTTGAGGGAATCTCCAACAACGAGTTGTTGTAGATTTTTCTATCAAATCAATAAATAAATGCATTTGAATATTTTTTATTTCCCATTAAAGAAAAGTTTGTAAGAAAGACCGCTACCGCGTTTCATTTCAAATACCGTACATCCAGGACGAAAATGAAATATTAATGGGCTAACCAATGTTTCATCATCATCATTCTCCTAATCCATCATGGGGGACGTTGAGTCGCCCAGACCAAGCGATCAGATGCAGACTGCCACAGCTGATGTGCACGTGTCTTGTGGTCAACTTCTAGCTGCCGCACCCATTGTGTTGCGAGGTCGGCCCCTGGGTCTCTTCCAGGCAGTGTCAGGCTGGAGTCCCCCTAGTACGTGGACAAGGGCGGCATGGGCTGGTCTGTCATCCGGTAGCCATTGGACGTGACCAAAGTGGGAATGACGCCCTTTACCGGTCAATTCGCCTCGTGGAATGGAACATTTCATCTGTCACCTCATGAAATTATTCGTACCATTGCACTCACAAACATTCATAATTTGTATATTATTGTAACGTCTGTTGTGTAACTTAATAACGACTATACTTACACACGAAGGTAGGAGGAACCTCCACTAAATGTGTATGGGCTGATGCTTCTGATACTATTATTAGATGCGCTGAAGTCAAGCCTGTCATACCCAAAAGAAAAAGGAAAATATGCCGTTTAATTACACATACTTCCCAAAAGACTGATAGAATCATGACAATAAACGTAATAGATACCTCGTTCCTACATGGCTTTTGAGTAATACGCTTCTACCAGCTAGCTACTCTTTCCCCTGTAGTTTATAAGAGGGTGTAATGTTAACGTTAGTACAAGGGACGTGGGACATTCAACCCCACTGTTTGTTG
The DNA here is from genome assembly GCF_015706575.1 of Patiria miniata. Taxonomy (NCBI): domain Eukaryota; kingdom Metazoa; phylum Echinodermata; class Asteroidea; order Valvatida; family Asterinidae; genus Patiria; species Patiria miniata. The sequence goes on along the minus strand of NW_024037069.1, from coordinate 37,609,696 downwards.
GGTTGTTTGTTGGGGTGTGGGCTGTTGGGGTGTTTGTTTGTTTGTTTGTTGGGGTGTTGGGGTTGTTTGTTTGTTTGTTTGTTTGTTTGTTTGGGGTTTTGGGGTGGGGAGGGGTATTGACAGTCACATCAATGGCAATGGCAATGGCCGTCAATAATTTCCCCCACATTTTTTTAAATAAACATCAACATAATTTCCTAACCAAACCTGCATCTGGTTTAAAAATGATGAAATATCTAAAATACGGCCTACCTGACACCCTTTACCGGTCAATTCAACAGTGATACTGTGAGAATGGGCGTAAAATGGGCATAATGTACAAGTTAATGCACGTTGCCGGGAACTGCATACTTGTTGTATGCAGTTCCCCATCACTGCACTATATAAGAAGATCCCCAGCCTTTCGAAAGTGACATTTCAAGATTGTGTATATATAAAGCCCCTAAAACCTTGTCTCGGTTATGATATCGCTGAGGGGAGCATACTTATAACATTAAGTTAAGAAATCATCATCATCAAGTTGGCCACAGCCGGGTCAAATGGGTTTATGATGTGCCGGGACCGAATGGTGAAACGAGCAGCTCCATTCTCACTGAAGTGTCCCATTTATAGCACGGCGTCTCCCCATTAGCCTCTCCGAATTAAATCCTGTCTTCTCGTGCTGACCCTGTTTTTACAGGACAGAGGGTATAGGCGGGCCCCTGGCGCCTAAACCAGGTGTTTTGGTATGTAGAACTCGTTAGCCTTGGTGTAGCAGTCTGCCTAGGAGAGGGAGGACAACTCTGATCACAAACCTGGGTATAGGTGTTTCCCAGTTTTTGGTGTTTCCAAGTTTGTCATTGGTTTGATAGAGGCTAGGGAGGGGACCCAACTATCCCAGGTTCAGATAAGGACTTTCAACCCTGTTGGCTTTTAATTTCGCATCGTAAGGCTTATTAAGGCTTACCCAATGACAGATCCACCGACACCTTTCATCATGTCTGGAGTCAACTCCGTCAGCCTATTGTTTGACAGACCCCTACAAGGTTTAATAAGTAATCATGTTGACATCAGGTACTACGCATGGAAATCGAAAACAGGTCAAGAGGTTCCTAATAATCGTATAATCGCATTGAGATGGGGGGGGGGGTGATATTGAATGAAGGCGTGCCCCTGCTATAGGCGGTCGGGGCACGCCCCTCCCCCATTCTAAGGAAATTTTTGAATAACTTTGAGAACTTTAAGTCGATTGTTAATTATGTTGGCTCCATTTTACTAGACTTGGTATACAAATTGTCAGCGGCTGAACTGCCAGTGTAGCCTTAATTCAATGACATTTTTAAATCTCAGAAACAACAATCATCACTGTGAGAAAACTATAGAAAAACTGTAAGCAGCTTAAGCCTATTGGTGCAGCGTCAAAAATATGAAATTTCAGAATCAAATAGAATAAAACATTAAGAATTTTAGGAAAAATCGACTTCAAGTGAAAATTTGCAAATTGCCCAGGCAGTAACCCGTGAACATATATCAGTAATTATCTGTCTGTTTGCATCAAAGGGCGTAATACTTAACAGATTTCATGACTGGTATAGCAAACTGCACGGCAAGTGACAACATAAATGTTTCTGGACATTGCATGAAAGAAACTTACAGGCGGATTAAGCTGGTAAGGCCGCTAAAAGCTCCTGGCTCGATGGCAGATATCTGATTGTTCTTGAAATACCTGACATAAATTAAAATACAAAAAAGGTCACCTTATTGCGCATTTTTCCCAGATAATTAAACAAACAGGAATATGCCGTTTAAACAAGTTTAAACTTCTTATCAGAAAAAAATTGACTTGGTTTATGACTTGGTTGAAAATATTGTAAGTTGTTTTATCTTCAGCACAGCATGACTAGAGACTAATTTAAACTTGCCCCCGGCGCTCTCCAATAAATCCGATTTGTTTTCGAAATAAAAAAAAATAATAATTTCAGTTTTCTCGGCTACTTTAAAACAGTTTTCATTCCGATTTCCCAATTTTAATATTCTCATTCGTCGTAGAGGAATTTCACGTGTTTTTCGTAAAATAAGAATATTCGTTGCTACAGACTAAATTCGCCTTTAAGTTAGCTATTGCTAAAATTATGACAGCTATCAGAGATTAAATTCGTTTGTCAATCAATTTAAAACTTGTGTTATGTCAGCTAGTCTGGTGTGTGTGTATTTTCCTTGTGTCATCGAGCACAATTGGGAAAATTTGTTCGCATGATATCATATCTAAGAGCAGTTACCAAAAGACAAGGCAATTTTGGACCCCAAATCAAATTTCTCCCAAATTCCTAGAAATGTTCACACAACACAAGGTGCCCATCTGAGTCCATAATGAACGTCATTTGGCACATTCGTTCGCATGATGTTATCAGACAAGTAGATTTTCCCAAATCAGAGCAGTTACCAGAAAAACAATTAAACATATGACCAAGAACTCATATATTTCTTTTAAATGTTTTGAAACGAGTAAAACTAGTGTTAAAATGAAAGAAGGAAATGCCACAACCAGTGGCGCACCCGGGGACCCTGGGGGGGGGGGGGGGGGGGGGCTTGAGCCCCCTTCCAAGAGGTTGTATTCTTTTTTTGTCACACGATTTGGTCTTGGTGATATGAATGTGGCCTGTTTTCGTGTAAGTGCACCACCAACGTCAAAATAGGCCGCCCTTCAAAAAAAAAACTAAAATAGGCCGCCCTTCAAAAAAAACCAACATTTTTTTCTGCAGCCAAAAGTTTTGGGCAAAACTGTATGAAAAAAATTCAACTTTTAACAAATTTGTAAAACAAAAAATTTGACCCCCCCCCCCAAAAAAACCCCCCAAATCCTGGGTGCGCCATTGCCACAAACTATGATAGCCCATCTTTCTCCGTGTAATATGCCCAAAACTGATTCAAACGCAAGTTTTAAGAAGACAAAAGCAAAAGAAACAAACAATAGATTTATGAAGAAACAAGGAAATAAAAAAGTGGAAAATTATTCTTATCAGCGGCCTGTATGCCTTCTACTGAAGATGTCACAATGAAGTACGACGAAAGTAAACAAAGTTTGGATTATATTGGGTGGCATCAGACGAATTTGGCATCAGGCAAATCACGGTTCGGCGTAGAAGGAACGAAATCGAATACTCCTGGACGAATATGTCAGCTCACGGTTTGAATTTACCTCGACCAAAATTGAATTTGAAAATTGTATGAATAAAAGGACAAAGTTGAATATAGAAATTGCACTAAATTGATTTGCTGGACAAATCGGAATATAAATATCGTTGACAGAATTGGAGTGGAAAACGTTTGAAAATGCCAGGAAAACCTCTTCTTATGTTTTATTTCAACGCCAAAAAAAATAGTTGCATTACTGCGTTTAGGCGTAAGCATTTCTGTGAAAAAGTTCTTACTTTGGGTTGATTAGCACCTCTAAAACACGAACGTAAACATCATGCAAGTGTAAATGTAAATGAGGTAATTTAAAGAACTGCCATAACGATGACCACGCACCCATCTTTGTAAACACCGGCAATCGTGGACCATCCTCATTCCTTTGTTTGCACTCCTACTTTTTAGCACCAGTTCTCGTTGGTTTTGTACACGAATTTCAATCGTGGACTATCGATCAATCGTGAACCCTTTGTGTGTGCCCTAACCCTTTTGTCCCTAGTCCACGATTACCCGTGTTTACATACCCATGTATACATGCGTGTGGACAAACTGGCTTATGACCATATTTTTTTTTGATAACGGCCGTCATTACTTAATTCAGGCTTTTTTTCAATGCCATTTTACACCATACGCCACCAAGACTCTGTAGATCAGGAATATCTTTAAGCAATTTCAATCTGTCTCCCAAATTTCGAGAAATCTGCGTCTGAAAAAGTGCAAACTTTGTTGGGGTCACAATAAAGTAGACAAACATGGACACGTGGCCGTTCAAGAGTTCAAAGACACGATAAAGACACGATATACCCTAGGTCTAGCCTGTTCATTGGCAGACACAACTTCACGGTTTGTAATAAGCCTACTTACAACAAAGCCAGCCATGTATGGTTCTGAAATGAATTTGTCTTCAGTCTTGTCAGCTCATTACTATTGAAGGATCTGTGTGGAAAAAAACCGGGATTTGGCCCCCCAAAAAAGTCTCCGGTTTCTGGTATGGAGCTTGCCCAAAAGGTGGTGCGGCGACGCGGCTTTTTTTTTTTTTTACCTGACTTTTTTGCTTCAAATGCCGGCTGATGACTGCAAATGGTGCTCGACTAAACTTAGTGCAAATATATGGGAGTCCAGAGAGGCCACATAAAGCTTATTCTCGATCATAACCCCATCTAAAAACACGTTAAAATTGTGCGGCAGGAGGATTCCAGTCAAACCAGTGAGCTTGGCGGTTTTGAGACATCATCTTTTATTGAAAAAAAAAACTTTTTCATTTTGCCGACGCGCATGGCTACGAAGACGCGCGCGCATACCAGAAACCGGAGACTTTTTTTTAGGCCTTTTCAAGAAATTTCGATAACAAGTCGCAGAATTATACAAGTATATAGATAACTCCAAGTATATATATATATTACTTTGCAGATTTCTATGTAAGTAAGCTGGGAAAGAAAACATAAGAGTTGTAGGCCTAATGCAGCATTAGTGCATACATTTAATGAAAATTTACATTACAATTTTTACATTTACTGGTTTCTACCCCCAAAAAAGTGTTAAATTGTGTTATTCATTACAATCTTGAATGGCCCTTTTTTTTAACTACAATTTTAGGCGGGATAGTTTCACAGGGTATATGATAAAAAAGGTTCTATCTTCACTTTGAGCAAGTGTTTTTTGGTCATTAAATCGGTGGGTAGGCCTGCATTTATTTCCCGAGTAATTTCAAATGATTCTGCTAGCTTTAAAGGGAGGGTGCACCCTAAAAAAATTAATGAGACATTGAAAAAACAAAAATCGCTCCAGGCTACGTTTTCATTTTTGTTTCACTTCAGCTTTTGAATTAGGAGAGGGACGCTTGTGTCCAGACGATCTTAAGTCGATATCCACACCACACAGAAACCCAGCCCTGGATTCCATCATCAACGTCGTGCTCATAGTGCACTAAGTGCCATATTAAACGCGTACCACTTCAGCGTGTGTACGTGCACGCATACTACAAAGACCAGGCGTAACACACGCGACTGTGGCCGAGTCTAAATTCAGCATCAGCATGAAACAGTCTATATTGTCAAAGACATTTTTGGCTCAAAATTCTACATTAAAAGAAAATCGTTCAACGGCATCGAAATCGACAATTTGAAAAATTCATAGGGCAGGTGTACTACTGAAATAAGCCTACTACTGATTTAAAACCACACGAACTAACTTACAGCCAGGTTGTATCATGTGGTATTCCGTTTGGTTGCGATTTCAGACCTTTTCCATTGCAGTTTACAATTTTCTTAAAACTGTCACACTCGCAGACATGACAGGCATCATCTTCTGTCGTTGCAAGACATAAAGGTAGAGTGCTGAGTAGAGCGAGACATAGCCAATGTATTCCTGGAGACTTCTCAGGCTCCTTGCGTCTCGTAATCTGCGCCATCACTGATGCGTCGGTCTGCACGGTTTAGGCTTACATATCACTTGTGTCTTGTTTCTGCTGAGGTTCTGGTGTACTGCTATGATAAGCATTGCGTCAAGGTTTTACTTCCGGTTGTGCTGCAACAATGAAAGTCCCTTTGTATGGTGTACTATAAAGGACACCTATCTGTTATCGTCGTGCGTGTGGACAATATTTGCAAACGTTCAAAAGTGAAACTGTCCAAACGTCATGAAATGTCCTACCTGATAAGTAAATAATAGAATCAAGCATCCTGTGACGCGTTGATTCTCGTACAAAAGCTAATGCTGTAGTTTCGGGAAAAGAGGAATCATAACCGTTTCCTCGTGTTGGTTCGCGCTTTCAACACAAACTATATCACTCTAAACACTGAAATGTTGAATCCAACACTTAAGGTTCGGTGAGTGACCACGCTTTGAAAGTATTGAATCCAGCATGTTAAATGCTAAATTAAATTTAAGTGTTTATTCAACTTTTTTCAAAGAGTTAACTTTGAAAGTGTTGCATCCACAACTGTTGAATTAGCAGTTGAAGTGTTGGATTTAACACTTAAAATGCTGGATTTAACACTTTAAAAGTGTGGTCACTGATCGATCATGTAAGTGCTGGATTCGTCACTTCAGTTTTACATGCTTTGCGTTGAGAAAATAATCTTGAAGATACATTTCCAAAATTTTCTCAGCAAGTTTATCATCCAGTGAGCTGAAAATTCGACGGGTCTCTTTAATAACCTGCCTCAGATGTATTGTACTGTTGTTCCTTAAAACGCAAAGTACTTTTGTTTTCTGTTTGCTAATAATGTCAATTACCTTAAATACTTTCAAAACCACTTGTGTATAGTATATGAGTTTTATTATTTGACGACACGTTAAAGTGCGGGGGATATAAGTATAGGTAATGTGCTATGCTTTTTTACCTTGTCATTTTTAAGTTAATACATTTTCAGAATTTCATGGTTTAACCGGCCCACCGATGTGTAAAAGAATTACGAAGCAAGAAGGGAACAAAACCAAACCCCAGAAATAAACACACGGGGTTTTACTTTAGGGAAGAAAATGGGTGAATATGAAACAAAAAGTACTCATTATTATTTGTATAATGAAAGCACGTTCATTGGTGTCAACGGGTGTTTGGTTTCGTATCGTGAGAATAAAAGATGACAATTGAAGTCATCAGTTTTTTTCCATTAATTAGAATTGTCTGACAATGCATTCGCTCAATTTGTTAGGGAAGTTCTACCAAAGTGAAAGTATTTCGAGCGAGTTGAAAGAAAGTCACGGTGAGGTAAAAGGAAATACTTGAACACGCACATGCTTTCCGGTATCCATATATGAACAATGATTCACTGCTAGCTTTGACGAATACTGATACAATCTGTTTCGTTGATCATAGCTGTGTTAAAATGTTGCAGAAAGTGCGCATGTAAAATACATGTTGAAGTTCATGACAGAAAGAAGGAAACAGCTGCAGGAAATGGCGCCAGAGTTGTTGTCCAGCCGTGCGAATAGTCCCCGAGCAAGTATATCTATAGGAATGAGGTATTCTGTCCCCTTCAGAATCCCCCAGTTTTCAGTCAAATATCCCTAGGGCTCCAATACCTGACTTCTGGAGGCACTCAATGGTGATGAAGCCAATTTTAATGGTTTTTAAGAATCAAAATTATGATTGTCTTTTCACTTGATATTCACTATGAAAGATATATACGTGTACCTTGTTTATAACGAGGGTGAAATATTTAATTCTGTTTCTGTCTGTCTTGTAATTTTCAGGCGAAATTTGCAGAGTTTGTCCAAAAATTACGCCCTTTTTTCTCTGGGTCAGGTCAGGGGACATGTGCAGACCTTTTGATTTTCCCTGGTTAGGGAATATCAAGTGAAAACAAAACAGTCCCAATTTCGATTTCCTCCAGACAACTTTTCCTTACATGTTGCTATCACTGCTGGTGGCTCAAATACGGAAAAAAAGTCCGCGCAGTAGGCCTACGTTGAGGCCTATTTTGAGCCACAAATGGGGCTTGCTACATGTACATACAGGCCACGGCAATGCCCGTCTGCTTTTCTAGATTTTACAACCTAAATAAACCCCCGAATTATTGCCACTAATCATCGGTTTTGTGAATGTGTGTTCACGATTAATAATTGGTTCTGATAGATTTAATTTTCTCTGCATGAGAAAAAATAAAACATTGATCCCAGCTGAGTGTAATGTGTAGCCAGGCGCGGCCACGGTGCACAGACAATCGTGGCTGCCATTGACTTCGGGTCGGAAGGACCGTCCGCGGAAACGCGTGCAGAAACTCATTTCCCCAGCACAAAGCTGCTGTAATTACAACCAAACAATATCCGCATCGATCGTTGAGTTAAACTATTTCAGTATAAATCGTACTAGCCATAAAATACAGGAATTAGACGAGAATAATTGAACTATTAATCATGTATTGCTTAGTGTGAGTGCCGAGGTAAGTAACCAAATAAATGAAGGGGAGTAATATAACCATAAGCACAATGAATATAATCGTTTAAGCCATGCAAACATATAAATACAAACTGTATATATTCATTAAACTATTCAAATTGAAAATCATCCTAATAAACCTCTACAGTTAATGTTTCGGATCAAAACAAAACAGCGTTTGAAAATGTCACTAAATTGCAACCTTTGAATAAGAATATTTTGAAACAGAAAATGACGTTTAAGTAAGATATTCATCGCAATACGGAACTCTCGGCCTCTGTCCCTATGCTCGGAGTGTTGTCTTTTAAATTACCAATGTTTCTTGGGGATTCAAAGTTGTGGCCAAACAAACGCTCAGCCTTGTTTGAAATGTAGTGTTTTTGTCTTTGAATTACGCTCCGGTGCTCATATGTAGTCAAGCGGATGGAATATTGCCGTCCGTGGACAAACAGGTTTAGCACATGACATTATTCTCAGAGGCAAAATACGCATAATTGGCAATGTCTCTTCGTCACTTACGTTTAAAGATCAATATTTTACTACCATTTAATTGAATTTTTGAAATATGCACAACAAGTAGGTGAAAATTGCTGGCAACAGTTGGTTTCCTTCTTTTTGCACCACCATGTATGGACATTTCCGGATCTATTTTTATTAAGTACCCCAAAGCCTACTAAGCCACTTAGCCACATGAAGCACCGCGATTACAGCTGGAGCTAATTAAGGTGAACACAATTAATTAATTCTATACTTGAGTTGTCACTCTTCATACTTTACCATAAACTTATCGATAAGCTTCTATATTAGCACAAAGTAGCGCAAAGCCTGCAGTAGTATACAAAGCCTTAAATGAACTTAACAACTGCGAGAACTCAAACGGTTTCCATTAAAATTGCAATATGGAGGAAGATATTATGAACTGTTATACATTATGAAGTTGTATAATCATGAAGCTCTCTCTCTCTCTCTCTCTCTATATATATATATATATACGGTCATCAAACAAAGTCCAGTATACATGTATACTTCCAACAAAAGTGAGCAATATTTTAAGCTGACATTAAAATATACCTTATAATCAAAACATTACTTTATTCAGCAGTAGCTAATTTTCATGTAATGTGTAGTCCAGAAGTGATCCAAAAATTTGTGAAATTCTGCCAAAAATCGTTTTGCTGCCAAAAAAAGGAAAACAAAATAAAAAATATATTAACAAGATTTCAAAGACAAAATATACATACATTGCTTAAACATTAAATTTTCATCAGGGTAAATGAAAATAAAATAATATCGTTTTTTAATTGGAAAACGGTTTTAATGTTAATTTCAGTTTGTTTATTTTACTACTGTACACAGAAAGAACTGTAAGCGGTAAGCGGAATCTCCATGGAGAAAGACCACTTCCTTCGTTGTTGTTGTCATTTAATACCACTATATAAAAGCAAAATCCATTCCGATGCTCAACAAATATGCTGAACTTCCTTCTCCATGCTTTTCCTTTCCTTACAATTGTTTTACATTTGTCGCTTGAGCTGCAACTACAACATCACGGATTACAAAGACACCAGAAATTACCGATATCACAATATTTGACAATGACAAGTTATCATCATGAGCTACAGAACAATCATTGATCTTCACAATCACAATTAGAATCACAAATCCCAAATCTTAATGAAAACAAAACTTGGCTTCAGGAAAAACATTAAAGCTTGAATCACAAACAAATATATTATCTCAGGAACAAATATATATAGAAAAATAGCATTTCGCAGAAATATAACTCAATCAGTAAAGTCTGTAAATCCAAGACTTCGAAGATTTCAAAAAGAGCCTTTCTGAACTCAAATCCTGCAATCGCGCAAATGTGAAATAATCCGTTACTCTCTGTTTAAATAATGTTCAACTACAGATAGGCCTCACTCTCCGCCGTTGCCAGGGAAATTGCTCACCAAACCAATTCCGAGTCTTGTTTAGTTGTACTGGACCTCGATGACGTCGCAATCGCCAGCAATCTCCAGAGCGCTGATATTTTGAAACGGCAGACGATGTTTGTATTCAAAGAGATGCAAGCCATTCATAGCGACATTGAACTTGTCTTTCTCGCACAGGAACATGATCTACACGTAAACAAATAAACGGTTCTCTGTTGATCCATAAAATCACAAATCATACAATGATGATTCTCAAAGGAGGGTGTTATCTGCTTATATCACACACATTCCCCGGAACGATAATTTAATTTCGTTCCAGAACATCGTCGAGCTCAATTACCAATTTCAATTTCAAAAAGCCATCATTAGATTTAAATTTTGGTGCAGTATAATTCAAATTATAATCCTAATTTTGGTAAATTGGTCAATATTCAAGATATCATGACCTTCAAACAGTGACCAATCAGTGGTCGTCTGCTGTCAGTGACTTCGGTCTATATGACAACTATCGACCAATCACGGACGGCTCTGGTTGGATGACGTGAATGGATGATAACAGCCTAACCGTATGTGACTGGAGATTTGGAATGAATGAGAGGTCGACTATTCGACCGTGCAGACCGAGCGAGCGGGGATGACCGAAAAAGATCTAATTGTGCATTGATTTCAAATGTGCTATGTGAGAATTGGCATAGAATATAATAATAATTATTATTATTGAAACAGCGCATGTATCCACCAGGACTGGTGCTCAAGGCGCTGCCCCTGCTCATTGGGCCCATGAAACATTCCAAATACAATCTCAGCTCCCTGGGGAGTATACAGCTCGATGCTGCCATTTCGGCGCAAAGCAGTTAGAATCAATCACAATAACCATCTCTGCCGTCACAGGTACCCATTTTCTCCTGGGTGGGGAGAAGCAATGAGTAACGTGAAAAAAACCTTGCCAAAAGGCACACGCACCATGACCCCAGGCTGGATTTGAACCCACAACCTGCAGCTTTACCCGCAGACCATGCTCTTAACCACGAGACCACAACATGTTTACCTCATAGGTCCCGTTCGGGACGAGGGGGAAGCCAATCTTGGGCCTCTGCTCACGCCAATCCCATCGGGTGTTGCGCAGGGTGTTCAACACAATCGTCTTGTCCTTAAACCGTGGGTTGAAATGTAGTGCGACGTCGCTTCGTGGGTTGGAACACATGCCACATTGGAAGTTCACGTGGAACCTATGTTAGATTTTAAAATAATCAACAGAATACAAACAATTAAACAACTATAATTTTGTACCTTTATACGATTTCTAGGTACAGTAAACTCTCGTTAACTCAAACTCGGATAACTCGAAACTCCGTTTATCTCGAACAATACAAAATTCCTACCAAGAGAATAGGATTTTACAAGAATTTGGTATTGAAGTAAAAGCAAAGTAGCATCGAGACCTTTGCCATGTTGTAACTCAGTGTTGTAGTCGAGTCACCAACGTCGAGTCCGAGTCCCAGTCCCCAGTCACAAGCCTCGAGTCCGAGTCCAAGTCTCGAGTCACAAACCTCAAGTCCGAGTCCGAGTCAGGAGTCACTTGTTCTTAGTTGTTCACCAAACTAATCAATTTTTTAATCATCCATTGTATTTTAAGTTAATCCCAGTGTGTTTAGTTTACCTTGTGTGTGTAAATGTTGTTTAGACCCAAAATGTGTTTTCCTTTTAATTCCCACGAAAAATGTGACTCGAGTCCGACTCGAGTCCGACTCGAGTTCGAGTGCTGGACTCAAGTCCTACAACACTGTTGCAACTTGGTGTACTGTGGGGGAGATCTAGATTTCTGACCATTATATAACTTTCATTTCCACAGTGATCTTAAAGAACACAATGTAAATGTTGATATCTTGATTGACACAGCAACCTCAGAAAGTTTGATGCATTATTTCATCTGGCATGTGCAAGATCCTAATTTCGGAATAAAGAGGAGGCTTTTAGCACATTGCCATGTCACTTAACAACTTCCAGTGTCTTGGAGAAATAGCAATTTTGGTTTGATTTGATGATATTTACCTTTTAGGATTAGGCTTCACGATGAGTTTGACCACAATGAGCTTCCCTATCTTCATCCCGTTGGGAATCATGCCCAAATATGGTAGAGCCTACAAAATGAACAAACAATTTCTATAAGATAGAAACTTTACTGGCCTTTAATTTTGCCTTGGGTTTAAACAAAGGATTCACATGAGAGGGCCCCATCCATTCCTGTACTCCGTTGCCTTTCCGTGGATTGTTCAAGGGCCCAATCTTACTTAAGTTGATCTATGAAAAATATATTAGAATGTAGACTGAAATGCAAACTGTGTATAAAAGACTACGCCGACACTCCCTTAAAAGTAACTGTTAAACATGACTATTAAAGGTTTACCCGTGTAGTCAAACTTGATTCTAAACTCTCAGTTTCGGACATACCCGATGACTAAAACCATCTGGTATAGGCAATTTGCTGGCCCTACTGGTACACAAACAACATCCATGTCTATTCTCTGAGTTCCAACTGGTCATCTAAAGGCCTTGTTGCACTATTTTAGCAGTACCTTCATAACAAATATGTTGATAAGAGACAAAGGGGTTCAAATGTCCCTGTCTCTGGTAAACAATCCGTTGGGTATTGTTGATGATCGCCCTCTGAACCTTCATGTTCGGCAACAATTTGTTTTTTTAATCATAATAAGGCTAAAAAAATAAAAAGGACGTTTGGCATGCCTAAATGCCTAAATGTCATACTACATGTAAAAAAAAGAGTAAAATAAAGGAAATGGTTTACTGACTGGAGAGGAGACGACTGTTGGCACACCAGATTCGGCCTTTTCGGTGGCGGCTGAGTAGGCCAGCTGTGCACCTGGGTAGACAGGCTTGGCAAAGGCCTCATAGTAGGGTGGCTGAGATGGCAGCAGGACAAAACGAAATTAATCAACAACAACAACAACGACGACAACAACGACAACAACGACAATAACGACAACAACGACAAGGACAACAAGGACAACAACGACAACGATAACAACAACGACAACAACGATGACAACAACGACAACAACAATGACAACAACGACAACAACAACAACAACAACAAGAAAATATGCAGAAGAAAATATATAAACCAGCAAACACCCAAACAACAGAAACCATAACAAAACTTAATATTTTCCCTGCACACGTTTCGGGTTAACTTTTCCAAGAAAGTTAAAACAATTTTCAAGAATGAAAAAATATATTAAATTTGGTTTACACATCCGAGAATTGTTCGTCTTGTGTTGTTCCGTTCACTAGGTAACTAAAAGTATTATTTGATTTCACAATAGACCGGTGAGGGAAACTGACTAGGTGCATTGTAACATTTTCAAAATTTTGATTTTTGTTTCGGGGCAAGGTCTACATAAAAAAAAATATTAATTAAACAACCATGATTTTATTCTCTCAAACAATAAATATGTTACATTACCTTTTATTCAGGCATACTTTTACTTTTTGAAAAATATGTTATCATTTATTTATGTATTTATTTTCTTTATTATTTATTATGAGTCGTGGAAAGTTCAAACGGTTGAACAAAAATCTTTGATCTGTCTTTATTCCTGATGACAATATTTGCTAGCCTAGTTTAATATTTAAATAGACTTTAAACGTGTCCCCTCTGAAAATTTAAACCAAAAATATAATCATGAAGACGAGATTTACAAAAAATGTCTGAGCCTGATAAGGATTTAAGGTATTCCCAGTTGTCCGAAGCCTATTTCAAATCTGAAGCCATCCTGAAGAACTTTCAATATGTGTTGGGACCTTTCTCCATACTTCATCAGAGTTTGTCCCAATAAAATTTTCCGAAACACTCCCACTTACCGGGTTTGGTACCTCATTAGTAGACATTTTGTCAAAGCTGATTCTTGCCTACTGCATCAGTAAGAAAACTATGGAAAGAAGGGCAAAACATCAGAAGAAGAGCAAAATTAGCGATCGGTTCACCAACTCTTTTAAATAAATCAGAGGTTTGAGATGTTCTTTAACTATAGTCTCCCGCTCAGTTTGCGCACCTGTGCACCAAACAGGTAGTTCTCCAAAGTGGAGCAAAAATAAAAGAAAACGAACGATAAATCACTCCTGTTGGTCATCAAGAAACATTACGAGAATCATAATGAGAAATATGAGGACCATTAATAAAGATAAGTTCGATCAGTGTTATCAGTGGAATTCCCCGGGAAGGACAGAATCCCTTAGCTTGGGGACACTTTTCCCAAGGGAATTCTGTCCTGGACCGTTGTGCGGGGGACATAATTTCCTGCCCCACCGGCATGAGTTTGGATTAATATTGTAGTTTCTTGCAATTTTATTTTTCCCACCCCCAAATTATGAAAGGCGTCCCGACCCTAAAGAGAAAGTTTGTTCAAAATTGTTTCTCTGCTACAAAAAGTCTTGATAACTGAGGCTTTCCCCACCAACAAGGGATCAGGGGAAATAGGTATTCAAATGTGTATTCTTCACTTCAGCTAAAAAAAACCCATGCAATATCCAGAAAACGCTCTTCTGTGGTAGGAAAATATGGCATCAAGTTTATTTGGTTTTTGAAATGTTTCATTAATCCCGAAATTGCATGTGGGACATTATTTTTGACAATAAGCCAACTGACGAGGCCTAGTATTTGCTCATCGGTTTGAGTTAACTTTTTTGTCATTTTCATACGTCTTTTTTAATATGTAAACTGTCAACATGTAACCTGTATGCGCATCAAATATTAACCATTGAAACATTGTAATAAGTAATCAGAACAATGCCGTTTATCATATAATGCATCACGGATTAACAGAAATAAAATCTGTGAAACAAAATTTGCCCAAAAAAATACGAGATGCTCCATTAGCATAAAGAATGTTGTTGACTCATTATACTGAGCACAAGCCGAAGCTTTATTTCATATCGACACGAGTCCACATACGGGCGCGTATATGTGAGCGGCCATTTTATGTACATGCTCGGATATAGGCGAACATACATAAGGCTTGGGCAATCGATTAATCGCGGACGGCTACATAGGCGATCTGGCCATCTTGTCATAGTCTATATTTAGAACTACAGAGCATTGACATCATACATTTTTTGCTGATTAATATACGACCTGACCAAAGAAGGTGGTAATTGGTCATGTATACATCATATACTTCAAAGCGGTATAACCTTGCACTTCGGCAAACAGTCATAATATTATGATATTAATCACGGGGCAAAGTCCATGACCACACAATCCTTTTCCTAATCCAGTTTCTCACAACTTATAAAATACATGACAATACCTTTATGACGTACGTCCCTTGACCGTTAATTTATGTTGTTTCCCCAAGCTGTTCTTTCCCAAAGCAAATTCTGTCAGCCATATAAGTGCCAACACCATTGTTGTTGCCCCAACACTGACAGCGTTTATAGGGTGTATACATTTGGACTATGGACAGTTTACCATCGCCAATGACATGTACACGTACACCACATTAACGGGTGTGCTCATAAAGTGCATTCCGCATGTAAATAAAATGTACGTATACATGTACATGTTCATGCAAATGTACATACGTGTTTTAATATAAAGTCCACCTTATTATGACTTACCTTGTTATTGCAGTGTTTAGGCTTTCACTACCACAGCACTGAGCAACAACAAAGCTAACGATTGTGCCGTACAGGTACTGAAAGACTTGAAAAACGAAGCCCTTTTTTATTCAACGATTGCAGAAGACCTACGTACATGTACTAACCTGTACAATGGATACCAGTGTATTGTGATTTGGAGTTCAAGGTTCGTCTCTGCTTCATTGCCGGGTTATATGTGGGCATAAACTGACTATGTTTACTCATATCTACTCATGTCTGCCTGTGCTGAACTGATGAAATGGGATCTAGGGATTTCCCAGTGATGTCAATCTTTGAGCCCGTGGGGTTATCGTTCAGCTCTAATATCAGTTTGGAGCGCTGTGGTGGTTACGATGTTCAACTCACACGGTGCAGCCGTGTTACGTGGGCTCGAACCCTGACGGGGAGCTTGGTGCTCGCGTTCTTGGGCAAGACACTTTACTACAATTGCCTCTCGATATCAATTCAGGAGTATAAATGAGTATACCTTGATGGTATTTTAAGGGGCGTACAAAATAAGCCTATTACAAAAAGGAGTAAAATTGTGTCAGTGCCTATATCGCTGTATAGTGCTGAGAACCTATGGAAATGTACGCAACAAATGTTTCAATAGAATTTTTTTTTTTACTACAATTATATTTATTCACAAATTAACAATTTCATTTTAAAATTCACAAACATAATGCAAAAGCAACATAGGGAATAAAATCTGTAAGTACATGTGTATTGATCATTTCTTGTAACAACGAGTAGGCCTAACTAATCATCGTTGTTATGAGTTAATTAAAAAAGAAAAAAAATATACAGTAGTATCATGCTGAATCAAAAATAACTGAACACCTTAATTCTACGATTAGTCGACTAACAGTTTCGAAGCTCTCCCGCTCTGTTAATAAAGCGCCCTCTATTGAGTGTTTCATTGCCCATAACACATTGTTCATGCCATTCACAGATGTTCAGGGGAGCCCTCTCCGTAACCAGCATGTGATTTGCGAGCAGACAAATTTATGCGACCCCACGCGCCAGCCAATCGGCGTCGATTTTAGAATTTGTGACGTCATTCAGATTAGAAATGTGGACTATAAGCTGTTGATTGGTTAATTTGGCTGCTATGTTTTTGTAATATAAGAGCGTGTTACCGAAGAACCGATAGAAGACGTCCGCTGAATTTGGTCAGAATTTCGAGGTCAAGACGCAGTCTTGTTTTGCATGAAAAAAAAACCTAAAGCGGTGCAGGGGGATATTCCATAGTCTAATTCACAGAATGGTATAGATCAAAATTTGTGGAAAAAAATTGCCAAAACAAAATATTAGATTTACTGAAACAATTTTAAAAGCGGGATCGAGTTTGGTAGGGGTAGAGATATCTCTATTGGAAATATAGATATCTCACTTTCGGGACTAAATGTTCAAACTTGCATGCCATAGAATTCGCATGTCTGAATGTGATTGCGCCTACAATTAATTAATCGATGCGAACACGGTCGCAAAAGGGGTGTATATGTGGGTGTAACGGAAGTCGGAACCCCCCCCCCAAAAAAAAACCTATTAATGAAATTGTGCGTCTGTCGGCAAACGTGCCCAGATAAAGA
Organism: Patiria miniata; assembly: GCF_015706575.1. Taxonomy (NCBI): domain Eukaryota; kingdom Metazoa; phylum Echinodermata; class Asteroidea; order Valvatida; family Asterinidae; genus Patiria; species Patiria miniata. The sequence goes on along the minus strand of NW_024037069.1, from coordinate 37,592,459 downwards.
GCGCCAATTATTGTCTGACAGTGCCCGTTAACGACGCGTCCGCTTTGGACGACGCCACCTATAGGAAGATACTGACCAGCCTTTCCCTAGTCTGGTTCCCTGGGAAACAGTCTACCCCCCCCCCCCCCCCCACCCTCAGCTCTTCAATTTTACGGAGGCCGGGTGACCTGGAAACAAGTACGAGTGCACAATAAGCTGTGGCCGTATTGCAAGAAGTCTTGCCAGAAGTCTTGCATGAAATCGATCAAAATGATCACTGCTAGAACTGAAAAAATGCGAAGCCGAAAACTGCGACGCCGATGGCACATGTGTAACACCATACAGACAGACCGACCCACCAAGTGACATGTAGCAGCTTCTGCCAGAGCTTAACAATCCTGTCAACTTTTTTAACTCGGGTGATTTGTCGGCAAATTTGTTGTAGTCTAACGACACTAGATGTAAAAGGCTCAGATCATGTGCGTCAACTGGCATTTGTTTATGCATGCACGAAGACATGAACATTATTTCTGTAAAAATAGAACTTCGTTTTTAGACACGAGCAAAATGCTTAATACAAGATATTACATGCAAGATAACTGCTGGTCCTCATATTTTTTTTTGCAGTCGAGTGTATTTTAGTCTCCGATGGGTGCGTCTGCACATGCGCATAAATTTGAGTTTATACATGAACTGGTCTATGCGCGCGCATACTTCACAGATCACGTTCAGACATCTTAACAAGAAGAGTGCATTCAATATGCCAACCCCCAGAGTTTGCATGTCCAATCCGTGAACTATCTACTGATCAAGTTCCTTATGGCCCATTCATTAGCGCGCTTCTGAATTGCGTGCAGCGTGACATGAAATCGCTGCTACAGATATTGCCATGGACCAGAATAAAATATTCATCTTTTTTGGAAACATCTTTTTGCAGTGCTGTCGTACGTTTTGTCATTCCCAATGATGCGTGTCTTTCAACTAATATCTTTCACCGCGGCACTCGGGCTTTTTCTCGCCGCGTTCACGCCACACGGGTCCGCAGGATGTAACAACACGCACAACGCAACATTTGGCGGGAAATGCGTGATTCACATGGGCGGCCTGTTCGCTTTCCCGGGCAGCCCTGCCATAGGAATGCAACAAGAGGTGGCGCAGGTAACACTAGATCACGTCAACAGCTTGGATGGGATTCTAGATGGCTACCATCTCAGCATGAGGTGGAATTGGACTGGGGTAAGTCATATTTGACCATATATATTCTAGCTATACTTTATTGGCATTTGAAAGAAAGAAGAAGTCAGAAGGTCTGAAATTTCGATCCTTGCAGAGAATCTGTTTTGAAATTTCGATCCTAGAAGAATCTGTCTCCAAGGCAAGTTTGATAAATAATCTTCTAGGAACGAGACGTCAGGCCCTGAGATCTAACTTAAAAGGTTTTTCTTAATTGGAAAATACACCTCTCCGAGGCGTTCCTAAAGCGTTCACAAGACTATTTAACACCAAAATATTCATTTTATTTTAGGTAGGCCTATTCTGTGAAAAACTTAATTGTCAGTTACCAAAACACATTCACACGAATGGATAAATAATGCATATAATCTTACATAAGATACCGTTAAAACAGAAAGCGATTATAAAAATCACCTCGGAAAATCGGACACTTTGCCACTGCTAAAGACTAGATGTTGTCGCGGTTACTTGTGTTCAGTTTACAGGGGGCAATTAGGAGGCCTCATTATCTGGAGGGGAACTCATCTTTTTTTCTTTCCCCTAACTTCTGAGCGAGGGGGAGAGAGAGAGAGAGAGGTTGCCACAGGGATGGTACTTGCCTCGAGTGGGACTGAAAGGGGGAGAGCTGTCGTTGTTACCACAGAATTTATTACACACTATAAACCAAATACTGAGTACCACAGTCCTAACCCATCCTAAACAATCCCTAGATTTATGCCCAGCTTGATATGAGACGAAGGGGTACCCCCAATCTCCCTATACCCTATGCCAACCCTAGACTATTGTTACCTAACACATCCCCCTAGATATCTCAAAAGAATCCCTGAGATTCTGGTAACACAATGACCAACACAAAGGAGGGTGGTGGGTTCCCTCCGTCTCATATCGTGCATGCTACATAAAAATGCCTAGATTGTTAGAACAGCTAGACATTTGGGCCCATATGTTCCAAATGCCACATTGCTATACCTCTTCCTTTTAACTCCTTATGAAAATCATATTGCAACACATATACAAGGTGAGTAAAAAAAAAACGAACCCCAAATGTTGGGACCATTGTTTGAGTGAAGTACTGCATGTACCACTTTCAAAATCTAGGATACGAAAGTCCAATTCATAAGCTTTCTTTTAGTACAAGAATCATTCAAATCACTTATGTTTTTTTCAAGTTACGGAATTTTAAACACAACCACCGTTTTAAGGTTCTGTCCACGGATCACAAAATGTTCAGTGTTCTTGGATGTGTGTGAATTGTTTCGTTTTGCTGAAAGAACGCACACCTTTTTTTGTGATCCGTTGACAGAACTTTAAAACGGTGGTTGTGTTTAAATTTCCGTAACTTGAAAAGTAAATAGATCCTAGATTTTGAACGCGCTACATGCAGAACTTCAATAAAACAATAGTCCCGACATTTGGGTTTCGGGTGTTTTTTTTTACTCACCCTGTATAGCAGGACAATCTGAAAGGACATCCCACTTCGCAAACATTGTCATATCGCGTGCGACAAGAAAAACACACACGACAAAGTTAACTGACGATAACGTCCCCTTCTGTCGCTGCTCAATAAGACCCCCAAAGAAATATATTTAAGTTCTAAATATCTTTCCTTTTCTTTTTACGATCATGTGGCATACATGCAGGCCAGCTCTGGATGCCGAATTAATCTTCATGTCTGATTAAAACGATTCAAGTCACACAAAAGGCCTTTATTTTCAATCTCAACAACATGCACTGAGATATAAGATTCCCCCTACGTTAGCCGCTGTCAGGACCTATATACAGCCTATGTTGTCAAATCAAATAATCATACTCTCGTGCCTTTAGGCTATATGTAAGGTCTCATTAAATTGGGTGGTTCTATTTTCATTAAATTTCACTTATGATTAAATTGCAACTGCCTTTGTAATTGCTACGCAAGGCTGTATTGCGTTAACATCCACCCACTTAGATATCAAAACATTAATGTGAACTACCAAATATGGGAATACTTTACATAAAAGAAATCATTTGTAGCGGGGTCGGGGAACCAGACTACAAGAACGTGTTTTTTTTCTTGGTTTTTCAAGAATCTATGAACACAAAACTTAAAACATTGTGTATTCCCTTTACACTCCTTATATAAATCCTATTGGATAGTGCAACACATAGCAGAACAATCTGAACGGACAGCCCACCTCTCAAACATTGTCATATCGCGTGCGACCCAATAAGAAAAACACACACGACAAAGGTAACTGACGAGAACGCCTGCCCCTTCTTTCGATGCTCAATAAGACCCCCACAGGAATATATGTAAGTTCTCATATCTTTCCTAAATTTATCAAGTACGTGGCCTACAATAATTCACACGTTTATCCACCTTTGTAAATGTATGATTAAACGAGCACACCAATTGTGGCAGTTTTTCTTTTACGATCATGTGGCATACAGGCCAGCTCTGGATGCCGAATTAATCTTCATGTCTGATTAAAACGATTCGAGTCACACAAAAGGCATTTGTTTTTAATTTCAACAGCAGCCACGGAGATATAAGATACCCCTTACCTAAGCTTCTGTCAGGACCTATGTACAACCTATGTTGTCAAATCAAATAATTATACTCTCGTGCCTTAAAAAGTCGCATAAAAAATTGGGTGGTTCTGTTTTCATTACATTTCACTTATGATTAATTTGCAACTGCCTTTGTAATTGCTGCCCAAGGCTGTATTGCGTTAACATCCACCCACTTAAATATCAAAACATTAATGTGAACTACCAACTATGGAAATACTTTACATAAAAGAAATCCCTTCGACGAAGACGAGGAACATTTGCATAACACTATTTTCGGCCCAGGTGTGGTAATTAAATTAGAAAAACAAAGGGCGGGGAGGGGAAGTCGAGCTATGGAAAAGAGTGAAACCTATATTCACCTTGCATCATCATTAACTTCATTATCTTCAGAGTACAGAAGACACATTTTCCCTACCAATGCAGTACATATTATCTCAAATTTCGTTTGTAATACTGCATACAGATATTTGATGGGGTAAAACAAAGAATAATCAACCACCCATTGACACGGAATCACCCTGCGGGGAAATCAGATATGCAACTTGGCGTGATACAAAACGTTAAGGCCCTGTCACACTGTCTGCGATTATGCGCTCTCACTGCGTCCTTGAAAAATAGCTGGGGCGCAAAAACAACTACTACATCGCAGCGACAACTACATAGGTTGCCAGATGGGCGCCAGAGGGTCTTAATGGTCTCCGATGAGCGCCAAGGTCTTTGAACATGCTCAAAACAATCGCAACACCTCTGCGCCCTGGCCAGGACGCCGTAATGACGCATCTCGGGCGCTGTGCGAGCGTGAATCGTGCGACATTGAAGTGGCATTGAGGCAGCCTATAGGCGCAAGGCAGTCGATGTAGTCTCCATGAGAAAGTAAGTCGACTGCGATGAACTTGTAGAATAATTTTGAAACTGGACTGTGTGTTGACCGTTTTGTCGTGGTATTTATACAGCGCAAGTGACGTCACATGAGCGTATTTTGGTCGAATAGAGAGCGCGACGCGAGCTACTAGGACGTATCAACAGCGAGCAGAGCATAGTGTGAACGCAGTGACAGCGCAGCGGCAGCGACTAGATCGAGTAATTGAGCTTGATAGGGGCGCATAGAGAGCGAGTTGGGCGCATCGTAAGCGCAGGAAGAGCACGGTATGAGCGTAGCTTGAGCTTCTTTGAGACAAAAAGTTGTCATTTTCTTGCGTCCTCGCTGCGATTGTTAAATTTATCAAATATTTTTGGTCGCCGTAAGGTCTCCTTTGAGATCGCATATAATGTGACAGGCCCCCAGCTATTTTTCAAGGACGCAGTGAGAGCGCATATAAGATCGCAGACAGTGTGACAGGGCCTTTACGTAAGAGAGCGCGCATTTAAATCGCGCGCTGCACCTGTCCTGCTGCAGGAGTGCTGCTATCATGAAAAGAAAACGTCAGCTCTTGCACACTGAGAAATAAATTGGCCTAAACCATTTACACCAAAGCTGTTTGGATTAGAGCTAACAAGCTGTCATTGAATTCATGCAAGACCAAATGTATGGTATCCAGTAGATCACAGAGTTTTCCCAGCACCTGTTATTAAAAACACACAATTACCCAATAACAACGATTCATGCTGTTCAATTTCTGGGTGTGTTTATTAATGGCAAGCTGTGATCACATTTCTTCAATTTCCAATGTCATCTCTCAAAATATTGGTGTTCTGTCCAAACTTCGTTATTTCCTTCCATCTTCAACACTAATCACCCAATAATATAACACACTCATCTTGCCATACCACAGTCTGGGCACGCACAAGCACGAATAAATGATATTCCCTCGCCATTATTTAAATGAAATTCCCTCGCTATTATTTAAAAACGAGCCCTCATAATCTGTACTACTTCTCACCCTCGTGAACACACTGCACCATCTTTCGCTCGTCTCAACACTCTGACACTCTTTGACATTAACAAACAGCAAACGGGTCTTGTCATGTACTATGGTCTACTTCCTCAAGTATTTTCCTCTTTTTTTCACCACTTTACACGAAATTTACAGTAATTTCACTGGGTCCCGTAATAATCTCTACCTGCCTTTCACTCGCACATCTTTTTCCATGAACACCCTTAGGTATCATGGACCTCGTGTATGGAACCCCATCGATGAGTCGATCCGACCAAACCATCCTTGGGCCTGTTTAAATCATACTTTACTCTCATCTCTCTTTGCCTCTGTTTTCCACTTCTTTTGCCATTTGCTCCTTATATCTAGTATGTTTGATTCCTTCAAGCTATTAGCTGACTCCTTTATAGTTCCATTTGGTGTTATTTGTCCCGTTTTGGCTTTGTCTTGTCCGTCTTTCCCAGTGCATGATATTTGTTTTCTGTATAATGAAGGCTTTCCATATACAAGCTTCGCTTTTGGAAGTACATGTATGCCTTTATCTCACCCTGTTTTTCCTGAATATACCTTATATTCATAATATTGAAATCTACACTTTTCATCCCTGTTTTCCAATTTTTGTAGTTATTTTTCCTGTATTGTTAATTAATTATATGTTTGGTAGCATTTATATTTTCTGATTTTACTTACAATAGCATGTTTGTTGGTTCCAATTGATTGCGTTTGAGTGTTAAGTGTTCTTTTAGCACCTGCCATTGACAAGCTTTCTTGTAAGTTATACTTGTATTATGTTTGTCCTTCCCATGCATGATTTATTTTGATTTCCCTCAATGTACAAGCTATTGCATTTTGGTTGATGTTGGATAGAAATAAATGTTGTACTAAATTGAACTGAGTTAGTATCAGTTTGATTGACGTGATAGGTGTGGGATTATGGCTAGAATTAAATAAATAGGGTAAGGGTTATAGGTGCAGGTGTTGCAATGTATTGGAAGAAGTTACGGTTAGGATTAGGCTAAGAATTCAATAGATTATCCCAATAATGAAACATACGTGTTCATGAGTGTAGTGACACTCACGCACCTCAGTCTCCCGTGTCCCTAATAATATTCTTTGTAGAGAGCTGATCCGGAGGAAGGGTTGCGAATACTCTACAATCTAGCCTACTCCGGAGCAGCGGTACCAATCATATGGGGACCACTCCTACCTCAGGAGGCAATCATAGTCAACAAGGTAGCGGCAAGATTCAACATCGTTCAGGTGATTTCAAGCTGTCAAGAATCCCATTCTTCAAAAAGTAATCAGATTTGACTAGAATATGGTAAACCTTGCACCGAGTTGACTACACCTATATAGTCAGCTGCTAGTTGGGCCGTTTTAAGTCAGATCAGTGCCAGCATTTTTTCCGTTTTATCGGTTGAACGTTCACAATGCACACGTAGGCATGCGCAATATTACTAGTGAGTCTGATTTCATAGTCCTAAATTCTGACTACACCGGCACAAATACATTCTCCATATAAGGAGTTGTTTACGACATGGACACTGCCATAATATAGCTACAGGGGTGTTTTGAAAAACGTGACGTAAAATTATTGAAAGAAAAAACGTTGGAAATTTTTACTTTTTGACTTGTTTTGACTTTTTTTGACCGAAAAGGTATTTACGAATGAGACTTTCAGCTCGGGTAATTATCAGCATCCAGACTCCAATCGGTCTTGAAAAGAGCGTTTGAAGCCGGCAAAACACACATTTAGGGATATGTTGGTTATTGGGGAGACATTTTAGTGTCTTTCTAATGTTTTAAGTACCATTTCTAGAAGGAATTGTATTATCGACGGTTAGTGTTTAAAACTATTTAATAACTCGTATTGGCCTAATCTGCTTCAGAAACATTGGAGCCTTTATAAAATCATCCCAAAATGTTAGAATTTGTCTATGTTTTGGACAAGAACGGTGAAGCCGAAGCCAGAGACGAAACCGAGATTTAGAATACTTCATTTATGATGAATTCTTAACTGACAGATGTGTGTAGCATCAAGCCCAGCGCTAGCAGATCGCACCGCGCACCCGTACACCGTAATAGCCGACACGAGTGACAGGTCCCGATTACTGGCTGTGGCAGCATTTATAAGGGAGATGGGATGGAGGCGTATCGCATTCATCTTCGAGGAGAATGCCGCTTTTCAAAACGTGAGAATGCTCATCATTACGTCTATGTTGGATGTAAAGATGTATCGTTTAATTGATGTTATTTGGGCATATCACGCTGGTATATGATCTCTTGGAGAAAAAAAGTTGTACAAGGTACAAGGAAATAATGCCTTACATGAGTTAATTTTAGTTGGCAATGAAGACCATCCAGTAATCTGCTCTTGGGGAATAAAAAATACTGCATTCACGAATACAGCGAAACTTTAAGCACAAAGTAATATTCCTGCCTGTGTTGCATATTTACTCAAAAATTTGATAACTCTATTTGACTTTATAAGATTGTAGTGAAAAAAGGGGAAATTAAAACATAGAGACGGTTTATTTTTCACACAAAGAGATATTCTTACCAATTGTGTCGTACTTACCCAAACTTTCCTTCGCACTCAGAACAAATTATGAATATGATTATGAGCGGTCAACAAACATCTCATTAAATCATACGCATGCAGCGATTGCGCTACAGGGGCGTAAATCCCGGGGGATGGGGGTATATATCCTCCCACTTTTTTGGCCAAGGGGCAATTGGATTATCCCCACCTTTTCGTGGTTAGAAACCCCAAAAAACGAATTTTGAGGTATTTTTTTAACTTCCCCCAAAACAAAATGTATTCAATAGTACTGAAGAAAGGTAGAAAAGTACAAAATGTTTTAATGCGCCGTTTTAATGTAAGGTTAAGGGGTGTCAGTATACATAAGATGTACATCTGTCTCATGTACAGCGCCATCTAGTGTCATGTGGTGTCCAGCAGCCCCCCCCCCCTCCAACCCGCTTTTCGAATTTCTACGTTTTTGAAATCTGATTTTAGTCATCCCCCATGACATCTGTACAGCGAAAAGAAACATAATAGTTTTCTTTATGACACATTGTTCATTTTGGTGGCGTTATGTTGTTCAATGATTGGCGATTTACACCTGTCACCAAAGACTTGCCATATCATTTGTTTTGTATGGAGCGCCAAAATATCAAATAATTCCAAGTTTTTTTTCCATAGCATATGAAGGACTTCCGTGAGATTTTAGAGGCTGATGAGGTCGAAATAGTGGCATCTGAAGGAATCAAAAACATCAATTTGTTGCAAGTGCATCTTCAAAACCTCAAGGTATTTCATTCGTATGATTTTAAATGTCGTCGATTTCCCCGGATATTTCAATTACAATTGTGAGTTCTATTATTAAGCTGGAAATAGAAAATCGGGAATGCAAAACCAGACATAGAAGAGTATAATTAGCAATGAAAATGTCCACTTGAAACAAGATGTCATAACCGACCTTTGGAAAAATTGTGTTACCCTTCTTGTTAGAACAATAATATTGCACTTTATCTTTGATTTGATTCTAGCGCCAAGATGTCAGAATCATATATACCGGATTTTCAAGCATTCTGGCGACTCAGAACTTTTTCTGTCAGGTGAGTTCATGGACATATTGATGCTTAAGGAGGCTTAAGAGATGGGCCCGAATCCTTGGCTATGCACCGAAGAATCCCTCTCAACAGACCTAGAAAAGCGAAGAAAATTCCACGCTAATAATTAACGTATTTCAAGGACTAGCAGGGTAGTGCTTGCCCAAATATTCTTGAAACTTGGACCACTTGGCTAAGAGAGTTTCGTTCATTTTGTTGACAATACTATGCGCGAAGTGGTGATTACCAGCGCGGAATTCTTGGGTAACGTATCGCCATAAAAATGTTTGCCCTCATTTGGAACGGGGAGGAGCCTGCTTCAGATCTTCTATATACAAGGGAATCTCCTTATTCTCATGAAAATGTCGCTGACTTCAGTGTAAGGCGTAACTATAGCAACGGTAACCTTTGTGTTGACATTTTGAATTGTTAAAAAGGTTCGTGATGTCATCACAACTTCACATGACAGGACATGGCCTGTCATTACGGGCAGTCATGAATCATAGCGCCTTTCCTATCCGTTAATTGCCAAGCTCTCTATTTGAAGCAAAACCATATAGCACAACCTCTCATTTCCATAGAGTGAAACTAATAACTATCGACGATTTAGTGTGAAAATCACTCTAAGTTTAGATTGAAATACTGAATAAAACAAAATCATCCAGTGGAAACTCGAGTGAAGACCGCCTTTATTCGAACTGAATTTAAATAAGATACCCCCTAAAACGTTTGGTCCCATTAGATAGAGTGAATGTACACTCTTTGGGAGTAAAACACTCGTTATCTTTTCCCTAATGCGAGATTCGTGTTGCAGGCTTACTTGGCCGGATTGACCGGTGCCAAGTACGTCTTGATACCGCCGGACTGGGCCAACTTTGAATGGTGGCTGGTCGGCACACCGTCAGATATCGAGCCTTGTACGGAAGAGGAGATCATCTCTGCTGTTGATTTATCCCTACATTTCAACGTCAAACATCGCTCCCAGGGTCTACCAGAGCTGGACTTCAACGGAGTGGTATACGTTCGCCATTTTGATCTTGGCCACATTTATCTACAATCCCGGCCAAAATGGTTGGGGTACTTCCTGAGCCTGCCACACTCACCCACTCCCCTGCTCCCCCGGTCAATGTTGTTCTCCTCAGCTGATGGAGCGCACACTACCGCGCAATGAGAGACAACATTGTGCGGGGCAAGGGGCCCAGCGAGATTTGGCCAGGATTGTAGCACATGAGTTCTTAGCTGATTTTTGCTTGGCCTAGAATTTGATACACGATTTTATGAAATAAGGCCCTAGTTTTACTACAGATAAGAGCTCTGGAATATAATATCATTATACAAGTATGGTCATGTGGTTTTTTTTCTCTGGAAATAGTCTACACGTAAATTAAAAAAAATATTTCGTAAGAGAATTAAAATTACGTTTTAATATATCTTTTGTAAGAGGTATGAACAAAAATGGAAATCATTGCAGATATTCAACTGATAAACGGGATTTATCCCAAAAAGAAGAGAGAAAAACTCCCCATATATTATAGATGCGCACAATTCTGATTAAATTTAATGTTACATTAAAATTTAATCAACGTTTTGAAGGTTAGTGATGATACAAGCCTACGAGGAAAATTACTTTTGCCTCGAATACAACCAACCGTTCTCTCCATTTTTTTTATCTCGAAAATATGATTTGGATAACTACGTCTACAAAACCCGAGTTCGCATTTTATAATGATTATGATCTTACACTGTGAGAACTTTGAAGGTTATGCTTCATTTGATGCAATTCACAGAAACCTTTGCCAGAGCATTACGACTACTACAACAGCATTTTCCCGTTCAGTCATAACATGGTCCCGGTAACGCACGACGGCATCGTGTCCGTGGCACTGGCCTTGAATTCCTCCATAGCGGACCTGCATCGTCTGCAACCTCCTCGAAGACTTGAAGATTTCAGCTATTCCGACACCGAGATGGCGAGGGTGATTTTGAACCACGCCGATAACATGGAGTTCTCTGGACTGTCGGTAAGTTATATCTGTGCTTGTAGGGCTTCTATGCTATGCATGTATTGAGATGTCAAATTGATCAGTGATATAATAATGAGTAATATAATTATGAGAACCAAGATCAGAGAATGCTCTTTCTTTACCACTTGAAAGCAGTTGAAGCTTTTAGTATGCATAATCAAATTCGAATACACTATAGTGCAGTTTCAAGACACTTGCAAAAAGGTCATCATTTAGGTGTAAATGAAACAAGGCATGACATACGGCTTGGCCGCATGAAGTGTACCGGAGACCAAAAAGGGGTTTTGCGTTGATTAACTTTAGCGATAGCGGTGGGTTCATGGAATGGAAGTAGCCCAAGAAGATCATACTTTTCAGGCAATAGTTTACCATTGAAAGTATCTGTATGAATAAAAGCAGTGATGTCCCCACAGCCGTTTGCGACATTAGGCCTTATCGGGTCATGTTGTGAATATGGTGAGAGAGACTTTTTGTTGGGTTAAATCTAGGTACTTTGTTCATGTGCGTGCATGCTCTGTAGAGAGACACAAATATACAGTGCGATAACTATCCCTCTGATTTCTTGGTAGGGTCGTGTTCGCATTGAGGATGGCCAGCGTATAGCGCAGACGATCTACATTGATCAGGCCCAAGGTGAAAGCATTGCAATGTCACTTTTACCCCCTGTAAATTGAATTCGGACTTCAATTGAAGTTCACGATTAAAAATAAATATTACTTGAATATCACAATAACGTTGTTTTATATGTAACTTGCATGTTAGGCCAAATCAAGAGTCATGTCTTATATGGGACTATATAAAAACTAAAAATGCACGCATAAAACAACCGTTGAACCCTAAATGAGTGCAAATTCTTTCAATAATTAGTTGGCGTACTGACCAACTAAGAACATTGTGAAGTATGAATTTTCTTTATATTTCCTCTCTAAGGCACAAATTTGAAGAACGTGATGCACTACAAGATTCAGGAGGCTGTCCTGGTCAATTCTGAAACCACGAGTATCCAGTGGCCAGGTATAATTGAAAGTCCTTAAAGCCAGAGTCCATCATTTGTAATGCATTTATATATTAATGAATTCAGCGTCCGAGACATCGACGCGTTCTCACTGAGCCGATTGCAGTTACGCGATGTCGCGCACTGAACCGACGAATTACAGCAACTGCGCGCTTGTGCGTTGTGTCAACGCTTGCTAAAACAAACCAATTTCTAACGGACATTACAACGATGCGTCTGTAGACTTCTTTCATTGATTTCTTCAAAATGACAGCTTGCCAGAAAGAATAATTTCACAGGGATTTTAGTTCCATTACCATCTTTAAACCAAGTATGTTTTTCAACAATAGTTACGTCAGCTACTTTTTGGATGGTTGCAAAATTAATGATGGACTGTATCTTTAAAGCGTATGAAAAGCAAAAGCTGGACATTTGACACATACTTCCTTGGTTTCGGAGCTGTTTTGAAATTATCCTCAAACGCAACGAACTCTCAGTAAGCGGAAGCAAATACCAAACTTACAGTTAAAGTTGATTTACTATACTCGATCTTTCTAATCAAATTGCCTACGAGCCGATTTTATGACTTGTAACCTTTACTCAGGTGACCATGTTCCGGTGGATGGCGTTACAAGGAGGTCCCTGGTCCTGGAGGTCTCATCCACCGCACGGGCGATTCTCTTCTCCCTATCCTCGCTCGGTGCCGTCCTGGCGTTAGTGTTCCTCTTCCTTAACATCAGATACAAACACAGGAGGTACAACTTCACATATGATTCAGTTTTGTCGATTCTTTAAAATTATCGCCGGTTTTGGCTTTAACGACGACGCTTTTGTCATTTTAGAAGTAGCTAATGTCAAAGAAAATGAAGATACTCTAGTTGTTGGCTTCGTATTTTAGGATAAAATGCTCCTGAAGGAAGCACGAAATTGATATTAAGCCGGAGACACCAAGTCAAGCGTCTTAATTCTTCAAACACCACGTTGCCTATTTTTACCGTCCCTAAATCCGAACAAATACCAAAAAGCTAAAAAAGTTTCCACAGAATCTCAAGGTGTTTGAGGTGGCACTGGAAACGAAACTGGCGACTGTAGAAATATAAACTTTACTATCCGTCCTAAAAATAGATATTGTAAAATCATATGCTGATATATAAACTTCTCACAAGCACATATCAGTAATTAGCATTGTTAACTTTCCACGATCCAGAGCCATCAAGATGTCGAGTCCTCTCCTGGGTAACCTGACTCTGGTTGGTTGTCTGTTTCTTTACGCCTCCGTCTTCGCTACAGGTTGGGACAAGAAAGACCTGTCTGATACGGCTATCATCGTCAAGTGTCACGTGAGTGTGCTTACGCGCATGCCGCACGCGTGCTTAATTTGATGCGCGCGTGTAATTGGGCAAACAGTCGTAATTATTGGTCAAAGAGAAATCAAGTGCACGAAGCACCTTCGTGCGTATGCCTGGTACAATATTGAGTGGCTCGGCGTGGAATGGGAGGAATATTATCGCAAGGTAAAATCTGGGCTTTTCCATTTCACGAGGCGAAGCCGAGTGAACTGGAAAAGTCCAGATTTTACCGAGAGATAATATTTCTCCCATTTCACAAGTTAAAGCCACTCAATATTTGTTGTATATAACTAACATAATAATCTTTATCATTTGATATATTTGAACTTTTATTTCAATACAAAACTGGAGGAAAATGTATTTCTCTCTTCCAAACCATCCCTTCAGGAAATGTTTGTACCCAACGTTGTAGCGCTGGCTCTTTGGAACAATACGCGCTACGCGCAACGCTGAACGCGCACACCAGCATGCATTTGCACACCAGCATGCATTTGAGAGTATAGTAAGCCCTCTATGGCACAGCAATTAGACCACCGTGCATACTCGCACTAACGTCTTGGCCATTTCTAGGCCGGTTTAACTTTTTTTCTTTCTCTTCTCCCAAGGCTATCCCAGGGAACCAATCAGCGATCGAGAGATGGCTTATAGTCAGTCGCGCGTGCTCGCGCAACGGTTGTAACGTGCGGTGATCAAGCATCTTCGCTAATTATGCAACGCAGCGATACCCCCGCGCGAGCGCTCGGCTACTGCAGTATCAAATTTGGGAACTGCCGATTTGTGCTTTCAACTGAAATGTTACTTGCAGGATAACAATTTCTAAACCCTTGTTTACATAAACGCTTCGTGAACTTAGCTGTTTAGAAACGCTTATCAGTTAAACAAGATGTTTAAACAGGTTGCTTAATTATTTGTTTTATGATTATGGATCTCCGAACAATGAATGTTATTATAAAAATGTTAAATGTTTAAAAGTTAAACACTAGGTTTTACAGTGAACAATCTTTGTTTGCAAAAATTGAGCGCCATTTTGATAACGCTTGTATACATTTGAAGTTCTTGCCCATGAACAGTCAATACGCCCTTCGTCTTTTTTTTTTAAGAGGATCGTCCACAGTTGACAAAATGTTTCGAAAAAGCTATGAACGTGATACTCTGTAGCAAAAGGAATATATACGGTGTGTACCGCCTTTTATTTGGCTTATTTTGTAAGTTCAATTTTAATCTCAATCCTTTCAAAGTGATAAAAACACTTGGAATATCAAGCAATCCACCTTTGTTTTTCAGGATTAAACAGGGAATTGACCGGAAGCTTTTAAAAACGACCTTGCATATGTTTTAGGTATTGTTTTTAGGCATTATTCCATCCTGAAAAGCACGTTGATATTTTTACGTGTTTTGAAAACCCTCGTCGGGGATTTGTATTCTTGTTTATTTCAGCTGGAGAGGATGCTTATCTCCCTCGGGCTTTCGTTTGCTTTCGGTTCTATTTTCATGAAGACCTACCGCATACACGCTATATTCAGCCGTGCAGTGAAGAAATTCCAACAGATTGTGAGTAATATTTACATAAAAGATTACCTCGTGTTATGGAGCGACTTTGACCACTACAATCAACGTATTGTTCATTCTATTCTGTCATCGCAGTTATTTTTCAGTAATGCATTCAATAATTATTCAGAAGACGATGTTAGCCAACCAAGGAAAAATAGTAATATCACGTAATATTATTACAACAATAGAATAAAAAAGAAGAATTTGTTTTTAATATCGGAATTTATAAATAATGTATCAATAATGACATATTATTCATGCCGAATTGCTATTTATCTGTTCTGTCAATTTTGAAAGCATTTAAACATAAAACAAAGAAGTTATGGCAAAAATACTATTTTTGACCAAAAATGGGCAAAATTATGAGAAAAACTGTCGTCATGAGGTTAATGTGCAATTTGGGCCAATGTGAACAACCAGATTCAGATTCAGCACTATCGAATTAGTACTCTTGACCTTACTGCAAGTTGACACCAGAAAGTTAAGACGAACCTCAACTTCTATACCTGATACAGATGTTGGCCCATGACCTACGTGACATTAGTGCGTAGCTGCAATCAGTTGAATGAGATCGTGCCCCGGATGTTTCGGGCGCAATTCAAAACATGACACGGCAATTGTTTTAATTGAAATCGGATCCTACGGAGAATAGGCCCTACAGCACCAACTGAGCTACATTTTAGTTAAGAACACGTCTTTACTGAGATTTTGAGCACATTTGTTGCTTCAAATGAAAAACATGCACAAACAACATGTTCTACCCTACTTCATACAATGTCAATTGAATTTACGCTTGTCACGGCCCTCAATCATTGAGGGCCCTGACAAGCGTAAATCAATTGACATTTTATCACGCTTCAAATATGGGAAAGTAGGTGATGTCATCGTTCAGTGAAAGGATGTGCATTTGGAGTCACATAAATGCAATCTTGCAGGTTAAAATGCCAAGAAACATTTAACATAAAAACTCGATCGTTTCGTCCTTCGCTTGATGGAATTCCGTACTGGGGAACCGAAGGCGATTTTATAATTTGATTGAAGTGTTCTTATTACACACGCTGTGTGAAATAGCAGGCAAGGTTAAATTCTTCCAAACCGGCTGGATATCGGGTAATCTATGTTTAACAATTGAGCAGATTCGCTGATTAAATGCAAGACAATCGCATCTTGACCTCTAGATTTTAACTAATCAGTGGGCGCTTTTTATATCGGGTCTTTGGTCATTCTCTTTTTATATCGGGTCTCCGGTCATTAACCGTTCTCGCGCTATGGACATGGATTAAAAAAAAAACCTAGACACAGCAACAAAAGCTGTGGTCACGCGCTCTGTATTGTGTTACGCGACACGCGCCCGGCTGTTGTTGTCACGATTTAATAAAGTCGACTCCGCATCCGATTGGCCGAGGCGCAAGATCGCATAAATCCGCATGCTTAGACACATCAGACGTTATACAGGAGACTTGGCTCCGTGGATAACGGGTGATACTCAGACTATGTACCGGGTACGTACCTCAGCTCAGAGAGACACTTTCTAGTAAATTGTTTGACATCACATGCATCAGGGAGACAGTGGACACTATTGTTGTTGAAAATTGCTGAAGGTGATCCTGCCTTGGTCGAGATTAGTATTTGAAAAGGATTGGTTTGTGCAGGTTTCAGAATTGGGGTATTAGGAGATTTTTTTGTTTGTGCACAAAGATATATGTGATAGATTTTAACAACGCTGAGTCTGCGTTTCTATCACAAGTTTCTTTGAAGGCTGCATCGGCAAGTGTAAGCTATAACCGACCTTTTAAAAATACAGAGAACCGAAAGCAGTCAATATGGTTTACGAAACCTCGGTTTCCTCTTTGGTTTGGATTCAAGCTCAAGGAGTCGATATTCTTCTCTTGAGACTCTGTTACAGTATGAATCCGTTATCTGCAGCTGATAATCAACGAAACAAAAAAATATGAGCACTCTCTATATAGATTCATTTAGTTCGAAGGTAACAGGCTTCTTTCCATCTGCTTTGCGATATAAGGCCGATGTCAGAAACGAAGCCGCGGCTTGGTAAACTTAGAAGCTTGTCTAAGGGCACTTGCAAAACTCTTGGTGGCAGCAGATATGCTTTATCTTCGTTTAATCTTGATATGAGATATGAAATTGAAGGCAAGTGCGTCATGATAAACAAAATGAGTTTCAAAGCCACACACTGCGTATTTTCTTTCTTTCAAATAAATGAAACATAAAACCAGATCTTCCTGACTCCAAAAAAAAGTGTATAACTGCTTGACAAATTTATTTGTAATTATTGATATTCAGGACCTACCGGATTGGAAGCTTATATGCGTAGTGTTGACGGCTGTCTTCGTAGATTGCGTCATTTTTGCCGGGTGGATTGCCCTGGATACAACGACTGTTACCAGTCGAGATCTTGAGCCTCGGGTAGGTGCTCATGAAACCGCCGTCAACAATGTAGTTTAATGTTCTACATGCTTTGACAAAAAGTGACCTTGTCTTTCATCGTGATATCCCTAGCAAAGAATGATGCCGAACATTGCCATCAGCGTGACTTAGAGGAAATTAAGTTTTGTGAAACAAAATAATCACCCCTTCCATCGTTGGGCCTCAATTAAAATTGTATAATTTCTTATGTTTAAACATTTTACAGCTTGACACGACAGAGCCACAGAAGGAGATCTATGACGTCCCAGTGATCAGGTTTTGCAGTAGTGAGCATGCCCAGTACTTCACCATCGCCCTCTACGGCGTGAAGGGAGTTCTCTTGACCTTTGGCCTTTTCTTGGCCTGGGAGACAAGAAACATCGCCGTGACACGACTTAATGACAGTAATGCATCATGATGAAAATATTGATCTCCGGGTTCTTTTTTAATTTTAACTTTCCGATCCTGTTCATATAGTCAGCGATTTTGTGTGTTTTTTATGACAAGATTTTGTTTTTGCGAAAGTAATTCAATCTCCCGACGAATAATACTTTTCACGTACCTCGGGCGAAGAATCTTTTTCGTAGGTAAAGATTTTAGAGTTCATGTAAATGCTTGTGTTTTGATGACAGGTAAATACATCGCAGCATCAGTGTACGTCGTCGCCTTGACCATTGCCCTAGTTGTCCCAACCATGACCATCCTGGGTGATGACGTCAATATGACGTTTTTGGTTCCCGGGGTTGCCATAGTGATCGTCAACACTGCAGTGCTGTGCTTGAATTTCATTCCAAAGGTAAGGCTTGCAACCTCAAACTCAACAGACTTTATTAAGTAAGCTATTTGAATCAATCCTACGGTGCAGCACTGAACTCGAACTGTTGTTGATAAAAGGTACATGTCATAAGGGGTCCTGGCAATACCTCACAAGTCGGCACAAGTTAGTCCAAGTCAATCAAGCTATTGAAATCAACTTAGACAGAAGTATCACCCCATGCCACCTGGAGGATTTAAGTTCTCACTTGACTCCGGCCGGGAACCACACCCTTGCGTTGGTTTGGCTAGGATTGTTTTTCTAAAGGGATCGCTTTAAAATACAATTAACAGTGACCAGGAAGGCCCGCCACCAGATAATAATATTATCAAACAATAAGCCTTTGTACTAATGACGTCACACTCGTTAACATGCACTTTCCTATGGAGCCAGTGGTCCACGGTCCAGCGAGCACAATGGGAAAGCACACGCGTAAACAAAGTGTGACGTCATCAGTACATAGGCTTATTGAGGCTGTGAAGGCGCTTCTTTTGGTAACCTGTGCATTATTCCATTTAAACGGGTGTACCGGTACCTCTCCACGTGTTGCCCGCTTGTCACGCCCAAGCACACGTGGGATGTAATCGACAAGTATGAACACATAAGTGCTGCATGTAGGCAGGACGTGTAGTTAAAGAATTTTGTCGTTTATTTTCGTACCAGTCACTCTTAAGACGTATTGTTATGGCATTGAAAACTTAAATGTGTATTCACCAGGTGTACCTCCTCATCTCAGTTGAAGAGAAGAACATCAGTTTGAGCATGATGAATTCCATGGGCTATGGTGAGTCCTCCGCGTCGAAAGCTCGACAGGCTTCAGAGAGGGACAATATTAATGAACTGGAGGAACTCCGAGAAAAACTGCAGCAGGTAGGATATTTACGATGTGTACAACACACGAGTGGCTTCAGTTACACCGTGTTTGGAGTGACTTGATGACACATGTATTCGTGAGGTTTACAGTCTTTAGACACGAAACAAGGCATATCGAATGGTGCACTGAGCCCTTGTGTTTTCGTACTTTGACACTTTTAATTGTATTTTTTTCCTAATACCTTATTGACTGACTCAATGACTGCATACTCACTGTCACTCAGTGACTGAGACTGGTTACCTGTCCCAGTGACTGAGTGGCTTCAGTTACGGCCGTGTTCGGGGTTCGTGGGGCTTACATTTATAGATGGAAGACTTGAAATGAAGCTAATACAGACGGTGCATTATACATTTATTAGGCTCCGAAACCCATGCCTTTAGCTCAGAATACAATAGCTGATTCAATGACTTCAACCTTGAAAATAATGTTTAAATTATTATCTTATATGCTTAGAAAATATTGGTTAAAGTGGTCAAAATTGCCTCAGATTGCAACGGCACCAGTGCCTAGAATAAATTGTTTTGGGGGCACTTAGCAGCACGCCTTAGGGCTTCGCGCTCGCATTAGTTCTGATCAAGGTATGTCCCCCACTTTTGAGAAGCGATTGGCGCTCCTGCCTGTCTCGCTGACTGTGCGGACCGGTATGGGACAAGGTCTACGAGACTTGCGTATTCATGTATGTGACGTGACTTGTAGAATCCTACACCACATGTGCAGTAGCTTGGCGCAGCTTGTTCCACGTCGGCCTACTTTCGTGATATAATGTGCAAACAATATGTTAGGTGTCATGACTCATATTCCACTGCAGACTATTCTGCAAACTTTCTAGCCATACTATATAAATTAATTATAAATTTGGACCATCTTTACCATTTTTGATTCTTGTCGTTTTTTTCTACAGAAAGAAGACCAACTTTTCCTGCTTACTAAGGATGTCCCAGTTAAACATTCCACGGATCACTCGTAAATTAGATTGTATACATTGGTTACAGTACAATAGCATAGTTAAGTGAGTATACATGTTCCAACCCTTGCAACTTTGTGGCAATACTCACGACAACGTTAAAATAAATCCCTGACTTTAAAGATTTCGGGATGAAGATATTGATAATCAAAGTGAATGTTTTCTTGGGATTTTCGCAACAGCCTCAAATATTGTGAAGAAACGGTACAGAATTGGTTATAATGTGGCAGAGGTCAATCAAAGAAAACTGATGTACGTCTGTTTTTTTATTAAGCTTAAATTAATTTCTGAAAGAATATGAAAAATAAGTGGTAAAGAATTTCTATCCAATCAATTCGGGCGATTCACAATGCAGTGCGCCACCAAGAGTTTGCCACGGAGAGTTCATTTTTCCCAGCGCATTGTGCATGGGAGATAGTCGACAAATTCGCAGCGCGGGACATTTGAAATTGTTCGTTTTTGCGGTCAGTATTTTCGTAAGCGTATGATTAGAGTATCTGTTTACCCCGTTATTTGCTTTTTATCAGTACGGTGAGTTTTTTTTTGTAAGGCGGCAGAACGCTATGCCCAAATCTATAACAAAATAGCTCAAGTTGTCTACTGACACTCGTTCAAATGGGCCATGTTTTGTCGACCGTAAACATGAAGTATGGACTCTCCATGGCAAACTCTAGCTCGGTGGCGCACTGCACTGTGAATCTCCCGAATCCCCAGCACATGTAGGCCCAATTTTCTTTCACGAATGTTCTTTTCACAATTAACTCACTGTTTGCAATTTGTAAAAAGGGAACTTTTTGAATGTTTAGATAATAATTACAATCGCCAATAACATATTTGATAAACGTCAAATTTGAGCCATTCAAATCACGTTATCAATTATATATTGATATTGCATCCATAAATCTTGTTTAAAACATTTTAGTAATAACGTTTTGATAATATCGCTTTAACAAATTTGATTAAACGTCAAATTTGAGCCATCTCAATCACGTTATTAAAATGTTTTTGTATATATCATGATATTCCATGCACCCATAAATCTTGATTAAAATATTTGGTAATAACGTTGAGAAAATATCGTTTCAACATACCCGCTGATAAAACGTCAAATTTGAGGCATTTAAATCACGTTTTTAAATTTGTTTTGTATATATCATGATATTTTCTCCATAAATCCTGTTTAAAACATTTGGTAATAACGTTTTGATTATATCGCTTTAACATACCTGATAAAATGTCAAATTTGACGCATTTAAATCACGTTACTAAAATGTTTTTGTTTATGTCATGATATTTCTATAAAGTCATTAAAATATTTTTTTAATGTTTTAGATATAACATCGTTACGACTTTACAAAAATGTTATCACAGCATTATGTGTTTGCTGGGAAAGATATGTATTTTATATGCAGTGGATGTATATATAGATCCTCCATGCTCAACCAATAGCAGGGTATGTCAAGATTACATAAAAATGTTGTACACTATCAAGGTTTTCGCAACATGAATGTTTTCAAGTTCAGTATGGGCTGAATAATATGCTTACAGGTAAAGTGTTTGTAATTTAAGTTTCTATATTTTCTTTGCAAGTTAAGCAATTCCATCTGGCACTGCTGAATAGTAACGGTAATTGTAGCAGAATATGGTATAGTGTTCTATATATAGATTTAGAGAGAAGAAAACATGTACTTCAGAGGTCCGATTTGAAATATTGACCAAAGATTTGTCATTGTTTTGATTCTCTTTTGGAAAAGTGTCTATAAACTCTTCCAAAATAAAAGTTGAAAGCTTCTCGTGTCGATAGACCTATCCCATGCGACGCCATTTTCAAAGCGAGGCACTTAACGCTAACAAAATATGGCGGCGTAAATATATAATGTGTCAGTGCGGTGAAAGAGTGACTCTCGCAAAGCAGCCTCGTTCCCATGGTGTCGAGCAGTACGCTCCCACCACTACCTGCTCTCTCACCCTATAGTGTTGGATCATTTTGCATATCCAAAATGTTTGGATACGTATGCAAATGAGAATAGTCTGGTACCGTCCTGTGCTTTACGCCAGCGTTTATTGTATGTGGTGTCTGGGGTAAAAACAGAATCAATTCGTCGCACCGTGAGTTACGAAAACCCTGTGGTTTTTTTTTTTTCAAAGTTAAAATCAAGTAGTCCTGATTTCTAATCAGGTGATCCGAGTTCGAATCTACGATTACAATCTTATCCAGCAAATGTGCAGTATCACATTTCATATTAATTGCATAAAATTGGAAAGAAGGGATTGTTTTTGAGAATGTGTGGACGTAATAATTACAATGAACGGGAAAACACTCAACATAACAATAGACGTTGGAATTACACCACCAAAGTCCATTACCTGCTAATTGCGGTATCGAATCAGGATACAGGAAGCAAGTTCCAAACCCAGGGCTTACTGGAAACGAGGTTGAAAATCAAGTATGTCCTGGGGACGAGGTTGTCTCGCAAAGTTACAGCTGTAGATTGACCGGCCCCCAATTAAAGTCGTTTTTAAGTTAGGCGTTGACCTACCTTATATGGCGGTTATGTGAGAGGACCGTCCGTAGCTGCGTTTTGGGCCCAGAACTAGAAACTATCAACGACTCAGTTCTGGGTTTATTTTGTGCCTAAACATTGGCCTACTAGTCATGGGGAAAAATGGATGAAAAAGAATATTGATACGAGATGTCATGTTCATGTATGTACATGTACATGCATGTGATGCATGGGACAACAAGACTGGGAACGCACTCGCATCGGACAATATGCTCAAGATACGTCATTTGATTTTTCTAAACGACACACCCTTTTATATATCGTCGCAGTTATACTCAGGTCGCAAAAAATTGGCGACTGAATTGTTCCTGATGGTCGTAGCTCAGACGCAGCTTGATCATGAAAAGTCAGTCGCCGACTGATCTGTGTCGTCGCAAGGTCGACCTGAGGCCGGCTTTAAAGGTACAGTCCATTTACAGCTATCCAAAAAGTAACTAACGTAATTATTGTTGAAAATCATACTTGGTTAGTAATGGGACTAAACTCCCTGTGAAATTATTCTTTCTGCTGGCAAGCTGCCGTTTTGAAGAAATCAATGAAAGAAGGCCTTTACCATTGATCTCCATTAGTAAGACCAATGGCCTTTTCCTTTTACTCACTCGTTTTTTTTATTCGGCGAAGCGTGCGCTTTAACTCGAAACTTGCACACTAAAAGAGCATCCTCGACCTTTACCCAGAACTTAAAGGGAATATACAACATTTACAAACATCATTCAAATAACGAAGTGATCAAAAACATGAAATATATTATTGGATTGTTAGGGAATGACAGTCAAAAGCATCCATTTTAAACAAAACTATTTTCAGGTCCAATGATGGTCGACCGACCAGCATTGAAGAAAACTGTTTCAAAAAGTGCTCCTAATTTTTCATATTTAGTTATTCCGCATTTTCTTGGCAATTGATTATTACACACCTGTGAAGGGGTACAAGCCTGCTAGACTGATTCTTTGAGAATTGACCTTACAATTCCCCAAATTTTATAAATTGTTCCGTTTCATCTTATAATGGGGCATGAACCAGACTACAAGAATATGGTTGATTTTCTTGGATTTTCGAGCATCTCCGAACCCAAAACGTGAAGCAAGTCAGTTTATCAATGTTTGCTATAACATACTAATCCTCCAAATCTATTTATTTTTGAAAATGCAGCAAAAGCAAATGCTGCACATTTCATATTCCCCTTAACCCCCTGGCCTCCAAAATAAAAATGTGAGATAAGGCCAAAAAAAAATAATAAGTCGGTCTCTGGTCAGCGCGCGCGTCGATTTTAATCATGCGCGTCGATCTTTTTTTTTTCCAAAATGTTCCGCGGTAGATCCAACAGTGCCCTCTATTTCCGCACCTCCTCAATTTTTTTTACCAAAGAGCACCAAGGAATGGGAAATTGCACCAAGGCAAATGATCGAAAGCACCAAGGCAAATTATGGAGGACACCAATGTACATGAGGACACCAAAAAAGCAAAATAGTACCTACCTTGTCTGTACAATCCAAGCTTGAATAAAAAAGCAAAAAAAAAAAAAAAAAAAAAGCCGCGTGGCCGCGTCAATTCCGGAACTTTGGTCTGACCAGAGACCGAATATTTTGTTTGTTGGCCTCATCATTCCTCCAAATGAGGGTGCATCAATGGCGCCGGGCGTCACTTTTATTCCCAGTACGGTTGGGGCGAATATGTTTATTCATGAGAACAGAACAATGATATCAAGAGCATGGTTGTTATTTAGTCCACCTTCAGTTACAATAAAGCATTTTAAAAGTACGGTCGTCGTCAACTCAGTCGAGCTACGCCTAGCCAGATGAGCTGGATACAAATCCCAGATCGAATCCACGTCGTCGCTGGTCATTTTCATCCACTATTTTTCTTCTCTAAATTTATCGTTGAAATAATTTTAATTTAAAGAGGAAAAAAAAGACCGATAACCTATAACTTGTCTTGCAATGATTCAAAGGAAAAACTGAATTATGCATGACTTGGCCCCAACCCTCGATCCTCCTAGGGTTGCAGGCCAGTAAGTCGGTCCGAAATCGCCTACGCCGGCCAAATCACGATTTGCATGCCCTCAAATTCTTCGCTATTTGAGCATATTGTGGGCCGTGAACTTGAGGGTTTGTAAAAAAAAATATGGTTGGAAGCCGTGCACAGGACTGTGAGTGTGTAGTTCTGTGCAATTTGGATGAAATTGGAGCCATAAAAGCGTTCTATTTTGCACTGGAGTGTAGGCGTCGTTTTTCAAAATGGCGCCATGGGCTTCAGGACCATTTTAAGGGGTGATCATCTTCGGATGGACATTTCTCCTAAAAGTCATTAGATAACCCCTCAAACATTGAAAAGAAAATGAAAGATGATGAAATTAGCTTTAATTTGATGTGTGTCTGGAATACCTTGGAGAGTTGTGAGTTTTTCCCCCGAATTTTTGAAGTGGGGGCATTTATCATTGGGGTCTATGGCAGTTTATTTACTGGTCTGCAACCCCAGGAAAACAAATACGCCATCCTGATGATCCTCGGCACTAGCGCCCTCTATGAATGAGCGTGAGAAAGGAGGCCGGCGCCGGACGTTGGGTGACCGTTTTAGCCGATTTTCGGCTAACTTTGACAGATTTTTTTGTAAAAAAAACAAGTTTGACAAAATTTGACAGAAAGGATTTTTTTGCAGATTTCTGGCAGAATTCTGCAAAAATGGATATTTGACACAGAAAAACATAGCAAAATTGAAAAAAATGATACATTTGTTTAAAAAAGCTTCAATCATAATGCGACAGATTGGCTGGCATATGTGCTGAGGTTCACTGGGAAACGGAGTTTGTCGTGACGCAACGTACGCATTTTGCCAAAATTTATGCAATTTCATAACATCTTTATGTGACTATATGTTGTTAATAATGTAATTTGAAACTTAATTAAGGCAATACTACAACATCTGCAAGTAATTCTAAGTATTTATAGTATATTTCAAGTAATTCGGGGGAACTTGGAAGATTTTTGATGAATCTGACAGATTTTTGAATTGCATTTAGCAGAATTTTGCCATAACCTTACGGTCACCCTATTCAGCCGGCCGGCCGGCAATGCATTGGTCAACCGGGGCCGGTTGGACGCGGGTCCGGGTTTCGTAAACTTCAACTCCAGAGAACCAGATATCAGCGAGTGGGTCCTACTAAAGCGCGTCAACAAGCGTCAACAAGCGTCAACAAGCGTCAACAAGTTTTAGTAGTCGTTAAGTGCGCGTCAACAAATTTTGTATAGGCCTTTGAACAATAAAAACAGCTTTATATGGTAGAAACAGCAATAATGAACATCTTCTGCATATCAATTAAAGTTAAAATTATTTTAAAACTTGGTTTTTTGAACGCGAAATGTACGACGAATTTGTCGATAGAAGTAGGCCGCCATCTTGTTTGGATGGCGCTGTAGACTTCGCGCATGCGTAGTATGGCTCTTTACACTTCACGCATGCGTAGTACGGCTAGCTACACATAAACAAGATGGCGGCCAACTTTTATCGACAAATTCGTCGTACATTTCGCGTTCAAAAAACCAAGTTTTAAAATAATTTTAACATTAATTGATATGCAGAAGATGTTCATTATTGCTGTTTCTACCATATAAAGCTGTTTTTATTGTTCAAAAGCCTATACAAAATTTGTTGACGCGCACTTAACGACTACTAAAACTTGTTGACGCTTGTTGACGCTTGTTGACGCGCTTTAGTAGGACCGCAGCGAGTGAGCGTCATAGGGAGGCGTAAACAACACAGACAAGAGTTTCTTAAAAGTCTCCCGAACTAAACTTGAGCTGGTAAGTAACGTTACATGTACTTGATCAACCAACTGTGACGATTTTCCTTGCATTTGCAATCTCTAGTCTAACATTTTACTTTTAGAGTCGAGTTGGAGTAGACATGGCCATGATGGCCTAGCTCAGGTTGGACTCCGTTGTGTACAGCCGTAATGCAATGAAGCGAAGCAGGTCGTTTCGTACCCAAGTCGTTTCGTACCCAAGTCGTTTCGTACCCAAGTCGTTTCGTACCCAAGTCGTTTCGTACCCAAGTCGTTTCGTACCCAAGTCGTTTCGTACCCAAGTCGTTTCGTACCCAAGTCGTTTCGTACCCAAGTCGTTTCGTACCCAAGTCGTTTCGTACCCAAGTCGTTTCGTACCCAAGTCGTTTCGTACCCAAGTCGTTTCGTACCCAAGTCGTTTCGTACCCAAGTCGTTTCGTACCCAAGTCGTTTCGTACCCAAGTCGTTTCGTACCCAAGTCGTTTCGTACCCAAGTCGTTTCGTACCCAAGTCGTTTCGTACCCAAGTCGTTTCGTACCCAAGTCGTTTCGTACCCAAGTCGTTTCGTACCCAAGTCGTTTCGTACCCAAGTCGTTTCGTACCCAAGTCGTTTCGTACCCAAGTCGTTTCGTACCCAAGTCGTTTCGTACCCAGTCAATTATGATGCACAAAGGAGATTAAGCCAGTCATGCAAACACGGAAAATACATACACAGACAAGCTAGATCAAATCTGTGAATTAACTTGCAAAAATGTTCTTTCTCCATCGGTGTTTTCTTGGCATTTTTACGATGTCTTTCTCAGCATTTTTACGATGTCGAATCCGACCAGTTGACAGAGCGCTGAGCACGTGCCTGCGCCTGCATAGCCATGCTAGCGCTATCGATCGCATAGCTGTGCACAGACTAGTTACCGCATTTCATCATTGGCCCCTGCGCGGCGCGGCGGGAACCAGTCGTCGCCGCATTGCGCTTATTACGCACGTGATTATAGACATCGAATTGCGAAGTACATGTAGTTGAATCGCGCAGTGAATTTGTAAAAATAACGGAGTTTTCTTTTGAAAAAACAGCGAATGTAAGTAAGAAAACAATAAATACAAGCATTTTTTGATGCAAAAGGGTTGTTGAGAGGTACTTTGTAAAGACAGACAAGACATAAGATTAAGATTTTTATTTATTCAATCATTTTTTAATTTTTTTTTTTTGGAATCGCCGATACAATTTTTAGGGTCGCAGCCTAAAAATAGGGTCGGTCGGGTAACCGGAAGCAGAACTATTCTTTTTTTTTTTTTGGCCTAATTATAAAAAGTACAATTCGAAAAACTGAAAAGCAACCAAAGAAAATCACGCTACAATATAGAAGACAAACATGAATCCTGGGTGCGAAACGACCTGGGTACGAAACGACCTGGGTACGAAACAACCTGGGTACGAAACGACTTGGGTACGAAACGACCGACATTCCAATGAAGATGTCACGCCCCAACTATCGCATCGGTCCCAACTATAGTTGGGCCTGTCCCAACTATAGTTGGGACAGGCCCAACTGTAGTTCCACAGTTGGGCTGGCCCAACTATAGTTGGGCCTGTCCCAACTATAGTTGGGACGGTCCCAACTGTAAGTTCCATGTAGCACTATGAGGATCGGAAAAACCAAAGTAGAAGATCAACAATATACCATGGGAGAGAACAGACACCCACTGAAGCAAGTCAAGGAAGAAAAGGACATTGGGGTCATCATCGACAATAAACTATCCTTTGGAAGTCACCTGTCTATAAAGATAAATAAAGCAAATTCAATCATGGGTCTAATTAGAAGAACGTACGACCATTTGGATGAGGATAGTTTCCTGTTGTTGTATAAAGCTCTGGTAAGACCTCATCTCGAGTATGCCAACCAAGTTTGGGCACCACGTCACAAGAAACATATAATCGAAATGGAGAATGTACAGCGACGAGCAACCAAACTTATCCCAGGTCTCAAGGACATGTCATACGAGGGAAGGCTAAAACATCTCAAACTACCAACCTTGGCCTATCGGCGCATACGAGGAGATATGATAGAAATGTACAAAATACTTAGTGGAAAGTATGACAACGACGTCTCCAATTTCATCCCCCTAAGCTCCAGTGTGACCAGAGGCCATCAGTATAAGATAAACAAGGTCCGGACAAGGTTGGATGTCAGAAAGTACTCCTTTGTGCATCGATGTACTGACACATGGAATAGCCTACCAGAAGTTGTGGTTTCAGCTCCTAGTACAAAGTCCTTTGAGGGCAGATTGGATAAGATGTGGGCTTCACACCCCTTTAAATATGACATAGACACCCCAGTATCCACCTCCACACTAGGCTTGCGCACAACAGAACTCAAATCTAGTATTTATGAAGATCTGATCCTAGAGGCCACACAAGGCCTGTCATCAGAAGAGGACCTGTAAGTACCTGTAAGTAAGTAAGTTGGGCTGGCCCATCTATAGTTGGGCCACTCCGATCTTTTTATTTTGCGGTGTCCCAACTATAGTTTACATTGATGTACAACCATAAAACGTTCCCTACAGCTCTGATACACGTCTGACTTTACTGGGGACCACTGAAATTAGCTATTGATGGGGTCAATCTATAGTTGGGCCACCCCAATCTTTTTATTTTGCGGTCCCAACTATAGTGTACATTGTTATGTTGTACGATTATAAAACATTCCCTACAACTCTAATACACATCTGACTTTACTTGGGACCAATGAAATGATATATAGGTGTGGACCATCTGTAGTTGGGCCACCGCAATATTTTTATTTGGCAGTCCCAACTATAGTTGTACGACTATAAAACATTCTCTACAGCTCTGCTTACATGTCCGACTTGGGACCTTTGACATTAGCTATGGGTGGGGCCCATCTATAGTTGGCCGGCAATGGCAATCTTTGAATTTTGCTAAATGTTGCTGGATAATAAAACCCAGCAGCTGGACAACTCATCCAACTAGGCAGTACCACGTGACCGGCCAGCCTTGCGGCATGCATGTGTGGCAGGGCCACATAGTTAACTTGCATTAGCTTTTGGTTTTCAACATAGGAGTCCCTCCCCCTGACTTGCATACACTTAGTTTGTGTTGTAGCCCTCTTAAGTTAATTAAGTAGAAGTTTATGACACAGTAAAGTAATAGCAGTGCTGTAGGAGGATAGTAGTGTACGCCCCCTGGATAGAGTAAACATCCTGTCCAGAACAGAGACCCCCTTATCTGTGAGACCATGTGGTCCATGCCTCATTTTGCAGACTGGTAGAAGGCAGGGCAGCATCATTTAGTTTTGCTCTGCAGATTCCCTTGAAAATCTATGGCTTTTCTACCCTGAAAGTTTGGTCTGCTGCTGGATTCGGTAAGCTCAAGTTTCTGTTGTTTTGTTAACTAAGAAGTGAAAGTACATTTAATAGATAAATATTTAGTGATCCAATTGGTACTTTTGTTCTTGTGACCTGAGATTGAAATTTCCTCGTTCTTTTCTTGTTATACGGAGTGTGAAGTTCAAGTACACTTGGAGTTTAAGATTGATTCACAAGAGAGTTACTTTTGCGCGATGTATTTTTGTGCATTATACTACATGTATGTCGTATCCGATGGTTAGTCCCATGGTTTACAACTTTACTTTTTCGTTGTATGAGAACTTGAGAAGAAAAACAAGTGATCTTTTAAGTTTTGCACAGGTGTATTTCATCTTTTACATAGCTGGATTTTTTATTTAACCAATAGTGTTAGAATTTAGATAGTTGGAAGTAAATCCTTCACTTGCCATTTATTCTGTATAATGAGTCCCTACTTGTGCACATGTATGATGCATTTCTTTACTTTACTGAAGGGACATTGCCCAGCCACAGTGTCTTATTTTTAGCAGGTTGACCACCAGTTAAGATAACAGGGCCTTAGACTTTGCCTAGTCCACTGAGCAGTTGGTTGATGAAATGCTTTGTATGTTTTGTGGTAATAATTAAGGCATAGTGGTTCCCCAGTGTACGTATGCAAGAAGTGCTAAGTGACTTGTAAACTCTCTAGCTGACAGCCTGGGTGGCTGGATTTGGCCACAGAGCCTAGTAGATGACCTTGGAGATAAGCACATGGACAAGGCAAGACTCATTAGTATGCACAAGAAAGTTAGTGTTGTTACCTGGAGCACACATAACTATGCTTGTGGCAACTCAGCACTGTTGATTGTTTATGCAGTGGTTAGAAGTTCTTAATCACATTGATAAGGATGAGTGTGTGGTATTGCCAGAATAGAGCACCTGTTTTAGGTTGGCCTAGTTATTATTAGGATTTATAATGTACTCATTTAATTCTATACTTACTTTGCGTTTTTTATTATTTCTACAGGTTGTTTAAGCTGTTGTTTTCGATTTATGACCTTCTTTTGATGCTGTATTGGTTTTAATTTTAGTTGGTTTTAAATCTTAGGTTTTTATTGTTGGTTTTAATTTTAAATCTTCGTTCTAGGTTTTAGTTGTTGGTGTCTTTATTTTTTATCTGGTTTATGGTTTTTGGTTGGTTTATGGCTTGAAGTGATTGAGTTGTTTTTTTTGTCTATTGGTTCGTGTCATTTTAGATTTTTTTAGTCTATTTTGCTTCATTTACTTAGTTTCAGTTGTGATCATTATACTGAGGTTTTTGGTTCATAGCAGGTTTTTTTTATCTTTAGGGAAAGTAAAAGGTCATTTACATTTGTTTGGTTAGGAGAACATCAAGGTTGGTCGAGCGTCAGGTACAAAATCGGTTGTTCTTCGAGTCTCATAATTTTATTTTTGGTTTAGTTTGTTTTTTTTAATTGTCGTTCAGGAGAAATAAATGCGTTCCAGTGATAGCTCTTGAATCTCTGTCTCTTTGCCAACTTAATTTTCCTCGCGATTTTCTAGAGATCCTAGGTCCAATTCCTTTGTTCCATTTTTCTGGGTTACATTTTTTTTCTTTTAGGTGGAGAATCCGGGTACTAGTGCACTGTTTTTTTATATAACTTAGCCAGGAATTTTTAAGGTAGGACACAGAGACAGGTCATAGTTAGGGAAAACCAATACAGTGTCGAGAGTTGGGAGTATATTGATTGCAATGACGCAGACGCCGAACCAGCACCGAACAGCTCACCTGATATCGGATACCCCTCCGCAACTGACGCCCCAGACAACATACGCAGTTACTCCTGGGCTTGGTCAATCACCGAACATGGAAGGAGCACACCGTCAGTACCCACATTTGGTTCCTCCATCAGAAGGAGTGTCCCCTCTACGTCTTGCTGGTCTAGATCCACTCCACACCGCGGCAGAGCAGAGAGGACAGGGAGCTCCAAGGATGTTGACCACGCATCAGGTCAAGAGCGTGCCAACATTTAGCGGGAAGGAGCGACACGGCCCCCGACTGGAGGACTGGATCCGGGATATGCGGTTCCTCCTTGGATGCAAGGGGACAGCCCCAGGGATCCTCCAGTTTCATGAGGCTGTCAGCCACACAGGAGGAAAAGCGAGAGATGTGCTGCTGAACCTTGAGAGTAGGACACCAGAGGGTCTAGACGCGGAGAAAGCCTTCGTCGAGCTGCTGGAAGAATACGGGGAAGACAAAAGTGCCCTGTCTCCCGTGGCCAAATTTTACGCCAGGGTGCAGCGGGGAAACGAAACCCCAATGGAGTTCGCCATTGGATTGGAATCGACCTTGAGGGAGGTTGAAGAGACGAGGCGGCGCCGGGGACAGAAGTCCGAGGAAGAGAGCCGAGACAAGATGTTGGCAACCCAGTTCATGGTGGGTTTGAAGAACCTACACTACAAGCAGAGATTGGCGCCGATGCAACCGAGGTTTATGGCCTTCCGGGACGTGCGCCGGGAACTTCACATTATTGAAGAAGAGGAGAGGCAGGCAGCAGACCTCAGACGACAGCAGACGTCCTTCTCAATGAGCGAGGTGGCTCAAAGCCTGCCCCAAGTTAAGGCCCTGGGTAAAGACGTAAAGGGGCCAGCCCAACCCGTGAAGGAGGTTGTCCCGGTCCCACTCGGGCCAAACGACCCCAACACTCCGATAATCCAGCAACTCATGACGCAACAACTGGAGGAGATGAAGGGGATGCATCGTGGTCAGATGGAGGCCTTAGACAGAGTTCTCCAGGAGCAACGCCAACATGGTCAACGCCTTGCACGACTAGAGGGTGCTGTTTTCCAACATCAGCCCACCCGTCAGCCCCAATCGGGCAAACCCCCATATACTGGATGTTTCAACTGTGGAGATCGCCGACATCTAGCAAGAAATTGCCCCCAGCTTAACCACAGTGAGCAACCACAGCAGCAGCAGGCCCCCACCACTCAGCCTATGTTAAACGGACAAAACCTGCGGATGTAGGGCAGTCGGCGGGTTTAACAGGGAAGAGCCCACTTAACACTAATACATATACATCCATCAATAGCCATGTGAAAGAGGACCGAACGAGTGGTGTGGAGAGGACAGCTGAGATACCAGAAGCTGGGCCTGTCAACAGAACAGAGATTGGGTTCTCTGGAATTCATTGTTTCGCATTAATAGATACAGGTTCGCAAGTAACCACGGTGACCAATGAATTCATCCAGAGATATCCTGAGCTCAGACTCCAACCACTCCGTACCTCCGACGTGTCCATTTTAGGAGCCGGAGGACAAGTTGTCCAACACCTAGGAGTCATAACGGTCGATGTACATGTTATGGGTCAACATATCCGAGGGGTTCCGGCCTTTGTTGTTCCGGCAACTTCGTTCCGCCTTGACACCCCTGTACTCATTGGCACCAATGTCATACGTGCCAGTCGGGACAGGATGAAGGGCTCTCATGGGTTGAAGTTCATGGAGAAAACGCAACGGTTGTCCCCCAAGTGGTTCCAGGCTTTCCAGGTTGTCAATGAAGATGGGGCAGACCTTGCTAAGGAGAATGGAGACATTGGCATTTGTAGATATGCAGGCAGACATGCGCTGGACTTGTCACCTGGAGAGAAAGTTGCTGTTCAGGCATGGCTACCAAAGTCTGTGCGCAAAAGAAGTATCACTGCCATGTTAGACAACAGCCTCACTAAGGAGCTGGCAGTAGGCCGCACACTGGTTCAGGTGCAGGGCTCCAGGGTGTCAGTCCAACTCTGCAATTTGTCTGATCACCGGATGACTCTCCGGAGAAATTCAAAGGTAGCGACCCTCTCCTGCTTCAAGTTGGTCAGTCCAGCGGCAGTGCAAAATGAGAAAGAGACAGTCATCATGGAACAAGTTGCTGTCGACACCAGCCCAGTGCCAGAGGTTGATCTGCAGGGTGCTGACTTGACCCCATCTCAGAAGAAGGCTGTCGACGTGCTTCTATCTCAGAATGCAGATGTGTTCTCCAAGGGGCACTTAGATGTGGGTTCGACTACCACAGTGGAACATGAAATACCACTGAGTGACCCAACTCCATTCAGGCTCCCCTACCGGAGAATTCCCCCAGCCCAGTACCAAGCGGTAAGAAGCCACATTGAAGAGCTTAAGGAGGCAGGAATAGTTCGACATAGCCAGAGCCCTTTTGCGTCCCCCATAGTTGTGGTAGAGAAGAAGGATGGAACGATTCGCCTGTGTGTCGATTATCGGAAGCTGAATTCCAGAACCACCAGGGATGCATTCCCACTCCCAAGGATTGACGAGGCCCTTGATGCCCTTGGGAAGGCAAGGTACTTTTCATGCCTAGACCTCACGTCCGGCTACCACCAGGTGAAAATGGCACCAAAGGATCAGCCGAAGACAGCATTCACGTCTCCCATGGGGTTGTATGAGTATACCCGCATGCCCTTTGGCCTTGTTAATGCTCCAGCTACGTTCCAAAGGTTAATGTCCACTGTATTTGGTGACATGACTTTCGAGAGTCTCCTCATATACCTTGATGATATAGTGGTTTTCAGCAGCACCATAGAGGAACACATGGAACGTCTAGGCAAGGTCTTTGCTCGGCTGAGAGAACATGGACTAAAGTTGAAACCCTCTAAGTGCCAACTGTTCAGGACCGAGGTTCGATACTTAGGCCATATAGTGTCTGCCAAGGGGATTGCCACGGATCCTGAAAAGGTCTCCATCATGAAGAGTTGGCCTGTACCCACGTGTAGGAGAGGTGTCAGGAGCTTCTTGGGGATGACTGGCTATTATCGGAAGTTCATCCAACACTATGCCAATATAGCAGCTCCTCTCTTCGCCTTAACTGGGGGAAAACGAGGTGGCAAGGAGCCAACTTTTGTCTGGACCACTGAGTGTCAAGAGGCCTTCACCACACTGATGTCTAAGCTGATCTCTGCACCCATCTTGGCGTACGCTGATTACAGCCTCCCATTTACAGTGCAGACTGATGCCTCCAGAGACGGTCTAGGAGCAGTTCTGACGCAGACACAAGAAGGCAAGGAGCGAGTGCTTGCATATGCTAGCCGCTCTCTGTCCGCCGCCGAAAGGAAATATCCAGCACACAAGATGGAGTTCAAGGCACTTCACTGGGCGGTGACAGATAAGTTCAAGGACTATCTGTATGGTAACGAGGTGACTGCTATGACGGACAACAATCCGCTCACGTATGTGTTGAAGAAGGCCAAGTTAGATGCCCATAGTCATCGTTGGATTAGTGACCTCGCCCAGTACAACCTCAGCATTGTGTATAGACCAGGCAAACTGAATGCAAATGCCGATGCATTGTCCAGAATCCCCAGGAATGATGTACAACAGATCCTGAATGCAGTTGATGAGGTAGACAAGGAGACTACTCAACATCCAATAGCAGCTCAGCAGATGGTTCCTCAGGAAGGAGACCCGAGCACTTCAATGGCGGAGCGTACGTACTCTGAAGAATGTGCTTCCTCTGGGTCATGTGACGTGTCTGAAGGGCCTGAGGCCAGGGAGCATGCAACAGTGGGAACTGTACTTGAACAGATACCAGGTGTAGCAATGACACAGCAGGACTTGGACATCAGTCGTGTGACAACTCTTAAGTTGACACGAAAGTCTAGGCCAAGTAAGAGGCAGATGAAGGCTGAAGCTCCTGCAGTCCGCAGATTGTTGAGGTCATGGGATAACCTTCAAGTGAAAGACGGTGCACTGTTCTACGTCCATATCACAGAGGATAGAGACAACTATCTGCCCATCCCCTCGAAGTCACTGCGACCCCAGGTCCTGAAACATCTCCATGACAAGATGGGACATCTTGGATTCGAGAAGACAGTCCAGCTAGTACGAGACCGTTACTTCTGGCCCGGCTTATATTCTGAAACGAAGGCATATGTCGGGAAGTGCAAGCGATGTGCCCTAAGGAAACTACCGGACACTCGGCGACAAGCACCCCTTCAGAGCATCCAGACAACCCGACCATTAGAGTTGGTCTGTATAGACTTCTTGTCACTGGAGAGGTCGAAAGGTGGTTTCGAACACATCCTGGTAGTGACAGACCACTACACCCGGTATGCACAGGCGTACGCGACGAGAGATGAGACTGCAAATACAGTGGCACGAGTCTTATGGGAGAAGTATATCAAGAACTACGGCATCCCTGAACGTATTCACTCTGATCAGGGGAGATGTTTTGAATCAGCTATAGTGAAGGAGCTGTGTAATCTCCTCGGTACTGTGAAAAGTAAAACGTCTCCCTACCACCCCCAAGGCAACGGCATGACGGAACGTTTCAACCGGACGCTATTGTCTATGATGGGAACCCTTGAACCTGACCAGAAGCCTAACTGGGCGATGCACTTGCAGTCGATGACTTATGCCTACAATAGTACGAGACATGAGACAACAGGCTATAGTCCATTCTATCTGATGTTCTTGAGGGAACCTAGGCTACCCGTGGACCTTGTAACTCCAGGGGAGCCAGAGTCAGAGGAGAACCGTCCCCAGTCCCTGTACGTCCAGCAGATGCAGAAACACCTCCGGAATGCCAGCGAAAAGGTGAAGCTCGCAACCGAGAAGGCACAGCACAAGCAAAAGTTGAACTATGACAAAAAGATTCATGGAACCGAGAGAGAACTTCAGCCAGGAGATCGAGTCCTTGTCGCCAACAAAACACCAAGAGGCAGAGGTAAGCTGAGAGACAAATGGGAGGAAATACCTTACATCGTCCTTAGGCAACTGGGAGACTTGCCAGTGTATACCATTCAGCAACGTGGATCTACGAAGACAAGAAATCTACATCGAGACCTACTGGCCATTTGTCCTTTCGAGGTAGAGGATGAAACAGATGAGGGTCTACTTCCACCACTTCCGCAGTCCCAAGATGTGGACGGACCTCAGGTTCATCTACTTCAACCCCCTCCACAGTTCCAGGATGAAGATTATCCTCCGCATCTCCATCTACCCCCACCCCTACATCAGTTGCAGGATGAAGAACCAGAGTCATCCTATGGTAGCAGTACAGCTGATGAGTCTGAAGTGTCCACTGATAGCTCCGCTAGTTCTGACAGTGTATTGGAGGTGAGGACCAGCCGACGACCAAAGAGAAGCATCCGTCCGCCTCGCAGGTTTGGAGACTGGCAGTGAATAGTTAATGAATTATGCCCATAGTGGTCACAATTTTCGAGGATTCTAGTAATAAGTCTTGACACTCTCCTTGCGCCATTGCTAAGGATAGCAATGTATTTTAGTTGGCGAGTGTGTGGCAGGGCCACATAGTTAACTTGCATTAGCTTTTGGTTTTCAACATAGGAGTCCCTCCCCCTGACTTGCATACACTTAGTTTGTGTTGTAGCCCTCTTAAGTTAATTAAGTAGAAGTTTATGACACAGTAAAGTAATAGCAGTGCTGTAGGAGGATAGTAGTGTACGCCCCCTGGATAGAGTAAACATCCTGTCCAGAACAGAGACCCCCTTATCTGTGAGACCATGTGGTCCATGCCTCATTTTGCAGACTGGTAGAAGGCAGGGCAGCATCATTTAGTTTTGCTCTGCAGATTCCCTTGAAAATCTATGGCTTTTCTACCCTGAAAGTTTGGTCTGCTGCTGGATTCGGTAAGCTCAAGTTTCTGTTGTTTTGTTAACTAAGAAGTGAAAGTACATTTAATAGATAAATATTTAGTGATCCAATTGGTACTTTTGTTCTTGTGACCTGAGATTGAAATTTCCTCGTTCTTTTCTTGTTATACGGAGTGTGAAGTTCAAGTACACTTGGAGTTTAAGATTGATTCACAAGAGAGTTACTTTTGCGCGATGTATTTTTGTGCATTATACTACATGTATGTCGTATCCGATGGTTAGTCCCATGGTTTACAACTTTACTTTTTCGTTGTATGAGAACTTGAGAAGAAAAACAAGTGATCTTTTAAGTTTTGCACAGGTGTATTTCATCTTTTACATAGCTGGATTTTTTATTTAACCAATAGTGTTAGAATTTAGATAGTTGGAAGTAAATCCTTCACTTGCCATTTATTCTGTATAATGAGTCCCTACTTGTGCACATGTATGATGCATTTCTTTACTTTACTGAAGGGACATTGCCCAGCCACAGTGTCTTATTTTTAGCAGGTTGACCACCAGTTAAGATAACAGGGCCTTAGACTTTGCCTAGTCCACTGAGCAGTTGGTTGATGAAATGCTTTGTATGTTTTGTGGTAATAATTAAGGCATAGTGGTTCCCCAGTGTACGTATGCAAGAAGTGCTAAGTGACTTGTAAACTCTCTAGCTGACAGCCTGGGTGGCTGGATTTGGCCACAGAGCCTAGTAGATGACCTTGGAGATAAGCACATGGACAAGGCAAGACTCATTAGTATGCACAAGAAAGTTAGTGTTGTTACCTGGAGCACACATAACTATGCTTGTGGCAACTCAGCACTGTTGATTGTTTATGCAGTGGTTAGAAGTTCTTAATCACATTGATAAGGATGAGTGTGTGGTATTGCCAGAATAGAGCACCTGTTTTAGGTTGGCCTAGTTATTATTAGGATTTATAATGTACTCATTTAATTCTATACTTACTTTGCGTTTTTTATTATTTCTACAGGTTGTTTAAGCTGTTGTTTTCGATTTATGACCTTCTTTTGATGCTGTATTGGTTTTAATTTTAGTTGGTTTTAAATCTTAGGTTTTTATTGTTGGTTTTAATTTTAAATCTTCGTTCTAGGTTTTAGTTGTTGGTGTCTTTATTTTTTATCTGGTTTATGGTTTTTGGTTGGTTTATGGCTTGAAGTGATTGAGTTGTTTTTTTTGTCTATTGGTTCGTGTCATTTTAGATTTTTTTAGTCTATTTTGCTTCATTTACTTAGTTTCAGTTGTGATCATTATACTGAGGTTTTTGGTTCATAGCAGGTTTTTTTTATCTTTAGGGAAAGTAAAAGGTCATTTACATTTGTTTGGTTAGGAGAACATCAAGGTTGGTCGAGCGTCAGGTACAAAATCGGTTGTTCTTCGAGTCTCATAATTTTATTTTTGGTTTAGTTTGTTTTTTTTAATTGTCGTTCAGGAGAAATAAATGCGTTCCAGTGATAGCTCTTGAATCTCTGTCTCTTTGCCAACTTAATTTTCCTCGCGATTTTCTAGAGATCCTAGGTCCAATTCCTTTGTTCCATTTTTCTGGGTTACACATGCACGACGAATACACGGTGCCAGCGCCGCGGAACATTTTAATCCAACAAGATCTATCAAGCATGAAGCATCCGGCGCAACTCCAGACCTAACTATAGTTGGGACAGTCCCAACTATAGTTGGGACCGATGCGATAGTTGGGGCGTGACAAAGACGTCGTCCAACCTGGGCTACATGATGGCCGGCCACGCACTGGACTCAACTCCGTGCTATTTGGCCACCATGGCCAGTTGACTCAGTGCAAACAAATCAATAGAGCCTGGAATTATAAGTGGAAAGATTCCCATATATCTGACCATCACTAAGTGTTCCCTTCAGGGACCCATCAGCCATCAGAAAGTGATAATATGTCAGTAAAGAATCAAATTTAGCAGGGAAAATATTGAAGTATTTACTGAGAAAACACTTAAAAATTTTCAGACCAGTCTCAACTCTCATACGGTTTGTGCACAGGGTGACAAGTGATGGCCAGATATGGGAATCTTTCCGTTACTCAAGCTAACCGTAAGCACGGTCCAAAGAAATATTCCTGTTGGAATGTTATCTTGGTAATCCGCACCTTTCAAGACTGCTAGTGTTTGTTGCTTATATGAAGTATCAGGGCTCTGGAGGGAAAGATTTCCATATATATACGAAGTTCACTAATTTTCCTCTGTATTGACTAACAAGCCCCCAGATAGCGATTTCATGTCATCAAAGTCAATTTGAGCAGTGAGAAAATACAAGCATTTTCTTAGAAAACACTTAGAATGTTTCAGTCCAATCTCATAGGGTTTGTACACAGGGTGTTGAGTGAACTTCGTATATGGAAATCTTTCCCTCTGGAGTGCTCTGAAACGTGCAAATCTAAATCAGGCCCACTTTACTCACAGTTAAGCCAACAAATTTCTCCAAAAATTTCACTGGGGCAAAGAAAATGTCCTCAGTATTTCACCAACCAAGTTTGCAAACTCAATTCAATTTTTAAAGGAGACTTCTCTTCAATATTTTACACATGAGAGGGAAGTCAACTGATTTCAAAATGGGGCTAAATACTAGACTGGTACATGTCCAACCATGGTCCAACTATTTGAAAAGACTGACCGCTTCATTCAGTGTCAGTAGTCTGCTGGCTTGACTATGGAGAAATGTGTAGTAAATTGAGACTAGTTCCCGCTTCATGCCACATGTTTCTTAAATTCTTTTGGCATGGTTGATTGATGCAGTACTGAGGCTGTGTTGGACTGGTTGTTTCAGGTGCCAGTCTATTTTCTTGTTTTGCATGTTTTCAATACCTCAAGTTTTGGGACTCTCATACACAGTATTGAGAGTCCCAAATTTTCGGACTGATAAAGTATGTACTATGCAACAACTTCTGCTCCAGCATGCTTTGCTGTGATTTAACGTAATTAAAAACTTACGTTAATTACATTAAGTTGGTAAAACTCGTTAACAATACTGTCCACGGCTTAGACCAGAGACAACATTGCAGGGAAGAAAAAAAACAAAACATTGCACTGAAAAACAAAACAAAAAACAAGGAAGTGCTGAATCATCGTGAGTTCACAACTTTAATAAAAATTCTTTCAATTTTTTTTGGATTGGGCAATAAAAACAGGGCAAAGTTTTTTTGATAATTTTTGTGTTCATGACCTCCGTGTGTGTTGTGGTGGCATTCACATCAACCATAATGGCGGGCAGTGTGCACTGTCATCGTGGAAACTGGTCCAATTCCACTCCATGCAAGATTGGCCAAGAATGTAGTATGAACCTTGGTGTGTGGCATTCCCACAAATTCATCTCAACAAAAAGTCCTCTTATCCATGCAAGCATAGGCCTATCGTTGCTGATGAAAGAAATGTAGATTGTGGGGGGTATGGGGTCATGACCTTTGGAGATTGCAATAAATCCCTCCAAAATATCTGATCACTATGAATCTGTCATCAAGGCACTACTGGTCTGCAAGGTACTTTCAGAAACCACTCAAGAAGTCACCATATTTTTGTAGTTGAACTGTTGTGGTTTTCGAAACATAGGTTTCGGCTCTGACTTTGACATGGGTCTCTGACAAAAACTCCAACTCAATTTAGGACAAAGTTCTACTTCAGCTGAAATATTAAACCTTGAACATTTCCGTGTGGTTTTGAGGTAAAATGTTTCTTAAATGTTTTGACCTGTGGTTGAACTGACCTGTGGTTGAACCCTATAAGGGCCAAGGATGAGGCTATACATTGTGTGAAATCTTCCATTGACTACCACCAACCAGAAAGAAAACATAAATCTTTACATGACAACAACCACGAAAAAAGTAAAGTGAAGTAGCTTTTATCCCAAGTATTTTCTGTTTAATTAAGAGTCTTAGATGACTTACCTACATGCACATGTACAAATGCACCTCTGTCTAGAATTGTTTAAATTATTTCCTCACCAACCTTTGCAACTGAAGTTCTACTCAAATGAAAATAAACCAGAAATCAACTTACTAAAACATAATAGTCAGATTCAAAATGAAGTCTGTCATTGAACAGAATTTTCATCAAAAGCTTAGTTGGTTTTTACTTCATTTTAATTAAATTAAAGCCAAATGTACGTATGTAAGGCATCCAAATAGAAATTCAATTTTATTGGAATGTTGTCTGGACTTTTTTGCGCAGTACTGAAAAATCAAAGTCACTATCATCCAACAGATTTTCTCAGATCACGTCGCAAACATGTATATTCTGAATATTTATACAATATCGGATGGCTTTGAAGGGGATATAAGAATATATTGTTATAGTGAGTGCAATATATTCTTATATCCCCCATAAAAAAAACATCCAATATTATTATTTATATCAGGCTGACTTAATCCGCAAGAAATAAATTTCGTTGAATATTCTTCGCTTTCCAAAGCAAATTTTGTTGACATGTGCAGGTATACCCTGCTGCACACTGTGTCCTCGTGCGACGGTACCTTGCCGTACACCAGTGTTGTAGTTGAGTCACCAACGTCAAGTCCTAGTCCGAGTCTCGAGTCACAAACCTCAAGTCCGAGTCCAAGTCTGGAGTCACAAGCCTCGAGTCCGAGTCACGAGTCACTTGGTCTTAGTTGTTCACCAAACTAATCAATGTTAAAATTATTTTACAATCATCCATTCTGTCTTTTAAGTAAATCCCAGTGTATATAGTTTACCTTGTGTGTGTACATGTTGTTTAGACCCAAAGTGTGTTTTCCTTTTAATTCCCATCCCTAAAAAAATCCTCCTCCATCTCTTCCCTGCATGTTACGAAACACTTTTTGGCATGACACCTGGCCCTGGTGCTCGTCGTGTAGGCGCTAGGCGTGGGTGCGCGGCCCCTGGATAAGATTTTCCGCGGCACCGTGTTTTGTTTATGGAGTAAAAAAGAATGCTACGTTCGTCGCACAAATACTCAATGTTATGTTTTTTCTTTTGATGAAAATACGTGACTCGAGTCACAAGTCACCAAGCTCGAGTCCGAGTCATCATGGTCAAGTCCCAGTCCGAGTCTCAGTCATTTTCCTATGTGACTCGAGTCGAGTCCTGGACTCGAGTCCTACAACACTGCAGTACGCTCTGTTGACTGGTTAACAATGGTTAACAACTGTGAGTTTCTACGCTCTGGATTGTGCAGGAACCAGGGAAACAAATTGGGATAACGTTTAATAATATAATAAGAACTAATATTGTCCTCATCGGGGTACTTTTAGTAGGGACATAATGTTGCAGTCATCCGGTTGCAGTCATCCGGGTACTTTTAACAAAGGTATGCAATACGCTGATTTATTTTTACAACTGGAAGCTTGATTTAAATAATAATATATGATACTGCATTAATTACTATTCTCCATTTTGGACTTGATGTTCAGAACGTCATGGCATACGTGGTGGATTTCCGGAGTGACACGGTCACCAAGCCCTGTGCCGACATGAGGAAGGCCATGTTTGAAGCAGAAGTTGGCGACGATGTTTGGGGCGATGACCCGACTGTGAAAAGTAAGCACTTAGCACATGTACATGTTTATCAAGTCATCTCAAGTTCAACACTAATCAACATTGCGATAGACTTAGCATTTGGCTATTTGTACACCTTGCAAAAATAATGTTTTACTTTGAACATGTAGTTCGTTTTGCTGGTGCAGACACAAGAGAGTATATTGTAGCATACAAAACAAATGTATGGTGTTTTACCCCAATTTAATTCTTTGGGGTTATGGTGAATTCTTATTTTGCAACCAGATGACGTAACCCATTTGTTTCTGTCTGCTAAATGAGAAAGTGACGTCCTTGACAATCTGTGCGTGTGCTGCAAATGACATGCTAGAAATTAGATACGCCAATATATTTCCAAAATTATTTTGTCCAATGCTAATTTCAATTACCGGTTGGTCTTTTTGTAATTTTTACTCCCAGAAACCTGTTCAAGGATGATAATATTCAATTTAATTACGATAAGGGTATGAAATTTCCCTTTGTGGAGGTTCCCATGAAATTTATATTTGGTTATTTTCTGGATGCATACTTGTCTATGGTCGTACACATAGTGTGTTCAAAAAAGAAATATGGTTTGGGCTGCAGTTTTGTGTGTGTGTGTGTGTGTGTGTGTGTGTTTTTTGTGTATTTTTTTTTTGAGGGGGTGACATTAAAACTACAAGTAGCGCAGGGTTCTACTTTAGTAGCCCGCTAGCCAAATGCTAGTCGAAACAACAACAGACTAGTCAATTTATTCCTTAAGTAGCCTGGCTGGCGAGTTAAAAATTATTAGGCTACGGCAAATATAAAACGACAGGAAGAAATAAATCATCAAATTCAGAAAGCAAACCGGTATCAATTTTTTCTCGAAAATGTGGGTGGGTGGGTCAGTCAAATTAATTTATTGAAATTATTGTAAAACAAATTCACTTTTTTCAATTAAAAAAATAGAAAATAGAAAATAAAAGCTGTTTTGACTTGCCAATTCAACTCTCTGCATTCCGATTCGTAAACCCTTTGCGCGTAGCGTTCGGGTACAGTATGCATCCAGTACATGTACAAAGTACCATGTACATGTACATACACGTTTGTGTACATACGTCCATCGGAGCACCATATGCGAACATTGGGGTGGGTGGGTCAAAAAAATTTCAAAAAAAAATTGCAATTTAAAAACATCGAAAATTTTGAATGGCCCCTTAGGGTTAAGTTATTAGATCTGTCCATTAAAAACACTGACAATATTGCCTCAGGATGTATGAGACACTCTATAAAAGAAAAACATGCCGGCTAGTGAAAATGCCTGCGGGTTAGAAAAGAGTCTGTTTCAGT
This sequence comes from Patiria miniata, assembly GCF_015706575.1. Lineage (NCBI taxonomy): Eukaryota > Metazoa > Echinodermata > Asteroidea > Valvatida > Asterinidae > Patiria > Patiria miniata. Next base: position 37,548,017 of record NW_024037069.1, on the reverse strand, counting down.
AAACTCAGTAGCCCCGCTGGCTAGTGAGAAAAAAAAAGTTAAGGTCGAACCCTGAAGTGTGCTTGAATTGGGACACTGCCAAGCTGTATTTGCCTTATGTGTGAAAGTTTGACCTAATCTCTTGGCTTAATTGAGGTCAAACCGTCAAGGTTCTCATCAGGCCATTTAACAGGATATTCTAAGAGTTTCCTATTTCTGATGAAGGACTGACCCGTGTTCATCAGACAATTGCTCATTTTTTGGGTTTTTTTTTTTTATTTAAGTAATAAAAAAAAAAGCCGAATGCAGCTACGTGATGTTGCGCACTGATCCGACGAATTAAAACAACCACACGTGTGTCGCGCTTGCGCGTGCTTCGCCGAATAACAAAAAGAACTACTAATTTGAATTTCCTACGGTGTGTCTTAAGAAGCACTGTTGGAAAGGCCTTCTTTCACTGATTTCTTCAAGATGACAGCATGCCAGAAAGAATAATTTCACAGGGAGTTTAGTCCCCTTACTATCGTTCAACCAAGTATGTTTTTCAACACTAATTACGTCGGTCACTTTTTGGATTGCTGCAAATGATGGACTATAGCTTTAAGGTCGAACCCTGAAGTGTGCTTGAATGGGGACACTGCCAAGCTGTATTTGCCTTACACCATGTATGTGTGAAAGTTTGACCTAATCTCTTGGCTTAATTGAGGTCAAACCGTCAAGGTTCTCATCATGCCATTTAACAGGATACCCTTAAGAGTTTCCTATTTCTAATGAAGGACTGACCTGTGTTCATCAGACAATTGCTCATTTTTTTGGTTTGTTTTTATTTAAGTGTGGTACAAATGTAGGTCAGATATCAGGGCTACTCGGTTTGAGAGAGTTCTTTTGTAATTTGTATGTGGTGGCTTCGATATTTTAAAAAAATAACAAGTTAATTCAAGAAATTGACAAATAATACCGGTATAGCCGATCGCAGTGAAGTGCAATGAAAAATCAAGAAAGAGTTTAAAGAGGTCTAAAACATGTGGTCAGTGTATTGTTGAAACTGATTAAAGAAGGGGGAAGGTGCATTTCTATGTGATACACATGAGTTTGTCTTACATTCACTATGTGGACTTGTGAACAAACGTGTCCACATAATGCAGGTTGTGTTGACGTTATGTGGACTAAGCCATGTAAGCCGTGTCCACATAACGTTTCGCCCTCTCTGGAAAACAGGTTCAGAGGCATTTTGGGGTTAGGTTTATCTGTGACAAAATGAAGAGAAACACTAAAGGGAATCGTGGAAAAATAATTGGGTTGAAAGAGTTTTCACAGTTAAAGTAAATTATTTTTTGTACCGAGTTTTCTTAACTACATGAAAGCAAAGGAATGTCCACATAGCGAATGTAAAACAACCATGCCTGTTGCTGTGTGTGTAAATCATGTTTATTCTTTGTGACTGTGTGTATATACTCAGACTCTTTCATGTGTCTTTTTGCAGAACTTGAGGAAACAATGGCCAAGATGCTTAAGAAGGATGCCGCGTTGTTTGTGCCATCAGGGACCATGTCAAATCTCCTCGCTAGTGAGAAATATAAATTTATGATAATTATCATGTACCCTCCTATTGTTTGATCTTTCGCAGACAGTCAAACATTTCTTCCACTTCCCTTTGCCATGCATTTGTATACAGGCTAGTAAAAAAAACCAGTCATATCATATTCGAGTAAACACTGTGACGAGTCAAATTCCATCAACAGACAAAAGAGGTAACTGGTTGGTACAACTGGCATATCAATCACCTCCAGTCAAAGCATGGCTATATCAAATTAACAAGTTCTAAACTGTTAAAAACAGTCACTTGATTGATTTTGACTGCTGTGATGGCAAAGCTGAATTTGCCAGCCAGAGAAGGAGTTTCAATCAACATCAAGAATTTTTTTTAATTCTCCTGTAACCAGCGTATACATTTCATATTCTTGGGAGCTAAAATCAGTTTTAACTGATCCATTTTTCAACTGTTGAAATAACAGTAACAAGCGCGGATCCACAAAAAGTTCCTTGATCCGCCCCTGACACCATAACACTCCATAAACTGAAATCTCTAGGGTTAATCTTTTGGTTTAATATGTCCAACTCTAATAAGCAGAGTATTTTTCCCTGTTCACCCTAAAGCAAGCAGGTTCTTTCTGAACCGAAGTTCTTACTCAGAAAACGTAAAGAAACTGAGCATTAGTAAGAAAATGTTAACAGATTTGTTTGAACGTGTGTTGCCCTCCAGTATTGGCCCACTGCCAAGGTCGCGGGGAGGAGGTGTTGCTAGGCGACCAGTCACATATAATGCTGTACGAGCAGGGAGGCATTGCACAGGTTGGTTTAACTTCCACTCATATCTATAGACCTTTTTCACCACTCATATAAACCCTTTTCACCACTCATACAGACCATTTTCATGCTGCCACCATTTCAGTCATGTTCCCTGTATCCAGTGGCAGTAATGAATGATAATTGTTTTTTTTTTTCCCAAAAGGGAACCAGACTATTGCTCCTTCCTGCCTCGCTTTGGTTACGTTGATTTGAATGTCAAAAAATCAAGATGGCCGCGACATGATAATGGTCCATTAGACAATATGCTTAGACATTGGATGAATTTGACTTTTTTTCATGAAATCAACTTTTAATGTGAGAGAAATCAAATTACTTGCCTTGTAGCCTCAACTCTCCTGCTATTACATCACGATTTACTGTGTTTTGTTTGCTGCCCGCAACGACGACTTTTACACAAATTGCACGTTCGGGTCGAAACAGGACCTGAAAAATAGCTCTCAAAAGTACCCTTTGTACTCATTTCATGACAGAAACAATAGTCGTTTTTATTTCATCACACCTTAGGCTACATATACCCAAAAAATGACGGAAATGTCTTCGAGCATTCCACAACCTCTTTAATGCATCAGTCAGTCCATAAACTTGGGGTCCAATTTTTGTTTTCGTGTCCCTGTTGCATCTGATGCAAGATATTTGTAAATTCAGGACACATTCTCTAATCCCTTCTATCTCCAAGAGTCATTATGTAAAGCAAAGTACCTGCTGATTCAACAACTAAAAAAATAGTATGAAGTCAATTTTAATGATAGTTGCTCGGAGAATTACACAGGTCAGGTGTAACAGGCACACAGAAATGTCACACTTTTGGACCACAAATTTACGGAATGACCCATGTTCATGTCAGATTGACTCGTAGTGACCCGTCCAGTTCGCAGGTGTAAACCCCAGGACTCTTGTCAATAAGCCGGATGGCACTTTTGATCTTCAAGACGCAAAGTCCAAGATTCGCATGGAGGACATTCACTATCCAAGGACTCGTGCGATTTGCATCGAGAACACGCACAATGCCGCCGGGGGGAAGGTGGTGCCCATTGAGTTTATCCAAAAGGTAAAATATTGTGAGATTTGGCAAGTATTACAAAAGGAAAAGTTTACAATGAGTACAATTTTTTTCAAATGAACTAAGGCTTCATGACATAATATGTGACGTTATATTCTCTATGTTTACATGTTGTTTCATTTGAATGTTATCTTTTCTTAGTTACGATGATTTTCTAAAAACTTTAAATTTTTGCACAGGAATTTTCTTTCCTGTATTCCTTTGTGTAAATTTTGATTGACTGTTGTACCCTTTCTGTTGCATTTAGAACTCATCACTTAAAGGCAAATAGGATTATTAGCTTTTTATGCATTTCGTTTGTTTCCAAGAATAACACCACTCAAAATCCAAAGGAGAATGTTTGAAACCTGAACCTGTTGAAGTTTCAGCTCAGTGGATATCACACTTTTCAAGAAAACAACGAAAAAGCTTACCTAACCTTTTGATCCTTCACGAAAAATGATGTTGTCAATAGCACACCTTTATTTTCAAGACTTATTCAATTGACTGATGGTTGGAAATCACCTACATTTCTTGATATTTTCGAAATGACAGCAAGCCAGACGGAATAATTTCACTGGGTGTTTAGTACCTGGGGCCAATTTCATAGAGCTGATTAAGCACAAAATTTGCTTTAAGCACAAAACGTCTTGCTTAATAAAATCAGGTTACCGGCCAAAAGTCTATGCGATTGTTATGCTAAGTAAACAACAGCTAAATACCAGTCACAAGCAATGTACATCACATGGAGTTTTGGCCGGTAACCTAATTTTACTAAGCAATGTTTTTTCGTGCTTAAGCAAATTTTCTGCTTAAGCAGCTCTATGAAATTGGGCCCAGTACATTCTTTCATCCAAGTAAGCTTTTTGATAATAACTTGGTCACTGGTTACTAGTGTTGGGATAAATGCAAATGATCCCATGTGCCTTTAATGGATTGGTCCTCTGACTTAGACTCAAAATGTAGATTTCTGACGGGCCTGTTTGTAGGTGAGAGAGCTAGCCGACAGCCACAGCCTTCAGGTTCACCTGGATGGAGCACGCATCATGAATGCCGCCGTTGCCATGGACGTGACCCCTGACACTATCGCTCAGTATTGTGACTCAGTGTCAGTCTGTCTTTCTAAGGTAGTTTCATTAAATGTGTCAGTATTTGTACATTTTGCTTAGAAATTTAAATAAAGCTTTGAACTCGGATAAAAACTGGCTTTTTATTTTTTTATAATTGTGATACTTTTCTTCTTTTTTTTGCAAGTTTTTTTCTTGACTCAAGCAAAATGAAGTCTCAGAGCATGCCCGAAGAAATTTTGAGTTTCAGGAAGTTGCATTCTTTAAAGTTTGTGAACACATTACAAAACCAAATATATAAATATCTGAAACAGTTAAATCTTAAGAATAAAAAGGGCCATAGTGATTGAAGGCTGACCAAATGAGAGTTTAATAAGAAGGCTTGTTTCAATCAAGCCTATCTCACAAAGCTTATTCACCTTTCTATTCATTCTCATTCAGAGGTTTCACTTATACTTCCCAATCGTTCCAATTTGACAGTTTTTGCTATTGTTGTTTAGGGACTGGGAGCTCCAGTTGGATCCTGTCTTGTTGGCAGCAAAGAATTTATCAAAAGGTAAGAATATCGACCTTATTAAAGATCACAATGTTGCTTAACTCTTTCAGTGCCAAAGTCGTACATGTACGAGGTATATTTGTTAGTTCGAAATTGCCAACCTCGTACATGTACGAGGTAATGTTCGTACTTAAAATCGCCAAACCTCGTACATGTACGAGGTAGAGTAAGCATGTTATCACAAGGGGGCGCTCTCGCTCTTTCTAATAATATCATTTTCATTCAGTTACGACCTGTATTTATTTGTTTCATTCGAGTTCTTGCGAGAGGGCGCAGCACTGACACTCATATTTTCTGCAAAATGTGCGGAATTCCCCTGTGTGCAGGACAGTGTTTCAGGGTGTATCACTATGTACGTGACTACTATTGACTTTCCAATATACCAAGGATATACCAGAGAGCAATAACAACAAATTTAGTGATTAAACCTTATTTACTTTTTTTTTTTTTGGACAGAATTTTGAACAATTAACAAAAACGCTCAAAGTTGGGCACTTTGGGGTTAAACTTTTCAAATTTCGCGGGCACTGAAAGAGTTAAAAACTCTGCAAGCATTAGTGTAAGCCGAGATCTTGAACCCTTTCAATCGCCCAATTCTGGTGACATATTCAATATTCCCTTAAAAGTAAGCCAGGATATCTAGCTTAACTTGTTGACATATCTATGATCCTCCTACATTTTTTTATAGTCCACCCAGACAGTGCCCCTAGATATTCTGTCTACATTTTATGTTACAGTAGTGGTGTGCATTTACTGGTGGTACAGGAACAGGGTATTCTATTGAAGTAAAACACGGGTGCCTTGGTGCCCGTCAAAGCAACCCGCGCCCAAAATTCAAAGCCTGGAAGTTGTCTGGAGGCTTTATAGCTTTACGGTGTAAAATGCAACTTTTGCGAGTGTCATCTGTCACGCCTTAAAACGCACATATACATGAAGTCTGTTTTGGTTTTCCCTGTAGCCTGGTTTTCATGTTGAAAATGAGTGGTTTAATTGTTTGAATTTATCCTTTTCACTCTGTGTAATTGTGCAATGTCAGCCTTGTGGCTGCCTGTTTCAAATTTTTAATAATTAAACCAGAATAATAATAATAATATTTTTATTCGGAACGTCGAGTTTATACCTCTGGTTCTTTTCAGAACCATTCTCTTAGTTGAGAAATTATTCGCACACGGTGTTTCCGCAAACCTTTCATTATTTAGTATTTCCACCATGCAAAGCCTCAAATCTTACTTAATATTTTTAGTCAGGTTCATGCTTTGATGATCATGGCCTTTCACAGGTGCAATATCTTTTTCTAGCTGTCTGATGGTCAACTTATTTTAATTAGTCCCTTATTTAACCCTCTTGCTGTCTGAACAGTCACAGAGAGTAAAAAAAATCAGTCCTCTTCCCCTGCCATGCCTTGTACACGACTAGTCACCAACAGTCAGAACATATTCAGGGGTGTGAAATCTCAGCTTTAAAGCTGATTTCAGCTTTTTTCCGTAACTTGCTGTGTACAACAGTGTAGGAGATTTCCAAAGTTAAGCTTTTTTTTACACCTTTTCCAGCTGTTTTCAGCTATTTTTATCAGTGGTAAGCAAGCACTGTGACTAGTCAAATCCAGTCAACAGACCAAAGCAGACAAGTAGTAGGCACAGCTGTCTTATTAATCACCTACCTTCAAAGCATAGCTGTAATACAAAAACAGTGACAGTTAGTCAATCCTGCTTTATGTAGGCTGGGAGCTCTTAACTGTTGAAAACAGTCACTTGATTGATTTTTACTGAAAGGACAACTTTGCACAGAATGTATGTTTGCATGGGAGGGCTAATGGGTATTTGTTCTACCTGCCAACCACTGTAATATTAAAATGAAGACAATTTGTTTGTGCATCTAGAGCTCACCGACATCGCAAAGCCCTGGGTGGTGGGATGAGGCAGGTCGGTATCCTAGCGGCGGCGGGGCTGGTGGCGTTAGAGAAAGGAATACCGAGACTGAAGACAGACCATGAGAACGCTAAACTCCTAGCCCAAGGTAGGAACTATGAAGTATTGGTTTTCCCGGCTATTTGAAATCATATAACCGACATACAGATCCTTGTCATTTGATTGGTGGAACTCACATCACGTGACATTCATTATTGCTCCCATTCACGCCGCGGCTCAAAAGGTACTATCCGCCCATGGGGTTTGGGAAATACTATTGAACAGTTAGGATCATTCTTGTTCCATGACGCGGTATTTGTGTGCAAATGCATGCTGGTGTGCACGTTGCGCGTAGCGCGTATTGTTCCAAAGAGCCAGCGCTACAGCATTGGGTTCAAACTTTTTGTGAAGGGGTGGTTTGGAAGAGAGTAATACATTTTCCTCCAGTTTTGTATTGAAATAAAAGTTCAAATATATCTAATGACAAGGATCTATATGTCAGTTATATAAAACAAATATTGAGTGGCTATTAATTGTGAAATGGGAGAAATATTATCGCTCGGTAGAATCTGGACTTTTCCAGTTCACTCGGCTTCACCTCATGAAGTGGAAAAGTCCAGATTTTACCTTGAGGTAATATTCCTCCCATTCCACGCTGAGCCACTCAATATTTGTATAACGTGTATCATTCGAATTCACCGTTACTAATATTCAAATTCTTCCATCAACATCGATTTAGTACACTTCCAATGTTTAATTTCGTCTTTTGCCAGACAATTTCAAATTCAATACCAGCAAATTTGATTCCGTCTCGTCTACGACAAACCGTTGTTATTCAGAAAACAAATTTGCCTAATTGATTTATGTCAGACGAAGTTGGTGAATTTGAAAATAGCCAGGAAACCTATACATACACTATGGAGTCAGTCTTACTTTGGGCTCAAAAGTATCAAATATGACTGCCTGACCCATTTTTGTCAGTTTGGCAGTGTTGTCGTTGAGTCTTTCAGCTTCCAGAGTCTGTCAGGTGTACTGAACTACGTCAGGCATTCTGGGAAAATGAGAGAAAATGTGGGTATTAGGAAAGGGAATACAATTCTCCTTACAATACTGTTTATTGCACTTCAATCGGACATTCCGTTGACAAGTTATGGCTGTTCAAAAGTACGAATTTAATATCGACATGGAAAAAATATTGACATGTCAAAAAAAGTTAAATACTGTGAAAAAGATGCCAAATACTGTGAAAAAGATGCCAATTGTTTTTCCTTAGAAACACATTTATTCCATGATTTCTATATGTACCAGTATACTATTTCTAAATTTGAAATATCTTTAGTAGACATAATAAAGATTACAAATATCAATAGATCTGACAATCAAAAAAAAAAAATCACCCCCATTCAGTTTTACTCCACAACGGTCTGTGCCGTTCCGTCTCGTGTTGCCAGAACGCCTTACATTTGACCGTTTGTAGTACTAATTCAGTCTGAAAAGCCAGACAGTGTGGACTGAGTACTTTGACTTTGTGATTGCTGGAAGACATTTTGAGAATTTGTTGGTTAAAGTGTGCTGAATTTGTCCAATTTAAGGACACATGCACGTTCAATTCCTTTGGCAAAAATGTGTAGATTAATAGTATTGTGTATATTCCATGCGTACCTGCATCAGCTGTATGTTACAAAAACTTGTCTTCCTTTTCAAAGTCAAAATAGCCACAGTATTAAGGATTAAATCTTACAGTAACGCATGTTGCAATATAGGTGAGTCCAAAAATGTGAAACCCAATAGTCGGGACTATTGTTTTAGTGAAGTTCTGCATGTAGCACTTTCACAATCTAGGATATGAAAGCCCAATTCATAAGCTATCTTTTAGTGCAAGAATCATTCAAATCACTCATGTACTTTTCAAGCTACGGAATTTTAAACACAACCAACGTTTTAAAGTTCTGTCCACGGTTCACAAAAAGGTGTGCGTTCTTTCAGCAAAACAAAAACAATTCACACACATTCCTATGTGATTTGTTTTCATTTTGCTGAAAGAACACTTACCTTCTTGTGATCCACAGACAGAACTTTAAGACGGTGGTTGTGTTTAAAATTCCATAACTTGAAAAGTACATGAGTGATTTGAATGATTCTTGTACTAAAAGAAACCTTATGAATTGGGCTTTCATATCCTAGATTGTGGAAGTGCTACATGCAGAATTTCACTAAAACAATGGTCCCGACATTTGGGTTTCGGGTTTTTTTACTCACCCTGTATACTTGGCAACTCTCACAATTTTTTATTAAATATCTGTCAAATATTTTCATAAATTCAACACTGATGTGATTGTTGGATCCCAATTTTCAAAAAAAAGCCATCATTTGGGTTTTTGTCCTTCCCCACCTTGACTTTACCCAGGAGTCATTGACCTCAAGTGCCCTAGCGTGACCTGTGACCTAGCTGCCACGGAAACCAACATGGTGTACCTGATGATGGGGGAGGGAGTGTCGGCCAAGTTGTTCTATCTTCTGTGTGGGACGGTGACCGAGGGTGAAGAACAGGAACTGGGACAGGGCATTCAGGTAGCAAAATCCATTTCATATTTTCCTTCATTTTTACGGTTGAAAGTTCTGCATGAAGCATTTTGGATAACTTTTTTGTCATTGCAGACGTAAGTTTAGCCTTGAATGTATGGATGTGTAACAGCGTGCCATATTTCGCCCAGGCAGAGGAGCTGGCCACAGCCTACCGGGCCCCACGTCTTCGAAACACAAGGCAAAACCCTGATTCGATTGCACGCATGCGAAGCCCACAATGTATTCACACACTACCCCCATGTCCCATGTAGTCCCATGTGTGTACATGTATACATAATTTCGATCATTCAATCGTAAGCAGCTCATATCACTAACATAACCGCAAACCCAGCAAGTTACAGGATAATCAAGGTGAATCCCACATGTACATGGATGCATACACATACACACATGTACGCGGGTTTGGAGGATCGGATCGGGGGTTTGCCTCGTGTGGACGACGTGGAGCCCGGTGGGCCAAATCATTTATACAATTTTCTATTCCTTGATTTGTATTTATGAAATTTGTATTTAATAATAATCGGCATTTAAGAACGCTCTTAAATAGTAAACTAAATCACAGCGCTTACAGTATTATTATTACCCCTGATCATTGGGCCAATTAAACATTCCAAATACCATCTCAGCTCCCTGGGGAGTATACAGCTCGATGCTGCCTGTTAGGCGCAAGCAAGCTTAATCAATCACAATAACCATCTCTGCCCTCACAGGAACCCATTTACTCCTGGGTGGAGAGAAGCAATGAGTGACAAAGTGCCTTGCTCAAGGGCACACGCACCATGACCCCGGCTGGACGCGAACCCACAACCCGCAGCTTTACCCATAGACCACGAATCCAGTGCCCTTAACCATGAGGACTGAAATTTGTATTTATGAACTTTGTTTCCAGGTGCAACTGTGTCCTGTGAGTGATACTTGCTTACGGGTGGCCATTCACCATCACATCACGGCCGAGCATATTGCCATGGCACTCAAGAAAATTGCCTACGTTGACAAACTTTTCCAGAGTGGAGAGGCGGCCAAACATCTCCCCAAAAATTGAAACGGAGGCCAGGGGCGAGGGTTATCATGTCATAAAACGGTGAAAATGAGACCAGGGGCTGATAACCATGTCATAAAGCAAGTCATCAAATAATAGATAGTTAAAATACTGGTATCAGAGGCCAAAATTCAGACACTCATTTCGCTGCCGAAGTCGTGACGTCACTCAGGGGTCAACTCAGTGCAACCATGGTTAGGCCCCCAAACAATCTTCGCTTTCTGGTATGGAGCTTGCCCAAAAAGTGGTGCGGCGACACGGCTTTTATTTTTTCCCCACTTTTTTTTTCTTCAAATGTCGGCTCATGTTGCAGATGGCGCGTCAATCCCCTTAAAACTCTCAAAAATATCCGTCAGAGTGGAGCTTGAGGTGACCTCAGTAAGGCCATAAGGCTTGAAAATTCTGCACCCACTAGGGTCATTGTGTTTAAATGGTGATATTCTTTGAACGAATTGAGCAATTTCAGTAATTTTTTCATCTAAAAGTAGTTTATGAAATTGGCTTTCCAGTCATTATTATTTTTAGTGCTACATATTTTTTTAAATATGAAATATATTTTTGAGGTTTGGGTTCTGTTTTTTTGACTCACCCCGTACCAGAATTTAGGATTGGCAGTGAAACAATCACCCCAATGCTGATGTTGGGGGGGGGGGGTATTTACACAAATTCACCCTAACATGCCTAATCAAATAGTATCCTCCTAATGTGTCTCATTGTGCCCTAAGGCTATTGTGTACCACCTAAAACCAGAAGCAGTATTTGTATTGATGAGACGGTCTTTAAATATTGGGACTCTCAATACTACGTATTAAGTGTGCGACAAATTTGAAACATTGCTTTCTGAGATTTATTAGTAGTTTAAGATTTATTCAAAATTTAATTAAAGATGCCATCATTTGCTTGAATGCTTGCATGACATGCTTACTATTTGTATAATTATGAACTGCAATTATACCTGCTAGAAAAATCAACTTTATTGTCACACCGTTTACATTACAAAGGTGAAATAACTCGGACTACTTGGTCAAACATTTTATTGTACAAATATTTTACTATTCTTATTTTATCCCTTTGCAAACTTTGTTGTATCACCAAAATGTACGGTGTTGAATAATTATGTTAAGATTTGAAATCAAATTTTTAAGAAATTCTTCTTAATGATTTGGCAAATGCTTGCCAGTGTGCAGGTGATTTCTATGCTTTAAATTTTGAAAATGAATAAAATTGCTGTGAACTGCTTTCTGACTGGATTGATCTTAAATGTACGAAAAAAGAAAGAAATAGATGTCCTATCTTATGAGAAGGCTTAATTTATAGAATGGGCCCACTGGGAGTGGTTAAATAAATCTTTGAAGATTCTATGGCCAGTATGGGTTACATTTAAGGGGGGACGAACCTGTGTTCACAGGAACGGAGTGCCCATCTCTCTTTTGAAGCGATTGGGCCAGACTCGAGTCCATGAAATGCTGCTGTGGGGGATCGCCACACCTCCCCCACAGCGAGTCTGTTACGGCACCTTTTAAAAGTTCCCCAGTCGTGCTCGAGTGTACTTAATGGTGTCAGTGCACGAGATCACAGTCACGTGACGGCCATGACGACGGTATGCAATAATTCCTTTATGCGTGACGTCGATTTACAGGAACCACTGAGGCAAGAGATGACTGGCCCCGGCCCGTCCTTTCTACAGTCTGCATAGTGATGGAATGGAAGCCAGTCTATTTCACTTACAAGACGAAACTCAGCCTTGTGTAGTATACGTTCTCAAATTGAAATTAATGAACTGAGCACGGGCCAGCAAAATTCAAAGTTGTATCAACTGGTGGTTTAATCAGGCAGGCATGCAATTCAGTGCTTGTTTAGAAACTGATGCATTTGGTAGTATTATTAAATTTGCTTTTACATACAGCGCCCTCTTCTGATATAAACTGACAGTGACTGCAGGCAGCATTTTTGTTTTGCAGCACACATCGTATTTTAACCAATCACGTCACGCACCCTAACATGAATATTTACACGCTGTGTGGATGGAAGACACTAAGGTTCTCGTAGTGTTTTCCCTTAAATAAACTTATCCCAACCAACAAAAATATTCACTACCCACTAGGCCACTGTGGCAGCTCGACGAAAGCCGTTCTTTGAAATGTTTTAATGTACATGCATGACTGAGTGATACAAGGGCGGATCCAGAACACAATTTTTGGGGGGGGCCAAAAAAAAATTTGGTCCCCCCAAAAAGTGGGTCTAAAAAATTACGGCGTGGGGTTCGGGGCCCGCTAGGGCCCCGAAAATTTTTTGGATTCTAGATGCTCTGTGGTGCGATCTGAGGCAATTTCTGACCACTTTAACCAATTTTTTTTGAGGAAAAGATGGTGGTGTACTCATTGCCTGCCTTTATTGCGATGTCACATTAAAAACAAAAAAATTGGTTTCGTTTTTGGGGGGGGCCATGGCCCCCTTTGGCCCCCCCCCCCCCTGGATCCGCCCTTGGAGTGATAGCAGTGGTGTGACTTCATTGTTATTTTCTTATGAATAGACATAAAACTCAATCATGATCCATTGACAATGTGTGCTGCAAATAAAAACACTACTGATGACAGGCTACAGATCACGCAGGAATCCAGAATTTTGTTAAACCTATTATGAGCATGTTTATTTAGTAAATACAATACCACCAAACCAAAATTTAACACGTTGGCTGTCAAATTTACATTCAAAAGGATTCAAAACCTCAAAAGGATTCAATCAGGTATGCAACTTTTCCTCGCATCATCTGATTTCCTTGTTTTTCACTTCACACTTATGCCATTGAAAAATGAAAAACTCAGCTTGGAATTTCCTCTTTTTTTGTGTTACTTCCCAGTTGCATGCCTGATTGAATGCCAATTCCGCAAAGATGTCCAGTTCCATTCAGCAGCATACAGGATACAATCTTGCTTAGCAGTGGAAACAAAGACTTTTAGTTTGCAAGACATTTTTGGTTGATTAGTGCTTGGCAAGCTATACTCACGCCAATTGCATTTCAAGTGCTTTGGCACAAAGATTTCCTAATTCAGCACAGAAAATCGTTGCCAACTCAATCAAGTTTAACAGCCAAAAGTCATGCCGTGTAGAATGTCTGTTATTGGTTCTCAGCCGATATTTGCCAAGCACATTTACTTCGCAGTAAACCCTTGCTGCAGAGACGGTACTATCATTTTGCAGTACTATCATTTTTTGAAAAACGAGGAAATCAGCTGATTTGAGGAAAACTTGCATGCCTGATAGCCAAGGGACAACAGCTCTAGGATGAAATTTAGCTCTGACTGTTGTTTTCAGCTATACAGGTTTATGAAACCGTACCAATAAAATTTTGAGGTTGCTTGGCACAACTGCTTTGTGCACAAACGTGCACGACAAAGCCATATAGCGTCTTCAAGTGACCATCAAGTATCGTCAGCAATGTCATCGAATGTCTCTCCTAGTGTTCTTCCCCAACTCTCCCATTTGTACCGTTGAGAGGGTACATGTACTTGCGCACAGAGCCTATAAGCAAGCACATTTTTTTGTCGCAGTGTCGGTGTGCTGTAAAACCAGCACAAATATTACATCAGTAGTAATGATGAGAATCAATGGTACTTGGCCCCTTAATGTAAGTGCTTCAAACTGCCTTTGCAGCAAAATGCAATTCGTAACTGTGTTTTGTGGTGGGTGCAGCAGCAGGGGGATTTCCCAAAACAAAAAAAAATTGAAAAAAATATTGAGGTCCTGGTTTTCCAAGTATTTTTTTTAATTTTCCGTACATTGAACTGGATTGAATTATGCTTTATAAAAAAAATTATGTACTTTGACCCCATTGCCATTGTGCACATTTAGAAGAAGAATAGGCCATCAGCCTCGGTCCAAATTTTGGCAACCGGTATCAAATGAGGGGAATAATCGTCATAGCGATTTTTGGCAAGGTATACACCTCCAGAGTTGGAAAATATTTGATACCATTGCAGCGGTGGCAGCTTTTTAGTAGGTGTTAGGCCAAAAAAAAAAAAATATTCGGTCTCTGGTCAGACCAAAGTTCCGGAATTGACGCGGCCACGCGGCTTTTTTTTTTTTTTTTTTGCTTTTTTTTTTTCCTTCAAGCTTGGATTGTACGACAAGGTAGGTACTATTTTGCTTTTTTGGTGTCCTCATGTACATTGGTGTCCTCCATAATTTGCCTTGGTGATTTCGATCATTTGCCTTGGTGCAATTTCCCATTCCTTGGTGCTTTTTGGTAAAAAAAATTGAGGAGGTGCGGAAATAAAGGGCGCTGTTGGAGCTACCGCGGAACATTTTGGAAAAAAAAAGATCGACGCGCATGATTAAAATCGACGCGCGCGCTGACCAGAGACCGACTTATTTTTTTTTTGGCCTTATCACCCTTTTTTTCAAGATGTCCATCAAAATGCTTGTTACCACTCTAGGGGCGGTATACCATGCACATGCGCACTGTAATCATTTATGCCCTGATTTGATACTGACCAAACACCCAGGCTGATGGCCTACAAGAGTTGTGTACACTCTGAAGCCATGAAATGGGCCAAACAGCACAATTTTCTGTTCTGACATAGCAACCATTGCCGACTCCCACCGTATCAGCAACTACAAGTTCTCCTATAATTATACATTCTGTGCCAAGTAGACCCTTTAGTCAAAATCAATCAAGTAACTGTTTTCAACAGTTAAAAATTCCCAGCCTACATAAAGCAGGATTGACTGGCTGGGACTGTTGATGTAACTTGATACAGCTATGCTTTGACTGTGGGTAATTGATAAGCCAGCTGTGCCCACAACTTGCCGGCTTTGTTCACATTCTGTCGACTGAATTTGACTAGTCACAGTGCTGGCTTCACATACGATCCGACTTTTGTTGACTAGCCTGTGCTAAAAGTATAGCATGGGAAGTGGATGGAAATTTTGACTGTCTGTGACTGTTTTAATAGCAGGAGGGTTCATAAGAAAGCATAAACAGAGTTCAACTTTCTACAGAAATCACAACCTTTTATAAAAAATAACCCTTCAGCGACAGCAACGTTAGGTTGGAATTCTGCTGCTAGTTTGATTTAATCACCAAACAAAGAAATGCAAGCAAACCTGTAGGCCCCAAATACATAGACTGGCTAGGCAGAAATCACTGCTTAGCAATTTAATTGCTATTATAAAAGCAATTAGCTGAGAACCACCCACAAGCAGCATACATAGTGTAACATGTTGGCTGGTAACGGGGGCCCAATTTCATGGCGATGCTAAGCTCACGATTTTCTGCTAACAGAGCCTCCTTCTTTTTCATAGAGACCGTAAGCAGTAAGCACAGCAAGAGGAAAAACGCTGCTTACATCAGTGACAACAGAAATCTCCAACGGCACTACCATTAGCACATCCATGCCATGAAATAGTGCTTAAAGGGAATGTACACCATTGGTTTTTGCTGTAATTTTCAGAAATGAACTATTTGAGGGGTTAGTATAATAGATCAAATATTGTTTAACTGACATGTTTGAAGTTTTGTGTCCGAAAGTGCTTGAAAAACCAAGAAAAACAAAAATGTTTAAGTAGTCTGGTTCCCTGACTCCACAAAAGATAAAATGGATCAATGTATAGACGATGGAAAATTGTAAGGCAAGGGAACCAGTCTAGCTGGCCTGCACCCGTTCATGAACATGTAACCAATAGCAAACAAAATTTGGACTGAAAAATGGTAAATTTGGATCAGTAGTTGAAAAATAGTTAGGTTTTTCCAACGGTGGTCGGCCGACCATTGTTGGAAATGTATACAAAAATACCATTTTCTTGAAAATGACTTGACACCAGGTGCCATAATTTACAGGATGCTTTAGACTGTCATTTACCAACATCCTAGTAAGGTATTTCGTAAAAACTTGGTAGTTTTATTTTTCGATGTTTGCAAATGTTGTATACATGTATTCCCTTTAAAGGTAACATACAACATTTGCAAATATCAAAAAACCAAAACTACCAAATTATTATGAAATACTTTACTGAACTGTTAGTGAATAAAAGTCTCAAGCATCTTTGTGTGCTATTATTTTAAAGAAAAATTGAAGTTTTGTATCAATTTCCAACTATGGTTGGCCGACCATCGTTGGAAAAACAACTGATTTTTCTTTTCTTCAAATACTGCCCAATTTTACCAAATTTCTTGGTCCGCATTTTAGTTTGCAATCGGTTACACAATAGTGAACGGGTGCAAGCTAGCTAGTCTGGTTCCCTGACACGACAATTCCCAAAAGTGTATAAATTACCGTTTCGTTTGAAGTAGGGTCCAGGAACCAGACTACAAAAACGGCATTTTTTTTCCTTGGTTTTTCCAGCATCTATGAACACAATACTTTAAACAGGTCAGTTTAACAATATTTGCTATTGAGAACTAACCCCAAATCCATCCATTTTTGAAAATTACAGCAAATGCAACTGTTTTTCTGCTAAAATTTAAGCAGCGCCATAAAACTGGGCACTAGAGAAGCCATCTTGAATGTATTTCTACAGAGTGTGCGATCGATACAGCAACAACATATCCATACACATTCATCTCGAGAAGTTTTCCCAAGAAAAGCTTCCAAAAATAATCGATAAAACCAAAGAGGAAGAAATAATGCAACAGCCAACTTCAAAAGAAAAACAAAATATTATTTTGTGCCTCATACTACAAAGGAAAAGGCCGACGGGTATCTTTATAATATATAATCAAGAGAATGAAGGAAAAAAGAACAACAATTTGCCCAAAATTTACTTGGGTCTGTTATTTCTTTATACAGAAATCAGTAAAATGCGGGGTCGTCACTTTTTTTTGCCCCGCCTTCGCAACCAAGTTATAATCTTACTTTGTGTTACATACAAATAGTTTTGTTAGGTTCATAAATGAAAGTTGTTTGACAGAGTAAACGTTTCGTTGAAGGGGCTTGTGCCCCTCTTTGCAAGCCACGCCCACAGAATAGAGTTGTAACTGGCCATAATTTTTGTCTGATCATTGGAGTTTAATATTAAAAATTAAAAAAATCAATGCCACTTTTTAATTCACCTACGCAAGAAATGCTTCCAAATTAGAAATTTTATGGTGCCAGAGATGAAGTACAAAAAATGATCATTCATAATAATAAATGCAAATATATGCTCCATGTTGTACTTAAGAACTGTTTGTTTGAACATTAAATAATGCCCTTGTTTTTCAATACCAGTCAAGCACATAGTTATTCCCATTCACGAATACCTTTCGGCCAAAAAAGTCAAAACTTCACAAAAGTCCAACGATTTTGCTGAACAATTTTACCTCGTGTTTTGTGCAACGCCCTTCTGGCGATACCTTTCGCGCGTTGTGCCAAAAAATTGTAAAGTACTGCCAACCAGTTGTTTCAATATGGATGGTTTCGAATTACATGTAGTAAGGATCCTAACCAAACAGCTACAAATCTTCACTTCAGGAAATCGCTGTCTCCAAATCCTGCAATTATCATTTATTTGTGTTGAAAATGAATGAAACTGCTGCAAAACAATACCGACTGGATTGACCTGAAATGTACTAATCAACAAAGTTAGACGACCGAACATTTCTTAAAGGGAATATACATCATTTGCTTTTGCTGTAATTTTCAGAAATGGATGGAATTGGGGGGTTGGAAATATAAAGCAAATATAGTTACACTGACTTTTTGGAGGTTTTGGGTTCGAAAATGCTATAAAAACCAAGAAAAACGATCATTTTCCTGTAGTCTGGTTCCCTGACTCCATATAAGAAGAAACAGAGCAGTTTACATACATTGGGGAATTGTAAGGTCAGGGAACCAGTCTAGCTGGCTCGTCACGTTCATAGGTTTGTAATCGATTGCAAACAAGTGAAATGGTCAATTGGGGCCAGTATTTGAAAAAAAGCCAGTTGTTTCCAACGCTGATCGGCCGATCAGCGTTGGAAATTGATATAAAAATACAACTTTTCTTGAAAATGACAGTATACCAGGTGCCATAATTTTACAGAATGCTTTAGACTGTCATTTACCAACATCCTATTAAGGTATTTCGCAAAAACTTGGTAGTTTTATTTTTCGATGTTTGCAAATGTTGTATATTCCCTTTAACAAGATATGCCTTTTTTTGTTAAGACCGAAACAGTAGGCCCTCTAAATTTTATGATTCTTTTTATTTTTCTCAGTCAAGCAAACAAAACAATATTGTGTAGTTGATGTTTTGTGATAACGCCAGATTAAATTTTGCATATTTTTTCTTCTGTTTTTCAAAAATAATTCTGACCAACAGACAATGGAGAAAAAAAATGTACAAAACAAAATGAAAAAAAAGTTTTGCATTTTCAGTAAATAATGGGGAAAATATATGAGATCGACTGTTGCAATGTAATTTGCCAAGTCTGCATAAATTGAACGAAAAAAAAAAGTTAATGACTTCTTCGAACTTCAAAGCCTGCCTGTCTACTTGACTGTGCCGTCATCATTGTAAGCCAACTTCGTGGGCCAGTCCCAACGAGACCTTAGTTTTATCAAACTTCCCCTGAACTTGAGATAACTTGCTTGCATGTGCTGTGCTGCGTGCATGCTGTGTTCTTCGCAAAAGTGCACTGGATTGAATGGCAGAAATGCCAGCATACGCTCTGTGACAATCGACTTCTGAAAATGCAAAATCTGTGGACATCTGCCGTGTCAGACATAGCCTTGTGTGGTCGGTTAACAACCCTCATTTTGTGGAAGTGGCTCGCAAGTCTCTACTAAAGACCTAAGAGAAACAGTGTTTTTATGCAGACGTCCATTGGAGTCTGGTCTCGGTTGAGTTTATGCCAGTCTGCTGCCCTCTACAGTCACACGGCCGGTCGGTGGTACTGCCTGTTCTTCAGTTGACCAGCTTCAGAACTTTCCCAAAGCCGATGGTTTTACCTTTTAAAAAAAGTAAGAGAAAATAAACAACTACTCCAATCCAGGCTTACCTATGTGCGTCTAGAATACAATATGTGCACTGACGACTGGTAGAGCAGATTAAAACTGCACTTACAATACAGATATCGCGGTGCTGTTGAAAATTCGTTGAAAACTCGTTGAAATTTAATTTTAAAAATCAGACTTTCAGGGAAAAAGATTGTCGGAAAGAAGTCGGATTTCCGATTAAAATCAGGAAAGATTCATCTCTTACAAAAGTATTTTAAGTATTTGTCTTAAATCTAATAGACAGAGAAAAGAAAGAAACTAAAAATAGGAACAAGACTACCTTCATCGCGAAGGGTGAATCGGCCCATCTGTTGGAAGTCACTAAACGTTTCCATACACAGCACGCCCGCACACTCGAACCGCGCAATAGCGATCTGTTCCTGCTTGATGAAGCGAGGGCGCTGTTTGATCGTCTTCCCCGTCTTCTTGTCGACCAAGGCAATAAGGGTCTGCGAGGGTGAGATTGAAACGATATCAGAGGGGTAAACAACAGCTGGCAAATGCTGAAGCTAGCGTCTTGCGCCAGGGGTGGACTGTCTTGCGTCTTCTGGCTAATTCTCATACATTGTGAACAATGCATCTGCACTTATACAGGGCGTCCCTTATGTAACTGTGGCAATGCGTCCGGAGGTTTGGATGTCAAATGTGTCCAACATTTGAACACAGCAGAATCCAGAATGGTTTATCCAAACATAAAATGCGTTCCCGTGCTGAGTTTCATCCCAAAAAATAGATTGCTTTTTTAAATCACTGTTTTTCTAGCAACACAAAGTTTGATATCCACTTCTGAATGTGACATCAACCAAAACAAATTGGCCCCGAAGTTTTACTTTACAATTTCAAACTACTGGCTTCCAGACCTTCCAGGCTGGTTCCCGCCCAACAACCAGTCTCGATAATGTACGAACCGGGAGCCAGTCGGTTCACAAAAGCCTTTTTCAGAGCGTTGCAGGTGTCCCCAAAAAAAAGAAAAAAAGGAGGGTTTTTGTTGGAATAAAACATATAAGTTGGAAATTTATTAACCCTAGCCTTAGTAACTCAATCATAATCCATCCCCCATTTTGGGGGATTTTGTGAGATAAGCGATAATGTGTACCAAGTCCATCAAAATCCACCAGCACCAGTGGTGGATTTCATTGGATTTGGTCCTGAAGCATTATGTGAAGCACAGTGAGTGATGGATTTTGACGGACAAATCAAATTCGTTGAAGAGCATGGGGAACGCAACTTTAACCTATCATTCATCTGCAGATGGCTTATTGCAAACAAATCTGCTTAAGCAGTATTTTCCTGCTAAGCAGACGAGTGTCAAACTTGCTTACTGTGATCTGGACTTCCTCCACTGCTGTGTGGATGTGTAGCACCGCGCCGTAGCCAGCACAGATGATGGACTTGTGTTCAGCAATCAAGATCTGAAAGTCATCGACGAAAACCAAGAAAACATCCACATTCATATCATTTACATGCTGAATTTTGAGTCTTAACTACTGTTTTTTTAATTTCAGAAAGTCATATGGCATATTTTCATCTGTAATATAGGAGTGTCACTCGTGTGTCAATTGATGCTGTCGATGTGCCCAATGCCATGACAAAGAGACCTGGCTGAACAAAGTGACATGGGTGACATGATGCCTGCCTTAAGGCTGGATTTTAGGGCCTTGGCCTTGAGGGTCAAAGCATTGGCCTTGGCCTTGAGGGTCAAAGCCCTGGCCTTGGCCTTTGGATGACAGAGCCTTTGCTCCAACACTGATGGTGCCACCTTCGTGTCATGGTCTCGAAAGTATCCCTACAGTCTTACTACCTGTAACAGGTTTACACAGTCTCTTAAGCAGTGTAACATGATGTCACAAACGACATGTGCGAAATCATCTTAAAAACAGTGATGTGTCAACAAGTGACACATACTGACGTCATCTCACCAACAGTTACACAGTGTCACATGTTGTCACTAAGTGTCACTTGTCATGGCAACTGACACGGTCCCACACATATCACAATTGCTCGAATGACAACGTCCAATGCGCTTCGGCATGGGTCACATGCTGTGACAAGATGAGATATGTCGACTCAAACTGTCGCAAAGTAACATAATAATATTTCTGGGCCGTACTCACTTGTGCATCAAAGACCTTGCATGTGTGACACGGACTGTTGATTTCACACAACACAAATCCTGGTGAAACATCCTGCCCAAAAAACAAAAACAAATTGAAATCTGAGAAAAATATGGTCTTAATTCTATGCAATTATAAAAATAGTATAAGTAGGACATCTGCATTTATTTAATCAATAACATGGTTAATGTGAGGTGGTCTTACAAAATGAGACAGAACTGGGCTGAGGTACAAATGAGGGTTCTTGAGGCCAGAAACATTGGGGCAAACCCCTTCTCTTAGTGATAAGTGTTACTGGATTATTTTACGTGCATTGCATTATACAACACACGGGACCTATGGCTTTACGTCCCATCCAAAGGACGAAGCAATAACGGTTAAGTGCCTTGCTTAAGGGCACAAGTGTCCACCCAGGCTCAAATCCATGCCACTGTTACCTCTGAAACACCAGAGCATTAGTCCGGTGCTCTTAACCACTAGACCATGACATTCCACAGTTTGTGGGTGTTAGGAAAGGGACAATGAATTGTGATGAATTTACGACAGACTCAACTACAAAACTGGAAGGATAAAAGTTGAATTAAACACAAGCAGACATGATGGAGCATCATTCTTACGTCTTCCTCGATCCCCCTGACTTTTAACTTGACGTTCTCGCCTGCTTTTGCTTCCGTCGTGTCGTCCTCGTCCGAAAGGATTTGTAATATTTCAACGTTTGTCTGAAAGACAAGACAAAGACTGTCAATAGTTTCGAGTTGGTGGCTCAGAATCATTGGGGTTTTCCCAAAAATTGCTCTGCAAAGATTTCCTTAGTTTAGTTGAGACCAAGTCTCCAATTTCATTCTGTTTTTTCTGTGTTTTATTCTCTATAATTTCCTTTTCTACTATTTCTTTTAGCACTGGAATTCTTGACTGCCAGACAATGATTCCGTTCTCGCGGGGAAGGCTGGTTCCCGCCCCAGAATCAGCATTGATAATTTGCTGGGAACCAGTCTGCTCTCAAAGCGGATCCGTTTGTGCCCAAAACAAACAAACAAAATTTCAGAGGGTTGCAGATGTCCAAAAAGGGAAACAAAGTTTTTTTCATTGGAAAAAAACCATACAATTTTAATCTTGTAGAAGGGCACAGGGAATGCAAGTTTAAGCAGAAGGCAACGTACACAACAAGTCTGATGAGGATTTACTTTGAACCTTTATCTCGAGTAAAAGTGCCGAGATGAAAACAGAATGTCAATATTTGTATTCAGTTTTACAACAAAGTTTGCAATATTTTTGCTTTCCTTTGGTTTGCGAAACGTCAATTATCAAATTTAATTATTGCTATAAGGTATATTTTTATTACATCCATCCATTTTACCTTGTTTGGCATCATCAGGACCGAATCTCCTTTCTTGATCTTTCCTCCTTCAATTTTACCAAGCAAAATAGTTCCCATATCCTGCAGCACAAAGAAAACCAGTTCATAATCTTTAATATCTGACACGGCACATTGAACCTTTCATCTTCTTTGTTTCAGGAATCTTGTCAATTCCATTCACAAGTAACAGTGGATGAACAATTACGAAGGAATGCCCTTGTCAAAGCTTATTTGAATAGCTCGTGTGTTGAATTGGGACTGGAGGACTTGTGATGGACTTGCAGGGACTTGTGATGGACTTGACTACATCCCTGCCCTCTAGCACATTTTCTGTTAAAAATCATGCTTTTTTTGTGATTGTGTTTCATGAAAAATAACCAAGGTACAACAATCGTTGTTGGATTCACTTCTGCGTCATGAGCCTTTCAGTTGTGGAAAACACCAAGTCTCATTTTATCATTCATTAGCCCCAACTCCCTGATCAGCTATTGCAAGGACCCCTCCTGAATCCTCCAAAATCCACCACTTTGCAGGAACCCAATGGAACATTCTTTGTACTTCAACTTCCAAGGAATGTCAAGACCCATGTACAGAAATAGTGACTTACGCAATACCTTCTTGTCCTCAACCCTAAAAAAAATCCTTCAATTTCCATCAAAACATTGAAAAAACCTTTCGGTCTACTTTGATGAATTTCATAGAATTCAAACCCTCCACTGTGGCAATGTGCTCTGAAATCTTGTCTGGTTTATTTAATTGACCTATTGCCATTTGCGAGTTAGCCACGCCCCTTAGACAACCCTATGGAATTTTTGTACGATAAGATTTGTTTGTCTCAGATTTTGCACGTGCCGCGTCCATTTGTAATTGGACAACATTTCACAAGCTGCATTAACGCGATTTTAATGCGATTCTACCGTGATAGGTCAATATTTTAATTACTCTAACATTTTTCGGTCAAAATATTTCGTATTTGACAAGTTCCTCATTCAAACATAGCCAAATAACGTGGTGAGAGCCCCTTTAGCCCGGGTTAAACTATTGACCCTGACAATCCTAGTCAAACACCAGTCCCTCTGACAAGAACCGCACTTGTGCACTAAGATCCTTATAGTGAGTCTGGTTGGTCTCGTCGCAGGGCATGGATAATCAATCATCCTGTCAACACGACTAGTCAGCAAGCTCAAGTAACGGCTGTTTGCAGTCGTCTGATCACTATACAACCTAAAGTGTACTTGGACACTTGTACTTGAAGTACGACCATGGGATCATGGGTATAAAAAAAAATGACAGACGCAGGGTAACCCGTACCTTGAATCGGTCAGTGATAGGCATCCGAAGTGGGCCGTCCTGCTTCCTACCCAGGGATGGTAAGCTATCGATGTAGGGAATAAAGGCTGGCCCACTAAACGAAAGAAAAACATCCAAATACTGATAAAATAAGGACACAAATACAAGCTGAAGACTTACAAACTGAAGAACAGATAAGCCATTTGGGAGTGACCTATACCCTTTGGGATTTACATTTGAAAAACATCTGGTATACTGACTTGCTCAGAATGCTGTGGCACATTTTAACTTTGAATACTCCAGACCAAAGACACTGTTGCTATATCACATGATTCGGGGCAAGCTCTTGCATAGTTACATAAGAGACGCTCAGCACCAATACATTGTTCACAATGGGTGAGAATGGCACAAAGACACCAGACCATGCCGGAGCTGGAGGTTGCTCGCATAAGGCTTGCCCCGAATCACGTCTCTTTGGTTGGGAGAATGCAACGTTAAAACGAGCAAAGCATTGGATTAAGTCAGTGTTCCAGATTTTATTCAAATTTAACTCGCAAATGGCTTATTAAACGGAGCTACTGCATACAGAAAAAAATTTGCTAATCGCAGAAAATATTGATTGTGAAAATTTCATCCATAGCATTCTGCATTTCCAAAATCACTCAATTGAATGATCGTTGGAAATCACCTGCATTTCTTGATTTCTTGCTAAATGACAGCAAGCCAAACGGAACAATTTCACGGGGTGTTTAGTATCAGAGCAATCTTTAATCCAAGTAAGCTTTTTAATAGTAATTCAGAAGGTTACTTTTGGGAAACTGCAAACGATCCTATGTCCCTTTAAAGGCCCGCCTGAAATGAGAGTTCAAGATCAATTCGATCTGTAGTTCACTTGAATATGAAACAGTTGTTTTTACTTACGTGTACCAGGGACAAACACCCCCAGCTTTTTCCTTGAGGTTTGCTCCCGTGATCCCAGACACAGGAATGAAGAACACGTCTTTCTTGGGGTTGAAGCCATTCTTCTTCAGGAAGGGGACAAGCTTGGTTTTGCACAACTCGTATCTGTCAAAAACGTAATTAATAATTGTTTTAATTTTTTTCAGTCCTGCCCTCTGTGATTGTGAAGATGTATGGAAAACCTACATGTTCACAATCACAGTTGGAAGCTCGAGAAAGATTAAGACTTTTCCCAATTCCCAATAGGTACCTCAACTGGAAGTTCCTGTTTTCTTTGTTCTCTTCCTGAAGTTTGCCTTCATGGAAAATCAAGTCTTCCTTATCTTTCAGACCCTCAAGGGCCTGTCACATTTATATGCGCTCTCAGAAGAGACCTCAACGGTGACCAAAAATATTTAATAAATTTAACAATCGCAGCAAGGACGCAAGAAAATGACAATTTCTGTATTAAGTGGCCAGAAAGTAGCTCAAGCTACGCTCACACTGCGCTCATCCCGCGCTTACGATGCGCTCAACTCGCTCTCTATGCGCCCCTGTCAAGCCCAATTAATTGATCTAGTAGTTGTTGCTGCGCTGTCACTGCGCTCTGCTCACTGTTGATCCCCCTAGTAGCTCGCATCACGCTCTCTATCCGACCAAAAATACGCTCACGTGACATCACTTGCGCTGTATGAATACCACGACAAAACGGTCATTCCGCAGTCCAGTTTCAAATTTATTCAACAAGTTCATCGCAGTCGAGTTACTTTCTCATGGAGACTACATCGTCTGCCTTGCACCTAGGCTGCCTCAATGCCACTTTAATGTCACACGATTCACGCTCGCACGGCGCCCCAGTTGCGTCATTACGGCGCCCTGGCCAGAGCACAGAGGTGTTGCGATTGTTTTGAGCATGTTCACAACTTTGGCGCTCATCGGAGTCCATAAAGACCATATGGCGACCATCTGGCGACCTATGTAGTTCTCGCTGCGATCTAGTAGTTGTTGTTGCGCCCCAGCCATTTTTCAAGGACGCAGTGGGAGCGCATATATGATCGCAGACAGTGTGACAGGCCTTCTATCAACAGTGATCAGCATCTATGCATACAGAGGCTTGGGGAGTGTGGCCTAGTGGTTTGGGTTCGTGACTTGTGATCAGAGGGTCAGGGGTTCGAATCCAGCTGCTGGCCATGCGTTGTGTCCTTGGGCAAGCCACTTCATCCCCACTTGCCTCTCTCCACCCAGGAGTATCAAAGGGTACCGGCATTAGCTGGGGAGTAACCTGCGATGGACTGGCATCCCGTCCAGGTGGAGTAGAAATATTCCCTGTCCTTTCTTGCTCCTGAAACCGGAGATAAACGCCGGCCTAATGGGCCACATTGGCATGTGACAGACTTTACTAATTGCTATGTATACAGAGGTTGCCTCAAACTGAAGCTCTAGATTTTCCTTTTTCCGGAAGTTTCCTTCGCGGAAGATTGAACATCCCACAAATCTTAATATGGAATGCGTTCTTTTTTTCTTTTTTTTAATGCATATTCAACAAGGCTAAAAGCCACTCCTGGAAGGGAACTACAACATAAATTGCACGAAGAGTAAGCACTCAGGAAATGTTTTCCTTTCCAGCCAGTAATTCTCCTTTTTTACCTTTCTTCTGACCACTCTACGGTAGGATCGTCCATCTTATTGATGAGGACCACCAGGTGCTTGACGCCCGCCGTCTTGGCTAACATGGCGTGCTCTCGCGTCTGGCCGCCCCTCTCAAAACCCGTCTCAAATTCCCCCTTTCGTGCCGAGATGACCTGCAGACAACATTTTCTCATTTCAGTTTTGTTTTTATTCAATTCACCCGCTTTTGTCTCACTGATTATTTATTCAGCCTGCAAAAATAAGCTAAATACCAGATTACAATACTTTGACGAAACAATGAAAGGATTAACACTCTGGTTCGTGCACCTGCAACCTAAGCTGTCTAAACTGTTTTTTTTTTTTTTTTGTTCCTCAAATTAGTCCGATAATTGGAGCCAGGATTTCAGCCAAACACAACAACCAATGCAAACCATTTGAAACAGTCGAAAGGCATAAAAGATCATTTGCTTTTATCCCAAAGTAACCTACTGAACTATCATCAAAAAGCTTACTTGGATTAAAGATCGTACTGGTACTAAACACCCCGTGAAATTTTTCCGGCTTCTGGCCAAGAAATCAAGAAAAGTAAGTGAATCCCAAAGTTCAGTCGACTGATATTTTTATTAAAAAGCATGCTAATAACGAATTAAGTTTCGTGACCCCAATTTTATGCACGATTTTTTACTGTTTTCTTGAAAAGTGTATTATCCATTAAACTGCAACTTCAACACGTTAGGTTTTGAACATTCTTCTTTCGATTGTGAGTGATGTTATTTATACTAGAAATTAACAAAATGTATGAAATGCAAATGATCCAATATGATTTTTAAAACCTTATGGACAAGTGTATAAAGTTATTAGTTCCTACTTGGATAGGCCACTTGGGAACATGTCAGAGAAACTGCTTGTTATCACCAGAAACAATCCAAAATTTATATTCAGAAAGTTTCCAAGGTATGAGATTCATTCTTACCAGCACTGCCAGGTCAGCCTGGGCCGCCCCGCAGATCATGTTGGGAACGAAGCTTCGATGTCCCGGCGCATCCAGGATTGTGAAATGTTTCTTCTCGGTCTCAAAGTTGGCCCGGCCCACCTCCACCGTCTTGCCTTTCTCTCGCTCCTCTAGGTTTGTGTCAAGAGCCCACGACAGGTACCTTTCAAGGAAAAAAAACAGTAAGGCCGACTTAAAAAACAATTCTCGTCCTGGCATTTGGAAACATAAAAGAAGGACGCCCTCTTTTGTTTTTCCAACATGGTGGATTTTCCAAGACGGCGCATGGATTCTTCCTGTTTCTCGACTCTTTCACTGATACAAAATTTTGTCAAAAGGAGCCGTCACCCTTTCTAAACAGCTACAATTTTGTTGGAAACAAAAAAAAGGACAATATATTGACAGTATATTTGCAAAATATGTTGTAAATGTATGAAATAAAAAAGTATAAAAGAAGACGGACAGGATAAAGGAGAGACTGATTACTTGGCCTAACAGTGACTGGACATTGTCGTGGCAATTGCTGGACAACTTGTTTTGGAAAAGGGTTGAAGTTGGTCAGTCTGTGGATTTCACCAGTCTATTTTTTTAATACTGGATTTGGTTGTCATTTTCTGGAAAGTGAAAAATATCTTGATATTGACTATCAATTTCCTGACATTTACTATCAATTTATGAATTGGGACTGATCAGTTTCTGGATATTGCCTGATCAGTTATGCTCAATATCTGGACATCTGATACATTTCTACACAAATTTGCTATACTGACTATCTTGTTAATACTTTTGACATATTATGGAAATACAAACAGGTCATTTCATAAACGGGTCGTGCTATAAATTTAGGGTCCACTTTTTTTCCTGTCCTTGTTACATCTGACATTGCTGATTTTATATTTCTGATGAACTCCTTAATGCAGTCATCCTCCAAGAGTGATTATGAATAGCAAACTACCTACCCAACAAATAAAACATCCTTTGAAGTCATTCTTAATGATACTTGAATGACCAATTACAAAGTAACAAGGTAATGAAACAGCAAAAATGTCAGACTTTGGCCTCCAGATTTACATGACCTATTAAATGACAGGCACAATTCTGAAGGAATTGAGACTAAACAGCCAATCTGCTTGTTTGTCGCGGGCAGGATTCGAACCCTGGTCCTGGACTCACAGCGCAGTAGAAGTACCACATGCCTACACCCCATCCTCGTTTTACAAAAAGAGAGAGTTTGTGAAATTAAACTGACCAGCTCTCTCTGTTTTTCTCTTTGGCTTCTCGTTCGTACTTCTCCAGAGTCCTCTTGTCCACTTGGCCTGTCAAGTACCTAAACAATGGGATAAAAAAAAACGAGAGAAAAGGGTCAACCCTACCCTACAAGATAAAACAAAGTAAAGTCTGTCATGAGCCAGTATGGCCCATCAGGCTGGTGTTTAACTCCGGTTTCAGTGGCATGAAATGACTGAACATATTTCTATTCCCCCTGGATGGGATGCTAGTCCATCGCAGGTTACTCCCCAGCCAATGCCGGTAGTACCATTTTCACTCCTGGGTGGAGAGCGGCAAGTGGTTCGAACCCATGACCCTCTGATCATGAGTCAAGAACCCTAACCACTAGGTCACACTCCCCTTCATGATAAAACAAAGCAAAATGCTTATTGAAGGTAAAAAAATAAACAGGCGCACCACATGACCCACACATGAATTAGGGAAACTGCGAAGGACCGTTATACTTCAACGTGCATTAAGGACCTGTAGAAGGATTGTGGTGGCTGCACAGGCAGTAGTGTCATATCACTGAAGAAAGAGACTCAGACTTTTAACACCACAATTCACTGTAACTGCAGTAAATTGTGGTCCAAGACATTATATTCACAGGAAAAAGCCTAGATACTTTAAGCATTACCCAACAGAGTTAGTCAGGCACTGGGATGATACATTTTTTTTTTTTTTTTTCAAAATCTATGGCTGTATCCCAATTACACACGAGCCCATGGAAAGCTACTGCAGCCATTTTGCATAGACTTGTGTGCAATTACAAGTCGTAGCCAAATGTGACCCACTTCAGGAAAAGGTGATATAAGTCGTAAAAAATAAAATTCCAGTTAAATGCACGACTGGAAAGCCCACAATGTAAGCTTTCATTTGGTGTATGACACAGCTGTATATCCCTTCTCGTTGTGGAGATATGACAAATTTGCATATTAATTAGCTCCATGGAGTTCAAATTACACAACTGAGAAAACAGGCTTTGAAATAGCTGGCTCTGTTGTAGATTTGGGCATGAAAAGCTCACTTTTAACCTCTTAGCAACCAACATGTTTCTGTTTTACTATCACTTTTAAACTTTGGATATTGATTCTACAATGATTATTTTCAATGATTTGGGGGGGGGGGGGAAATAGACTTTTTGAAACCAGATTACTATATTTTGGCTTATTTGCATATTGATTAAAATAATAGTTTTTGGATGTAAATAAAGAGAACAATGCACCAAAATAAGGTTATTTTTTCTCCTTTTTTCATCGAAATCAACTTTTCTGTAAATGAATCCTTAAACTTTAGGTATCAAAGATGTCATTCAAGACAAAAAACGAAAATCAAATTTTGATGAAAAATGTCAACCTCTCAATGTTCAGCAGGCCATTACACGTAAAGGCACAACGCGACTTATATCACCTTTTCCTGAAACGGGTCACAAATAATTCGGACACGACGATACTTGGCCAGGGCCAAGTTTCTCAGAACTGCTTCAATGGGTCCTTGATTAACATCATCCCAATGTTTGAGTCCGCAAACAGTTTTGCCTGCTGAAGCAAGAATACTTACATAATGTGACCGCCAATGGTAGACTTGCCAGCATCTGAAAAGCAGATGTAAAAATAAATTTAATTGTAAATTTATGGTGATTAAAACAGAAAAAGGAATTCCAAAGTTTGTTACCTTTCATAAATTGTGAGCATATCTCTTTCATCAGTCCATTCGTTGCTTGTTAGATCTCAAACAACAGTCACATGTGACCTGCTTTGTTATTGCTAACTTGAGTACAGACTTTTCTAAGGACTTTGCAGACAAGCCAGAAAATCGTAACACTTCACAAAACATTTTCAGTTAAACATCAATTTTAAAATAACACAACCATTTTTTTTGTGGTCTGACTTCCTTGTGAGAGACTTAAGTACACGGAAGTTGAGGTTTTTTTGGCTTTTATCTTTTTGTCAAGTGCTCTTGCAACTTTCAAAAGGAAACCATTTTTGTCAAGTTGCTTCCAATTTATCAAATTGAATAATTTATCCTGATAATTGGCAACGCTAGATTAATCAAATAAACTGCCCAACATGTGTATAATAATGAGTGTGATCCAGCTCAAATTTTCAAAAATAAATGTTGGTGGGCTAAACATCCATACTCGCGGCTGAGAAGCTTAATTGCGAAGGATGCAGCTACAACATGGTCAAGACGGAAGAAATCAGGGAAAGTAGGTGATTTCCAACGAGCAGTCAACAGAGTGATTTGGGAAATAAAGCAGTGCCTTTAACGAAATTGTGTTTCATGATCAAAATGTCGTGCGTGGTTTTTCATTTTTGAAAAAGTTGTTCTGGTTTCTAGCCAAGAAATCACGAAATGTAGGTACATTCCAACTATCAGTCAATTGATTACTTATTTATTTCCCTTAAAGCCATTTCTCAATTGATTGATTGATTGATTGATATTTGAAATAAAGAGTGCTTTTAAAGAAATTGTCTTTTATGATCCAAAGGTATAGGCATTGCAAGGATTTTTCTAGGGGGGGGGGGAGAGCACATTTAGGGTAGGGGCTCTCAGAACAGGGTAGGTAGGGAAACCGGAAGCAGAACTATGTTTGGGGGCCTTTTGTATGGTTTTCAGTTTTTTTCTCGAAAAGTGTAATATCCACTGAGCTGAAACTTCAACAGGTTTGGTTTTGACAATCTTCTTCGGATTTTGAGTGGTGTTATAATTGGTAACGGACATGAAAAGCAATATGCCTTTTAAAGGTATAGTCCATCATTTGTAATTTGTGCATTTTCTTCGTTTGAAGCAACAAAAGAGTTCAAAATCTAATGAAGGATACTGAGCAACTAACCTGATGAAGTTTCAGCTAAGCTTCAGCTGTTCATTCCGAGAAAAACAGCATTCTAGGATCTCAAGTTCAAATCAAGAGTTGCTGAATAATGTTTTGAATTGTTTTGAATTGCAACTATACGCGACGTCGCGCACTGATCCGACGAATTATAACAACCGCGCGCGTGTGTCGTTCGAATACTTGTGCGCGCTTCGCTGAATAACAAAACGAACTACTAATTTAAATTTTCCTACGGTGCTTCTTAAGAACCACCGTTGGAAATGCCTTCTTTCGTTGATTACTTCAAAATGACAGCTTCCCAGAAAGAATAATTTCACAGGGAGTTTAGTCCCCTTACTATCTTTCAACCAAGTTAGTTTTTCAACAATAATTACGCCAGTTACTTTTCGGATGGCTGCAAATGATGGACTCTACCTTTAAACAAGAAAAATGATAACCAAGCCACTGCTCTTACCGACATGCCCAATGAAGATGACATTGACGTGTTCCATCTCAGTTTTTCGCTCCTTGTCTTCCTCCTCCTCCTCATATTTCTTGGGTTTCTTGACGGCTACTGATGGTGAGGATTTGCCCGAGGATTGTGCTACCGTCTCGGTAACTGCCCTCGCTCCTAACTCTTCCTCGCTGGAAGGACTACTGTCTGGAAATAAAAAAATTAATAAAAATGTTTGTGATCGGGGACCAAAATGTAACTTATTCATGAGTCGTGACAAGTGAGTGTGAATGCACATCTTAGCTCCATTAAAATTGGCTTCTGGTAACACATCAGACACTAGTTACCCAAGAATTAGTGACAAACAACCTTAAAACCAAACACAAACTCCTGAGGACTAGGAACTTTTGAATCAAACACTTGCAATGGCTCCATAAACCGAGGACCCAAGAACCGACCAATGGTCAAAGAGACCCAAGAGCCAAGAACCAAAGAACCTAACTGTGGCTTTTGAGAACTAAGAACCTGCAAAACCTAACACAAGCAATGGTTCCTGTAAACACAAACTGAGGATCTGAGAAACCTAACACAAGCAATGGTTTCTGAGAACCACAACTGAGGACATGAGAAACCTAACACAAGCAATGGTTCCTGAGAACTACAAACTGAGGACCAGAGAAACCTAACACGAAGAGGTGGTTCCTGAAAACCACAAACTTTTTGAGAAACCCAACACGAACAATGGTTCCTGGGAACCACAAACTGAGGAATTGAGAAACCTAACACAAGCAATGGTTCCTGAGAACTACCAACTGAGGACCTGACAACACAAATAACGGTCATTGAGAACCAAAAACTTAGAACCAGAAAGCCCAACAATGGTTCCTGAGAATTGAGTACAGCGCGAAACTCTTGTTCTTGGGAAGAGCCACGAACTGAGGTCCTAGTACCAAATAATGGTTGAGAACCAAGAACTAAGAACCTTAGATTCAAATACTGGTTTCTGATAGCCGAGTACCAAACCCTGGCTACTCAGATCTGAGAATTTAAAGCCAAAAACATTGGCTCAGATTGAGAAACACAAACTGAGGCACTGAGAACCAAATAATGTTATTAAGAACCAAGAACTGAGAAGTTAAGAGGCTAGTTTCTGAGAACGGAGTATCAAACCTTGGCTCTTGAGATTGAGAATTTGAGGGCAAAACATTGGTTCTTGATAACCTCGAACTGAGGAACTGAGAACCAAATGATGGTTACTGAGAACCAAGAACTGACGACCTGAGAACCAAACAATGGTTCCTGAGAACTGAGTACCAAACCCTGGTTCCTGTGAACTGAGCGTAAAATTCTGGTTCTTTAGAACCACAACTTGGGACCCAAGAACCAAACAATGTTATTGTGAAACAAGAACTGAGAACCTCAGAGCCATACATTGGTTTCTGAGAACTGAGTATCAAACCCTGGTTTCTGAAATCTGAGAATCTGAAGGCAAAACACCGGTTCTTGAGAACCACAAACTGAGGTCCTTAGAATTACCAAGAAGAACTGAGAACCTGAAAACAAAAACCTCTGAAGCAAGAACTGAGATCTTGAGATTCTAAGATTGTTCCTGAGAACCAACAGATGCCTTACTTAATTCTTCCTCCTCCTCATCTTCCTCAGGCTCCGCCTCCCCATCCTGGTCAGGAGGGGG
Organism: Patiria miniata; assembly: GCF_015706575.1. NCBI lineage: Eukaryota > Metazoa > Echinodermata > Asteroidea > Valvatida > Asterinidae > Patiria > Patiria miniata. The sequence goes on along the minus strand of NW_024037069.1, from coordinate 37,513,966 downwards.
TGTCTCACTAGCATCGGGTACAGGATGCTGAGGTGTGGTCTCATCTTCTGTTTCTGAAGGCCAGGGAAAAGAATCCATCACTTGAGAAATAATCAGAAATTTTCTGCTCCAGAAATGCCCATTCTCTATTGCAGATAGGCTTGTGCGGTATTGGGTTTTGAGAGTCCATGGTATACCGTCTCAAAATTATTGGGTACTTTTCTGGGCAGATCATTCAAGTGTCATCAAAAATACAATAAGACACATGTTAGGTGAACCGCAAACCAGCGGCATGGGCAGAACTTCAAAGGTCTTGCTTGATGACTAACTAGTATCAAAAAAATATTGTCACCATTCTGATATTCTTGAAATATAATCCAAGCCTAATTGCAGATAATCCCAACTTACTTTTTGTCCCAAAATATCCAGTTAAGGGGGAAATAAAGTGGAAATCTCAAGTTGCACAGTGTTTATGGAAATTATACTGAACATACAAATGTACTGCATTTCTGTAATCTGCTACAATGTTTGTATTTGTTAAGTACACTAACTATAGAAAAAATGAATCACATGCCCATGTGCTACAACAGACCGTATGTACAAGTCTCCAGTGTTGTAGTCGAGTCTATCACAAGTCCATCATGATGTCCTTCAGTCCAGTCAAGTCATTAGCTATTCAAATGAACTGTTACAAAAGTATTCCTTTGACGTTGTTCCTCCAATTACTTGGGACTGGACTTGTCAAAGGACTTGTAATAGATGTGACTACACCACTGCAAGTCTACAAAATGGCGGGTAGCAGTAAATCAAATATCCAGAAATGCAAAAAAAAATCATGAACTTTTTGGTGATTAACTTACATACTAATAAAAGTCCAAATCAGGAGAAAAATTACAATACTGCTCACAAATCCTATAGAACAATATGGGCAGGCTGTCAATTTTATCATGAAGGCCCCCTTCAATGTAGAAAGCACTGTGCTAGCTATTGTTCAATTGCTTTGTCCAATAGCTTGAACAATGCTATCACCATTGAAGGCCGCCTCTTGTGTGTACAGCAATCATGTGTCCAGATTCATCTAATTACACCCACAGAGGATAAACATACCTGCTATTCCTGAATCTTGGGCTGGTGAGGCCTGACCTGATGGCTTATCTTCTAGTGACAAAGGAGAATAAAAAAAAAATTCTTTAAGTCCCCGACACCTTTTAATTTACCCTTTTAATAGTAAGGCCAAAAAAAAAAAATAAGTCGGTCTCTGGTCAGCGCGCGCGTCGATTTTAATCATGCGCGTCAATCTTTTTTTTCCCAAAATGTTCCGCGGCAGCTCCAACAGCGCCCTCTATTGCCGCACCTCCTCAATTTTTTTTTTACCAAAGAGCACCAAGGAATGGGAAATTGCACCAAGGCAAATGATCGAGAGCACCAAGGCAAATTATGGGAGGACACCAATGTACATGAGGACACCAAAAAAGCAAAATAGTACCCCACCTTGTCTGTACAATCCAAGCTTGAAGAAAAGAAAAAAAAAAGCAAAAAAAACCCTTGTCTGTACAATCCAAGCTTGAAGAAAAGAAAAAAAAAAGCAAAAAAAAAAAAAAAAAAACGCTTCCCCGCGTCAATTCCGGAACTTTGGTCTGACCAGAGACCGAATTTTTTTTTTTGCCTAACAGTACTTTTCTCAGTAAACATGTACAAAGATTTTCAAGTGTGCTTGGAGCATGGCCTGAATACCATAATTTCACATGAATTATGCATAGGATGCACGATATTTGTGGCAGGTTCAATTTTATAAGTTTTTCTATCAGATATGCATGAAAAATAGAACTAACATTGTGTAATGTCTGTATTGCTCAAACGAGGGAATGATTCCTTTGGCACATTGTAAATATGTAAATACATATGTTACACTAAGGAAGTATTTGGCATATAATATCATGCACTGATAAATAAATACATACTTTGTTTAAATATAGTATACATTTCCAACATACTTTTTGCACATTTGTCAATGTTTTGTCTTTCTATTTATTTCCAACAAATGGTACCAAAAGATGTAGAAAATAAAAGGCTTATCCCTCCTTTGGACACAATGTTGAACGGAGAAATAGTCAAGAAAATTGAACAATCCATCCGCTATCTTGGGGGGAAAAAACAACTAAAAAATTGTCAGCCTCTTTTTTTTTCCTTCACAAAACAGCTGGACAAAAACTACCTAATTTTTTTACTCGGCCTAAAGCTAGGCCTAAATCCATTCTCAATCATGTGTCAAATAAGATTAAAAAACTAGTTTTACTTAGGCTAGTTTCAAATTCTATTAATGTTGATATACACAGTCATGATTCATCACTACAGCTACTTTTCCAGTGCTAGGCCTACAATAATGAATGGCATGGCATGGACGGTGACTGGTGCGGTTGCCATTTGCATGAATCACTCTTTCGTCATCAACCAACACCAAAGCGCACACGATCCGACACAATCAATGACAATCTGTCGTGCGTATCTCCACGTCTCGGGTAGATTACGGCCAAAACGGGCCATCTCAGCCGCATAAAGGGACGATAGGGACCAATCCCCATCCCCCAAACACCACTCACCCGTGTCTTCGTTGTTACACGGTTCAGTTTTTGGGGTGAAATTCCCGAAATTGGGAACAAACGCCGGTGCGTTGACATTTGGGACGAAGGGTTTCGCATTCACGTTCAGCGCCGAAAACTCGCTGCCAATGTCCACCGTATCACCGTGATTTCCCGGCCCGGGATCCGCCTGCTCTTCCCAGCTGTCGAGGGCTGCACCTTCGTTTCGGTCAGGATCCATCCTGGCTTGGTCTTTTGTCGTTTCCCCGACTAATTTTTGGTGATATTTTGGAAATTAATTTTGTTGTTCTGAAAGGAAAGGAACCCCGCACTGATGATCGTGCACCGCGTGTGTGAGAATTAATAATGACGTCAGCAAAACAACAGAGGGCGCTGTTTGTATTGCGCAATCAAAATCCGGACTGGGCATGCAGGATCAGGATACGCTGTTTTCGTTATTAGTCGCGTGACCTTTTTGCCACCCATTTCAAACGACTGTGCAATTATGATTGCCGAATCGAGCAAGTTTATTCTGTACCATTATGACAAATTTCATTATCAGTGGACATCTAAGATAATAGACTTCTGTTATTTTGTTTGCTTTTTTTTCTCTTTGCAGTTTGGTCTTCCAGTTTTCAATCTTTTTTTCTAAAAATTAAGTTTCTAAAAGTTAAAGGAAATGGAGCAGGGTTTGAACCTGCGACCACCCGCAGATTGCCGTTCCGTTGCTCTACCAACTGAGCTATCCAGCCTAATGTTGGCGGTTCCCCATTTTGCCAATGTCTGTGTCTGTGTCAGCATCTTTAAACTGGTATATTGAAGTCTTAATGCTTTCATCATTAGCAATTATGTTGCAAAATTTAGCTTGTAATAAAAAGCCGTATCCTCTCCGAGTGATCCCCGTTTGTTATTTCTCAGAGCATACATAGTCATTTCGAGCAAATAAAGCTGAAAGATTATCTCTGGGTCACTCGGGAGATTAAAGTTTTTGAATAAAATTTGGTAGATAAAATTCGAGGTTAATACAAAAAGGGCGTGAAGGTCGGCTTGATTAAATGAAAAGGCCAGAGACCGTTGGAGAGGGCAAACGGGTCATGGCCAACATTCGCTTCGAAATGGCATCGGTGTATCCAGTAATATAAATAACTTAGACGGATGGATTTTTGTTTATCGAGATGGTGATTTAATACTAGACTGCGCTGGATGGTCAGTGAGTGCGCCCTCTGGGTGCAGGGGCGGCCAGTTAATACATAGGTGTAGCCAGCGGGGGGGGGGGGGGGGGGGTAAGGGTGATATTTAAACCCCCCTCCCTCCAATATTTTGTAAAGACTGCCCTTTTCCCTTCAAATTCCCTTTTTTCACCAGCGTTACACCCCCCTCCAATATTTTGTCAAGAGTGCCCTTTTTTAACAAGTGCCTTTATTTCTGAACAAGTGCCCTTTTTTAAAGAAGTCGTGCCCTTGTGCCATTGGCCGTTTCGGGTGCCTTTTTTTTTTAAATTTCACGCATGTATCGCCATTGTCCATTAGTACTGTGCATAATTGTCGGTTTTGTACAGCGCCCCCATCGACAGATGGTACCAGCCAGGTTTATTTGCCAAAATCTCTGGTGTGATAAAACAAAAATTGATGCAGTCTGATTGTGACCTTTGTTCTCTTAATAGCTAAATGTGCACTTCATAATTATTTCCTCTTTTGGGCAACTGTGTTCATGTGCCTTTTGTTTAATTCAGTTTGCATATTGTGTGATAGTTAATTTGTGTGTACCGGTACTTTGCTTTCCGTGGGCATCGAGGCACCACGAGCGCAGCCGTGAGCATGGAGTGCGTGTGCATCACTGTGGCAGTTAGGTACCCAAATTGTAGACTGTTTTCCGCCCCCCCCCCCCCACCCTAAAAAATTGGGGACCGCCGGTAGCTAGCTCCCGTTGATTGGATGACCTCTGCGCGCAGCATAATTATTTATTGTTTTATCCTGTTCAGCTTTTGCGCATGGACGAAATTTGAACACATGGTTGTCAAAAAAACTGACTCTTACTTGTATAATTACCACAAAAAGTACGCAAACCATGAATACAGCTTTCCAGCAATTCAACTGCAAAGATTTTAAATACTGAACAGTAATACCCCTCTCTTTATTGATATTTTCCAGAGACACTTTCAAATCCAGCAAAAATCGAAACTCATCACCTCCGAAATTGCACTTTTTTGTGGCCATGCCATTTTGCAATAGGCTGGTTGCGCGTAAACATTATTGTTGTGATTTTGAATTCATACCAGGAGGCGGGACTCAGACATATGCACGTCATGCATAATGTTGCAATATTTGAAGTTCTGAGGACAATGGGGACCGGGAACCAGACTACCCATAATGTTATGCGTTTCCTTGTGCAACTTAGTGGAAAAGATTAACTGTGACTCGCGTCCTTGATACAGGCGAATTTTTGTTGTTGTTAATAAGGGACACCCAAAGGTTTTAATGATATTTCCAATACGGGCGATTCCCAATAGTGCGCCTCCAAGAGTTTGCAACGCGTTGGCCAATCACAATGCGCAAAATCTGTCGACCCAACGCCCGTTTGGAAAAGGTCGACTGATTTCGCGCATTGTGATTGGCCAACGCGCTACAAACTCTTGGAGGCGCACTATTTGGAATCGCCCGTATTAAGACATGTTAATCAAACTCGCCATATAGAGGAAATAAAAGGTTTGGTAATTTATAGATGTGTTTTATTTCACGAATTTCCAAAAAAGTAAACTGTCATTTTGTTTTAATTTCAAAGCGAAAGCCGCTTTAGTGGGGGCGATGCAACAATTGATTTTCATTAATGGAATGGCTGAAGGATTGATGCGTTCCCATGGTTACCTGGAGGCTGTTTTATCAATTATCCGGTCGTTATTCATTGCCCAGGCGGCCATGAGGCTTCGACCAATTAATTCTGGTCGTGTACTGTTCCCAGCAAGTTTTTAGCGAGCGAGTTTAGTTTACGCTTGATGCAACCATTGTCCAGCAATGAGGATTTGGCGTTACGTGTTGGCCCTCGTCGCACCTCTAGTCTTGGTGTTCGTGATGCAGCCGGCGCCAGGCCTGTCCTGTGGTACTATCACTATGGCTGATCCGGGTGATGACACTGCCACACTTCGAGCCAAGACTATTGCGAGTTTCCGAGCCAAGTGTCGAGTGATAGAGAGTCGCCACGAATTAGATGGCCCCAAATGTGAGTATTCCGTGTCTGCTATGAAGCAATGTGACAGAAAAAAAATATCCAAATCATTTTAAATTGGGTAAACCTTCTTCCTGACGCCAATTAAAGTTATCATTAAATGCTGCAAGTTTGTACAGGGTGAGTCCAAAAGACTAAGTGACCCCAGGATTTTGATTTTTGTTTCTTAAAACGAAATCAAATTTGATACTCCAATGAAGTATGTATTAAAAGAGCATGTTCTTCCACTCATCTGAGAAAAAAAGAATTACTGAAATTGATCCATGCTATAAGATGCAATGCATGTTTTACTAAAATTACCTACTTTTATAGCCGTCCAAGCATGGAATGCCATTGGAAGCTATTGAGCCGAGTGAGAATTACAGCTTACACATAATCATTCAAATACCGTGGGATTTTAATCATTTGAGTCAAGACCGAAACGTTATTGTCAATGTCAGATCTTGTGTTTTGAATACGACAAACAAGTCAACTCTTTTTTTCCCCTGAAATATTGATGGCGATTTTGTCTGTTTTCCTTTTAAGTTTTCGTTCATTCACGGAGGTGGGTAAACGTCCATGTTTCAGTGTATTTAATAGGTATTCATCAGTTCGTAGAACGGTAAATGATCAGTGGTTTTGTGATCTTATTTATTAAGATATATACATAACTTGGTAATAGAGTGCGCAAATTACGTGAAACTTCCACAGTTACTAGTCAATAACATGTACTTTATCCCAGTTATTTTTGTGAAATGGAGCGAGCGATATATTGTTTTAATATGATTAAACCCCCAATTGTGGTTTAACCTGTCCACAGTGCAAAGCAACGTACTTTCATCACAAACTTCCGATCTATCAGTAAAGTGACCGAAAAAAATAAACCACATTATTATGTTTCCCATTTGCAGCTTGCACGTTCACTACCGTAGAAACGAGCCCACCCAGCGTAAGGTTCGTACTGAAGCCGCTCACCATGCCATTCCGGTTGGACTTTAGCATCAAGGCGGAACAGGCAGCTGGGATAGCCCTGGCAGAAGACGAAACCACGGACTCAATCTTTGCGGATATAAGTAAGCTGGATTATACAACAATATTCAATTTTTATTATCATGTTTACTATACCCCAAGCTATATGTTTCTTTCTATGCTTAGTAAAGGCATACAGGGTCGTTTGTTTTTCATGCATTTTGTTCGTTTCCAATAATAACACCCTCAACATGCAAAGACGAATGTTCAAAACCTAACCTGTTGAAGTTTCAACTCGGTGGGTTTTACACTTTTCAAAAAAAAAAAAAACAGTGAAAAAACTCCATTTCTTGATTTCTTCTAAATGACAGCAAAGCCAAACAAACTAATTTCACGGGTTGTTTAGTACCAGTATATCATCACCGTTTTCGCGAAGAAAGTCTGTCCCGTTAAGTGAAAAGCATGTTTGGAGAAAATCGTATTTGAAGTTGGTCTCTTTTATATCGCGCATTTCCCTGTTACTCGGCACTTTGTTTGCTTTACCAATGTTACCAAACGAAAGCCTAGATGTTAAATGACACAAAACTACTAAAACGTTTCCAAAGGAATTAATTGACAGGGCTTAATATACGATCTTAAATCCAAGTAAGCTTTTTGATAATATTTCGGTATATAAATGCAACTGATGTTATATACCTTTCAATGCCTGGGATTCACCTCGGCCGAATTAGAAGGACAAAATTGGGGTTATAATGCTATCGCAGTTGATTTGGGAAGCGGAGTTATAAAAAAAATCATAAACCGGGTATGTTGTCAGGTGCAGATCCATATTGAGAGACAAAGTTCAATAATATACCAGCCACATAGGACAGTTTCGAATAAAATTAATATTCATAAATGCATACCAACTTTGGTACTTGTACTTGTTGATCTCAGAGTCATTACAGCTAAAGAACAATATTCAATATGCTAATCTTGGTTATGGTTACGGTTATGGTTATGGTTTACTTTTTCATATCATAGCACAAACAACATAATAAACAGGAAACTATATAAAGAATGACAAAAATGATACGAGGGATGCAGGTAAAAAAAGCATATGCTTGTACAAGACCTGGAACCCGTATTTACAAATTAAAGGGAAAATACAACATTTGCAAACATCAAAAAATAAAACTACCAAATCATTTTATAATACCTTGCTGGACTGTTAGTGAATGACAGTGTAAAGCATCCTGTAAAATCATGGCACCTGGTATACTGTCATTTTCAAGAAAAGTGGTATTTTTGTATCAATTTCCAACGCTGATCGGCCGACCAGCGTTGGAAAAAAACTGGCCTTTTTTTCAAATACTGGCCCCAATTGACCATCGCACTTGTTTGCAATCGATTATACACACCTATGAACGGGTACAAGCCAGCTAGACTGGTTCCCTGACCTTACAATTCCCCAATGTATGTAAACTGCTCTGTTTCTTCTTATATGGAGTCAGGGAACCAGACTACAGGAAAATGATTGTTTTTCTTGGTTTTTATAGCATTTTCGAACCCAAAACCTCAAAAAAGTCAGTGTAACTATATTTGCTATATATTTCCAACCCCCCAATTCCATCCATTTCTGAAAATTACAGCAAAAGCAAATGATGTATATTCCCTTTAAGCTAATCAATTAATATGTACATACAATAGGCTGAATTCTATCAAGTAAATACACTTATACTAATTAAATTGAATCTGACAGAGACAGTGCAGGTCCTTCTATTTATATTTGGGAGAACACAAGATATTTATTGAATTGCATTTACAATTTTAATTGTAATTGTATTTTAAAACTGTCATATATTTATATATTTTAATTGTCTTGTATTTACCTGTGATATTATCTTATAAATAAAAATACATAAATAAATACTTATCCTCAGATATATTTGTCATATAATTATGTCCAATATAGGTCTACCAAAAAAAGCTACTTTTTATTAAAAAGCCTTATAATAAACGACTGGTGAGGTTTACAACACAGTTGTACCAATTATCGTTCTTTGTCAGGTCTTGGAGGCTCCAAAAACACCAAGTCGGTCATGAGGTCTTGCTTTCGTGCGACATGCGCGGATAAACTCGTCATATACCGCGAGACAGGCCTACTGCACGCCGACGAGTTTCGCCCGTTCTGGATCGACTACCAGGGGGGCGTGGTCAGGGTCGGCAAAGGAGGACAGGAGGCGGCTCTCCTGGAGTGGAACGCCGGTGCATATCACAAGCGAGTACCGACTCAAGTCCGCGTCTGTGTCTCGTCCTGGGGTGCTGTAAACGTAGACTGGCTATTTCATCATTTCTGCGAGTAAGCTCTATATTGATTGTTATCAAACTGGCAACTATTCTAATACATATCGTTTTGATTGGATGAATAGATTAGTAAAGCAGAATACGGTTAATCGATTATTGAGGTAGCATTTTCAGTGATTACAGCCCGATCTTCAATCTCAAAACGCTCCCAGGACATATATCTCGATTGCATCAGTAAATAAAAATAATAATTCAGAAATTGTTTTCATAATATTACCGTTGGTAAATTGCCTCCCACAAGAAGTGCTCACTGCTCACCTACATGTACATAGGCATTCTTGGACTTGTTCAAAGACGTCTTTGTCGGCTTTGAGAAGTATCTTGTTTCCCGATTGTGAACGCTTGGTTCAAAATGCAATGACGTCCCTCTTTTTAGGAGGTAAATTTATCCAGAAAACGGAGTGCTGCTTAATGGTTAGGTTTTGCGACTGGTGATCAGTTGGTCAGGGGTTCGATTCCTGCCTCAGGCCATATTAATTTTGTCCTCGAGTAAGCCACTTTATCCCATTGCTCTCCCTACTAAAGGTTATGAATGAGTTTGTAGCATGCGATGGACTTACATCGTAATATTCTCAGTCGTTTCATGCCAACGAAACAGCAGATTAAAAAAGCATTCTTGATGGGCGATATTTGGTCGAGACAGCTTTTACTTTACGTTTACTACAACCAAAATTCCTTAATTTTAGTAACTCCCTTTTCAAAGAGTTTGGGGTGAAAAAAAGACGAGTTCACGATGTATTGTAATTTAACTGCCCCACCCCTGGTCAGAAATCAGACACGCCCCTTCACATCTCCAATTTATTTTTCTACATTGTGGGGATAATACTCTCTCTGCAGTGCATGAAGCACAATTAACGGTATCTTTGACAATTAACGGTATCAGCGGTCAGTTCACCGCTATTAACCCCGTCTCCCCATCGCACCGTACCTCTCTGATTTGACCAGTTCACCGGATCCTCGGGGCATCGGACGTACAGATCGGAGAGGTGTGCGCTATTATTAAGGGAATAAATGTGTGCTCCGGAGGGTTTTTATCACTCTGTTTAAGACCGCTTATAGAGTCTGGGTGCTGATAATTACCCGAAACCTTGTTAAAGGTTTCCATGGCAACTTGATGTATCTTTGACCTTGACAGAAACGTAATGAAGAAAGATCCCTGACAAACAAAGATGGCGTCAACTGGGTCAAAGTTTCTCAATACGGTTGTAAATGAACGTGTCATGCAGACCAATCAAGGAAAATAATACTCCTAACCCTTTTTTAATGACAAATGGAGGGGAAAGTATTATATTCGATAATGTACGACTTATTTTGCCTTTGAATACGATTCTGTCAGGGTTTTGATATGTTTGATTTTGATTTGTATATTTCATGTCAATCCAATCCATGTCAATCAGCAAGCAGTTTGCAGCAATTTTATTCATTCTCATATCTGCCTAGTTGTTTGTTACAAATATTTAATATGTATTTCAAAACAGGGAAACGGAACGTGAAAGGGCCTCCAGATTTGAAGATTTTTAATAGGTGTCACTTTTACACCGGTAGGGTCGGCTTTACCCCTTTATTTAGAATTTGTAATCTTAATGTTGTACTTTTTTGCAAATATTTCACGGTGTAGAAAAAAAGCAAATAAATACATAAAATGAAAATAAATATATGGTTCTTGGTTTTATAACAAATCCTTATAATTGGCCAAGAGAGGGCTCGAAGTTACTGGTACTATTCGCCTACTCTTTGAAAAATTTAGTCGTTACGGAGATCGTTAGTTTAAAAAAAAAACAGTTAAAAATGTATCAAAATGTTACAAAACATGGAGCCTTTTTATGAGAGGAAAGAGACAATACTGCAGACAACGCTTTAAATATTTTAAAGTTGAACAAAGAAATTGCCTTGAAAGTAATATGTGGTGAATTTTTGTTGTTAATTACGTACCTATTGTCAAGTTCCGTTAGTGGTCGTTCCCGAATCGTCGGACGGGTCATGCATCATTGCTCGACGACTATAAAAACTGGCGTTAAGTGGAAATAGTTTAGGTTCCGTTCTGGCAAAATGGCTCCGTCGGGGCATCGTTTCCACAATTTCAAGGACGCTTGTCAACGATGCTCTATTTTCAAAAGAGTACAAGGTACTCGGGGACCTCATTAACATTATTTACTAAGCTCCAGACTAAGGTACCATCCAAAATGTCGAGATCTTGCATCACAGGACGTCAACATCTTACAATCGTATATCATACACACTGCGTTTATAACAAATAAACATAATCTTGCTATACCACTTTGTAAACATGTTTTGAAGCTAAACATTACGCATCCAAATCCTAAACATCAATCTTCAATGGCTAAACACTAGCACCCTCCCCCCCCCCCCCCCCATCCATCAATACTCTAAACGTCATAGCAAGAACGTGTTTAGAAAAGTGTTAATTTTTGCTAAACACAGTTTTTGCAGTGTGGTATAATAGTTTATCACGGGATGATCATGACGACATCTCATACGTATTAGATATTTACCTTCGGAGAGATGTGCACATCATCATAACATCCTTTCCGGGATCATCGGAGGATACACAAATAAAATGAAGAAACTCGGGAAACAGAATGCGGTTCCAAATAATTTATTGACTAAACTAAACTCACATTTCGAATAATAAAATATCAGGATGACGAAGTAACACTAGGATGGGCGCTGTCGACGGCTCCCCTTAGAGTTGGACCAACTGCGCCTAGCATGGCAACGAGGCCCGTATATAAGGCATTATTACGTAAGATAGAGGTCAATCCAACCACAAGATTAGGTAGGCTCACAGAGCTATCAGCCGAGTTTGGGAAATTCTATGAAATGCTTCACAACGTTAGGATTCCAACATCCTCAGGTAAAATATTGATCACGAGATGGCAACATCCTGAAAGTAAGGCGCCAACATCTCGCGATAATATCGAATGCTGTTTTGCGGAGTAAGGAGAGATCAATGCTATAATGTGAGATCTCAACCTCCTGGATGTCACATCCAGCGTTCCGTAATTATGAATCCCCTTTGAAAATCAAGTGCGTGCTGTCACAAGGTGGTACATAGTTGATCCAAAAAGACCCATTAAAATGACAAACAATTATTTATTTTAAGTGGCCGAAAATGTCTGATTTCGGTAAAACGTAGTGGTTGAGAGAAACAACATTTATTTCCTTTGGGCCGCCACGCCCAAAACCATTTCCGGAAGCTAATGAACCGTCAACGAATGGTATACGGTCGACTCCAGTCAAGGTGCTTTTGGTTAGCGCGTTAATACTTTGCATACACATTATGAATATTGAATGTTTATTTTGTCATTTGAAAGCATACGTACCGAATTCGTGGACCATTATGGTATGTGGCATCGCTAAAATATTTACGCAGGTGTAGCATGAATTTAGCTTTTATGAAATACGGTCTCATAGATGGTATTGCGCATGCTCATGCATAGATAATTAGGAGAGGGACCGGTCACGTGAGAGGGTTTAGCCAATAAAAGGGGAAAAGAATCCGATTACGAGTCCGATTTTCATACGGGTTTAAAAAGCAAACCAGTTTGGAATGAGGCGCGGCACATTTTTCAGCTGAGAGTCCGCGCAGAGGTTGGAGGCCAGCCTCGATGATTTTGAGATAGTTTTTCTGTAACGTTATTGCTAGACTAGAGAATTGCTAGACTAGCTTTTATTGCTTGAGCTATTGAGAGCCAAGTTGCTGAAACAACCTTTTCGGACAAGCTATAGGAGTCACCCAATTTCGAGCTTTTGGGATTGCGAGAATACCTCTGACCAGACGCGGCAGGAGCGGACCGCGGCAGCGGCGGACCTACTACACAAGCACTGTCGGTCGCGGGATTGAGCCGGAACTACCGCAGGATCAAGACAACGTTCGGGACGCCTTTCACTTGAGTAGGCATTGTGTATTGTATAATTGTTAACACTTATTTTGTGATTTTGAAGTTTGGTTGTGGAAATACGAGTCCATAAGCGTAAAAATTATAATGTAGTGGGGCAGATAGGGAAATATTAATATGGGGATTGTGCCTTTGATGATACAAGCATGGTATTAATTTTGCACACGGTCAGACTATGCCTTTAAGAAAAATATTTGGCTATAGGGCCATCGCAGATTTGTCCTTTGAAAAAAAACATATAGGTAGAATAACGAGCAATTTTCAAAAGTGGCAAAATTGGCTGCCATTGCATGTTATTCTATATATATTTTTTCAATGGACAAAAATCTGCGATGGCCAACAGACATACTCTGACTGTGCACCCAGTTCCATGCCTGAATCATAAAAGGCTCAATCCCATCATCCATGATCTGCCGTACTACCACCGCTCGTTGGGGGGGGGGGGGGGATATCCCCGGCTGTATTGCATTTACCGCACAACTCGCGTATCGTGTGCGTGCACGTGATACTAAACGCATACTTCTCCTGATTCTTAACCAATCGGGCTGCTCCGTCCAAATCTGGTAGCAGTTGCCATACGCTGTGCGTATTCAAGTATTCAAAGTATTCAAGTTGGTTATTGGAATAGATGTACCCGCATGTTGGGGTCGAGGGTGCACGAACCGTCCCCGCATGCAAGGTGGGACGGCGCGGCATGCGACAGGCGAACAAAACCCCGCCAATAATTACCGACTTGATTTCAAGTCTATCATTAGTGAGGCTAATTTTCCTAGTTGTGACCCAACCCATGGAACTGAGGCGGAAGTCGTCAACGCTACTTTTAATAAAGGGAACTAAATCTTTAACAGGAATAGTCACCCAGCTCTTCTGTATTATAGGCCTATTTAAACGTTTTTTAGCGTGCTGGGGTAAATTGAGGAGCAATCGCAGGGGTATTAGAGTCTGGGTGCTGATAATTACCCTCGCCTCCGGCTCGGGTAATTATCAGCACCCAGACTCTAAGTGGTCTTAAACAGAGTGATAAAAACCTCTCGAGCACACATTTATTCCCTTGTTATTACCCGTTGGCGCGTAATCGCAAATTTTCCAGATGTGCCATTGTGTTGGGTTTTTGCACGACATCTAAAACGGAAATATTCATAAAACTGTAAGTAAAACTACTTCTTATTTAAGATATAATTGTTCCAAATTATTTTTTTTTTGAAATAAATACTTCAGGATATAACAGATGGTATTGTGCAGTTTTTGTCGTCATAGATGAATTATTTACCCAGGAAATAAACGTCAAATTTCGAGGAGAACATCGTACCCAAATTTCGTTTTGAATTAGGCTTTTATATATTAAAAAGTTTTAGAGAGATAGGATGCCGAACGATGAAACAAAAGCGACATTTCATTGTTCATCTTAAAGCTAAAGATATTGTGCTCGGCATTACCATGACTATGTAGTTATCACTTATCAGAATTCAGTAATAAAGACCAAAAACGTAGATCGTGAATATTCGAAAATATAATTCGCTGGCTTGACAGACTTCGAGGCCAAATCGGGCGCAGAGCCTTACAAATCTGAAAGCCACCGCGCGCAGTGGTCTTTTTTGAAAAGTATTCATGGTATTTGCCACCAGTACAGGCCGCGCGTCTAACCAGGAGTTGGGCCGAGTCGTTTATCTTTGTGTGTATAGATCCGTGGTTGGCGTAGACCGTCGCAGAGCTGACATAACGGCGAATCGACCACTTTGGCGATTTGGGGGTGTTTTAAGATTGCTCCTTCAAGTATTTATGCCAAAATTCTTAATTTTTGTCTGGATTTTAAGATTTGAAGCCCCGCCTGTGGCGAATCAGTCACAATAACAAATCCATAATTTGCAATAGTGACGAATACGGAAATTATCCTATCTAACGGATATGACTAAGTAGCTGTATATGTGTCGTTATTTTACCAAACCTTGACCAAACCAACATTAAATACATCTCTATACGAGTTAGTAATTCGTGCGAAATAATCATAATTCGTGGAACGAATTAGTAAATGGCGCGAATAACTTGAAGCCCGGTTCATACTCTGCGCGAAAGCAAAAGCGAACGCGAATTTGTGACGTTATGGCGAGTATTCGCGCTGCGAATTCGTAACAGTTGAACATATTTCAACTCGGGCAAATTTCGCAGCGAATGTTGGGCTTCATACTTCTTGACACTTTGACGTAAATTGCAAATGCGTCAGATGAAGTAATCATGCAACTTTTTGAATGGTCTATTATTAATTAGGAGATCTCCACTTAGAAGCATACACCATTTTATACCACCATCGTTCATACGGTGATTACAGTCTGCATCTGGTGGAACTTGAGATGCAGAGGTCAGCTTGCCTGCCTGCAGCTCTCCTGTTACCGGGATTATTGTACTCCCTTACCGTTTGCCGAGGCGAGATGTGCGGCACCACGACACGGGCTTCAGCCGGTGACGATCTCGCCGAGCTCCGAAGCAAGGCATTTGCGGCGTTCAGGGCTCACTGCCGACCGAAGACCAAACCCAAGACGGGCGGTGACCTTCAGTGTGAGTAGACAATGTGCACGGTAAAATTGTGACATTCTCGTCATCAGATTCATGGGCGTCGCCAGGATTTTTATAGGGCGGTGGGCATGCAAAGCACATTTTTCGGAAAAACTTGTACTTTCTCTAGCATATTCTCAATTTATCATTTTTTCGAGGGTAGGTGGGAGGACATTACTTTGCCCACCTCACCCCATTTGACATCCCTGCAGACGCCCATTTTTTAAAATGTGTATTAAATTAATAGCAAATATGACTTCACACTTCTTCTTTTTTCTCCTTTTTTTCTCCCTTTTTCGGCTTTTCTGGGGGGCAAGCGCTCCCCCCCCCCCCCCGCCCCATCCTAGCGACGCACATGGTCAGATTATTGAAGTTTTACTGTCAGTGTTCTTCAACAAATTAAATTTTCCCCTTACACTGGAGAGTTTTATTTGTACGGAAAAAAAGGTTACTTTTTTGTTATTTTGGCGTCTACAACTCTCTGGGGGAAAAAAGTTTTTTGATATTTTGGATTAGCCTATACTTTTGCACACAAACAGATTCGCCTAACAGGTAGACTGATTCTTCTTGTTCTCTCATACTTGATTTAAAGGGAAGGATGGAACCAGTCTGCCTTGTGGGAACTGAATTATGTTGGTCCGCAGCAGTTCGAAATTCTTTAAGTAATAATTTAGTCCATACCTTAACGTGGGCCGATTTTTTTTTGGGGGGGGTGGGTTCGATGTCTCTAAATAACATCTGTATCGCTAGTGAAAAAGGCTAGTTAAAAACAAAATGTATCTTCGGCCGTCGGACGGAGCTAGCAATACAGTACATCTTGGGTGTGGTACCTTCTCTGGAAATTCCAAAGAGTGAAACTATGGTGAAAATAACTCTAATTTTAGATTGAAATACTCTGTGGGAAAAAAAGAATCACTTCAGTCCAAACTCGAGTGAAAATTCATTCCCAAGTTTTAGTCGGTGGGAGTGAATTTTTATTTGAATACAGTTTTGATTTTACATTTCGAATAAGACAGTTCGTTTGTGCAAGATGGGGATAGATCCATGGTTCGTTTTGTTCAGCAGAGCATGTCAGAGTTGTACCGAGTCACTGAATTTTATGACTAGAGTCGGACACGAGTCGAGTCATTGACTCGAGTCATTACAACTCTGGCGCGTGTTAGTGTTAGGCAAACTTGAAAATGACAGCTTTGTCCGCCGGAATTTTTAGACATCAAATTGTACGAAATTATCATCTGCGTTTAGCCTTTCTGCTATATAAGCAGCTTGCTCTTCGCAGAATTATGTTTCAGCAAAGTGAGCTCAGTATGCTCGCACCAACGACAAAAATGCAGACTTCCACACGTCAGTGAAGGTTATACCGAACCATGTTTACATGTGTCAATAGAAACAAAAATTTTGAGTCGAAAGTTCCAAACAAATGTCTTTTTTTCCTCCCAGTTTGTTCGGTATTCACTGAAGCCAAGTTACCACGCACCTTCAAATTCCTGCTGGAACCCTTCAGCACGCCTTTCCGGTTGGACTTCGATGTGAAGATCAAGCAGGGTGCTAGCATAGCCCTGGCTGAGCATAATACTGACGAGTCCGTTTTTGCCGAAATAAGTGAGTAGAAAACCCCTGTATATTATTATTTCCTTAAAAAAAAGCCGTGCTTTAATGACAGTTCTGTAACGACTTGTATAAGGACGCCACAAACAAGTGTCTATAGGGTGAGTAAAAAAACCCGAAACCCCATGTTGGGACCATTGTTTTAGGGAAGTTTTGCATGTAGCACTTTCAAAATCGAGGATATGAAAGCCCAATTCATAAGCTTCATAAGGTTCATGCCAGTAATAAAATCACAATTTTGTTCATGAATGCAGCAATTCGCATTATCAAAAAATAGAAAGGCACCTAATTACCCTTCAAACTGGCACAATAAAAAAACACATTTAATATAAGGTTAAATGGAACACAAAGGTGCATTTTCAAGGATAGCATTTAAAACAAGTTACAAGACATGGGCACTTTCGGCGTTTTGCCGATCGAGTGCTGAAATAACCTAAAATTGAACGGATCAGGTTTTACTATTTTTCATCTCTAGACATCGGTGGGAGAGTGAATACCAAGGCGAACGTGAGACCATGCTACTTGATCTGTCTGGATATAGTGGCTACACATGAGGAACAAGGGTTGGTCAACGCCAGTGAGTACCGCCCTTTCTGGATCGACTACAAAGGGGGCGTGGTCAGAATCGGTAAAGGAGGACAGGAGGCGGCTTTCGTGGAATGGGACGCCGGTGCATACCACCAGCGAGTTCCGACTCGCGTGCACTTTGGTGTGTCTTCATGGGGCAATGCCGAGGGGTACTGGAAGCTTCACCAAAAATGTGCTTAGTTCACACTATTCAGTTGAAATAAGCATATACGTCACTCATTGAATTAAAGGCAAGATCATTTGCATAATATCCCAAAGTGACCTACCGAATTGTCATTAAGAAGCTTGATTAAAGATTGTAATGGTACTAAGCACCCCGTGAAATTATCTCGTTTTTGGCTTGCTGATATGTAAAATATGAGGAGTCCATCGACTGATTTTTTAGAAATAAAGAGTTATGTTATAGACGAAATTGTGTTTCGGGATCAAAAGAGAGTGCATAGTTTTATAGAGCTTTCTCGAAAAGTGTAATATTCACTGAGCTGAAACTTCAGCAGCTGATAGGTTCTGAACATGTTTTGGGGGGATTTTGTTTGGTGTTATTATTGGAAACGAACAAAATGCATGAAAAGCAAATGATCCTAAAAAATATGCCTTTAAAATAACAAGGTACATGTACATGTATATATGTTTTCTATAATATAGCAAGTTAACTATTGTTAGAATTTGTGAAAATAATTCTGCATCATCAAAACGATGTGTGTGTATAAAGGTTATAACATTGTGGAGTATTACGGTGTAGGTTTTCCTGGCTATTTTAAAAGATTCAAATTCACCAACTCTATAACATTCAATTTCGTCCACGAAAATGTTCCACACACTTTTACCAAAACCAATAGAGTCATTTACCATTCAATTTCAAAGTTTGGTCACCCTCTTTAGTCACCGGGTCGAGAATATTCGTCATTATAGATCAAATTCTGTTGCCGAATGGCAGCATCCAGAGATCGAATTCGTCTTATATCAATCAATAATATAGAAAAAAATTGATTTCTGAATAACAAGGTTTAGCGAAGACGAGCCGAAATTGAATACACCGGGACGAAAACGTGTGATCATTGTGTGAATTTACTTGAACTGAATTTGAAATTGCCTAACAAAAGACGAAATTAAACATTGGAAGTGCAATAAAATCGATGTTAATGGCCGAATTGGAATTATCAAAACGGTATGATTAATGTTTTGAAATAGCCGGAAAAACCTATTTTAAAATTACAAGTAACTTTAAAGTTTAAGCAAATCAAGCAAGACGAATGCACTTATATTGTACAGAAAGTGTCAGTTCAGTGCTGTAGTTCCACATCTACCATTGAGTGCCAATGTTTCCCTGTCCTGTGAAATTTTCTGTAACATCGCACTTTCCAGTTATTGTAAGGCAAGCTCCTCATTAAGAAAACAAAAACTACTCAATTTCAGAACAGCAATCAAAGTACCTGCGCTTGATTCCGAAGGGCGGATCCAGAAGACAAAAAAGTGGGTCCCAAAAATTAGGGCGTGGGGTTCGGGGCCCACTTAAAGGCCCCGGAATTTTTATTAGATTCTAGATGCTCTGTGGTGCGATCTGAGGCTGTTTCTGACCACTTAAATCAATTTTTCTTTTGGAGGAAAAGATGGTGGTGTACGCAGTGTCTGCCTCTATTATTATTATTGCGACGCCACTTAGAAAAAAAATTGACGGTTTCGGGGGGGGGGGGGTTTGGAGGGGGGCATAGCCCCCGTTGCCCCCCCCCCCCGATCCGCCCTTGTTGACTCCAATATCATATATCGCGCTTTCGAGTGCACCACAAAAGGTGAAATATTAGGCCTATTCAGGTCATACAATTTTAATTAAAAAGGCATATAACCGCATTTAACTGCTTTTGTTTCATTTTCATGTTAAGAAAGACACGGCAATGAAATTGTGAATAAATATCTGAAAGACGAATTATTATTTTCTTTGGGTACATTTTTCTCGTCATTATCATGACTTTGTGAGCACCTTTGTGTTTCTGAGGAACATGTCGTACTACTCGGGGAATTATAACCATAATGCGCATGCATCTGTTGATAACGGAAGGGTTCTTGGACTGAGGTTCTTTTTTTAATCCTCCAGAGCCATGAATGAGAAGAAGAAGGGGCAATATATTTTATCAATCATCAGGACTTGATTAAACCCAATTTAGGGAAGAAAATTATGTTTTGCGGAAAAAAATGAAAATGTCAAATTCCTCCACGAATTGAACCCGAACCTGCTGCATTCAGGCCACCGATTTAGCGCGCAGCGTGCTTATAGGCAACCAACATAAAAAATAGAATATAATACTAACATGTCTCGGTATTCCGAATCAGGTGACGTATTCATTAGTTCACGTGATATGTTTCACGCATGCGTATTACGGTCAATGACAGACTGACTTTACCGCGATGCCAAAACAAATATTTGCTTGCAGCAAAAAAAAGTCAGAGTCAGTTTGGCGGACGCGGAATAAGGAAAGAAAGACTATATTCAATCCATGCATTAATATAACATTTAAGATGTAGATAAGTGAGAATGATGCCCCCGAATCGGATAGTGTTGATATTTTGAAAAGGGACGCCTACGCTACATGGCAAAATAGAACCACTTTAGGGTCTAATTTCATCTAAATTTCTCAAAAATACGAGCTTGCAGTCCTCTGCACGGCTTCCAACCTTCTTTTTTAAACAAATCAATCAAAGTTCCTGGCCTTCAAAATGCTCTAATAACGGAAAATCTGAGGGCCTGCAAATCGTGATTTGGCCGGCGTAGGCAATTTCGGACCGATTTACTTGCGTGCACCCAAGGGCGGATCCGGGGAGGGGGGAGTAACGGGGCCATGCTCCCCCGCCCCCCCCCCCCCCAAAAGTAACCACTGCGTACACCACCATCTTTTCTTCAAAAAGATTTTGTTAAAGTGGTCTCAGAAATAAATAAAGTGGTAAAGAAATAGCCTCAGATCGCACCACAGTGCATAGGGGGGGGGCGGTCATATCACAAACTAGGGGAGACCACTACCATAAACAATACAAAAATACCTGTATGGCTTTTGCCGTGGGGGGGGGGGGGCAATTGTTCGCCAAGGGGGGCCCTGCCCCACCAGGCCACGTCCACCCCTATAGATTCTGTTTTCATTTTCCTACGTCAGGAAATTTCAGGATTTTTGTTAACTTCGCCAAACCTCAAAACGCCACCCATGAATGCACTCGACTCGCTAATAAAATTATTGTTAGCATCGGCTGGAAGTTCATAAAATGATTCAAAACTAATTTTGTGCAATTTGCACCTTAAGCAAAGTCATAATAACTACGGGAAATGGTACCTATTTAGGGAAACATTCCAATAGACTTGTGCACAAGTTTGTGTCGCGCACTGTACTAGGCTTGGGGCCGGGCGCGCACTATACTAGCTTGGGTAAATATCCCCCCCCCCCCCCCCCCTCGTTCCGCCGCCGCCCCTGCACAGTGCATAGAAAGTTTGGAGTTTTTGGGCTTCAGTAATTATCGAGACTTGAGATTTTAAGAATGTGTCTTTTGTACGTTGTATTTGTATGACGGCCCAAAATCGGGTAACGGTTTCGAACGGAAATGGGTCAACTCGTACCCGAGTTAACTCGTACCCGAGTCAACTCGTACCCCAAAAAGTTAACTCGGGTACGAGTTAATTCGGGTACGAGTTAACTCGGGTACGAGTTAAGTCGGGTACGAGTTAACTCGGGTACGAGTTAACTCGGGTACGAGTTAACTCGGGTACGAGTTGACCCAAAATCTTTCGAACAGTGTCGGGTGACGGGTATGACTGCTGGGCAACATTAATTAATGCGCGGAGCGGAGGATATTGATTACCTATAGAGGGCGCTATACAATAATTGATTCTCATCCAACAGCTGCAGCGGGAGCGGAGAACTAAAACAAGGACGAAAACAACGATGAAAAGATGAAAATACTGCGGGTAATGTAGTCGATCGACGGTACCATATAGAATAGTAAGTAAGGAACCGTCATAACTTACTTGAACCCTAATTATCTCCTTGGATGATCTGTTGCAACCTGACGCCACTAACGGCCACTTCGTGCAGTTCACGGTTGTGTACAAAGTTTATGGAGAGTCAAGAATCCTACCTACATGTACTCCTAGAACTATGAGTATGACTATAGATCAAGAAGCCCGCAAAATTGCCTGCAGCACAAAACACTAATAAAGACAAAGTACAAAAACGTCCATCAAAATGGAGACATTTCACACAGAACCGCTGCACAGTTTTCCCCTATACAGTCGTTTGACCGGTTCCGCAATCGCAAATCGTCTGAAGCGTCTTGTGGCGAAAAAACGCGCTTTCACAGGAAGCTACCTATAAATATGCGCAAGTTACTCACCTACTTCATGATATGAATAGTTTTCTGTGATCGTGTGAAAGAGAAATTTGCCAGGACATTTTGTAGAGGTCGGTGCTTTGACCGGTTCCGCAAATGTTTTCCGGTTTCGCAAACGGCGCCCTCTGCGAGACTGGACTGAAAATATTCCTTGTTTACTGGCCAAATCTAGATCGTTTTTGCCCCCAAACCTGCCAAGAAAAGATATGGATTATATTTCCCTGTGCATGAGCCAAGGTCTGCACATTATAATGCGTCCAAATTTACAAAATGTAACTCCATGAAAATGTTATGGTTCGTTGGATTTTTTTTACGTTATAATTATTTGACTTGCTTCAATCCAATTAAATGACTTTCTTGCTTTTTGTGCATTCTGTCTATCATCTTGCAATCACTAATATTTTGCTTTTTTGTTGTCTTATTTTTATTTAGACACACTCTGACGTTGGATAGAACCAGACACAAACCTTGTACCGAATTGCTCCAGTTGGTTGTTTTTTTCTCACATAAGCATAGACCAGCTATTTATGAATTTGAATTAATATTTTCTCCAGGATCATTTTTAATTCCTATGACACTTAAGGAAGTTACTGCATGGCTGGATGAATTGGAACTGAATCATTGTCTGCAGGGGAGCACTGTTTATTAATATTATTTGTTTATTTAATTATTATTATTTATTTACTTTTGTTTATTCCCTCCTCCTTTTTTTATTTTACTTTTTTTTTGTGGGGGGGGGGGGGGAGTGTTTCAATTTGTTCAGGGTAACAACACAATATGCTTAATTTTGTGTGCACCAACATCCAGTAGGGGGAACCTGGGGGCCGGGAGGGGAGGGGGAACAGGCCTCAGCAGGCCAGATACATACAGGCCACATACATGCACATATTGTTTCACATTCAAATTAAATTTCACAAACAAATTAAAACAAGTTGTTAAAAATGTCATAAATCCTATGGCTGTTTCATAGCAATGGCAATTTCTAATTATAATGTTCAGTTACTCCTCATACGTTGTTGCACATATTAACTATGTACATGTATCATGCTTGGGCAACTGTATTAGCAAACCTCATCTACTGTTCGGTGATGCTCTTAAAAGAAAATGTCAACACATTCATCACGTATATCCCGATAACCCTTTCAATATATTGACGTGATACCTGCATGTGTAAATGTAATACAAAACTAAAGCACTCAAGAAGCTACCCCTTTTAAATCCAAAAATATACGTGTCATATAAATAAATGGTGATGAATCACAGAAATAGACATGTTCTGTGAGTTTTTCATGCAAAGTAGCATAGTTTTTCAAACACCTCACTTCTCTTTCACATGTACTGGTTAATAAAAATGTATGTAACGCCTTTAAATTTATTGCCTTTATGACACCTGCATGTCTGTTTAATTGTTATACACAAATAATTTAAGCACTCCAGAAGCTAGCACTATACAAAAAAACTTGTCACATAAATAAATTAATTCAAAGAAATGGTGATGAAGACACACAGCTACATGTACTTTCACTATAATATTCAACTTCTTCTTGACCTTCACAGGTAAAACTGAAAAAGATGTGCTGATGGCCTCTTATGGCCTATCAGGAGGACGGCGTAATCTTCTTCTTTGTCTTTGGCATTGTCTGTATGAAAAAGAAATTTTATATAAAACGTTTAGTTTATCAGGAAATGTCCTTTGGGTTAGAAACATATTATTATGCACTATTCTTAATTGGTCCCCACAAACCTCACCTCCTAGCCTGGGCTGACTCATGCACCCTGGATGTGGAGAGTTGTAACTCTAAAATGGATTCAAACCCCTTAGGCACAACCGCTTCAACATCAAGTATGGGGTGAATTTTTTTAGAGCAAAGGAAAAGCGTTAAGTGGGAAGTATTAAGAAAGATTTTTGTATTTTAAATTTTGAAGTCCAAATTTTTTTTATCCAAAACCTACAGTGCTGTCCGGAAGCTGGACAGAAACAAAATCATTTTGTTTCAATTTAGTTTTCAATTTTTTGCACTGAACACCCAGAAATGATCATCAAATTCGACATTTTTAAACAAGGATTAATAGAAATTCTCAATTTCTTTGTAAGTTGTAAAAAAAGAAAGATTCATGCCAAAATAAATAAAGTGCACCGCGCTAGGGGGCCGTCATCAACAATACTTGTCAATAGCAGCACTGGTTAATACAGTCACACCATGGCCAGTGTATTGTATAGGCAGTATGAATGCGTTTGCGGAACCGGCCAAACGACCAGCAGTTACTCTGGTGGGTATAGAAAAAAAAATTCAAAGACTTCAAATCTTATATTTGTATGGTGGAATAATGAATAATTTCCGAACAAGTTGCATCAATCGCCGTGATTTAATTCCCCTGGACAATCGTGCAGCAGGCTGTTGTGCCCATTCTTGAAAATCACGCATTCTCGAGAATGGGCATGCACATTCTTGAGAATGTGCAACTGGATCCTTGCTCAATCTTGGCAAAAAATAACTCTTCCAGATTGAGCGCACATTCTTGAGAATGCGCGACAAGATAACGGTCTTGTCGATGCCGAGCACCGGCTGCGCTTGGCAAGTCTAGCTGAATCCTCGTTCACTGATTCTCAATAATTATACTGTTGCAACGCAAGGCGCTGAAAAGTAGAGTGGATATGATAAGTAAAGGCGTATTGATATGGGGGGGGGGGGCGGACCGGGAAAATATAAGAGACATAATAATACTAGTGCAAAGAATTCTGATTTTTGGGATAATAAAAGCGGGGGGGGGTGGGGGGGACGTAAGAATGAAGAATGTGAAGAATGAGAATGAATACTGCGACATCCCATAGTGCTAATGCTATTTCCCATTTAAATTGCCACCAATTTATTGTTCACATCCCACCATAACGTCGCAGAGCTGGATTCTATCTAGTCAAAAGAGCAATTTGGCAGCTTCTGGACATCGTTTTTTTTTCGTGGCACGCATATGATACATGCAGGGACTTGTAACTTGTCTAGCCTAAACAAAGCACTTTCCAGACTAGTTCCCAGTCCTCCGTTATTACAAAACTTCCCATAGTGGGCAGAAAAAAGCAATAATAACAGGTTTAATTTGATTCAAATTATCGTAGTTATACGAGTACAGAAGCATAGCACATTTTCTTTCCTCTTTATATGAATTGTTTCCCTTTTAACCGCTATACAATTCATTTAACATAATTATGTCGTGCAATGTTTGTTAAGATTGGGCAAAATTCATAAATTGTGCACGTGATATTCCCACCCAATCTTAAGAATGAGCGCTCATTCTTAAGAACGCGTGCTCGTTCTTAAGAATGGGCGCTCATTCTTAAGAATGCGCGCCCATTCTCGAGAATGTGCATGCCCATTCTCGAGAATGCGTGATTTCAAGAATGGGCACAACAAGGCCAACAAACATGAAATCACGCTTCCGTACCGTGCGCGTTCCATTTCGGCAGTTCGTTAACGGCAAGTGACGGTCGTATGGGATTTATTTTTAAATGTAAGTGAGTATCCTAAAACTAAAACCATTTTTGAAAAGTAGATGGAATAACCTTTCCATCGATACCAAAGTTTAACCAGAGTGAACCTGGCCGCGTATTCGGCCAGATACCACAGCCGCGTATTCAGCCGTGTATTCAGCCGCGTATTCATAAAGTACGGAGGCCAATAAACAACATTATTGATGTGATAAATTTTTATATATTTAATGCGGATTTCATCGAGGAGTGTACCGAAAATGAAGGACGTCAGTATTATGTTTGATGGTCAGTTATTGAGGACTAGAGGCCTCCTACAAATTATTGTGGTTTCAGATCTAGGGCAACTATGAATCACGTGATACTCGTCCTGAGAAAAAATCGTACTAAAATAGCATTTTGCGGTTGAACAACATAAAACTTAAACTTCGAGACAAAGTGTACCAAACAGTGTAGAAGAAAAAGTAAAATCGCCGATGACATCTTAAAGAGTGGTGTCCCGCCTACACTCTATTTTGGTTTCAGGTGTGTAGGGTGTATCTGTCACGTGACAATGGCATAACAAAATGGGCTCTCACCGCCAAATTTACTTTATTTTATATATTTTATGCGGATTTCAGGAAAAAGTGTGCCGAAAATGCAACATGTCCGAATTATGTTTGATGGTCAGTTATTGAGGACTAGAGGCCTCCTACAAATTATTGTGGTTTCAGATCTAGGGCAACTATGAATCACGTGATACTCGTCCTGAGAAAAAATCGTACTAAAATAGCATTTTGCGGTTGAACAACATAAAACTTAAACTTCGAGACAAAGTGTACCAAACAGTGTAGAAGAAAAAGTCAAATCGCCGATGACATCTTAAAGAGTGGTGTCCCGCCTACACTCTATTTTGGTTTCAGGTGTGTGGGGTGTATCTGTCACGTGACAATGGCATAACAAAATGGGCTCTCACCGCCAAATTTACTTTATTTTATATATTTTATGCGGATTTCAGGAAAAAGTGTGCCGAAAATGCAACATGTCCGAATTATGTTTGATGGTCAGTTATTGAGAACTAGAGGCTTCCTATAAATTATTTTGGTTTCAGATCTAGGGCAGCTATGAATCACGTGATACTCATGAGAAAAGTCGTACTAAAATGGCATTTTGCGGTAACGTTGTACATTTAACTTTATAAGTTAAACTTCGAGACAAAGTGTACCAAACAGTGTAGAAGAAAAAGTCAAATCGCCGATGACATCTTAAAGAGTGGTGTCCCGCCTACACTCTATTTTGGTTTCAGGTGTGTGGGGTGTATCTGTCACGTGACAATGGCATAACAAAATGGGCTCTCACCGCCAAATTTACTTTATTTTATATATTTTATGTGGATTTCAGGAAAAAGTGTACCGAAAATGCAACATGTCCGAATTATGTTTGATGGTCAGTTATTGAGAACTAGAGGCTTCCTATAAATTATTTTGGTTTCAGATCTAGGGCAGCTATGAATCACGTGATACACGTCCTGATAAAAGTCGTACTAAAATAGCATTTTGCGGTAACGTTGTACATTTAACTTTATAAGTTAAACTTCGAGACAAAGTGTACCAAACAGTGTAGAAGAAAAAGTCAAATCGCCGATGACATCTTAAAGAGTGGTGTCCCGCCTACACTCTATTTTGGTTTCAGGTGTGTGGGGGTGTATCTGTAACGTGACAATGGCATAACAAAATGGGCTCTCACCGCCAAATTTACTTTATTTTATATATTTAATGCGGATTTCAGGAAAAAGTGTACCGAAAATGCAACATGTCCGAATTATGTTTGATGGTCAGTTATTGAGAACTAGATAGAGGCTTCCTATAAATTATTTTGGTTTCAGATCTAGGGCAGCTACGAATCACGTGATACTCGTCCTGAGAAAAGTCGTACTAAAATAGCATTTTGCGGTAACGTTGTACATTTAACTTATTAAGTTAAACTTCGAGACAAAGTGTACCAAACAGTGTAGAAGAAAAAGTCAAATCGCCGATGGCATCCTAAAGAGTGGTGTCCCGCCTACACTCTATTTTGGTTTCAGGTGTGTGGGGTGTATCTGTCACGTGACAATGGCATAACAAAATGGGTTTTCACCGCCAAATTTACTTTTTTTTTTAAATTTAATGCGGATTTCAGGAAAAAGTGTACCGAAAATGCAACATGTCCGAATTATGTTTGATGGTCAGTTATTGAGGACTAGAAGCTTCCTATGAATTATTTTGGTTTCAGATCTAGGGCAGCTATGAATCACGTGATACTCGTCCTGGGAAAAATCGTACTAAAATAGCATTTTGCGGTTGTACAACATTAAACTTAAGTTAAACTTCGAGACAAAGTGTACCGAACAGTGTAGGAGATAAAGTCAAATCGCCGATGACATCTTATAGAGTGGTAGCCCGCCTACACTCTATTTTGGTTTCAGGTGTGTGGGGTGTATCTGTCACGTGACAATGGCATAACAAAATGGGCTCTCACCGCCAAATTTACTTTATTTTATATATTTTATGCGGATTTCAGGAAAAAGTGTACCGAAAATGCAACATGTCCGAATTATGTTTGATGGTCAGTTATTGAGGACTAGAGGCTTCCTATAAATTGTTTTGGTTTCAGATCTAGGGCAGCTATGAATCACGTGATACTCTTCCTGAGAAAAATCGTACTAAAATAGCATTTTGCGGTTGAATTATGAACAACATTAAACTTAAACTTCGAGACAAAGTGTACCAAACAGTGTAGAAGAAAAAGTCAAATCGCCGATGACATCTTAAAGAGTGGTGTCCCGCCTACGCTCTATTTTGGTTTCAGGTGTGTGGGGTGTATCTGTCACGTGACAATGGCATATCAAAATGGGCTCTCACCGCCAAATTTACTTTTTATTTTATATATTTAATGCGGATTTCAGGAAAAAGTGTACCGAAAATGCAACATGTCCGAATTATGTTTGATGGTCAGTTATTGAGAACTAGAGGCTTCCTATAAATTATTTTGGTTTCAGATCTAGGGCAGCTATGAATCACGTGATACACGTCCTGAGAAAAATCGTACTAAAATAGCATTTTGCGGTAGTACATTAAACTTTAAGTTAAACTTCGAGACAAAGTGTACCGAACAGTGTAGGAGAAAAAGTCAAATCGCCGATAACATCTTTAATAGAGTGGTAGCCCGCCTACACTCTATTTTGGTTTCAGGTGTGTGGGGTGTATCTGTCACGTGACAATGGCATATCAAAATCGGCTCTCACCGCCAAATTTACTTTTTATTTTATATATTTAATGCGGATTTCAGGAAAAAGTGTACCGAAAATGCAACATGTCCGAATTATGTTTGATGGTCAGTTATTGAGAACTAGAGGCTTCCTATAAATTATTCTGGTTTCAGATCTAGGGCAGCTATGAATCACGTGATACACGTCCTGAGAAAAATCGTACTAAAATAGCATTTTGCGGTAGTACAACATTAAACTTTAAGTTAAACTTCGAGACAAAGTGTACCGAACAGTGTAGGAGAAAAAGTCAAATCGCCGATAACATCTTATAGAGTGGTAGCCTGCATACACTTTATTTTGGTTTCAGGTGTGTGGGGTGTATCTGTCACGTGACAATGGCATACCAAAATGCGCCTTTACCGCCAAATTAACTTTATTTTATAAATTTAATGCGGATTTCAGGAAAAAGTGTACCGAAAATGCCACATGTCCAGATTATGTTTGATGGTCAGTTATTGAGGACTAGAGGCTTCCTATAAATTATTTTGGTTTCGGATCTAGGGCAGCTATGAGTCACGTGATGCTCGTCCTGAGAAAATTCGTACTAAAAAAAGCAGTTTGCGGTTAAATAACATAAACTTTAAGACAAAGTGTACCAAACAGTGTCGGGGAAAAAGTCCACCTACACTCTATTTTGGTTTCAGGTGTGTGGGTCGTATCTGTCACGTGACAATGGCATAACAAAATGGGCTTTCACCGCCAAATTGACATTTATTTTATATTTAGTGCGAATTTCAGGAAAAAGTGTACCGAAAATGCAACATGTCCGGATTATGTTTGATGGTCAGTTATTGAGGAATAGAGGCTTCCTATAAATTATTTTGGTTTCAGATCTAGGGCAGCTATGAGTCACGTGATACTCGTCCTGGGAAAATTCGTACTAAAAAATAGCAGTTTGCGGTTAAATATTATTATGCCCAACTTTGAGACAAAGTGTACCAAATAGTACCTGGCTCAAGGTTACCGCGGATTCGGCCGGATTTTAGCCGCGTATTCAACCGCGTATTCAGCCGCGCATTCACCAAAAGTAAAAAAATCTATAATACATGCTGCAAAAGGTGATCTGTTTTCCAGATAGATAATTTATTTTATTCAACGAATTTTTCAAAATAAACGACAAATATCAATATTTTTCTACGCTGTATCACAGTTCACAATATAAGCAACCATGTCGTCAACGAGTTTTGAAAATTTGATGCAATAATTACTTAGAAATTAACTGCTTAATGGGAATCATCACATTTAACGTAATTTTCAAACGCTTTTAGAGATGTTGAAAAGTAAATGCATCATTTAAAACAAGGTGTACCTCACATGTTGTCGAAAACTCATAATTTTATTGCTTAATCTACGAGATTATGTGACTGGGCACGCTTAATTTTGGTATTGGCTTCAGCCGAGCACAAATTAGTGCCTAAATTAGCCCCTTATTAAAAGTGACCCCATTTTCCAGGCACTATGAGAATGCATTCTTTTCAACTGCGTATATCACTGCTCCTTTTAAACAAAGTGTGCCTCACAAATTGTCAAAAACTCATCATTTTATTGCTTAATCTACGAGATCATGCGACTGGGCACACTTAATTTTGGTATCAGCTCGAGCCGAAAACTAATTAGTGCCTAATTAGCCCGTTAAAGCGACGCTATTTTACTGCACTATTGTAATGCCTTCGTTTCTGCTGCGTATATCACTGCTTATTTAAAACAAAGTGTACCTTACATGTTGCCAAAAACACGCAGTTTTATTTCATAATCTACGAGATCATATCGCTGGGTACACTTAATTCTGGCATTGGCTTCATCCAAGCACTAATTAATGACTAATTAGCCCCTTAAATTGACCCAATTTTCAAGGCACTATCAGCATGCATTCTTTTCAACTGCATACATCACAGGTCCTTAAAACAAAGTGTACCTCACATGTTGTCAAAAACTCATAATTTTATTGCATAATCTACGAGATCATATCACTGGGCAAACTCAATTTTGGTATTGGCTTCATCCAAGTACTAATTAGTGCCTAATTAGCCCCTTAAAGTGACCCAATTTTCCCAGCACTATCAGCATGCATTCTTTTCAACTGCTTATATCACTGCTCCTTTAAAACAAAGTGTACCTCACATGTTGTCAAAAACTTGCAGTTTTATTTCATAATCTACGAGATCATATCACTGGGCACACTTAATTTTGGTATTGGCTTCATCCAAGGACTAATTAGTGCTTATTTGGCCCCTTAAAGTGACCCAATTTTCCGGCACTATCAGATTGCATTCTTTTCAACTGCGTATATCACTGCTCCTTTAAAACAAAGTGTACTTCACATGTTGTAAAAAACTCATACTTTGTTTGCATAATCTACGAGATCATGTCACCGGGCACACTTAATTTTAGTATTGGCTTCATCCATGGACTAATTAGTGCATAATTAGCCCCTTAAAATGACCCTATTTTCGCGGCACTTTCAGAATGCATTCTTTTCAACTGCGTATATCACTGCTCCTTTAAAACAAAGTGTACCTCACATGTTGTCAAAAACTCATAATTATATTGCATAATCTACGAGATCATATCACCGGGCACACTTAATTTTGGTATTGGCTTCATCCAAGCACTAATTATTGCCTAATTGGTCCTTTAAAGTGGCCCAATTTTCCCGGCACTATCAGCATGCATTCTTTTCAACTGCGTACATCACTGCTCCTTTAAAACAAAGTGTACTTCACATGTTATGAAAAACTCATAATTTTATTGCATAATCTACGAGATCATGTGACTGGGCACGCTTAATTTTGGTATTGGCTTCATCCATGGACTAATTAGTGCATAATTAGCCCCTTAAAGTGACCCCATTTTCGCGGCACTTTCAGAATGCATTCTTTTCAACTGCATACATCACTGCTCCTTTAAAACAAAGTGTACCTCACAAGTTGGCAAAAACATTTTATTGTATAATCTACGAGATCATGTGACTGGGCACACTTTATTTTGTTTAAAAGGAGCAGTGATGTATGCAGTTGAAAAGAATGCATGCTGATAGTGCTGGGAAAATTGGGTCACTTTAATAAGGGGCCAATTAGTCACTAATTAGTCCTTGGATGAAGCCAATACCAAAATTAAGTGTGCCCGGTCACATGATCTCGTAGATTATGCAATAAAATGATGAGTTTTTGACAACATGTGAGGTATACTTTGTTTTAAAGGAGCAGTGATGTATGCAGTTGAAAAGAATGCATGCTGATAGTGCCGGGAAAATGGGGTCACTTTAAGGGGCCAATTAGGCACTAATTAGTCCTTGGATGAAGCCAATACCAAAATTAAAGTGTGTCCAGTGATAATTATGATCTCGTAGATTATGAAATAAAACTGCAAGTTTTTGGCAACATAATATGAGGTACACTTTGTTTTAAAGAAGCAGTGATATACGCAGTTGAAAAGAATGCATTCTCATAGTGCCTGGAAAATGGGGTCACTTTAAGAGGCTAATTAGGCACTAATTAGTGCTCGGCTGAAGCCAATACCAAAATTAAGCGTGCCCAGTCACATGATCTCGTAGATTATGCAATAAAATTATGTTTTTTTGACAACATGTGAGGTACACTTTGTTTTAAATGATGCATTATTTTTCAACATCTCTAAAAGCGTTCAAAAATTACATTAAATGTGATGATTCGCATTAAGCAGTTAATTTCTAAGTAATTATTGCATCAAATTTTCAAAACTCGTTGACGACATGGCTGCTTATATTGTGAACTCTGATACACCATAGAAAAATATTGATATTTGTCGTTTATTTTGAAAAATTCGTTGAATAACATAAATTATCTATCTGGAAAACAGATCACCTTTTGCAGCATGTACAACATTTATAGGACGCCTATAGTCCTCAATAACTGAACATCAAACATAATTCGGACATGACATTGTTGCATTTTCGGTACACTTTTTCCTGAAATCCGCATTAAATATATAAAATAATTGTAAATTTGGCGGTGAAAGCCCATTTTGTTATGCCATTGTCACGTGACAGATACACCCCACAACCTGAAACCACAATAGAGTGTAGGCGGGACACCACTCTTTAAGATGCCATCGGCGATTCGACTTTTTCTCCTACACTGTTTGGTACACTTTGTCTCGAAGTTTAACTTAAGTTTAATGTTGTACAACCGCAAAATGCTATTTTAGTACGATTTTTCTAAGGTCGAGTATCACGTGATTCATAGCTGCCCTAGATCTGAAACCAAAATAGTTCATAGGAAGCCTCTAGTCCTGAATAACTGACCATCAAACATAATTTGAACATGTTGCGTTTTCGGTACACTTTCTACTGAAATCCGCATTAAATATATAAATAAAGTAAATTTGCGGTGAAAGCGCATTATGTTATGCCATTGTCACGTGACAGATACACCCCACACACCTGAAACCAAAATAGAGTGTAGGCGGAACACCACTCTTTAAGATGACATCGGCGATTCGACTTTTTCTTCTACACTGTTTGGTACACTTTGTCTCGAAGTTTAACTTAAGTTAAATGTACAACGTTACCGTAAAATGCTATTTTAGTACGACTTTTCTCAGGACGAGTATCACGTGATTCATGGCTGCCCTAGATCTGAAACCAAAATAATTTATAGGAAGCCTCTAGTCCTCAATAACTGACCATCAAACATAATTTGAACATGTTGTGTTTTCGGTACACTTTCTACTGAAATCCGCATTAAATAAATTTGGCGGTGAAAGCGCATTATGATATGCCATTGTCACGTGACAAAATACACCCCATACACCTGAAACCAAAATAGAGTGTAGGCGGGACACCACTCTTTAAGATGACATCGGCGATTCGACTTTTTCTTCTACACTGTTTGGTACACTTTGTCTCGAAGTTAACAATAAGTTTAATGTTGTACAACCGCAAAATGCTATTTTAGTACGATTTTTCTCAGGACGAGTATCACGTGATTCATAGCTGCCCTAGATCTGAAACCAAAATAATTTGTAGGAAGCCTCTAGTTCTCAATAACTGACCATCAAACATAATTTGGACATGTTGCATTTTCGGTACACTTTTTCCTGAAATCCGCATTAAATATATAAAATAAAGTAAATTTGGCGGTGAGAGCCCATTTTGTTATGCCATTGTCACGTGACTTTTTCTTCTACACTGTTTGGTACACTTTGTCTCGAAGTTAACAATAAGTTTAATGTTGTACAACCGCAAAATGCTATTTTAGTACGATTTTCTCAGGACGAGTATCACGTGATTCATAGCTGCCCTAGATCTGAAACCAAAATAATTTGTAGGAAGCCTCTAGTTCTCAATAACTGACCATCAAACATAATTCGGACATGTTGCATTTTCGGTACAGGTTTTCCTGAAATCCGCATTAAATATATAAAATAAAGTGAATTTGGCGGTGAGAGCCCATTTTGTTATGCCATTGTCACGTTACAGATACACCCCCACACACCTGAAACCAAAATAGAGTGTAGGCGGGACACCACTCTTTAAGATGTCATCGGCGATTTGACTTTTTCTTCTACACTGTTTGGTACACTTTGTCTCGAAGTTTAACTTATTAGGTGTTGGGCCTGAGCCCAACACCTATTGTTATTGTAAGAATTTACTATTTTTTTTATTTCTCCAAGACACATTCGTTTCCAGAACCGTTTGTCAAAATGAAAACACAAATGAACTTCAATTGTCAATACATGAATGCACAACCCACTGAAGATGTGCTTTTTTGCAATTACGTCATTATGACGTCATCATGGGTCACGTGACGTCACTTCAAAAAATAATACATTTAATCTTTGAAATTCAATATCAAATCAACCGTGAGAGACCGGAACTTGAATTTTGCGGGAATCATCATAAATAATACATGCTCTTCAATTAATCTTGTGTGCGTAAAATCACATGACCCTTCCTTCCGGTCGAAACCGGAAGTGCCTAATAATTCAAAACTGGAAAAAAATATGAACTTGCTTTTAACGATGTTAGCCTGTGGGTGGGTTGATCTTTCCAAAAAAATGATCGGTGACGCCATCAAGTGTTCGAGCGCCCTCTAGCGGCAGGTTAAAAAATGTCCAAAACGCATTTTCAGTTGATGTCTGTAGCGAAATTTGCGGTAATCGCTTCAAAATTAATATACATGATAACCTTAATGCAGACAAGACCTGTGCGCGAAAAAAAATGATTACGTTATCAGACCGGAAGTTACAATGAAAATACATCTTTTTCTTTGAAAATTGCTAAAAAATCAACCGTCAGAGATATTATCCAGTTTTGTGCTTCAAATTGCACTTTAATAATAGGTCTCAAACTTCCCAAGGTTTCGTTACAATAAATTTACTAGAAGATGCCCTGCAGCCCCCTTGAAGTTTGAAGTTGAACACGCCTACGCATTGAAACGCTCATTTAATGCCACGTACATTGTGTGTACAGCAAATGGGGATAATTGCGTACAAAGGGAAAATCCCGAAAAAACAGTGTGCTGCGATTGCGTAAAAGGGAACTTCCCCTCATATGATACTCAATATGATACTAAAAACATGCGCATTGGGGTTAAGAGGGTATGGCGAGCAATATCTTGAATTGCGCCAATGGTGTGCGACCTTTACTTTTAGAGATATGAACTATTTAATGGGTTTTTGTAACAATTGTACTAGATAAGTTTACAGTACAGCAGCATACGCGCGTGCAGATCCTCACCTGACTCTTTTTAACTATCCTCTGTATAATTACCCCACGCGCTATTTTTCAACCCTCAACCCTCAACATCAACATCAACAATCAACAATAAACATTAACATTAACATCAACAATCCACATCAACAATCAACAATCAACATCCACAATCAACAGCAAAATCAACAATCAACATCAACAATCAACAATCAACATTAACATCAACAAACAACATCAACAATCAACATCAACAATCAACATCAACAATCAACTCAACAATCAACATTAACATCAACAATCAACATCAACAATCAACATCAACAATCAACAGCAACAATCAACAATCAACATTAACATCAACAATCAACATCAACAATCAACAATCAACATCAACAATCAACAATCAACATCAACAATCAACAACAAAAAATCGAAATCAACATCGACAACCAACAGCAACAATTATCAACAATCAACATCAATAATCGTTAATCAACAACACCAATCAATTATCAACAATCAACATTCGACACGAACAACCACCGTCAAATTCAATCGACAATCAACATCAACATCATCAATCAACAATCAACATAATCATAAACAACCAACAATCAACATCAACAATCAACATTAACAATCAACAACAACAATCAACATCAACAATCAACTCAACAATCAACATTAACATCAACAATCAACATCAACAATCAACATCAACAATCAACAACAACAATCAACAATCAACATTAACATCAACAATCAACATCAACAATCAACATCAACAATCAACATTAACAATCAACAACAACAAACATATATGAACTTTAATTGTCAGTAGATGAATGCACAAGCCACTAAAGATGTGCTTTTTTGCAATTACGTCATCATGACGTCATTATTGGTCACGTGACGTCACTTCCAAAAATAATAAATTGAATCTTTGAATTTCAATATAAAATCATGTCAGAGACCGAAACTTGAATTTTGCGGGAATCTACATGATAATACACGATCTTCAATTTATCTTGTGCGTGTAAAATCACGTGACCCTTCCTTCCGGTCGAAACCGGAAGTGCCTAATAATTTGAAAGTGGAAAAAGATATGAACTTGCTTTTAACGATGTAAGTCTGTGGGTGGGTTGAACTTTTCAAAAAAATGATCGTACCGCTAGAGACCATGTAAACGACGTTGGAGTCAGAATAAATAAATGTAACAAAAAGAGGGCGCTCTTTCATCTAACCGACTTTTTTTGGGAAAAAAACGGTTATTTCCATAATGCATTGCGAAATATAGGCATTGCGAAACAGGAAATAACTTGCATTACTTTTGTGGACTTAACAACTCTCTTGAAAATTGTAATTAAAAGTTACAATATTGAAGGTGCAGTTCGATCGGCAAGACAGAAGTTCGGAGGACTGTTTTTCAGCAAATTATAGTGAGTATAGAAGCTGACATACAATTTTTTCGCTACCCAATTTTCGCTAACTTTTAGTCATGTTTGCGCACGTTTAGATTTTGAATGATGACAAATATAGTATAGGCCTACACGTTGCATCGTGGCTGTGTATAACAAACCAGGCAATTTGTGCACAAACCTATGGGACTGTGCACCAGTTGAAACTTTTATACGATTCCTCCTCATTGCATAACGAATTTGAGCGATCGTATTTTCTTCATGTTCGTACATTATTGCATGTGTATAACTTAACACTAAACATAGTTGTTAGTGTTAAGCCCCAACTTAATTGACCATGCTCCCAGCTTTGGCTGGGATCGTCCGAACCGTGTGTTTCAGTTCAGTTGAGACACTTTCGATAGGATGAAACATGCAAAACTACAGTTAGGCCAGCTTGACGCTCTATGATAGCTGACAAAATTCTCCACACATTTCACGAGGCAAATGCAAGGTTCTCAGTACTTCATCATTCAAGTTGAGGTCTCAATTCAATTTTTAAATGTAACTTTTCTTCAAAATTTTGCACCTGAAAAGCAAAATTATCAGATTTGAATCCTAAGACTAGACTGGTACATGTCCAACTGTTTGAAAAGACTGACCCCATCAGTAGTCTGGGGGCATGCCTGATGGAGAAAATATGCCACAGAGATTAGGAACTACATGTTTCTTTTGACACAGTTGATTGATGCAGTATTAAAACATGGCTGAAGGAAGCAGATGCTACAAATCTAGAACACATAAAGCAGATGATCCTTTTTACTCGGAAAGTGTGCTTCATTTATTCAACCTTTTATTTTTCAAACTAACAACAAAACACAATATATTCTCATGCCAGATTAAATTCACAACGTTAACCACAACTTCATGAACAATTTTTGCGTTCTTGATGCAGTAATTAGTGTTACATTAGCTGCTGAATGGAAAACCTCACTTTTCGCGCTATTTTGCAATGATTTTATGTTGACGTAGGAATGTGACATTCATTGTACACACATGGAGTAAAAACTCACAATTTTATTTCGTAATCTGAGAGATCATTCGTGTAGGCACACCAAATTTTTGTAGACGTTTCAGTCGAACACTAATTAGTCGCTATTATTAGCCCATTATATAACCTTGTTTTCACTGCACTATATAATGTGTTTTTCTCGGCTGTGTGTGCCAATGCACCTTTAAAAGAACGTGTACTACACAGATCAGAAACTCATGATTTTATTTCTTTAAAGGAAACTACCATCTGCAAGACAATAATTACCATCATTTGTAGGATTTATTCTTTCCTTTTCCTTTGAGTATCCGAATCTAAACTCGTCCCCTTCATGCATCCAGAAGCCACAATTAATGACTAAAACGCCTTCCCCCATGCGATTTCTGGCTCCGCCCCGGCTGTAGCACATTGTAACTAATTAAAAAGTAATTACCAGCGTCATTGCAATGTATCAAAATGTATTTTATTTTACAAAATGGCTTTCATGCAGTGAATGGAACGGACGCAGGTATCACAGGTACTGTGTATACACACCGTACTTAAACATCCGCCATTGAACTCCATGTACATGTATTTACATGTATAACCCTGCTACCCACTCCTAGCCTCTTTGTAGCAGACACGTCGTTCGCCAAACTTGTTTTTGCTTTGCTAAAATTCAACACTCGACCCCAGCTTTAGGCGCATTATGCTTGTGCAGCAACCTATGGCAAGCTTGTGATGTTGATCTTTTCTTATGGTCATTTGCATAATAAGTGCGTTGGAATTTCATAAAGGTGCGTTATCAAAGCCTCAAATCCAAGGCCACAGGCAGAGCTCTAGTTCATAGCTATACAGCAGTGGCTTGCAAGGACCCGTTTAAACCCTATGAACCAATATTTTGTGTTTTTCTTGATCAATTTCGTTACTTCCCTGTCATAAAGTCTGAATCAAAGTCCGAGTATACCAAGTGCGAGTCTGTGTGCCCTATATCTGAGTCTCAGTTTGAGTAGGAGGTTGAGTTTTGATGGAGAGAAAAATATATATAGATGTCATGTGATTTGGCTTGTATTATGAACTCATGTACAGACCCGAATGTTGTATCCTGATGTTATCATCTCAAAATCCATTAATTTACATCGTGAGCCCAAGAGAAAATGTTGCAGCCTTTATTAACTAAATGTTCCATACAATTTGGGAAATCGGTTATATTTTGGTATGTCAATAGTAAACCAGGCAATTTGTGCACAAACCTTTGGGACTGTGAACCAGTTAAAGTTTTCATGTGATTCCTCCTCATTGCATAAGAAATTGATCGAGCGATCATCTTGTCTTCATGTTCGTAGATTATTGCATGTGTATAAATAGCCGTTAATGTTACGCCCAAACTTGACCATGCATGCTCCCAACATTGTCTGGGACCGTCCAAACCATGTGTTCCAGTCCAGTTGAGACACTTTTTGGGCCCATATGGCCCCAACACTTCATGGCGTCACCCATTATCTTTTTTGAAAGGTCAATCCAGGCAGACACTTAAAAGCAAGTTCATATCTTTTTCCACTTTAAAATTATTAGGCACTTCCGGTTTCGACCGGAAGGAAGGGTCACGTGATTTTACGCGCACAAAATAAAATGAAGATCATGTATTACCATGTCGATTCCCGCAAATTTCAGGTTCCGGTCTCTCACGGTTGATTTTATATGGCATTTCAAAGATTAAATTTATTAAACTTTGAAGTGACGTCACGTGACCCGTGATGACGTCATGATTACGTAATTGCAAAAAAGCACATCTGCGGTAGGTTGTGCATTCATGTATTGACAATTGAAGTTCATATCTGTTTTCATTTTGACACACAGTTCTGGAGAAGGAATGTGTATAGAAGAAAAAAAAACCTAAAAACCCTAGCAAAAACAATAGGTTTTGGGCTAAAGCCCAACACCTAATAATGGGTGAAGCCATGAAGTGTTGGAGCGCCCTCTAGCGGCAGGTTAAAAAACGTCAAAAACGCATTTTCACTTGATGTCTTTGGCGAAGTTTGCGGTAATCGCTTCAAAATTAATGTACATGATGACCATAATGCAGACAACACCTGTGCGCGAAAAGAAAATGATTACGTCATCAGACCGGAAGTTACAATAAAAAGACCTTTAAACCTTCAAAAATTGCTAGAAAATATACCGTGATAGATATAATCAAGATTTGGCTGTATATAGCACAGTTAAAATAGCTCTTGAACTTTCTGGCAATGACGTCATAATGACGTCATCAAGTATCGTATTACAAGCAATCAAAGATTTCTAGATTTAATCTTTGAAAATCAATATAAAATCAACTGCTACAGATTTAATTTTGTTTTTTTATGGCAATCGATACAATATTGCAGGGTCTTCATTTTTGGTAT
This sequence comes from Patiria miniata, assembly GCF_015706575.1. NCBI lineage: Eukaryota > Metazoa > Echinodermata > Asteroidea > Valvatida > Asterinidae > Patiria > Patiria miniata. Next base: position 37,473,562 of record NW_024037069.1, on the reverse strand, counting down.
TAAGTGCAAAATCACTTGACCCTTCCTTCCGGTCGAAACCTGAAGTGCCTTATTATTTGAAATTGGCAGAAGATGCGAACTTGCTTTGAACGATGTGAGTGTCTGCCTATAGGCAGTACTGTAAAAAAAAAAAGTGACGTCATCAAATGTTAGAGCGCCCTCTGGCGGCATGTTGAAAAAGTCAAACATGGATTTAAACATGCATATATTGAGTTGATGTGTGTGGCATGACGTGAACACTCCTCCGAGTAAGACCAACCCGACCAGCTATGTAGGCAACTCGGGTAGGGACACATCATTTTGGGGAGCCTGCCCTAGGGGATTAAGATATTTATAAGCACTTATTCTATAATTGGTTCCTAAAAGGAGCAAAGGTCACTCTGCCTGAGAGATTTCAAGCATAATATTTGGTTGCTAAATTTAATCTGTCGGCCAACAAATTGTATTATCATAATGACGTACCTGAAATGTTAACTTGTTTTATATGTTGAAATGTGGAATCCGTGAATAAATGGCTGAAAACGATCTGTTACTGGTATGCTAGCATAAAACCGCAATTCACCAGAAAGTATAGTTCCAGAAACCAGTGTGGCTAACAGGTGGTGTTTCATTTAACCACAAGGCATTATCTCGCTGGGACTGTGGAGCAGGGAGGGGAGTTTAATTTACTTAAGGGCTCCCCAGGGGCTTTCAACAGTGTGAAACTAGCCACTTTCTTAAGAGAGCCGGTTTCGTAATGCAAGGTAAGTTTGCGGTAATCCATGGCCCAACACCGTGTGGTTGTTCCTACAACCTCTAGTTAAGTTTAATGTTGTACAACCGTAAAATGCTATTTTAGAACGTTTTTTTCTCAGGACGAGAATCACGTGATTCATAGCTGCTCTAGATCTGAAACCAAAATAATTTCTAGGAAGCCTCTAGTTCTCAATAACTGAACATCAATAATAATTCGGACATGTTGCATTTTCGGTACACTTTTTCCTGAAATCCGCATTAAATATATAAAATAATTAGTAAATTTGGCGGTGAGAGCCCATTATGATAATGCCATTGTCACGTTACAGATACACCCCACACACCTGAAACCAAAATAGAGTGTAGGCGGGCCACCACTCTTCAAGATGCCATCGGCGATTTGACTTTTTCTTCTACACTGTTTGGTACACTTTGTCTCGAAGTTTAACTTAAGTTTAATGTTGTACAACCGTAAAATGCTATTTTAGAACGTTTTTTTCTCAGGACGAGTATCACGTGATTCATAGCTGCCCTAGATCTGAAACCAAAATAATTAACAGGAAGCCTCTAGTCCTCAATAACTGAACATCAAACATAATTCGGACATGTTGCATTTTCGGTACACTTTTTCCTGAAATCCGCATTAAATATATAAAATAAAGCAAATTTGGCGGCGAGAGCCCATTATGTTATGCCATTGTCACGTGACAGATACACCCCACACACCTGAAACCAAAATAGAGTGTAGGCGGGACACCACTCTTTAAGATGTCATCGGCGATTTGACTTTTTCTTCTACACTGTTTGGTACACTTTGTCTCGAAGTTTAACTTAAGTTAAATGTACAACGTTACCGGAAAATGCTATTTTAGTACGACTTTTCCCAGGACGAGTATCACGTGATTCATAGCTGCCCTAGATCTGAAACCAAAACAATTTATAGGAAGCCTCTAGTCCTCAATAACTGACCATCAAACATAATTCGGACATGTTGCATTTTCGGTACACTTTTTCCTGAAATCCGCATTAATATAAAATAAAGTAAATTTGGCGGTGAAAGCCCTTTTGTTATGCCATTGTCACGTGACAGATTCACCCCACACACCTGAAACCAAAATAGAGTGTAGGCGGGACACCACTCTTTAAGATGACACCGGCGATTTGACTTTTTCTCCTCCACTGTTTGGTACACTTTGTCTCGAAGTTTAACTTATAAAGTTTAATGTTGTACAACCGCAAAATGCTATTTTAGTACGATTTTTCTCAGGACGAGTATCACGTGATTCATATCTGCCCTAGATCTGAAACCAAAATAATTTATAGGAAGCCATGAGTCCTCAATAACTGACCATCAAACATAATTCGGACATGTTGCATTTTCGGTACACTTTTTCCTGAAATCCCCATTAAATATATAAAATAAAGTAAATTTGGCGGTTAAATCCCATTTTGTTATGCCATTGTCACGTGACAGATACACCCCCACACACCTGAAACCAAAATAGAGTGTAGGCGGGACACCACTCTTTACGATGACACCGGCGATTTGAATTTTTCTCCTACACTGTTTGGTACACTTTGTCTCGAAGTTTAAGTTTAATGTTGTTCATAATTCAACCGCAAAATGCTATTTTAGTACGATTTTTCTCAGGAAGAGTATCACGTGATTCATAGCTGCCCTAGATCTGAAACCAAAACAATTTATAGGAAGCCTCTAGTCCTCAATAACTGACCATCAAACATAATTCGGACATGTTGCATTTTCGGTACACTTTTTCCTGAAATCCGCATTAAATATAATAAAATAGAGTAAATTTGGCGGTGAAAGCCCAATATGTTATGCCATTGTCACGTGACAGATACACCCCATACACCTGAAACCAAAATAGAGTGTAGGCGGGACACCACTCTTTAAGATGACATCGGCGATTTGACTTTATCTCCCACACTGTTTGGTACACTTTGTCTCGAAATTTAACTTAAGTTTTAATAAATGTACAATTACCGCAAAATGCTATTTTAGTACGACTTTTCTCAGGACAAGTATCACGTGACTCATAGCTGCCCTAGATCTGAAACCAAAACAATTTATAGGAAGCCACGAGACCTAAATAACTGACTATCAAGCATAATACTGACGTCCTTCATTTTCGGTACACTCCTCGATGAAATCCGCATTAAATATATAAACATTTATCATATCAATAATGTTGTTTATTGGCCTCCGTACTTTATGAATAAGCGGCTGACACGGCTGAATGCGCGGCTGTGGTAGCTGGCCGAATACGCGGCCAGGTTCACTCTGGTAAAGTTTAAGTCCTTGGCGTTTTCGTCTTCCTGAAAACGAGAGCTAGTTTTCCGAAATTGCGGAACTGGTCAAATTGCGGAACCGGTCAATTGACTGTACTCCGTACTTTATCTCTTGACATACTCACGTATCATGCGCAGAACCGAACTAACATAGGCATGATAGGTGGATTCTGTCGCTTTTTAGGCCAAAATGATGAAAAATATGCCCTTTCCGCACTGAGCCAACCTGACACTTGAAACGTGCACGTATATGATCGAGCGATGATTTTCGGTTCGCTCGGAGCGCGCCGCGGGGGGTACGGTACAAGCGAAATGATAGTATGTGCATGCGTACAAGTGCATGTACCGTATCCCCCTACATTTACATGTAGCATGGAGTGTTTATAGCTCATGATCATGAGCTCTTGACTTAGCCCCATAAATGTGGCCAATTTACTGGACTACCTCCGTAATTAAAGGCCACTCTTGGAACATGTACAAAAACATGTAGAACTTTGTCAAATTTTGATTGTCACATTTAGGCTTAGGCTAGTTTGCATTTGTAGTTAATTTTTGCTTTACTCACCCTCTTTAAAGGCTAATCAGAAAGTGCTGCCTTTTTCAGATGTCTATTTTTTGTGAAATTTCATGTTGAAATTTTGATACGCGAACGTGTGCAAACGAATCTGGAAATTTCACGAAAAATAGAAATCTGAAAAAGGCAGCACTTTCTGATTAGCCTATAAAAGAGGGTGAGTATGCTTCTAAAGCAAAAATAAACTACAAACTAAGCCTAAATGTGAAAATCAAAGTTTGACAAAGTTCTACATGTAGGCCTACATGTTTTTGTCCATCGCCTTTTCTAATTTTGACATAAATAAATGTATCATTATGATGTCAATAATTTACCTGCATAATAATAAACATGACCTGCCAGTGCCACAAGCATAATGAGGAATCAATACCCCCCACCTTTGACAGGGCCTTACACAACACTATCGCTGCAATATCACATTTTTTACTAATTGAAAAATAATATTGTATCATAGAAATATTCTCTCTGTTTTGTGTTACAAACCAGGCATACAGTCATGACAGTGGTGTTTTGTGTAATGTTTGGCCTACTAAAATAAGAATAGGAAGAGTAAAGAAAACCCCATCATGCATGTCATGAGTTAAAGGTATAGTCCATCATTTGTAATTTGTGCATTTTGTTCATTTGAAGCAACAAGCATACTCAAAATCTCAAAGGGTGCTGAACAACTATCCTGATGAAGTTTCAGCTCAGCTTCAGCTGTATATTCCGAGAAAAACAGCATTCTAGGATCTCGATTTCATATCAAAAGTTGTTGAATCATGTTTTGAATTGAGCCTGAATTCAGCGTTCAAGACACATTCTCTCAGCCGAATGCAGCTATGCGATGTCGCGCACCGATCCGACGAATTATAGCAACTGCGCGCGTGTGCATAGTGCCAACGCTTGCGCGCGCTTCGCCGAATATAAAAAAAACAACTACTAACGGCAATTTCCAACAGTGTGTCTTAAGACGCACCATTGGAAAGGCCTTCTTTCGTTAATATTTCTTCAAAATGACAGCTTGCCAGAAAGAATAATTGCACAGGGAGTTTAGTCCCCTTACTATCTTTCAACCAAGTGTGTTTTTCAGCAATAATTACGTCAGTTACTTTTTGAATAGCTGCAAATGATGGACTGTAGCTTTAAATCATGATGTACACCAATGGATGTCTCCCACACTGCAAACTGTGTAAAAGAGATTTCATTTTTCTATTTTTGCATTTTACCAATTGCATGAATACAGGTTCGAGATCATGACGGTGGATAAGATCCCACCTGGCCCGGGACAGGCTTGTTGTTCCCTGAGCAAGAAGAGAGTCGGCATACTGGTAGCGGTATGTTGCGTGGCTATCCTATCAACCTACATGTATTCACTCAACTGCTGCAAAAGCAGAACAGAAGCACCTCTGAAACTGAAGACATCGAACAGTCCGTCGTTCCACAAAATGCCAATCTTTGCCAAGATCAAAGCAAACACAAGAATGCCAGAACCTTCAGTGAATGCCACACAATCTGTGGGCATTGCTGCTGTGAAACAGACAGTATTCGTTCATCAACTCCTTCAACCTCAAAACCCTTCACCGACAAATCAAGATGATCTGTCCTCTTTGTCCTCGTGGTCAAGTGTTTACGACGAGGCGGACGATGATTTGGACTTGGTGCCAGAGAGGGCAGCCTTCAAACCGCAAGGTAAATGGAAACGACGGCTTCCGAAGGTCATCATTATTGGAATCAAGAAGGGAGGAACGCAAGCACTGCTGAATTTCCTTAAAGCGCACCCTGAAGTTACTGCTAGCGGGAAGGAGGTGCATTTCTTCGATCGTTTCTATGAAAGGGACTTAGAGTGGTACAGGTAAGCCAGAGTTCTAAATAAAAGTCATCACAAGTTTTCACACACATCATCATAAGGAGTGGTGGCGAAAATCAGAGATTTCAAAATCCGGTTGTCCTAATTTTTTTTTCAAACCGAGTAACGGTTATCTGATTTCTCGGGAAGCTCCCAAAAAAGTGACGAGTGAGGTGCTGCATGCAATGCCCTCCGTATTGATTGGGTATAGTTTGCAGGATTCAATGAGCACTGGGCCTTTCCAAAAACACTCCAGAAAATGGATGAGATCTCTCAGATCAGTTGAATGGGCAGGCTATTCATGAAACAAGAGGACCGCTAACGAGTGAATGTTGTTACAATCAGAGACCATGGAGCAGTTGAATGCTGACGGATGTTCCCATTGTTTTCTTTATATTTCTATTAGCTATTGTCACACACAAAAAACAGGCGGCTTAAAGATAAAGTCCATCATTTGTAATTTGTGCATTTTGTTCGTTTGAAGCAACAAAAGTGCTCAAAATCTAAATCAAAATCTTTCAACCAAGTATGTTTTTCAACAATAATTACGCCAGTTACTTTTCGAATAGCGGCAAATGATGGACTATAGCTTTAAGGTTGGTTTCGAATATCGGGTTTTAAAATCCACACCGAATAGTGGAATTCACACCGAATTGTTGACAAAAATGCGGTACTCTTGAAAATAACAAACCTAATGCAGGGATCAGTTTGACAGAGCCGTTAAGGACAAAGGATAATAATTTTAAAAAACAGCAGGTTAACTGAAACATGACTGGTTTAACATTGCCTATGACTGCTTCGTGATATATTTTACATCAGCACATGAAAATGCCTAGCAGGGTTTTTTACTTACTAGCAAAACTACCTTAGAATTACTGATGCTATTTTTCAGGAGGGCGATGCCCTACTCGTATGAAAATCAACTGACCGTGGAGAAAACGCCCAGCTACTTTGTGACGCCGCAAGTCCCAAAGCTCATCTATCGCATGTCACAAGACGTAAAATTTCTACTGGTTGTGCGTGAACCTGTGGCACGGGCCATCTCCGACCACGCCCAGTCCCTCGAAAAGGGTAAGACCACGCCCTTTGAGGAGAAAGCCATGCTCGACCCGAGAAAATGCAGCGTGGACGAGAGTTGGAGCGCAATAGGCATCGGGCTGTACTCACTGCATCTGACGAGATGGCTGAAGTATTTCCCTCTCGACCAGTTCTTGTTTGTCAGTGGGAAAAACCTTGTGGCCAATCCCGGCGCGGAGATGGGCAAAGTGCAAGACTTCCTGCACATTAGCAGGACGCTGACAGAGAAGTCGTTTGTCTTCAACGAGACGAAGGGCTTTCCCTGCCTTAGAACGGACGAGAATGGGGAGGTGAGATGTCTTGGCAAAACCAAAGGCCGCCCTCATAATCCTGTGGATCCTCGTGTCCGGGCCTGTCTGGCCGAGTTCTATCGACCGTATAATGAACAGTTTTACAACATGACGGGCATCAATTTTCATTGGGAGGAATGAGGGACTTGGAGTCTAAATTCTTAGACTCTCAAATTTTTCAGGGGGCCGGGAATTGTCAATCCATAACTTGCCACCACGGGTATTCAAGTATTAATCTTCTCATGTATATATCCTTCTCAGGTCTTAATTATTCAAAAAAATATTGTCATATTGACGAATGGCATTCATTTTTGTTTGTTCAGTGTTGGACAATTTGCTGCAATCTACACAGAATTAATGATTAATGGGTTTTAAAATTATAAATAAGCACATGGCAAAAAATACTTATGAGTGATCAGACCACCGCAAATGTGAAGTACATGTATACTTAATTTGTATCTGACAATCCATGTACAGGACCGTAGTAATATTTCTGTCTTTATAGATGTACATGTACACTATAGTTACTTGCAATGCTCAAATAAAGTTGTGTCAGTGATATTTATAATGGAGAGTATAAATTATTATGTATGTATGTAAATTTCTGTCATTCAGCACTATCTGTCGCACATAATTCTGTGATATAACAAAATCAGGTGTCATGTATATATTCTCTGTGAAAAGTTTGTATTCTCTGTGAAAAGATATAGAGCTCTGTCGGCTTTTCCTTGATGAATCTGTTATTATGTTTCTGATTAAAGTTTACATTGCAACTGGCAGATGTAGATATATATGAGAAAGAAATAGTGCAGATATTCTGCACTACATATGCACATACAGGGTATCTCTACGTAGACATAAGTATTCTTCATACTCGCCATCAGATATTTATATACTATGTACATGTTTGAATAGTATTATTTTTTGTGCTGGTGTAATATTCTGACCATTACTTCATGTTTGTGTCCAAAAAGAATTATTTTTTCGTAAACTTGTCGTAACTCTATTCGAAGAGCAAGATTTAATGTTTATTAAGAACACTTGTTTTGGAACTCAGTAATCTGGAATTAAGTCATTAAAGGTAGAATGGACCATTTGCAGCTATCCAAAAAGTAACTGACCAAATTATTGTTAAAAAGCTTAGTTGCTATTAAAGATAATAATGACACTAAAGTCCCTGCAAAATGATTCCAAACTGAAGAAAACAATAACAGAAGGTCATTTCCAAAAATGTTTCAAGTGACACATTTTTGGAAATTTCCGGTAGTAGTTGTGCAAATCCTTGGATGGGTGCTAGAAGCGTTGACACGAAGCACACACATGTACGGTTGCTATTATTCGTCTGTTCAGTGCGTGACATCGTGTGGCTGCAATCGGCTGAATGAGAACGTGTTTCGGATGCTGATTTCGGGCGCAATTTGAGATCCTAGAATATTTTCTCAGAACTCGGAGATAGTCGTTAAAGCTCAGTCCATCATTTGCAGCTATCCAAAAAGTAACTGACGTAATTAGTGTTGAAAAACATACTTGGTTGAAAGATAGTAAGGGGACTAAACTCCCTGTAAAATTATTCTTTCTGGCATGCTGTCAATTTGAAGAAATCAATGAAAGAATGCCTTTCCAACGGTGTGTTTAAAGACGCACTGTTGGAAGGTTCCGTTAGTAGTTCGTTTTTTTTATTCGGCGAAGCGCGCGCAAGCGTTGACACGACGCACACGCACGCGCGATTGCTTTAATTCATCGGATCAGTGCGCGACATCGCGTAGCTGCAGTCGGCTCAGTGAGCACGTGTCTCGGATGCTGAATTCAGGCCCAATTCAAAACATGATTCAGCAACTTTTGATTTGAAATCTGGATCATAGAATGTTGTTTTTCTAGAAATAAACAGCTGAAGCTGAGCTGAAACTTCATCAGGTTAGTTGTTCAGCACCCGTCTTTAGATTTTTAGCATGTTTGTTGCTTCAAACGAACAAAATGCACAAATTACAAATGTGGACTATACCTTTAAGCATTCGTCTTAAGATTTTGAGCACTTTTGTTGGTTCAAACGAAATAAATACACAAATTGCAAATGGTCTACTCAAGCTTTAAGCCAAAACCACCAGCCATTATTAACATATAAACGTCTGTTGAACTGATTTCCTCTTATTTCCTCTTTATTGATGTGTAAATTTGTACTGACTCCAGATGTACTTGTATCATGTATAGTACGAATAAAGAATGTTTTACAATATTTCATGGGAAACATCTTGTGTAGTATTTCAGAAACGATCTCAGAACTTGGTGTTTTGAACATCAGGATATGCTTTTAGTAAGCAGGGCAGCACGCTGACCCACTAAGAACAGTTTGCTGTGTAGCATTCCAAACTGAACGAGAACTTTGCATTCCCTATTTTTGTATGGGCTCCGCGCACAAACAGGATAGGCATTTAGTGAGCAGGGCAGCACGCTGACCCACAAAGAACAGTTTGTCGTGTAGCATTCCAAACTGAACGAGAACTTTGCATTCCCTATTTTTGTATGGGCTCCGCGCACAAATAGGATAGGCTTTTAGTGAGCAGGGCAGCATGCTGACCCACAAAGAACAGTTTGTCGTGTAGCATTCCAAACTGAACGAGAACTTTGCATTCCCTATTTTTGTATGGGCTCCGCGCACAAACAGGATAGGCTTTTAGTGAGCAGGGCAGCACGCTGACCCACAAAGAACAGTTTGTCGTGTAGCATTCCAAACTGAACGAGAACTTTGCATTCCCTATTTTTGTATGGGCTCCGCGGACAAACAGGATAGGCTTTTAGTGAGCAGGGCAGCACGCTGACCCACAAAGAACAGTTTGTTGTGTAGCATTCCAAACTGAACGAGAACTTTGCATTCCCTATTTTTGTATGGGCTCCGCGCACAAACAGGATAGGCTTTTAGTGAGCAGGCAAGCACGCTGACCCACTAAGAACAGTTTGTCGTATAGCTTTCCTAACTCAACAAGAACTTTGCATTCCCTATTTTTCAGGCTTGCAACTGGGAATTTAGAAAAAAAATGAGGAAATTCCAAACTACAGAAGACATTGTACAGTGTTTTTCAATTTGTAATGGCATTCATGTGAAGTAAAAAAACGAGGAAATCAGCGGATCCGAGGAAAAGTTGCATGCCTGATTTTGTATGGGCTCCGTGCGCTCACTAGAGAGGGCGCTTTTTCACCACTTTCGAGAGCCCCTTGGACGGGACACACTTCATGCGCGTACTGGTTGCGGTGCGCATACAGCTCGAACCAGGCACGACTAGTTTTATTCTGAATGTGCACCAAAACCCATAGCGTCTTTGCGTGAGCGTTACGCGTCTTCGGCAATGCGTTCGAATGTCTCTCCCAAGTGGTGTTCCCCAACTATCCCTTTCTTACCGTCGAGTGGGTAATTGTGTACAGAGCCCATAAAAAAAACAAAAAAAAAAGGAACAATGCTCTCAGCTTCCAATATTATTTTGTAACAACCGAAATGGAAGTCAAAACCAATTTACATGTACCTGTACATGCCTTTTTGATGGACCGTAAGGGTCAGCTTACTGTCCTTTTGACAGACTGAGTCACTTACAAACTGAGTCACGAACTGACTGAGTCAACGAGTACCGAGATATTCAGGTTCAACTCGACTAGGTAAGCCTAGTCTTTTTTTATTTCAAATATGAAAATGAAAGTTAAGTTTTGTCAGGGACAAGTCTTGTGTAAATCTCATTGTGGTTGAGATGTCCTCATGAAGAAATAAATAATTGCAAAAAGAAAACTCATAAAATGTCACAGCCCACTAATACCACTGTGCTTCTAACGTGGTAATAATTTGGCGTGTTTTGAAACTTTGAGGGTTTTTTTTACATCATTTTAGCACAATGTTTACATTAACAATTTAAACAAAGTCTTCCCATACACTTTAGATGGTCTCATTTCAGAATATTTAAACGAAAAAGGGATGGAAATATGTCTTCGCTTTGGTAGTGAGCGTGCTCATTGGAAGTCATTGCAACCATCAACTGGTTACCTTCATCAAAATCCTTGTCAGTTTCTATAAAAAAAATAGTTCAAACATCCTTTCTTCGGATTGTTCAATGGCCACACGTCATAAGCTACCAAAATGTTCAGTCTTTATTTTTAATGTAAACAAACCCCGACAGTCGGTGTCTCGTAATAAAATGACGTGCTTCTTGGGAAGAAAAAGCAACAATCATAAGTGAGTCGGTGATCAAGCCCATTACACATCAAGCCAAAACGTCTACTGCCATCTTTCTAATATAAGAACATTGCACAAGTGCCCACTGCAAGGACGACAAAGAGATGGCCCCATCACAGGTATAGCCCCATGAATGTGGCTCAATACCGGACATTCTCCGTATTGTGAGCCACACAGTGGTGATAGCAACGTGAAGAATAGTTGTTTTTTCTTTCACTTAATATTCACTGTGGGAGATACTTTAAAACCAAGGAAAATCAAAAGGTCAAAAGTACATGACCCACGATTGCCAGAAAAATACTGCAATCAGACTTTCTGCAAATTTCACCAGAAAATTACAGGCTAACTAGACGTGTACAGGAACGGAATTCAATTTTTCCTGGTAAATAACCAGGGGCAAATTTCACTGCGCTGCTAAGCACAAAAACTTGCTTAGCACAAAAAAAGTCTGGCTTATAAAGGCAGGTTACCAGCAAGAACTCCATGTGATGTACATGTACATTGCTCGTGATTAGTATTCAGCTGTTGTTTGCTTAGCATGAAAATCACATGGAGTTTTGGCAGGTAACCTGCTTTTATAAGTCAGACTTTTTTGTGCTAAACAAATGTTTGTGCTTAGCAGCGCCGTGAAATTGGGCCCAGGTATGTATCTTCCGTAGTGAATATCAACTAAAAAAACAGTCCCGATTTCGATTTCCTCAACACAATTGTTCCTCGCATGTTGTTTATTACCGCTGTGTGGCTCCCAATATGGAGAAAGTCCAGTATTTGAGCCACACCTATGGGGCTCTCACAAGTCCATCACAAGTCCGATCAAAAGTAAATCACAAGTCTAGTCACAAGTAACAGAGACATTATATGAAGCAGGTACAAATACACCTAATGAAACCAAAGTGTTGCGTCCGACTGTTTTAATACAATCCATAAATATTGATACTTACACAAAATTGTTCTCAATATAAAGTTTATTCCATGGGTACTTGCATAGATTCCATTACAAGTTCGGTAACAACGAAATCAAAGATCACTTGAGAAGTTCAAGCACAAGTAAAAAGGGATGAACAATAGGTATGCAATTGTCGCAGTTTGAAAAGCTTGCGATTTGACTTGTGACTGACTTGCAAGAACTTGTGATGAACTTAAGAAGAATGACTTTGGGAGACAACTGTTCCTGATGACACAAAGTAGCTGTACTTGTGTAGCATTTTCAAGTTTTCTGCATCTTCAGATGTTCTTTGACATTTACAAACTTAAAATAACAAAATATCACTGTTAAGTCTGAGCTTTCTCAATTAACTGTAGTTCTGTTCATCAAAAAAAAGACACTTCATTTGGTTTCATTTCGATGCATGCATGTATTAATCAATTTAGAAACAAAATATCTAGGAATCCCTCGGGATAAAACTACATTGCACCAGGCACTGCAGAGACTGTACAACAGAGTGAAATTACAAGTATCGTCTTTCTAGAAAGTGGCACGCCTTCTCGTAAAAGCAAAACGTGAAGCCCACAGTTCCGATGGCTTTGAGTGTACTCGGCCAGAGTCCTTTGTACATGCCCCTTATGCCTTCTTTATATTTTCCCCCTGACACTGGAGAGTTTTATTTGTACGGGAAAAAAAAGTTACTTTTTTGTCATTTTGGCGTCTACAACTCTCTGGGGGGAAAAAAAGGGTTTTTTTTTTATTTTGGATTAGCCTATACTTTTGCACACAAACAGATTCGCCTAACAGGTAGACTGATTCTTCTTGTTCTCTCATACTTGATTTAAAGGGAAGGATGGAACCAGTCTGCCTTGTGGGAACTGAATTATGTTGGCCCGCAGCAGTTCGAAATTCTTTAAGTAATAATTTAGTCCATACCTTAACGTGGGCCGATTTTTTTGGGGGGGGGGTCGATGTCTCTAAATAACATCTGTATCGCTAGTGAAAATGGCTAGTTAAAAACAAAATGTATCTTCGGCCGTCGGACGGAGCTAGCAGTACAGTACATCTTGGGTGTGGTACCTTCTCTCGAAATTCCAAAGAGTGAAATTATAGAGGGATTAGATGCGATTGAGAGTGAAAATCACTCTAATTTTAGATTGAAATTCTCTGTGGGATCACTTCAGTCCAAACTCGAGTTAAAATTCATTCCCAAGTTTTAGTCGGTGGGAGTGAATTTTTATTTGAATACAGTTTTGATTTTACTTTTGGAATAAGACAGTTCGTTTGTTCAATGTGGGGATAGATCCGTGGTTCGTTTTGTTCAGCAGAGCACATGTCAGAGTTGTACCGAGTCACTGAATTTTATGACTAGAGTCGGACACGAGTCGAGTCATTGACTCGAGTCATTACAACTCTGGCGCGTGTTAGTGTTAGGCAAACTTGAAAATGACAGCTTTGTCCGCCGGAATTTTTAGACATCAAATTGTACGAAATTATCATCTGCGTTTAGCCTTTCTGCTATATAAGCAGCTTGCTCTTCGCAGAATTATGTTTCAGCAAAGTGAGCTCAGTATGTTCGCACCAACGACAAAAATGCAGACTTTCACACGCCAGTGAAGGTTATACCGAACCATGTTTGCATGTGTCAATAGAAACAAAAATTTTGAGTCGAAAGTTACAAACAAATGTCTTTTTTTCCTCCCAGTTTGTTCGGTATTCACTGAAGCCAAGTTACCACGCACCTTCAAATTCCTGCTGGAACCCTTCAGCATGCCTTTCCGGTTGGACTTCGATGTGAAGATCAAGCAGGGTGCTAGCATAGCCCTGGCTGAGCATAATACTGACGAGTCCGTCTTTGCCGAAATAAGTGAGTAGAAAATGCCTATTATTATTATTTCCTAAAAAAGCCGTGCTTTAATGACAGTTCTGTAACGACTTGTATAAGGACGCCACAAACAAGTGTCTACAGGGTGCATGAGTAAAAAAAAACAACGAAACCCCATGTTGGGACCATTGTTTTAGGGAAGTTCTGCATGTAGCACTTTCAAAATCGAGGATATAAAGCCCAATTCATAGCTGCTTCATAAAGGTTCATGCCCGTAATAAAATCACAGTTTTGCTCATGAATGCAGCAATTCGCATTATCAAAAAAACCAGAAAGGCACCTAATTACCCTTCAAACTGGCACAATAAAAAAAAACATTTAATATAAGGTTAAATGGGACACAAAGGTGCATTTTCAAGGATAGCATTTAAAACAAGTTACAAGACATGGGCACTTTCGGTGTTTGGCCGATCGAGTGCTGAAATAACCTAAAATTGAATGGGTCAGGTTTTACATTTTTCCTCTCTAGACATCGGTGGGAGAGTGAATACCTTGGCGAACGTGAGACCATGCTACTTGATCTGTCTGGATATAGTGGCTACACATGAGGAACAAGGGTTGGTCAACGCCAGTGAGTACCGCCCTTTCTGGATCGACTACAAAGGGGGCGTGGTCAGAATCGGTAAAGGAGGACAGGAGGCGGCTTTCGTGGAATGGGACGCCGGTGCATACCACCAGCGAGTTCCGACTCGCGTGCACTTTGGTGTGTCTTCATGGGGCAATGCCGAGGGGTACTGGAAGCTTCACCAAAAATGTGCTTAGTTCACACTATTCAGTTGAAATAAGCATATACGTCACTCATTGAATTAAAGGCAAGATCATTTGCATAATATCCCAAAGTGACCTACCGAATTGTCATTAAGAAGCTTGATTAAAGATTGTAATGGTACTAAGCACCCCGTGAAATTATCTCGTTTTTGGCTTGCTGATATGTAAGATATGAGGAGTCCATCGACTGATTTTTGGAAATAAAGAGTTATGTTATAGACGAAATTGTGTTTCGGGATCAAAAGAGAGTGCATAGTTTTATAGAGTTTTCTCGAAAAGTGTAATATTCACTGAGCTGGAACTTCAACAGCTGATAGGTTCTGAACATGTTTTTTTGGGGGATTTTGTTTGGTGTTTTTATTGGAAACGAACAAAATGCATGAAAAGCAAATGATCCTAAAAAAAAATATGCCTTTAAAATAACAAGGTACATGTACATGTATATATGTTTTCTATAATATAGCAAGTTAACTATTGTTAGAATTTGTGAAAATAATTCTGCATCATCAAAACGATGTGTGTGTATAAAGGTTATAACATTGTGGAGTATTACGGTGTAGGTTTTCCTGGCTATTTTAAAAGATTCAAATTCACCAACTCTATAACATTCAATTTCGTCCACGAAAATGTTCCACACACTTTTACCAAAACCAATAGTCATTTACCATTCAATTTCAAAGTTTGGTCACCCTCTTTAGTCACCGGGTCGAGAATATTCGTCATTACAGATCAAATTCTGTTGCCGAATGGCAGCATCCAGAGATCGAATTCGTCTTATATCAATCAATAATATAGACGAAATTGATTTCTGAATAACAAGGTTTAGCGAAGACGAGCCGAAATTGAATACACCGGGACGAAAACGCGTGCTCATTGTTTGAATTTACTTGAACTGAATTTGAAATTGCCTAACAAAAGACGAAATTAAACATTGGAAGTGCAATTATCAAAACGGTATGATTAATGTTTTGAACTAGCCGGAAAAAACCTATATTAAAATTACAAGTAACTTTAAAGTTTAAGCAAATCAAGCAAAACGAATGCACTTATTTTGTACAGAAAGTGTCAGTTCAGTGCTGTAGTTCCACATCTACCATTGAGTGCCAATGTTTCCCTGTCCTGTGAAATTTCATGTAACATCGCACTTTCAAGATATTGTAAAGCAATCTCCTTCATTAAAAAAACAAAAACTATTCGATTTTCAGAACAGCAATCAATGTACCTGCGCTTGATTCCAAAGGGCGGATCCAGAAGACAAAAAAGTGGGTCCCAAAAATTAGGGCGTGGGGTTCGGGGTCCACTTAAAGGCCCCGGAATTTTATTAGATTCTAGATGCTCTGTGGTGCGATCTGAGACTATTTCTGACCACTTAAACTAATTTTTCTTTTGGAGGAAAAGATGGTGGTGTACGCAGTGCCTGCCTCTATTATTATTATTGCGACGCCACCAGACAAAAATTGACGGGTTTTTTTTTTTGGGGGGGGGGGGTTGGGTTGGAGGGGGGCATAGCCCCCGTTGCCCCCCCCCCCCCCGATCCACCCTTGTTGACTCCAATAGAATATATCGCGCTTTCGAGTGCGCCACAAAAGGTGAAATATTAGGCCTATTCAGGTCATAATTTTTTAATTAAAAGGCATATAACCGCATTTAACTGCTTTTGTTTCATTTTCATGTTAAGAAAGACTCGATAATGACATTGTGAATAAATATCTGAAAGACGTATCATTATTTTCTTTGGGTACCTACATTTTTCTCGTCATTATCATGTGAGCACCTTTGTGTTTCTGAGGAACATGTTGTACTACTCGGGGAATTATATTATTATAACCATAATGCGCATGCATCTCTTGATAACGGAAGGGTATTTGGACTGAAGTTCCTTTTTTTTTTAAACCTCCAGAGCCATGAATGAGAAGAAGAAGGGGCAATATATTTTATCAATCATCAGGACTTGATTAAACCCAATTTAGGGAAGAAAATTATGTTTTATGCGCTCAGCGTGCTTATAGGCAACAAACATAAAAAATAGAATATAATTATATACATGTACTAACATGTCTCAATATTCCGAATCAGGTGACGTATTCATTAGTTTACGTGATATGTTTCACGCATGCGTATTACGGTCAATGACAGACTGACTTTACCGAGATGCCAAAAAAATATTTGCTTGCAGCAAAAAAAGGTCAGTTTTCTTCCAAAAGATTTGGTTATAGTGGTCTCGGAAAGAAATAAAGTGGTAAAGAAATAGCCTCAGATCGCACCACAGCGCATGGGAGGGGGGCATATTACAAACTAGGGAAGACCACTACCATAAACAATACAAAAATACCTGTATGGCTTTTGCCGTGGGGGGGGGGGGTAAGTTCGCCAAGAGGGGCCCGGCCCCACCAGGCCACGTCCACCCCTATAGATTATGTTATCATTTTCCTACGTCAGGAAATTTCAGGATTTTTTTATTTTCGTCAAACCTCAAAACGCCACCCATGAATGCACTCGACTCGGTAATAATTGTTAGCATCGGCTATAAAAGTCTAGGCCCATAGTCACATGAGAGTGAATTATAATTGCATAGGCCTATACTGAGCGGCTGGAAGGTCATAAATGATTCAAAACTAATTTTGTGCAATTGCACCCTTAAGCAAAGTCATAATAACTACGGGAACTGGTACCTTTTTAGGGAAACATTCCGATAGACTTGTGCACAAGTTTGTGTCACGGTCGCGCACTGTACATGTACTAGCCTGGGGCCGGCACAGGTGTGACAGATAATTCTGTCCCCCCTGGTAAATGTGTCCCCCAGACACATTTACCGGCTCGTGACCCGGTAAATGTGTCCGGGGGACACTTTTACCTAGGTAAATTTGTCCCCCTCCAGGTAAAAATGTCCCCCTGGTAAATGTGTCCTCATGCAGTATGTACTGAGAGCAGCAGCGCACGCGCCAGTACATGCTGCAAGATTTGAGGCAGTGATTATAACATGTGTACATAAGCGTCTCCCTTTACAATGGAAATTCGTCCAATAGGAAATTTCGTTACGCGCTATGATGGGAACACAGACCAATCCAAGGAGACGTTGTATTGTATTATACTATCAATGAGACGAGGGCCATCGCCATGCATCGCCGCTGTGTTGACCCATGTGTTTTAAGACTCCATGTGTTTTATAGCTCCTCCGAATCGAGACACTGTGTTCACGTATCATCTAATACTAATAGACTTAATTAATTATTTTTTTATATTCATGAAGGGCAGACTAAAAGTCCAAAATGTATACCTTGTAGAGTGAATTTATCAAAACAATAACCTTCCGGGTTTCAAAAGAGGGGGACAAAAAAACCTGGGGGACAGAATTACCTGGAGGGGACAGAATTACCTGGAGGGGGACAGAATAAACGGGCCAGGGAGGACACTTATACCTAGGTAATTCTGTCCCCCCGGACACTTTTACCGGGGGACAGAATTACCTTCCACACCGGGCGCGCACTAGCTTGGGTAAATATCTGGGGGTGGGCGCGTTCCGCCGCCCCTGCAAAGAAACTTTGGAGTTTTGGGGCTTCAATAATTATCGAGACTTGAGATTTTAAGAATATGTCTTTTGTACGTTGTATTTGTATGACGGCCCAAAATCGGGTAACGGTGTCGAACGGTGCAAGAGTTCGCCTCCCTTCTGTCTTTATCAGTCCAATTCGTCGGTTACCTGAAGTAAATATTAAAAATTACTATTACTTCAATAAATGGAATTATGGAAATGTCATGCCTCAAATTAACTCATATCAAATGGGTGTCGGTCACTTTGCTGAATGTCCACTTTGCAGAGCGACGTTGACCACTACTTCGCCTTCATCACTTCATATGTACTTGCATGCATGGGCGCCATTTCCAAGATGGTGGCAGAATGTGAATAAGGCTTATTGAGCAATGTAAGTGGTAATTCATAGAAGAGACTGTAGCCTAAATTAAAAAAAAATCCCTGCCAGTGCTTTCCTTGCCTTCTCTATCATCACTATCAAAATTATGTCTAAACAAAAATTAAAAAAAAACAACCTGGGTCATGTACCCGAACAGGTTGCATACTAAGCCTGGATTAAGGAATTAAACATAAGTAATAGGCCAAATTCTGTCATTATTTTGTCACTGCAGAATCAAGAGTTAAATGACTAGTTTCTAGTGAGTGGCTTGCAATTTTGCATCATGTGCAGACCAGCGCCGACAGCGGCCTTGAGTTTTTTTTCCATTCATTTAATTTTTTTCTTGTGTCTTTTTGTTGTATAATTTACTCAAAAAAAAATTACCAGCTTTGATGTAGCTATCCAGGTGATCTCTACAAGTTTCTGGGAGGCTTGCTGGGCCATCTTCCCAACCCTCTGTCAACTTCCCGTCTCCGGCCGCGGAAGTCGGACCATGCCACCATCGAGAATCAGCTTCGCGCTCTTCGATGCTTCGATTTCTTGCTCGGCGACTTTGTCGGTGGATTTCACGGGCAATCCAAGCTTGTCAGCCCAGAAAGCTCGCTCCGCTAGTTCTGCGCGTTTTTCGTCGCCAACAGGAACTCCTCTCTCTCTTAAATATTTCTGCAATTCGTCAACTGTTAAGGAAAGAAATTTGTCGTGTCCGATTGTAGCCATGATGGATTTTCGATTGAATTGCGCGCTTTGCGCGCTTCAACATCCGGGACTGCAAATTTGCAATGCTCCGTTCTGCATCCCATGATGCTTTGCAAGAGAGCGCCCTCAGTCGGTAAAAAGCTATTTGCGATAAACCTTCATTACCTCTAGAGGGCTTTATACAATAATTGATTCTCATCCAACAACATCGGGAGTGGAGAACTAAACTAGGACGCGTAAAAGATGAAAATTCTGCGGGTAATGTAGTCGATCGAAGGCACCATATGGAATAGTAAGTAAGGAACCGTCATAACTTACTTTAACCCTAATTATCGCCTTTAAGCTTGGATGATCTGTTGCAACCTGACGCCACTAACGGCCACTTCATCATTCATGCAGTCTGTGTAGCTGGAGTTACCCAGCCCTGAGTTTTATCATTGGGTTGTCATCTAGGGCTGGAGCGCATTTTTCTCAAAACTTGTACTAGTATTTGCAAAAAAAAATTGGAAAATGTTCAATTTTGTCCCCGTTACACACTAATTGCAACTGCAACTCACCCCAAACTTGCCTGGAATAACCATTACACAGGTCCTTGAAGTAAAAAACGATCCACGATGAAGATTCAGCCTACAATTGCAGTGAAAACAGGAGGAATAACCGCTAACTTGACAACCTTGCTGGATTGGCCAGGACCGCTATTGGTTTGTGCACAAAAAAAATTGTGTACAATGAATGGCGGTCGATTAACAGGCACAGAGAGCGATCGCTGTCAACTACTCGTTTTTGCCGGCTGCGCTGGCTGTTGGCGCATGACGTCACGCGGAAGCGTAACACCCGATGACTGTTTCATGTAGTAGTATAAGGTTTACCACTCGCATCACAGCTTTGGTACTGGAACCGCAACCAATAGTGCATGAAACAGTCATCGGGTGTTACGCTTCCGCGTGACGTCATGCGCCAACAGCCAGCGCAGCCGGCAAAACGAGTAGTTGACAGCGATCGCTCTCTGTGCCTGTTAATCGACCGCCATTCATTGTACACAATTTTTTTTGTGCACAAACCAATAGCGGTCCTGGCCAATCCAGCAAGGTTGTCAAGTTAGCGGTTATTCCTCCTGTTTTCACTGCAATTGTAGGCTGAATCTTCATCGTGGATCGTTTTTTACTTCAAGGACCTGTGTAATGGTTATTCCAGGCAAGTTTGGGGTGAGTTGCAGTTGCAATTAGTGTGTAACGGGGACAAAATTGAACATTTTCCAAATTTTTTTTGCAAATACTACAAGTTTTGAGAAAAATGCGCTCCAGCCCTAGATGACAACCCAATGATAAAACTCAGGGCTGGGTAACTCCAGCTACAGTCTGTGGCAGTTCAGCGGTTTGTGTACTCCTAGAACTATGACAAGTATGAGGCTCTGTTGTGCCTATTCTTGAAAATCACGCAATCTTAAGAATGCGCGCGCATTCTTAAGAATGCGCGCGCATTCTTAAGAATGAGCGCGCATTCTTAAGAATTAGCACGTGTTCTTAAGAATGAGCGCTCATTCTTAAGATTGCGTGGGAAAATCACGTGCACAATTTATGAATTTTGCGCAATCTTAACAAACATTGCACGACATAATTATGTTAAATGAAATGTATTTATAAAGAGGAAAGAAAATGTTCTATGCTTCTGTACTCGTATAACTACGATAATTTGAATCAAATTGAACCTGTTATAATTGCTTTTTTCTGCCCACTACTGGAAGTTTTGTAATAACGGAGGACTGGGAACTAGTCTGGAAAGTGCTTTGTTTAGGCTAGACAAGTTACAAGTCCCTGTATGTATCATATGCATGCAAACGATGTCCAGAAGCTGCCAAAATTGCTCTTTTGACTAGATAGACTCCAGCTCTGCGACGTAATGGTGGGGTGTGAACAATAAATTGGTGGCAATTTAAATGGGAAATAGCATTAGCACTATGGGATGTTGCAGTATTCATTCTCATTCTTCACATTCTTCATTCTTACGTCCCCCCCCCCCCCCACCCCCGCTTTTATTATCCCAAAGATCAGAATTCTTTCCACTATTATTATGTCTCTTATTTTTAGATAGTTGCACCGCGAAATCGTAAAATCATTTACGGGATCAAAATAAGCACAGCGCATTAACAAAAATAAAATGGCACACCGTGGAAAGTGAATGGCCCCCCCAATCGGCAATCAGAAGACTTGCCTCAGTGATTTGTGTTCTCCTTTCGGGGAAGGGCAGGGTCTTAAGAAATCATCCTGCAGACATATACATGTAGTCTTTAATCAACTTGAACGTTACAGGGAAAATATCTGACTTTATTCAGGGGATGTTTTGGTCAAACATTAACTATGAATAAAAAAGTTGAGATCATTATAAAAACCACTTCCCGCATACCGCGATAATAGGGAGTCCACCTCCGTTCGCACACTTCGAGCATGTCTATTTTCACAGGCATAGTACACGAAATAAACCACACCACCGTCGGATTTTTTTTATATCAATTTGAAAAGGAAGAGTTATACAACACAAAAGACAGGACAATTCGGGAAGGTTAGTGGGCAATCTGTATTCTGAACGAGAAACGTGATAAGTACCGCGATAATAGGGCAACCCATCCTACCTAGCATGGAGTGTTTATACATGTAGCTCCATGGTAAAGTACATAGAGCTCTTTTATAGCCCTATAAATGTGGCCAATTTACTGGACTACCTCCGCAAATAAAGGCCACACTTGGAACATGTACAAAAACATGTAGAACTTTGTCAAATTTTGATTTTCACATTTAGGCTTAGTTTGCATTTGTAGTTAATTTTTGCTTTACTCACCCTCTTTATAGGCTAATCAGCAGAGTTGTAACGAGTCACTGATTTTTGTGACTCGAGTCGAGTCGAGTCATTTTAAAGAAGTGACTCGAGTCGAGTCGAGTCATTAGGTCAACAAGGTCGAGTCGAGTCGAGTCGAGTCACAGAGTGTGGTCGAGTCGAGTCGAGTCGAGTCAAGTATTTAGTTCGAGTCAATTCGAGTCACAAATATTTGAACACTAAATTACAATAAAAAGCAACAAACACAAGAGAGAAAGAATACGAGGCACCAGTCTATTACGGAAATCCAAAGACATAAAGTATGCTGTATGGTACCCAACCAACAGTTTCCATTGCTAGCTCACGTCACAGATAAGAAGATGTGAAACTTCGGTCTTATAACTGGTTTGGCTTCGGGTCTAGATTTTGTTGTTCGCTGATCGCTGACAATGTTAAAACCTAATTGCATTATACAAAACTGTTTCTGATTATTTAAAGGTGGGCCCGTCCGTATCCATTTTTTTTTTGTGAAATCGGGACATGAATTTAGCCAGCGTTCCACCAAGAACTTCAAAATCGCCCGAAACCAATGATGAAACCACGGATTGAGAAATGCGTTTTAAGTCTGGTTCCGGGTTTAGCATTACATGCTATAGAACCACAAGGTGGGAGTCCGCGACACGGTGTATGTTTGTTGTTTCATTATGGAGGAAGGAAACAGACTGCCGCTGTATATAAACGTACATTATTCGCGAACATTAACGTGACGTGAACAAAAACTGGCAACGCGAACGGCGCAGCGTAAGTCATTGCAAATATTTTTCGCAATTAAGTTTTGCTTTTATTTTGGGACTCGAGTCTTATTAGCCTTCCTCGAGTCGAGTCGAGTCA
The DNA here is from genome assembly GCF_015706575.1 of Patiria miniata. Lineage (NCBI taxonomy): Eukaryota > Metazoa > Echinodermata > Asteroidea > Valvatida > Asterinidae > Patiria > Patiria miniata. The sequence continues at coordinate 37,450,648 of NW_024037069.1, read as the reverse complement.
TTCTGATGAGGGACTCGAGTCGAGTCGAGTCATTTGCTCGCAGTGACTCGAGTCGAGTCGAGTCATTTACCCGTCGGGACTCGAGTCGAGTCGAGTCGCCAAAAAATGTGACTCGAGTCGGACTCGAGTCGAGTCATTGACTCGAGTCATTACAACTCTGCTAATCAGAAAGTGCTGCCTTTTTCAGATGTCTATTTTTTGTGAAATTTCAGGTTGAAATTTTGATACGCGAACGTGTGCAAACGAATCTGGAAATTTCACGAAAAATAGACATCTGAAAAAGGCAGTACTTTCTGATTAGCCTATAAAGAGGGTGAGTATGCTTCTAAAGCAAAAATAAACTACAAACTAAGCCTAAATGTGAAAATCAAAACTTGACAAAGTTCTGCATGTACATGTTTTTGTACATGTTCCAAGTGTGGCCTTTATTTAAGAAGGTAGTCCAGTAAATTGGCCACATTGATGGGGCTATAGAGCTCTATGCTAGTACATTAAGACTTAAACTTAGTCGGGGCTAGACCTGTGAAGTCGGGGCCTATTGAAAATCTTGGAATAAATACCGTACTAGTACGTCAGTTATCTGCCAGTTAACACAGTATCAATGTTCACCTCACTTTGTGATTTCAGCTAAGACAAATCCAGAAAGTTCTGGTAAAATGGGAAGACAGTTTCGGGAAAACGTGTTTTTAGAGCACACTTTGTAACTGCAAACTGTGTAAAAGAGATTTCATTTTTCTATTTTTGCATTTTACCCATTGCATGAGTACAGGTTCAAGATCATGACGGTGGATAAGATCCCACCTGGCCCGGGACAAGCTTGTTGTTCCCTGAGCAAGAAGAGAGTCGGCATACTGGTAGCGGTATGTTGCGTGGCTATCCTATCAACCTACATGTATTCACTCAACTGCTGCAAAAGCAGAACAGAAGCACCTCCGAAACTGAAGACATCGAACAGTCCGTCGTTCCACAAAACGCCAATCTTCGCCAAGATCAAAGCAAACACAAGAATGCCAGAACCTTCAGTGAATGCCACACAATCTGAGGCCGTTGCTGCTGTGAAACAGACAGTGCTCTTTCATCAACTCCTTCAACCTCAAAACCCTTCACCGACAAATCAAGATGATCTTTCCTCTTTGTCCTCGTGGTCAAGTGTTTACGAAGAGGCGGACGATGATTTGGACTTGGTGCCAGAGAGGGCAGCCTTCAAACCGCAAGGTAAATGGAAACGACGGCTTCCGAAGGTCATCATTATTGGAATCAAGAAGGGAGGAACGCGAGCACTGCTGAATTTCCTTAAAGCGCACCCCCAAGTAACTGTTAGCGGGAAGGAGGTGCATTTCTTCGATCGTTTCTATGAAAGGGGCTTAGAGTGGTACAGGTAAGCCAGAGTTCTAAATAAAAGTCATCACAAGTTTTCACACACATCATCATAAGGAGTGGTGGGGAAAATCAGAGATTTCAAAATCCGGTTGTCCTAATTTTTTTTTTCAAACCGAGTAACGGTTATCTGATTTCTCGGTAAGCTCCCAAAAAAGTGACGAGTGAGGTGCTGCATGCAATGCCCTCCGTGTTGATTGGTTATAGTTTGCAGGATTCAATGAGCACTGGGCCTTTCCAAAAACACTCCAGAAAATGGATGAGATCTCTCAGATCAGTTGAATGGGCAGGCTATTCATGAAACAAGAGGACCGCTAACGAGTGAATGTTGTTACAATCAGAGACCATGGAGCAGTTGAATGCTGACGGATGTTCCCATTGTTTTCTTTATATTTCTATTAGCTATTGTCACACACAAAAAACAGGCGGCTTAAAGATAAAGTCCATCATTTGTAATTTGTGCATTTTGTTCGTTTGAAGCAACAAAAGTGCTCAAAATCTAAATCAAAATCTTTCAACCAAGTATGTTTTTCAACAATAATTACGCCAGTTACTTTTCGAATAGCGGCAAATGATGGACTATAGCTTTAAGGTTGGTTTCGAATATCAGGTTTTAAAATCCACACCGAATAGTGGAATTCACACCGAATTGTTGACAAAAATGCGGTACTCTTGAAAATAACAAACCTAATGCAGGGATCAGTTTGACAGAGCCGTTAAGGACAAAGGATAATAATTTTAAAAAACAGCAGGTTAACTGAAACATGACTGGTTTAACATTGCCTATGACTGCTTCGTGATATATTTTACATCAGCACATGAAAATGCTTAGCAGGGTTTTTTACTTACTAGCAAAACTACCTTAGAATTACTGATGCTATTTTTCAGGAGGGCGATGCCCTACTCGTATGAAAATCAACTGACCGTGGAGAAAACGCCCAGCTACTTTGTGACGCCGCAAGTCCCAAAGCTCATCTATCGCATGTCACAAGACGTAAAATTTCTACTGGTTGTGCGTGAACCTGTGGCACGGGCCATCTCCGACCACGCCCAGTCCCTCGAAAAGGGTAAGACCACGCCCTTTGAGGAGAAAGCCATGCTCGACCCGAGAAAATGCAGCGTGGACGAGAGTTGGAGCGCAATAGGCATCGGGCTGTACTCACTGCATCTGACGAGATGGCTGAAGTATTTCCCTCTCGACCAGTTCTTGTTTGTCAGTGGGAAAAACCTTGTGGCCAATCCCGGCGCGGAGATGGGCAAAGTGCAAGACTTCCTGCACATTAGCAGGACGCTGACAGAGAAGTCGTTTGTCTTCAACGAGACGAAGGGCTTTCCCTGCCTTAGAACGGACGAGAATGGGGAGGTGAGATGTCTTGGCAAAACCAAAGGCCGCCCTCATAATCCTGTGGATCCTCGTGTCCGGGCCTGTCTGGCCGAGTTCTATCGACCGTATAATGAACAGTTTTACAACATGACGGGCATCAATTTTCATTGGGAGGAATGAGGGACTTGGAGTCTAAATTCTTAGACTCTCAAATTTTTCAGGGGGCCGGGAATTGTCAATCCATAACTTGCCACCACGGGTATTCAAGTATTAATCTTCTCATGTATATATCCTTCTCAGGTCTTAATTATTCAAAAAAATATTGTCATATTGACGAATGGCATTCATTTTTGTTTGTTCAGTGTTGGACAATTTGCTGCAATCTACACAGAATTAATGATTAATGGGTTTTAAAATTATAAATAAGCACATGGCAAAAAATACTTATGAGTGATCAGACCACCGCAAATGTGAAGTACATGTATACTTAATTTGTATCTGACAATCCATGTACAGGACCGTAGTAATATTTCTGTCTTTATAGATGTACATGTACACTATAGTTACTTGCAATGCTCAAATAAAGTTGTGTCAGTGATATTTATAATGGAGAGTATAAATTATTATGTATGTATGTAAATTTCTGTCATTCAGCACTATCTGTCGCACATAATTCTGTGATATAACAAAATCAGGTGTCATGTATATATTCTCTGTGAAAAGTTTGTATTCTCTGTGAAAAGATATAGAGCTCTGTCGGCTTTTCCTTGATGAATCTGTTATTATGTTTCTGATTAAAGTTTACATTGCAACTGGCAGATGTAGATATATATGAGAAAGAAATAGTGCAGATATTCTGCACTACATATGCACATACAGGGTATCTCTACGTAGACATAAGTATTCTTCATACTCGCCATCAGATATTTATATACTATGTACATGTTTGAATAGTATTATTTTTTGTGCTGGTGTAATATTCTGACCATTACTTCATGTTTGTGTCCAAAAAGAATTATTTTTTCGTAAACTTGTCGTAACTCTATTCGAAGAGCAAGATTTAATGTTTATTAAGAACACTTGTTTTGGAACTCAGTAATCTGGAATTAAGTCATTAAAGGTAGAATGGACCATTTGCAGCTATCCAAAAAGTAACTGACCAAATTATTGTTAAAAAGCTTAGTTGCTTTTAAAGATAATAATGACACTAAAGTCCCTGCAAAATGATTCCAAACTGAAGAAAACAATAACAGAAGGTCATTTCCAAAAATGTTTCAAGTGACACATTTTTGGAAATTTCCGGTAGTAGTTGTGCAAATCCTTGGATGGGTGCTAGAAGCGTTGACACGAAGCACACACATGTACGGTTGCTATTATTCGTCTGTTCAGTGCGTGACATCGTGTGGCTGCAATCGGCTGAATGAGAACGTGTTTCGGATGCTGATTTCGGGCGCAATTTGAGATCCTAGAATATTTTCTCAGAACTCGGAGATAGTCGTTAAAGCTCAGTCCATCATTTGCAGCTATCCAAAAAGTAACTGACGTAATTAGTGTTGAAAAACATACTTGGTTGAAAGATAGTAAGGGGACTAAACTCCCTGTAAAATTATTCTTTCTGGCATGCTGTCAATTTGAAGAAATCAATGAAAGAATGCCTTTCCAACGGTGTGTTTAAAGACGCACTGTTGGAAGGTTCCGTTAGTAGTTCGTTTTTTTTATTCGGCGAAGCGCGCGCAAGCGTTGACACGACGCACACGCACGCGCGATTGCTTTAATTCATCGGATCAGTGCGCGACATCGCGTAGCTGCAGTCGGCTCAGTGAGCACGTGTCTCGGATGCTGAATTCAGGCCCAATTCAAAACATGATTCAGCAACTTTTGATTTGAAATCTGGATCATAGAATGTTGTTTTTCTAGAAATAAACAGCTGAAGCTGAGCTGAAACTTCATCAGGTTAGTTGTTCAGCACCCGTCTTTAGATTTTTAGCATGTTTGTTGCTTCAAACGAACAAAATGCACAAATTACAAATGTGGACTATACCTTTAAGCATTCGTCTTAAGATTTTGAGCACTTTTGTTGGTTCAAACGAAATAAATACACAAATTGCAAATGGTCTACTCAAGCTTTAAGCCAAAACCACCAGCCATTATTAACATATAAACGTCTGTTGAACTGATTTCCTCTTATTTCCTCTTTATTGATGTGTAAATTTGTACTGACTCCAGATGTACTTGTATCATGTATAGTACGAATAAAGAATGTTTTACAATATTTCATGGGAAACATCTTGTGTAGTATTTCAGAAACGATCTCAGAACTTGGTGTTTTGAACATCAGGATATGCTTTTAGTAAGCAGGGCAGCACGCTGACCCACTAAGAACAGTTTGCTGTGTAGCATTCCAAACTGAACGAGAACTTTGCATTCCCTATTTTTGTATGGGCTCCGCGCACAAACAGGATAGGCATTTAGTGAGCAGGGCAGCACGCTGACCCACAAAGAACAGTTTGTCGTGTAGCATTCCAAACTGAACGAGAACTTTGCATTCCCTATTTTTGTATGGGCTCCGCGCACAAATAGGATAGGCTTTTAGTGAGCAGGGCAGCATGCTGACCCACAAAGAACAGTTTGTCGTGTAGCATTCCAAACTGAACAAGAACTTTGCATTCCCTATTTTTGTATGGGCTCCGCGCACAAACAGGATAGGCTTTTAGTGAGCAGGGCAGCACGCTGACCCACAAAGAACAGTTTGTCGTGTAGCATTCCAAACTGAACGAGAACTTTGCATTCCCTATTTTTGTATGGGCTCCGCGGACAAACAGGATAGGCTTTTAGTGAGCAGGGCAGCACGCTGACCCACAAAGAACAGTTTGTTGTGTAGCATTCCAAACTGAACGAGAACTTTGCATTCCCTATTTTTGTATGGGCTCCGCGCACAAACAGGATAGGCTTTTAGTGAGCAGGGCAGCACGCTGACCCACAAAGAACAGTTTGTCGTGTAGCATTCCAAACTGAACGAGAACTTTGCATTCCCTATTTTTGTATGGGCTCCGCGGACAAACAGGATAGGCTTTTAGTGAGCAGGGCAGCACGCTGACCCACAAAGAACAGTTTGTTGTGTAGCATTCCAAACTGAACGAGAACTTTGCATTCCCTATTTTTGTATGGGCTCCGCGCACAAACAGGATAGGCTTTTAGTGAGCAGGCAAGCACGCTGACCCACTAAGAACAGTTTGTCGTATAGCTTTCCTAACTCAACAAGAACTTTGCATTCCCTATTTTTCAGGCTTACAACTGGGAATTTAGAAAAAAAATGAGGAAATTCCAAACTACAGAAGACATTGTAAAGTGTTTTTCAATTTGTAATGGCATTCATGTGAAGTAAAAAAACGAGGAAATCAGCGGATCCGAGGAAAAGTTGCATGCCTGATTTTGTATGGGCTCCGTGCGCTCACTAGAGAGGGCGCTTTTTCACCACTTTCGAGAGCCCCTTGGACGGGACACACTTCATGCGCGTACTGGTTGCGGTGCGCATACAGCTCGAACCAGGCACGACTAGTTTTATTCTGAATGTGCACCAAAACCCATAGCGTCTTTGCGTGAGCGTTACGCGTCTTCGGCAATGCGTTCGAATGTCTCTCCCAAGTGGTGTTCCCCAACTATCCCTTTCTTACCGTCGAGTGGGTAATTGTGTACAGAGCCCATAAAGAAAACAAAAAAAAAAAGGAACAATGCTCTCAGCTTCCAATATTATTTTGTAACAACCGAAATGGAAGTCAAAACCAATTTACATGTACCTGTACATGCCTTTTTGATGGACCGTAAGGGTCAGCTTACTGTCCTTTTGACAGACTGAGTCACTTACAAACTGAGTCACGAACTGACTGAGTCAACGAGTACCGAGATATTCAGGTTCAACTCGACTAGGTAAGCCTAGTCTTTTTTTATTTCAAATATGAAAATGAAAGTTAAGTTTTGTCAGGGACAAGTCTTGTGTAAATCTCATTGTGGTTGAGATGTCCTCATGAAGAAATAAATAATTGCAAAAAGAAAACTCATAAAATGTCACAGCCCACTAATACCACTGTGCTTCTAACGTGGTAATAATTTGGCGTGTTTTGAAACTTTGAGGGGTTTTTTTACATCATTTTAGCACAATGTTTACATTAACAATTTAAACAAAGTCTTCCCATACACTTTAGATGGTCTCATTTCAGAATATTTAAACGAAAAAGGGATGGAAATATGTCTTCGCTTTGGTAGTGAGCGTGCTCATTGGAAGTCATTGCAACCATCAACTGGTTACCTTCATCAAAATCCTTGTCAGTTTCTATAAAAAAAATAGTTCAAACATCCTTTCTTCGGATTGTTCAATGGCCACACGTCATAAGCTACCAAAATGTTCAGTCTTTATTTTTAATGTAAACAAACCCCGACAGTCGGTGTCTCGTAATAAAATGACGTGCTTCTTGGGAAGAAAAAGCAACAATCATAGTGAGTCGGTGATCAAGCCCATTACACATCAAGCCAAAACGTCTACTGCCATCTTTCTAATATAAGAACATTGCACAAGTGCCCACTGCAAGGACGACAAAGAGATGGCCCCATCACAGGTATAGCCCCTAAATGTGGCTCAATACCGGACATTCTCCGTATTGTGAGCCACACAGTGGTGATAGCAACGTGAAGAATAGTTGTTTTTTCTTTCACTTAATATTCACTGTGGGAGATACTTTAAAACCAAGGAAAATCAAAAGGTCAAAAGTACATGACCCACGATTGCCAGAAAAATACTGCAATCACTGATCTCTATATAAAGACTGGATAGCTAATAAAGAGCCGCACAATGTACGAATTTGACGCCATATTGGTGAGACCGGCTGGTGATCTACAAAGAACAAGTTGTCGTTTTTATAGACAGCATGATTTCTTTTGTAACGTCGCGGTTACTTGACTTATATTTTGACCACCATCACTGACCAAGGTTAACTACAATTTTTCTAACGTCGTGGTTACTAAAATGCCGCAAATATAACTTTTTCGGCGTTTTGAAGTAATAATCACTACGGAAATGTGTCCCTTTTAGAACATCATAATATGTGTACGTGACCAAAATGCGCGTCAACTGTTGATACAACGCGCGCGTATTTACGCGTAGAACGTTCGTATTATACGCGGCCATCTTCGTGAGACCGGGGGCGAATTGGTCAATATGCAAAGTCTACTGTGTGAATGTTGTATGCATATCTGCTATCCAGTCTTTATATAGAGATCAGTGACTGCAATCAGACTTTCTGCAAATTTCACCAGAAAATTACAGGCTAACTAGACGTGTACAGGAACGGAATTCAATTTTTCCTGGTAATTAACCAGGGGCAAATTTCACTGCGCTGCTAAGCACAAAAACTTGCTTAGCACAAAAAAAGTCTGGCTTATAAAGGCAGGTTACCAGCCAAAACTCCATGTGATGTACATTGCTCGTGATTAGTATTCAGCTGTTGTTTGCTTAGCATGAAAATCACATGGAGTTTTGGCAGGTAACCTGCTTTTATAAGTCAGACTTTTTTGTGCTAAGCAAATGTTTGTGCTTAGCAGCGCCGTGAAATTGGGCCCAGGTATGTATCTTCCGTAGTGAATATCAACTGAAAAAAACAGTCCCGATCTCGATTTCCTCAAAAACAATTTTTCCTCACGTTTTCTATCACCACTGTGTTGCTCCCAACATGGAGAAAGTCCAGTATTTGAGCCACACCTATGGGGCTCTCACAAGTCCATCACAAGTCCGATCAAAAGTAAATCACAAGTCTAGTCACAAGTAACAGAGACATTATATGAAGCAGGTACAAATACACCTAATGAAACCAAAGTGTTGCGTCCGACTGTTTTAATACAATCCATAAATATGGATACTTACACAAAATTGTTCTCAATATAAGTTTATTCCATGGGTACTTGTATAGATTCCACTACAAGTTCGGTAACAACCGAGAAGGTCAGGCACAAGTAAAAAGGGATGAACAATAGGCATGCCATTGTCGCAGTTTGAAAAACTTGTGATTTGACTTGTGACTGACTTGCGAGGACTTGTGATGAACTTAAGATGAATGCTTTTGAGAGACAACTGTTCCTGACGACACGAAGTAGCTGTACTTGTGTAGCATTTCAAGTTTTCTGCATCTTCAGATGCTCTGACATTTACAAACTTAAAATAACAAAATATCACCTTTCTCAATTAGCTGTATTTCTGTTTATCAAAAAAAAAGACGCTTCATTTGGTTTCCTTTCGATGCATGCATGTATTAATCAATTAGAAAAAAAAAATCTCTAGGAATCCCTCAGGATAAAACTACATTGCACCAGGCACTGCAGAGACTGTACATCAGAGTGAAATTACAAGTATCGTCTTTCTAGAAAGTGGCACGCCTTCTCGTAAAAGCAAAACGTGAAGCCCACAGTTCCGATGGCTTTGAGTGTACTCGGCCAGAGTCCTTTGTACATGCCCCTTATGCCTTCTTCCTTCACGGTGCACGCCACACAGTGCAGCATGCTGTTGTACCGCTGCACTTTGCCAAAGGATTTCCGAGCCTCTTCGAAGCCCTGGACTTGGAGGCGTTTTTTGACGAGGTCTAGAGGGTAGACTGCTGTTTTGGCACAGAGGCCAGATAAGGCACCGCAGGTGAAGGACTTCAAGGCCGCTGTATAGAACAAGTTGTGAACGATTAATTACCGATAGGATACAATTTTCTTGTTTTTCTCTTGGTTTACTATACACCCGAGGACAATGCTTTGTGTTTCCCTTTGTCCCTATAATATAACACTCTCCCATAGACTAAGCACACAAACCTACTACAGAGAACCATTTTGAACAAAAGACCCAACTCCCGAGGACTGAAAGGATCTGTTCTTCTCCCTTTGTGTGTCTATGTCCTCGGGGGGTTATGAAGAACACGTACACACACAAAAAGGGTCTTTTTGGGGGTAATTAAACCAGACGCAGAGTGTAGATGACTAGTTTTTTTACTCAATTCTAATGCCAAATAACCCTCAAATTTACGAAATCTGAATAAAGTGATTAGCAAAAAGAGCGCCCTCTGGCATCAAAAGTGAAAAGCACTCACTTGGTACATGGATGCCAGAGGTTTTCTCGGGCTGGTCCATGACAACCTCCCAGACTCTTTTGAAGAGTGCATAGAATCCAAACTGGAAGCCAGCGTGTGGGAAAACCTGCAGCATGGTCGGTAGTAGACCCTTGAAGAACGTCAACACCCCGGCTTCTCCGTACATCATACGCACTGCTTGAAGACTGGAATGGTACAACTGCATAATAAAACAGAGTCTCTTTTAAACAAAATGAATCTTTAGAAATCTGTATGACAACATTACCAATAGTTCAATCACCGTTGGAATCCCTCAGTCTCCTGAAGACAGGCAGAGCATACTGTCTGAAATGTTGAGTACCCTCTGACTCTTTTCAAAACCACACATACTTATTTCTTACACGTAAATAAGATTTTAAAAATTATTAAATTATCAAATAAATTTTATGAACGAGATGCTTAACTAAAAAATTTGTATTTAACCTATAACAATCTCTGAGCTGCGTTTTTTACTTACGTCGACCCCGCACTGATATTGTGCCACTCATTTCATTGATACGCACAACGATTCATTATTACGCGCGCGTATGATACGCGTGTATCTTATACGTTTTCAAAAAACCGTGCGTCGCGCCGGCGTCACGTCACACTTTGCTCCCAGCTACCATAAGAACAACACGTATTCTTCTGACGTTGAAACGCAATTCCTTTACTACATGTACTAGCTTGTACCTTTGAACGTGACCTCTTAACACCATATCCTCGGCTTTAATGAGCGGACGTCTTATCGTTTTAGGTGAGTTGATCTCTAATGAAAATTATACTCTTACAACCCAATTAAATACCCCCTTCCTTGAAATTTAATTTATGATATAACATCAACACGTAAAAGTTCTTACGGGGTAGGTCGTACAGTCTCGAGACGAAACCTACCCAAGGTCTAGCGAACTGTACCTGATGAGTCTCGCTTTTTAGACAAATTTCTGGTTTCTTGTCAAATTTACCAAAACAGACTGGTAAGAGCTTTTACATGCCGGCATTCCTTACTACTTATACTAACCTATAAACTACTTCACTTTCCGGTGTATGTTTTAATGATCCGTTCCTTACAATCCTTGAAATTTCCACGCTGCGTTTGTACGGCCTAACGTAAACTTCCTTTAGTATTCATGCTAGGCTACTAGCTGTGCCAATTTTCCTTCTAAAAAGTACCCTCCGAGCCATGCTGGTTAGTCTTCCCAACTTTGTTTTTTAACAATATTCTCCTAGCCATACTGGTTAGTTTTCCCCAATTTTCCTTCTAAAAAAATATCCTCCTAGCCATGCTGGTTAGTCTTCCCCAATTTTCCTTCTAAAAAATATCCTCCTAGCCATGCTGGTTAGTCTTTCCCATTTTTCCTTCTAAACAATATCCTCCTAACCATGCTGGTTAGTCTTCCCCAATTTTCCTTCTAAAAAATATCCTCCTAGCCATGCTGGTTAGTCTTCCCCAATTTTCCTTCTAAAAAAAATATCCTCCTAGCCATGCTGGTTAGTCTTCCCCATTTTTCTTTTTAAAAAATATCCTCCTAGCCATGCTGGTTAGTTTTCCCCAATGTTCCTTATAAAAAATATCCTCCTAGCCATGCTGATTAGTCTTCCCCAATTTCCTTTTAAAAAATTAAAACAAAATAATAATATAAAAAAAAAAAAAAAAAAAAAAAAAATCCTTCTAATGGAAGTTATAGTTATAGCTCTGATAATCATATAATACCTTCAACTAAAATAAAGAATTCAATTCCAGGCAAAAAAGATTTTCGTTCGTTCTGTCGTTTTACTTGTTGCCATCTTTGTGTCTGTAAACATTTGTATCCCCTCGTGCCGAGCTTGGCAATGATTGGATCTTTATAACTGGTCGTCAAGCTCATTTAAAGGCACTTTCCGAACGGTTTAAACCCCCTTTCTCCACGAGCATCGTCTGATCGTCTGACGTATCGTGAGGTACGCCTAGGGACAGCTATAGACCTTATGTTTGTAGCAATACGAAAACAATTGAAAGACAAGTCGACAGATTTGCACTGGCGTTCTTACGTAATTCTCGAGAGTCTGCGGGGCCGTTCCCTGTAATCCTTTTTCTCTTCTCCCTGCATTTTCCATTCTTATTTAACTCTTTCTTCTTTCTTTTCACGAACGTTATCTTATTTTGTGAACATCTTATTTCTTACACGTAAATAAGATTTTAAAAATTATTAAATTATCAAATAAATTTTATGAACGAGATGCTTAACTAAAAAATTTGTATTTAACCTATAACAATCTCTGAGCTGCGTTTTTTACTTACGTCGACCCCGCACTGATATTGTGCCACTCATTTCATTGATACGCACAACGATTCATTATTACGCGCGCGTATGATACGCGTGTATCTTATACGTTTTCAAAAAACCGTGCGTCGCGCCGGCGTCACGTCACACTTTGCTCCCAGCTACCATAAGAACAACACGTATTCTTCTGACGTTGAAACGCAATTCCTTTACTACATGTACTTGTACCTTTGAACGTGACCTCTTAACACCATATCCTCGGCTTTAATGAGCGGACGTCTTATCGTTTTAGGTGAGTTGATCTCTAATGAAAATTATACTCTTACAACCCAATTAAATACCCCCTTCCTTGAAATTTAAATTATGATATAACATCAACACGTAAAAGTTCTTACGGGGTAGGTCGTACAGTCTCGAGACGAAACCTACCCAAGGTCTAGCGAACTGTACCTGATGAGTCTCGCTTTTTAGACAAATTTCTGGTTTCTTGTCAAATTTACCAAAACAGACTGGTAAGAGCTTTTACATGCCGGCATTCCTTACTACTTATACTAACCTATAAACTACTTCACTTTCCGGTGTATGTTTTAATGATCCGTTCCTTACAATCCTTGAAATTTCCACGCTGCGTTTGTACGGCCTAACGTAAACTTCCTTTAGTATTCATGCTAGGCTACTAGCTGTGCCAATTTTCCTTCTAAAAAGTACCCTCCGAGCCATGCTGGTTAGTCTTCCCAACTTTGTTTTTTAACAATATTCTCCTAGCCATACTGGTTAGTTTTCCCCAATTTTCCTTCTAAAAAAATATCCTCCTAGCCATGCTGGTTAGTCTTCCCCAATTTTCCTTCTAAAAAATATCCTCCTAGCCATGCTGGTTAGTCTTTCCCATTTTTCCTTCTAAACAATATCCTCCTAACCATGCTGGTTAGTCTTCCCCAATTTTCCTTCTAAAAAATATCCTCCTAGCCATGCTGGTTAGTCTTCCCCAATTTTCCTCCAAAAAAAAATATCCTCCTAGCCATGCTGGTTAGTCTTCCCCATTTTTCTTTTAAAAAAATATCCTCCTAGCCATGCTGGTTAGTTTTCCCCAATGTTCCTTATAAAAAATATCCTCCTAGCCATGCTGATTAGTCTTCCCCAATTTCCTTTTAAAAAATTAAAACAAAATAATAATATAAAAAAATAAAAAAAAAATAAAAAAATCCTTCTAATGGAAGTTATACTTATAGCTCTGATAATCATATAATACCTTCAACTAAAATAAAGAATTCAATTCCAGGCAAAAAAGATTTTCGTTCGTTCTGTCGTTTTACTTGTTGCCATCTTTGTGTCTGTAAACATTTGTATCCCCTCGTGCCGAGCTTGGCAATGATTGGATCTTTATAACTGGTCGTCAAGCTCATTTAAAGGCACTTTCCGAACGGTTTAAACCCCCTTTCTCCACGAGCATCGTCTGATCGTCTGACGTATCGTGAGGTACGCCTAGGGACAGCTATAGACCTTATGTTTGTAGCAATACGAAAACAATTGAAAGACAAGTCGACAGATTTGCACTGGCGTTCTTACGTAATTCTCGAGAGTCTGCGGGGCCGTTCCCTGTAATCCTTTTTCTCTTCTCCCTGCATTTTCCATTCTTATTTAACTCTTTCTTCTTTCTTTTCACGAACGTTATCTTATTTTGTGAACATCTTATTTCTTACACGTAAATAAGATTTTAAAAATTATTAAATTATCAAATAAATTTTATGAACGAGATGCTTAACTAAAAAAATTGTATTTAACCTATAACAATCTCTGAGCTGCGTTTTTTACTTACGTCGACCCCGCACTGATATTGTGCCACTCATTTCATTGATACGCACAACGATTCATTATTACGCGCGCGTATGATACGCGTGTATCTTATACGTTTTCAAAAAACCGTGCGTCGCGCCGGCGTCACGTCACACTTTGCTCCCAGCTACCATAAGAACAACACGTATTCTTCTGACGTTGAAACGCAATTCCTTTACTACATGTACTTGTACCTTTGAACGTGACCTCTTAACACCATATCCTCGGCTTTAATGAGCGGACGTCTTATCGTTTTAGGTGAGTTGATCTCTAATGAAAATTATACTCTTACAACCCAATTAAATACCCCCTTCCTTGAAATTTAAATTATGATATAACATCAACACGTAAAAGTTCTTACGGGGTAGGTCGTACAGTCTCGAGACGAAACCTACCCAAGGTCTAGCGAACTGTACCTGATGAGTCTCGCTTTTTAGACAAATTTCTGGTTTCTTGTCAAATTTACCAAAACAGACTGGTAAGAGCTTTTACATGCCGGCATTCCTTACTACTTATACTAACCTATAAACTACTTCACTTTCCGGTGTATGTTTTAATGATCCGTTCCTTACAATCCTTGAAATTTCCACGCTGCGTTTGTACGGCCTAACGTAAACTTCCTTTAGTATTCATGCTAGGCTACTAGCTGTGCCAATTTTCCTTCTAAAAAGTACCCTCCGAGCCATGCTGGTTAGTCTTCCCAACTTTGTTTTTTAACAATATTCTCCTAGCCATACTGGTTAGTTTTCCCCAATTTTCCTTCTAAAAAATATCCTCCTAGCCATGCTGGTTAGTCTTCCCCAATTTTCCTTCTAAAAAATATCCTCCTAGCCATGCTGGTTAGTCTTTCCCATTTTTCCTTCTAAAAAATATCCTCCTAACCATGCTGGTTAGTCTTCCCCAATTTTCCTTCTAAAAAATATCCTCCTAGCCATGCTGGTTAGTCTTCCCCAATTTTCCTTCTAAAAAAAATATCCTCCTAGCCATGCTGGTTAGTCTTCCCCATTTTTCTTTTTAAAAAATATCCTCCTAGCCATGCTGGTTAGTTTTCCCCAATGTTCCTTATAAAAAATATCCTCCTAGCCATGCTGATTAGTCTTCCCCAATTTCCTTTTAAAAAATTAAAACAAAATAATAATATAAAAAAAAAAAATAAAAAAAAAAATAAAAAATCCTTCTAATGGAAGTTATACTTATAGCTCTGATAATCATATAATACTGTAACGGGCGCGAAATCACTGGTTCAAGTACTAGATGACTAGAGACTAGACAAGAATTCTGACTGGAGAGATCGTGTTCTTCTTCAAATAATAATAACGGTTTTATTATCTTCCAATACTGTTGGCACACACCGTGCCCGATGCGTATAATCTAATGTCTATGTGGATAACGATGAGGCGGAGCGCCAATGTGCATTGCAATCGAACGTTGAGTACGACGCGCTCCTTCTTCTATGTGAAGTTCCTCACCGGGCCAGAACCAGTCACGATCTGAACACCGAGCCCTGACTTGGCTCGTCTTTTATAGCGTTTGGGCGCGTACATAACGCAAGGAGCTAGCGCATCATAACAAAATGCCTCTTGCAATGCTCTGATTGGCCATAAACCACTGCGCCAAATATTATTCTTAATCATAATAATCATAGCGTCTTGACCTATAAAGCTTGAATTAAACTTGTACAAGTCATTTCATTTAACAGTTATTCTACCATTAGTTTATCATAGGCCCTATTATCAGTACACAGTCAACTGTATTGGCATTAATTCTTCTCATTGAAATACACGTTAGTAACTTTAAACTTATCTTCTTATCTTCCGTAAGTCCTATCAATTAAGTTTATGAAAGGAACCTGTATCTTCTCAGAGTGAAGAATAAAGTGTGCTAACTGGAAATTAATCATGACTTGCATTTTCGTTACATTCTCCCCAACTTAAGACACAAATGCGCCCTCGCATTTAACTACGAATGAACCAAATAAACGTTAACGAAAATGCATGTGTAATTAAACTACCTATGACTTGACTGCACCAGGCAGTCTTACAATGTTCTCAATAAAAGAATCATATTTGGTTCCTTATGCCAAGCTCACGGCTTAAAAAGTCCTGTCACTTTAAATTAGAATTGTCCGCCACACTGAAAGTAATTTATGCACCCCAAGATATTCCAACAGTCGTCCTCAGCAATGTCCAAAACGTTTACTTAATCTAAATAACTTAATCTCTATTTTTGGAAAAACCATTCTGATGTTTAAATCAGCAGCAGCATCACAGTTTTCAAACATCGTCTAGTTTCCGTAGTCTGTACAACTAACACGACAGTCATTATTGAATGCATGTACATGTACATTTATTATACACACCGTGCAGAACAATTTACAAATTTCGCACAAATATTTATCTTTGTCCTACATACATCAACGATACATGTCTTCTACAAAAACGAACTGTTCCTGCGTCTACCATACTGAACAGACACAGTTTCCGTCTGACGTTATTTTTTTTTTTACTTCAAACAAAACGGCAAAATTTCTTACCGCAGTTCTACTCGAGCCGTATACACTACACATGGTACACAGGCCGAGCTATAGGGCGCTGCCATTAGGCTATTCGCGCCTCGACTTTTGAGGGCGCTACACACATTATTAAAGAAACATGCGTTTCGGACGCATCACGTCCAAAAGCGGCAGGCTACTTCTATTAAAATTTAAACTCCCCAAATTTGTATTTCAAGACCCATTCTTCACTGTGTTCGTTTTTGTACCAACTTGTATCTTACCAAATCTTCTCTAATGATCACTCTGGAACCTCTGAGGTTGGCGGACCCTGGTACCGGCTAGATAAGATTGCTCCATCGATGAACTCTATGCTGAGGGTGGCTAACCCTGGTGCGCTGGATAGCCGGGCTAGATAGCCCCATCGATGAACTCTAAAGCTGAGGGTGGCTGACCCTGGTGCGCTGGATAGCCGGGCTAGATAGCCCCATCGCTGAACACTTGATTATCTTGTGCGGAATAACTCGATTGACTGAAATAGTTGAGGCTAACTTCCTGATGATGGTGACGACATGTCGATCCGCGCAGCTGCATTATTAGACTGGTAGACCCGGCATTGTATTTTACACCCCAAGCGACAAGGTGTGGTGGCTGACTTCAGATTACTCCTCAGTCGATAAAACCCAAAGGGTTCGGCGATGCAGGTACACCCCCCTGCTACACCTGGCTGGGGCAGTAGAGGGAGCTTAACCCCTCACTGGTGTTAAACTAATAACACCCCCCTCACCTAAGAAGTATAACTCTCCTGAGTTATAGTGAGCTTTACAGGTTACCGGATGTGCCTGTTCACTGGTGCTAATTTCGATATCTTTCTGGTTGGCACCTGCTTCGCTGACTTCTTCGTAGATTAGTTTCTTGGTTTTCTGCCAAAGGTTTATCTTGTCGTCCAGTCCTTCGCCGCTTTGTTACTTGTACTTTCGTCGAACTTCTTTTGTTTCTGTCTTGTTCTGCAGAGTCCATCCTGACTTCTTTTTCTTCCCGGCTACATTTCGTGTCTTGTTTATTGCTTGTTTCTTTCCAAAGCCATTTGACTTGCTTGCTTCCACAATATGGCTTGAGTCGGTTACTATGTACGACCTTTGGTTTTGTCTTCGGCCCTTTCTGAAGCCTGTAAGTGACATCACTCAGCCTCTTGGTAATCAGGTACGGGCCTTCCCAGTATCTCTGCAGTTTAGGACTTATCCCTTTCTTCTTCGTTGGGTTGTACAACCATACAACATCTCCTTTGTTGTAGCCACCTGCATTTGCTTTGTGGTCATAGCTTTTCTTTTGTTTTTCTGTCGCTACTTTCAGATGTTCTCTCGCATACCGTCGTGTGGTTTCCATGTGCTCGAGTAACTTCTCTGCGTTCTCTGTATGCTCACTGTACTTTTCTTCTAGGGGTCGCTCAATTAGCAAGTCCGCAGGTAATTTCCCTCGATCTGAAACTTGCAGAGGACCCATCACATCAATGGCTATTCTTTCCATTGGTATGCCGACATTGTACTTCTTCATAAGGCTGCGACGGTGATTCAGCGGCTGTTTGCGAGTTGCGCAGATATCGCAACTTTTGCAAAACTTGCTAATGTCACTTCGCCACTCGTACCAGTAGAACCTTTTCTGAACTCTGTCAGACGTCTTAGTCCGTCCCAAGTGTCCGGACGTTGGTTCACAGTGAAGAAGTCTCATCAAGTCTTCACGCATATTCGAAGGAAGGATTAATTGCCACGTTATTGTATCACCTACAGCTGATTCCCATCGTCTATACAGCACTCCATCACGTACTTCTAGACGCTCCCATTGCGTCCAATATGATTTAACTACTCTGCCCTCGGGAGAGACTTCTGCCCAGTCTGGTCGCTCTTCTCTTGACTCTTTCCATCGGAGTATCTGCCCGATGTCTCTGTCATCCAGTTGCGACCCTCTCAAGTCCTTGGCTGTCCATCCGAGGTCTCCTGACCTCCAGCCCTCTTCAGACTTTTCCTCTGGGGTTTCTTCTCCGGCCTCGGTAGTTCCAATCACGGAACAGTACGTTATTGGTACATCTTGCGCCTCAGTATTTGCGTTGGGGTCAGTGCTTACATCTTGTATGTCTTCGTTTTTATCAACTTTATTTGTGCACACGGGTTGGGCTGAGCAACCATGCACTTCATCATCATTGCCATTGCATGGTGATTTTTCTTTGTCGATACACTTTTCTTTGTGGCTCGTCACTTCTTCTTTCTCTTTGCAATTAAGCAAGACATCATTTGGTTCTAAGTTAATGATGGCTGTCGGCTTCGTTGTGATGACATGATCATGCATTTCATGGTCATTGTGCTCAATTCTTTCGCACTGTTGACATTCGTCACATGGCCGGCGAGATAAGCCTTTGTACAGTTTTCCCCGTAGCAATACCTCTCCACCTGGTGGAATGTTCACAGTATTGTCTGCAGTGATGCGGCATGATGATGCTGATGCCCGTGCAGTGGCTGTGCACGCTATGGGTATGTCGTGCAGTTTCATTTCTGCCTTACCCAAATCTAGATTACAGTTGTATTTCATCATGAAATCATAGCCCAGGATGCCGTCTATGTCGATCTCAGCCACCCATACATCATGTTGTACCTGAGGGCTCTGCTTGCCGATTTTAAGTTGAAAATTCCCACGCCCAAGGGAAAGTAGGGGCTTGCCATCTGCTGTTACCATGGTGATTTCTTTATTCTCTAGTCGTGGTCGCGTTGATTCTGGTATGGCGTAGTAAATCTCTGGCCTCACTATCGTTATGTTGGCCCCTGTATCTACCAGAAAATTCACACCAACCCCTTCTAGATGTCCGGCCACATACATGCCACATGCCCCTACTGTCGATCTGATGCGTGGCTTTATTGTTGTTGTTGTTGGGTCTGTTGGCCTGGGCCTGGGTGCTGTAGTCGATCTTCGGCCCACAAGCTCGACTGTCCGCCGTTTTCCTGAAGGGAGCTTGTATCATTTCTCCATGAACCGGCTTTTGGGCATTCTCGTCGGAAATGGCCGGTCTCGTGGCAGTTCCAACACTCCACGGTGCCTTTGTCTCCCTGACGAGCCCATCTTCGTTGTGTTGATGATCTGGGGTTAAACTTTTGGCCATTATCCATTTTCCCTTCCCCATTTAGTTGTTTCTGTAGATTGTTGAACCCTTCGGCAATAGCATTACCGATTGTAGAGGTAAATGCAGCCAGCTGTCGTTCCAGGGGTTGTGCGGCTGTTGTATCTGCTGTGTCAGAGGATATCACTCTGGCAGCCGGTGCTGACCGTCTTATTTGGCCCCGTTGTCTCTCTGCCGTATGAAATGCCTCAAGCTCAATGGCAACTCTCACAGCATCATCAATGTTGATCGGCCTGGACTGAAACACTCGCCAACGGATGTCAGCATCATCTAGAGCATCCATGAAATGCTCTCTCGCTAGTGTTTCTTGTAGCTCGTAGGGTGCCGTTGGGTATGCCCGTCGTGTCAACCGCCTTATGCTCTGGGCCAACTCGGGAAGTTTCTCATCTCGCCCTCTCGTTCGGTTCTTTAATTGAACACGAAACATCTCCGTCTGGTTGTCAGGGCTAAATCGTCGACCGAGTGCCGTGACGAGGGCGTTATAATCTCGTCGTCTAGTGACATCTAAGTCACCCAGCACGGCCTGTGCTGCGCCCCGTAGATTAGCGGCCAGGTACATCGCCTTCTCCCGTGCACTCCACCCGTTGAGCTCAGCCAATAGCTCAAACTGCACAAGGTAGTCTTCCCAGGGGCTCATACCATCATACGTCGCTGGCCGAACTCTCGGCTTATTGCCAGACAGGGCTGACATGTTGTTCTGTGTCGATCTCTGTTGTTCCATGTTGTACGGTGACGGTTCTTGTCGTTCATTATCGGCAGTGCCCATTGCCGCAAGTTGCCGCCTCAACCTCTCGTTTTCTTCCTTCATCAGGTTGATTTCTCGTCGTTCACGTTGAAATGAACCGTCACCATCACCGCCCAATGCCGGTGAACTATGGATGGTGTCATCTTCTGGCGTACTTGAACGGCCCGCCCCGGCGGTGGGTCCGAACTGGATTTCTTGATCAGAAGTATTCATCTTCTTTTGTCTTTCTGGTAGCGTGTACAATACCTCCGTCGAAGTCCGGTCACCGCTGCCACCAAATGTAACGGGCGCGAAATCACTGGTTCAAGTACTAGATGACTAGAGACTAGACAAGAATTCTGACTGGAGAGATCGTGTTCTTCTTCAAATAATAATAACGGTTTTATTATCTTCCAATACTGTTGGCACACACCGTGCCCGATGCGTATAATCTAATGTCTATGTGGATAACGATGAGGCGGAGCGCCAATGTGCAAATATCCTCCTAGCCATGCTGGTTAGTCTTCCCCATTTTTCTTTTTAAAAAATATCCTCCTAGCCATGCTGGTTAGTTTTCCCCAATGTTCCTTATAAAAAATATCCTCCTAGCCATGCTGATTAGTCTTCCCCAATTTCCTTTTAAAAAATTAAAACAAAATAATAATATAAAAAAAAAAAATAAAAAAAAAATAAAAAAATCCTTCTAATGGAAGTTATACTTATAGCTCTGATAATCATATAATACTGTAACGGGCGCGAAATCACTGGTTCAAGTACTAGATGACTAGAGACTAGACAAGAATTCTGACTGGAGAGATCGTGTTCTTCTTCAAATAATAATAACGGTTTTATTATCTTCCAATACTGTTGGCACACACCGTGCCCGATGCGTATAATCTAATGTCTATGTGGATAACGATGAGGCGGAGCGCCAATGTGCATTGCAATCGAACGTTGAGTACGACGCGCTCCTTCTTCTATGTGAAGTTCCTCACCGGGCCAGAACCAGTCACGATCTGAACACCGAGCCCTGACTTGGCTCGTCTTTTATAGCGTTTGGGCGCGTACATAACGCAAGGAGCTAGCGCATCATAACAAAATGCCTCTTGCAATGCTCTGATTGGCCATAAACCACTGCGCCAAATATTATTCTTAATCATAATAATCATAGCGTCTTGACCTATAAAGCTTGAATTAAACTTGTACAAGTCATTTCATTTAACAGTTATTCTACCATTAGTTTATCATAGGCCCTATTATCAGTACACAGTCAACTGTATTGGCATTAATTCTTCTCATTGAAATACACGTTAGTAACTTTAAACTTATCTTCTTATCTTCCGTAAGTCCTATCAATTAAGTTTATGAAAGGAACCTGTATCTTCTCAGAGTGAAGAATAAAGTGTGCTAACTGGAAATTAATCATGACTTGCATTTTCGTTACAATACCTTCAACTAAAATAAAGAATTCAATTCCAGGCAAAAAAGATTTTCGTTCGTTCTGTCGTTTTACTTGTTGCCATCTTTGTGTCTGTAAACATTTGTATCCCCTCGTGCCGAGCTTGGCAATGATTGGATCTTTATAACTGGTCGTCAAGCTCATTTAAAGGTAGAGTCCATCATTTGTAATTTGTGCATTTTGTTCGTTTGAAGCAACAAAAGAGTTCAAAATCTAATGAAGGATACTGAGCATCTAACCTGATGAAGTTTCAACTAAGCTTCAGCTGTACATTCCGAGAAAAACAGCATTCTAAGATCTCAATTTCAAATCAAAAGTTGCTGAATCATGTTTTGAATTGTTTTGAATTGCAACTATACGCGACGTCGCGCACTGATCCGACGAATTATAACAACCGCGCGCGCGTGTGCGTCGTTCGAATACTTGTGCGCGCTGCGCTGAATAACTAAACGAATTACTAATTTAAATTTTCCTACGGTGCTTCTTAAGAATCACCGTTGGAAATGCCTTCTTTCGTTGATTACTTCAAAATGACAGCTTCCCAGAAAGAATAATTTCACAGGGAGTTTAGTCTCCTTACTATCTTTCAACCAAGTTAGTTTTTCAACAATAATTACGCCAGTTACTTTTCGGATGGCTGCAAATGATGGACTCTACCTTTAAAGGCACTTTCCGAACGGTTTAAACCCCCTTTCTCCACGAGGATCGTCTGATCGTCTGACGTATCGTGAGGTACGCCCACTGATCTCTATATAAAGACTGGATAGCTAATACAGAGCCGCACAATGTACGAATTTGACGCCATATTGGTGAGACCGGCTGGTGATCTACAAAGGACATGTTGCCGTTTTTATAGACAGCATGATTTCTTTTGTAACGTCGCGGTTCACTTGACTTATATTTTGACGACCATCACTGATCAAGGTTAACTACAATTTTTCTAACGTCGTGGTTACTAAAATGCCGCAAATATAACTTTTTCGGCGTTTTGAAATAATAATCACTACGGAAATGTGTCCCTTTTAGAACATCATAATATGTGTACGTGACCAAAATGCGCGTCAACTGTTGATACAACGCGCGCGTATTTACGCGTAGAACGTTCGTATTATACGCGGCCATCTTCGTGAGACCGGGGGCGAATTGGTCAATGTGCGAAGTCTACTGTGTGAATGTTGTATGCATATCCGCTATCCAGTCTTTATATAGAGATCAGTGGGTACGCCTAGGGACAGCTATAGACCTTATGTTTGTAGCAATACGAAAACAATTGAAAGACAAGTCGACAGATTTGCACTGGCGTTCTTACGTAATTCTCGAGAGTCTGCGGGGCCGTTCCCTGTAATCCTTTTTCTCTTCTCCCTGCATTTTCCATTCTTATTTAACTCTTTCTTCTTTCTTTTCACGAACGTTATCTTATTTTGTGAACATCTTATTTCTTACACGTAAATAAGATTTTAAAAATTATTAAATTATCAAATAAATTTTATGAACGAGATGCTTAACTAAAAAATTTGTATTTAACCTATATTCATAAATACCTCAGACAGTTTAGCCATTCCTATTGGTCGAGAGCCCGTCACGTGGCCGGTATTAAACGGATGATAAAGACATGGCTAGCTGGTCTTAAACACTTTTCCAGTGTCACAATAAAATGTGGACTCCTAAAAATCCAGTGCCTCTTATCGTTTCATTGGTTGAACGTTCACAATCCTCACGTAGGCATGCGCAACACTACCAGGGAGTTAGAATTTTATAGTTCTAAATTCAAAACGCAACGCGCCAGGTGCGTTCTGCGCGACATCGCGTAGAACACGATACGCGCGCGTCAATCTCCATAAAAGGGTTGTTTTCATCTTACTCGCCAGCTGAACACTCCATTATTTTGCAGGAGGGATGTTTCAAAAAGCATAAAGTGAATTTGTTGAACAAAATCGGGATGTTTTGAACGAATTATATGATTTTTTTTTACCGAAAAGGTATTTATGAATGGGAATAAATATGTACTCCGTCGGTATTTATCACTCTGTTTAATACCACTTAGAGTCTGGGTGCTGATAATTACCCTCGCCTCCGGCTCGGGTAATTATCAGCACCCAGACTCTAAGTGGTATTAAACAGAGTGATAAAAACCTCCGGAGCACACATTTATTCCCTTAACAATCTCTGAGCTGCGTTTTTTACTTACGTCGACCCCGCACTGATATTGTGCCACTCATTTCATTGATACGCACAACGATTCATTATTACGCGCGCGTATGATACGCGTGTATCTTATACGTTTTCAAAAAACCGTGCGTCGCGCCGGCGTCACGTCACACTTTGCTCCCAGCTACCATAAGAACAACACGTATTCTTCTGACGTTGAAACGCAATTCCTTTACTACATGTACTAGCTTGTACCTTTGAACGTGACCTCTTAACACCATATCCTCGGCTTTAATGAGCGGACGTCTTATCGTTTTAGGTGAGTTGATCTCTAATGAAAATTATACTCTTACAACCCAATTAAATACCCCCTTCCTTGAAATTTAATTTATGATATAACATCAACACGTAAAAGTTCTTACGGGGTAGGTCGTACAGTCTCGAGACGAAACCTACCCAAGGTCTAGCGAACTGTACCTGATGAGTCTCGCTTTTTAGACAAATTTCTGGTTTCTTGTCAAATTTACCAAAACAGACTGGTAAGAGCTTTTACATGCCGGCATTCCTTACTACTTATACTAACCTATAAACTACTTCACTTTCCGGTGTATGTTTTAATGATCCGTTCCTTACAATCCTTGAAATTTCCACGCTGCGTTTGTACGGCCTAACGTAAACTTCCTTTAGTATTCATGCTAGGCTACTAGCTGTGCCAATTTTCCTTCTAAAAAGTACCCTCCGAGCCATGCTGGTTAGTCTTCCCAACTTTGTTTTTTAACAATATTCTCCTAGCCATACTGGTTAGTTTTCCCCAATTTTCCTTCTAAAAAATATCCTCCTAGCCATGCTGGTTAGTCTTCCCCAATTTTCCTTCTAAAAAATATCCTCCTAGCCATGCTGGTTAGTCTTTCCCATTTTTCCTTCTAAAAAATATCCTCCTAACCATGCTGGTTAGTCTTCCCCAATTTTCCTTCTAAAAAATATCCTCCTAGCCATGCTGGTTAGTCTTCCCCAATTTTCCTTCTAAAAAAAATATCCTCCTAGCCATGCTGGTTAGTCTTCCCCATTTTTCTTTTTAAAAAATATCCTCCTAGCCATGCTGGTTAGTTTTCCCCAATGTTCCTTATAAAAAATATCCTCCTAGCCATGCTGATTAGTCTTCCCCAATTTCCTTTTAAAAAATTAAAACAAAAAATAATATAAAAAAAAAAAAAAAAAAAATCCTTCTAATGGAAGTTATACTTATAGCTCTGATAATCATATAATACCTTCAACTAAAATAAAGAATTCAATTCCAGGCAAAAAAGATTTTCGTTCGTTCTGTCGTTTTACTTGTTGCCATCTTTGTGTCTGTAAACATTTGTATCCCCTCGTGCCGAGCTTGGCAATGATTGGATCTTTATAACTGGTCGTCAAGCTCATTTAAAGGCACTTTCCGAACGGTTTAAACCCCCTTTCTCCACGAGGATCGTCTGATCGTCTGACGTATCGTGAGGTACGCCTAGGGACAGCTATAGACCTTATGTTTGTAGCAATACGAAAAAAAAAAAAAAAAAAAGATTGTTTTGGAGGAGCGCTTGAACTTCCTCCTGTAAGAAAAATTTCACTAAACAATCCATTTTCCAAAGTAAACAAAGTGAAAGCGCAATGCGCGTTTACCCGTCTGACAGTAAACGCGCCGCCATTGTTCGGCCGCGCATTCGTGCACAAACACGGCGCGATGTCCTATCCAGTCTGTGTATATGGAGATCAATGCGGGTAACCCATGCGACAGTCTACTACGCATGCGTAATTACAATGTGCGTGAATCCTCGCGCGCGCGCGCGAGGATTGCGCGCGTCTGGTAAACAGCAAGAATAACATCTGGCACGTGATGGTGAATTGACCAGTGAACGTTCGGCTCTCGATCATGAATATGTATGAGGTATAGTAATAATTAATGCGCGGAGCGGAGGATATTGATTACCTATAGAGGGCGCTATACAATAATTGATTCTCATCCAACAGCTGCAGCGGGAGCGGAGAACTAAAACAAGGACGGAAACAACGATGAAAAGATGAAAATACTGCGGGTAATGTAGTCGATCGACGGTACCATATAGAATAGTAAGTAAGGAACCGTCATAACTTACTTGAACCCTAATTATCTCCTTGGATGATCTGTTGCAACCTGACGCCACTAACGGCCACTTCGTGCAGTTCACGGTTGTGTACAAAGTTTATGGAGAGTCAAGAATCCTACCTACATGTACTCCTAGAACTATGAGTATGACATGAGGCTCCACGTAGTGGAGCCTCATAGATCAAGAAGCCCGCAAAATTGCCTGCAGCACAAAACACTAATAAAGTACAAAAACGTCCATCAAAATGGAGACATTTCACACAGAACCGCTGCACAGTTTGCCCCTATCATGCCTATACTCCGTACTTTATCTCTTGACATACTCGCGTATCATGCGCAGAACTAACATAGGTGGATTCTGTCGGTTTTTAGGCCAAAATGATGAAAAATATGCCCTTTCCGCACTGAGCCAACCTGACACTTGAAACGTGCACGCATATGATCGAGCGATGATTTTCGGTTCGCTCGGAGCGCGCCGCGGGGGGTACGGTACAAGCGAAATGATAGTATGTGCATGCGTACAAGTGCATGTACCGTATCCCCCTACATGTACATGTAGCATAGAGTGTTTATAGCTCATGATCATGAGCTCTTGACTTAGGCCCATAAATGTGGCCAATTTACTGGACTACCTCCGTAAATAAAGGCCACTCTTGGAACATGTACAAAAACATGTAGAACTTTGTCAAATTTTGATTTTCACATTTAGGCTTAGGCTAGTTTGCATTTGTAGTTAATTTTTGCTTTACTCACCCTCTTTAAAGGCTAATCAGAAAGTGCTGCCTTTTTCAGATGTCTATTTTTTGTGAAATTTCATGTTGAAATATTGATACGCGAACGTGTGCAAACGAATCTGGAAATTTCACGAAAAATAGAAATCTGAAAAAGGCAGCACTTTCTGATTAGCCTATAAAAGAGGGTGAGTATGCTTCTAAAGCAAAAATAAACTACAAACTAAGCCTAAATGTGAAAATCAAAGTTTGACAAAGTTCTACATGTACATGTTTTTGTCCATCGCCTTTTCTAATTTTGACATAAATAAATGTATCATTATGATGTCAATAATTTACCTGCATAATGATAAACTTGACCTGCCAGTGCCACAAGCATAATGAGGAATCAATACCCCCCACCTTTGACAGGGCCTTACACAACACTATCGCTGCAATATCACATTTTTTACTAATTGAAAAATAATATTGTATCATAGAAATATTCTCTCTGTTTTGTGTTACAAACCAGGCATACAGTCATGACAGTGGTGTTTTGTGTAATGTTTGGCCTACTAAAATAAGAATAGGAAGAGTAAAGAAAACCCCATCATGCATGTCATGAGTTAAAGGTATAGTCCATCATTTGTAATTTGTGCATTTTGTTCATTTGAAGCAACAAGCATACTCAAAATCTCAAAGGGTGCTGAACAACTAGCCTGATGAAGTTTCAGCTCAGCTTCAGCTGTATATTCCGAGAAAAACAGCATTCTAGGATCTCGATTTCATATCAAAAGTTGTTGAACCATGTTTTGAATTGAGCCTGAATTCAGCGTTCAAGACACATTCTCTCAGCCGAATGCAGCTATGCGATGTCGCGCACCGATCCGACGAATTATAGCAACTGCGCGCGTGTGCATAGTGCCAACGCTTGCGCGCGCTTCGCCGAATATAAAAAAAAACAACTACTAACGGCAATTTCCAACAGTGTGTCTTAAGACGCACCATTGGAAAGGCCTTCTTTCGTTAATATTTCTTCAAAATGACAGCTTGCCAGAAAGAATAATTGCACAGGGAGTTTAGTCCCCTTACTATCTTTCAACCAAGTGTGTTTTTCAGCAATAATTACGTCGGTTACTTTTTGGATAGCTGCAAATGATGGACTGTAGCTTTAAATCATGATGTACACCAATGGATGTCTCCCACACTGCAAACTGTGTAAAAGAGATTTCATTTTTCTATTTTTGCATTTTACCAATTGCATGAATACAGGTTCTAGATCATGACGGTGGATAAGATCCCACCTGGCCCGGGACAAGCTTGTTGTTCCCTGAGCAAGAAGAGAGTCGGCATACTGGTAGCGGTATGTTGCGTGGCTATCCTATCAACCTACATGTATTCACTCAACTGCTGCAAAAGCAGAACAGAAGCACCTCTGAAACTGAAGACATCGAACAGTCCGTCGTTCCACAAAATGCCAATCTTCGCCAAGATCAAATCAAACACAAGAATGCCAGAACCTTCAGTGAATGCCACACAATCTGAGGGCGTTGCTGCTGTGAAACAGACGGTATTCGTTCATCAACTCCTTCAACCTCAAAACCCTTCACCGACAAATCAAGATGATCTGTCCTCTTTGTCCTCGTGGTCAAGTGTTTACGACGAGGCGGACGATGATTTGGACTTGGTGCCAGAGAGGGCAGCCTTCAAACCGCAAGGTAAATGGAAACGACGGCTTCCGAAGGTCATCATTATTGGAATCAAGAAAGGAGGAACGCGAGCACTGCTGAATTTCCTTAAAGCGCACCCCCAAGTAACTGTTAGCGGGAAGGAGGTGCATTTCTTCGATCGTTTCTATGAAAGGGGCTTAGAGTGGTACAGGTAAGCCAGAGTTCTAAATAAAAGTCATCACAAGTTTTCACACACATCATCATAAGGAGTGGTGGGAAAAATCAGAGATTTCAAAATCCGGTTGTCCTAATTTTTTTTTTCAAACCGAGTAACGGTTATCTGATTTCTCGGGAAGCTCCCAAAAAAGTGAGGAGTGAGGTGCTGCATGCAATGCCCTCCGTGTTGATTGGGTATAGTTTGCAGGATTCAATGAGCACTGGGCCTTTCCAAAAACACTCCAGAAAATGGATGAGATCTCTCTGATCAGTTGAATGGGCAGGCTATTCATGAAACAAGAGGACCGCTAACGAGTGAATGTTGTTACAATTAGAGACCATGGAGCTGACGGATGTTCCCATTGTTTTCTTTATATTTCAATAGCTTTTGTCACACAAAAAACAGGCGGCTTAAGGTTGATTTCGAAAATCCGGTTTTCAAAATCCACACCGAATAGTGGAATTCACACCGAATTGTTGACAATTCTGATTTTAATCCCACCACTATTCATAAGTCACGACAAGTCCATCACAAGCTGGGGTGTAATGATGTATTGTAGTATTATTGTGATATATGAGAACGCAGCATCGCAAAACAAAAAATGTGGTATTCTTGAAAATAACAAACCAAATGCAGGGATCAGTTTGACAGAGCCGTTAAGGACAAAGGATAATAATTTTTTAAAACAGCAGGTTAACTGAAACATGACTGGTTTAACATTGCTTATGACTGCTTCGTGATATATTTTACATCAGCACATGAAAGTGCCTAGCAGGGTTTTTTACTTACTAGCAAAACTACCTTAGAATTACTGATGCTATTTTTCAGGAGGGCGATGCCCTACTCGTATGAAAATCAACTGACCGTGGAGAAAACGCCCAGCTACTTTGTGACGCCGCAAGTCCCAAAGCTCATCTATCGCATGTCACAAGACGTAAAATTCCTACTGGTTGTGCGGGACCCTGTGGCACGGGCCATCTCCGACCACGCCCAGTCCCTCCAAAAGGGTAAGACCACGCCCTTTGAGGAGAAAGCCATGCTCGACCCGAGAAAATGCAGCGTGGACGAGAGTTGGAGCGCAATAGGCATCGGGCTGTACTCAGTGCATCTGACGAGATGGCTGAAGTATTTCCCCCTCGACCAGTTCTTGTTTGTCAGCGGGAAAAACCTTGTGGCCAATCCCGGCGAGGAGATGGGCAAAGTGCAAGACTTCCTACACATCAGCAGGACGCTGACAGAGAAGTCGTTTGTCTTCAACGAGACGAAGGGCTTTCCCTGCCTTAGAACGGACGAGAATGGGGAGGTGAGATGTCTTGGCAAAACCAAAGGCCGCCCTCATAATCCTGTGGATCCTCGTGTCCGGGCCTGTCTGGCCGAGTTCTATCGACCGTATAATGAACAGTTTTACAACATGACGGGCATCAATTTTCATTGGGAGGAATGAGGGACTTGGAGTCTAAATTCTTAAGACTCTCAAATTTTTCAGGGGGCCGGGAATTGTCAATCCATAACTTGCCACCACGGGTATTCAAGTATCAATCTTCTCATGTATATATCCTTCTCAGGTCTTAATTATTCCAAAAAAATTGTCATATTGACGAATGGCATTCATTTTTGTTTGTTCAGTGTTGGACAATTTGCTGCAATCTACACAGAATGAATGATTAATGGGTTTTAAAATTATAAATAAGCACATGGCAAAAAATACTTATGAGTGATCAGACCACCGCAAATGTGAAGTACATGTATACTTAATTTGTATCTGACAATCCATGTACAGGACCGTAGTAATATTTCTGTCTTTATAGATACACATGTACACTATAGTTACTTGCAATGCTCAAATAAAGTTGTGTCAGTGATATTTATAATGGAGAGTATAAATTATTATGTATGTATGTAAATTTCTGTCATTCAGCACTATCTGTCGCACATAATTCTGTGATGTAACAAAATCAGGTGTCATGTATATATTCTCTGTGAAAAGTTTGTATTCTCTGTGAAAAGATATAGAGCTCTGTCGGCTTTTCCTTGATGAATCTGTTATTATGTTTCCGATTAAAGTTTACATTGCAACTGGCAATGTGCATGCAGATGTAGATATATATGAGAAAGAAATAGTGCAGATATTCTGCACTACATATGCACATACAGGGTATCTCTACGTAGACATAAGTATTCTTCATAGTCAACATCAGATATTTATATACTATGAAGATGTTTGTATAGTATTATTATTTTTTTGTGCTGGTGTAATATTCTGACCAGTACTTCATGTTTCTGTCCAAAAAGAATTATTTTTTCGTAAACTTGTCATAACTCTATTCGAAGAGCAAGATTTAATGTTGATTAAGAACACTTGTTCTGGAACTCAGTAATCTGGAATTAAGTCATTAAAGGTAGAATGGACCATTTGCAGCTATCCAAAAAGTAACTGACCAAATTATTGTTAAAAAACTTACTTGGTTTAAAGATAGTAATGACACTAAACTCCCTGCAAAATG
Organism: Patiria miniata; assembly: GCF_015706575.1. Taxonomy (NCBI): domain Eukaryota; kingdom Metazoa; phylum Echinodermata; class Asteroidea; order Valvatida; family Asterinidae; genus Patiria; species Patiria miniata. The sequence continues at coordinate 37,419,503 of NW_024037069.1, read as the reverse complement.
ATTCCTTCGGACATGCTGTTGTTGTGAAGAAAACAAAAATGTTTCAAGTGACACATTTTTGGAAATTTCCGGTAGTAGTTGTTCAAATCCTTGGATGGGTGCTAGAAGCGTTGACACGAAGCACACACATGCACGGTTGCTATTATTCGTCAGTTCAGTGCGTGACATCGCGTAGCTGCAATCGGCTGAATGAGAACGTGTTCCGGATGCTGATTTCGGGCGCAATTTGAGATCCTAGAATATTTTCTCGGAATATACAGCATGCAGAGAGCTCAAAGTTCATCAGGATAGTCGTTAAGCATCCGTCTTTAGATTTTGAGCACTTTTGTTGGTTCAAACAAAATAAATACACAAATTGCAAATGGTCTATTCTACCTTTAAGCCAAAACCACCAGCCATTAACTTATAAACGTCTGTGGAACTTACTTCCTCTTATTTCCTCTTAATTGAGGTGTAAATTTGTACTGACTCCAGATGTACTTGTATCATGTATAGTACGAATAAAGAATGTTTTACAATATTTCATGGGAAACATCTTGTGTAGTATTTCAGAAACGATCTCAGAACTTGGTGTTTTGAACATCAGGATATGCTTTTAGTGAGCAGGGCTGCACGCTGACCCACTAAGAACAGTTTGTTGTGTAGCATTCCAAACTGAATGAGAACTTTGCATTCCCTATTTTTCAGGCTTGCAACTGGGAATTTAGAAAAAAAATGAGGAAATTCCAAACTACAGAAGACATTGGACAGTGTTTTTCTATTTGTAATGGTATTCATGTGAAGTAAAAAAACGAGGAAATCAGCTGTCACAAAGTGTGATTTATATTTTTAAATAATGTTTCAATTTTTGTATTTATCATTGTGTTTATTAATGTAATTAATTATGGGATTTTCACTTATACATTTATTTTAGCACAAGTTAATTTAATTCTCCCCCATCCAGAATTGAGGCTACCCAGAGTGTACAGCAGAGCTAAATCTTTCTTATGCAAATGACAGTATGCAAATTAATGCCATGGTTGAATAATTTTGTTAGGACTTGGATGCCATGTGCATTCCCCAGGGCACTGCTATTCTAGACTTCGCTGTGTGCAGTCCTGTGTGAGTACATGTACATGTACATGTACATGTATATACAGTGGTACTGTGTGTACCAGGGCGTGGCCCATGATTTAAAAAGCCAGTTTATCCTGCAAACTGTAAGTTTTATTTCATCCTGCTTTATACAATATAATTCAGTAATAGAAGTGCATAACACAGAAATTATGAATATTTTGGGAGAATTGTGATAGTCCAGAAATGGTGCATTTTGAAGTTAATCTTTAGAGATTGATGTATGGAATTGCCTTTGGTAATCAAGTTTATTTTCATTAAAATTAATATAGTTGATGAAGTAAGATAAATTGTAAGAATTTTTGAAGATTTTGAATGCCATTTTCATTCCAGAAATTTAGCTTGAGCATGGAGCGAATGTAAATTTGATCATAAGTCGGTAGGCACTCTAATTTTCACTGTGAATTATGTTTAACCTTTTTTTAAAGGGCTTTTCCCTGTGGGAATAGTGAATTCCTAGGTTCTTGGTGAACCAGATAGCTTGTTCTGTGTGAACAACAGTAAGTCAACTCCCAAGACTAGCTCACGGTCTACCGAGAGAGTCAGGAGGAAGATTCGGAACCGAGTCCTGTGTGGGCCAGGCATCGAGCCAGATTCCAAGGCCCGGAGAGGTCACCCAAGTTCCCCAAGCCCGGAGTTCATCCGCCTTAGTGGGATCGTCAAAGCGCCGGAGGGATGTTGTGTGTGTGACTGGTGCTCCAAATCGACCACCCGTGTCACAAGTGAGCTTTGAACACAGCAAGTCCTTCAAAAGGTTTTGAACAGTGACTGTTTAGGGGGGTGATTGCATTTGTTTTGGGGTATTGGAAACGGCCGTATAACACATAATACAGGATCCTTATAATGCCATGATATAGTTGAGTATCCGTCACTCAAAATATAAGTAATTCATATAGTGGCATAATTCAATTGAAATAATTTGTACATAGTAAATTTCCGTTTGTTTAATATATTTATTTGTCGTAATTAAATAGTATTTTGTCTTGATCATACACATTTTGCCGTCCGGAGTTTGATTTTCTGTCCTGCTGATTTGTACAAATATATCCACTACTGTCCTCCATGGGAAAAACAGACCCATGGTGTGACATCAGCGGATCCGAGGAAAAGTTGCATGCCTGATTTTTGTATGGGCTCCGTGCGCTCACTAGAGAGGGCGCTTTTTCACCACTTTCGAGAGCCCCTTGGACGGGACACACAGCATGCACGTACTGGTTGCGGTGCGCATACAGCTCGAAGCAGGCACGACTGATTTTAATTCTGAATGTGCACAAGCCCATGGCGTCTTTGCGTGAGCGTTACGCGTCTTCGGCAATGCGTTCGAATGTCTCTCCCAAGTGGAGTCCCCCAACTATCCCTTTCTTACCGTTGAGGGGGTAATTGTGTACAGAGCCCATAAAAAAACATGAACAATGCTCTTGGCTTCCAATATTATTTTGTAACAACCGAAATGGAAGTCAAAACCAATTTATATGTACCTGTACATCCCTTTTTGATGGACCGTAAGGGTCAGCTTTCTGTCCTTTTGACAGACTGAGTCACTTACAAACTGAGTCACGAACTGACTGAGTCACCGAGTACCGAGATATTCAGGTTCAACTCGACTAGGTAAGGCCAAAAAAAAAAGTCTCCGGTTTCTGGTATGCGCGCGCGTCGCTGTAGCCATGCGCGTCGGCAAAATGAAAAAGTTTTTTTTTCAATAAAAGATGATGTCTCAAAACCGCCAAACTCACTGGTTTGACTGGAATTCTGCTGCTGCACAATTTTAACGTGTTTTTAGAGAATTATAGCAGCTGCGCGCGTGTGCGTAGTGCCAACGCTTGCGCGCGCTTCGCCGAATATAAAAAAAACAACTACTTACGGCAATTTCCAACGGGGAAATGCCTTCTTTCGTTTATATTTCTTTAAAATGACAGCTTGCTAGAAAGAATAATTTCACAGGGAGTTTTAGTCCCCTTACTATCTTTCAATCAAGTGTGTTTTTCAGCAATAATTACGTCAGTTACTTTTTGGATAGCTGCAAATGATGGGCTGTAGCTTTAAATCATGATGTACACCAATGGATGTCTCCCACACTGCAAACTGTGTAAAAGAGATTTCATTTTTCTATTTTTGCATTTTACCAATTGCATGAATACAGGTTCGAGATCATGGCGGTGGATAAGATCCCACCTGGCCCGGGACAGGCTTGTTGTTCCCTGAGAAAGAAGAGAGTCGGTATACTGGTAGCGGTATGTTGCGTGGCTATCCTATCAACCTACATGTATTCACTCAACTGCTGCAAAAGCAGAACAGAAGCACCTCCGAAACTGAAGACATCGAACAGTCCGTCGTTCCACAAAATGCCAATCTTTGCCAAGATCAAAGCTAACACAAGAATGCCAGAACCTTCAGTGAATGCCACACAATCTGTGGGCATTGCTGCTGTGAAACAGACAGTATTCGTTCATCAACTCCTTCAACCTCAAAACCCTTCACCGACAAATCAAGATGATCTTTCCTCTTTGTCCTCGTGGTCAAGTGTTTACGACGAGGCGGACGATGATTTGGACTTGGTGCCAGAGAGGGCAGCCTTCAAACCGCAAGGTAAATGGAAACGACGGCTTCCGAAGGTCATCATTATTGGAATCAAGAAGGGAGGAACGCAAGCACTGCTGAATTTCCTTAAAGCGCACCCTGAAGTTACTGCTAGCGGGAAGGAGGTGCATTTCTTCGATCGTTTCTATGAAAGGGACTTAGAGTGGTACAGGTAAGCCAGAGTTCTAAATAAAAGTCATCACAAGTTTTCACACACATCATCATAAGGAGTGGTGGAAAAAATCAGAGATTTCAAAATCCGGTTGTCCTAATTTTTTTTTCAAACCGAGTAACGGTTATCTGATTTCTCGGGAAGCTCCCAAAAAAGTGAGGAGTGAGGTGCTGCATGCAATGCCCTCCGTGTTGATTGGGTATAGTTTGCAGGATTCAATGAGCACTGGGCCTTTCCAAAAACACTCCAGAAAATGGATGAGATCTCTCAGATCAGTTGAATGGGCAGGCTATTCATGAAACAAGAGGACCGCTAACGAGTGAATGTTGTTACAATCAGAGACCATGGAGCAGTTGAATGCTGACGGATGTTCCCATTGTTTTCTTTATATTTCTATTAGCTATTGTCACACACAAAAAACAGGCGGCTTAAAGATAAAGTCCATCATTTGTAATTTGTGCATTTTGTTCGTTTGAAGCAACAAAAGTGCTCAAAATCTAAATCAAAATCTTTCAACCAAGTATGTTTTTCAACAATAATTACGCCAGTTACTTTTCGAATAGCGGCAAATGATGGACTATAGCTTTAAGGTTGGTTTCGAATATCGGGTTTTAAAATCCACACCGAATAGTGGAATTCACACCGAATTGTTGACAAAAATGCGGTACTCTTGAAAATAACAAACCTAATGCAGGGATCAGTTTGACAGAGCCGTTAAGGACAAAGGATAATAATTTTAAAAAACAGCAGGTTAACTGAAACATGACTGGTTTAACATTGCCTATGACTGCTTCGTGATATATTTTACATCAGCACATGAAAATGCCTAGCAGGGTTTTTTACTTACTAGCAAAACTACCTTAGAATTACTGATGCTATTTTTCAGGAGGGCGATGCCCTACTCGTATGAAAATCAACTGACCGTGGAGAAAACGCCCAGCTACTTTGTGACGCCGCAAGTCCCAAAGCTCATCTATCGCATGTCACAAGACGTAAAATTTCTACTGGTTGTGCGTGAACCTGTGGCACGGGCCATCTCCGACCACGCCCAGTCCCTCGAAAAGGGTAAGACCACGCCCTTTGAGGAGAAAGCCATGCTCGACCCGAGAAAATGCAGCGTGGACGAGAGTTGGAGCGCAATAGGCATCGGGCTGTACTCAGTGCATCTGACGAGATGGCTGAAGTATTTCCCTCTCGACCAGTTCTTGTTTGTCAGTGGGAAAAACCTTGTGGCCAATCCCGGCGCGGAGATGGGCAAAGTACAAGACTTCCTGCACATTAGCAGGACACTCACGGAGAAGGCGTTTGTCTTCAACGAGACGAAGGGCTTTCCCTGCCTTAGAACGGACGAGAATGGGGAGGTGAGATGTCTCGGCAAAACCAAAGGCCGCCCTCATAATCCTGTGGATCCTCGTGTCCGGGCCTGTCTGGCCGAGTTCTATCGACCGTATAATGAGCAGTTTTACAACATGACGGGCATCAATTTTCATTGGGAGGAATGAGGGACCTGGAGTCTAAATTCTTAGACTCTCAAATTTTTCAGGGGGGCCGGGAATTGTCAATCCATAACTTGCCACCACGGGTATTCAAGTATTAATCTTCTCATGTATATATCCTTCTCAGGTCTTAATTATTCAAAAAAATATTGTCATATTGACGAATGGCATTCATTTTTGTTTGTTCAGTGTTGGACAATTTGCTGCAATCTACACAGAATGAATGATTAATGGGTTTTAAAATTATAAATAAGCACATGGCAAACAATACTTATGAGTGATCAGACCACCGCAAATGTGAAGTACATGTATACTTAATTTGTATCTGACAATCCATGTACAGGACCGTAGTAATATTTCTGTCTTTATAGATGTACATGTACACTATAGTTACTTGCAATGCTCAAATAAAGTTGTGTCAGTGATATTTATAATGGAGAGTATAAATTATTATGTATGTATGTAAATTTCTGTCATTCAGCACTATCTGTCGCACATAATTCTGTGATAAAACAAAATCAGGTGTCATGTATATATTCTCTGTGAAAAGTTTGTATTCTCTGTGAAAAGATATAGAGCTCTGTCGGCTTTTCCTTGATGAATCTGTTATTATGTTTCTGATTAAAGTTTACATTGCAACTGGCAGATGTAGATATATATGAGAAAGAAATAGTGCAGATATTCTGCACTACATATGCACATACAGGGTATCTCTACGTAGACATAAGTATTCTTCATACTCGCCATCAGATATTTATATACTATGTACATGTTTGAATAGTATTATTTTTTGTGCTGGTGTAATATTCTGACCATTACTTCATGTTTGTGTCCAAAAAGAATTATTTTTTCGTAAACTTGTCGTAACTCTATTCGAAGAGCAAGATTTAATGTTTATTAAGAACACTTGTTTTGGAACTCAGTAATCTGGAATTAAGTCATTAAAGGTAGAATGGACCATTTGCAGCTATCCAAAAAGTAACTGACCAAATTATTGTTAAAAAGCTTAGTTGCTTTTAAAGATAATAATGACACTAAAGTCCCTGCAAAATGATTCCAAACTGAAGAAAACAATAACAGAAGGTCATTTCCAAAAATGTTTCAAGTGACACATTTTTGGAAATTTCCGGTAGTAGTTGTGCAAATCCTTGGATGGGTGCTAGAAGTGTTGACACGAAGCACACACATGTACGGTTGCTATTATTCGTCTGTTCAGTGCGTGACATCGTGTGGCTGCAATCGGCTGAATGAGAACGTGTTTCGGATGCTGATTTCGGGCGCAATTTGAGATCCTAGAATATTTTCTCAGAACTCGGAGATAGTCGTTAAAGCTCAGTCCATCATTTGCAGCTATCCAAAAAGTAACTGACGTAATTAGTGTTGAAAAACATACTTGGTTGAAAGATAGTAAGGGGACTAAACTCCCTGTAAAATTATTCTTTCTGGCATGCTGTCAATTTGAAGAAATCAATGAAAGAATGCCTTTCCAACGGTGTGTTTAAAGACGCACTGTTGGAAGGTTCCGTTAGTAGTTCGTTTTTTTTATTCGGCGAAGCGCGCGCAAGCGTTGACACGACGCACACGCACGCGCGATTGCTTTAATTCATCGGATCAGTGCGCGACATCGCGTAGCTGCAGTCGGCTCAGTGAGCACGTGTCTCGGATGCTGAATTCAGGCCCAATTCAAAACATGATTCAGCAACTTTTGATTTGAAATCTGGATCATAGAATGTTGTTTTTCTAGAAATAAACAGCTGAAGCTGAGCTGAAACTTCATCAGGTTAGTTGTTCAGCACCCGTCTTTAGATTTTTAGCATGTTTGTTGCTTCAAACGAACAAAATGCACAAATTACAAATGTGGACTATACCTTTAAGCATTCGTCTTAAGATTTTGAGCACTTTTGTTGGTTCAAACGAAATAAATACACAAATTGCAAATGGTCTACTCAAGCTTTAAGCCAAAACCACCAGCCATTATTAACATATAAACGTCTGTTGAACTGATTTCCTCTTATTTCCTCTTTATTGATGTGTAAATTTGTACTGACTCCAGATGTACTTGTATCATGTATAGTACGAATAAAGAATGTTTTACAATATTTCATGGGAAACATCTTGTGTAGTATTTCAGAAACGATCTCAGAACTTGGTGTTTTGAACATCAGGATATGCTTTTAGTAAGCAGGGCAGCACGCTGACCCACTAAGAACAGTTTGCTGTGTAGCATTCCAAACTGAACGAGAACTTTGCATTCCCTATTTTGTATGGGCTCCGCGCACAAATAGGATAGGCTTTTAGTGAGCAGGGCAGCATGCTGACCCACAAAGAACAGTTTGTCGTGTAGCATTCCAAACTGAACGAGAACTTTGCATTCCCTATTTTTGTATGGGCTCCGCGCACAAATAGGATAGGCTTTTAGTGAGCAGGGCAGCATGCTGACCCACAAAGAACAGTTTGTCGTGTAGCATTCCAAACTGAACGAGAACTTTGCATTCCCTATTTTTGTATGGGCTCCGCGCACAAACAGGATAGGCTTTTAGTGAGCAGGGCAGCACGCTGACCCACAAAGAACAGTTTGTCGTGTAGCATTCCAAACTGAACGAGAACTTTGCATTCCCTATTTTTGTATGGGCTCCGCGGACAAACAGGATAGGCTTTTAGTGAGCAGGGCAGCACGCTGACCCACAAAGAACAGTTTGTTGTGTAGCATTCCAAACTGAACGAGAACTTTGCATTCCCTATTTTTGTATGGGCTCCGCGCACAAACAGGATAGGCTTTTAGTGAGCAGGGCAGCACGCTGACCCACAAAGAACAGTTTGTTGTGTAGCATTCCAAACTGAACGAGAACTTTGCATTCCCTATTTTTGTATGGGCTCCGCGCACAAACAGGATAGGCTTTTAGTGAGCAGGCAAGCACGCTGACCCACTAAGAACAGTTTGTCGTATAGCTTTCCTAACTCAACAAGAACTTTGCATTCCCTATTTTTCAGGCTTGCAACTGGGAATTTAGAAAAAAAATGAGGAAATTCCAAACTACAGAAGACATAATATTGTACAGTGTTTTTCAATTTGTAATGGCATTCATGTGAAGTAAAAAAACGAGGAAATCAGCGGATCCGAGGAAAAGTTGCATGCCTGATTTTGTATGGGCTCCGTGCGCTCACTAGAGAGGGCGCTTTTTCACCACTTTCGAGAGCCCCTTGGACGGGACACACTTCATGCGCGTACTGGTTGCGGTGCGCATACAGCTCGAACCAGGCACGACTAGTTTTATTCTGAATGTGCACCAAAACCCATAGCGTCTTTGCGTGAGCGTTACGCGTCTTCGGCAATGCGTTCGAATGTCTCTCCCAAGTGGTGTTCCCCAACTATCCCTTTCTTACCGTCGAGTGGGTAATTGTGTACAGAGCCCATAAAAAAAACAAAAAAAAAAGGAACAATGCTCTCAGCTTCCAATATTATTTTGTAACAACCGAAATGGAAGTCAAAACCAATTTACATGTACCTGTACATGCCTTTTTGATGGACCGTAAGGGTCAGCTTACTGTCCTTTTGACAGACTGAGTCACTTACAAACTGAGTCACGAACTGACTGAGTCAACGAGTACCGAGATATTCAGGTTCAACTCGACTAGGTAAGCCTAGTCTTTTTTTATTTCAAATATGAAAATGAAAGTTAAGTTTTGTCAGGGACAAGTCTTGTGTAAATCTCATTGTGGTTGAGATGTCCTCATGAAGAAATAAATAATTGCAAGAAGAAAACTCATAAAATGTCACAGCCCACTAATACCACTGTGCTTCTAATGGGTAATAATTTGGCCTGTTTTGAAACCTCATGAGGGTTTTTTACATCATTTTAGCACAATGTTTACATTAATCATTTAAACAAAGTCTTCCCACACACTTTAGATGGTCTCATTTCAGAATATTTAAACGAAAAAGGGATTGAAATATGTCTTCGCTTTGGTAGTGAGCGTGCTCATTGGAAGTCATTGCAACCATCAACTGGTTACCTTCATCAAAATCCTTGTCAGTTTCTATAAAAAAAATAGTTCAAACATCCTTTCTTCGGATTGTTCAATGGCCACACGTCATAAGCTTCCAAAATGTTCAGTCTTTATTTTTAATGTAAACAAACCCCGACAGTCGGTGTCTCGTAATAAAATGACGTGCTTCTTGGGAAGAAAAAGCAACAATCATAGTGAGTCGGTGATCAAGCCCATTACACATCAAGCCAAAACGTCTACTGCCATCTTTCTAATATAAGAACATTGCACAAGTGCCCACTGCAAGGACGACAAAGAGATGGCCCCATCACAGGTATAGCCCCTAAATGTGGCTCAATACCGGACATTCTCCGTATTGTGAGCCACACAGTGGTGATAGCAACGTGAAGAATAGTTGTTTTTTCTTTCACTTAATATTCACTGTGGAAGATACTTTAAAACCAAGGAAAATCAAAAGGTCAAAAGTACACGACCCACGATTGCCTGAAAAATACCACAATCAGACTTTCTGCAAATTTCACCAGAAAATTACAGGCTAACTAGACGTGTACAGGAACGGAATTCAATTTTTCCTGGTAAATAACCAGGGGCAAATTTCACGGCGCTGCTTAGCACAAAAACTCTGGCTTATAAAGGCAGGTTACCAGCCAAAACTCCATGTGATGTACATTGCTCGTGATTAGTACTCAGCTGTTGTTTGCTTAGCATGAAAATCACATGGAGTTTTGGCAGGTAACCTGCTTTTATAAGCCAGATTTTTTTGTGCTAAGCAAATGTTTGTGCTTAGCAGCGCCGTGAAATTGGGCCCAGGTATGTATCTTCCGTAGTGAATATCAACTAAAAAACAGTCCCGATCTCGATTTCCTCAAAAACAATTTTTCCTCACGTTTTCTATCACCACTGTGTTGCTCCCAACATGGAGAAAGTCCAGTATTTGAGCCACACCTATGGGGCTCTCACAAGTCCATCACAAGTCCGATCAAAAGTAAATCACAAGTCTAGTCACAAGTAACAGAGACATTATATGAAGCAGGTACAAATACACCTAATGAAACCAAAGTGTTGCGTCCGACTGTTTTAATACAATCCATAAATATGGATACTTACACAAAATTGTTCTCAATATAAAGTTTATTCCATGGGTACTTGCATAGATTCCATTACAAGTTCGGTAAGGCCAAAAAAAAAAATAAGTCGGTCTCTGGTCAGCGCGCGCGTCGATTTTAATCATGCGCGTCAATCTTTTTTTTTTCCAAAATGTTCCGCGGTAGCTCCAACAGCGCCCTCTATTGCCGCACCTCCTCATTTTTTTTTACCAAAGAGCACCAAGGAATGGAAAATTGCACCAAGGCAAATGATCGAAAGCACCAAGGCGAATTATGGAGGACATCAATGTACATGAGGACACCAAAAAAACAAAATAGTACCCCACCTTGTCTGTACAATCCAAGCTTGTAGAAAGAAAAAAAAAAGCAAAAAAAAAAAAAAAAAGCCGCGTCGCCGCGTCAATTCCGGAACTTTGGTCTGACCAGAGACCGAATATTTTTTTTTTTGGGCCTAACAACGAAATCAAAGATCACTTGAGAAGTTCAAGCACAAGTAAAAAGGGATGAACAATAGGTATGCCATTGTCGCAGTTTGAAAAGCTTGTGATTTGACTTGTGACTGACTTGCAAGGACTTGTGATGAACTTAAGATGAATGACTTTGGGAGACAACTGTTCCTGATGACACGAAGTAGCTTTTCTTGTGTAGCATTTCAAGTTTTCTGCATCTTCAAATGCTCTTTGACATTCACAAACTTAAAATAACAAAATATCACCTTTCTCAATTAGCTGTATTTCTGTTTATCAAAAAAAAAGACACTTCATTTGGTTTCCTTTCGATGCATGCATGTATTAATCAATTAGAAAAAAAAATATCTAGGAATCCCTCAGGATAAAACTACATTGCACCAGGCACTGCACAGACTGTACATCAGAGTGAAATTACAAGTATCGTCTTTCTAGAAAGTGGCACGCCTTCTCGTAAAAGCAAAACGTGAAGCCCACAGTTCCGATGGCTTTGAGTGTACTCGGCCAGAGTCCTTTGTACATGCCCCTTATGCCTTCTTCCTTCACGGTGCACGCCACACAGTGCAGCATGCTGTTGTACCGCTGCACTTTGCCGAAGGATTTCCGAGCCTCTTCGAAGCCCTGGACTTGGAGGCGTTTTTTGACGAGGTCTAGAGGGTAGACTGCTGTTTTGGCACAGAGGCCGGATAAGGCACCACAGGTGAAGGACTTCAAGGCCGCTGTATAGAACAAGTTGTGAACGATTAATTACCGATAGGATACAATTTTCTTGTTTTTTTTTGTTTTACTATACACCCGAGGACAATGCTTTGTGTTTCCCTTTGTCCCTGTAATATAACACTCTCCCATAGACTAAGCACACAAACCTACTACAGAGAACCATTTTGAACAAAAGACCCAACTCCTGAGGACTGAAAGGATCTGTTGTTCTCCCTTTGTGTGTCTGTCCTCGGGGGTTATGAAGAACACGTACACACACAAAAAAGTGTCTCTTTTTTTGGTAATTAAACCAGACGCCGAGTGTAGATGACTAGTGTTTTACTCAATTCTAATGCCCAATAACCCTACAGATTTACGAAATCTGAATAAAGTGATTAGCAAAAAGAGCGCCCTCTGGCATCAAAAGTGAAAAGCACTCACTTGGTACATGGATGCCAGAGGTTTTCTCGGGCTGGTCCATGACAACCTCCCAGACTCTTTTGAAGAGTGCATAGAAGCCAAACTGGAAGCCAGCGTGTGGGAAAACCTGCAGCATGGTCGGCAGTAGACCCTTGAAGAACGTCAACACCCCGGCTTCTCCGTACATCATACGTACTGCTTGAAGACTGGAATGGTACAACTGCATAATAAAATACAGTCTCTTTTAAACGAAATGAATCTTTAGAAATCTGTTTGACAACATTACCAATAGTTCAATCACCTTTGGAATCCCTCAGTCTCCTGAAGACAGGCAGAGCATACTGTCTGAAATGTTGAGTACCCTCTGACTCTTTTCAAAACCACACATACTCACAAAAGCGATTTTGCCACATGGTGCTACTACAACAACTTAGCCCAGCAGTCAAAATAAATCAAGTGACTGTTTCTAACACTTGAGTGCTCCCTGCCTTCATAAAGCAGGATTGACTGGCTGTGATTGTTATAAAACGGGATATAGCTATGCTTTGACTGTAGGAGATTGATAAGCCAGCTGCGCCTACCAGTCACCTGCTTTTTGTCTGTTGATGGAATTTGACTGTCACAGTGCCTATAAGAAATATGATCTGACTGTTGGTGACTAGCCTGTGTAAAAGGCATGGCAGGGAACGGGATTGAATTTTTGACTGTCTGTGACTGATCAAACAAATGAAGGGTTTGATGCTCCATGATCTTCATGTACATCGTACGCACTGATTCACAGCTTGAATAGTGCAACTGCAGCAGGAATTGACAAAAAACTCCACGACAAGAATAAGTTAATCTTAACTCACTGACGTCGTTTGGTCGATCATTATGTAAGAATATCAATGCGCAAGCCTTCCTGAACATTAATATTCCCCACTTTAACCCTAACCCTGCCAGACACAACACTGTGGAACATGTGTAAAATTCTGTGGGACCTTGCAGTATTGAGCCGTCAATACCATTGCATTACCTGCCAATTCTGATACAATGAGAGTTTATTCCATTGGACATTGCCGCTGTTGTATACTAGCCTCAGCCTGTTACAGTTGGCAACCACAGACTGAGGCCGGCTGGCCTTGGGATTTTCGACCTGACAGGATCTTGTTAATCTGGGAGAATTCTCATTTTGTCTGTTGCACCCTGTTGCGTCTCGGCAGGGTTTCTAGCCAAAATACCCTGAAGGTTCAAGCTCAAGTTCAAGACTGGAATGTGTACACAAAAGGTATTACCTCAAAACTTAAAGAAAACGACTGACTAGTCTTGACATGTTATTGGCATCATTGACAGAGAGGCCTCTTCATACCTTAGGTTCGCCCTGAGCAACTAATCGCGTCCTGACAATATCGATGGGCTGGCACGCAAAGGTGGCCACACACCCAGACACACCCCCACACACAAAGTGGAAGAACGGCTTGGCCATACCGGTGGACAGCCCCTTGGAGAGAAACGGATGGGCCGTCTCCGTGAGGTATTCAAAAGTTGTGAACTGAAAGAGGTCAAGTCAAGATGGAAAAATTAATATATTAGAATGCATCATAAATGTCTGTAAGTTGAGTTCTAAGGAGAACATCTTAGAAGGGCCACTTATTTTGTCCTTAATAAAAATGAAATAAAATTGACATAATTCACCTTTTGATAGAGAATTAAGCTTTCTTTTTTTAACCACTTAGCACCAGGTTAAGTTTTGTCCAAAATTTTGATAATTTTTAAAAGGCAAAATTTCCCTGCCAACTTCTGACCTACAGCCAAACGCCACAAATGCTGATTTGCATCAGTGATTTAACAGTATCTGTACCATATTTCTTGCTGAAATCTCATATGTTTCAAAACCCTAGGATGTGCACTGGAGCGTAAATTGTACAACAATAGGCCGTGCACAACGGCCCAAGCAACGGACAGCACATGGTCCGCCTCCCCAGACTAGTGGGGACTTTGTGAGTGTGTACAAAAGGCACGAGGGATTTGCGTGTTTAGATGTCACCCGGAGGCGAGTCGAGACAATTTTGACGTCTTCACCCGTCAGCCGTGCCTGTGCATAAAAACAGCCAGTGAGTGTTATCACAGCCTCCGGCGCTAACTGGTTAACGTAACAAAGTGTGCACAAAAAGATACAAAACACTGGAAATCATTTCTGTAAATATATCAATGGCAAGCATAATGGTACAACTTTGGGCACTTTTGTTTATTTTAATTCTGTGGCAAAATTGTTTGACAGAAAACTTTGTTCAGTGAATATCCACGACATGAAACAAATGAGGCAGGAAATAGATTTTCTTGCATAATTTTATGTTTGAAATACGATCTATAACATCCTGCAGTGGTTCGGTATTTCAAAGAAGCTTCTCTGGATTTGTTTTTACCTGTAGCATTCCGAAGACGACGGACAGAGCCTGGGCCGGGACATGACCTTTCCAGAAAGCAGCGGTCCCTTCCTCTATGTAGATAGTACGTCCTGCCTGCAGGATACCAGTGTACTTGGACTTGGCGCGCGACCCCTGGACAGATTCCCCAGGGTCATGTACTGGCTCAAATTGTAACTGTAACAAGCAAAAAAAGTAGGGGCTGAATTCAATGAGATGTTTAATGCAGAAATAATTGCTAATTTTGACTCAACATCCCGGGGTTTTTTTCTACCACGGATTCCTTTCTCTAGCAGTGCATTTCACAACTGCATACAAAAATTGCTTAGTATGACATGAGGATTTTGAAACCTAACAATCTCCAACCTGTACAATAAAGCAGGCACCACGGCGAGCTTCAAAATCTCTGACAAGCTTTAAAATCCTGCCGCCAAGTTAAACATTCTTGACTCTATGATCTTTAAAACCAAAAAAATATATAGGTTTTATATCATTCCAAGGGAAATAGAAATATTTTTGTTGAGTAAAAAAATAATATCGCGCTCTCAGATCGTTCTTTTGTCACGACCTG
Source organism: Patiria miniata (assembly GCF_015706575.1). NCBI lineage: Eukaryota > Metazoa > Echinodermata > Asteroidea > Valvatida > Asterinidae > Patiria > Patiria miniata. The sequence goes on along the minus strand of NW_024037069.1, from coordinate 37,404,469 downwards.
TTTCCATGCCAATGCTTGTAGTCAATGCTTTGAAAACACCATTAGCTTAAAGAGGAAATGAAAGTCTGGTTACCTGGAATCGTATCTTGAGGACATCAAAGGGCTGCATGAGAGCTCTGGTTGCCATACCGGAGACTGCCCCGGCGACGCCATGATCCAGGGGGGACAGACGGCTCTCCAAGTGGGGTTTATAGCCCACCATAGCTGCAGCCGGCACTTAGTGTAGTTTCAGTGAGACATGTGTACAGACGCCCAAATCTGGAGAGAAAAGAGATTCGGATAAGATTTGGATGCAATGCAGGAAGGTTTTGGGAGGAGATCATGGTGCCTTTTTGCAGAGGACAAGGGACAAGCTGTTGTTCTGAAAAGGGGTGTCATCTAGGATTAATGGCCTTCCTGCCCTGAAATTTGAAATGCTGTGACTTTTTACATATATGAGGAAGGTATCACTTTTCAATACATGAGTCACTGAATCATGGAACACAGTTCTTGGGCAAGCCACTCCACCCACACCTGCCCTCCCCCCCCCCAAAAAAAAAAAAATCCTGAACTTATCTTATAACTGAACTTATCCACCTCATAACAAATTATTTTTAATACTTGCACCTGCAGCGATCTTTCAATTCATACCAATAATAGACAACATGTGCACATAAACGAAAGCACTGGATATATTTTCTTTCCTTTTGGATGAGGTACACCTTATAAAACAGTTCATCAAGCTGTTTACACTACAGGTATGTAGATGTACATTTTAAGCATGTAATTGTGCATAATACTGGGGGTCAAGGTTTTTTTTGTTTAAAAAAAGGACATACATGTACTAGAGTAATTTGATTCAGTCTCCCAGGTACTGACTGCAGGATTTCCTGTCTAATGCAACTTTCACTGCTTTCACATTCAGTATAAAACCTAAAAATGAACATGAACGGTCACAGCATGGAGGTAGACAGTGAAAAAAATGAATCCTTTTCCCCTGCCATGCCTTTAACACAGGCTAGTCATCAACAGTCAGATCATATTTTAAGCAAACACTGTGACTAGTCAAATTCAGTTAACAGATAAAAGCAGGCAACTGGTTGGCACAGCTGGCTTATCAATCACCTTCAGTTAAAGCATAGCTGTACAGTCACAGTCAGTCAATCCTGCTTTATGTAGGCTGGGAGCTCTTAACTGCTAAAAACAGTCGCCTGATTGATTTTGACTGAAAGGACAACTTGGCACAGAATGATGTTTGCATAGGAGGGGTAAGCACAAAATACATCTACAGGAATATTTTGTGTGCTGATAATGGTGTTGATACAAATGTAAGTCTGAACACAGAGAAACCTGTTTTTTCCACGCTAATTGTTATTCTCCCTCTAAATACAGCCGAATAGTTATACTGCCCCATTCATGATTTCCTTACCTGCACAGCTTCACATAATTTTGTCCTTTTGTTCACTTCTAGTTTTCTAGTTCTAAAAGAAACGTGAATGAAGTTTTCCCCTTTCTCTTTACTCAGCCCAAGTACAGTCCAGTAATATGCACAGGAAAACCATTGCTGGAAAATGATTTGGCGACAGGCAACTTAAACCCTGCCATTTCAGGGGGAAGCCAAAGTCCGGTTGAGCCAATTACATGACTCATTCATCATGCAACACGGCTAGGTACTCCCGATGGCTTTAGCACATGTATAGACCTGTTTAAAACATAGCCATTTTTTACTGGCACAAGCGAATAAAAGTTACTTTGAAAAAGCTTTTTGTAGAATGTTATTTTAACTGGTAATTACCATCTTTATATAATTTCTACTATGCAATGTCAAGCAGAAATGTTACTTAAATGTGCATTTTTGTGCAACTTATGAAACTCAAAGTAAGGTTAAATAAGCTCATTATTAATGATGTGCCTATAGCAAGGTTCTGAAACCCCGTGGCCATGCACAGTGCGTGTACAGTGTATGCAAGCTGCACAGGCGCCTGTACAGCTGTATAAATACACAAGTATATGTCGTGGCCAAATTTGGTTCACCAGAGAAATTTTGACAGACACAAATATTTTTTTAGCTATTTTTTTTTCAGCAAATAAAATAAAAACTTGAATCATGCATATTTTTCTTTTATGCTAAGATGACAAATATGAATTCATTTTAGGGATTTGTTTTGATTTTTTTTTTGTAAATTTGTTTTTTGTATTTTTGTAGGCCAACTTTACTCACTCTTTAGCTGACAAAGATCTCCAATATTTTCATTGCGCAAAGACAAGGTGCTCAGTACTTCGAATACCAAGTTTAAAGTCTCAATTCATTTTTTTAAAGGAGATTTTTCTTCAATATTTTGCACCTGAGAGTGAAGCCAAGTGATTTCAATTTGAAGCCTAAGACTAGACTGGTGTATGTCCAACTGTTTGAAAAGACTGACCTTTTTAGTAGCTGGTGGCAGATATGGAGAGATGTGTAGAAATAGAGGCCGGTACCAGATGTGTCTTTTGACACAGTTGACTGATGCAGAATACCAATGGGATGTTGGACTGGTTGTTTCATGTGCCAGTCTATTATCTTTTGTTGCATGTTTTCAATACCTTAGGTTTTGGGACTCTCAGACTCATACACAGTATTGAGAGTCTCAATTTTCGGACTCGCCCTCAAGATTCCTGCCCTAAGTGTACTTTTTACAATCATTTTGGTAATTTTTTTTAAAAGGTTCATTGTTGTAAATTACTGTAAATGTGTTTTTTTTTTAACAGTGCTCATCGAGTTTCAGTGCAATGGGTCATTGACATTACAGTTAAGTTGAAAGTTCACAAGTTATCTTAAAAATACTAAGCTGAAAGGTGTAAATGGAAAATAAGTATAAGTTTTTGAACTTTTCAATGTCTTGAGAAATTTCTTATTTTTGTCTACTCAGGGAGAAAAGTGACTTGATGTGTACTCACATCAGAGACAGAAATCAATTGATTTCTTAGATGCACATGAGAACTAAACTCTACATTTGTGTTGAAGTGCTGTACATACTGTTCAGGCCATCCTGATTGTCAGAGTGATTTTATGTCACTGTCCTAGAGATTATGTCAGTGGTAGACAAAACCCAATGTACGCGAATGGACGCAATTGGTCGATCTGCGAAATCGGTCGATCGCGCTGTGCGATGGGTTGATTGATACCTCAGACTTACTTACCCTTTTAAAAGAAAAGGTGTTCAACCCGTGGCAGCGTGATCGACTGACATGACTGATAGCATCATGATTGACCGATATCGCAACGCGATCAGCCGTGGGCGCACATCGACTGAACGTGCCCAACATATTCATACATAATCGCCCAGCACAAAATTCCATCCAATGCAAAACTCATGTACATTATAAAGATAAAAAGACCATAGGCCTACTTCCAGAAAGTAACTTTATATGCTCTCTTAATCTTACTTACACACTTCTGGAAGCACTGGTACTAACATTGGTTGTATGGCACAATTGCAGAATACCCCGCCACTCGATCTATCCACCTCGTAGCCGGCTACGAGGTCACGGTTGGTTGACCTCAATAAACATTCTCAGCGCTACTTGTATGTACTATGCGTCATACTCCATTGCACTCCCACTTCGTAACCGCCTAGCCGCCAACAGGGTAGTTGGTTTGGACTTAGAATTTTTTCAGCAACTCCCATTCCTTTTGTGTTGCTTCGTTCTCAAGCATATTCAAGGGGACTCCCACTCCGTATCCGCGTAGCCGCCAACAGGGTGGTTGGTTTGGACTTAAAATTTTTCAGCAACTCCCATTCCTTTTGTGTTGCTTCGTTCTCAAATAATGGACCCCCACTCAGTGTCCGTGTGGCTGGCATGGACTTGAATTGTTTCTTTTCCAGTGATTCCAACCTCGTAGCCAGAGAATTTATTCCGAATGGCGGGGTATTCTGCAATTACTCCGGTTGTATTTTGGTAGCTTGAAATATCCAGCTCACTGGGCTCATGACGTGACGTGGGGAGATTTCCCCATGTCATGAGCCTAGCGAGCTGGATATTTCAAGCTAGTATTTTGGAAGGATAAAAACACACAAAGATCTTAATGAAAATAATTATAATAATAATAATAATAATAATAATATTGGACCACACAATCACCTTAAAAAAAGATTTCTTCCTTTTATTTAATTTTAAAGAAATTAAACTTATCATCATTGAATCATGTTTGTTAAACAAAACAATTTAACAATTGATTTCCTTACTTTAGACCTGTCCTTCAATATGTAAAACATTGTAGTTTGTACATCAACTACAACTAAACTGAGACAAAAACATGACATGGTTCACAACGCCATACAAACATGTGTCTTTGGTCATGTTGGTATAGGTATTAGGATACATATTGTGCGTAGTTGGCATAACCTTGACTTTGCGGGGTGCTAACGAAAAATGTTGCAAAAAAACATAACGCAAATTTCTGAGCAAAACCTGTTTATTTTTCCTACCGATCATACCAGTCGTGATCGCTTGTTGTTCAACCACAAGACAGTTTTTAAAAAGCAGCCATGAGCGTGTTCATTACTTACCCATTTTTTGATGTGATCAAGACTGAAATCCATCATATGCTGCATGCTTTCCTAACCGATCATTTCCAAAGTATCCAAGTTTTGCCACATGCGCACATTGACATACAATGCATGAACTTTGATCAGTGGCGCTGCGTGCAATGCATGCACCAAATGCACTGTATGCAGGGTGACCGTAAGGTCACCGCCAAATTCTGCTAAATGCTCTTCAAAAATCTGTCAGATTTATCAAAAATCTGCCAAATCCCCATGAATTACTCGAAATACATTATAAACACTTAAAATCGCATCAAATTGTTGTAATATTGCCTTAATTAAGGTTCAAATTACATTATAAAACAATCTATAGTGATATAAAGGTGTTATGAAATTACGTAAATTTGTGTCAAAACGAGGCCTGCGTAACGACGAAATCCGATTCCCAGTGAACCTCAGCACACAAGGCAACCTGTCCCATTATGCAAGGGTTTGTTTGAAAAGATTGAAGCTTTTGTAAACAAATCTACCTTTTTATTCAAATTTACTATGTTTTTCTGTCAAATAACCATTTTTACAGAATTCTGCCAGAAATCTGCCAAAAAAATCCATTCTGTCAAATTTTCTGTCAAACTCGTTTTTCAACAAAAAAATTGTCAAAGTTAGCCGAAAATCGGCTAAAACGGTCACTATGAGTGCAAGTGCACTGTGTACATGTACAATGTACATGTACTGTATAACTGCTGTTGTTATGCACGAGAGATGCATGTCGATTTGACGACACGCGCGCAATGCAATGCATACGTCATAGGTCATTCGGACGTGTTCCCGAACTCTGTCAACGGTATATTCAACATGACTAGTCGTCTGGTGCGGTAGTTCGTGACGAAATTCCGCAATCCACATGAAACCCTCTAACTTACTAAAAATTTAATGTAGGGCACTGATTTGAGTTCAACACATGGAGCTAGTTCAACAGTACTTTTACGGACGTGTTGAAATTCGTAGTAATCAAGAAGCGAAAACCAATCAACCAAACAAATAAATTGTGTTATCGTTTCTAAGAGTCTCTCGGGGAATGCTTGATTTTCATTATAAAATTGTAATTGTCTAAAAGGCAAAGTAAAAAAAATACAAGTTGATCGTCCCCGCCTGCATCCTTTTTTGAAGCTGCATCAATTTTTTGGGTTATTTTAAACATTTGTAGAGATGTTTCAGAAGTTCAAATGCTTCTAAAATTAAATTTACTAATGTTCAATAAGTGCTTTGAGAAGGTTTTGTGGTCATCAATTATAGTCGACAACTACACAGAAAATAAAAAGGGACTCACCTTCTTAAGGTGCATATCGTGTACTAAGCATTGCTATTTTAGCCATAAAATAAAAATAAAAAATTTAAAAAGCCCCTCATCCTCTTCTTTGTGAAAAAAAACCCGGACGATCAACTGGTGTTTTTTTACTTGACCTAAGATTTGACGGTTTGCATGGTGAAGGTTGCACTGATAAGATAAAGATTTACGGTAGATTATGTGAATCAGTTAAAAAAATCTCTTTTGTGAGTTTGTGAGGTTTTGAAACTGGGATGGAAGCGGGAAATTCGATCAACATTTCCAGCAGTATGCTCTGCTGTCGTCATGAGACTGAAAGGTTTCCAAAGATGAAGGGAAGTATATGGTGTGATTGGAAGCAATGAAGCGTGTGCTTAGGATGCAATATGCTGAGCAGGGGCTGCTGGCTGATCAGTGAGGCATGTCGGATAGAGTCCAAGCAGAACTTCAGCGGGTGGCTGCATCATGATGAAGATAAGCCGTAAGGCGTAGTATGGATGAAGGGAGTGGCCCTGAAGGTTGACAAGGGTATGTATAGGCTGATGACGTGGGGGAACTAAGTTGTCCTTGGGTAAAGAAGACCCATTGGACTGAGTGAGGTGAGGATAGTGCGCCAGATGTCAGCATCATCAGTGGCGCACCCAAGGAGGGGGGCTCGGGGGGCTTGAGCCCCCCCTCCCCCCTTGTTTTTTTTTTGTTTTTTTTTGTGTGTTTGACGATTTGACCTTGGGGTGATATGTTTGTGGCCTATTTTCGAGTAATATAATAGGGGTGTAAGTGGCGCCACCAACGTCAAAATAGTCCGCCCCCGGAAAAAAAACCCTAATTTTTTTCTGCGGCCAAAGATTTTTGGCCAACATGTTTTGAAAAAATTGTGAGAACCCCCCCCCCCCAAAAGCCAAATCCTGGGTGCGCCACTGAGCATCATCCCTGCTCAACGTTGCATCCTTCACGCGCTTGATGCTTTCAGTCACAATATAGGCCTCAGTTTCAGAACCTCACAAACTCACAAAAGGGATTCGTCACATGGTGCTACCGCATGATAAAATCTTTATCTTAAAATTGCCTAAATTTGGCAAAACAGAAAAAAAACACGGTGAATTTCGGCTGATAGACCGGAGCACGGGGAGAGGGGGGCGTCAGCCTAGCTGGAAATTATATGGTCCATGCGCATGCCCATAGCGTCTGAGCTGCCGGGCACATTATAACGGGGCCAGTGCGCCTCCAAAATTGAGCTAGAACATATTGGAAAATGTTCGGCATAGTCCGAGGTATCATCAGTGGCCACTGCCGGACATTTTCAGTGGTGGGGTGTGTCTGACAGACAATCCCCGAAAGCCCCGGCTCCACCCCCAACATTGACCAATATCAGCTCGTGAGTTAACCTGTGAAAAAAAGTTGCCACCACGTATTTGCGGTTTGTTTTTTTACATGTCCATGCCTCGAGCCTCTTTTTACGCAAAGCTTCCCAGGGGAAACATCTATGAGAGAAATTAAAAACTATTACACAAAAATGTATAGTCCGGAACTTTTCAAGCCGTAAAAGTTGTATAGCGCCCTCTGCTTTTCGTTTGCTCGCTAATTAAAAAATAATCACTGAGTTAGGGGGTATTTCTCGGTCTGCGCTCCATGTGCACGACGAAAATGGCGGAGGGGAGCGTGGAGAAAGATCGGCAGTCGAGCCGAAAAATGGACAGGTCTCACGAAAATGCACCGAATGAGGTGGATCAGAATGGCGAAGAAATAGAACCCAACTTCAGTGATCCAGAGGACTACGTAGATGACGTGAAAGACGATGGTAAAGTGGCATTAAAGTCAATCTTTTATTAAATTTAATGGACCGTATGTTTCGCGCGGGATGCGATCGTGTGCCAGTCTGCCGGAAGTGTGCAGTGAATGTATATTGCACACTGCATTGTGGGAAAGTTTACATTTAATAATTGTACAAAATTACAATTAAAAAGGTAGTAAATTTATATTTTGTGTGCTACTTAACCCATAAATGTTGCCCATCAACCAGTTAAATCCTTTGTGCATGCCCCCTTCATCGTACCATCCTTGAAAACTGATGTTGAGAACCAAACCAAAATTGCCAACAATCAACATGACCAAATATCAAAATGGTAGGCCCTACTTGAAAAAGTAGGCTAAGTTGAAAAACTTGAATCAAGACATCAAGTATGTCAAGTATCCTTGATCCTCCATAATCTGCGCAAGTAACGCTTAGCAAAGCGCGCGAGTCCTGGGATATCAAGAAATCACTTTAAATGTTAAGTGTTCTTCCTTCATTATTTTGCTACCGACAGATCAGCACAACTTATAAAAGAACCTTTCTTATAAATATGCCGTGCAGTGGCTGTTTTAAAGTCAGTAACATTTAGGCCTATACCTTCACAAGTTTGTTTCCCTATATTTCCAAACATTAACCCTAACCTTCCCAAATCCTCCAAAATTCTCTTTGCAAAATGGATGATTTTGAAGGATTGAGGTTATATACAGTGTAGCAAAAATGTGCGGCTGATTTTGGAGAATGCACTGTGTCAAAGTCTTGGCCCGGACCTTGTATTGTTTATGCTCAGCCGTGCATAAATTTAGTCCTTGATTATACTTGAAATCCTCCGCACTGCTCCAGGATGTCACTGGCTCTGCGGACTCTGCCTCAACATACTGACAGTGATTGCTGGAGGATTTTGCAGGATTGAGGCAGCGGTCACCCCTCCAAGGACCACATTCAAGAAATAACCGAGGATTTGGGGGGATTGACCCTGTATGCCATTTTTACATGGAGGCAGTTGGATGGAGGATTTTGCAGGATTGAGGTTGCATCCTGGCAAAAATGCCTAGGGAGCAAGGGCTAATGTGCCCAGTCATGCAGTATACATGGCAAGAGTAATTCACAGAGATACATTCAATCCTGTGAAATCATTTACCGCATGTTTTCGGATATTTACATATTTTTTTGTTTGTCCAATCAGAACTGCTTGGCGATATCCTGAAGCAGCGCCCCCAGAAGGCCATCGGTAGCGACTCCGTCATCGTGGTTGATAACATTCCCAACGTCGGCCAGGACAGGCTGCCAAAACTGAAGAATGTCATCCGACGAATCTTCAGCAAGTTTGGCGACATCAGCACAGAACATTACCCAGATGATAATGGGGTCACTAAGGGGTAAGTTAGTTGTACTGCCCTGAGACGGCAAGATCGGGATATTGTGTCATTTTACTAATTTAAAGGCATTGAGGATCATTTGCTTTATCGTGTATTTTGGTCGTTTTCCAATAATAACACTCCAAATCCAAAGAAGAATGTTCAAAACCTAGCCTGCCAAAGTTTCGGCTCAGTAGATTTGAACCTTTTCAAGAAAACAGTCAAACACCATGCACACCTTGGGAACATATTTGTGCAACTTTCTACTCTTAAATGTATAAAAACTTAACTATTTGACATCCCTTTTTGGTTAAGTTGATTAAAAAGTGCATTTTTTCAACATTTAATATTGTCTATGCTTTTCCTGACAAATGAGGGCGATGTTGCTGTGATGTCATTTTAGGAAGACACTGTTCAGTTTAGGGGTTTTCTGTTCAAATTGTGAACCAAAATTTGCTCATTGAAAACATTTGTGAGAAAACTTTGCTCATTGGCCTTAGTACAAATGTATTATGATGTGCTGAAACAACAATGAAGCACCAAAGAAAAGAAAATAATAATTTGATAATAATTTGTTAGGTTACTTTGGGATACATGCAAATGATCCTACATGTGCATTCAAATATTTTATATGCAGCATTTTATGTGCTGTCCAAATTCAACTTGCAAGTGACTAGTTGTCTGTGAGCAATGATATAAACGATGTGTTGTTTCTTTTTCTTACATTAGGTTTATTTTTCTGGAGTTTTCGTCACCAGCTAACGCAATTGAAGCTGCAAAGCAGATGAATGGGTACCGGTTAGACAAGACGCACACGTTTTCAGTGAATCTGTTCTCCGACATCGACAAGTAAGTAACGTCCAACGTACATTCCTTTTGGCCAGTGTACCCTAAAAAAAATCAACTTTTCAAATCCAATTCTCACTGTTATTAGGTCATTCCATACATTTTTGGTCCAAAAGTGTGACTTTTTGTTTGTGTCCCTGTTGCACCTGACCTGTGTAATTTGCCACGCAAGTATCATTAAAATTGACTTCAAACTATTGGGGTGTTTTTTTTGGCAGGTTCTTTGCTTTTTTTTATTTTTACTTGTTTTTTCTTCAAATGTCAGCTGATGACTGCAAATGGTGCCCGACTAAATTTAGTGCAAAATGTATGGGAACCCAGAGAGGCCACATAAAGCTTAAACTCAATCGTAACCCCATCTAAAAACACATTAAAATTGTGCAGCAGCAGGATTCCAGTCAAACTAGTGAGTTTGGCGGTTTTGAGACATCATCTTACATTGGAAAAAAAACCTTTTTAATTGGACCAGAAACTGGAGCCTTTTTTTTTTGGCCTTATTTGAATGACCCTATTGCATTTCCTCAGAAGATTTCCAATAATTTATCGAATAAATAAAAAAATATTGCCCACAATATGTATCGTACTTACTTAATTTTTGATATAATCTAGAAAGGTGCTGTAGCATTGTGAACGAAGAATTACCAACAATTTCACTAAATATCCCCAAGACGCTCTGTTTCTATGTAGTTCATTAATCCTCCAAGAACATTCTTCCTTGAATGGTTGTACTTGATTGGACTCTTAAATTGTCTGTTTGATTTTCTTCGAAGGTACACTCAGATTGATGACAAATGGGAACCGCCGAAACCTCAGCCATACAAAGATTTTGTAAGTTATTTCATGGAATCAAAAAAAATCTGTGTTTTAATAATTCGTCCGTGCTGTTCTGACAATGTAGTGCAGAGTGCTGCACATTCCTTCCAGAATTTTAAACCTTCACCAGTTTCCCCCATTGTAAATTGATCATTTTTTTGTTGTTGCATGTCTCGTTACCAGGGCAACCTGAGGTTCTGGCTGCAAGAACCTGACTGTAACGATCAGTACAGCGTCATCTTTGACGGTGGAGAGAAGACCGCCATCTTCATGAACACGTCGACAGAAGCATCTGTCGTTGAAGAGAGAAAGGTAAAAGTGGTTTGAAGCTGGTTTTATTTCAACCACCACTTTCCGATTCAGTAAATTCAAAAGATAACAGGCTATTCGGAGCTTGAATTTAAAGTAAAACTTGTCTTGATTGCAGGGCTACTACAGGGTTCGAAATTAACGGTAGCCCGCTAGCTAAATGCTAGTCAAAACAGCGGTGGCCTAGTCAAACTATTCCTTAAGTAGCCCGGCTGGCGAGTCAAAAATTATTGGGACACGGCAAAGATGAAAAGACAGGAAGAAATAAATCATGAAATTCAGAAATCAAGCCTATCAATTTGTGCACCACCAGGGGTCAACTTTCAAACCCTATACACGTTTTACATGTATGCACATTTTTGTTTATGAAACAATATAAAAGAAACAAACATGCGGGCTAGTGAACATGCCCGCGGGCTAGTTAAGAGTCTGTTCCAGTAGCCCGGCTGGCTAGTGAACAACAAAGATAAGGTCGAACCTTGTACTAGCAAATTATTCAAGACGCAATTGTTTACACTAGACCATTGCTGAAGAAGGAAAAAATGTAGATTTGCAGTCTGAATTATGAAAAGGCATTAAGTTGGTGAAGTTGAAGTTAAGTAGAGTAAAAGAACAGTCTTCGTACTCTTAAACAGTACTTGGTCAAATGGGTTTTTGATGTTTAAACCCTTTAACTGTGATAGTATTACTAATTGGGTGTTTGGTGAATGCAACATTTTGTGTCGTTGATTTCTGTAGCAATGGACTGAGACATACGTCAGATGGTCACCGCAGGGCAACTATCTTTCAACGTTCCATCATCGAGGCATAGCACTCTGGGGCGGCCCCAAGTTTGAACAAATCAAGAGGTTTGCCCATCCGGGTGTGCAGCTGATTGATTTCTCACCGTGTGAAAGGTAGGAACATTTTCACCTTGTTTGAGATCCTTCAGTAAATTTCCTTAACCCTAACCATCCCAAATCCTCCAAAATCCTTTTTGCAAATTGGAGGAATTTGCAGGATTGAGGTTACATGGCAAAAGTGCGTTGCTGATTTCGGAGGAGGCACTATGTCAAGGTCTTGGGCCAGACCTTGTGTTGTTTATGCTCAGCCATGCATAAATTTAGTTCTTGATTGTACTTGAAATCCTCCGCACTGCTCCAGGATGTCACTGCCTCTGCTTTAGCCTATTGACAGTCATAGCCAGAGGATTTTGCAGGATTGAGGCAGTGGTCACCTCTCCACGGACCATATTCAAGAAATTATGGAGGAATGTGCAGGATTGAGGCTATATGCTATTTTTTTCATGAGACCAATTGGAGGATTTTGCAGGATTGAGGCTTCATCCTAGCAAAAAGGCCTAGGGAGTTAGGGTTCAAGTTTTTTATCCCCCTGGCTGTAAGCCGGAGGGGGATATTGAGATAGCGTATTCCTTCTGTGTGTCTGTGTATATGTATGTGTGTGTGTTTATTCCATTTTGGTTAGGTTAACTGTAAGTTCACTCATCAATCTCAACCAAACTTGATCTGTGGTTATTGTTCATGGTATCTGGTAAAGTGATTAGACTCCGGCAACAGGTCATGACCTCCATGGTTGCTCTACAGGCCTTGGTCCTAGGAAGCCCATGATTTATGTCACTTTGTTTCTCAAGTGTCATGGCGGGTATTGTTTTGTAAGTAAAAGGCCCCTTTATAGCTTCACAATTGTGGACTGTAGGGTGCAGACCAGTAAATCGGTCCGAAATTGCCTGCGCCGGCCAAATCACGATTTGCATGCCCTCAAAATCTTCGGTATTTGAGCATGTTGTGGGCCATGAACTTGAGGGTTTGTAAAAAATATGGGTGGAAACCGTGCACAGGACTGGGAGCTTGCAGTTCTGTGTAATTTTGATGTAATTTGGACCCTAAAAGCGCCCTACTTTGCAATGGAGTGTAGGCATCGTTTTTCAAAATGGCGATGGGCTTCAGGACTATTTTCAGGGGTGATCATCTTCAGATGGAAATTTCAGTTGACCCCCCAAAAATTGAAAAGAAAATGAAAGATGATGAAATAAGCTTTAATTTGATGTGTGTCTCGAACACCTTGGAGAGTTGTGAGTATTTTTCCCGAATTTTTGAAGTGGGAGCATTTACCATTGGGGTCTATGGAAGTTTATTTACTGGTCTGCTACATGTATAGTGATTCCACTTTAGTTAGGTACACTGAAAATTGTCCTTACTAACTGCCTGGATACAAACTGCCAGCGTGCCAGGGGGATCGCGCAAGTTTTACTTGCAGTATTTTTAAGCTGTCGCTCAACAGTGGGAGGGGGGTGGTTATCCCAGACCAACTAATTCCTTGTCAAAATAACTAAGGAATTAAAGGTGTAAAGTATGTTGTTTGTATAAGTAGCAAGTAGATTGACCTCCCTCTAAATTACTATCATGGTATTCACTCTAGGAACTGAAAGAATTCATTCAAAGTAACGCTTGTGAGAAACATTTGTCCATCTTTAAAAGTCTGTCACGACAAATTGTAACTATTAAGGGCTTCTAAGCTTTTATTTTGTCCTTTGATTACTGTTTGATGTAAGCATGAGATATGCATGGCTTCTTGGAAATGTTTTTGCCCTTAGGTATCTGGTGACGTTTAGCCCCCTCATTGACGTGAGAGATGATCCCCAAGCCATTATCATATGGGACGTACAGACGGGCAAGAAGAAGAGAGGTTTTCATTGCGAGAGCGCTGCACACTGGCCGATATTCAAGTAAGTCAGGAATGCCCAACCAAAAAAAGGTAAAGGGGACAAACCTGTGTTCACAGGAACGGAGTGCCCATCTCTCTTTCGTTAGCGATTAGGCCAGACTCATATGCTGCTGTGGGGGGGATCGCCACACCTCCACAGGGAGTCTGTTACCTTCCCAGCATTGAATAATGCCGGTACCCATTGAACACCTGGGTTGGGAGGGGTAATTGAGGTAAAGCGCCTTACTCAAGGGCACAACACGCATGGCCACGGCGGGGCTCGAACCCACAACCTCACGATCATGAATCCTGTGCTCCTGTGCGAATTTTAAACAGCCATAATTTGTCAACGAAATTTCCAATTGAAGTGCAACAAACAGTATTATAAGGGGAATTTTATTCTCTTCCCTAACACATGTAAACCTTTCATTTCGACCTCTGCCCAGTTCTGTCTCAGTTTGCCAGAACGCCGCACAAATATGTATTATAGCCAAAAAGCTTTTGGCTTGACCAACCTGTCTTTCTGTCATTTCAGGTGGAATCACGATGGCAAGTATTTTGCCAAGCAGTCCCAGGATACGCTGAGCATCTACGAGACACCGTCCTTTGGCCTGATGGAAAAAAAGAGTATGAAGATTACCGAGATCAGGTAGGAAGGGGAGAGGAGATAATGACAGGTCACTCTGGGGGAAAAAAAAAACAGGCCAAAGTCATAGTTCAGTCCATGTCAAAAATTATTTCTATAATGCGTGAAAGAAAGAAAAATAAAGAATTGAACAACCTAACCCACTGAAATGAATAACAAGTCACCAGAGATAGTTTTGAGTAAAAGATCTATTTTTACAAATCTTGTTCCTTAATAGGAACAGTTCAATATTTTTTTAAACCACATAATATCTATATTATATTTTCGTGTAGGTATAACTCAAGTGCCAACATGTTTATAAATATATTTTCTAGGATCCAAAGAAAAATATATCACAATATCATGATTATAAAATATAAATACAAAAGTGCATGTGTTGGAAAATTCAGGCGATTCACAATGCAGTGCGTCACCAAGAGTTTGCCACAGAGAGTCAACTTTTCAAGTTTACGGTCGACAAAATATGGCCCATTTGAATGAGTGTCAGTAGACAACTTGAGCTATTATGTTATAGATAGGGGCATAGCGTTCTGCCGCCTTACCAAAAATCACCATATTGATACAAAGAAAAGGAAAGTGCAAATATAAATATACTTGAATCATATGCTTACGAAACTACTGACCGGAAAAACGAACAGTTTCAAATGTCCGCCCTGCAAATTTGTCGACCATCTCCCACAATGCACTGGGAAAAATGAACTCGCCGTGGCAAACTATTGGTGGCGCACTGCATTGTGAATCGCTGGAATTCGGTAAGGTTTTTTCTCAAACCAGTCCCAAATTCAATATTTCCAGAGAGTAACATGCAGGGTGGTTGGGCGCAGTCTAGGGACGAATGGGTTAAATGCATATATAGGATTATTTGCATTTGTTGTAATTTCATGAAATGGACTGATTTAAGGGCTGTTAATTTATAGCAGACATCGGGGGGGGGGGGGGGGGGGTCACTGAACTTGTTCAACCATCATGCATAGAACCCATAGGTCACAGGGTGTGCCCAAGTGCTGGCTGTGCATATGCATGAAGTCAGCAGCTGGCTTGCGATTGTTTAACGGGTGCAGTATTTGAGAAAACTGTTTGTTCACAGTAACGGCTAGGTCCTAATAATCATTACTACCGATTCAAATTCCTCTTTTTTTGTTGAGAATGACAGCATACCAGGCTTAACGATTTCACAGGATGTTACATACTTTAATTTATTTACAATCAAGTGGGCTTTTTCTTAATATTTTGGCAGTTTCGTTTTTGAGTGTTTACCAAATGATCCTGTACAGGGTGAGTAAAAGAAAATGAAATCCAAATGTTGGGACTATTGTTTTATTGAAGTTCTGCATGTAGCACTCCCAAAATCTAGGATATGAAAGCCCCATTCATCAGCTTTCTTTTAGTACAAGAATCATTCAAATCACTCATGTACTTTTCAAGTTACAGAATTTTAAACACAACCATCGTTTTAAGGTTCTGTCCGCAGATCACGAAAAAGGTGTACGTTCTTTCAGCAAGACGAAAAGAATTCACACACATCCCTATGTGATTTCTTTTCGTTTTGCTGAAAGAACACTGAACTTTTTTGTGATCCGTGGACAGAACTTTAAAACGGTGGTTGTGTTTAAAATTCCGTAACTTGAAAAGTACATAAGTGATTTGAATGATTCTTGTACTAAAAGAAAGCTTATGAATTGGGCTTTCATATCCTAGATTTTGAAACTTTAATAAAACAATAGTCCCGACATTTGAGTTTCAGTTTATTTTACTCACCCTGTATGCCTTGAAAGAGTAAAAGCAGGTCTGCAGGTGTGGTAGCAGTTGAAAATTATTTCATCACAAAAATTTTAAATGCCTTATGGTTGTTTGTTTTATTTTGGCAGGGATTTTGGCTGGTCCCCTGCCGATAACATTCTGGCCTACTGGGTACCGGAGGTCAACGAGAGTCCAGCCAGGGTCACCCTGGTGGAGATCCCGTCTCGTAAAGAGCTCCGCGCTAAGACGCTCTACAACGTCGCCGACTGCAAGATCCACTGGCAGAAACAGGGTGATTACTTGGGCGTCAAGGTGGACCGCTACACCAACAAGAACAAAAAGGTGAACGTCAGAATGGTTGAACCTTCCATCCGTCAAAGATTGCTGTCTCCGAAAAAAAGGACTTTTACCAATTGGAATGATTTGTCTTGCAGTGTGCAAATTTTGCACAAATAAAGAAAGATTAACCCTGACCTTCCACAATCCTCCAAAATTCTCCAAGATTTTGGAGGATTGAGGCTGAATGGCGAAAAAGTGTCACTTGACTTTGGAGGAGTTAGTGTCGAGTTAGTAGGCTGTACCCAGCGTTGTTTATGTTCAGCCATGCATAATTGAGCCCCGCATTATGCTCGATATCATACGCACTGCTTCTGAATGTCATCGGCACTGCCTCAACCCATCAACAGTGATTGTTGGAGGATTTTGAAGGATTGAGGCAATGGTCACCCCTCCACTGAACAAAATGCAAGAAATAACGGATGATTTTGGAGGATTGAGGCTGAATCCAATTTTTCGCATGGTGGCAATTGGAGGATTTTGCAGGATTGAGGATGGTTCCTAGCCAACAGGGACTAGGAGCTTATTGATAACATTTATTGGATTACGTATCGTTTTAATGAATCTTTGCTCAATCCAAGCTCATCAAACTCATCAATTAAGCTATATTTTGTAACCACGTTTGTGTGCATTATTCATATAGCTAATTAAATATGTAAAAACTGTAATAATTGCAGTTAGTTGTTTATAGTGAAAGATATGGAGCTATAGTGCGAGTCCCAAAAATCATGCCAATATTTCCTGAGTATATACCACTATTTTATATAAAAGGTTGAAATGTGCTTTTGTTCTCTCAAATACAACTACATTTACAACTACATACTTTGTAATTATGAAAATTAGTTATTTGAGAAATCTGTTGCGTATCGAGAGAAAACATTGGTTAAAAACCACGCTTATAATCAAATGCCAAACAAGTCTTCAAAAACTGGCTATAAAAATGTAAGGAAATGTGTAAATATTTAAATAATTATCAAATTTGCATAATTAATTAGCTAATTTTATGAAACTGGGGAGGAAAACATTTTGAGTTGTAATGTTGGCTGAAAAAAAACCAGTGTAATAAATCTGATGCCATGTTCTCAGAAAAAGTTTTTCAAGAAATGAACTTGACACATTTTCTCAATTTTCTCGACACTTGGTGCATGAACAAAAATACAAAACAAAAACAAAAACAGGCTTGGCCTAATTGATTAATCTATTATCCCACCCTCGCAGGTGTCGATTTGGAATTTTGAGCTGTTCCGCATCAGAGAGAAGCAGATCCCCGTTGACCAGGTGGAGCTCAAGGAGACCATCACGGCCTTTGCCTGGGAGCCCACGGGCTCTCGCTTCTGCTGTCTGCACGGCGAGGCGCCGCGAATCTCCGCCAGCTTCTACAAAATCCACGAGAAGGGCAAAGTGGAGCTAGTCAGTAAGTCACCACGTAGCTGAGGCTGTGGAAGTAGAATTCAGGGGTGGAGGGGAGGGGGGGAAGGTGGTCGAAAACGAAGCTTTGCTGCCGGTTTTGGCCTCAGGGGCGGGTTTCAATACCACGGACTCATCCGTCTGTCTTAACCAGTCCTATGTTGGCCGGCTATTGCTCTTAGTCTTGGGTTAGACACTTAACTTAGCCCAATTATTAAGCCAGCTGAGAGTAATGATTCAAGAACGAATGTTTCAAGAAGTATTCCAGAAGTTACTCAGTTCTTGACACATTTGCTATGTTTTATCCTTCTTTTTGCAGAGACTCTCGAGAGAAAACAAGCGAATTGTATCTTCTGGGCTCCGACTGGACAATTTGTTGTTCTGGCTGGACTACGCAGGTAGAATTTCTGACAATGGTCACATTAGACACTTATCAATTGTTTCTCGCCTCCTGAACTGTTGTTGTTGACCCTATAAAAACATTACTTATCGTTAACTTAATCAAATTTTACGCCAAATACAGATATTATTTGGGTTAAGTTCATTTTTTCAAAAGGTTTTTGAAATAAAGTTCAATTTACGTGATATTTCCTTGGGCAGCCTTATCTTTCACCAGAGTTGGAAACACCTCCCTCCCCCCCACCCCCAGCATTTTCTCAGCTTCTAATTTGGGGTCCACTTTTTTTTCTGTCCCTGGTACATCTGACATCTGTGATTTTATAATTCTGATGCACTCCTTAATGCAGTCATCCTCCAAGAGTGATTATGAATAGCAAACTACCTACCCAACAAATAAAAAAATAACTTGAAGTCATTCCAATAATGATACTTGAATGACAAATTACAAAGTACCAAGGTAAAAGGGACAGGAAAAAAATGTCACACATTGGACCCTACACTTATAGAATGACACATGGGTTAGAATTTTGGAAAAGGCCTGTATTAAAATTTACCTAATTTATCCATTTTTATCTTCAAAATCCTCTGTAAATTTCAAGTTGGTTTGAACGGAGCGCTACAGACGCTGTGCGTTTTATTACTGCACAGGTCATGGTTACACACAAAGTTCATATTACTTTGATAATGAAAGTTAGAGTATATCATTTGCAGCTGTCCAAAAAGTAACTGACAAAATTATTGTTGAAAGGCATGCTTGGTTTAAAGGTGGTAATGGCACTAAACTCCCTGTGAAATTATTCTTTCTGGCATGCTGTCATTTTGTAGAAAACAATAAAAGGTCAATTCCAAAGATGTGTTAATAATGCGTCTAAAGACGCATTTTTTGGAAATGTCCGTTAGTAGTTCGGTTTTAATTTGGCGGAGCCTTCAATACGTGCACACCCATTCTGGAATTTGTATTCCTGTGGAGACTTTTCTTTGTTCTCGTGTAGTAAAGTTTTCGAGTGTGAAATTGAAGTTTCAAAATGCTCTTATTTTAACCAGAATTAATTTCCTGGGCTGAAATTTGGACTAAATATCCCTTTTCTAAAAACTCTTCCATTTGCGACAGATCAATCTACCTTCGAAATTCCTAGTTTTTGAGTAAAATCCATATATCTATTTCGTGAAATTCTTGTGGAGACGTATTCATCTATAGAAATGTTCTTCTGGAGACGTATACAATCTTTTGTTCCCTATTGTGTTCATGTCTCCGTAAGGTAGTAAATTCCAGCACACAAGCATTGACACGATGCACACACGCGCGCAGTTGCATAATTCGTCGGTTCAGTGCGTGACGTCGCGCTGCTGCAATCAGCTGAATGAGAACGTGTCCCGGACGCTGATTTCAGGCGCAATTCAAAACATGACTCTTTTGAATTGAAATCAAGATCCTAGAATATTGTTTTCTCGGAATGTACAGCATTCACTAAGCTGAAACTTCATCGGATTAGTTGTCTAGCACCCTTCTTTAGATTTTGAGTACTTTTGTTGCTTCAAACAAAACAAATCCACAAATGATGACTCTACCTTTAATGATAATAAGTTTGTATCAATCTGTTCATTTCATTTTCCTCCCCTTCCCCCCCCCCCCCCCCCCCCCAGTATGAATGGAACCTTCGAGTTCATCGACGCCGGTGACATGACCAGCATGAATCAGACGGAGCATTTCATGGCCACTGACTTGGAGTGGGACCCAACCGGACGCTACGTCATCACGGGGGTCAGCTGGTGGAGTCATAAGGTCACTGCACTTTCCTTTTTTTCCCCTCAGTATAAAGTTTTTAAGACAAAAATTGACCAAGAGTGGAATGTGAACCCCTGACCGCTGGTATGCTGTTCAGGTGCTCTTTCAACTGAGATTCAGGAGGTTGCACATTCAAATCCTCCCAATTCATTTTGTATGTTAAAGGGAATGTACATCATTGGCTTTTGCTGTAATTTTCAGAAATGAACTATTTTAGGGGTTAGTATAATAGATCAAATATTGTTACACTGACATTTTTGAAGTTTTGTGTTCGAAAAGGTTGAAAAAACCAAGAAAAACAAAAATGTTCAAGTAGTCTGGTTCCCTGACTCCACAAAAGATAAAATGGAGCAATTTATAGATGATGGAAAATTGTAAGGCAATGGAACCAGTCTAGCTGGCCTGCACCCGTTCATGAACATGTAACCAATAGCAAACAAAATTTGGACTGAAAAAATGGTCAATTTGGAGCAGTAGTTGAAAAATAGTTAGGTTTTTCCAACGCCGGTCGGCCGAACACCGTTGGAAATGTATACAAAAATACCATTTTCTTGAAAATGACTTCACACCAGGTGCCATAATTTTACAAGATGCTTGAGACTGTCATTAACCAACATCCTAGCAAGGTATTTCGTAAAAACTTGGTAGTTTTATTTTTCGATGTTTGCAAATGTTGTATATTCCCTTTAAACATAAGTATGTTAAACATAATACGTTAATAATTTATGTATTTGTATTGTGCACGTTCCATATGAATATGTTCAAATGCGCATCACAATTATTATCCCTGTTCATCAGGAATGAGACCCTGCAGCAGCTCGAGATCTGCGCATTCTGGTGTCTACCTTCACAGGTACCCATTTATACTCCTGGGTGGAGAGAGGCAATCGTAGTAGAGTGCCTTGCCCAAGAGCACAAGCACCATGTTCCCTGTCGGATTCGAACCATGTACCACGGCACGCGAGTCGAACACCGTAACCATTCAACCACAGTACCCTACATAGTCGGTTTCCCGTCTTTTTGTTTTCGTGTTATGTTTTTTTTCTCTCACTAAAATGATCACCGTTTTCTCTGTGAACAAATGCTGGATGCCCGGAGCATATTCTAAGTTAGGAAAAGCCTGTACATTGTTTTTTTTTTCAAGTGAAAACATCAGGCAAAATTGTATACATAAACCGGTAACTTGATTGAAAGCTTTCCACCTGAATTGTGTTAGATAATTTGACATGTTGCAAAATTGTGTGCTACAAACAGTTGTTCATAATAAAAAGAGAAGCCATGTTATAGCAACAATAACGACTAGAGTAATGGTGACGGACAAACCTGGACATTATGGGTCGTCGGTCACTATTACTTTAGTTGTTATTGTTGACCCTGTTTCATCCTGGTAATATATAACGTGTAAGTTGACCTCCAAAACCTGTGATTTTATGAGAATACAGCACGCCCACCGTATCGGATATACAACGTGTGTAACGTCCTATTTTTTTTCGTTCATTTTGTGTCCTGACTGGGCCCATCCAATCAAGTGCAATAAATCGGTACTTCAAAAGAAAAGAAAGCATTTCAATTTACGAAATATTTAAAATATTGTGAATTGATGTCTTATAAAAGTAAAATTGTTGACCTCAACCTCCGTTCAACTGACCATGTAGATAACAATTGGGTAAATTCAAACATGGGGTCTGTGACTAGACCAGTCAGTGTTTGGTACGAAGACGATCTCATAAAAAGTGAACGTGCACTGGTGAGACTTACATGCCCTATTGAATATGTAAACATTCATTCGAATGTATTTCTGAAGTTTCCAATATTAAACTATTCAAATCGATTACGCCCTAGTTGCCGTGTTTATTCCGTTCGTGCTTTGTTGTTTGGATGACAGGTTGATAATGCCTACTGGGTCTGGAGTTTCCAGGGTCGACTGCTGCAGAAGTGCAACCGCGATCGGTTCTGCCAGCTACTCTGGCGCCCTCGCCCAGCGTCGCTGCTTACCGACAAGCACCTCAAGGTAAAAAAACCAGAGCTAAACGGTATCTGTTCAGGAAACAAAGTTGCACTGAAAAAGTTGACGATATGTACATCACAAGTAATTGATATTTACTATTTGCCCAGCCCATCTCAAGGATTTTTGATTTTCCATTTTGCCGTCAAAGTCCTGCAATGCATAGCATTTACGCAGACAATGTGAATATTTGTCCATGTCTGTAAATGATTTTCCGTTCGGTAATGTTTGCTGGAGCGGTATGCAGCACTGAAAAATATAAAAATTCTTATCAACATTTTCCCATGTTCCACTATGAAAAAGCAGGATTTGGTGTCCCGATGGCACGTTTTTGTTTTGTGGTTCCCTTGTATAGGTTTTCCTGGCTATTTTAAAAGATTTTTCATTGAAATTCACCAACTCGAATATCAATTTCGTCTAAAAAATTAATTTAGTCATTTACCATTCAGTTTTAAAATTTGATCACACTCTTTCTTCACAGGGTCGAGAATACTCGTCATTACAGATCAAATTCGTCTAAGCTGTTGCTGAAAGGCAGCATTCAAAAATCAAATTTGACTTATATAAATCAATTAGACGAATCTGATTTCTGAATAACATGGTTTAGCGTAGAAGAGATTAAAATCGAATACTCCGGGATGAAAACTTGTGCTCTTTGTTCGAATTTGCGTGAACTGAATTTGAAATTGTCAGACAAAAGACGAAATTGATTATTGGAAGTGCACTTCATCGATGTTGATGGACGAATTTGAATATTAGAAACGATGAATTCGAATGATAAACCTTTTCAAATAGTCGGGAAAACCTATGTTAGACAGCTGAAGGTAGACTTAGGAAGTTAACACATCTTTCATCCAAAACATGGACACTAAATGGCTACCTTATACACAGGTGTACTCAAAATTTGTAGACATTGCAAACATCATTGTGATGGAAACCATGTATTGTCCAAATTTGTGACCTGTTCTGTCAAAATCAGACTTTTCTGGGCATAAGGTCAAAAATGATATTGTTACATATTGTTAACATACGTTCTTTTTCCTTTTAATAGGTGGTTTAATTTTTGAAACCGGTCATTCCTGGGCAGAGTTATGCTATTCTGAAGTTCATTGTGTCTAAAAGTACAAAACGGAGAAAATGGCCACAAACGTCACAAAACAGTTTTTCTTTAACTGATATACCTTATCAAAATCATCAAAAATAGTATATATAGAGTTCAAATTAGGGTTTCAAACTTCTATAATATATTTTAGACATGTTCAGGATTACAAATATGCAAAAATTTGAAAATCGATAAAAATCACCCCCACAGCGTTTTTTGGGCCCTATCTCAATTTCAACCTCTGCCCAGAAGCGTCTGCTTTTGACAGAACAGCTCACATTTGATGTCATGGTTCTTGATGAACATGAACAACAGCAATCCAGTGTATAAATTTCTCTCAAAGTTGTCCATATTTTTAAAAAAAAACTTCAAATTCAGTCTGGGAAAAGAGAAAATATTAATTCTTTTCTTTGTCTTTTTTTTTTTCTGACAGGACCTCAAGAAGAACATGAAGACCTACAGCAAGCAGTTTGAACTGAAGGACCGAATGAGCCACTCCAAGGCGTCCAAGGTGAGATATGGAGCTCTGATTGAGTCACCCTCATCATGAGGGCACTCAACCCACCAACCCTATAATCGGACACCACTGAACACAGGCATGCAACTTTTCCTCGGATCCGCTGATTTCCTCGTTTTTGTAACTTCTCATGAATGCCATTACAAATTGAAAAATACTGTACAAAGTCTTGTGTGGTTTGGGGTTTCCTCGTTTTTTCTAAATTCCCAGTTGCATGTCTGTGAACACATCCTTCCATTTTCTGATGAAGAAGAAAACGGCATTGCAAATCTACTGCTTTAGTCTAATCTGACAAGAGAGGGCGCTTTTTGACCACTTTTGAGAGCTCCATTGGGGGGGGGGAGACACACCGCATGTGCGTACGCACTGGTTGGTGCAAGTATGGCGCGTAGTAGGCACGTCTAATTCTCTCTGAATGTGCACAAAGCCATATCGTCTTTGCGTGAACGTCAGCGATCGACAATGCGTTCGATTGTCTCTCCCAGTGGTCCCCCCCAACTCTCCCTTTCGTACCGTTGAGGGGGTACTTGTACACGGAGCTCATTGAGGTTGTACTTTACTAACTAGCATGCCGCTTACATTCTGAAATTTGAGATCTGCGGTCATTTTTGAAAATCATAGTGGTTGAAGGAAGCACAGCCTTTCAGTTTTTCCTCGAGAATTTCAATGGGGCCTACAGTAAGCAAGGGCACTGGTTTATGTGTCTCAAGCCAGAGTTGCAATTGATTCCGTCACAAGTCAAATCACAAGTCTGGTCACAAATAACGGGGGATGAGCTTGAACAAAGGGAAAGGGATGCCTTCTCCGCATTTCATTTAAATAGCTTGTCATTTTGGCTAGAGACAGAATGATTTGTGATTGACTTGTGATGACTTACGACAACTTGTGATTGATTTATAAGGACATATGATTGATGACTTGGGATTAATTAGTTATGACTTATGATTGATTTGCAATGACTTGTGATTGATCTGTAACGACTTGTGATGACTTGTGATTGACGGGTGAAACTTGTGATTGAGTTGTAATGACTTGTGATGACGTGTGATTGACGTGTGATAACTTATGATTGAGTTGTGATGACTTGTAATGACTTGTAATTGATGTATGACGACTTGTGATTGATTTGTAACGACTTGTGATGATGTGTGATAACTTGTGATAACTTGTGATTGAGTTGTAATGACGTGTGATTGTTCCATTCTTCCCATTTGGGACTCCTGTGCTATCTATCCCCAAAGCGTTGTAGTACTCATACTCAAGTACATTTTTTGGTACTCATGAGAATGTACTCCTAGTGACAAGAACAAAATCGCCTTATACTCATACTTGTACTTGTGTAAGGCACCTTACCTCAATTACTCCTCCCAACCCAGGTGTTAAATGGGTACCAGCATTATTCAATGCTGGGAAGGTAACAGACTTGCTGTGGAGGAGTGTGGCGACCCCCCCCCCCCCCCCCCCCCCCCCCAGCAGCATTTCATGGACTCGAGTCTGGCCCAATCACTTCGAAAGAGAGATGGGCACTCCGTTCCTGTGAACAAAGGTTCATCCCCTTGGCGTTTTATTTTTACATTTTCAGGAGCTGATTGAGAAGCGACAGCAGATGCTGGATGAGTTCAATTCGTTCCGTCAAAGGCTGCAGGAGCAATATGAAGAGGAGAGGCAGTTGCGCATGGAGCTGCGAGACGGTAAGAGAGACAGTCAGGAGGAGACTATGGCTACGTCTGAATAGCTTGGCTGTGGCTGGGAAGAGCACACATGTCTATGGGATGCGGATTCAGCTATAGCAATAGGCATGATGTGTAATCCATAGCCATAGCAATTCAGACACAGCCTTATTGGCAGGGTCCATGAGATGAATTTTTCTTAGGAACACGTTTTGTGCAACTTTCTTCTCTTCTTAACCAGTTTCGTGCTGGGGTTATTTTTACATTGACCGGACCCAGGTGCGGGATTATTTTTCACGAACCTGGATGTCAGACGGGTTCAGGTCGTCATCTGCGGGTAGCACACCCTGAATTTTCCGGCCTCGCTCGCTGTGAGCGGGTCGCTGACAGATATTTCCGGCCTCGCTCCCTGCGTGTTTATCTGTTATCCGTTTGGAATACCACTAAACCTTTACGTGTATACACTTCATCCGACAAAGCTGGTTAAATGTATGAAAACTAGTTGACATCCCAGTTTGGTTAACTTTATTGAAAAGTGCACTTCTTTAAATATTCAAAATTTTCCATGCTTTTCCAGACAACTGAGGATGCTGTTGCTGTGATGTCATTTCAGAAAGACAGTGTTCAGTTTAGGGGTTTTCCATTCAAATTGTGAACCCAAAACATTTGTGAGAAAAGTTTGCTCATTGGCTTACTGCCATGTACTGACACAACAAATCACTAAAGAAAAAAAATTTACAACTGCAAAATATCCAAAACTCTGGCAACTTTTGGTGCTGAAATATGATACCAAATTTATTTCTGTAGCTAAATTTATTCCAAAGATAGGACGCAGGAACATGAACAGTGTCCTTCCAAGTTTCGCTAACCTCATTTCGAGAAAATGACTCTGAAAAAAAGACGCGCATTGCGCTGCCAACGGCAGTGAAAAACATTCTTCAGTTTTTCTGCTTTTGTGGGTATTTTTTCCCCAATAATAATGAATAGTGTGAATCTTGGATACCTTGGCTCCTCTAAAATACAAAACAATTAATATCAATTTCGACATGATTTGTATAGTATATCCGACTTCAGACGTCCATTACTCAAAATAAGGTTTTGGGGGACATTCCTCATTTTGCCTCAGTAGGTCACAAATGAGAACACCAACGTGAATTTGTGACGCCACATTTGTGATCACTTTTGTTTGTACTTGTAACAACCTCAGATCTAAGATATGATCAAACAAATGTTGGCCCACATCTTCGAAAAATCATCTCTCAGCCTTGATTGAAAGGTTTACAAGTTTTTGAAGAAAACTTACATTAGGTCTTGTGACCTTTGTAATCGACTTTGTGTTTGTTCTTTGATGATTCAGGTGTGGATACTGACTGCATGTACGCTGGCGAGGAAGAAGAGGAAGAAGTTATCGAATTCTTTGTTGGTGAAGAAATCATCGAAGTTAACGAATTTGAGGGCGAGTAATCTCCAGGCCGACTAACGCGCCCTCGTTCCCCCCTGGTGGCCAAACCAACAGGCCAACATCCACTAAAGGACTGTCTGAGTCAGCCACAACGTTGGCAGTACACGGATACCATCTTGTTTTGAATTTTTGTGGCATCAGTAAACATATCCAACTTTGTTTTGACCATTTTCAGCTCCCAGTTTGCGAGCTGACAGATTCTTTACCTCTGTCGTATTTTATAATTTCAACTTTTGTGTTCAATTAAATTGAAAGTCATATTTGAATAATATTTTGTGCCGGTTTACATCATCTGAGAGTGTGCAGTTTTAAATCGGCAACAATTTGTTTCAGCAATTTTTTTTGCTACCCACATTTTTGAAAGTACCTTAATTTTTTAACTGAGCCTCACAATTCAAAACTGTTACAATAATTTTTTTTTTTGGCAAATTGAGTGATCTTAGTATTATAATCTACTTGCTTAACTACAACGTCTGCTTATATTTTCGTTTTTCCCTTATTTTTAAGGACACGTTTTCCTTTAGCTACTAGAATTAGTAACTCACTATTTAAACAATTTCTTACTTATCTTTGACTTCCTCATCCACTAGCTAAAGTTTAAAACCAAAATTGAACTTCCTGCTTTGAGCCAAAAACTGTAAGTTGGTTTCCACGCAAGTTTGGATTTTTACTTTGTATGGTGTAGTCTTTATCAAATGCTAAACATGAACAATTTAAAATGTACAGCTTTTCAAAACAATGGCCCTAGTTTTAACTGGTTTGGCAATACATGTAGTACCCAAATTTCCGTTTTGATGCTCGAAGTACACACAGTGGTAGTTGATTTAATCCTTGTCATGTGGTTTTATGGAATGTACCCTTCTCCTTTTCGGTTATGCAGGCCACCATTAAAATGTGCTCAGTAGAGATAGAAGACTTGCGAGAGTTTGAGTATTTGGGTTTTTTTTCAAATCAGCTCGGCATGAGATTGTCACACCCAAACTAGACCATTGGCCCAACTTCAGTTGGGATGGTCCTAGTTTAAGTGTTTCAACTGGAATACTCGAAGGTATTGGTCACCATTTGCAATAAATTCAAAAATGAAACTGTCAAAACGCCATGAAACAGCCATGGGCGTCGCCAGGATTTTTTCTAGAGGGGGGCAAAACAATTTTGGCCAAAAAATGCTTGTATTTCTCAACACATTCTCGATCTATCAGTTTTAGAGGGGGGCAGGGACATTTTGCCCCCCCCCCCAACTCATTAAATTTACACCACTTTTTCTTCGCGCCTCTTTTTCTTTTCTTTTTTTTTTCTTTTCTTTTTCTTCCTTTTTTTTTTTTTTTTGCCTTTCCAGGGGGGGCAAGTGCCCCCCTTGCCCCCCCCCCCCTCGCGACGCCCATGGAAACAGCCTAGCTTGCTGTCATTTTCGAGAAATGAGGGCTTGCCATCATTTCCTAGCGCTGTCAATAGGTACCTGTGCTTTGTGTCAAGAAAATAAAGATGCGTCTTCACTTTTCTCCAAAAGTCTGATATATAACATCTGAAATTTCGAATTAGTTTTTTAATAGCCCACTTCAGATTTATTGTTGTTCCTTCAATCAGCAAAATCCTGTTTTCTTTTTTTTTTGCAAATGGCGTCCTTTACCGTTAAGTTGGGACAGTCCCAGCTAAAGTTGGGACCGATGGTCTATTTCAGGGGCGTAACAAACAGATGATCAGATGGCTTCACTTGAATCTTACTTCACATGGCATATACCAAGTCCCCAACTCATTTTGACCGGCCGATGTTCGCTCGTACCCCTGTTTGCAGGGCGGGTGGGGTACGAGCGAACGGCCGATGGACTTAAGTTATAAACTAAAGAGGGCGCTATTTAGCCCAGAAAAATAAATCGCCTTCCAGTTCCAGTCAAGTCATTCAGATGACCAGAGGCTAATCAATGGGACGTTATGAATACAGATGACAGTTATCTTGTCACAACCAAAGTGTATTTTGGTCGACCTGGGTCGCTTCTTGGCACTTGAAATCTAAAAATGGATGCTTTCGACTTTGCACGATCATCTTGGGCATCACGCGTAACGTAGAGCGCTGATGAGCTGAGGACTTTGTACCAAACGAAGATGTCGGAGCCCAGTCGAAGCAGCCTTTAGTGTCCACTGTCCGGCAGGCTTGGCCGTGCATCAAGGTTCCCACCCTCCGGGCTTGCAATCCAAGGTCTGTGGTACTGGTGGATACCGCCAGGACCGTGGGGAAAGAGGGCGGGCGACCCAGGATGGGGTGACACCAGACCATCCATCGGGACATGAGCGCCCGAACGGCAGGAGTACGACCCGCGGGTTAGCAAGAGTATGCTCGGGGGGGGGGGGGGTGAACGTGGAGCGCTGATGAGCTGAGGACTTCGTACCAAACGAAGATGTCGGAGCCCAGTCGAAGCAGTCTTTAGTGTCCACTGTCCGGCACAATCTGCAGACGACTGAACAGGCTTGGCCATGCATCAAGGTTCCCACCCTCCAAGCTTGCAATCCAAGGTCTCAGGTACTGGTGGATACCGCCAGGACCGTGGGGAAAGAGGGCGGGCGGGCGACCCAGGATGAGGTGGCACCAGACCATCCATCGGGACGTGAGCGCCCGAACGGCAGGAGTACGACCCGCGGGTTAGCAAGAGTATGCTCTCCGGGGTGAACTGATGACTTTTAGGAGAAATTGCCAACCGAAGATGATCACCCCTTAAAGTAGTCCTGAAGCTCGTCGCCATTTTGAAAAACGATGCCTACACTCCATTGCAAAATAGTGTGCCCTTAGGACCCCAATTTAATCCAAATTGCACCTACAAGCTCACAGGCTGTGCACGGCTTCCACCCATATTTTTCACAAACCCTCCGAGTTCATTGCCCACAATATGCTCAAATACCGAGGGCATGCAAATCGTGATTTGGCCGGCGTAGGCAATTTTGGACCGATTTACTGGCCGGCGCCGGCGACTCTTGAAAACAAGGGGCATGTGTAACGGGTGTAAAAATAACAGTATTGTCATGGAAGTGTTCGATTTCGCGTGTTTTGAGGGAATAATTTTTCAAGTAGGCCTACGTTTGCTTTGGAAAAAAAATACTCGTCCCACACATCAAATCAAATCAAAGTTTAAATAATTGTGGAAACTTTCCGGTTCTGCGGATTTACCTTTGGTATTAAAAGTATTCGCAAACAGAAATCCGAGGTCGACATAGCATTAACAGCTTCGTGTATGCTTTAGGGCGGCAACCTTGTGATTAACAGTCATACCAGAGATATGCCTTTCATAAAACACTCTAGAGATAAGCCTATTATAAAGATTCAGGATTAAACTTGATTGATATCTGTGCAAGTTGTGGTTTGGACTTCAGAGACCACTTTACAACACAAACAAACTTCTGAATGAAAATCATAACGTAAGTAACATATGCTAACTGAACAATAACGTGGACGTTTGGTGTCACAAAATCGGGCGTAGGCCTATATTATGTCTCTGTTGCACACTATTGTTGCATAATATCGCCGCGTGGTGTATCGATCAAAATCAGATACATTGTATTAGGTTTATGCATTGGTAGTGATCATCGCTAGCATTCGGCAAAAGAGTGGAGTTTCTCGTCACCGGATGTCTTCAGAAAGTCTCCAGCTTGAAAATATGGGCGGCAATTCAAAAGAGGGCAGCTCATCGGCTCGACTGCACGGTATAGACCAACGTTTGTTTGTGTTTCTAGAATGAAAGTATTTAATATAGCTCTTTGGTCACAATAATTAATTAAGTTAAATCATTTGTCAATCGATAAGTCAAAGTGAAAGTAGGGGCAGAATTAACAATTGGGAATGGCTCGTAACAGTTAGAATGGCATTTTCATGGACGAGACTTGTGACTCATTGAGCATTGGGATCGTTGTACTACTTGAAGCTTTTTGGTCTGGAACACATCATTCGACGCTAGGGGGCGCTCTACGTCAAAGATGTTGTCGGTGCAGTTTGTTTAGTTTTATACCGAATGAACGAACACGATCGGCCCACCTGTAGTTATAGCAATTAGCAAGTACGTACATGTATTCAGATGTATTTACAGTCCGAACTCCGAAACAAATTCAGTTCTCACGGGTGAATAAGACTGGTTTCTGCCCCTCTCTCATCAGAATTGCATCTGGTGCGCAATTTATCATGCTGCCACCATTTCAGTCATATTTCCTGTATCCAATAACAGCACTGATTGATAATGTATTTTGCGCAAAAAAAGGAATCAGACTATTTTTCCTTCCAGTCATCATAAAAAAATCATGATGGCCGCAACATGAAAATGGTCTATAAGGCCAAAAAAAAAATATTCGGTCTCTGGTCAGACCAAAGTTCCGAAATTGACGCGGCCACGCGGCTTTTTTTTTTCCCCCTTTTTTTTTTTTCTTCAGCTTGGATTGTACAGACAAGGTGGGTACTATTTTGCTTTTTTGGTGTCCTCATGTATATTGGTGGCCTCCATAATTTGCCTTGGTGCTTTCGATCATTTGCCTTGGTGCAATTTCCCATTCCTTGGTGCTCTTTTGTAAAAAAAAATTGAGGAGGTGCGGAAATAGAGGGCGCTGTTGGAGCTACCGCGGAACATTTTGGAAAAAAAAATCGACGCGCATGCTTAAAATCGACGCGCGCGCTGACCAGAGACCGACTTATTTTTTTTTTGGCCTAACATGCAACCCTTAAAAGGCTTTGGACATTAGACAATGCATAGAGTTACGATGGTCAATGTACATAAAATTTACCAAAGTTAGCGTATCCGAATATTGGGTAAAGGCCCGGGGTGGTGGTGGGGAAAAAAGGGTAAATAAAGACGCCGACGAGTCCTTCAATGTTCTGCAAGACAGCGTTGGGTCGACTCACTGGCAGATTTCCCCCCCCCCCCCCCAAAAAAAAATAATAATAATAAATTCATTTTTATTTAAGTAACTAAACCAAAAGAGGACGTTCTAATATTGATTGGGGGGATTGCCCCCCCCCCCCCCGGACAAGCAAAACAAAACAGAAAGAGGAAAAGGGAAAAAAGAAAAGAATAAGAGACGCGAAGTCATTGCTGTTAATTAGGGGTCGGGGACCAATTGGTCATGTCCCTGCCCACCCTCGAAAAAAATGATAAATCGAGAATAATCATGCTGGAAAAGTAGAGGAATTTAATTTTGGGGGAAATGTGCTTTAATGCTCCCTCTAGAAAAACTTAAATCCTGGCGCGCCATGGCGCGCTCAGCACATACTTTGACAAGAACAAAAACAGCTGAATGTATTGTTAAAAGCTATATAATTATGTCCAAAACGTTGGGATTATTTGGATGCAATTTGCATGGGGACACTTGAAATGAAGGAGAGGGGATAATCTCAAACGCTAAAATGTTTTAGAGGTAGCCCCAGCCGCCAGTAGCCCGGTTGGCGTGTCAACAATTATTGGGGCTATACGGCAAAGATGAAAAGACAGGAAGAAATAAATCATTATATTCAGAAAGCAAACCTGTATCAATATTGTGTATAATAACAGTTCAATACCTTCCCCAGATTCTGAGTTTTCTACCTCCATGCACGGACGGAGCATTCCCCTTGAAAAAAGGGGAGGTTGGGGGAAGAAAAGTGTTCCTTGTAAATTGAAACTTAGTGACGCCTCTGCATGCAGAACTGAGTGTTAAGTGCCCGGTAACAACCATTTTAATAATTACGTCTGAGTATTTTCCCCGCCACTGAAAGTATACGCACGAAGTACATTTACGTTATATTCCAGTTTATACGCCTCACCAAAGATACCCTCTCTAGTATCTTTGGCCTCGCTCAGTTTAATGTGCAAAAGTAGGCTACATAACTTTCAATGTAATTAGTGTGCAGCATTTCTTCCTCCATGGTTTTAGCCCACTTCCGGTTTTTTGATGATGTTACACTTAAATTTCATATGCGGATAAAAAAAACAAAAATTATGTTTCTTTACATTCAATCGTTCATGCAAGTATTGTTACGATCATAATTACTATGACACCGAAACATGATTATGAAATCCTGCCAAGGATCATGTCCAATCATTTCTTCCACCAGCAGATTCCTTGTCACAGTGCATAACTCGGCTTTTTGTTATCTGCATTTCCCGGCGTTGCTGTTTGCATTACTAGGTCGTGCATCGAATAATAATAGCACTTTGCAATGATTACGTAACATGTTCTTGATCCTCCATGGTTAATATGTTTACATATTCAGCGGGTTCGTTTACGTATAATCACCCGGCTAGGTTGCATTCATTGAGTATATAGGGACTATACGTACGTGAATCACCATTGGAACCTTTGATGAACGACAAGACAGTCTATAGCAAAGTCAGAACTGTTATTTCTCCGTGATACAGGAAACATTCACTGTAGGAGTGTGGCTGAAACTGCGTATATTCAACCAATTCTCGGTTAAACAATTTTTCAAGTTTCCATCAGTGTTTTCCGGGTTTTGACAGTATGGCGCCTGGTGACAATCGTGTTCATGGAGGTATGTACTACGGCAACTCGTGTGTGCTGTTATAAATTGATCCAAACTCCCCATCCAGACAATAATATTCAGTCAGTACGTGGCGTAAATAGACTATAAAAGTATAGGGAAGGGTAGCCCCATAATTGTGGCCAATTTACTGGACTACCTCCGTAAACATAGGCCACACTGCCAAGTGTACAAAAACATGTCGCACTTTGTCAAATTTTGATATTCACATTGAGGCTTAGTTTGTAGGGTTTTTTGGCTTTAAAAGCATACTCACCCTCTTTATAGGCTAATCAGAAAGTGCTGCCTTTTTCAGATGTCTATTTTTCGTGAAATTTCCAGATTCATTTGCACACGTTCATGACGTTTGCGTATCAAAATTTCAACATGAAATTTCACAAAAATTAGACATCTGAAAAAGGCAGCACTTTCTGATTAGCAAAGAGGGTGAGTATGCTTCTAAAGCAAAAAAACCTACAAACTAAGCCTAAATGTGAAAATCAAAATTTGACAAACTGCGACATGTTTTTGTACAAGTGGCAGTGTGGCCTATGTTTACGGAGGTAGTCCAGTAAATTGGCCACATTTATGGGGCTAAGGGAAGGGTAGTCCGAGTAACTTGAACCTAAATCGCCTTTTTTTTAACATTGGGACATGAGTCTGGTGATTATGATCCAAGTCGATTGTTCGATAGCTCCACTTTTGCAAGTGTGGCCTTTATTTACGGAGGTAGTCCCGTAAATTGGCCACATTTATGGGGCTAAGATACAAGTAGAGTTTCGATGATTAAGACTGAGGTACTAAGGTTTACTTACGATCTGGATTAAAAGTGAAATTTACCATTTATCGGCGAGGGCTCCGCCCCGCTTACCGCGCGCAAACGCCAT
The DNA here is from genome assembly GCF_015706575.1 of Patiria miniata. NCBI lineage: Eukaryota > Metazoa > Echinodermata > Asteroidea > Valvatida > Asterinidae > Patiria > Patiria miniata. The sequence goes on along the minus strand of NW_024037069.1, from coordinate 37,370,375 downwards.
TTTCAAAATCTCAGGTGGCATATTTCTGTGGCCGTTTTGAGGTTGAAATCTGATGTTGGAAAAAATGCTGCAACCTGACGCCAATTTTTTTTTCTTCATATATCATCTCAATGGAGGTCATTCGTTGCAAATATGATAAGACATGAATCTGTGACTAAAAAAAATATTTCCAATTTCGTTAGGAAATAATTTTCTTGACTCTCCATAGACTTTGTACGCAATCATGGAAGTGGCGTCATTTTTGCAACATTTTTTTCCACTTATGTCTCAATGAAGGTCATTCGTTGCAAAAATGATGATAAGACATGAATCTGTGACTAAGAAACATTTCCAATTTTGTTAGGAAATACTTAAAACAATTGTCTTTCTCTTCATAGACTTTGTACACAATCGCAGAAGTGGCGTCAGGTTGCAACATTTTTTTCCAACTACTATCGCCAGGCCACGTCCTGATGTTTAAAAAAGGCGATTTGTAGGGTCCAATAATACTCGGACTATGTAGGGGAGGGGCATCCCCAGCCTCCCGCTCGATAGAGGCCCGTACGTGTCCTCAGCCCTATAAATGTGACTCATCCAATTTGTGAGCCACACCCCAAATAGGCCTATCCATGCAAAGTTTCATTCGAGTTTGAATTCTAGTGGTTTTTTTTACTTGATATAATATTGGAAGCTACTTTGTTAACAACCAGGGAAAAAAATCAAGGAAAGATTCCCATATCTGGCCATCACTATTTTTTTTCCTTTATTGACCTATCGGCCATCGGAAAGTAATAATATGCCCTAAAAAAGTCAAATGTAGCACGGACAACATTGAAGTAGTTACTAAGAAAACACTTAAAAAAATTTCAGACCAGTCTCATAGGGTTTGTGCACAGGGTGACAAGGGATGGCCAGATATGGGAATCTTTGCAAAATGAAAAGGTCAAAGGTGCCTAGAACCCATGACCTCGCAAAATTCACACCAAAACAGAATCACCTCCCGAAAAGTGATAGTTCCCAAGCCTGCATGTAGCCGTTTTACAAGTGGCATCCTTCCACTTTCTCAGGCAAATATGACCCATGTTTCAACCGTAATTTTATCAAGCCTGCCCTCAGATGGAAGCCCAAAAACCAGGGAGTTGATCCTTGGCTACATTTACACAATTCCACCGTTTTTAAAGCCAAACGGTCTCCGTTTTCAAAAGAACTGTGGGGTCACTTTTTATGCTAATCAGCTCGCGTAGAAATTCTCACTTGAATTAGTTCACTGCACCCTGTGCAACATCTTCCTCGAGCAAGGTGGACGCCATTTTGTGTAGTGGTTGGACAGTATGCAGAAGGAGGAAATGTCTCCGAAAGGTGGGCAGGGTGTGATTTTTAAGCTCTGGCAGGAGCTTATACATGTCACTTGGTGGTCGGTCGGTCGGATGGTCTGTCTGTCTGTCTGTCTGTCCGTTCTGACCTTACCACCCTTGTGGGGTGATGTTCCTTTCAGGACACATCACCCCACTTTTTTCACAATAGAAAAACATCACCCCAGAAGGGAATCTTTAGAAAAAGGGATAATGGGAGCACAATGCTATCACCCCACAATTCCGTCTGGCTGGAACGTCCGTCTGTCTGTCCAAAAAAATGAGTAAAAGTATGGTGCTCCATATATATGTGCCATCTACGTCACATTTTTCGCAAGAGTGCACTCGCACTGTTTTTTTTTTATTAAATTGCACGACTTCAAGTGCCTATTTTATTTGGTTATTTTTTTTGGGGGGGGGGGCTAAACATCGGCCCGATCTTGAAACGACTGTCTTCAACTAACTATACCTGTACCATTAATGATAGTGCTCACCGTCGTTCTTTCGTTATAGTCTTATTCATTTTTAATCTCATATCCCTTTATTTTTTTCCCATCAGTGCAAGAGGAAGAGGAGGGTCCAGGATGCTGCACCACGGTGCTGGTCTTCTGTTCTTACATCGTCTTCGTTTTCACCCTCCCGTTTTCCCTCTGCTACTGCATCAAGGTATGTCTTCGCAAGAAATCAAAGTGCATGTACATGCATAGAAGCGATGCACAGTGCGCAACTTGGTTTTCACCGTACCAACCTCATCCTCGATGCGTCGAGGAGTACGCTACCACTAGCTTCTCCGTCAATTGAAAACGGAGGTTGAAAATAAAGTCGACCCTGGGAACAACGACAAAAATTGTATTCTTTCCGTTCAACTTGGCATCGAAAATTCAGTTTTCTTTTTGTTGCACGTGATAACTTAATTTAAATATATATTTTTGGTTAGTCCGAATCACGTTGAGTTTATTTACGAGGTTTCTGAATACATCGGTTTTTCTCCTGGTACGTGGACAGTGAAGTTGAACAGTGACGTCGCTTGGTTTAGCGCAATGTAGGGTGAATGGCTGTTGACTGTGTATAAGTATGAGGCCACGTGCATTGGCAACCTCATGTTTTGCACGATGTCGGTTTTTAGAGGTAGAGTATCATTTGCAGCTATCCAAAAATAACTGACAAAATTATCGTTCAAAAGCTTACTTGGTTTAAAGATATATGGCACTAAACTCCCTGTGAAAATATTGTTCTTTCTGACATGCTGTCACTTGGAAGAAAACAATAAAAGAAGCCGGCATTTTCCAAACATGCGTCTGTATAGTGACGCTTTTTTTGGAATTAGCCGTTGGTTTGTAATTCGGCGAATCCGTGTTTCGAGAAAACATTGAAAAACCATGCTCAACCTTTGATCAAGAAACGCGATTGCGTCAATTCAAGATCTCTACCAGCTTCATTTCTTCTTAAATGATAGCAAGCCCGACTAAATAATTTCACAGGGTGTTTAGTACCCGGTACGATCTTTAAGCCAAATATGTCTAACGGCTTTTTAATAATAAATCGCTTGGTTACATTTGGATAAATGCAAATGATCTTATGTGCCATTAAGTCCTGATTCATGTTAAATTTCCCTTTTGACTTCTTTTTCCAGACGGTTGCGGAGTACGAGCGAGCCATCATCTTCCGGGCCGGCCGTCTGCTACCCGGGGGTCCTAAGGGGCCCGGCTTGTTCTTCATTCTGCCCTGCATCGATGAATTCAGAGTCGTCGATCTCCGGACTCTCTCATTTGATGTGCCGCCACAGGAGGTGGGTTCTTTAGCTTGTTTAGTGACTTTAGTCTGTCGTACACTTGTGATAAACAAAACCTCAGTCACCTCACGAAATGAACTCATAAATTCGGTGTGGCAATTATAACTAGGACTCATTATGACACCAAAGGTTGCATAAGTCCCATAACTGCCATGGAAGTGTACTTTATAAGGTTGACCTACGGCACATGGCACCAAACAAGCCACAAGAAGAGGCCTGTAATAACATCAACGCAGCCTAGGCCCTCAAATGGCTCTATTTTGCAATGGAGCGTAGGTGTCCAGTTACAAAATGGCAATGGGCTTCAGGACTGCTTTTAGGGGTGATCATCTTTGGGTGAAATTTTTTTTTCTCTAAAAGTCATCGATTAACCCCCCGAAAATTGAACAGAACATGAAAGATGATGAAATAAGCTTTAATTCTTGCGTGTCTTGAACATCTCCGAGTTGAGTATTTTTTTTATAATTTTGGGAAGTGCGCGTAATTACCACTTAGGTCTAAGGCAGTCTATGGTCTGGACCAAAGATCCTATAGCGCCGCGTACCTATGGCGCTATAGGATCTTCGGTCACAGGGACCCATGACCGGTGTGCTTGCTGCCACCTATCTAGCGTCTCAAAGTCTCCCATGCATCGACTGTTCATCTGATCAAGTTGTTATCGGTTCAATTACAAGTCAAATGCTAAGTTGTAGCATGGAGGAAGGAAAAGAAAGTGATGGATATGTACGGAGGAATGGACGTGTTTCTTTTGCCAGTGGTACTCTTTAATTCACACTTCACATGATTTGTGATTCATTTTAAACTTATAATGACTTTGATGACATACTCTGCTTTTCAAACCAAATGTACATGTTATTTTTAAACAGAGAACTGATTTGTGTATTGTAGATCTTGTCCAAAGACAGCGTGACGGTGACCGTAGATGCCGTGGTCTACTTCCGCGTACAAGACCCTACCGCCTCCGTCTTGAACGTGGAGAACTACAAGCGCGCCACGGAGCTGCTTGCTGCTACCACCCTGCGTAACATCCTGGGCACCAAGACCCTGGCTGAGGTGTTGAGCCACCGCGACGAGATCAGTGCCGGACTGCAGTCTCAGCTTGATGTAGCCACCGACCCATGGGGCATCAAGGTAGAACGCGTCGAGATGTAAGTTCTCCTAAGCATGCTGTATACCTGTTGTCTTCATAGACCCTTCCTTCCTGCATGTCAGTTAAACAGTACCAAACTTTTGGTCAGCTGATCACGGGAACTCGGTCACACCGTAAGAAATGTACTGAAACTAAAGGTGGGCGGGGTTTATACCAAATCTGGGACGTTCCATTATTGATTTGGGTTGGAACCATAGCCAGTGGATAACACGACAAAGAAATAATTTAAACCGAAACATCAGAACTACCCATGCATCGTTGGTTAGTCCAAAGAGGCATGTATGAAGAAGAAAGTGAACCTTCGAAATGCCCCTCCGTATACGTTTTCATTCAGGTGTTCATACTGTTAATTTGTCTTCTTCAGATGATGTCAACTTTTCAAATTTCACTTAACCCTTTACCTAACTTTATTTTAACAGTAAGGACGTCCGCCTGCCAATCCAGATGCAGCGTGCCATGGCCGCTGAGGCTGAAGCGTCCAGAGAGGCCCGTGCAAAGGTGAGTCATTGAGGCTAAAGATTTGGCAAAATGATTGAAAAAGCTACATCCGTCGTTGTTGTTTCTCTTATCATTGGGTGACCGTGGATGACTTGAAAATGGTTAGTAATGATACAACTTTGTGTTTCAAATTCTTACCAAACAGGTGATCGCTGCGGAGGGTGAGCAGAACGCCTCCCGCGCCCTGAAGGAGGCTGCCGACATCATCGCTGAGTCTCCCAACGCCCTCCAGCTCCGGTACCTCCAGACCCTCAACTCCATCTCGGCCGAGAAGAACTCCACAATCATCTTCCCGCTGCCCATCGACATCCTCGCCGGAATGATGAAAAAATAATTAAGCCGTTTTGATGATCGAACGGGATTGGCTGAAAGAACGACGGGGCGTGGCTTCACCAAAGCGCCAGTTTGTTCATGTCAAACTGTTTAACATAACTGTTTATGTAGCCTGTTAGCATTTTCTGGATATTGATAATTTATGTGGGAGTTATATCGAATTTTTAATTTGTGCCGCAGGCTTATGTTGTCCTCTACAATATTCATATTTACATCTTTATTTAATTTTATGTATGCACTTATTATATTTATACCCGCTTTTATGTATTATTTACATGTGTATTAATTACATTGAACTGCAGCTCACGCAGTGCAGTGCTACTACATCTATTACACTTTCTCGTTTAACATTTAAACGGCTGGTAACATCTCCAAAAATAGGGGGCGCTCTTCAAAACCGGCCATTTTCAGGGCACATTGTAAGGGTTCTGGGGCTTTGTTTTCATATTCCTAGTTCACATCAGAATTGTCCATACCATTTTGGGAAATGGTTACTGAATTACAATGGTAACAAATTATCCAACATTTTAGGGCCAATTTTTTTTTCATCTCGAGGGGGCACACTTATGCTCGAGGGGGCACATGTCCGCAAAAGGGGCACTTGGGTAAATCTGAGGGGCAAGTGCCCCCAGCTCCCCCCCCCCCGGTTCCGCCGCCCCTGTGGCCCAGTTCATCGTTTTTGTCGGCAAAATCGTAAAAAAAAAAATCGAAAAACCATCGAAAAACCATGGCTACCTTTCAGGACGAAAGGTCTGTTACACACACGTGATTCAAGCAAGGGCGGATCCAGGGGGGGGGCCAAAGGGGGCCATGGCCCCCCCCCAAAACGAAATCAATTTTTTTTTTTTATGTGACATCGCAATAACGGCAGGCAATGAGTACACCACCATCTTTTCCTCAAAAAAAAAATTGGTTAAAGTGGTCAGAAATTGCCTCAGATCGCACCACAGAGCATCTAGAATCCAAAAAATTTTCGGGGCCCTTAAGCGGGCCCCGAACCCCACGCCGTAATTTTTTTGACCCACTTTTTGACATCGCAATAAAGGCAGGCAATGAGTACACCACCATCTCTTCCTCAAAAAAAACATTGGTTAAAGTGGTCAGAAATTGCCTCAGATCGCACCACAGAGCATCTAGAATCCAAAAAAAAATTTCGGGGCCCTTAAGCGGGCCCCGAACCCCACGCCGTAAATTTTTTGACCCACTTTTTGACATCGCAATAAAGGCAGGCAATGAGTACACCACCATCTTTTCCTCAAAAAAAAACATTGGTTAAAGTGGTCAGAAATCGCCTCAGATCACACCACAGAGCATCTAGAATCCAAAATTTTTTTCGGGGCCCTTAAGCGGGCTCCGAATCCCACGCTGTAATTTTTTTGACCCACTTTTTGGGGGGAACCAAAAAATTGTTTGGCCCCCCCCAAAATTATGTTCTGGATCCGCCCTTGGATTCAAGACGTAAAAATTGTTGCAGAAGTGTATAATATTGTTTAAGTACCTGATTATAAGTTCGCTGTTGTGTATCCAAACTCTGTAAAACTGAACGTATAATGAAACAATTATGTTATTTACTTTCAAACGATAAAGGATATCAGTACCTTTTCAACGTTTTACCTTTAATTTAGTTCATATATGTTAGTGTGCGTTATTATAAACTAAAATACTTGTTTAATTGCCTATTGGAACTTTAACACTGTTAAGGTAGGATGTGTATGGGTATTGTGTTGCACATAATTATTATAATAAATATCTCAAGGATTTTCCAGATTGAAAAATGTGTGCCGCCTCGATCGTCACTTGGTGTGATCCTTCTGAGCTAAATCACGGTAACATGTTCATAGAGTGGGATCGTTCAGGCTCCTAAAACATTCTGGAGCAGTAGATGGCGGGAAGTGTGGCGTATGGACTAATCCGGTCACGTGATCACCGTAGATTCACAAGGCCCCCTTCACTGGAGCAACCATTGTGCACGCTATTGTATTTTATAAACAAAGCAACTGGCCCGCAAGACGGATTAATATACCGGAGTCTTTTATAGCGCGCGTATCTATACCAACAGTTAGGTAACTGACCCGCAACTGGCCCGCACAGTGATGCATGACGGATTAATACTGGAGTCTTATATAGCGCTAGTATCTACAGTCGAATCTCTTTAGTACAAACTCTGTTAATACAAAATTCTGGTTATAACAAACATAAAGCCTTAGTCCCGACTGTGCATTTATGTGCACAATGAATGGGACTGATGTTCCTCTTAATACAAAATTCTGATATAGCAAACAATTTGGCTAGGTCCGAACGAGTTTGTATTAACGAGAGTCGACTGTGTATATAATTATCAAAGACAGGTAAATGAAGTTGATGAGAAATATGAGACCCATTTAGCACCTTTTACCGTGTTGCATGCAGCGCATATTGCAGAAACACCGGGAAAACCCTTTCTCTTAACGAAGTGTTGCTATTTAACGTGCATTACACAATACACGGGACATAGACCTGTACTGCTTTAAGTCCCATCCGTAGGACGAAGCAATAATGGTAAAGTGCCTTGCTCAAGAGCACAAGCACCATGTTACACGGGCACATGACACCTCAACCATTGGACCACAGCACCGCGGAATATATAGGGGAGAGTGGAGGTAGCACAATACTTATCAAGCATTATCAAATCATAGCGAGATGAGCTATAGAAAGATCCCTGCCGGTTCGAATCCACGTCCGTCGCTGCTCATTTTCATCGACTATATTTCTTCTCCAAATTTATCGCTGGGATAACATTAAGGGAAAAAAGAGAATGAGTTCCTTTACGTGTCTTGCAATGATTCAAAGAGAACATACACTGAATTTTTCATGACACTAAACCAGGCGCGGTTCTAGAGCCAATATTTTTTTCGGGGGGGGGGGCTAGCATGGTGGATCCATAATTTTTTTCAGGGAGGCGTGCTGAAATGTAGACCGGTTATTTTCTCCGGACACTTGGGCCTCCGAAAATCAATAGGTGGGGGAGGGTGGTGGCTCGTGCCATTTTAAGGGGAACACTGATAACATCTTACAATCAGGCACTCTAAGCCCCCCCCCGTAGAACTGCCACTGCATTAAACCCCCTAGGAAAAAAATACGCACCCCGCGCGTCATAACGTCAGCGGTCCTAGACCTTATAGTGTGGCATGCTTGCACTTTTGCTTATGCACATGTATACATCTAGCGCCCTCTGTTTTCTAGCGAGCACAGCAGACCCTTTTGTTTTTGCATGCAGCGCGCGCTCTACGCCATGAAAACGAGGTTGCAAGAATTACAATGTGCATGTATTGCTAAAGTACTGATAAGTAAGGAAAGAGGTTGCGACCTTGCATTATGTTTTGTTGCGCCGCCCCGCTGCTGAGTAAAATGACATGGAAATTCCAGTAAATTTACTGTAAAATATGTGTGGCTGGGCGGAGCCTCCATGGTGTAATCTGATCGCTGCAGGTATTGAAGCCCTGTTTTAAATGTTGGCTGCAGTGCCTGATGTACATGTAGGTAAGGCCATGGAGGAATAAAGTGATTTTTTTTCGATTTTCAGATTTATTGATGATTATCGTCATGATCGTCCGGTGCCCCAAATTCGCGCTGCCCAATATTCGCGCAACAAACTTTCTCGGCTCGTATCTTTTTTTCACACAACGCGGACTGACGTCAAATCACCGTCGTCGATCCATCATTTCGTCACAGTTTTCACGAACATGACGAAGAGACAATTTTGGCAAAAATCAGTATATTTTCGAAATTCTTTTTTGGGCCGAAATCGATTAAGTGCCTATTGCAATTGCAACGGATATCTTGGCGAATTTATTTTGTCAAAATCAGATGAAATCATTGAGATCATGAGAATCAATAAAGGGAAAATTTCACTCAAGTCGTATTTTCAGTTTTCACGAAGAGACAATTGTAGCAAAAATGCACATTGTTCTATGGGGACAAAATAACGCGCGTGTGCGATTTTGAGTTTTCACGAAGAGACAGTTTTCGAGCGCGCGCAAGCAAAACGGGGTTCAACTTTAAAGTCGATTTTCTCAAAACTATGTTTCAACGCCCTGTGGCCAAAATTGTCTCTTCGTGAAAACTCTGACGATTTTGTCCATTGTCACATCGTCTTTCTTCTCGATGCAGTTATGCGGAAATCAATAGCTTTTCTGTGAAGTAGGCCCCTAGCCTAGGCCTAATTTGAAAGAAATCAAAGAGAGTGTAAATTATTGCCGTACTGACTAGAAAACGTAACATTATGGAATGGCCCAGAAAACTAATAAAAACATCGCTATGAATTTCCGATCAATGTCGCCGTCCAACCCCGAAACGTGAAAGACAACTTCGGTCAACTTTCACTAAACAACAGAGGGCGTAATCAGAATTAAGGAGCACGAAAAACAACGTGCGCCTTATATTGCGTGCCGTTATTATTTTTACGATCTGTTTCGCCGAGATGCAGATTTCGGTACCAAGTTTTTTGTTGGAATGAATTAGCTAGGATGATCCTAGCCCAACTAGTGTGGCCGTCGGTATGCTGCTTTGGTTCAGCGCAGCATACCGACGGCCACACTAGTGGGGCTAGGATGATCCTAGCGTTATGTTTATGCATAACAGGAATGAATATGCCTTAAAATATATTTCTGTCGGAATAAGACCTATAGGCCTAATCGTAATGTTTAAAGTACCCAAAAAGTAGGCCAGCCCAGGTTGGACTCCGTTGTGTACATGCAACGGAGTCCAGGGTATGAATCTCTCCTGCCATAGCGAAAAAAAATTGTAACACATTTTTTTTATATTGTTACCTGACGGTACTCCTAGAACTATGAGGCTCCGCGTGAGCGGAGCACACGCGGAGCCTCATAGTTCTAGGAGTAACCTGACGGAGGAAGCTGTAATTTCACTTTACATATTCCTTGTGTCCAGAATTGTGCCTGCGCTGGCTGGCTGGGTTTAGAAAAGGCAAATATGTCCGAGGGCGGCGTGTTTACCGAAAATAAACTGCAATTCCATGTTTTCCTTGAAAACATTTGCAGTACGAACTCCCCGTGTGAAGATTGCACACCTAGCACGCACACCTAGCACGCTGCCGCCGTGGCCGCGAACGGCACGCGCGTACACGTACGTCTTCACGCGGAGAGTTCGTACTGAAAATGTTTTCAACGAAAGCGTAGAGCTTGCAGTTTATTTTCGGTAAACACGCCGCCCGCGGACATATTTGCCTTTTCTAAACCCAGCGCAGGCACAATACTGGACACAAGGAATATGTAAGCGAAATTTCAGCTTTCTCCGTCAGGTAAAAATATGAAAAAAAATGTGTTATTTTTTCTGTGTTATACAGGTTCCATCTGCCTGTAATTGACTTCGAAAGAACAGCGGAGTATTTAGCAAGTACAGGGGTTCAGGAGTCGTTTCTCGTTTAAGTCTTTGGCCGGTGGTTTGTGTGCACACATACCCTAACATGTCTGGCATAGAGATGGAGTCGAGGGCAGGAGGAAGATACAGTGCAAGCCAAGGTGATCGGGGCACGTCGCCCAGGGGTAAGTTTTTCATAAATTAATTGTGAAAAAAATTGTGCAAGGTTAGCCCAAAGACATGTAAACAGATTTAGGTGTTGTGTTTAGGTGATCTAACCCACCCCCCCCCCCCCCTACTTGGTCTGCAAAACATAGGGAAAGTAAGCTAAAAAATAGCAAATGCCTGCTTACATGAATTTGGTTGGTTTGTTATTCTGCAAGGTCTAGAATAAACACGCCACATGGGTAACATTTCCCAACTTTTTAAAAAACGGGTATTAGCAAAAATTTAATTAACCCTAACTCCTTAACATGATTTACTAGGAACCATGCCCATTCTGGTACAATCCAACACCAAATGGGAAACTGCACATACATATATCTGACTTTGATTCTGGCGGTGTGCCAACCCAATGTAAAAGACTGTCAGTTTAGGGGTACTGTACCCATCCTGACAGATTCCAACAAAACATGCTGTTGGGGTTTGATGGGTTGAGTAGATAAAATTTCTGTATATACATGTAGCTCTTTTCTTGTTTGCTTGTTTGTAGCACTGGCATGATTGCCTATTGGTGAACAAATTAGATATTTTCATTATAATTATTATCATAACCTAACTTTAACATTTCTCGTAGCGTAAACTCATTTTCTGTGTTTAATCCCACAGACGATGGGGGCTCAATGTCGTGTTGTACCTATGTGCTCTGGTTTTTCTCTCTACTCCTGCTGGGTATAACTTTCCCTATCAGCGTTTGGTTTTGCTTCAAGGTATACATATATCAATGCAACAAGAGTTCAAACTAATCTAAAGACAATTCAATCAAGAAAGGCTAGTTTTGTTCAAGGTAATATGCAACATTTGCGTTTGCTGTAGGTTATTTGCAGAAAAAGATGGATTTGGGGGTTAGGCCAAGAAACATGTTGTTCTTCTTGTAGTCTGGTTCCACTTGTAGTCTGGTTCCCTGACCCAACTTCAGAGCAGTTTATAGACATCAGGGAATTGTCAGGTCAGGGAATCAGATTAGCTTTTTTTGTGTTCACCCCTTTACGGATGTGTTTTCAACATGACCATTTGCAAACGAAATGTGGACTAACTAAATTTGGTAAATTGGGGGCAGTATTGAAATTGTCACTTTTTTCCGAAGATGGTCCGCCAACCATCGTTGGAAATTGATACAAAAATTCCACTTTGCTTGAAAATGACAGCACACCAGGTGCCATGATTTCACAGGATGCTTGAGACTATTATTCACTTACAGCCAAGTAAGATATTTCATAATAACTGGTAGTTTCATTTTTTTATGTTTGCAAATGTTGTATATTCACGAAGTTAAATTAAATGCAGTTCAAGTAGTTGGTAGTTGTTTTGTAACCCCTCACCCATATTCTTCACATTTTAAGAAACATCTGATTAACCCAATTAGCATCTGTTTTGTATTGAATTTCATTGTAGTTCTTTTCTGATGAACCAAAAAGTCGCTGGGGTAACGAATTAAAGTGCGAAATCTGTGGATGGGGTGTTACTTGTATAAGGTCTTAGAAAATGTTTAAATTTTTGTAAGTTTTGAATTTGGCAATGCCATAATGAAAAATCTTCGTCTTTATGTTGAACTTCCAGTCCTTGTCTTGTTTTCATATTATTATTAATATTTATTATTATTTATTTTCTGGGAATAAAACCAACGATTCCTCAAAATCACCCTAGGAAGAAAGGGAAAACAGTGAGAAAAAAAATTACAGTTTTAAAGGTGGGAGGAAAACCTCAGAAGAATATTTGGGGGAAAACCCACAGAATCAGTTGGGGACTGAAAAGCCAATCCACGTTTGGCCTGGGCAGGAATCGAACCCGGGTCACAGCGGTGGAAGGCGAGGAAAGTACCGCTACGCTAACTGACTCCCATTTTCAGAAACAAGGCAATGCTTACCCATATGGACTAGATCACAATATTGTCAGATACTCACACATGCTTCCCGATTGTTTTCCCATCGACCAAGACGGTCTCAGAGTACGAGCGAGCAATTATTTTCCGAGTTGGTCGTCTGTTACCGGGAGGACCCAAGGGGCCTGGTCTGTTCTTCATCATCCCCTGCATCGATGACATCCAGGTGGTGGATCTCCGGACGCTCTCATTTGATGTGCCACCACAGGAGGTAGGCTATGTTTTAGTTATGTTACCATGGTTACAGAGCTTTTTCATTTCCAAGACTATTGAAATTATACAATAACATCTAAAACCATAGGACAATAATATGCACTTGAACCAGACATTTTTATATATCGTTATGAAGGGGTTGAACTTTTTTTAATGGAGACAAACATTACAAGACCTCGCAACGTTGATACTCAGAAGAATTTTTTTTTGAAAGGCTGATGGAGTTGTCATGGAAACTACAAGATCGACAGCTCTCACTTTGATCATAAACCTTGTGAAAAATTCACAAGAATTTGTGTCATTATGGAGTGAAAATATGATTCAGTGGTGTACAACATTTGCTTTTGCTGTAATTTTCAGAAATGGATGGATTTGGGGGTTAGTGTTTTATAGCAAATATCATTTCACTGATTGTTTAAAGTTTTGTGTTCGTGGATGCTGGGGAAAAAAAACAAGCTAGTCTGGTTTCCTGACCTGACAATTCCCGGCGTCTATAAAGTGCTCCATTTCATCGGAAGTACGGTCAGGGAACCTGACTACAAGAACAGCATTTTCTTTCTTGGTTTTCCCAGCATCTATGAACACAAAACTTTAAAGGGATCAGTGTAACAATATTTGCTTTATAATACTACCCCCCAAATACATCCATTTCTGTAAATTACAGCAAAAACAAATGTTATATTACCATTAAGATGTCAAAAAAGAAAATGTGAAAATTTAACTGTCATGATAGGTTTGAATTTTTGAATGAGGAAGTAACAGGGAAACTCAAACCAGATACACAATGACTACACAAAGGCACGTTCCAGATGAGCCCACCCATCTGTAACTTAAGCATTTCTAAAGCACATCATGACATCAACGTGGCCATGCATGCATGGCCCATTCAATAAAAAAAAATATTGTGAATAGACATTAGGCCAAAAAAAAAAAGTCTCCCGTTTCTGGTATGGAGCTTGTCCAAAAAGTGGTGCGGCGACGCGGCTTTTTTTTCTTTTTTTTTCCGGACTTTTTTGCTTCAAATGTCGACTGATGACTGCAAATGGTGCCCGACTAAACTTAGTGCAAATATATGGGAGTTCAGAGAGGCTACATTAAGCTTATTCTCGATCATAACCCCATCTAAAAACACGTTAAAATTGTGCAGCAGCAGAATTCCAGTCAAACCAGTGAGTTTGGCGGTTTTGAGACATCATCTTTCATTGAAAAAAAAACTTTTTCATTTTGCCGACGCGCATGGCTACGGCGACGCCCGCGCATACCAGAAACCGGAGACTTTTTTTTTTTGGCCTTAGACGTGGCTTGGTGATCTACTTGTTTGCAACTCCACATCACAACTTGAACTTGTTACAGGAGATAGTTGTGATTTCACAGTGTACACCTGCTCTTTACGTGTACGTTCATGCATGTATTTCCTGTATACAGATTTTATACAAATGCATATACCTGACAATTTTTAGGGAATGGTGGAAGAGCATTTTCCATATTTTTTTTGGTTAAAAAAGTTTATCACACCAATACACTTCTATCATAAACATATTGGGTATTCCTTTTTAAAATGGAATTTCCAGATATTTTGTTGACATGTATGTTGTTCCCAACGTTTTTTTACCTGTATTACAACAAAAGAGAGAAATATATGTTTCTTTTCTTGATCGAAACAATTGTTTTGACTTGTTTTAACTGTTTTACGTGGTTTTAAGGGTTATGTATTTTTACACTTTAAAACTGAGAAAATGAACTTCATCTTTTGTCTTGTAGTGAGATTTAAATCTGGATTTTAAAAAAATTCCGTTTGAATTCCACTATTTGGTCTCGATTTTGTAAACTGTATATTCGAAACCAACCTTAACAAAAAATTAAAGCCTTCAACTTTTGTGACACATGCTAAAGAAAACAATTGGAACATCCCCCAATAATATTATGCTCAATGGTCTCGGATTGTAACTGCATTCACTCGCTAGCAGTCTTCTTGGTGAATGAATAGCCTGCCCATTCAACCTATCAGAGAGTTCCCATCCATTTTGTTTTCAACATTACAGCTCTGGAGTGTTTTTTCAAGGCCCAGTGGTCATTGAATCCTGAAAGCTGTACCCAGTCGTTGGGAGGGCATTTTATGCGGCACCTCAACTCGTCACTTTCTGTTGGCATGACTGTGAGCTGGATGGGAACTTTTGGTGAAATCAGAGAACCGTAATTCGGTTTGAAAAAATATTCAGATAACTGGATTTTGAAATCTCTGATTTCTCCCACAACTATAATTTTGTTTCAAAAACATGAACCCGATACAGCTCACAACAGGGCTAGCAGTGGCTCAGTTTTGATTCCCCAAGAGTTTTCATTACCAGACAAAATTGTGTCCGAGAGATGATGTCAGAGATTAATAAGTTGTCACTGAGGCAGTACGCTTGTTGTCATAACAACAGAAATGTAGGTCGCATCGTACGTCAGCAGTTAAGTTGCACAATGCTTGCGCGCGTGATTACTCGGTTGAAGTGTCACATACATTATGTTTTGATTGTCTAAACATGATCACAGATGTTCATGTTTGCAGTATTAATTTGGATTGTTGTTCTCCAAGGTCTTGAATAAACACGCCACATGGGTAAATTTTCCCAACTTAAAAAAAAACCCAGATATTAGCAAAAATTTGCACTGAATAATTAAAAAGGAAAACAAATGGTGTTACTGATACAGCACATTACAGCATTGCCAACCAAAACGCATTACATGTATTACGTTCTGAAACTTTGAATACTTAAACATTTGCTGATTATTTTAGTTGCTGTAATTTGCATTTTTGTGCAAAATCTTTCCTTTTCTTCCCATTCATCTTCTTATTCTATTTCTTTCTTCAACTGTTGAAATTAAAAATTGGTCATTCGGTAAATTTAGGGTCCAAAGTGTGACATTTTTCCTGTCCCTGTTACCTTGGTACTTTGTAATTTGCCATTCAAGTATCATTAAGAACGACTTCAAACTATTTTTCATTTGTCGGGTAGGTAGTTTGCTATTTACATGTATGATCGCTCTCGGAGGACGACTGCATTAAGGAGTGCATCAGAATTATAAAATCATAGATGTCAGATGTAACAGGGACAGGAAAAACAAGTGGACCCAAATTGACAGAATGACCCATACGCATTGTATTTGTTAGTTGGTATGTAATTGTGTTTTTTGCCTGTCAAGTTGAACGTAGAAATTGACTGTCGCAGGATTTGAACCTGCGACCTCCGGATTGCCATTCCGATGGTCTACCAACTGAGCTATCCAGCCCTATGTTGGCTGCTGCCAAATTTTGTCAAATTTTTGTTCAAGCCGTGAACGTTTTTATCTTGTTAGTTGGGGTTTGGGGTATTCTTTTCATGAGGATAAAATAAAGTAAGAAAAAAATATTTCTTTGACACAAATACCATTTGAATTGAATCTTTAGGTCCTGTCCAAAGACAGTGTGACCGTCACTGTGGACGCAGTGGTGTACTTCCGCGTGCAAGACCCCACGATGGCTATTATCAACGTGGAGAACTACAAGCGCTCCACGGAGCTGCTTGCTGCCACCACCCTGCGTAACGTCTTGGGCACCAAGACCCTGGCCGAGATGCTGAGCCACCGCGACGAGATCAGCAACACCCTGCAGACGCTGTTGGATGACGCCACCGATCCCTGGGGCGTCAAAGTGGAGAGAGTTGAGATGTAAGTCGATAAACACGTGCTACTCAAGCCTCTCAAGACAAGCATGATTGAGAACATTTCTATTCCCTCCTGCATGTCCTGGATTGGATGCAAGTCCATCGCAGGTTACTTCCAGCAGCGATGCTTGTACCCATTTATACTTCCAGTGGAGAGGCAAATTGGGGTGAAGTGGCTTGCCCAAGGACACAATTTATGGACAGCGCAGAATTGGAACCCCTGACCCTCTGATCATGAGTCACAAACCCTCACCACTAGGCCATATACTCCCCTTGTCTCAATCCTACTGCCACTGGTTTGAACTGGATCTTTCATAATTTTTCACTTCCTACAGCAAAGATGTGCGTCTCCCAACTCAGATGCAGCGTGCCATGGCCGCCGAGGCCGAAGCATCCAGGGAGGCCCGCGCCAAGGTAAAATCAGCTGACATTGTAACTCCCAAGTTGAATTGCTGACTTTTGGATTTCCAATTAAAGGGAATGTACAACATTTGCTTTTGCTGCAATTTTCAGAAATAAATGGATTTGGAGGATTAGTATGTTATAGCAAATATTGTTAAACTGACTTGTTTCATGTTTTGGGCTTGTAGATGCTGAAAAAAAACCCAAGAAAACCAATCATGTTCTTGTAGTCTGGTTCCCTGACTCCACTTAAGATGAAACGGAAAAATGTATAGACTTTGGGAATTTGTAAGGTAAAGAGAATCAGTCTAGCAGGCTTGTACTAGCATTTGGAGTGACTAGCAGGCTTGTACTAGCATTTGGAGTGACTTGCCTGAATCCACATTTGTTTTGTTTTTTCAAACTTGACACTGGCTCATTCTAGACCAATGAAATAACAGTATCCAAGACACAGTATAACAATTTTGGTGGCACAATCTCTTGGAGCACACTAGAACAGTTGATCTTGTTCAAAAGTAGACTAAAATCCCTCGTTTTTTTTAAATGTCTTACGTCATTTTGGTCAAAACTTGGGTGCAAAAAGTTCTTAGACTCTCAAATGATGCTGCACAAGTTGCATGTCTTGACATGTCACAGGTGTGGAAATTAATTCCAGAACATTAATCACAAAATGACCAAAAAATCTTCCCAAGTGCATTTTTTTGTTTGCAGTTTTGCAACTAGATGAACAAGGGATTTTACAGAAAAACAAACTTGATATTTTTTTTTTTTATGGTCTTTCAGGTGATTGCTGCGGAGGGTGAGCAGAACGCCTCCCGCGCCCTGAAGGAGGCTGCCGACATCATCGCTGAGTCGCCCAACGCCCTGCAGCTCCGGTACCTCCAGACCCTCAACTCCATCTCGGCCGAGAAGAACTCCACCATCATCTTCCCACTGCCCATCGATCTGCTCGCCGGATTCACAAACAAGGGCGAGCGTGGTGGTAGGGACGACCATTCCCATATGACCAAGCCATCCATCAATTAAAACATCACGAAAGCTGTTATGTCTGTTACAGAAGCGCAAACTCTTTATCTTATAACTTCCCTCATCAATTCAACAATTTCTAAGTGTTGGAAGCGATCAGAGAAACAGAATTGACGAAGGACGCGTGAATCAACTCAAGATATCAGGTCAGCGTTGTAGTCCAGTCCTTTTCCGAGTCGGAAATATTCTGCTGCCAATTTCCCAAAGCAGTGTGGAACATACGCCATGCGTAGGATTTAGTTGAGTTTGTTCATAGTTGCGCAATAACCTTTCGATCGTTTTCGTGAGATTTGCCATAGCTACACAATTTTCTAAACATCTTGGATGAGGATAATCAGGGTTTCGGTATCAGCTGTTATAGTATACAATTTCATATCAGTCACAAAACAGTTTTGAGTCGGCTTTTACCCACATTTTGAATATAGTTGGGGTTTTTTTTCGAATTTCTTCGGAAAAGATGACCACTCTCAAAATTCTGCCATGGTTGAAAAGGCTGTGAGTTTCTTGTATCAAACTTAATAATTTGGCCATAGACAGACTCTAGATGACTGTGTAAGTTTCCTAATATGACTGCGTAAGTTTTGCTATAACTTCTTGCAGAAGTCGAGAACATACACACTTTAAAAACTTCATTGAAATAAGTCCTAACTGAAGTGATTTGCAACGTGAAATGTTGCCTAACTTTCGCAATGACAATCCAGCGTTAGTGGAGTTGCACCATTGAGTGAATTCATTTTCTCCGTAGGCTTTCCTACTTTCGGTACGTGATCAATCGAGCGTAATCGCTTTCCTAGGGACCGAGAACCAATCAGCGATCGAGACTTGACAGTTCAATGGCTCGCCCGACGGTTGTAAATACACATCCCGCAGTACGTTATCAAGCATCATATCAGCACTTTCCGGGGACCAATCAACGGTCGAGATACTGCGGTGATGATGCACGGAGCTAGTACCGATGGTCTAATTAACATGAAATGGCCCCGCCCCCATTGCTACGACATGACCAAGACGTTAGTGCGAGAAAATAAAAAAACAGTTATTCAAGTGCGCTACACAACAATGCAACTATTGCTGTTGATCACTGACGTCTTGGGCCAAGACTGTGCCGTCATCAGTAAATGCACTCTTCGGAACATGCCCCTTTGTCGCGATTGATACGCATGCGCGTCTATTTTGCAAATGAAGTGAGACATTCTGGAACTTGGCCAGAGCTTATTGTGCACTCGCGCTTGCTCAATGTACACACCACAAAGTATTAACAAGTCATTCTGCTAAACAAGGAGTTTGCGCTGATGTAATAGACATCGCAAGAAAGAAATGCACACACTTGTGTAGTATCTCTTTGGCTTTCTCATACAGTGACATACGGCTTTGGTTGTCAGAATAGTTAAATT
Organism: Patiria miniata; assembly: GCF_015706575.1. Classification (NCBI taxonomy): domain Eukaryota; kingdom Metazoa; phylum Echinodermata; class Asteroidea; order Valvatida; family Asterinidae; genus Patiria; species Patiria miniata. Next base: position 37,351,088 of record NW_024037069.1, on the reverse strand, counting down.
TCATAAATACACAGGCTTTTTAAATGTATGTTCACAATGTTAATGTTTGTAAATACGGACTTACAAGAATGTGACTTTTGTATAAAAAGAATGTATTCTCTTGTTTTATAGGAATATAAAGTTGCTTTCCCCATGTTTAAGTTTTACTCAAAAAATAAAACTTCTTTTTTTATTATGTTGCTACTTTTTTATCGCACTTAAAAAAAAAAGTCATTTTTGAATGAGCCATTAAACCAAAACATTTGTCCACTCTTGGTTATGGAAAAATGACTTCACAAATTTGGAATTATTTGCAGCCACACAAGAATTCACAGGGATCTCTTTGTGTATTATAGGTGCAAAAGTATCCCAAAGAAAGACCATTTTTTTAAGGGTTGCAGATGCCCAAAATGAAACATGCAAATTGTTTGCTGAAAAGCAAAGGGAAAGCAACTTAAAAAGTTATATACAACATTTGCACACAAAAAAGTACAACGTTATTATGAAATATCTTACTTGACTGTAAGTGAATAATAGTCTCAAGCATCTTGTGAAATCATGGCACCTGGTGTGCTGTCATTTTCAAGAAAAGTGGATATTTTTTTTAAATTTCCAACGATGGTTGGCCGTCCATCGTTGGAAAAAACTGACTTTTTTCAAATTAACCCAATTAACCAAATTTAGTTAATCCACATTTTGTTTTCAATCAGTTACACATCCGTGAGCGGGTGCAATTCCCCAATGTATGTAAATTGCTCCATTTCGTCTGAAGTAGGGTCAGGTTACCAGACTACAAAAACAGCATTTTGTTGTTGGTTTTTCTAGCATCTGTGAACCCAAAATGTTAAACAGGTCAGTATAACAATATTTGCTTTAAATTACTAAGCCCTAAATCCATCCATTTCTGAAAATGACAGCAAAAGCAAATGTTGTTATTATTACCTTAAACATCGTCGGTTCCTAAAATCTATTGTGTTGATAACAGTGCAAAATGGCTTCAGTACGTGTATGTGACTGAGTGCTTCAGTTAGATATAAAATTACTCACTGAAAATTAGTGCATTAAAAACACCTCAACATGTAAAATGAAAGATTATTCTACTACATAGATAATCAAAGATAACATATTTTATTATCTTCAAGTAAACTTGTATCCTCGATTCTGATTGGTCGATCCATGGCAACAACAATGTGATATGAGGCTGTATTGCACGGTCCATATCGCACCCTGCGTATTGCGCTATTCCAAGATGCGAGCGACATTCCAGCTGCATGCGCTAACACTGTTGAAATGTTTATGTAAAGCGTGCTACTGTGGTCAAATTTGCTTGAAGATAAATTCGTTATCACGCTCGCGCTCGTGGAACACAGAAAATGTAGTGCGTCTGTGTCCCACATACCACTCGGCCGACCACGAGGCCGAAGGCCGAGTGGTATGTGGGACACAGACGCACTACATTATTCCGTGTTCCACTCGCGCTCACGGGATAACTAATAATATACAAAGCACATACACAGATACTTGTAATATTGTATTATAAAACTTCAACAGATATTTTTAAAAGAAACTTTTTAGCACTAGGGAAATGTGAAGTACATAGAGTATTTTTGTTTGTCCTCAGTAAACAGTACTGGTGTTCAGGGTCGACCTATTTTGAAGCGTTTTATGTTAATCAGTAATTATATGTGTAGATATTGTGATATAGTCAATATTGAGAAATTTCAAAGTTCATAGTTTTTTCTCCAAGTGCAGTCACTCTTCATAATTTTGTCAAACTACAAATTATTTGTAACTTTGAATTCATGAAAACATTTGCCTTCATTTTTTTATGGCTATGAGTAATTCTTTGCAGTTGATCAACTCACACTTTTCCAATACTATTATTCAAAATATTCATTAAATAAAAATGCCCATCCTGGGCCAATTCTCAATTTTTAATGAATTTGTTGTTTTTTTTTAATCTTTAATGAATGTGACAAAAAATTGAGTGACTTTCCTTTATCTTTGTCAAAAGTTATCTTTGAAATTACTTGAAATTGACTCAATCACAAAATTAACAGTCACTATTAAACATTCACTAAAATTATTTATATTGTTAAGTTTAAAACAAGTTATTTGAGAAGCAACTGTATCAAACTGCACAAGAACTGATCCGGTTCAAATTTTAAAAACAAAAGTGTGATTTTCATGTAATTATAAGACACATTTAAAACACTGGGCCTTTTCTTCTTGTCTACCCGTCTTGAAATCAACACGGATCCACCATAAGCGGAATCTGGGGTTCCCATCAAACATGGGTTGGCAAGGCGAACCCTTCACACTTAACACCTGTGCGTAAACGGATTAGCTGCAAATTTTATATTTTCTACCCGGGTAGAGCTCCCGACCCTGGTTCCAACCAGGGTCATATTTTATCTGTGTAGAGTGCCGAACCTCTTGTAGAAGCCGTGTTGGATTCGTGTCTGTCAGTGTGGAAAAACTCTTGTGTTGGACCCCAGAGATTTTGGAAAGGCCCAGTGTCTTGCCAAATTGTAAGCTTACACCTTGTGTATAATATATAGGGCTGGTACGTATCGCTGCCAAATGTCACACGTCGTCGTATTTTGCAGCTGGCTGACAGCTTCATGACACATGAGCTGATCACTAGTAGCTATTAGTGAAATTAGCTTGTCGCTAATTGGTTTGTTTTGATGAGTATATCTGCGTCAAAACCAGTGTGTCCAGTTTCAGAGATGCTAGTACCAGTGCCACTACAGCTACTCCTAACGAATGTACAATAAGTGTTTAGTGTAAATCCGAAGGCAAAGTTTCTGTAGGGTGGTTGTGATTATTAAGTTAGACAGTGGTTTCTTGTGTCTCCTGTGATCATGTCTACTGAGGTGTATACTGAGGGGTCTACTGAGGTCGAGATGGAACCAGCTCTGCCTGAGCCAACGTCTTGTGACCCTGACCCTGACGCTGACGCTAAGCCGAAGCCTAAGCCTAAGGGTAAGTAATCAGCTAAATTCAATATTGGGTTTTGCCCTTCACTCGTGTGGGACTCGAACCCACGACCTCTGCTTACTAGTGCAGGCGTCTTACCAGTCGACCACCAAGCTTGCAGGGGTCGGCTGGCTGGTTCGAATCAGATATGCATACTTTCATATATCTGATTGGAACCAGCCAGCAGACCCCGGCAAGCTCTGTGGCCGAGTAGTAAGATTTCTGCACTAGTAAGCAGGAGGTCATGGGTTCGAGTCCCACCCGAGCTGGGTTTTGTTCACGTCACGTTAGAATGTTCGCGAATAATGTATACATATTATACATTCGTGGTTTGATCAGTGTCCCAATAGTTGAATGGTGATCAACATGGCGCCCCCTTTTTGTTTTCGTTAAGAGTCAAATGTGGTTTCACCACATGTAGTAGCCTGAATGTAAAATTAAACCCAAAAAAATGACTTTCTCTTTTGTGTTTATTTATTGTATAGTGCTCAAATATTTGTGACTTGAATTGACTCGAGCGAAATACTTGACTCGACTCGACTACACACACTACACACTCGACTCGACCTTCTTAACCTAATGACTCAACTCGACTCGAATCACTTCTTTAAAATGACTTGACTCGAGTCACAAAAATCAGTGGCTCATTACATCTCTGCCGGTCACTGGGTATGTCACCCAGATCATTGTTATCTAGTAGGGTAGTGTAAGCTTGGGAACTTGCCATCTTTCTTGGAGCAAAGGCCAGTCAAGTTCTGATGAGAGTCTGGTTACAGTTCCAGGCGAATGTTCATCATAATTGTTTTCCGTCTTTTTCTTATTTGTTTGCTACAGAGCATGCAGGGCCAATCTCTTTCCCCTTGTATATCATGTGGGCTCTCTCTGTACTCCTGCTGTTGGTGAGCGCTCCCTTCACTATCTGGTACTGCTTCAAGGTAAATGTGCATTGTCAACATTTGTGAGGCGCTCTGGCAAAATGAGACGTAACAGGACTCAATTTCATGGCTCTGCTAACCACAGCATGCCGCACTTACGATCACCATTTTATGCTAACTGTGCTAGCATCAAAATTCTATGCTAACCTTAAAGCAGAGAATCCTTAGTTGCGGGATGTAGGCATAAGCAGAAGCAAACATTCCTTGCTAACCCATGAAATATGCTTGCTGTAAGCACGGAATTTTCTGCTATAGTAAGCAGGGATTTTTCTCTAACAGAGCCAATTGGGCCTTGGGCAGAGCTCAAAATGAGGGTGTGTTGGTATTAGGAAAGAGAATAACATTCTCTTTACAATACTGTTTGTTGCACTTCAATCAGACAACACTTTGACAATGGCTGCTTAACCCCATGCGTACCGGAAGCGGTCATGGCCACGGCCGCTAATCCTCATTGGAATGCAGTTGCCAGCTGTGGTATGCCGTGACACACGGCTAGTGGGTAGTTCCACAGCTGCTGCTTTTGTGCAGTCCCGCTACCACACAAAGGCTGTGCAGTCATGCGGGCCACTTGCTCTATGTGTGGAGGAATGTCCCCATTACACCCCATCCTTAAGGGGTTAAAGGGCACATTTATCAACATGTCAAAAAAGTGAAATACTGAGAAAAAGGCCTTTAAAGTTTTTGAGCTTTTGTAGTCGTAAAAATGAAATATGCCAAATCGTTATTCCTAACGAACCCCAAATCCTAACAAACGAAGTCCGATGGTTTCGGACGCAACGTCGCACAGTTGCAAAAGTAAGTTCCAGTATTCGATTCAATTAAGAAATCAACAAACCAGGATTATTCCATGATTTTAACAAGGGCGAGATCCAGAATGCAAAATTGGGTTTGTTTTGGGGGGCCATGGCCCTCGTCGCCCCCCCCCCCCCCCCCCCGATCCGCCCTTGGATTTTAATATTTCTTTAAAACATGTGTAGAAGGCATGACAAAAATTACAAATATCAATAATTCTGAAAATCGGGGGAAAAAATTCACACCCGTTCAGGTTTTTGCATTTTTCTCCACTACAGCCTGTGGCCAGTTCGGTCTTCATTTGCCAGAGTGCCTCACATTTACATGTATTTACCCAAAAATATCAAGGTCCGTTTTGAGTATTCCTCATTTCATCTTTAATTTAACAGCCTTTTTGTCCCCCTCTTGGACCCTGATGGGGAATTCTTACAACATTTATTAATTATCCTAAAAAAAGACAATACAACTGGTAGAAATCATTAGTGGTCCATCATTGACATGATTGATGGAATTTGTGATTGATGGAAAAATGAGGTCCAACCCCCCCCCCCCCCACTCTCCTCCCACCCCCCACCCCCCCCACCCCCTCCCCATTTCAATTTTCATTTTGTCGTGAACGTCTACAAGCCACCATCGAGCCGACTAGATCAAGGCTCACTGCCAGACATCCCTGCCCCAGCCCTGTATGCCGGCGATTTTAACAGCTGGCACACCGACTGGGGGTATAAGACAATCAACAAAGACGGCGAGTTTCTGGCAGATTGGTCCTCCTCAGCCGACGCAGTGCTCCTCTTCGACCCGAAGGAGCCCCACTCGTTCATCTCCGGGCGCTGGAACACGAAGACCAACCCAGACCTGGCCTTCCCCAAAGTTTCCGGGCAAGAACCACTGCCACTTCGGTGCATCTTGGACCGATTCCCTCGCTCACAACATCGCCCGTCACTAATCACAACACCATCACTGATCCAGTCGACGGAGGGAAAACCAGTCCGGAGGTGGAACTTCCGCAAGGCGAACTGGGCAAACTTCGTACGAGATGTCAACACCGCTGCCGAAGCTCTGCCAGTGCCTACCGCCACCAACATCGACGACGCATACGAGGCCTACCGCAAGGTGCTCCAAGACGCCGCCAAAAAATACGTTCCACGGGGAGCCAGAAAGAACTACATCCCCTGCTGGGACGAAGAATGTGAAGACCTCATGCGCGCTCACAATGAAGCCAAGAGCAACGTTGAGAGGGCCACAGCCGCCACAGATCTCCTTAACCGGCTGAACGCCAAACGGAGAGAGAGGTGGACAGAGACCGTCAAGTCAATCGACTTTACCCACTCCAGCCGACGAGTGTGGCAGACCATCAACAAGCTGACTGGCCAGGGAACCAAACCAAAACCATGCCCCATCACTGCAGACACCATCGCAGCACAGCTCATCAGCAATGGCAGGTTCCCCAACGCAGACAAGGCCTTCACCAGGAAGATCACCGGCGAGGTGAACGACATACGGAGGGCCCCGTGCGCCGACCGCAACCTCTTGGAGACTTCACCAACGACGAGATAGTGTCGGCTTTCAAACATCTGAAGCCAAACAAAGCAGCCGGGATCGACAACATCCACCCAGAGTTCCTTCTACATCAGGGCAGCCAAGCCACTGAGTGGCTAAGATCCTTCTGCTCTGTCTGCTACCGCTCCTCCAAGCTCCCGAAGATCTGGCGCCGCGCAAAGGTCATCGCCCTCCCGAAGCCAAACAAGCCGACGGATGACCCAAAGGGATACCGGCCCATCGCTCTCCTGTGCGTGCCGTACAAGATCATGGAACGCCTCCTGCATGCACGCCTCAACCCGGTGATCGACCCAATACTGCCAAAGGAACAAGCCGGTTTTCGCCGCGGGAAGTCCACGGCAGACCAGGTGACCCAATTCTCACTCAGGACATCGAGGACACCTTCCAGAAAGGTGAGAAGGCGGGCGTCGTCCTCCTCGATCTAACGGCGGCGTACGACACAGTCTGGCTCTGCGGACTCCATTTTAAGCTCCTACAGACGATCCCGGACCGACACATGGTGGGCTTCATCATGGAGATGCTGAGCAACCGCAGCTTCACCCTCCACACCAGCGATGGCCAACACAGCAGGCTGAGAAGACTCAAGAATGGTGTCCCCCAAGGCTCGGTACTAGCCCCGATGTTGTTTAATATCTACATCCACGACCTCCCAGACACCCTGTCGAGCAAGTATGGATATGCAGACGACCTAACCATCATGTTCGCCGACAAATGCGGGGAGACAATCGAATCGGGGCTCACGGCCGACATGGACACCTTGTCCACGTATCTGTCGAACTGGCGCTTGAAGCTGTCTGTGGCCAAAACCATGTCCTCCGCATTCCATCTCAACAACAGAGAGGCAAGCCGCGAGCTCAACATCATCGTCAACAACAACAGACTCCAGTTCCAGGCCACTCCGACATACCTAGGGGTCAAGCTCGATCGCACCCTGACGTACCGCCAACACCTGGGAAATGTGTCAGCAAAGACATCAGCTCGCATTGCCCTTATAGGACGGCTAGCTGGCACAACGTGGGGTGCATCGACTAAGACACTGCGCATCTCCACCCAAGCGCTGGTCTTCTCCGCCGCTGAGTATTGCGCCCCAGTCTGGTGTAGGAGCACCCACACCAAGAAGCTGGACATTACGCTCAACAACGCCCTGCGCACGGTCTCCGGCTGCCTGCGCGCCACACCGGTCAACCAACTACCGATCCTCGCAGGTATCGCCCCACCATCTCTACGTCGAGAAGCCGCCGTCCTGGCACTGTCGCGTAAGGCCATCAATGACGACAACCATCTTCTCCACAAAACTGCCACAGAGATCCCACACCGTGCCCGCCTAAAGTCACGACGTCCTTTCAAGGAGCACGCCCACCAGCTTCTGTTCTCCGTACCACCTGACGTCCCCAAAAGGCTGTGGCTCAAATGGCGCTGGACAGAAGAGCGGCAAGCAGGAGACCATTCCAGGCTGCACCGTTTCATGAATGAGCCAGGCGAGCCGCTCGGCGAAGACCTGCCGCGCAAACAATGGACGATGCTGAACCGCCTCAGAACCGGCGTAGGCCGCTTCGCCGCGACTATGAAAGGCTGGGGGCTCAGGGACTCCGCCACATGCGACTGTGGCCACCCAGAGCAGTCAGTTGACCATATCATCGAGTCCTGTCCACAGCACCGGCCACCCCACGGCGAACATGGCATTATCACCCTGGACGATGACACAAAGACATGGCTTTTCTCCACCGAGTTGCAGGTGTGATGAAGAGACGATGGCAGCATACGAGAGAAGAAGAAGTCACATTTTGTTTAGTAATTATGATGTACTTCTCTTGACCGCAGAAAGTTGAGGAGCACATGCGAGTCATCGTCTTCCGAGGTGGTCGTCTGTTGCCCGGAGGACCCAAGGGGCCTGGTATCTTCTTCCAGATCCCTTGCTTGGATGACTTCGTCATTGTGGATCTCAGGACGGTGTCTTATAAGTTGCCGCCACAAGAGGTAGGTGTTATTAAAACATCTAACGGCATCCCTTTTTATCTTGTTGGTTCTCCTTTCCGACTGACCCTATTTTTGGCTCCTAACCCCACCAAAAAAAAAATTTTCATTATGGCCGACCCTGACTGGAACCTATTAGTATTGTCCCCCCCCCCAAAAAAAAAAAACTTATGGAAAAAAAAGTTAAACATAAATACAAAATTCAGTCAATCGGGCTCTGTGTTATTTGCAAAGCTTTTGAAAATGAATGCCAGATTTTTTCGCAAAGTACAGCGTATAGCAACCAGTGGAATCCCAGAAGATGAGAGGTTGTTGCCTCTCATCATATTAGGTGTCTGTAATACACTGTATTCACAAGGAAGCCATTTTTGATCATGTTCCCTGAATGCACATGTATTTTATAAATTGTAAACTGTTGAATGGGATGGTGCCAGACTATTTATGCATTGCAAGCCTCACTTTCATGTTTTATTTAAATGTGGCTTAAAACATTCGGCATGCTTAATCACAAATTATAAATTATTCATCAGAGCAGACCGGTATTAATTTGTAATTAACTTTATTTCATTGCTTTCATTTCTATTCGCAAGTTCCAAAAATGAAGAATTTACCTCGCTTTTAAATTAATATGGCCGACTCGTGGATAAAGCCTATACCTTTATATTGGGTGCATAACTATGTTCCCCAATACCTATGTTCTCCAATACCTATGTTCCCCAACCCTAACCCTAACCATCTAGCGGTGACCAGCCTAACCCTAACCAAAACCCTAAGGATTTTGGGGAACCTAGGTATTGGATAACATAGGGTAGACCCCCTTTATATCATGGCTGCCACATCAGCCATGGTGCAGAGATATTGTAATTCAACTATATCTTGCCAAAAAAAAAGCTTTTCTTATTTTATTCAGTGATGTCAACTCATCATACACTCATTGCAATTTATGAACTTGGCATCACTTAATTTAGCCATCTATACGGGTGCAACTGCAATTTTTTTCTTCAGATTTTTATTAATAATTTTTTTTTTGACCGGCCTTACCCTACTTCAGAGGCAAACAAATATGAGAGAAACATAAAAACTAAAAGTGACACCTTAGTTATTTTTTTATTTTTGTCCGACAGACCCTACTTCAGAGGCCAAAAAATATGAGCCAACCATAAAAATATAAAAGGGATGCCCTATAAATAAAAAGGGACGCCCCTAAACATATTTATGAGGCAGGACACACTTTTTCATTGTCAATTTTCCGACAGTTGTGGGATGTCAAAGTAGCTACCTTTTACGATTGCATGCAGACACAGGCACTATCACCCAACTTGCTAGTAGTATGAGCGACGTAGTGGCCCAAAATAAGCTCCCAGACTCCAAGCCATGCAACAGTTATTATCTTAAGTGATTTTGCTTGAGGTACCCTACTAAAACCTTCACGACAAACAAAAGGATTATATGCATTCTGTCGGAGGGATTTTCCGTGGAAAGTTTTTCCAGTTTTGATAATGGAATGTGGGTTGCCTCTCTAGTAATGGGCCTTTGTCCTTTTTGGAACATGTTTTGAATTTTCCTTGGTGTTTCCTCATTTCTGACATACCACAGGCGTGAATTCATTTGGTTGGATTTCAGAGAAGAAAGGAAGTGAGAAATGAAAGAAACAACTACTTTTAGTTCTTGGTATATTACAATGGTAAAATTGCAATGATAAAAAACTAATTCCATTCAACCAGTGGAGCAGACGACAGTATGTTTACATTTTAAAGTCCCGCCCCGCAACAACCTTTGATCTTAATTTTTCCCAGAATGCCAGGCGAATGCACCGCATCGTTCGAATAACCTCATTTCATGTCTTCCTCGAGTGTGAACATGCATGTATTCATGCGGATCACACTAATCGAATGCACTCCTAGAGATTTTGTTTCATACGAAAAACCTTGGAGTATTTCAGATCATCATTTAGTTCTTGTATCTAAATATTATTCTATGATCTTGCCTCTTTTAAGAGGCACATCAATTCCAAACTCCAGCTTTCCTGATTAATATTATTCTTGTCATCATATTTTTCTTCTTGCTTCTTGCCTTGCTTGGGGCAATTTTCCATAAAAAAAAATAATTAAAAATCTGATTTTTGTTGTGGTGGGGGGTCAGGCAAAGTGTTCTGAATAGGCAAAGTGTTAATACTATTCCGTTTTTAGGTTGTGAAATTTTCTTTTAAAATATTGTCTTACTGAAATAGGTGAGCGTACTCTCCCTTCCACTAACAACACAATACTTTATTTTCACTCAACAGTTTAATATCCTTTAAGATAAGAGACAAAAGACATCAAAATATGGCCTGATATTAAACACACAGTGCACTGTATGACACTTAATTTGTTTTTGCCACGTCCTTGTTGATCCATTAGCGTTCAATCAAAAATAACGGTGAAAACAGAACTGCAGGGTATAATCTGATGACACTGTTTACCTCAACTAACCTTGCCAAACACTAGTATTTGTATGACACGCATCGTGTTTGACGTAACGCTCATGGCAGAATCTTGTTGAATTAAGCATGGTTAGGGTTAGTCTATGTTTTAGGGGGGGGGTGGAGGTAAATTTACCTATTTTGTTGAGCTGTGTTATTTGAGAAAATAGATCTAGAAAGAAGCAACAAAAACAAAAGATAAGTCCAAAGGTTGAGTAAAAATAGAACCAATTTTTCGTCCGGGCTTTTTGGGAGTAAAAAAATGTTTTCGCACTGTTTTCCCCTTTTATTCCCAAGATGGCAGATTTTCCTTGATGGTGGTTGGATTCTTCCATTTTCTTTACCCTTTATGCTGATGCAAAGTTGTGTCCAAGGGAGCTGTAACCCTTTCTACATGGCTACAATTTTGTTGGAAACAAATAAAAAGACAATATATTGACAATTTAGTTGCAAAATTTTTGCAAATGTATGAATTTTTATTAAAAAAAATTTAAAAGGAGGCTGGCTGGAATAAGGAAGCAGGTGGGGTTGAGAAACTAGTTTATTTTTTTACTTGGCCTAATCAGAACTGCACAATGTAGGTTTGTTTTTTTCTTTAAAACACCGAGACTTATTTCCAATGCATCCTTTGACAAGGTTGTTCAGTTTTAAGACAAACACTACTTTGGATTTGCCGCAGATTCTCTTTCCCACATATTTTTTTGGTTTGTTTGAGAGCTGTTGTCAGAGATTGATTAGCTTTCGTCAAGGTAACACAGTTGTTGTCATGGCAACATAAATTTGGTCGCTCTGCACGTCATTTGAAACGTCAGAAAGCAGATGAAGTTTCACGAGTTTACACAATGTATGCAAACGTACATGATTTAGGCGTAAACCATTGCACCTAGATTGTAATTTGAGTAGCCTTTATATTATTTTTTCCTATCAGTTATTAATATAAGTTATTAAATTGAACAAAGGAATTGACTGGGCTACGTGCATGTGGGTTATTGCACCGGGTTGGGACACAGTGCGTGTTACATCCAAATATTTGGTTATATTATTAAAAGTATCAATGCAATCTAAACAGTTGCTCAACATAATATTTGTCTTAGGGTGTTTCAATACTTGAGAAAGTTTGAAATCATTTGAATGTACTTTGACAAAAATATGAGCAAAAATGTATTAATTCAGAAGTAACATTGACACCGTGTCAATGTTACATCCAAATATTCGTCTTCTTTTTTTTTGCCATTTTTTACACATATGTAAAATATTACCGATAATGACATTTTTTGCTCATATTTTTGGCAAAATACATTCAAATGGTTTTAAACTTTCTGCAGTAGTGAAACACCCAACAACAAATATTATGGAGAGCAACTGCAAGCAAGGCATTCATACTTTTCATAATATGGTCATATGTCACACACCGACCCAGTGGAATGACCCATATACGGATTTATGGCTTCTGACCAGCACCCCTTGAACAAATAGATTCAGTAGCGTATCCAGCTTTTGATGTCCGGGGGGGGGGGGGGGGGGGGGGGGGGGGGGGGGGGGGGGAGGGGGGGGGAACCATCTTCCTAATGGGGGCGCTCTTGAAAACTAACCATTATTATGCATACTGCAAATATTATATGCCCATTTTCACGGCGCATTGTAATGGTTTTGGAGCGGGTTTTCTTTTTGGGATTTGGGATTGAGGTCTGAACTCTCTAACCATTTATTGAAATAATTGCTGACAAAAAAATATTTGTTAAAAAAAATCCGCCAGGCAAGTAATAACACCGAGTTCTTGTTTGTGCATCTGTAGCTCATCACCACAGATGGTGTGACAATCACTGTGAAAGCAGCGGTCTTCTATCACGTTGAGGACCCCACCCTGGCCACCATCAGGGTAGAAGACTACAATTACTCAACGGAGCTGCTGTCTGCTTCCACTGTGCGTAATGTGCTGAGCACCAAGACTGTCTCCGAGCTGTTGAATGATCGCGAAGAAATCGCCAAGGACTTGCGGTCGACGCTAGATGAAGCTACTGATCCCTGGGGCGTCGAAATAGAGAGAGTGGAGATGTACGTGTATGTAACGAGCTTAAATTTGCCACATCAGCCTTGTAGGGCTGTTAAATATTTGATTACTCGGAACTGCGTTTCAACGAATATTCGATTATTCGAAATTTTCTGATCAAGTTTTGCTTACACCAGCTGCACCAAAAAAGTTACTCTCAGTTAACCTGTCTGATTCAGAGAGGAGGTTTTGGGAGTTGAAACCCTCCCCCCCCCCTCCTCCAAGCTCTGACTCAAATGGGTTTTTTTTCATAGAAATATATTAAAAATAATGTGAAACCCCGCCCCCCCCCCCCTCTCCCCCTGCCCTGACATCCCCAAAAAATTATGACAATTATACCGGTAATAATGTCCGCCTGTATACCACTTTCAGACTGAGCCAGCTGGGGTTTGGGTGTATTTGTACGAGGCTCTGTAATATAGTGTTCATGATCGTCGGATTTGAACAGCACTTCCATTGAAAGTATGGTACGAGCCCCCCGCCCCCCCCCCCCCCCCCCCCCCAATTGATTTTATGGAGGCCAAGTGTCCAGAGAAGAACACCTGTTTACATTTCAGCATTGATTTGCAGATGAAACCCCCCTGAAAAAAATTACTGGATCCGCCCCTGCTGAACCATATTATATTTGGATCAACCTATGAGTTGCTCAAAATTTATGGATCGGTGTGACTCTAGAAAGTCACTCAAAAATGGGTGTTACAGTTAAAGAAGAATGTGAAGTACGTAACTGTGAAAGAAATTTTGGACGAGCAGCATTAAGTTTGGACTGTGGGCAATTCCAGCGTTATGAAAGGGAGTGTAATGTCCGTGACACAGCTAATTAACCATGATATCTAATTATCTACGCACTGGTGACGATTCAGAGAAATGATCCAAAACTCCAAGTCTGTAATCTCCCTGACCATTTACTAGATGACGGATGTATAAAGTCAGAGGGGAAAAAAATACATTTTCAGGTTTATTCATTAAAGGTATAGTCCATCATTTGTAATTTGTGCATTTTGCTCGCTTGAAGCAACAAACTTGCTCAAAATCTAAAGAAGGGTGCTGAACAACTAACGTGATGAAGTTTCAGCTCAGCTTCAGCTGTATATTCCGAGAAAAACAGCATTCTAGGATCTCAATTTCAAATCAAAAGTTGCTGAATCATGTTTTGAATTGGGCCTGAATTCAGCGTCCGAGACACGTTCTCACTGGGCCGATTGCAGCTACGCGATGTCGCGCACTGATCCGACGAATTATAGCAACCGAGGGCGCGTGTGCGTCGTGTCACGCTTGCGCGCTCTTCGCCGAATAAAAAAAACGAACTACTAATTTTTTTACGGAAATTTCTTAAAGACGCACCGTTGGAAAGGCCTTCTTTCGTTGATTTCTTCAAAATGACAGCTTGCCAGAAAGAATAATTTCACAGGGAGTTTAGTCCCCTTACTATCGTTCAACCAAGTATGTTTTTCAACGGTAATTACGTCAGTTACTTTTTGGATAGCAGCAAATGATGGACTGTAGCTTTAAGCTATTAACAGCTCTGTCACGGACATTACATAATGCTAGTATTGGCCCCCCGTATAATGTGCTGAATTTGGAGTCCGTTCACCTCATTTTTGTTTATTCCCCACAGAGAAGACGTGTGTCTGCCTTACCAGATGCGGCTTGGCATGGCAGCTGAGGCTGTTGCATCTCAAGGAGCTCGTGCGAAGGTAAAAACCAGCCGACAATACGTGACCCGGAAAAAAATGTTGCAGCCTGACGCCACTTTCTTCTTCATATATCATTCTCAATGAAGGTCATTCACTGCAAAAATGATGATAAAACATGAATCTGGGACTGAGAAACATTTCCAATTTTGTTAGAATATACTTTTAAAAATGTCTTTACTCTCCATTGACTTTGTGCACAATCGTGGAAGTGGCGTCAGGTTGCAACATTGGTTCCCGTCACCCAACTCAACAAAATGAGTCACAAGTCCTCTGATACTTAGGGGTCATTCATAATTATCAACTTTTTGCAGGGGGGGGGGGGGAGGTTAACGACCCGTGGACACTTTGGAAACTTTGTGAAAATGTCAATCAATGTCTTTGCTTCAGGATTTGTGGTAATAGGCTTTCAGAAGATCTGCCATTAAAAAAAAGCTGCTGAAAGAGGATGTGTTAACTCAAACTGTGCTTGAACAAACTCCAGAACTCTTATCAAAAAGAGGGGAAAACAGTTTTCCTGATTGCCTCTCTATTTGCAGCTCTGTTTATCATATTTTGTCCTACAAGCTCGGCATTTGATTTGATATTTACAGGTGATCGCTGCGGAGGCTGAGCAGAACGCCTCCCACGCCCTGAAGGAGGCTGCTGATACCATCGCCAAGTCCCCCCACGCCCTGCAGCTGCGTTACCTCCAGGCCCTTCAGACCATCTGGGCCGAGAAGAAGCCCTCAACCATCATCCTCCCGTTATCCGTCGATTTTCTGTCTGGATGCCTGAACAAGGAAGAGTCCAGTAATTGAAAGTGTCTCCTATTTTTCCTTGACCTGGCATCTGTTTAACATCGACACCAGATGCCGCAAATAATTATTGGATTGTTGACTCTCCTATAACATCTTTCAGCTGTCTGACATTTATTATTTTTTGTGGCATGTAACAAAGAAACAGAAATGATGTGTTAACAGTTAGTGCTGAATTATTGTAAAGTTCTCAAAGTGAAGTCACTCATTGTATTCTTGTCTCTTTTTACTTGGGGAGGTGTTTTTTTTCCCCCTTTCATTTGCTTCAATTCGGGCGATTCACAATGCAGTGTGCCACCAAGAGTTTGCCATGGAGAGTGCATTTTTCCCAGTGCATTGTGGGAGATGGTCCACAAAGTCGCGGGGCAGGACTTTCAAAATTGTTCGTTTTTCCGGTCAGTAGTTCTGTTTGCCCTTTTCTTTCCTTTTTAGCAATATTGTACTTTTTGTAAGGCGGCAGAGCGCCATGCCCCAATCTATAACAAATTAGCTCAAGTTCTCTTTTGACATTCATTCAAATGGGCCATGTTTTGTTGACAGTAAAGTTGAAAAAAAATGGACTCTCCATGGCAAACTCTTGGTGGCGCACTCCATTGTCAGTCGCCCAAATGCACAAGATGTTTACCAGTTTTATTTGCATAATTTCTTACATGTATATTATATTTAAACAAAAAAACTTGTCATTTACTAGTTATTGTACTGAAATAGACCTTAATGTTGCTTCACCCACATCATGTTTGTCCAACTTTTCACTCATTTTTTCATAAGAGAATTAAATTGGCCATGAAATGACTTTAAAACGACTCAAACACAGACCCAAGGTTGTTTGAATTCCATTTTTAAGATTTTCATTGGAGGCACAACTGTATGAGATATGCGCGTTTTTCCTGCTGCATTCATGTGTAACAAGGTAACCACCTTACTTTTCGTCAAGTTTGCTTGAAGATAAATTGTTGTCCCACTCACGCTCGTGGAAACACGAAAAATGTAGTGCGTCTGTGTTACATATACCACTCTGCCTTCGGCTTCCTGGTATATAGGACACAGATGCACTGCTCTGTGTTCCAACTTGACTTTTTTCCAAACACATTCGAATTGACTATTTCTCATAATGAGCCATGACCACTTTATCGACACTGTAAATCAACCAACACTTTTCAAAATCTTGCCAAAATGTCGGCATACATATTGCCATTCGATGGCAGGTGCAGATTACAGAAGCAAATCCAATCAATTATCTCATGTCATGCTTGAGCTAGTTGACGTCATCGTGACGCACCAAACGAATACGAGAAGCTTTTATTGAAATTAGCCTGTGCTAATTGTTTCAATTTGATGAGCATTTTGTGTGGAGGAAAATCATAGTATCCGGTAACGCTAATGCTATTGCTGAAAAGTGGTGCTGACACGGTGTGTAATAAAGTGTAATGCAACCTAAAGAATGACAACATATGTTCAGTGCTCTGACACAGTTTAAAGGCCTTTGTTTTTGATTAGTCAGGAATTAAAAAAGGACAAAACGATTCTTTGCAGTATGGTTTTTATTATGAGACAAAATTTGAAAGGTTGCAATAGGGCCTACAGTTTCATGGATGATTTTGTGTTAAGAAGTGGTATCTTACAGCTCGAAAGTTAAATCTTAACATGCTCCACCTTGATACTATATATGCTATGAGAAATATCAGTTAAACAATTCAACAGGGTTTTACAATTCAGTATAAAAAAAAAATGAGTATAAATATATATTTTTAAATGTTATTCATGTATGACAGTATTGTTCTATTGGTTTTATTGTGACTGTCTTTGTTAATGTTCTGATAGTGGTATGCCTGTACCGAAAATTGTAAATCACTTTCCTACAAATATTGTGTAAGTGTTTGAATATTATCAAAGTGGGTGATTGGTTAGGTGTTTTTCTAAAATGGCATTTATGAAATGTATGGTCTTGACTTGCATGTGAAGTATGTATCCTATCTTTAAATATACTTCTTTTTTTTTCTAGTTTTTCTGAAATAACATTTTATGAAATGTAAGGTCGTTACTTGCATGAAATGTATATTGCCTTTAAATCAAATTTTGACCATTTCTTTTAGCCATTCGGTATTCTGTAAAATATTTAACATACACATATTTTAGAAACCGTTTTTAATTGAGACGAAACCTAAAGCAGAATTTAAGGGCCCTCCAATCTGAACAAGGAAATTGCCAATCACAACAGAACTGATTATTCCAAAAAAAAATCGAATGGCTTTTGTGAAAAAGTATTTGGCTGCTGGTCATGCTGGTAGGGTGAGAATGAATTAATTTACTGCATTCCACACAAGAGATTGGTTTCCTCACAATTATGAAAGCAATTTTGATGTTGAAATTAAATGGAAAGTTCCATTCTAGTTGGCACATGATATTATTGAACATTACACAGATTTAATTTTGGCCCCATATTTGAAGGGGAAATAATTTAACTTCATTAATTGTATACAGTGTTATTGTTTATGTATGTTGTGCATGAAGAGAATTCCAGTTAACGTTGAGAACTTGTGTACACAAATTTATTTTTTGGTGGAAAATATATTCAGAGGATTCAGTCATGCAGCTGGTAAATGTACAAATTTTATTTCCTCCTACCATTGAAAGATCTTTTGCAAAATCATAGGCCTGATGGTGCGTGAAAAGTGCAGTTTAGCAACATGTGGCAATGTCCACGTCATATATCACATGTACATGTACTACATGTATATATGGTTTGGGGCGTGTCTTGATCAATTCGGCAATTGTTACGCATATATTTTCATCGTGCAAAGATAATGAATTCCAAACAGATGGCAGCTTATGATGTTGTGGTTCAATGGACACTCAGTTCCCCTGTCCATGAATAAAACTACTATGGGTGTAGTTGTCAGTATTTATGATAATAGTGTAATACGTATACATGAAGACCAAACCATTATATTGCATTGTTTATCAGCTAATGCGCATTTTTGAGTACCCAGTTATAATTACTTGAATATGCGTATCGAAGTCTGCAAAAAGAAATATCATCAGACTTTCTAGTGGGTTTGGCTAAACGAAGCTTTAGGCCAAATAAAAAAAAAAACATGTTTAGCGCCCTGCCTTTTTGAAAAAAGGAAGGAGGAGGCCCTCCCCCCCCCCCTTTTTCGGGCTATTTTTCAAGATGGCCGCCAGCTTTTTTTTTTCTTCAAATGGCCGCCACTTGGACTCAGGAAATGACATGCCATGCAGTTTTATATGGGCTAGATGCAACAGACAAAGAGACCAAAATGATGTCACTGTTTAGAATTTATCCTTTTTTTCGTGGTTTTTTTTTTTTCAATTTAAAAAAAAGTTGGCCTCCAAAAAGCGGGCGGGGACGCTAAATATGTGGGGGGTTTTTATTTGGCCTTATAATTTGTACCGTTTCATTTGTAGGATTTGTTCTCATTTGTCATGTCACCATGTTCTGCATGCTGTGTTGTGTTTTGGGAGGTATTTACAATAATAAGAAATAATTCAATAAGAACATGATTGGACCTTTTTGTGCTATACCCTTTTCTTATGCAGTACCTGAAAATCGGTATTATACACGACGATGGTTAATTTTGTATACAGACATAATATAAATATAAAAAAAAGAGATTACTTGAAAGGTCAACCTCGGATATATTTTTAAACCACCGTCAAAAATTTACTGTAGACAAGAGGGATGTTGGACCACACCAGACACTACCGCCCCTACCAACAACAAATTGCAATCAACACGGACCTGCTTTTATAGGACCAAACTAAACTTAACTTACAAAATTCCATAGGTTGTCTGAGGGGCGCGGCTAACGGCGATAGGTCAATTCATTATAGGCCTACACTGTACTGCAGTTCCATTGTTTAATGTCTTTAAAACCCTTTGCTGAGGTTGCGTGATGGTAATCTCGTCATAATTAATATTTAAGTGCTTCACTGCCAAAAAGTCCAGTCAGTCTCCACCAGCTGGATGTAGATCCGCAGTGCCAAGCAGCAAACAAAATTGATACGGAGGTCTTCCCAGCGTCCGGTGAAAATACTAATTATGTTTTCAGAGCTTGGTTTTTTAAGAGTCGTAAATTGTGATTTCACTGCAAGAGTTTAATATTTGCTTCTTTTATAAACACTCTTTATCGGTACGCAATGGTGAGCAACGCTGGCAAAAATTCTAACCAAAGTTGGCTCATATTTACATTCACTGGGTTCATCCAATCAAGGGCAATACATTGGCACTGCGAAATAGTAAGATTTAACATTGTTGACTTCAACTTCCGTTCTTCAATCGATCACGCCGATGACGAGGAAGCCATTTTCGGGGCCGGTTAGGGGATGCGATTCCGTCGGACCTATGAGGCGTCGGACCTATGAGGCGTCGGACTTATGAGCGGACCCCCCATTTTCGATCGTGTTCCCTGAATCTATTTTACAAATTGTAAACGGTTGAATGGGATGGTGTCAGACTATTGATTGGAGTGCGTGCCAAACCTCACTTTCAATTTGTATTTTATTTTAATGTGGCTTAAAGCGTTAGGGTATGTTTAATCCAACACACAAAAAATTATTCATCAAAGCAGACTGGTATTAATTTGTAGTGAACTTATATTTCAAGTTGCTTTCATTTCTACTCGCCAGTTCCAAAAATGAAGAGTTCCCCTCGCTTTCAATTTAAAAAAGGTCGACTCGTCAATAAAGTCTAAATTTAGTCAAACACGGGGTCGGTTACTCGGGCAGATAGGGGAAATATTTGGGGGAATTGTGCCTTTGATGGTACAAACGTAATTTGGTACACATGTAGTCAGAGTGTGTCATGAGAACGTACGTTATCTGGCTACAGGGCCATCGCAGATTTGTCCTTTGAAAAATTATAGGTATAATAACTAACAAGCAATTTTCGAGATGGCTGCTATTGCTTGTTATTTCAAGAGACAAATCTGCGATTAGTCTGAGTATCACCCGTTATCCACGGAGCCCAAGTCTCCTGTCTAACGTCTGATATATCTAAGCTTGCGTGATGTCATTTCATTCTGAAATCAGGACTAAGATTGTGATTGTTAATTTTGATGCCGCGTTTTTGTAATGCAACAACCTGTACAAAAATGCTACTCATCGTGGGCGTGATGTTTACGCACGCGGGGGAGCTTGAATTACGCGCGTATAGAAGGCGCCTGCTGATTGGTCAGTTTCTCGAGGTCATACGTAGTCTAGTTGCTAAGTAATCGCCGAATCTGTTTACGTATCATAGACCATGGTCAGCTCTGCCACGGCCAGGGTCTATTACATAGGAAACCTGTCTACATGTCCATGGGCGTCGCGAGGTGGGGGGGGGGGCAAGAGGCGCGAAATTATATTGTTGTTAATTTAATGGGTTGGGGGAATGTCCCTGCCCGCCTTCGAAAAAATATCAATCGGGAAAATGCTGGAAAATAGGCATTTTGAGGGAAAATGTGCCTTGCCCTCGTCTAGAAAAAATCCTGGCGACGCCCATGTACATTTCAGAATGTTTTGCTGATGAAACCAACCCATAGTCTGAGGATCACCCGTTCGGAGCATATCTTTTCGCCGTGGTCTGTTACATAGACTAACCACCTTGAACGCAGCGGCGGGCTGGGCAAAACAATGAGTTGTTTCAAAAATACAAACGTGCAAAATTGTAGTCGTAAAATAGGCCTTAATATATTGTGTGCCAAGCAAGGGAGAAAATTACAAAAACTGTTTACTAGTCACCGTAAGGAATATTACATATAACTGCTTGGCATGGTGGCTGTTATGTCGGTGCAAAGATCTGCGATCAACGATCGAAGCCTAACTATAGTCAGAATTCTTATTTCATGCAATTTTTAGCGAAAATCGGTCATAATTGCAGTGAAGATTTTGTTTCTTGTATTAGGCCTAGACAAACGCTTGATGATGCAGAGTGCACACTGCCACCGCATTGACATTCAAATTGCAATTGTGTGCACCATGCCGTGATTCATTTTTCCCATTTCGCTCCCCGGACTCTATAACTCACTCAGGCGTTATGCCAAATATTATTATGTCAGGTGACGTCACAAAATTGTGCCTGACCCTGTTTACATATACATGTACAGGGGAATTGAGTGCGTAATGGGTGGTTTGCTGTTTATAATACGGACTTCGCACCGTGTGGGATATCAGCAGGGTGGATTTTTTTTTACCAATACCGTGTAGTATGATACGCCTGGTGCATCCAGAACACATAGCAACTACTGTCAGCGGACTTTCTGTACTGCATACTCCATTCCTTGCATTCAAGTTTTTGGTCGGATATATTGATTGTTATTACTGTACATTGAGAGCTCCACTGAAAGGCAGATACCAACATGGAACGTGAAGCTGGTGAAGCGTCCCGTGGACGAACGAAAAGTGGGGCATCAGCCCAGCGATTTAATGTGGAGACGAACAGCGGTAGGTACACACGAAACTCGGGCTAGCTAGCTGTCATGGAGTTATTGTTAAACAAATAGATTTGGCTTGCAACGGTTGATGCATTAACGTGTAATCTATGTGCCATTAAGACTCGAAAAATCAGAGTGTTTTTTGAAAGACTGTGAGGCAAAACCCAACAGTTGGGCAACGAAAGTTGGTGTGGACCCGGGGAGGCAGGTTTTGGTGCCTGGTGCTTATCTTGCGGGAGGTACTGCATGTATAATAGGGGACTTATATGCATCTATTAGGCCTATATCGGCGATTATACCATGGGGACGTCAAGTGTATACAGTATAATTTTTTTATGCTCTATTAAAGTGTCATATTTTGTGTCATTTTCTTTGTTATTCAAAACAGTCAGAATTAACACACAATAAAATGCTAATTCTTTTTTAGACGAAACGGGTTTCAGGGTCATTGCTTTGATATAGTGATATTCTTTGAACGGATTGGGCAGTTTCATTATGTTTTACCCCTAACTTCACCGAAAGATACAGAATACTACCGAGTGGAAACCTGTAGTATGCATTTCTTTCCATACGAGACTTGTGCACAACACATGTAGTATTCAGTGGAATTTGGTCCTTGACCCCCAAAAGAAAGTTGTTCATGAAATTGGCTTTCCAGTCATTATCTTTGGTGCTACATATTTTTTTCAAAATACATTTTTTTTTTCAGGGTTTCGCTTTATTTGCTTTATCCGACTCACCCTGTACTAAAATGTAGATTCGAATGAAAACGCAATCGATTCAAATGAATACATTTCATTCTAAACGTCTATAAGATCTTGCATCCAAATTGTGTCGAATGCAATCAAAGATATAGGAGATTTGGCCACATTGCTCTGTCTCGATTCGCAATTGGGTTGTATTTTTTTTTTAAATGACCATTTACAAATTCGTCCGTATTTCCAGAGCCCCAGGAAATGTCATGCTGCACCGTTGTTCTCTGGTTCTTCTCCATCCTGCTGATTAGTATCACCTTCCCGATTACGATCTGGTTTTGTTTTAAGGTGAGTCCACCATTACGTTTTGCCTGATTCAAATCACCTACTGTCAGCCTCGTGTTCTGATTATCATTTTTTTCCTTTAACTTGCATAATATGATTCTATTTATTATTATTTTTTTTATTTTCACTGGTAGTTCTAGATTACATTTTGGGTGTGTGGTCGGGAGGGGTCATTTAATGTTGAACTTATTGAATTGACGACGATTTATAGAACACTGGGAAAACTATTTAAAAGCAATGAGGGGAAATTATTCTCAGATTAATAAGAATGAGGAGAAAAGAAAAGCTTTTTTTTGGGGGGGGAATTTGTGTGATTTGTTAATGTTTCAAAAACAACATGGGCTAATTAAACATGACAAAGGAATGCATCAAAAGAGGTCAAAACTCATGTAAGTTAAAATTAATGAGGGCCTTTTTGCACCTGCGATATGTTACTTGAAATCAAAAACAAAGACCACTTCTCAGAAAACCTAAATCTCATTGTCTGTTATTCAATTAACGATAAAACACGACTAATATTGTTACTTTGTTGTTGCAACTGCTGTGGCGAATGTGATGACCTTGTGCTTTTGTCGTATTTCAAAGACGAAAAAATCGTTCGAGTGACGCGATTTTTCCATCCAAATTACTTCCGGGTGCAAGGTTCCCGCCGGCGTCACAAGACCTTGGATCACTTTTCGACATGTTTTTGCAAGTCGTGAATGTTCTCATTAAAAAAAATACATTTATGCTTTTCGCTTTCCATTTTTCAGAACAAAACGATCAAAGTATTACAAGATACAAGATAAAGGGACTGTCACTGTTGTGTGAAAAGCCAAAGCAGACGAAATAACGCGTTGGATAACACTTGCCTCTCACAAAATAATCTTCACCCAGCTAGGTTTATAAAATAAACTAATAACTACATTAGCCGGGGGTAACCTGCGATGGCATCCCATCCATGAGAATAAAATATGTTATCGGTTATTTTGTGCTGTACGGAAACATGAGGTGAAGCCATAGGCCTATGCAGTTTCCATATCGAAGTAATTGAAACGCAGAGAGCAACGCAAACAAGAAACTGCAACTCAGAAATGATGATATGGAAACATTTCATTCGCAAATGCCGAAATGAAGAGTCAGGTTGGCGTAGCGGTTCTTTCCTCGCCTTCCACCGCTGTGACCCGGGTTCGAATCCCGCCTGGGTCAATGTGGATCGGGTTTTCAGTCCCTACCTGATTCCGTAGGTTTTCCCCAGAATATCTTCTGGGCTTTTCCTCCCACCTCTAAAGCTGTAATTTCTTCTCATTGACTTCTCTCTAAGTTGGTGTGATGTTTCCCATTGGATGCTTTACCGACTATACAGATACAGATGCAGACGCAAACCAAAATTTATCTCGCAAAGATCGGCAAAGTTGCACCCGGTTCAACGTTGCCGACGGTTCCACGTACCGTCTGTCTGCGCAGTCTGCGTTTGGCTTAACATCGACATTAATGCCGGCACGATGAGCCAAATCAGTCGGCTTAGGACAGTAAGACTTTTTACCCAACAGTCAGGCGTGGTCAAAAATGTACCTACAGCGCTTTTAATACTGTACTGGCATTTAATCTGCCTACGTCGTCCAAATAGCTATCCAATATAGTTTCAGTTTCAAATAATAATACTTCTTTTATACCTTCGGACAGTAAATATAAGTCCATTAAATAGAACAATTGTCGTGGTCTAGATAGAAGTTTGTTAAAACTGTAATCAATGATGTGTCTTACCAAAAAGAAAGTAGAAAATAATAAGTTTCACAGTATAGATACATTTAAGATCGTTAAAATCCATTAGAAAACACGTTTATAAAAAAAACGGCTGGTACAAGAACAATGAATCAATTGTTTTTGCGGCCTATGTAGTTCCTTTAACCTTATTGGACACCTGAATATATTTCTTAGATCAGCTCCTTGGAGAATCTGCAGGCCAGCCATTTTGGTGCAAACGGCTAATTAATGCAAACTCGTTTGGGAAAAAGCAATCATTGTGACAAAATGTGATGCGATCAAGCTAAATGAGTCGTTTGTCGACCCTGGTAAAAAATTTTAAACAGATTTGAAAAGAGCACAATCTCAGCATTACTGCTGAGAAAACTGCATGCTGGTACCATCTTTAGTTAAAAAATTATGGAAGTTGGAACACCAAGAGACGTGATGAAGTAATGTGATGAAGTGGCCCTAATTTTGGCCTGAATCTCCAAATGAAAGTTCCCGACAAACGGCTCATTTAGCTTGATCGCATCACAAATGTCTTGCCCAAGGGCACATGCACCTTAACTCCAGGCTGGACTTGAACCCTCAACTAATGAAGAATTTAGATCTTTAGTTATATGCATCAGAAGATGAATCCACATAACTCTAAATGTATCAAACCTGTTTTGGCGCAATTTCTGTTTCCCTGTTATCACTTATTGTTAAAGGCTTTGCCCCTTTTGCCTTGACTGTAGACTGTAGCCGAGTATGAGCGGGCCATCTTGTTCCGAGTTGGTCGTCTGTTACCCGGAGGACCCAAGGGCCCTGGTCTGTTCTTCGTCATCCCCTGCATTGATGAGATCCAAGTAATTGATCTTAGGACGCTCTCATTTGATGTGCCACCCCAGGAGGTATGAAGACTGATCCATTGATGCATGATTATGTACCCCCAGAATCCAACTCATCAACACGAACTCATAATTACACAAGTTTATACATCTGCCATCCTACCATGCTAAACCTTCTAGCTCTCTATGTCTATAGTTTTTCTGCATGTGTTTGCGATTGGTTTTGTATTGAGCTTTAGGGAAATAAACGGAGGGACAAAACCTTCCATGCATCATCGACATTCATCAGGAATTGCACGCTTGAGAAGACAATGTCATAATTATGCCAATTCTTAACTCCATTAATCTCGCACATGATGTTCATGAATTTCAAAAATAAATATATCAGTTTATCTATTTTGTCTCGCAAAGAGACTACTTGTATTTTTTTGCCATACTTTCGTAGTTAAAAATGATCGTTCTCAAGTTACGTTCCACAAACCATAAACCATTCCTATGATTATACCCCGTTTTTGTTTCCAGGTGCTCTCTAAAGACAGCGTGACGGTGACCGTAGATGCCGTGGTCTACTTCCGCGTACAAGACCCCACTATGGCGGTGATCAACGTTGAGAACTACAAGCGCTCCACGGAGCTGCTTGCTGCCACCACCCTGCGTAACGTCTTGGGCACCAAGACCCTGGCTGAGGTGTTGAGCCACCGTGACGAGATTAGCAACACCCTGCAGTCGCTGTTGGATGACGCCACCGATCCCTGGGGCGTCAAAGTGGAACGAGTTGAGATGTAAGTTTAAGGATGATAAGTCTGAATTAATAACGATTTAAAAACAGGCTTCCGAAATTCCTTAACCATTTATCTATATACAGGGTAAGTCCAAAAAAAAACGAAACCCAAATGTCAGGACTATTGTTTTAGTGAAGTTCTGCATGTAGCACCTTTAAAATCTAGAATATGAAAGCCCAATTCATAAGCTTTCTTTTAGTACAAATATTATTATTCAAATCACTCATGTACTTTTCAAGTTACGGAATTTTAAACACAACCACCGTTTTAAAACTCTGTCCACTGACAGAAAGTGTGCACATATGGATGTGTGCATGAATTGTTTTCGTTTTGCTGAAAGAACGCGAACTTTGTTTGTGATCCGTGGACGGAACGTTAACACGGTGGTTGTGTTTAAAATTCCGTAACTTGAAAAGTATATATGAGTGATGCTTGTACTAAAGAAAGCTTATGAATTGGGCTTTCATATCCTAGATTTTGAAAGTGCTACATGCCGAACTTCACTAAAACAATAGTCCTGGCATTTGGGTTTCGTTTTTGTTTTGACTCACCCTGTACTGCTTTGGTTCCTATAGAACCCAAAGTATGGGCCTGTATGATAGACATCTCGTTTGATATCTCGTTTCTGTTTTACCAAAACAGTAAGGACGTCCGCCTGCCAATCCAGATGCAGCGTGCCATGGCCGCTGAGGCTGAAGCGTCCAGGGAGGCCCGTGCAAAGGTGAGTCGCGTTACGGTCAAAATAGCTGCTTAAATATTCCCGTATAACGCAAACTCGTCACCGTGGACAGTTGGGAAAGTATCAGGATCAAATCTAGAGTTTCACTTCGTCTTTTTACCCAACCTTTTCAGGTGATTGCTGCAGAGGGTGAGCAGAACGCCTCCCGCGCCCTGAAGGAGGCTGCCGACATCATCGCTGAGTCGCCCAACGCCCTGCAGCTCCGTTACCTCCAGACCCTCAACTCCATCTCAGCCGAGAAGAACTCCACAATCATCTTCCCGCTGCCCATCGACATCCTCGCTGGAATGATGAAACGTTAGTTCGAATGGGACTGACCGACACAACCACGGCGGCGTCTTCCTCGATGCCCATTATGGAGTCAAGTCATGTGCATGAAAATACAAACATTCAGGTTGTGACATTATTATTACATACACCATTCACAATTGCACGTTATCCACTATTTTTCGATGAAAACGTCATCAGTAGATGTCGATTTACAATTTGAAAAGAAAAGAAACAAACCAAAAGCTGCTCGTTCATTTGCTTTCTGATTCCTTCTGAAACTATTATTATTTGAAAACTGAAAACGTCAAGAGGAAGTATTATTGGCAACTGATGTCCTCTGAAAAAAATGGCTTTTATTTCAATT
This sequence comes from Patiria miniata, assembly GCF_015706575.1. Lineage (NCBI taxonomy): Eukaryota > Metazoa > Echinodermata > Asteroidea > Valvatida > Asterinidae > Patiria > Patiria miniata. The sequence goes on along the minus strand of NW_024037069.1, from coordinate 37,323,680 downwards.
TTAAAAGAGGCATTTTGACATTTTTAAAATCACTCTGCATGTATTTTTACAAATTCTAAATCTTAAAATTTTAGTAAAATAATCAAAGATGAAACCAACTGTTAATCATATCATCACCGCTTTACGAATGTACTCTATCATCACCATGTACATGTATACTGTGCCATTTACTCGCGCGTATTCACGTGGAAGATAAGATCGCAGCTAAGTTAGTTCCAAGATGGCTGCCATCAAAGTATGGGGACTAGGCCGAGTCCGAAATGTGTAATTTTGTGGCTACGGTTAAGATTTTGCCATGGGGGCGCTACGGTGCCGTAGTCACAGGAAGCATACCTGCTCGGAGACGGCGTGAATTTACTTTGTGTGTAATATTTTTGTAAAATTTCATCACTTTTGTCGTGCATTTTTATTCATGTTATAATGTTAAGAACGCTTTTAACCAATTTCAAAATTCTTTATGTAGATTTGACTATCACAGTGAGACTCGCACCCAGCTGACTACTTCTGTCATCAGGCTGCAAGTTTTTACTGTTTTCTAGTCAAATTTAAAGGGTCCATGAAATGAATTTTCTGAGGAACATATTTTTGGCAAGTGTCTGAAAAGTATTCGACTTCCCCTGTTTCGTTTATCTTTTTTGAAAATTTCACTTCTTTAAACATTTAAAATTATCCATGCTTTTCGGGACAAGTGAGGGTGCTGTTGCTGTGATGTCATTTCAGGCAGACGCTGTTCAGTTTATGTGTTTTCTGTTAAAATTGTGAACCCAAAATTGTGCTCATTGAAAACATTTGTGAGAAAAGTTTGCTTATTGTCTTACTGACTGACACAACAATGAATCACCAAAGAAAAAGAAAATCTACAGCAGCAAAGTATCCAAAATTCTGGCAACGTTTGGTGCAGAAATAGCTGCAACATTGAGGTTACTGCCTGAATGACGTCACAACTATGCTCATGAATATGGAAATTTTCATCAGCATAAAAAAAACAAAAAGGCACCAAAATACCCTTGAAAATGGCAAAATGAAAATTGAAACCATGCAGGATTGTATGAGACACAAAGGTACTTGTGCTCTTTCAAGGATAGCATTAAAAAAAACATTGCATGGGCTCTTTAACTACAATGTATAGAGTGTTTTCATATACCATAAAAAAAAAAATTATTTCCGTATATTGTAGTTTTTAAAAATGAAATCTCGATTCGTAGATCCTAAATCGTTAATGGCCATGGTCATTTATTAATAAGTGAATCAAATAAAGTTAGATGGCCTGACATTTGGATCCAAGCATTTTTTGAAAGCCAAAATAATTTTGTAAGTAAGCAGTTTTGCAACAGTTTTATCCATTTTCAAGGGATAATAAGTGCAGATTTCTTGGTTGTTCTATACCCGTGTTCTTCAGCAAATGTTACGCAATTTGCATGTTTTCTTTAATCAGAAAAAGATACTTTTTTCTATAATGCGTGTAGTTGGGTTTCTTTTGCGCCCATAACGCAAAAAAAAATAACTGCGCATCAAGTGTTATAGTTGACGGATTTTGTGTACGATGTTTCATGAAAGTCAATAATTTTTGTATTGCTAGGGGGAAAAATAGCAATTTCAAAACAAAATCTAATTCTTGGGGTGACACTCGAAGGAAAAAAAAAAGGGACAGAAACTTTTAAGGCCTGATTTTTCCAGGCCTGATAGTTTTATTGTTTGTAATGTTTTTGTCAACTCGCCTTCAGAGCAACTTTTCATTCTGAAATGTCAAAGATATAACCTGACACGAATATTAAAATTGCCAAATACAAATAAATATATAAATATAGTAGGCTATAAATATAGAATTTATACCAAGTTTCGACAAATCCACGTAGGCCTAATATGTGTTTGGAATTCATTTGTCACGTATCACACTTGACATCATCGTTATCGTTAACCAAAACCCTGTATTTTGTATTTTTTTTCGTATGTGTTACCTTTTAAAGTCATGTACTTATAGTACTTTGCACATATATTTCGGTGTTTTTAAGATTTTATTCTAGAATGATGCCTTCACAAAATGTTATGCAGATTTTCACATCAAAATCTATAATGTATAATAAAAAAAATAAAACGTACGAAGAATATCATGTATTGATATCTGACCTTTTGGGGGGGGGGGAGGTTGTTCAGAAATCACTCATTATTGTGTTATGGGTGAAAGTTTTGCAAACTTTTGAAAGTTTTTCCCGTCTGAATATCATCAAACTTGGATGCAGATTGGGTTTTTTTGGGGGGGGTAGCATTATTATGCGTTATCATTTCAAATATACTAAAAACCATTCTATTGAAAGCTAAAAACAACATTTTCTTTGTTCAATTTAATGATAAACCGATATACATTTTCCAAGTAGAAGACTGTGAAATCGTTTAGTGCATGGTTCCAGGCAGAACTAGTACGCCCCTCGCTCTCCAAACGTCCACTAAGGAGGTGCAAAGCTCAGCTAGCCGGGAGTGGGGGACCGCGTTCCTCAGTTCCATGTCTGTGCCGGCTGAAAATGTAGTTATAAGGCCTACAGCCTGGGCAAACATTTTGGATTCGGCGGCCTGTAGTAGGCCTACTAGTTAGTATATCTCAGTTTTTAGCCAAATATTTCTATGCAAAAACGACGATACCGGCACTATCATACCCCCACCCCCTTCCGGCCGGGCCCCTCGCCTCTTCCTTAATTCCTAACAAAATTTTATGATTAAAAATCTGGGCCCATTAATAAAGGTTGGCTATTTAAATTAATATAAAAAGCTGAGTCTGATTGGTGTTAATGGAGGTAGGAATAGTCTGCCATGTCATGTTCAGTTGCGATAGTGCGTCGACACATCAGAAAATGCCGTTTCTCATTAAGATAAATATCAACTATGATAGTACCCAGCTAGCTTAAGTTAAGACCTACGTAATGGAAAAAGATGGTAGAGCTATACTGGTAGAGAGATCAATCAGCCGAGAGAAAAAAAACAGGTCACGCGCCATACCGTCAATGAGGGAAAATATAAAATGACGTCATTGCATTGGTATAGAGTCAGAGTTCGGTTTCCGCAATGCATGCAACGTTGTATGCGTGCTGTTACACGTACGTACTAATGTACACACGCGTCACGAGGGTTGATTTTCCAGTCTAATTTATCAAGCAGCAACAAAATTTTGCAAGAGCTAGCTAGCTCTAGTTGAAAGGTCATTCACAAAATACGCACCAAGTCGAGTACAGTCGAGTTGTTTAGTACGTGTATTGATCACAAAAAAACTGGGAAGTGTTAGGTTAAGAATTCGCCGAAATGGAGATAGATGGTGCAAAAAACAGCAGGAGTGCAGAGCAGCGGACGAGACTGTACCAAGCTGAGAGAAATGGTAGGTTACTTTGCTTTACTCGAGCTCTTAGAATAAAACTCGTATTTTTTTTTGTATCGTCAGACTGTCAGTGTCTGACCTCCTAAAGCTACGCGCTCCTATTTCTACGCACTCGTGTTCATATTTTTACTAGTTTATATTTAGGCAGTGTATATTTTGCCGGAGACGGCAAACCTTTAGTAAACGTTAGTTTGCCGGATATGAACTGAACATGCGCAGTTACTGTTTTTTTGTATTCACAAGATGGGATTCAGACCATTTTATAATTTCGGACTTTATTTCCCTTTTAAAAAAAATCCTCCAGAGCCACAAATCTGAAAAAGAAAATGTAATAGGGCCTACTCTGCAAAAAATGTTTGAGACACGTTAAAATAATAAAAGAGGAATATTCTTATTTATTTGGGGATGAGAAAAAAAATATGTGGTGCGGCTGGAATGGAACGCGAGTCATCCCGCTTACTAGAGCCTTTGCTTAACCATTACACCAAACGTGCTACACAACTTTTGGTGGGAATTTAATACATCTTATAATTCAGCCCTATTTTAAAGAGTACAGCGCCCTCTGTTGATATGGATTGCCGCCGGCAAACCTTTAGTTATCGTTAGTTTGCCGTCATTACCTCCGGCAAAATATCCACTATCTTATATTTATTTGTAACTAACGCGTGCATCCCTTTATACTCTTCCTTACTCTTCCCTTTCAAATTGATATAAAACAAATCTGACGGTGTGTGATTTATTCCATGTACGATGCCTGTGAAAATAGACATGCTCGGAGTTAGACACGTGGACGTAGTTTACAAGCCACGTTCACGGGTCTAGCTCGGAGTGTGCGAACGGAGGTGGACTCCCTATTGGCGGGATGCGCTTTTTGTAATGATTTCAACTTTTTTATTCATAGTTAATGTTTGACTAAAACATCCCTGAAATGCATGGTCAGAGCACCATTAAAGATTGAGGCGATCGAGAAGTGTAGGGCCCCTGTTTTCTTTTGATCAAATTAGAGTCAAAAATATTTTTATTGCCCAAAAATCACATTTACAATCAAAACCAGACTTCTCTCAATTCTAATGACCCCCTTTTTTCAATTTTGAACAGATTCTTGGGGTAGAAATCACGATTTTCCTGCGCGGTTTGTGCCTTGCGATTCAGCGCGCCGTGCGTGCTCACGGTACATCGTGCGGTGATCGCCATCTTTACTTTTGGGTCGCGTGTTGTCGCCGTGCTGTCATTGTCATTTTACCCCCAAATTTCCCTCAAAAAATCAAAACCCTGCCCTCTATCTATGACATACCTGTTTATTGAGAATGTCGCCAACTAGTTTGGTAGGTCCGATAATTTTAAAGTGGATTTTGTTCCCTTATAGGAACCGGGCCCTACGCTACACGATCGCCAAGATTTAGGCCTATGTTAAAATATAGACGGTAGCAGACACAGTTTTGGAAACATGTATATTTATTTAAAATCATTAGAAGTCCCGAAAGGCACAACATTTTTAATCATCCTTTTTATACAACTCGGCAGAAAGTCTGGTGAAAGTCTTAATGTCTGGTGAACTGGATAAAAAACGCCACTCGAAGGAGTTTTGGCAATGCAAAAAGAGAAGTTTCCTATGCTGCGATATTAGAATTGCCGCGATAATAGGAAGTCTGACTATACATATAGCACATCCATGAACTGTGTATACATAGGCCTATTCAGTGAGAACTGTTTTCAGAATTTTTCCTGTGTTTCAATTTTCAGAACCTGAAGGCATGTCATTCTGTACCTGGATTCTCTGGTTTGTCTCTTTACTGTGCATCCTTTTGACATTTCCCATCTCGATCTGGTTTTGCTTCAAGGTAAGCTTTCCCATTGTGCTTGGTAATGATAAATAATGGGTAAACAATTATAATAATAATAATAAATAATGATAATAATTTGGGAGGCTAAGGCCAAAAATAAAATAGTTGGTTTCTGGTCAGACAAAGTTCTGGAATTGATGTGGCGATGCAATTTTCTTTTGGTGGGACGTTGGTCTGACAAAAATCCTGGCTGTGACAAGTAAGGTGATTCGTGGTGAGCTTCTCATAATTTAGAATTTTGGATGACATGTTAAAGTAGGGGCTACATTGTACAGGTAAAAGGTCCTTCCAGCGATAGAAAAACTCTTAAGAAGGCTTGGCACTTGACATAATCTTTGGAAATCCCCTGTAGAATTACTTTCTTCTAAATGACAACTTTCCAGATGGAATCATTTCACAGGGTATTTTAAAGTTATCTAATTTTTACTCAAAGCAAGATTTCCCACGAATTTGCCAAGCTCATGTAAGGTGATTAATGATTCTCAATTTTTGTTTTTGAAATTAGTGAATTGTGTTTACGGTTTTCCCATTGTCAATTCAAGACCGTTGCAGAGTATGAACGGGCAATCCTGTTTCGAGTTGGTCGTCTGTTGCCGGGAGGACCCAAGGGCCCTGGTCTGTTCTTCATCCTCCCCTGCATCGATGAGATACGCGTCGTCGATCTTAGGACGCTCTCCTTTGATGTGCCACCGCAAGAGGTAAAGTATGAAATGAATTCTTCAAAATAAGTAGCAGCTGGTAATTGGGGCGATTCACAATGCAGTGCGCCACCAAGTGTTTGCCATGGAGAGTCAACTTTTCAAGTTCACGGTCGATAAAATATGGCCCATTTGAATGAGTGTCAGTAGACAACTTGAGCTATTATGTTATAGATAGGGGCATAGCGTTCTGCCGCCTTACAAAAAAAATCACCATATTGATACAAAGAAAATAATAGGGCAAACATATACTCGAATCATACGCTTCCGAAACTACTGACTGGAAAAAACGAACAATTTCAAATGTTCCGCGCTGTGAATTTGTTGACCATCTCCCACAATACCCTGGGAAAAATGAACTCTCCGTGGCAAACTATTGGTGGCGCTCTGCATTGTGAATCGCCCGAATTGTCTTTATATGTTTTTGCTAATAGGTCTTATTCTTGAGTGAATAAGTTCATGTTTGTCTAAGTTTTTCCGTCCACCCTTTCAATATACCTAAGACGTAGTGACGTCACGCTTTGTTTACATGTGCGCTTTCCTATGGGACTAGCCAGGTGGGGAAGAGATCCACCAAGCTCCCATAGGAAAGTGCACATGTAAACAAAATGTGAGGTCATTACGTCTTAGGTCTATTGAACTTTCCTTTGTCGTCATTTCTCTTCAGGTTTCTAAGGCTTGCGAGCTTGCAGCGCTATGAACACTCTTGAGGAATCCTTGCTTTTATTTCCTGATTAAAATTTTTTTATAATACAGTGGGAATCTGAAGCCAGAACGACAAAACGTCAGTCGTACTGCAGTGAGTTTCCCTGTTTAATCATAGATTTTATGTTTTCTTGGGGTTTTTTTTGGTGGCCCTGTTTCCAGGTCCTCTCTAAAGACAGTGTGACCGTCACTGTGGACGCAGTGGTGTACTTCCGCGTGCAAGACCCCACGATGGCTATTATCAACGTGGAGAACTACAAGCGCTCCACGGAGCTGCTTGCTGCCACCACCCTGCGTAACGTCTTGGGCACCAAGACCCTGGCTGAGGTGTTGAGCCACCGCGACGAGATCAGCAACACCCTGCAGTCGCTGTTGGATGACGCCACCGATCCCTGGGGCGTCAAAGTGGAGAGAGTTGAGATGTAAGTTGAGGATTTAGGAAATCGTGCAAACGATTGGGAGAAAAAGTTCACATGATCTAGTAAATTCTTTGTCATATTAAGGAAAAGGTTTGAACAATTTACTTCACAACAAAATTGAAAATTTAGTTTAAAAAGTGCTCCCAAGAAACTATTTAGATCGAAAGTAAACAGTTGAGAAGGGAAAGACTGAAGATGACACTATTTTCTGGCTCCAAATATTGCGCACCGGGCAAGCATATATATCCAGTTTACGTGGCATGAAACAACTGAGAATATTTCTATCCCCCCCCCCCCCCCCCGAATATCCCATCCGGTCCATGTCAGGTTACTCCCCAGCTAATGCTGGTACCCGTATGCACTCCTTGGTGGAAAAAGGCAAATGGGGTGAAGTGGCTTGCCCAAGGACACAACATACGGCCAGCAGCTGGATTCAAACCCCTAACCCTCTGATCACGAGTCACGAACCCTTACTGCTAGGCCACACTTCCTCTTATCCTTCCCTCCATGTGACATTGATTTGTTGTCATTTTTATCGCAGTAAGGACGTGCGCCTTCCAAGACAGATGCAGCGTGCCATGGCCGCTGAGGCTGAAGCGTCCAGGGAGGCCCGTGCAAAGGTGAGCCTGATTCCATTTACTCTCTCCAGCAGTGTTTGGAGAATGACTTTTGAGGTGGAATTTTGTGTACATGTGGTCGATGTCAATTTTAAGATTGTCCTCTCACACTTATAAAGAGAGAGTTTTGGAAGACCACCGGGGGGGGGGGGGGGGGGGGGGGGGGGGGGGTGGGGGGGGGGGGGGGGGGGGGGGGGGGGGGGGGGGGGGGGGGTTTGCTGTATGGGTGGTGCCCACGCGAAGACGATACAGTTTTGTGTACATTCAGAATAGCATGAAGAGTGCGTACGTTGTATCTGACCCTGTAGTGCGTACATCGCATGCAATGTGTCTCCCTCTATGGAGCTCTCAAAAGTGGTCAGGAAGCGGCCTCCTCCCCCCCCCCCCCCCCTTTCACTGACATAATCCTTGATATTAACCACTTCGCACCGAGATTATTTTTGCCGAAAACGTTGATGTTCACAAAAAGGCAACATTTTCCAGCCAACTTCTGATATACAGCCACAAATACTGATTTGCAAGAGCAATTTCAACAGTATATGTGCGCTATTTCTTGCCGAAACCTCATATGTTTCAATGCTCCGGGGTGTGCACTGGAGCGTAAATTGTACAACAATAGGCCGTGCACAACGGCCAATTCAAGATCAACACACGGTCTGCCTCCACAGACTTCACGGACTTTGTGTGTGTGTACAAAAGGCACAGGACATTGATGTGTTTGAACCCGGAGGTGAGGCAATCTCGACGCCTTAACTGGTCAGCCGTGCCTGTGTATAAAAACATCCAGTGTGTGTCATCACATCCTCCGACGCGAACTGGTTAAGAAAAGTCGGAGTTGTATGTGTTATGGGTTTATTAACCCCTTAAAGACGGGGAGCGGCTATAGCAGCGGCCGCAAATCCTTACTGGAATGCAGTTGCCAGCTGTGGTGTGCCGTGGTACGCCGTGGCACATGGCTAGTCCGTGGTTCTACAGCTGCTGGTTTTGTGCAGGCCCGCTACCACACAAAGGCTGTGCAGTCATGCGGGTCACTTGCTCCATGTTTGGAGGAATGCCCCCATTGCACCCCGTCCTTAAGGGGTTAACAACATTTGAAAAGTCAACTCTTTTCCCGTGATTAGGTGATTGCTGCGGAGGGTGAGCAGAATGCCTCCCGTGCCCTGAAGGAGGCTGCTGACATCATCGCCGAGTCGCCCAACGCCCTGCAGCTCCGGTACCTCCAGACCCTCCAGACCATCTCCGCCGAGAAAAACTCCACCATCGTGTTCCCGTTGCCCATTGATCTGCTCGCCGGATACTTGGACAGGAAGTAGCCAATAGTTTCCTGACAAGGAAACGAGAGTGGTTTGGTAGACGCCTCCAACCGTTAACACATCAGTTTAAATACGGGGAAAAGATCACTGGGCTCAGCTTCATACATTAACTTGTCTCTTTTCGTTGTGATGAAATGTCTGAAAATGTAAAAACTGGTCTTAAATGGGCACTGATGTGCAAATTTCAGACATTATGTCTTGAAGACACTTCAGAGACGTTTGGGTTCATAGCCTCAAAAGAACGTCACAAGTCAATCAAAGGTCATCCAGTTCGGAGTTGAGTCACAAGATATTTCAAATTTCACATTTCTGTGATCTTGTTGTTTATCCGCATTGTGACCAGACTTGCCATGGACTTGTGATGGACTTAACTACAGGGTGGTGCAAAAAGAAGAAAACCCACTTTTGACAGCAATTTTCACCTACTTGTTGAGCATACTTCAAAAATTCCATTTAATGGTATTAAAATATTGATCTTTAAAACGTAAGTGCCGAAAAAATGATTGCAAATGCATATTTTGTCTCTGAGATATGGCAAAGTTCATGTGCCAAACCTGTTTGTCCACGGACGGCTATATTCCATCTGCTTGACTGAGCTCCGAAGCTTGATTTAAAGACAAAAAAAACACTACACTAGACTTACACGTGGACAACAGTGATTTTGGTGACTTGTATTCACATTAACATAATAACACTATTCTTGCGATTTTTTTAAAAGATTTTGTCACCATGACTTGTATGGTTGAAGAGCTATACTTCACTACATTAAAAAAACAAGCTCAAATATTTTAAGTAAGTAGGTAAAAATTCCTGTCAAAAGTGTGTTTCCTTCTTTTTTCACCACCCTGTATATTGACAGGTTTATATTGTAACTGCTGATGTTTTGTCTGTTGACTTTCCCTTTAGTCAAGGTGTATGTATTTGGTTGTGGAAAATTATTGGCAGATCACATTATTCAGAAGTTATTCTGGTTAAGTAGTCAATTTGTTCGATTGTAGAATGAAAGCGTTGTATTTAGAAATACATTCTTGGGCATTACAACAAAGAAAATGAGAAAAAAAAATGAAAACTGAAAAAAAATCCAGCTTGTTGAAACCATTCAAACATATGTGAAACCGATTTTTACCTTTTCAGGAAACTGGTGTCATAATTGTTGAAAAATTGACGTCAGACTTTTCAAAAAAAAAATGTCTGCTCTATGAGCAGAGGTTCCATTTTCAAATCCCTATATTGGTGCCTTGTTTCTTCATAAGTCTTGATAAAGTTTGAACGACAAGACGTAATTGTCTCATGGGTTTCACGTGCTTGTCATCCAATCGTATGAAACCCATGGTGATAAAGTCATACGTTAGTTATTTAACATTGGGTTCTACCCTTTTACTGACATTGTAATTTTATAAGAGCTGTGACCCAGTGTTGACTGAGCTTGCAGGAAAACAAAATTCACAAGCTCGCTGGGGTTTTGGACTCGAACCTGTGACCTCCTGCTTACTAGTGCAGACGGCTGAACTACTACACAGCAAAGCTTGCTAGCATTGGTTGGCTGGTTTGAATCGGAAATAGTGATGTAGCACTCCAACTATAGTTGGGGGAGTCCCACCATCCAACATGGCAAGCGCCAAAACAGGATGGAAGACTTATTTTCAACGTGGTCCCTTGCTAGAAGATGTGGAAGGAAATTGCAGTTTTAGAGGCGGGAGGAAAACCCCAAAATGATATTCTCTGGAAAACCCACGGAATCAGGCAGAGACTGAAAATCCAATCCGCATATTGGCCCAGGCGGGATTCGAACCCGGGTCACAGCGGTGAAAGGCAAGAAAAGTACAATTATGCCATCCTAATCCCCAAACTAACCCTGTGTTGTCCCATCCAGTTTACCCTTAACTAAGCAGTTTTGAACTCCAGCATTTTGGAGGACATACTGTGGAAAGTAGCACGTCATATTCTGCAGCCCTCTCCTCATGATATACAGAAACTGGTGCTGTGGTTAGGTTCTAGACGCATGGTTGGTATTGTCTTTATCCAGGAGTCAGTGTTATACCATGGAGGAAGAAAATCCTCAATGGTTATACAATACACATAATTGAACGAGAAGTCTCATTAAGAATTTTGTATTGCATTTGCACGTATACGTCTATAACTTAGTACCAGTGGTACCCATTGGTTTTAGTGGTTCTTTTAGTATAACAGGTTTTAGTGCAATTTGAACTATGGCCGCTGTGGACTCCGTGTAGGGACTGTAAGGACGATGCTGTGTGATCCACTCACAAGAAGCATTGACCAAGGCATGAACCCGTTGGTTTTTGCGTGTGCGAATGGTGCACAGTGCACAACCAGTACACCAGAGATAACTGATACCTAACTTGTCCAAATTGCAATGATTATGTATGAGCTATAGTAAAATAAATGTAACATGGTTTATAGTTTGGGTGGACAGTCAGTATTAGTTCCCCTTGGTATTGGAAGTTGACTAATCTAGAGTTCCACACACCTGAACACACAGTCGTGTTTTACTATACTCTCGAGGACAATGCTTTGTCTTTTCCTTTGTCCCTGTAATATAACACTCTCCCATAGACTAAGCACACAAATGCACGACCGAGGACCGATTTCAACAAAAGATAAACTCCGAGGACAACAAAGAATCTGTTGTTCTCCCTTTGTCTGTCTGTCCTCGGGGTGTACATAGTTCACGTACATTGACACATGGAAGTAATGTCCCTCAAATACGTCAAATATAAAATTGTTTAGCATTTTTTTTTACTGCTGAGGACGTCGTTCTTCATGGAGTCCATAAGGCTAACGGGCTTCCGTAGATCTTAGACATTTTGGCAAAAGATGAGTATTTTTGTACATATATCTGTGACTAGTTTCTTTTCCAGGGTAGAATTGTCAAATTTGAAGGTTCTTGTTTGTATGTATTTTCCCCTATTATACAAGCTGTGATATCAGCCTGTTTTACAGTGGTATTTTTATCATCAGTTCCTTTAGTATGAAGGTTTTTTGGGGTTTTGTGCACAGTGTACATGCAACGTGTTTATTCAAGAAATGTACTCAGACTCATCACACTTTGCTTGTTTCTCTGCATATAATCGTTCTAAGGTATACTACTCGCTTTTGCACTATAATACTCAGTTTAAATACGCATCATTATTAGTAACAGTATGAGCTGTTACAAAGGAATCATTCATGTGTTTTATACAGTGCCCCATTTATGCACATTTTGTTAAACACTTTGATTTTTCTGTTAACCAGTGTATAGCTCAGTATTTGCACTAAATATTTTCGAAGTGTTTACATTTTTTTTTTCTGTCCACCACTTTTCATTTTTTTCCAGAATTGTTCATGGACTTATAGTATTACGGAACACAGTGTATAGCTCAGTATTTGCACTAAATATTTTCAAAGTGTTTACACTTTTTTTCTGTTTCATGGACTTTTAGTATTACGGAACACAGTGTATCGCTCAGTATTTACACTCAATATTTTCAAAGTGTTTACATTTTTTTTTCTGTCCACCACTTTTCATTTTTTTTCAGAATTGTTCATGGACTTTTAGTATTACGGAACACAGTGTATAGCATAGTATTTGCACGAAATATGTTCAAAGTGTTTACATTTTTATTTCTGTCCACCGCTTTTCATTTTTTTTTCAGAATTGTTCATGGACTTTTAGTATTACGGATCACAGTGTATAGCTCAGTATTTGCACGAAATATTTTCAAAGTGTTTACATTTCAAGTGTGCAAGTTCGTTTGTTTCAGTTTGAAACAAAACAAAAATGAACTTATCATAATTTCAATTTTCATTTCATGCATTGAATTTTGTGCTGAACATAAATAATGCACATTACTTCTGCAAACCGCTTGCTTACTGGATTGACCTGAAATGTACAAATATATATGTAAGAGGGCCTAACATTTTGAGAATTTTTTTGAGGGTTTTTAGTTGATAAATTTAGCATGCATAGAAAAGTTTAAGTAAAGAGTTCCAAGTTGATGTTTATTTGGAACAGGATGATCCTTGGAGATATAAAGACACATGACTAGTCCCATGACTAGTCACATGACAAGTCACATGGCTCCTCACAATCTGAAAGTTTGAAGAGAGGACATGTCGATTTATTTTCCTGAAAATTGAAGCCGAGTAATACCCAGTGTAAAATCATCATGTCTAATTATATGATTTGCCCAATTTTGTGTTCTCCCTGTTTGTCAGATTTGATGGGTCAGACGAGTGACTTGTTTCTCGTGACCGGTTTCCAATTATTTGGAGATCAAATCATCAAGCCGGCATCCTTCAAATAATACAGGGGTGTGAAATCTCAGCTTTAAAGCTGATTTCAGCTTTTTTTTGTTTTGGATTACAGCTTTTTTTTTTCCCACTTGCTGTGTACAAAAGTATAGGAGATTTCCGAAGTTCAGCCTTTTCACACCTTTTCCCAGCTATTTTTATCAGTGGTCACTCACACCCCTGATAATATGAATGTTGTACCCAAAACAAAACTTGTTTATATTGTATTACATCACCAAAATAAGAAATAAGTAACATTGACTGCACAATTGTGTGTGCAAAATGAGCACATGGCAACTGTTAGTGATAAAAGAATTATACTTGAGAAACGTAAGTTAAAATACTTGCCATCATTTTGCCCACGAAACAAAGCAAAGTTTATTTGTTTTTTGTTTTACATTTTTACTACAGTATATGACATAATGAGAGCTATAGAATATCAGATTTATGTGCAGACTTGGGGTAAGTCTGACTCTGGGAACCCCCTCTGCTGAAATATTCCATTGAATGGATCTTTCCCTGTTATTTATGTCTTCCAAAAAATATTGTATGGTGTACTATGTGTGGATACCGATGTAATTAACACTGTAGGAACTTGGTGCAGTTTCAAACATTGAAATTTAATCATAAATGGACCGATTTTCCTTTTTTTTAATCGAAATTCAGTGTTGTAGCCAAGTCCATCACAAGTACGTCACAAGTTTGTCATCTAGTCTCAATTCAAGTCGCAAGCTATTCAAATGGACTGTAACAAAGGCATTCCTTTGTTATTGTTCATCGTTCATCGCCTGTTACTTGTGACTGGACTTGTGAAAGGACTCGTGAATTGTGATGTACTTATGAAAGGATAATGGTGGGGAAAACGCACTGGAAAACTCCCAACTTTAGTTCCGCAAGAAGTTCAGCAATCCGTTTTACAAATAATTTCTTCTCTGCTTGCCACCTTCCGAACTCATGTTCAGTACAACTTTTAATGAAATGTGTAAAACAAAAAAGGTATAACATTCCAAGATAGAAGTGTATGTATCTTGGTGTTGGTTTTTTGCATTAGTGTATTTGCATGATGTTTTTTAATGAATTACATTTAATCATAGATTTTGTGTATTCTATACAGTGATTGCTAAATATATGCAGAGATAAAGTTAAAACAATGCACCAACTCTACAGATTTTCTCCTGCACTATATTTGCAAAAGAATACTTTTTGACTTGACATTTATGAATTTTTTGTTTCACATTTTTGAAATTTACTATTTTGAATTTCATCTTAAATAACGAAGATGTATCTTTTGTTAATGGAAATGTTACACTTTCTCGTGTAATTGTTACTAATCTTTGTGTTCAATTAACAAAATTTGGTAAACGTTTTATTCAAAATTATTACTAAGTGACCTTTAAACACGTTATTCATGTAGTTCTTATAGACTCTAACTAATATATTTGTGATTATATCAGTACTTCAGTTATCTACACAGTTATCTAGAGGCACAATAGTCTAGCATTTTTTTATTTGCATACATGTAATCCCATAATGACTACGAATGCTTTGACCTGTGTAATTATGACGTGGTGAGTGCTGCGTTGACCAACAAAGTTTTATAGCATCTTTAAAAAAAATCCCACAATGTATCATTCTTTTGTTCAAGAAACAATTTTGGAGACTGTAAGTATTCTCGTATGGTTGATTTAATGCATTTTTTCGCTTGCTAAAAATGTTTATACCTGTGCTTATAGACCTTATGCCTTAGGGCGGGGTCAGAGGGTAGTGGTTTTGTATTACTAAGATAGGCATGAGTGAAATAACAAAGAATTCCTACTGAGGTACCTTTAATGCATTATGTCTATACAGAGACCAGAGGTCTCGAAAAAAATTAAGATACCCGTATTTTAAAGATAGATACAAGAAAAAAATGTTTTGGTACAATTCAAAATGTACAGAGGCTGAAAAGTGACATACAGGGTGAGTGAAAAAAACGGAACCCAAACCCCAGAAATTATATTTCATATTTAAAAAAAATATGTAGCACCAAAAATAATAATGACTGGAAAGCCAATTTCATAAGCTACGTTTAGATGAAAAAAAATACTGAAATTGATCAATCCGTTCAAAGAATATCACCGTTTAAACGCAATGACCCTAAAACATTTTTTGTCCAAGAATGCGATTTCAAGAATCGTCGTCACAATTGTCTTCAAACATTACCAGCGATAAAACCTCGGCTAAAAGTTAAACATTATCAACAAAGTCCTTTTGAAGGCCCGTCTTTTAAACAAAAAATGGATTTTATATACATGTATCATATGGTTTGCCTAACCAGGGTTGTTTATAAAGATTGTGTGTACTACAGTTGTTGACAGTTGTGAAACAAGTATTCTGTGTCATTTTCTATGTTGTTACAAACAGTCCAAATGCACCATAATTTGCGTTTAGATTGTGATATTCTTTGAGCAATTTCAGTATTGTTTCCATCGAAAAGTAGCTTAAACAAATTGGCTTTCCAGTCATTATTTTTGGTGCTACATAATATGAAATATATTGGGGGTTTGGGTTCCGCTTTTTTTTTGCCTCACTCTGTAGTTTGGTAACAAAACAAAGTACAGGGTGTGTAAAAAAAAAACGAAACCCAAATGTCGGGACCATTGCTTTAGTGAAGTTCTGCATGTAGCACTCCAAAATCTAGGATATGAAAGCCCAATTCATAAGCTTTCTTTTAGTATAAAAATCATTCAATCACTCTTGTACTTTTGAAGTTACGGAATTTTAAACACAACCACCGTTTTATAGTTCTGTCCACGGATCAACAGAAGGTAAGTGTTCTTTCAGCAAAACAAATCACATGGGAATGTGCGTGAATTGTTTTCGTTTTGCTGAAAGAACGCGCACCTTTTTTTGTGATCCGTGGACAGAACTTTAAAACAGTGTTTGTGTTGTAATTCTGTAACTTGAAAAGTACATGAGTGATTTGAATGATTCTTGTACTAAAAGAAAGCTTAGTAATTGGGCTTTCATATCCTAGTTTTTGAAAGTGTTGCATGAAGAACCTTATTACAAAAATGGTCCTGACATTTGGGTTTCCTTTTTTTTTTTCAAAACAAAACAAAGTACATGTATAATAGCACTGCGTGCATTCAGGAATAATTACCTTTGTCCAACTACATTGGAATACTTATGCATTGTTTAGTGTGTTTTATAATGAGGCTTTTGTAACCATTTCCTGTATTGTACACAGTATCGGTCTTTCGAAAGTAAAAGTGCTCAAAACGAATGGGACAAAAAGAGTGTATGTTCATGATTTCTTTGTGTTAATTACTTCGAATCTGAAACTGGAGAGATGTCAGTTTTCCTGTGGTCGTGGTTTCATTGACGTCTTTACTCAACGGTTGAAACGAGAAAAAAAGTTTGGGCTGTTCCCTAGATCATAGTATGCGAATTAAAATGAATGATGATGCAGCTATATGAACAATTAGTAACAATTCATTATTCGGCTGTGAATTTAAAAGGCTCTTTAAGTTTGAAGGCATGTATAGGATCATTGGCTGTTAGTGCGTTTTGTTCGTTTCCAATAATAACACCACTCAAAATTCAAAGAAGAATGTTCAAAACCTAACCTTGTGAAGTTTCAGCTCAGTGGATATTACACTTTTCGAGAAAACAGTGAAAAGGCATGCTGAACCTTTTGATCGCGAAACACGATTTCGTTAAATAATACTACTCTTTTGGATATTAACTACATTTTCTTGATTTCTTCTAAATATTTAAAAAGCAAACCAGACGGAATGATTTCACGAGGTGTTTAGTATACCAGTTCAATCTGAAATCCAAGTAAGTTTTTTTAGAAATTCGCTTGGCCACTTTGGAGATAGATGCCAAAAATCCTATATTCCTTTAACACTCTACCAAACAAATAATGTGGATATCAATTTAAAACAATTGCCCGAACACAGTCTTCAGCATGTCAGAAACACATGGAAAGGCAATATTGTAGCGTACAAAGTACACTCTCACTGTTAAAATCATTACTAAATTAGTGTTGACGTCATATGTTATTCTAGTTCATGATCAGATTTTCTCACAGGTATCGGTTCAGACCAACGCTTTCGTATCGTGCGGAGGGAATCGGGGGGAAATTAGTCAATGCTGACACTGCTAACGGGCCACTTGCGTCAGAGTATTAAAAAGAAAACCTCCCCAGTGATTTTGCGTGCAAAGGTTACTTTCTCGCATTTTAATGAATAATCGGTGTTCTCTTGTGTTAAGTAAAAAGTGAAGAGGTAAAAACTGCCTTATAAAAAAATGTACTGTGCAAATAATACTGTACATTCGTGGATGTATCGTCAACCATTTTTGAGTTCGCTTGCTCGACCCGCACATGACAAGGTCAAACCTCAAAGTTCGATAGTCCAATGCATATCAACCTTTCTGTATTGCAGCCGCACTTTGATTTTAGTGATATTTTTCCATCGTATCCCACCCAGTAATATTCAGCTCACATGACTGAACCAGAATTAGAACACCTTCCATTGGTGAGGAGGACGGACGAAAACATGGAGCATGGCGGAGCTAAACGCGAGCGCACGGGAAGCCAACGGCTTCACGTGCAGGAGAGAGGTGGTAGGTACATGTGGAACTTTCCCAGTCAAGCTAGACTAGCGGGGACATTTTCCCAAACCATTGATAGCCAGGGACATTCAATGTTTAAATGTCTCTTTTGTTACGCTACAGGAAACCATAGCGTTGTCATGCGTTGTGTGGACTCGTGTATAGCCTATGCATGTTATACTAGAAATAGCGTCTGGTCTTTGGTTATGATGACTGAGTGAGATCTATTTCAACAATCTCAATTTGCACACAATAATACTTAGGTATAGTCGTATTCATGTTTTTTGCAGGTCTGAAATTCCATTGTACGAATTTCAGATAATTTGGGGAGTTCTTACAGACCTTTTGCCTTTCATGCGTCTCAGTGGGCGTTGTTTGTTATTTTAATTTAGTAACCATTTTTATGCACAAAGGTTTAACCATGCATATCTAATAAGCGATACAAAGACCTTGCCCTCTGAACTCTGCCTTAACGCATGAGGTCTCATAGTGATTTGTTGATATTATCGTGTTTAGTATTTTGTGCATAAAGGCATTGTAGGCCCTACTCGTTATGTTCAAGTTGATGAAATTTGAAAAACAATTTATAGTAAAACTGTTTTGTGTCGCTTTCGGAAATGCAATGCCTCCTGTCCAGGGGCGTAAATCCCGGGGGATGGGGATATAATCCCCCACCACTTTTAGAACAGGGGGATGGGCTATTGAATCATCCCCCTCACCTTTTCGTGATGAGAAAAAAAAATCCGGATTTTCAGGTATTTTTCGAACATCCCGGCAACCAAAATCTATTCAATAGCACTGAAAAGTGGAGAAACAAAGTACAAAAGCTTTTAAAATGCGCTGTTTTGATGTCAGCGTGATAGTCATCCCCCATTCCCCACTCGCCGGCACAAATTTACGCCTCTGCTCCTTTCCATTCATGGCTATTTTGGGATCCAATATTTGGCAGCATTTTATTGAGAACAAAAAATAGCCAGTTTGTAAACAGGTGAAGGCCTACATGGGTGCGTATACAATACACCCGGCGGGTCGGGGCAAGTGGCTCCTTTGGTTCTTGGTTGGTTCTTCTCCTAAATACTCCGCGTGGGAGTTTATACAGGAGGCCAGAAACACCAGGGCAAACCCCTTTTCTTTTAGCGATAAGTGTTTACTGGGTTCTTTTACGTGCATTTATGCAACACACGGGACCTACGGCTTAACGTCCCATCCGAAGGACGAAGCAATAATGGTTAAGTGCCTTGCTTAAGAGCACAAGTGTCCGCCGGCGGGCTCGAACCCACGTCACTGTTGCCTCTGAAACACCAGAACATGAGTCCGGTGCTCTTAACCGCTAGGCCATGACGCTCCTGTGCCCTTATAGAGTGAAGACAGAAATTATCCTTAAGTTGTGTTGGAAACCATGAGATCCCAATCAAAAAATGACCCCAAGTTTCCATACCCCAATATATTAATTGACCCTTGATAAGTTACAGTGCAAATGACAACCCGGGATTTCTAAGTTCTAACAAAATTTAATTCCTTTTTCCAATAAACGGCCAAATAACAACTGTAATACTGTAAGATCGTAATTATATTCACTGATTTTGGTATGCAATTATTGCAACTTCTATGACACAGAATCGATGGGATGAAATCGAAAATGTAACCGGAATGGGTTTGCTTTCTCTTTTGCAATACAATGTATTATAGGTACATCTTATGCATGCAATTTTATGTAACTGATCCATTTTATTGTTTAACATTATTTTGTACAGCTTATCGCTAGAAATGAACAATTCGCGCTTTCATAAAAGTATTGCAGATTCGGTATAAAGCCATAGCATAATAGGCCTTATTTCAAAGCATTATTTGGTATTAAGTATTACGGCAAAATTCCGTCCACCACATTCAAGCAGAATGTTTTGTATATTAGTGTTAATATTGTTATATTGTTAATACGTTATATATAGTTTTAATCATGTCATCACAAGTCATCGCAAGTTCATACAGCCTTGATTCAAGGGGCAAAATATGCAAATGAACTGTGCATTTTTGGGAGGTCATTCATCTGTTGCCTGTGATCTGAAGTATGGCTTGACACCACCCCGTAATTGACTTGTGATTGACCTGTTTTAATTAAGTCATCACAAGTCATCACAAGCACATCTAGTCTTAATTCAAGGGGCAAAATATGCAGATGAACTGTGCATTTTTGGGGTCACTGTTCATCATCTGTTGCCTGTGATCTGAAGTATGGTTTGACACCACCCCGTAATTGACTTGTGATTAACTTATCAGCTAACAACATCCCAATTTCCGTCTGTCTGTTGTGAAGCCTTTTACCCGTGTTTTGACGTATATGACTGATTCTATTATACCTCTGGTAACATGTGTTGATTGTCTTCTCCAATTCTTAGATTCAGAGGAGATGTCATGCTGCACATACGTTCTCTGGTTCTTTTCGGTTCTTTTCATCAGCTTGACGTTCCCTATCACGATTTGGTTTTGCTTCAAGGTGAGTTTGCACGACGTGTTTCAGAAAGATTCGTGAGCCATCTTGAGATCTATATCTGTCAATTATTGAACCTTATTTATTTATCCTCAGACAATTGCCGAGTACGAGCGAGCCATCTTGTTCCGCGTCGGTCGCTTGATGCCCGGAGGACCCAAGGGCCCTGGTCTGTTCTTCATCATCCCCTGCATCGATGACATTCTAGTGGTTGATCTTAGGACACTCTCTTTTGATGTGCCGCCCCAGGAGGTACAGAGTCAGACTCACTATTCTCCTTGATTCTGAGCCGAATCCAATGTCGATGTGAATGATGACATTTTCGTGTTTGTTTTTTTTTGCTTTTAAGGTTCTCTCGAAAGACAGCGTGACGGTGACCGTAGATGCCGTGGTCTACTTCCGCGTGCAAGACCCCACTATGGCGACTATCAACGTGGAGAACTACAAGCGCTCCACGGAGCTGCTTGCTGCCACCACCCTGCGTAACGTCTTGGGCACCAAGACCCTGGCTGAGATGTTGAGCCACCGTGAGGAGATTAGCAACACCCTGCAGTCGTTGCTGGATGACGCTACTGATCCCTGGGGCGTCAAAGTAGAGAGAGTTGAGATGTAAGTGTAACAATGTACGTAGCGTTTGTGATGCTCTCTCTCATTTCTCGTCACGTTACAAACGAATTTTGCAAGTGGTACATCGAACAAGGAATCAACAAGCTCTAAGTGGAAGCAAAACTGAAGCTAAATGAACTTGAGCGAGGAAGGCATCCTGGCTTGAGGAATTATATCAAGCTATTTGGCAGTTAAGCATTGGACACACGTAGTAATTTGAGCTTTTACGTTGGAGTGCACAATGTTCCCTAATATTGATTTCTAGATTCTGACCTAATGTCCCGCTACGAGTGCGTCCTCTGCATGGTTCTTTCCGAATCAATCTGTTCTGCTTGGCAAAGCGCTTAACAACATTATACAGTGGTCATCAAAATGCAGATGTTTCTTCGTCCTTTGGACAACCATTTTACCAGTCATTTTGATCGGATTGTTTTTAGCTGCGAAGAGCAGGTCAAGAAATCATCATGTCTCTCCGTTGGTTGGTTGGTTAGTAACAAACGTCAGCACATGCCTTTTATGGCAATCAATCACCTTGTCCCGTAGGCCCTCGCAACAACACGTGCCTCAGGTTCATGGCCCTGAATTGCGCCAGGTTCAGAGGTCTCCACTGACCAGCTACCAATATATTTCAGTCGTGGAAAATTGGGTCACTAGAGTCCACCAGCCTGATGTTTGAACTGAAAACACTATTATATCGAGGGCACTCATTTCGCATTCGGGCTGGCACTGTACTGCACACAAAGTGGGTGTTGCACATGCTATAAAACGCTCCATGCACCAACTGACAACAAATGGGAATCTTTCTCAATTGACAGTCACGACAACGTGAGGTTGTGTATTTGAGTTGGGCCGTAGCTTCCAGGATCATTTCGAGCTTGTTTGCTTTACCCACAGTAAGGACGTGCGCCTTCCAAGACAGATGCAACGTGCCATGGCGGCTGAGGCTGAAGCGTCCAGGGAGGCTCGTGCAAAGGTGAGGAAAAGTTGATAATTACTTTGCTTCGATGATTGACAAAAATATGATTTGATGCTGTCACAGACATCAGCTGTACTATTCATTCGGGCTTAAGGGTTAAACCTTTGACCTAGCGTCCTCCCCGTAACCTTAATCCAGCTTCGTTTCCCAGTGCTATCGTG
The DNA here is from genome assembly GCF_015706575.1 of Patiria miniata. NCBI lineage: Eukaryota > Metazoa > Echinodermata > Asteroidea > Valvatida > Asterinidae > Patiria > Patiria miniata. The sequence continues at coordinate 37,301,597 of NW_024037069.1, read as the reverse complement.
GCCGGCTGCATGGAATTGATGGTGACGCTGCATGTGAATAGCGCTTCTTCGAAGACTCGAAGTAGTGTTCACTCTGAAGTCCTCTTGCGAGAGTTTTTTTTTTCTCAAATGTTTGCACGGTATACTCGGTCCGTATTCTGAAGATGTATGTTCACATCAAAATGCAAAGCCTCTTGACGCCTATGCACGCCCAATGATTTTACTGCGTTGGAGCAAGTTGTTGGTGGCTGCGTAGCTATCCCGTTTCATACTTAACTCTCCCTTTTTCAGGTGATTGCTGCAGAGGGTGAGCAGAACGCCTCCCGCGCCCTGAAGGAGGCTGCCGACATCATCGCTGAGTCTCCCAACGCCCTCCAGCTCCGGTACCTCCAGACACTCCACGCTATCTCGGCCGAGAAGAACTCCACCATCATCTTCCCTCTGCCCGTCAACATGCTCACCCAGGCAATGAAAATGAAGTAGGCCCACGCCAGATGAAGGCCCGTGTCATTTGCCACAACCAGATAACTACACAAATTCATATATATAGGCCCTACATCAACAGAGACAAAAAGATGCATGGCGGTGCCTAATATGGGCATTGTTGTCTTATTAGGCTAGGACTAGCTGTGCGCGAGGAACTGCACAATGAGGAAATTCATACCGATATGTTGGACAAAATGACATTGCCCAATAGGCCCCTAAGCGTTTGCAAATTATTGTCCTCAAAAAAAAAATGCATATATTTTGTTTTGTTTTCTGCGGGGTGGGTTTGAGTGGTCTTTATCAGTAAACAGTTCATAATACCGATGGGAAAGACAAGATGCTTAATATTCTAATATTCCTTTTGCTCGTATTTCGTTGAGGTATCATGCTTTGTAAATATCTGCACATAATAAATTTGATATGGGAAATAATTGGGTGCGAAATGTTAAAGTCGATATCCTATCTGACGAGTAACGACATACATGTACTATAAACTCTGCAGCAGTTTAAAGCGGCTTAAAACCATAAGTGAAGAAAAACATCAACATTTTGAATGAAATTATTGTTTTTATCTTCCAAACCTGTACGCAATATTTTATTATTACAACGTCAAAACAACATGTTGGTCATCTATCCGAGAAGATTGCAAACTTTTGTGTGTTTTTGACTGCACGTTGGAAATTTATGTAATGTCGTCAATCATAAAACATTATTCCTTTTTCGATATGTTACACACATCAAACTCTGTTTATTATTTGCAATGAATTTCTTTAATATAATAATGTTATACTGTAACAATAAGTAAAACATGTATATAAATGTGCTTGAGTTCATTGGGTATATTATGACGAGTCTAGAATTATGGACTTAAATTTGGCTATAGAAAGATACTCCATCAATACGCATCGGCATTTTTTAAAGTAGCCAGACACAAATATAATTTGAATAATGTTGACAGAACAACAAAGTCTGTTGAGACATTCTCACAGACACTAAACTACAAGATGAAAGAGCTATCTATTCTTAAGAAGATTATAGTATTTGGTGAGATTTATTTGTAATGATCATCTTATGTTTTTATTCCGTAAAATGTGTGTTTACCCGATATGTTATTAAAGATATAAAATAACCTATCGTGTGTTTATAAGTAGGCGAGTTCGTTTCTGCGTTCAATAGGGGACGTTGAACAATAGAGGACAATAGGGTCCCTCGTTCCCGAAGGTCCCCGATTTGAAAAAAAAAATCTGGAAATTCCACGAAACAATGGCCCAACTTCCTTAGCGGAGAACTTTTTCATAATTGCTTTTGAGAAGAGGAAGCTTTCCCACATTTATAGGTAAATTTCACACTGATGAGGATCCTCTGTCCTCAAAGACTTACACTCAACCAAAAAGAAAGTCTCCCTTTCAATACTTTTTTGTCCAACTCAAAAAACTACTGAGCACCTCTCACTCAAATAACGACTAATCAGTGCAGAAATTCCTATTGTCCCAAAACAGTGATAATGAAAACAGTTGCACTTTAATTTGTGTACGTGCATGTTGTGGTTCACACTCACCTGGCACGTATACAAAATTGCAACTTTTTTCGCCGGGTACCACTTGTCATAAATTGCATAATTTCGTACACATTATCACTGTTTTGGGCCAAACAAAGAGTATGAGTGGATGGCTAAGGAATTTGTGTACTGGTTAGTCGTTATTTGAGCGATACTAGTTTTTGAGTTCGACAAAAAAGTATTGATAAAAGGACTTTCTTTTTGGTTGAGTGTAGTAATGAGTCTTTGGTTCTACCAACGAGAAGGCTTTACCCTAAGCATATCCCCAAAATGGTTTCTCGGCGAGACTTCTATGGAGTAACCCCCCCCCCCCCCCCCCCATGACGGCCCCGTTAAAATGGAACTTTGCTCCTATACAGGGTGAGTAAAAAAAAAAACGCAACCCAAATGTCGGGACTATTATTTTAGTGAAGTTATGCGTGTAGCACTTTGAAAATCTAGGATATGAAAGCCCAATTCTTAAGCTTTGTTTTAGTACAAGAATCATTTAAATCACTTACATGCTTTTCAAGTTACAGAATTTCAAACACAACCACCGTTTTAAAGTCCACGGATCACAAAAAAAGGTGTGCGTTCTTTCAGCAAAACGAAAACAATGCACACACATCCCTATATGGGATTTGTTTTCGTTTTACTGAAAGAACACTCGACTTCTTGTGACGCGTGGACAGAACTTTAAAACGGTGGTTGTGTTTACAATTCCGTAACTTGAAAAGTACATAAGTGATTTGAATTATTCTTGTACTAAAATAATGGTCCCGACATTTGGGTTTCGTTTTTTTGACTCACCCTGTTGTATAGACTGATTGCATTTTAGCATGAGCCATCTTTAGGGTATGTCTTGATAAGTAAATTCATCAAGATAAGTTAATTCATCAAGAGGTCTACATGAGGTCTACTCATACGTTTCCCTGTGAAACAAAAGCACACACCTTAAAGAGGGCTGCAGTGTGCGAACGATTTGTTGTGATAGATCACAATAACTGTCTTGGGACATCTTGGGAATTTTTTAATGTGGTCATCTGATGGAATGTTGGACAACTCGTACCCGAGACAATTCGTACCCGAGACAACTCGTACCCGGGACAACTCGTACCCGGGACAATTCGTACCCGGGACAATTCGTACCCGGGACAACTCGTACCCGGGACAACTCGTACCCGGGACAACTCGTACCCGGGACAACTCGTACCCGTCTGAAAATAAAACACTGTGCAGCGTACTCGTATCTGTGCCTTACTTGTGCCGACTGTTATCATACTTATTTTCAACCAATTATTATTCAATCATTTTATTCATCTCACGTTACTCACTAAGCTAACAATTCTAATTAAGTGACTTTTGAATTATTTCACATAATTATGCAAAAGACTGACACGCTACTGGGATTGTTGATGGTTATCAAAATTAATGTCATAAAAAGTGTAGAAGGTGCCATATGTAACATTTTTATAATTTTAATGAATCGGTCCACTTATTTTAGAAATAAGTTTTCTTAATAAATGAAGATCAAATAAGTTAAGAAGCTCATGATTGCTATAGCTCCTTCCGCGAATTCGGCGAACTCCGCGATCATCGGCCAGCTGCCAGAATCTCTCCAGAACAATCTCTTGCTTGTCACCACTGGCAATTCCCCAAAACTCAACGGCTTTTGGTTTTCCACATCTTCGGATTTGTCAATTACATCTTACAAAAAAGGAACAGAAAAGTAAATGGTAAGAAAAGTACAAGGTACGAGTCGTCCCGGGTACGAGTCGTCCCGGGTACGAGTTGTCCCGGGTACGAGTCGTCTCGGGTACGAGTTGTCCCGGGTCACAAATTTTGGGTACGAGTAGTCCCGGGTACGAGTTGTCCCGGGTACGAGTTGTCCCGATACCATCTGATGGCGCCCTCTACTGCTTACCAAGTGGTGTGTGTGGCGTGCAAGAAGAAATCCGATATCATTCATTTTTCTTGTTTAAAACACAGTTGTTAATCGAAAGATTTTGGTGAGCAGGATGGAAAACATAGTGGCAAACGTGGAAGGCTTGCGGTTCGACTTGGAGACAGCTTTAGAGCAGCAAATTGGATCACAACCCCTGCCCTTTCCTGGAATGGATAGTAAGTATAATTGCAGTTGCACTAGTTTCGTGATAAAATAATGAAGACCAGACCAGACCAGGACCGATTGTTGAATTGTTTGAGGGATATTTGGATCCGCTCAGAGGCTCAATATTTATGAATTTAATAAACGGCAATTGTGAAGTTAATGATAATAATGTGGTGCTTATAAATAACTCGGCGATTGTTTGTATAGTTAATTTTTATGGGCCCCTCTTTCGTTTTGGTCCTAAATTATTACTTAGTTAAACATGTTATTGTTAAATAAGTTAATCACTGTCAGACTGTTCATGCTGTTTGTTAACAATGACATCAAATAGTGGTACATCATGTGTAATTGTTACTTTTAGGACCCCGTTCCTATAAAGTTTAAGAGGGGAGGGGGGGGGGGGGACAATAGATGCAGGAAAAAATTCCATACTGGGCCACCACTCAGAGCTCCTGCACAAAGTCTATGGGCCATGACAGTAGTCCGAGTAACTTGGACCCAACTTATCGCCTTTTTTAACATTTGGACATGGTCTGGCGATAGTGGGGTCCAAGCTAATACCGCGACCTGGACAACATCATCCTGTCACTGTCCCAAAAACCAACATTTTCCAACAAAAACATCAGATTTCACCTTCAAAACGGCCTCCAAATTACTAGATATGCCACCTGAGGTACAAGTAGACATTGATAATTAAGATGGTTGTACTGAAGTTTACTTACGATCCGGAAAAAAGTGAAATTTTCCGTTCATTTCGGAGAGCTCCCCTCGCGATCTTGAACACATTAAATTTCCGATCGTGTTTAATGTTTGAACGACGCGATTTCTTCTACATGCCCAGCGTACATTCGATGGTCCCCGTATCCCGAGTGCGATTCTGTTACCGAGCGCGCGCGATGCATCGATTATGATAATGAGTAGACTGGATCACGTTTGTAAACACATGTGCATTTCAAACGATAATAGGGAGTCGGGAACTAGCGCAGCTTTTATGGCGGGTACCAGTTCAAGCTGGTTCCCGATTCCCTTTTACAGTTCGAAATGCACATGTATGTTTACAAACGTGACTCATTATCATAATCGATGCATCGCGCACGCTCGGTAATGGAATCGCACTCGGGATACGGGGACCATCGAATGTACGCTGGGCATGTAGAAGAAATCGCGTCGTTCAAACATTAAACACGATCGGAAATTTAACGTGTTCAAGATCGCGAGGGGAGCTCTCCGAAATGAACGGAAAATTTCACTTTTTTCCGGATCGTAAGTAAACTTCAGTACAACCATCTTAATTATCGATGTCTACTTGTACCTCAGGTTGCATATCTAGTAATTTGAAGGCCGTTTTGAAGGTGAAATCTGATGTTTTTGTTGGAAAATGTTGGTTTTTGGGACAGTGACAGGATGATGTTGTCCAGGTCGCGGTATTAGCTTGGACCCCACTATCGCCAGACCATGTCCAAATGTTAAAAAAAGGCGATAAGTTTGGTCCAAGTTACTGGGACTACCATGACAGAACATTTTAAAGTATTATCAAAGAATTTGTGCACTCCTAGTTAAACAGTGTTTCTTCATCAGATTTACAACTTTTGGTACTTTTCAGGTCATATTAAGGAATATGAGTGGTGGCCCAGTATGGAACTTTTTCCTAGATGCATAACTCTAACTTGTTTGGCGGTTTGCCTAAGAACCATCTTTTAATTTAATCCTCAAAAATGAACCGCTGGAATTTGAAATTGCTGAAATTCTTAGTAGGCCCGCCCCCTACATTCAAAATATAGGGCATTAAATTGTATAATGTATGGCAGCAGTTGCTGGATCCTATCTTGCCCTTCCAAAGTTCTCAAAAACTCGGTGAGTTTTCGAAGGATCAAGGATGGTTCAGTTCAGTGTTTATTTGTGTTTATGTACTTCAATCTCCACAGAATCGGGTGCCGCTGTGTGTCAGTTCTACAAGCAGCACAACTGCAGCAAGGGGCCGATGTGTCCGTACCGTCACGTCGGGGGTGAAAAGAGCGTGGTCTGCAAACACTGGCTACGGGGACTGTGCAAGAAGGGAGACGAATGCGAGTTTCTTCACCAGTACGACATGACAAAGATGCCCGAGTGCTTCTTCTTCACAAAGTTTGGTAAGTCTTGGTCAAACCTAGCCTCATAAATGGGGCTCGGATACTAGATTGCCTCTGTACACTGAGTCGCACTGCCTCTGAAACATGTGGAAAATTTGCCTTTTTGACCTTCAAAAATAGACGGTTTTCAACTTTATTTTGATTTGGAAGCACCCTAATCTCATAACCGAGAAAGGACAACATGCCATGTCATTTCCAGGGAACCTTTTTTAGGGCGAAAGAAATTCTCAAATAACATGAGGCAACTTTTATTTCGTATAATATCGGAACATTTCCATAAAGTTAACAAACAAATTGTAACAAGGTTTTTTAAAATTTAAATAAATTTCCACAAACTGGCTTTTGAAAATATTGTCTTCGGACTTGGTCCTTAGAATGGCAAAGGAAAAGGGAAGTGGACAAGTAGATGCAGAAAAAAAAATAAGCTATAAATTGTTTATACAATCTGTTTTGTACACTAAACATGAAGAGTTTATTTTCAAAACGTGATACCTCAATTTGAAAAAAAAGTGAAAAAGTTGCATGGTTGCATAAACTTTGAAGAGCACAGTATAACAGCTGTTTCCAAACTACCTTTTTCTCTTTAAATATTGTATTCATAAATTGTGTTTAAATATAAACAACTGTCCAAACTGACTTTGGGTAGCAAGCATAGGGTGGGATTCTAAAAGGTGACAAAGTTGGGTTTGTCATGTTTTGAAAACAAATTCTTCACATTTTGCTAGGAAGATATGTGGTGTACTTGGGACGATGATTTGTTAGGTTTTTTTTTGCAGGTATGTGTAGCAACAAGGAGTGCCCATTTCTTCACATAGACCCAGAGAGTAAAGTCCGAGACTGCCCTTGGTATGACAGGGGCTTCTGCAAACACGGCAAGTCTTCCCTTGATATTATTTATTATTATTATTATTCTGGTTTATTTTTATAAACACCAAGTCGGCAGCCTTTATAATGTGTCTGATGATAACGGCTTACAATAGTAGGCCCTATAACATTACTGATACATATAAAACATATAAATAAAAGGAGATTCATCTATAAAGTACGAGAACCATGGATTATACAATATTTAGAAAAGTTGATAAGGTATTTAAAAAATAATCAAAGTTTATTGTAAATATCTGAAAAATAAAATAGTAGCATAAAAACTGGATTAGGTCGATTAAAAAACTAAAGGGATATTAAAATGCATGTATAAACGGTGTGTCAATATTGAATATAAACAAATTGCAAAAACATACATGCATGTAAAAATTGTATAAAAATGTGGAGGTTATTATAACAGAGGGAACAGTTCTTACAGTTCTTATTACAAAATTCTAGACAGTGCTGGTATGGTCAAATTTTTGTATCTCTCTCTGTTGTATCTATTGTTCTTCAATGAGGAATAATTAGAGTAGAGGAGGTACTGTCCCTCATATAGGTATGTAGCAATTCCTGGTTTTTTTTTAAATAACAGGAATTACTATGGGAGACTTGTTTGAATGTCCCGTCTCTTTCAATGCACAATGGGGCAAGTTCTTGTGGAATGCATTTTTGTCAAATGTAGACATTGACAAAAGGGGAACCATGATCAAAGTGCTGGATTGCTCAGTAGGTAGAGCACCAGAACCGCAATCAAGAGGTCGCAGGTTCAAACCCCGCTCCAGTCAATTTCTTTGTTCAATTTTTAAATTATATTTACGACAATGTACACTCTGAATTCCAGTCAAACACTGGCAGTGTTTGCAATATTGCTTATGTTGTCATTTTTGGGGTGTGATCTCTAGCCACGCAGCATGTTTGAGCTTGGTGGCTTCTAAACCCCTTCAACAAATATTGAGACTGTCAACCAGTATGGTAGCTGGGATGTCTCATATTCAATTATCCTGCTGTAGTCATTTTTTCTCAGGCATGCAACTTTTCCTCGAATTTCTTCATTTTTTTTTTAAATTCCCATGTCTGCCATTACAAATTGAAAAACACTATACAAAGTCTTCTGAAGTATAAGATTTTCCTCTTTTTTTGTGGCTTAATTAACAGTTGCATGCCTGTTTTCTGTGTGTAACCAGAAATTGTTTGTTTTTTTAAATTGACATTTCCTGTTGTAAAAACAATGAGCGTCTTCTATTCGTGAGCTCTGTGAGATCGATCTTTCTGATAGTTTGTATCTTTCTTTGATGCCGTTGTGCAGGTCCTCAGTGTAAAAACCGACACGTCCGGCGGGTCATGTGCCAGAATTACTTGAATGGTTTCTGTCTCGAGGGTCCCAACTGCAAATTCCAGCAGTAAGTAGCAATCTGTTAAACTGCGGTGCCGAGTCAAGCATTTACAATCAGTCACACCCCAGGCATCCACCCTATACACTGACGGTGTGAAACTTGGGGTTTATGAAAACAGCAAATGGCAAGAAGTGAAAATTTCCAAAGTGTGCAAAAGTAACTCTTGATTAGCTTAAAGTCATTTTTTAAAGTGTGCACGTGCACCCCTTTATGCCCCTCCCCCAACCCCACTAAAAAAAAACCTACACCACCCCTTGCAACCAATCACTCCCCCCCCCCCCCCCCCATACAGCATGTAAGTCTCGCCAGTTCACGTTCACTTTTTATGTTAATGACTTGGTACCATACATCGACTAGTCTAGTCACAGTCTCTTATGTTTGAATTTACCCAATTGTCATAAATCTCCGTGATCGATTGAACGGAAGTTAAGGTCAACATTTTTAATTTTATAATAGTCATCAATTCATAATATTTTCAATGTGTTGTAAATTATAATGCTTTCTTCTCTCTTGAAGTACCTATTTATTGCCCTTGAATGGATGGGCCCAGTCAAGACATGAAATAGGGCGTTACAAATGTTGTAGATCCTATTCATAGTGCCCGGATGTGCTGTATTGTTGTAAAATCTTGCAGGTTTTTGAGGTCAACTTTACACACTCTATTGCCCTTTCCCGTAAACCTTGTGTTTTAGATTGTGCTCAGTCTGGTGATATTTAAAGCTAGAGTCCATCATTTGCAGCCATCCGAAGAGTAACTGGCGTAATTATTGTTGAAAAACTAACTTGGTTGAAAGATAGTAAGGGGACTAAACTCCCTGTGAAATTATTCTTTCTGGGAAGCTGTCATTTTGAAGTAATCAATGAAAGAAGGCATTTCCAACGGTGATTCTTAAGAAGCACCGTAGGAAAATTTAAATTAGCAGTTCGTTTTGTTATTCAGCGCAGCGCGCACAAGTATTGGAACGACGCACACACGCGCGCGGTTGTTATAATTCGTCGGATCAGTGCGCGACGTCGCGTATAGTTGCAATTCAGAACAATTCAAAACATGATTCAGCAACTTTTGATTTGAAATTGAGATCTTAGAATACTGTTTTTCTCGGAATGTACAGCTGAAGCTTAGCTGAAACTTCATCAGGTTAGTTGCTCAGTATCCTTCATTAGATTTTGAACTCTTTTGTTGCTCCAAACGAACAAAATGCACAAATTACAAATGATGGACTGTAGCTTTAACTCTGTTTTCTCTTCTTTTTTCTCCATCCAGCCCCAAGTTTGACCTTCCAGTGTTAGAGGTCAAGGATAACATCAAGAAGATCATCTGCCACACCTGCAAGGAGGCGGGTCACAAGGCAGTCAACTGCCCCAAGGGTTCAGGGTCATGGGGCCAGCAAGGGAGACAGTCAGATAGGGTCAGTAATTGTCTTGGTTCAAGCCTGGATTTTGGAGTTTGTTCCCCTAATCCAGACGGTCCCGATCCCTGGCAAGCGTGGCTATTTTTTTTGGCCTTAGGCAGCCGCCATTTGACTCATATCTTAACACGGAGCACGGCCAGATCAAAAGTTTGTTTTTACCAGTTACAAAACAAAAAATTGTGCCTACATTTGCTGTTTTTTTCCCTCCAACGCCTGGTATCCACTTAAACTTCAACACGTTAGTTGTTGTGCGCCCTTTTTAAAGTTGGTGTACATGTGCTTTTTGGGTGTGGCAAAAAGCAGGACATTAGTAGGCCAAAAAAAAAAGTCTCCAGTTTCTGGTATGGAGCTTGCCCAACAAGTGGTGCGGCGACGCGGCTTTTTTTTTTTTTTTACCTGATTTTTTGGCTTCATATGTGTGCTGATGACTGCAAATGGTGCCCGACTAAACTTAGTGCAAATATATGGGAGTCCAGAGAGGCCATATGCTTCATATGTGTGCTGATGACTGCAAATGGTGCCCGACTAAACTTAGTGCAAATATATGGGAGTCCAGAGAGGCCACATAAAGCTTATTCTCGACCATAACCAAATCTAAAAAACACGTTAAAATTGTGCAGCAGCAGGATTCCAGTCAAACCAGTGAGTTGGCGGTTTTGAGACATCATCTTTCATTGAAAAAACCAAATTTTCATTTTGCCGACGCGCATGGCTACGGTGACGCGTGCGCATGCCAGAAACCGGAGACTTTTTTTTTTTGGCCTTATATTCCTTTAAAATTCGTTCGGAAAAGAAAATCTGAATTTAGAAAAAACAGGTATATACCAACTTTAAGATTTTGAGCATTTTGTTGCTTCAGACAAAACAAAATGTACAAAAAGCAAATGTTCCCATGCAACTAAATCAGTTCTCACTTTCCATTCGTTCCCCCTTTCCTCCTGTCTTAAATAGCCCATTGGTGTGTTAGGCATGGTCGACACGAATGCTGGTGGTGGAACTAGCCAGACCACCGGTCAGCCACAGAGCAACGGTCCGCAAAACTTCACAGGTAACCGGCCCTACCGGAATCTGGAGAACATCAAGTGTTTCAAGGTAAGATTGGCGATGAAATGTGACATTCAGGGGCGGATCCAGGAATTTTTGCAGGGGGCGGGGGTTCATCAGCAAAAAAATCTGAAATGTAGACAGGTTCTTTTTCTCCGGACACTTGGCCTCCGAAAATCAATACTTTCATGGGGGCGCCAGTAACCAATGCAAAACAATTACCGGCTTGGCACCAAGTCTACCAAAAAGGAAGCTGGCGGAGACGCTTAACATGTTTTTGTTTACTGTGCCTTATAATTCTGGGTGTTTTTTTTAATTTGTCATCAGTGCGGGGAGCTCGGCCACTTTGCCAACAAATGCCCCAAGGGATATATGGGGTTTCTGAATAACGTCAACAGCGACCAGAACCAACAGCCCAACAGGCAGTAGCACCAACCCAGTAGCTCACCATGGTGTGTCTTCAACCTCATTTGTTTTGCCCACAAGAGCTAATGTGACACCCCACGGTGCATGTGAATTTAACAGAGAGAACATTCCAATTTCTGCACAGTGATTGTGGAGTAGTTTGTTTACATGTTACATTCAGCCACATTTGTTCTGTGCAACACAAAGTATAGGGTCCGATCGTTATGACGTCAATGTGCTACGTGACCTTCCAGTTTCCCCGTGATCGGCCACTGTTAGGCAAACGTTTGGTTAGCAACCTCATCGTGTGTTGTAAAATGGAGAGTAGGGCTGCATGACACTGGTCACTGTATGACACTGTCACTGTATAACACTCGTCACTGTATGACACTGTGACTGTATGACACTTGTCCTTGTATGACATTTGTCACTGTTAATAAGGGGATACTTGTGTCGGCTTGGGCCGGACCTTGTGTTGCTTATGCTCTGCTGTGCATAAATTTAGGACTAGATTATACTTGAAATCCTCAGCACTGCTCCAAGATGTCACTGGCTCTGCCTCAACATATTGACAGTGATTGCCGGAGGATTTTGCAGGATTGAGGCAGTGGTCACCCCTCCAAGGACCACATTCAAGAAATAACAGAGGATTTTGCAGGATTGAGCCTGTATGCAGTTTTTACGTGGAGGCAGTTGGAGGATTTTGCAGGATTGAGGTTACATCCTAGCAAAAATGCCCAGGGAGAACTGAAGCATGTAGGAAGCCACATTGTATGCAGAGAACATTATGCACCGATTATCTGCTTTGTGCATGATCTGTTGAGGGCAGTATATTGATGACTACCGGGGATGCCAGAAAAGACCAATATGTGTTGGTGGTGGATACCAGCGGACATCTCGGTCACCACTGAAAAGTCGTCATTTTGTATCCAAGAGTGTTGATGGAAGTGTTTTATCCAATTTACTTGCGGCTGGCAAATTACACACGCACCTATGGAAGCGGCTACAGCCACACGCGCACCTATGGAAGCGGCTACAGCCACATCCCATAGACCCGTGTGTTATTCCAAGCCGTAGCCGAGTAATTCGGATGCGGCCATATACTCACTATGATATCACATAAAAACCAAGTTGGTGCATACACTTTCTAATGTGTACAGTATCGTTTCGGTTTGTGGTAACACCATGTGGTCATAACTACTGTCGCTCAGCAGATGTTTAGTTCTGATAAGAACTTGTCCTGGTTATTATCAACTTTCACTAAGTAGTTTTTTTAGTTCTGATAAGAACAGTCCTGCTTAGTTCTAAAAGAAGTTGTCTTAGGTTTCAATGTTTCGACTAGCCTGCTTTAGTCATTGTCAGGAGACTGCTTAACGAAAGTTGATAATAAGCAGGACAAGTTCTTATCAGAGCTAAACATCTACTGAGCGACAGCAGTTATTACCACATGGTGTTACTGCAAACTGAAATGATACTGATACTCCACCATGCAAAGCCTAAATCTTACAATGTGTACAGGTTTTTAACTTTAAAAGTTCTGATCTTCTTTTTGACTACTTGTTTGAAAAGGACAGAAAGTTTAATTTTATTTTGTACAATTTCATCGGAGCAAGTCGACTTGATTTTTAATGGCGCAGGATCAGATGAAAATGTTCTTAAAATGAGAAAACCTTGTTGATTTATAATTGGTGTCATGACTTATGTCTGCTAACATTCATGAATCATTGCAAAAGATTGCCGTGTGCACAGGATCCCTTGGAATGGAAGGCCTGGGCCGCTGTATGGCGTCATGAGATACCTGTAATTTAACTTCATGTAATTGTGAGATCAGAATCGAATAATCTGTAAAGCGTATATTTCTTTTGGAAAATAAATTCTGGTTGAAATAACCACTTTTGTACATACATAACTCCGTGCAAAATCGAATTTTTAATTTTGGGTGGTGTTTCCGTCATGAAGTAAATAGTTGCCAACTTATAATTGTAGGGAGAAAGACTGGCAAAAAAATGAAGTGAAAATTCAAATCAGATTGCAGCATTTCAAAGGCCTTTTTGTTTACATCAAACAAACATTTATTGATCATTAAAAAGATGCAAGTCACTGGCTACTTCCATGTACTTTGGTAGAAATCTTCAACTTGTGACGATAATAATTTTCTAAACAGTCATTCTCTCGCATACAAACTGAAACTTTTAACGAAATATCAAAAACCCTTCACGAAGTACATGTGCTTGCTTTTTGGAAATCCCAATCACTTATTGTATCCACTGTGACCACAGAGTCCCGGTAAGAGGCGCACACCACGTAAGCGTACTGATTTGCTCCCACTTGGCATGAAGTACGCATGACTTATTTTAGTCTGAATCTGCAAACATTTGTAGCGTCTTCACATGAGTGTCGGGCGTAACCCACACTGCGTTCAAATGCCCTTCCCAGTGGTGACCTCCAACTCTCCTTTTGTAACCGTTGAGGGGGTACTTGTCATCGCAGGTCTTCAAGACTGAAGTTGCTGGAGCATCGATGATCTAAGATCATCTAGCACCTCATCTTTTGTTGCAACCCTTCACACTAGATTCTTGTGTACCTGTTGAGAAAGAAAAAACATGACTTGGAAATTCTGCCACTAATAATGACCCAAAGATTTACGTTTACCATCAAAGCACAAAATGTCTGAAATATCTCCGTGATGAAAGATCTGAAATTCAACATTAGTGCCCATTCAACATGGGTCTGAAATTCTACACATCACAGTACAAATTTTCGAACCAGCCATCCCATAGAGATTTTAGAAATTTGAGGGTTCATAGTGACTTGAAAGCATTTGTAACTGTTCCATAAATCAATAAGGTGAGCCCTAACGGAAAGTCTTTCACCACTTTTTAAGAAATACATTTATCGTTATGCATGTATTGTCGAATCGGGGGAAAAAATTCACAATTAAACAAGAGTTAACTTGAGGTTCAACTCCAAAATACCCTGTTTAGTTTTACATTCTCTCCTTAAAGGGAATATACAACATTTGCAAACATCGAAAAATAAAACTACCAAGTTTTTGCGAAATACCTTAACAGGATGTTGGTAAATGACAGTCTAAAGCATCCTGTAAAATTATGGCACCTGGTATACTGTCATTTTCAAGAAAAGTGGTATTTTTGTATCAATTTCCAACGCTGATCGGCCGATCAGCGTTGGAAACAACTGGCTTTTTTTCAAATACTGGCCCCAATTGACCATTGCACTTGTTTGCAATCGATTACAAACCTATGAACGGGTACGAGCAAGCTAGACTGGTTCCCTGAACTTACAATTCCCCAATGTATGTAAACTGCTCTGTTTCTTCTTATATGGAGTCAGGGAACCAGACTACAGGAAAATGATCGTTTTTCTTGGTTTTTATAGCATTTTCGAACCCAAAATCTCCAAAAAGTCAGTGTAACTATATTTGCTTTATATTTCCAACCCCCCAATTCCATCCATTTCTGAAAATTACAGCAAAAGCAAATGATGTATATTCCCTTTAAACGTGTACCAATTTTGGTAAGTTTACAGAAGTCGTCCAATGCCAGATGTGATTTGGAGTAAAATCTGAATGTGATGCTGATTTTCGGACAGCACTGTCATCTCCAAATATGTTGCTTTTTATGATTTTTTTTTCTAATGGTATACATACCAGTGATAGGATTCTGTGTACACTCTGGTCTTTCCACCCACAACTTGTAGTCGTTGTTGCTGAGGAAACGTTTGACCCCTCCACATTCCAGACAGGTCACCACAACGTGTTTCTGACGTTTGCCTGACCAAAAAAAACAAGATCACACAAAAAACTGAACATTTGGATCGCAAAAGATAGTACCACTAGTACATCGAATATCAGATTTTCTTTAGAAAATGAATAGCAATGATCCGTACCGAGAGAAGACTTTCATTTTCGCCAAATGTGTGAATAACAAGTTTGAGGTCGAAAATTTAGCCTTAAAAACTTCAGGTAGGTTGGGTTACCGTAAACAAATCATTCATTTGTGTACCAATCCAACCACAATCCGTGTTCAGACTAGTCTGAAGACTGAATCATACTTCACACAAATTTCTGTGCGAAGCAAATTCGTGAGGGTAATGGCAAACGTTACAATAAAACTTCCATTGTTGACGTCATGAAGTACGCCTCGTATGAAGTATGAACCGGCCTTAAAACAGACTAACCACAACCTGAACATCACATTAAATCACGACCCGGTCACAGTTTTGCTGAGGTTGGCAGAAAATAACCTTAAGCATATTGCACGGCATAGTCATACTAATGCTTTATTACCTAGGAAATTTCTGTTGTTGCATCGGTAATGCAACACAAATTCTGCCTTTGAAGTTACGGAGCATATTCTTTGCTACGCATACTGCATCTTGTTACAACCCAACTATAGAATCTTCCGAACTATAATTGGGACTATCCAAAGTACAGTCGGGACTGTCCAAACTGCAATTTGGGCCATTGCTGTAGTTTTGGGGGAAATAATCCCTGTGAAATGGACAGAGGCTCTGTTAGCAGAAAATCGTCTGCTCGGTGCTATGAAATTAGGGCTTGACCAAAGCCAAATCATTCAAACTGAAACTTAAACACACAAAATAAACACCCCAAATCTAAGAATGAAATCTTTGCTTGTATTTCCTCACCTTTGACCCTGACCTTTGAGGTCAAGCCTGGCACAAGCAGTAAGTCACATCGTTTGCAGACTGTTCTCTTGATATTGGGGTGTCTAAAGATAGAGAGAACACAGAACCATCCGTGGCAAAATGTAATACATTTGTACGTCTGAACCTCCAAGAAAACACAGCTTCTCTCCAGTTCAGTTTTAATCAAGTCCATCACAAAGTACAGAACTGAGTAAGGCCACAAATAGCAGGGGATGAACAATGACAAAGGAATGCCTTTAATTTTCACTGGACTGGACGTCACATACATTTGCTAGTCCAGGGTTTTTCAAGGGTGGGTGAGGCGTAGTCTGAAAATTTAGGACTCTCAATACTGTGTATGAGTCCCAAAACTTAAGATACATGTAGTAAAAACATGCAACACAAGAAAATAGACTGGCAGGCACATTAAACAACTGCATCAATCCATTGTGTCAAAAGAAGCATCTGGTACCTTGTCTATATTTCTTCATATTCTCTTCATAATCATACCACCAGACTACTGAATGGTCAATCTTTTTTATAAAGTTGGACATGTACCAGTCTAGTTAGGCTTCCAATTGAAATCACTCTCAGTTGAAAAATGTTTAAGAAAAGTCTGCTTTAAAAATTGAATTGAGACCTCAAACTTGGCTGGTGAAATACTGAGGACCCTTATGAAAACTTTGGAGAATTTTGTCAGCTAAAGAGTGAGTAAAGTTGGCCTGATTTTGTTTGGAATGTTTTTCTGCACTCAATGTTTCAGTCCGTTCCTAGTCTATGAAATAGACGCTTGCTGGCTTTGGCGGAATTTCTGCTCTAAATGACTGGCATGCAGAGTCGCATAAAATTTGCATGCTCGTATGTATCAGACGTAGTGTGGATACATGAACGTCTGATCCACAGACTAGGTTCTTACATTCTGAGGACAGCTTTCTTGGCTACGTTCTTCATCGTTGTGATGTAGAATCTAGCTAGCTTGGTATTCTCTGGGTTCTGAAGCAGCATACAGTGGGCTGCCTGTAAATGAAAACAGGTTGATGGAAAATTAAACAAGTTAAAAGATCATACTCTAACCATCTGCTTTAATCCTTCCATGATCCTTCACAGTCATGACAGTGTAGTCGAGTCCATCACAGGTCCAGAACGCGCAAAAATGTGAGACAAACAAAACTTTAACACATCATCAGACCCCCTAAACGACGTGGTACTATTTCGACAAACTTGCATTCAATTTGCGTTGGACAACGCGTGCCCATTGCAAGCGTTACCTGTGCCAATTTATATAGTGACTCGAGGATACACAAATTCCATAGGGTTGTCTGACATGTCCAAGCCTGGGCGTGGCTAACTCGCAAACGGCGATAGGTCAATCCCCTTCCCCCCTTTGAAAAAAATACTCACGCCCTCTTGCACCCCCCCCCCCCCCCAAAAAAAAAAATTGTTCTGGATCCGCCCTCGAAGCTGAATTTATTGACTTGTTAATGACTTGATTGCATGACTGACACAAGTCCACACGTCATTCACATTTCACACTGAAGTCCTCACAAGTTCAAGTTGTGAGGACTTGTGTCTTGTGATCATGAACATACACTGATCCTTCATCATCTGACTACGAACAAAACAACCACCTTTACTGTACAAGCTCTTTCCTACCTGATAGAGAAAGTTTATTCTTTGCAAAGCATCTTGGTTCGGATTCATGATTTATCGAACAGAAATATCGAGAGAGCACTCAGACGTACGACATCAGGACATGTCAGAGCAGCAGGTGCGCGTGTGTACAGAGCTCGAGCAGACGCCTCGCTTACCAACTATTTGTAATAGCGCCCTCTTTTGCCAAGTAAAAATGTCACGCCCCAACTATCGCATCGGTCCCAACTATAGTTGGGCCTGTCCCAACTATAGTTGGGCCTGTCCCAACTGTAGTTCCACAGTTGGGCTGGCCCAACTATAGTTGGGCCTGTCCCAACTATAGTTGGGACGGTCCCAACTGTAAGTTCCATTGTTGGGCCACTCCGATCTTTTTATTTTGCGGTGTCCCAACTATAGTTTACATTGATGTACAACCATAAAACGTCCCCTACAGCTCTGATACACGTCTGACTTTACTGGGGACCACTGAAATTAGCTATTGATGGGGCGAATCTATAGTTGGGCCACCCCAATCTTTTTATTTTGCGGTCCCAACTATAGTGTACATTGTTGTACGATTATAAAACATTCCCTACAACTCTAATACATCTGACTTTACTGGGGACCAATGAAATGATCTATGGGTGGGGACCATCTGTAGTTGGGCCACCGCAATATTTTTATTTGGCAGTCCCAACTATAGTTTACATTGATAAACGACTAAAAAACATTCTCTACAGCTCTGCTTACATGTCCGACTTGAGACCTTTGACATTAGCTATGGTAGGGGCCCATCTATAGTTGGCCGGCCATGGCAATCTTTGAATTTTGCAAAATGTTGCTGGATAATAAAACCCAGCAGCTGGACAACTCATCCAACTAGGCAGTACCACGTGACCGGCCAGCCTTGCGGCATGCATGCACGACGAATACACGTTGCCAGCGCCGCGGAACATTTAATCCAACTCCAGTCCTTACTATAGTTGGGACAGTCCCAACTATAGTTGGGACCGATGCGATAGTTGGGGCGTGACAAAAATAAATCATCTTGTTGTTTCACAACAAAATGTTTCCCTATATTTTTTTTTTTTAGTAAACTCGAATATTGTAATGATATAAAAGTCTCAATGTCATCTCTCATTTCAGTCTATATTTTTAGTTTTAGTATGTTATTGTTAATTTTGTTAACTTGAGGTATATAGTGATGATATTGAGAAAAAGTGGACTATTTCAAGTTGAGTCAATTTCATTTGGAGCACTACATACATAACGAAATGGCAGCGACCTTCGCGAAGAGAACTTCACCACTTTACCGGCGATTTTCAACTCTCTCAAAATGTGGTAAGAAACAGTCTTTTGTGTTGAGTTTGTATAAAATTACTTAAATAATGAGCTTGGGATTATTTTTAGATTATATTGACGGGAAACATAGTCACACTACGTGGTTTTGCTGACTAAAATACCGCATCGTCGAGAGAGAAGTTCATGCATCATGTTCACTTTTTTTTTTTATCATTTTGTCAAAACAATGCACGTACGGCACGTAGGCCATCATTGTTAACCATGTGCTTGAGCGAAGTGAAAGCTACAAACTACAAAGTGCGGCTGTTGTGTAGTAGAACCCCGTTCCTATAAGATAACGAAAATCTTTTAGTTGTAGCATGGAGCTATTCATCTAGATTGCTGATGACGTCATGTGGAAGGATTAATTTGGTGGACGTGGAGAGAGGGTAGGGTTTTGAATTTGGAGCGAAATTTCAACACGGGCGATAAAATAAAATTGGCTTCAGTAGGCCTATGTCAGTGCAGGCTGCAGTGCAATGTGACTTCCCTGGACTGCAACGATGCAGACGGTATAAGACAAGCATGACAATAACATCAGACAAGAAAGTCACAATTGTAACCAAAGTACTGTTTAAAACATTATAAAAACTAGGCAGTGTATATTTTTCCGGAGACGGCAAACCTTTAGTAAATGTTAGTTTGCCGGATATGCACTGAACATGCGCAGTTACTGTTTTTTTGTACTTAAACATTTTCCGGTGACAAGTTTTAGTCTGGCTCCATGCCAAAATTATCGTTGTTACCTCGTATTCACAAGATGGGATTCAGACCATTTTATAATTTCGGACTTTATTTCCCTTTAAAAAAAAATCCTCCAGAGCCACAAATCTGAAAAAGAAAATGTAATACTCTGCAAAAAATGTTTGAGACATGTTAAAATAATAAAAGAAGAATATTCTTATTTATTTTGGGATGAGAAAAAAAAACTTTAAAATGTGGTGCGGTCGGAATCGAACGCGAGTCATCCCGCTTTCGAAAGCCTTTGCTTAACCATTACACCAAACGTGCTACACAACTTTTGGTGGGAATTTAATACATCTTATAATTCAGCCCTATTTTAAAGAGTACAGTGCCCTCTGTTGATATGGATTGCCGCCGGCAAACCTTTAGTAATCGTTAGTTTGCCGTCATTACCTCCGGCAAAATATCCACTATCTAAAACCTAGGCTTATCAAGAAAGAAGATTGCTTGAGGTTGCACATGACAAGTCATTTTGGAATGATCGAAACACTCTTGATGACACGTAACTCGATTGATTACACATTGGACTACTGTGCTGGAGATCCGGGTTTGAAACTGCTGCCGGGCTGCTCTTTTTTTTTAAATAGTTTTCTGTACTTTCATGTTTTTAATCAAACCATTCTTTTTATTTAAGGCAAAATAAAAAAAAAAACATGTTTAGCGTCCTGCCTCTTTGACAAAAAGGAAGGAGGAGGCCCTTTTTTTTTTTTTTTTCTTTTCAAAATGGCCGCCCGACACATTTTTCAAGACAACGCGGCCGGGCTATTTTTCAAGATGGTTACCAGCTTTTTTTCAAAATGGCCGCCACTTGGACTCAGGAAATGACATATTGGCTTCTTATGGGCAAGATGCAACAGAAAATGAGACCAAAATGATGTAACTATGCAAAACCGAACATCTCTTCTGCGCAATTGCACCATATGACGTCACTTTAGCCTCTTGTGATGTCGCATTTATGGGAAGTGAATATTGTTTAGTGATAAAAGACAAAACAATAAAAGTAGCAAATGAAACAATTTTCATATCTTATATCCTTTAATATTAGCATTTATTTTGTCTTATCTTACAGATGATCTTACAGGAGAACAGTCCAAGTTCTTACAATAGGTCATGGCAAAATCTGTATTTGATTCTATCTTCATCACCCTTCTTACATTGCTCATCTAAATGATGTGGGTCGATCATAAATGCACCATACAGGTCACACCGAATTCCCATAGAAAAAAAGTGGGCCACACGTCATCCACGATTAAATTTGTTGGCGAGTCATGTACCGTACCCCATTTTCCCTATTGAAAAAAAAATGATGTGGGTCATGTACCCTTCACGCCACAACCTAGTCTAAAAAACCTGAAGTAGGTCACCCACAAAAATAAAACAAAAACATGATGTGGGTCATGTACCCGGCACACCACAGCCTATAGTCTTTCCATGTTTGAAAAAAAAAGACGTGGGTCATGTACCCGACACGCCATAGGCCTATCTACTACAAAATAAAAAAAACAGGCAAGTGTCAGCTCAGCCATGATCAAATCAACGACAGAAATTGCACATTTTCACAAAAAATAAAATGCATTGAATCTCTGGGGTGGTTGCCTTGCGACACCGACGGTCATGACCGTGATATGATGAACGATCATCAACTGGCATGACTGGTCAACGTGAAATGATTTGGTAGTGTCATGGTGTAAAAATATAGTACTGACGGTGACAACATGAAATCATGAAAATGTGTAAAATCTTTCACTGGGCTACGCTTCAACTGATGTTTATGAGAGAAAAAAACTTTGTACTCACCTGCGTTGTTTGATATTTGTCGTCAATTGGGTCTCTCTGATCAAATTCTCCACTCGAGAACTCGGCGAAAATATCACTGAGAGTCTGCCTGCCATCGACCACAGTACGTGCAAACCACGGCTTCACAACTTTTTTTTCCGTTCGAATCAACACACAAACAAACACCATTGTGTATCTCTGACCCTTGGCCAGCTAGGGAATATTTCATAAAAATACAACACGCGCGAAACAGCTGAGTGAACACGATGAAGAGGCGGCAGGTCATTTGCTTTCAATTTACACCGTACATCTTATTCTGCATGAATAGTCTCAAATCCAGCCGTTTTTATTTATATCACTGTAGACGTGCGCAGAACAACTGCACGCGGATGTACTATAAATTTTCAAGCGACTGTAAAAATGGTAATACGTTTACACGTACGCTGGTTTCCGTGTTCTCCTTGTCTTTCAACACTTTTCTATTTGCTAGTCCTGAGTTCTGAGATGTAGAGAACCAGTTAATATTTCACACGGGGTGAATGTATGATAGACTCTCGTGCAGACGCACGTGCTAATTGACTATTTCCACAGCTTTATACACGGTATAAAAGTCTAAAAATACGATTTCTTTCATCAGAGATCGTTAAAATTTATCAATTTTTGTCTTTAAAAAAAAAAAAAAAAAAAAAAAAAAAGGAGGCGGCCTCTAAAAAGGAAGCGGGCGGGGACGCTAAACATGTTTTTTTTTTTACTTCGCCTAAGTAGATTTCATTTTCTTCGTAGTAATCCGTGTCTTCGTAATCCGTGGATTTTTTTAAAAAGGGAAATAAAGCCAAGAACCATTTAGTTGAGTGATAGTCTGGTTCCAACAGCCAAAGATCCTGACGTTGAATACTATTGGGTCAGGGAACCAGACGGTTCCGTAACAATAGCAGATTTTCAATGGGCGTTGCAACACACAATTGAATGGGGGCGTGCATCATTGCATTCAAATGTGTGTTGCAATGCCCATTGAAAATCTCTCTAAGTGCAACTTTTACTTTTGGGGTTTCAGGAGCTTTTGTGCTTGTGCTCTTATTGTTTCTTACAGTGTTCCCAAGTGAGGTATCAAATTGAACTGGAAAGTTTCCCTGACAAAACGTAGATTTCAGATTTTTTTGTTCACCGAGAAATGTCCAAACAAGGATGATTATAAAAACTGCTTAGTTTCTGTTTGTGCCAGGTGTACATGTACATAGCCTGAAATTTCAATTTGGATCTTTTTTTTCACTCTGTGCATTCAGAACCATGCTATGTGTGCAATAGTTCCGGAGCTGGTAACCAACCAAGAATGACAATGTCTATGCATCAGTTTGCACTGAAGATTCTTCCTCGGTACTCTGCCTTGTTGAGCAGCTTTCTGCATGCTCAGACCAGGCGATCGGTGCACCTGTGCGCTTCAGTCACACAACGAGCTGGGAAAAAGAATCGAACAAAACAGGTGAGTGATTCATCACAAAAGGTCTTACCACAGTTGATTGGAAATTAATATAGAACTTGCCACAGGCCCACAACAGACTGGATGCACATTGCACAATAACCCCCTCAGTGCTATTTAATTTTAACACAAATGTGTCAAACAATGAATTAAAGAGAGTTCATCCAAACCGAATGGTTTTACTAAAACCTTCCATTATAGACCTCTTCATAATGTAAATGTTCAAAGTATGTGAATGAATTGAAACTTATAAAGCATTGAACAAAAATGTGATGACCATCAATTTCTGGCCTATTTACAAACAGGTTACAAGCAAGTATGCCTCCTCAGCCGTCAAGCCGTATCCTGTCCCAGCCAGCCACCCTGACCCACACCCATCCACGTCTGACCAAACATCCGTCCCCAAACCCACCCAAGACTCCCCCGACCGGTCCCCAGCCGACTGGTCCCCTGCCATCCAGGACCTCAACCAGCGAGTGGAGACGGCCATACAGAGCACCGTGGACCAGGTCACCCCTTGCCCCATTGAGCCCAAGGACGGGAACAAAGGGGAGGAGAAGGAGGCGGAAGGGGTGGCGGAACCCAGCCTGGGTCAGTGGAGGGAACAGAGAGTGGGGCTGGGTCAGCTTCCCTCCTTGTATCTACAGCTGTCAAAGAGCAGGCTTACAGGTGATGAAAAGGAGATAAATCCTTGTATATTAGATTCATGATTCTTGGTTGGTTCTTCTCCTAAGGACTCCGCAGGTGAGTTTTAACAGAAGGCCAGAAACACAAGGGCAAACCACTTCTCTTTAAGCGATAAGTGTTACTGGGTTCTTTTACGTGCATTGCATTACAACACACTGGACCTACGGCTTTACGTCCCATCCGATGGACGAAGCAATAATGGTTAAGTGCCTTGCTTAAGGGCACAAGTGTCCACCCGGGCTTGAACCCACGTCACTGTTGCCTCTGAAACACCAGAGCATGAGTCGGTGTTCTTAACCGCTAGGCCATGACACTCCATCGCTAGGCCATGACTTTCCATCCATTCAAACTATGGCCTCTAATCTTATGAGTTGAGTTTGGAATTTTTTCATTCAATTTTTGTTAAAAAATGCAAAGTGCCATCTTCTGTTCCTCTAGGCATAGCGTATGTAACCCGTTGTTTTCAACTGTTCAGGTTTGGTAGTCATCTCAGCGTTGGCTGGCTACGGCATGGCACCGGGCGTGTTTGAGCTATCAACGTGTGCTCTGACAGCACTAGGGACCTTCTTGACGTCATGCTCAGCAAACACTGTCAATCAGGTAAGCTAAACTATTTGATTGATGTAACATCAAACAAGGAGATTGGGCCCAAGACCTCCAACTGAACTATTCTGTGAAATTTTGGTTACAGAAGTGAGCAGACAGCGGGCCAGAAGCTATATTTTTCCATTTGCGGTTTTTGATTGAAAAAGTTGGTCAACGTTTTGCCTTCTTGTGGTTTTTAACCTTTGGCTCGGCCCATTATTGGTGACCAGGCCCTTAGCCTGGTTTAAACCCCACGTTTATAACTGCTCCATCATACTTTTATCCACCTTCTATTATTACAATTAGTGTTCTTAAAGGGAATATATTTCATTTGCTTTTGCTGTAATTTTTAGAAATGGATGGAATTGGGGGGTTGGAAATATATAGCAAATATAGTTACACTGACTTTTTGGAGGTTTTGGGTTCGAAAATGCTATAAAAACCAAGAAAAACAATCATTTTCCTGCAGTCTGGTTCCCTGACTCCATTAAAGAAGAAACAGAGCAGTTTCAAATATATTGGGGAATTGTAAGGTCAGGGAACCAGTCTAGCTGGCTTGTACCCGTTCATAGGTGTGTAATCGATTGCAAACAAGTGCGATGGTCAACTGGGGCCAGTATTTGAAAAAAAGCCAGTTTTTTTCAACGCTGATCGGCCGATCAGCGTTGGAAATTGATACAAAAATACCACTTTTCTTGAAAATGACAGTATACCAGGTGCCATGATTTTACAGGATGCTTTACACTGTCATTCACTAACAGTCCAGCAAGGTATTTCAAAATGATTTGGTAGTTTTATTTTTTGATGTTTGCAAATTTTCCGTTTGTATTTTCCCTTTAAACTAAAATATCCTAGCAAATATTTCCGTTTCTTCACCTTTCCCCATACTCTCGCACCGGCGTAAGTAATGGAATATTTTCTTTGATGTTCATTGCTACTCAAAATGTAACGATTAACAACAGAAGCATTCCCCTCTTCCTGCAGTACTTTGAGGTTCCATATGATTCGCAGATGGCAAGAACGAGAAACAGGGTCCTTGTCAAGGGTCTTCTGAGGTAAGGAAATGATCAAATGAACTTTAAAAAAATACTTTTCAAAAGAAGATTGGTGATTTTAAGTGTTTGATTTGATTAACATTTTCAAATCTTCCTATGTCCTTTGGATCCTTTCATCTCATTTACCTATCCTTAAAAATGTGTAAGAAATAGAGATGACCAGCTTTACATTTTAAGAGGAGCATATCAAATTTTGCCCGTACAAATTTCCCATGGAGAGGCGTAACGGGGGTGGACACGTTTGTCACAATTGTGTCCATCCCTGTGCCTTTTCACTATGGAAGGTTTGTACAGGTGGATCTTTGCTTTGATATTTTGATCGTTGCCATCTCTTCCTGAACTTCTTAGTGATATTTTAGCTATTTGGAATATGAGAGGTCGATTTCTAAATTTTGTTCCCTTTTTTTCTCAAGAAAGATCCATATACCGGTTAATGGCTTTTGACTAGCGCCTCTTGGACAAAGATATTGACAAACATACATGCTGGATAGCTCAGTTGGTAGACCATCGGAACGGCAATCTAAGGGGTTCAAACCCCGCCCCAGTCAATTTCTTTGTTCAACTGTGAAAAGAAATTATTGAAATAAAAAAAGATCTTCTAAGAAACTTCTTGTTGAGGTCTTCACTCTTAAACAGTACTGTTTGAGAGGTAAATTACTTTAACATTATTGTGTGAGTGCCAATGGGTTAAAGACGTGTTAAGATCAATCCAAGCATTCACTTTCTCATCCCAGCCCTCTCCATGCTGTCGGCTTTGCCTCGGTTGTCGGCACAGCGGGAGTCGGCATCCTAGCCCTGACTGTCAACCCCCTAGCCGCAGCCATAGCCGCTAGCACCTGGGCCCTGTACGTGGCAGTCTACACTCCCCTGAAGCGGCTTAGCATCGTCAATACCTGGGTAGGGGCTGTGGTCGGTGCGCTACCACCTGCAATAGGATGGGCTGCTTGTACTGGTGCGCTGGAACCAGGTGTGTAGGACTTACTGATAAAAAAATATAGGAGAACAATAAAGTCAAAGATATTCTCAGTTCAACATTTTCACTTTTTTCCAAATGGATATAAACTGTTTTAGAAATAAACCTTAATAGAAACGAGGCGTTGTGATCTTACTGATCTAAGTACTTAGGCTTTTAAGAATTTGGACTCAAGCAAATACTTGTGAATTTCTTGTATTCATGGCAGGTTGTATCTGTTAAGCCCATACTAAGGACTTCCCAAATCATAATTGGGATTTACCCATTTAGGCGTGTACGACTACTCGCCAATACTAAAAAGCATTCATAGTCGCGACTATAAATTTCTAACTTATAGACTAGTCGTTATGCCGTGACTAATCTCTCGAATATTGAAATTAGTCATGCCTATTGAAATTCACTAGTCACGCACGCCTCAAAATCTGTAATC
Organism: Patiria miniata; assembly: GCF_015706575.1. Taxonomy (NCBI): domain Eukaryota; kingdom Metazoa; phylum Echinodermata; class Asteroidea; order Valvatida; family Asterinidae; genus Patiria; species Patiria miniata. The sequence goes on along the minus strand of NW_024037069.1, from coordinate 37,274,866 downwards.
CAAGTAATTAAAAAAACGACCCAATAAAGAGTGATAAAAGTGTATTTTCTAATTTAATCACTCATAGCCGAGTAAATCAGGGTTATACAATGAATGATATGTAGACACATATGATTCGGTAAATTACTTTGAAAGTGCATCAAAGGCTTAATGCTTTGTAGGACCCAGACATTATTCATGTGCAGGGCCCTGTTCGGATTGAAAACACCCCCAAAACAATGTGGAACCAGCGCAACTAGTAGTGACTGTTGAAATTCACAAGGCGCTGACGCCTATACCCAATCATAGTTAGGACTTCCCAAAGTAAGGGGGGGGGATCTACCCTAATATAATTGGGGCCATTACTTTAGTTGGGGCATAACCCCATATCAAACACGCCTATTCCTACTTATTCACAGAACCTAGTCGTCACAGCCTTGGTGCTTAGGCCTCGTTCTAAATACCACTTGGGGACTCAAAAATGAGTTTTGTGAAAGAAAAGAAAATATTACAACTTGCAACATATTGAACATATTGGGAATTGATGACTAAAACAAAATAAATGGAAAAAAATGTTGCAACCTGACGCCACTTTTTCTTCATATATCATCTCATTGAAGGTCAGTCATTGCAGAAATGATGATAAGACATGAATCTGGGACTGAGAAACATTTCCAATTTTGTTAGGAAATACAAATTTTTGTGACTCTCCATAGACTTTGTACACAACCACTGAAGTGGCGCTGGTTGCAACATTTTTTCCTAATAAAATGCTGACCTCAAGTACCGTTCAATCGATCATGCAGATATCAATTGCGTAAATTCTAACATGGGAGTCTGTGACTAGTCCAGTCAGTGCTTGGTGCCAAGATGTTCACATAAAAAGTAAACATGAACTGGCAAGACATGCCTGCTGTATTTAACATAATGGCAATTCCTCTGTTATGAAATGCTTTACAGGCGCACTCCTGATGGCAGGATTCCTGTATTGCTGGCAGTTCCCACACTTCAACGCCCTGAGCTGGAATCTACGCAGTGACTACTCCCGAGGGGGCTACCGCATGATGGCTACCACCAACCCTTCCCTCTGTCGTCGCGTGGCCCTGCGTCACTCCCTAGGCATGCTGGGACTCAGTACCCTAGCTCCGGTAATAGGTTTGACTACTTGGACGTTCGCCCTGGACTCTCTCCCCCTAAACCTCTGGCTGGTTCACCTGGGCTGGCGGTTTTATCGGAAGGCAGACAGCCAGTCGGCCAAGCAGCTCTTCAAGTTCACCTTGTTGCACCTGCCGCTGCTTATGCTGCTGTTGCTGATCAGCAAGAAGAGTCTGCACCCGGATCAGGCTCTTGAAGGAGTTGCAGCGACTTTATGATGATGTCATCATGATGTCGTCATTTCGACAGCAAGTTGGACAGGCAGCTCTTCAATGGTTGTACCTTCCGTTGCTTATGCTGATGTTGTTGATCATCAAGAAGAGTCTGCACCTGGATCAGGCTCTTGAAGGAGTTGCAGCGAGTTGCATGATGTCATCTTGATGTCGTGATTTAGACAGCAAGTCGGAGAAGGGACTCTTCAAGTTCACCTTGCTGCTGTTGCTGCTGCTGCTGCTGTTGATCAGCAAGAAGAGTTTGCAATGGTGACATCATCTTTCAGACTTTTAAACCTTTTTCATGTATATTTCTACGGATGTGCAATGTCATGGGTATTCTTTGACATAGGCTTCCCTGTCAGTGTATAGGAGGTAATAATCTTTCATTTTTTTTATACTGTGTGATCACATTTTAGAATTTGCTAATTTTGCCGTGATCTGATCAGTTACAACAATTATATTAATTATGCTTCAATATGTCACAACTTCCAGCCAATGCATATGTTTATTATGTTGATTTATATTATCCCATTACTTCCCCGGCCCTGTACCGCCCAAAGCGCCCCACTAATTACTCCTTAACCGCCCAAGTGCACAATTGCTTTCTGCATTCATCAAGGAGTAATACAATGTACCTCTCCTATGCAAACACATTCTGTGCAAAGTTGTCCTTTTAGTCAAAATCAATCAAGTGTCCCAGCCTACATAAAGCAGGATTGACTGGCTGTGACTGTTTATGGAACTTGATACAGCTATGCTTTGACTGTAGGTGATTGACAATGATAAGCCAGCTGTGCCTACCATTTGACTGCTTTTGTCGTTGACTGAATTTGACTAGTCACAGTGCTTGCTGGAAATATGATCTGACTGTTTGTGACTAGGCCCTGTGTAAAAGGCATGGCAGGGGCAGAGGATTGACTTTGTTGACTGTCTGTGACTGTTCAGACAGCAGGAGGGTTACCATAATACAATGTAATACAATGTAATACAGTGTAATACAATGTAATACAATGTAATACAATGTAATACAATGTAATACAATGTAATACAATGTAATACAATGTAATACAATGTAATACAATGTAATACAATGTAATACAATGTAATACAGTGTACAGTCGAGTCTCGTTATAACAAACTCGTTCGGACCTAGCCAAATTGTTTGTTATATCAGAATTTTGTATTAAGAGGAACATCAGTCCCATTCATTGTGCATATAAATGCACAGTTGGGACCAAGGCTTTATGTTTGTTATAACCAGAATTTTGTATTAACAGAGTTTGCACTAACGAGAGTCGACTGTAATACAAGGTAATACAGTGCAATACAAGTACTTATGGGTTAATATTATTCTGGTTGTTCCTTCACAGGACAGATACCTCCAGCATTTGCACCAATATATACCAGGTTTAAAAGGTGAAGGTACTTAAATTTTGCAATTTCAAATCTACTGTGTGTAAATATATCAGATTCTGAAATGGTCATACCAGGAGGCCTGTGTGGGGCTTCATATATCTGCAATTTTCAGCAGACAACTGTTGTACATATCATTTTTATCTAGCATTCATAAATACCTGAGGCAGTTTTTAATATTAGTATTATTTATTTCTAGTAATGAAACCAAGGATTCCTCAAAAGCGCCCTAGACACTGTAGAGAGGAGACAATGAGAAGAAATTTAAGTTTTAGAGGCAGGAGGAAACCCCAGAAGAATATTCTGGGGAAAACCCACGAATCAGGCAGGGACTGAAAACCTAATCCACATATTGGCCCAGGCGGGATTCAAACCCGGGTCACGGTGGTGGAAGGCAAGGAAAGTACCACTATGCCAACCTGACTCCTCATTCCTATTGGTCAAGAGCCCATCACATGGGTGGTTTTAAACCACAATGTGTCTTTTAGAGTTATGTTAATGCTTTCAAACAATTCGTCAGTAATTTATAATTTGGTAAAAGTGTACTTCATGACCCTTCGTTTCTTAAGTTCTAAAACTGTTGTTATTGCTCCAAAATGACTTATGCAACCTCAAGCAATCTTCCTTTGCCTTAGTTTTCAAGATTTTCAACAGTATTTTGACAAAAAGAATGACTTAATTATCAAAAAAAAATCAAGTTGATGCCGTGGGCATCAACGCATTGTGTCTGAGCAATAGCATCACGCATGAGCAGGCATCTTCATATTGGTGTTGTGGTGGTGTTGGTTTTTTGGTGTGGTCATTTTCATCATTTTACCTCATAAAATCCATAATACCGCCCTCTCTCGATGACACTCCTGTTGCTTTTCAACATCGCCAGGTATCTTGGCGAGTCCAATAACATAAAAAGTGGATTTAGTTGTCTTACAGGAAAGGGGTCCCAAAGTACACTTTTGCCCTTCATTTCTCGCGAAATCTACTAATCTTGATTATAAACCTTTACTTCATTTTCCATTTTTGTGAGAATCTTTCCTAATTCAAGAAGGTGATTTGAGAAATGTTTTGAGAGTTTGAGTTCAAGGAAAGCTTTTTGATCAGGCAGAATTTGCAATTCAAATTTATAGAACTTTACCTTCTTTTCAGTTTCTATTGGGATAACTGGTCTGATTGTAATGCAACAAAGGGACTAATCCAGAGTTTTTAAGGGAAAAAAAGTAGTGTCATAATCTGTGGTTGGTGTATTATAGGTTTTCCCGGCCAATTTCCTAAAATGTTCATTCACTTCTGAAAATCGGTCATTCATTTTCGTCTTAATTTGAAAATCGCCCTGAATAGGCGTTTCGTTTTTGCTACTGGAGCATTCGATTCCATTTCAGTTCAATCAATTGAGTGATTGAGCAGCACCTTTCGTTTATGCTCATTCAGATTCGTTTACAAGACTTCTATTTTGCTTTTAGAGGGAGATTTCAAACATTCACCATTCTATTTCACTTTTAGTTTAATGCCATCGGCACCAGATAAAATTAGTGGTTTCTTTTTCATTAACCATCAATCAAATTAGCTATACCTGAAATCAATATAGAAAAAGTATGCTTGCGTAAATGAATGCACATGTAACGTAATTGGCCGTCTGTTTCTCAAAACCGAATGCACGGACAATATAAACGACTGAACTTTCGTTGAATTGAAATGGGATTAAAGACATGCATTCAAATTCAGACGGAAATGAATGACTGATTTTCAGAAGTGAATGAATATTTCAGGGAATTGGCCGGGAAAACCTATATTAATGTTTGTACATAATTGCTAATGTGTGCCTTCACCAGCCTCCATGCACTTGCCAGTGGGCCTTGGTTGTTATGACCAGTATGTATTCATATTGAATACAAATAGATTATTGGACCTTTGCATGTTTTCTCAAAGCAGACTGTTGCAAATGGTCCGAGTTCAACAGTACAAGAAAGCACTATGTGAATTGCGGTTTTAAGACCAGATATGAATGCATGTTGATATTGGTTTCAATTTAGCAATTGAAAGTATGAATAAATAACCTTTCAAATAAAAATTTGAGTTTCATTGTCCCCGTTTGTCCTATCGAATAACGTAAACACGGCCTTATAGGCATATAATGTATTTTGCATTTTATTCATTTTGCTCGTTTTCCAATAATAACACCACTCTAAATCCAAAGAAGAATGTTCAAAACCAAACCTGGTGAACTTTCAGCTCAGTGTATTTTACGCTTTTCGAGAAATCAGTAGAAAAGGCATGCTCAACATTTTGATGACGAAACAGGATTTCGTCCATAGCACTCTTTATTTCAAAAATCAGTAAATTGACTGAACGTTGTGAAATCACATACATTTCTTGATGATTTTTTTGTTCATGACAGCAAGCCAGATGGAATAATTTCACAGGGTGTTTGAAGCGCCTTGAGCGTCAATTTTGACGGATTTGGCGCTATACAAGAATTAGATATTAGTTATTATTATTATTAGTCAGGGGTGTGAACTCTCAGTTTAAAAGCTGATTTCAGCTTTTTTGTTTTGGATTTCAGCTTTTTTCCCCTCACTTGCTGTGTACAAAAGTATAGCAGATTTCCAAAGCTCAGCTTTTTACACCTTTTTCAGCTGTTTTCAGCTATTTTTATCAGTGGTCACTCACACCCCTGATTAGTGCCAGTGCAATCTTTAATCCAAGTCTTAAAACTAAGGTTTGTGATAACAATTCAGTATATTACTTTTGGGATAAATGCAAATGATCCTATGTGCCTAAAGGGAATGTACAACATTTGCTTTTGCTTCAATTTTCAGAAACAAATGGATTTGGAGGATTAGTATGTTATAGCAAATATTGTTAATATGACTTGTTTCACGTTTTAGGCTTGTAGATGCTGGAAAAATTAAGAAAATCATTCATTTTCTTGTAGTCAGGTTCCCTGACCCCACTTAAGATGAAACGGAGAATTTATAGACTTTGGGGGAATTGTAAGTTCAGAGAATCAGTCTAGCAGGCTTGTACCCCTTCACAGGCGTGTAATCAATTGCAAATAGTTTTTGCAGTTTTTGCAGCAAAGAGTTTGCAAGCAGTTTTTGAAAAAAAAACAGTTTTCTCCAACGCTGGTCGGCCGACCAGCGTTGGAAATATACAATTTTTCTTGAAAATGTTGGCACACCAGGAGCCACGATTTTACAGGACGCTTTTAGACTGTCATTCCCTAACAATCCAGTAAGGTATTTTGTGATAATTTGATCATTTCGTTTTGAGATGTTTGCAAATGTTGTATCTTCCCTTTAATAACGATCGAAGTAAAAGCTTATTAATGGAGGGGGGAAACACATTGTCCATGTAGCTGGTGCTAAAGCGTTTCTCGCAAATTACGAGCATGCAACTACACGTTCTGCAATTTGACGAAATCGGTACATACTTATGGATGCTATACAGCGCGGGAAAATGTAACCATCATTCCTTCGAAGATAATTTACATCCTTGCAGTAACAACTCTCTAGCGTCATCAATCAACTTGGCACGAAACATACCCGTCTTGCGCAGTGCGCCAGGCAATTAACCAAATTAAACCATCCTCTTTGTCATTATGATTGCATCCCCTTGAGAAGTCATCACAATAATGTATCGATGCGGTTGTTTCACCTGATCACCTGTTGTTCTGTCATTAGTAAAATTGCCTTAAGATCGTGGAAACTTGCCAACTAGCGCTGAAAATGCCAAGCTTGGGTCGAAGAACTTACTACAATGACCAATCGACCAAATGTAGGAAAACCGGCATTGGAATTTGGAGGAATAACAAAGAGGCACTTCACGAACATGTGGATGAAGATCTTGAAATTATCGTGAATGGCATATTACATGTATTTCAACAGCTATTTAAAAAATATTGATGTCATAAATAGTTTTAAAATAGCTGTCGAAATTGTCAAATTTGAATTTTGCACACTGGTCCGTTTTTTTAAATTTGTTTCCAACAGTGCACGTATTTTTCAGCTTGGAGGATTTTTTTTACATCCTATAATAAACAACACCAGTTACCACACATTACCGGAACGGGTTATTTTGCAAACCGTTATTCGAATTTTAGACATTTCGTCCCCGGGAAATTGCAGACATTTGGAAGGTACCACCCCAGCGTTTAAATACGTTCGTCCACAAAATTACGCTCAAACCCTCTTTACCAGTGTTGGAGCCACGCCCCTCATAATTCTTCTCATAGAATAATTGGCTGCTTGCCCTGGCGTTTAAACTTTTTTTAGAGCCTGAATCAGGTAGCCTATTACCGCAGTTTCATAATTTTAGCCTTGTGCATATCATTATACGATTGCAGAATCTTTTGTAGCCGTCCGTGAGATTTCAACAGGTTTTTCGTCAAGCGTGGATGTTTATGACGCGCACAATCATAACAGCAATTTGATTCGCACCGGTGTGGCGAATCACCGTTGCCATGGCAATGAAATGGGAGAAGAGATGCCGCCAAAAGCTAACAAGTCTCCTCCGTGAGCTCGACTGGATGGAAAAGCCGACGGCTGTTTTATGCGCAACGTAACTTAGTGGGGGCATCGATGAGGAAAAAGTCCGCTCCCAGGGATGGCCAGATCCACCCATCTCTCTCTTTACTGGATAACGAATGTTCATTACGGCGTACGTTATAACTTATGACTTATCATGTCGCTTTTTGACCAGTTCGCCCCGACCTAAGGTTGCAGACTAAACTGCCATAAAACCCAATGATAAAACGCCCTCTTCCGAAATTCAGGAAAAAATACTCACAAGTCTCTGAGGTGTTTGAGACGCCCATCAACTTAAAGCTTATTTTCATCATCTTTCATTTTCTGTTCATTTTCTGGAGGGATTAACAAATGACTTTTGGGAGAAAATCCCATCCAAAGATAGATGATCATCCCTGAAAGGGGGCTTTCATTTTTACGCACAACCAAATCCGCCCTGGAGGGCCAATTTCTGTTAAGAAATAATTTAATAACTAAACGTCGGTGGATTTTTTTCGTTCGATGTCTCATTCAAAAGCTAGGAAAAAAGACATTGAAAAAAAATTTCTAATTTTTTCGGGTATAGTCCTACGGGAATAAGTAAGAAGAAAATACTGCTTATCAAAATTCCTGTATTTCTCAACCAGTGGCGTAGCCAGGGGGGGGGCGTGGGGGGGGGGCGACAGCCCCCCCCATGAAACCTCGTCGCCCCCCCCCCCCCCAGTCGCCCCCCCCCCCTCCCCACACTGAGATTTTGAGTTTCTAAAACAAATTATCATTGATCTACATGACGCCCCCCCCCCCATGAAATGTTCCAGCGCCCCCTCCCCCCCCCACCCACCCACTGCAAAATTCCTGGCTACGCCACTGTTCTCAACATATTCTCGATTTATCAGTTAAAAAAAAAGAGGGTGGAAGCCGTGCACAGGACTACGAGCTCGTATGTCTGTGAAATTCGGATGAAATTGTACCCTAAAATTGTTCTATTTTGCAACGGAGCGCATGCATCATTTTTCAAAATGGCGTTGGTCTACAGGACTAATTTCGGAGGGTTTCAGACTCCCAAAATCGGGAAATGGCTGTGGTTTCGTTAAAACAAAACATACACATACACATTTCGTTAAAACAAAACATAGGCCTACACATTGAAAATTGGTAGACAAAATTATGCATCTTTGATACCTCCATGAAATTATCCCCACGAAAGTTGGCCTATCCGTCCTTTCATAAATTAAACCTGCCCTCCTCCGGCCCTGTAAGATCCGCCCACTTTTTTATTTAAATCTCTACTTCCGTTTTTTTCTTTCAAAATGCAGACATGAAACAGTACTTGTTTGAAAACCGCCCTTGGTTGGCGGGTGCAAAATCGATACCCTATTGTCTTGATTCGTGCGCAGAACGCAAGCAATATTAGTTTTTGGCTGGATGCAGTCTGCGGCACGTACTAATTACAAAGACGAGAACTTGACGAGTGGCGTGTTAAACATAAAACTCTCCAGCCAGCATCAATCTTCGCTTCTTTGGTTTTGGATTTTTTTATGGCCGTTAAAAGACACATTTATATTGGTTTGCAATGATGTGGGATGAGACTTTACTGCCTTGTCTGCTGCTAATTTGGGTAAGTTATTTGGCATTAAATTCAAAAGATATTTGAATAACATTCGTAATACTGTACACTCTAAAAACTGAAGAGTTGAATTCAACACTTACATATGCTCGGTCAGTGCAACAATTTCAAAGTGTTAAAATCCAGCATTTTAAATGTTAAATCCAACACTTAAAATGTTAATTCAACATTTTAAATGTTGATTATGTTGATTCAACACTTTCAAAGTGTTAAAGTTGAAAAATGTTGAATCAACTCTTTACAACATTTAAAATGTTGAATTAACATTGCAAGTGTTGGCTTTAATATTTAAAATGCTGGATTTAACACTTTCAAAGTGTTGCACTGACTGAACACATGTAAGTGTTGAATTCAACACTTCAGTTTTTAGAGTGTAGTTGTATAAAACATGTTGAAGAGAACTTGTAAAAGTCAAGTTTTGATAATGTTTGTATTGTGTTTGGTAATGATAAATTACGACATTAAGTCCATATGCAAATGAAATATTGCATATCAAACGTCATAGATCAACTGAGCCAAAGGAACCACCGATATACATTACACCCTAAAAAAAAATTGCTAGAAATATATTGCTAGAATTGGTAGATATGTGTCCAACCAAACCAAGATTGGTTGGACACATAACTACCAATCAAACCAATATATTGGTTATTTCAACCAATGTGTTCAAAGGACGTAAAAACAAATAAGTGATGGATTGACGTAGGACCACTATATAGGCCTACTTTTTTAGCTATTCTTGATAATAAAACAGAAAACTTTTGTTCGATTAATGCTAAAATTGCCGTATTAACGAGATGTTCATGATGAAATTTGAGTGAGTCCAACATCAACACTTTTCGTGAAACCAACGTCTGGGAAAAAATATCAATGGATGGGAAAGATCGTGAAATAATTCATAGCACTGGGAACAATTAAATTGGCACTTTAGGCAAAACTTTATGGGATATGATCATGCAGCAAATCTGAGAGAAAGCGCAAAGTAACCAGCAGGTCGCACGTGTTAAACTGATACAGAGACAAAACTATGAATTGTATCCGTTCTTGTCGCGTCGAAGTAGCAATGCATTATTGTTGAAATTAGATGGGCTAAAACTGGTGTAATTTTGTATTATACAACGATCCTTTCATTTCATAATTCACACTTTGCGGGTTTACATCACTAATCTGATAAATATAATAAAGGCCTACTTCCACCCCCCCCCCATATAAAAAAGAGTCGCGCCTACCAACATATTCAAAACTGTTATCAATATTTAACCAATGTTTTTGGAACTTTACGTTTCTAAATGTTAAACGTTATAAAGTAATTTATTGTCCCAATGTTTGCACCACTGCGTTAAAAACGTTTGCTTTCCTAACATAAGTGGACTAAACTTAGAAAACAAAACATTTTCCGTATGTAATTTACACTGACATTCTGATGATTTCTATGCTTCGCAAGCTGAAGAAGAATTAATATAAAGTTAAATCATTATTTTGTATTAATTTTGTATTTCCCTCCCATTTCTTTGCAGTTTCTGACTGGGAGTTTTGTAGGTAAGTACGTCATAAAATGCGAATAACAATAACCACAATTTCATCTGAAAATAAATATGGTTAGCCAGTGGTTTCGGGGCGCGGCGTAGCGCCAAAAAAAAAAGAAGTTTCACATTGCATGCACTAAAATTACCTCTATCTAAAAAGCGTCATCGCACCAAAAACGTTCACTGTACAGGGTGAATTAAAAAAAATGGTGCCCCCGATTTTTGAAGAAGTTCTACATAATGCTTTCCAGATTTAGGACATGAAAGCCCAACTAATAAGCTTTCTTTTAGTGAAAGAATCATTCAAATCACTCATGTACTTTTCCAGTTATGGCATTTTGAACACAAACACCGTTTTTGAACCTTGTCCACTGATCACTTTAAGGTACGTGATATTTCAGTAACAATGAAACCAGTCGTATCCTGAAAATGATATCACAAATAATCCCATGGTCTCCGGGGTAGCCAGGGCAAGACTATAAACTCTTGACATTATAAAGCATTTTATGTTAACGTTGGACGCAGCAGGTTTTTAAAAAATGTTATTATTTGTGCCAGTTACCATGGTTATGAGAGTGTTCTGATGTGTGTTTTTTTTATATGTGAATAGTTTTCGTTTTGCTGAAATATCAATTACCTTTAATGTGATCCGTGTTTATGGACAAGGCTTTAAAAAACGGTGTGTTCAATATTCCATAACTGGAAAAGTACATGAGCGATTTCAATGATTCTGTTACTAAAAGAAAGCTTATTAATTGGGCTTTCATATCCTGGATCTGGAAAGCGATACATGCAGAAATTCTTCAAAAAATCGGGGGCTCCATTTGGGTTTTTCCTCTCTTTTTTTTTGTTAACTTACCTTGTATAAGAAGCAGATAAACGTTAAAGTTGCATTCCCGTGTTCTAAACAAAAAAGGCTTTTTTTCTGCTAACTAAATTTTAATTTGTATGTTTTGTTTTAACGAAAACGGTGGATTTTTGTTGGGGGGGTGGCTGCAACTCTCTAACAAAAAAAAAGAAGCAGGGCTTTCATTTCGCGCACAAATGAACCCGCCCTACGAGAGCAGAATGTTTTTGTCTGGCAGACAATAATTCGAATTTTGTGAAGAACTAACTCAATAGCCGAAAAACAATCGATTTTGTTTTCGTTCGATGTCTCACTCAAAAGTGAATAAAATTTACACTGCTTGGAAAATAACAATTTGTAAAAAAAACCTATTTTTCGAGGTGAAACCCGAAAATAGCACAGTAAACTATCTTTAAATCAGAAGTCAGAATTGTTCCGCGCCTATCATTCTTAATACCAACAGGGATATGTGCAAGTTTTCTTCTGGCAAAAAGTGCAGTTTTCCAGTGAAGATAGTTGGAACGCGGGTTTTTCTAGCAACGCATGAACAATTCGAGCGCATAATGATGCAGGCGCCTTTCTCACGGGGATTCTATAATTTTGCCAAGTGCAAAATGTTCGGCTAAACAGCTACAAGAGGAGGCGAACTTGCAAACTTGACGGTCAAATAATTTATTGTGCAATGTCATATGGATTTTGAATTTGAATTTAGATTCGCACCAATGGAATTTCAAACAAAGTGCTTGAGAATGTAACCCGAATAAGATCAGCCACGTTCCCAATTGTATACTTTGGCATTAGAAGAAAAAAAAAAACACGAAAATGTGATCACCTTTGTGGCCACAATCCGTCCCCGCCCTCCATTTCTAATGTAGCACCATTTCTATTAAAAATATTCGAAAGCGCTGTACAATGCAATACAGTATTAGAAGTTTTAAAAATGTAATTAAAACATTAATAAGAGAAGATTATTTAACCCTAAAAGGGCCAGGAGCGGAATTCGCCCCCCCCCCCCCAACTTTTTCCGCGATAGCCTTAAAAAATGTTTTTTTCGCGACCCAAGCTGTTATGAATTTTTAGACTCGAGCCTTGCGCATCTTTTGATACCAACAGAATAAAAATCGGACCTAATTCTCCGGCGCTACGCGCCGTGAAAACTGAATTTTCCCATATACGTCGTGTAGGCCTACAAAGAGCAGAATTACCATTCGTACATATGTATAATTAATTAGCCATAATTCAAAAGCCCTTTGACCTATAGTCTTGAAATTTCTTGGGTGTAGTCATGATTAGTTGCTCTATGCATGTACCGAGTTTCAAAATTTTTCGTCACTCGATGGCCGAGATCTTGGGGGGGGGCAGAATCCCCCCCCCTCCCCGGCTGAGAAATGGTCAAAATAACCCGGCCCTTTCAGGGTTAAAAAAAAAACGACAAGCACTAAACTAGCAAAATTATGAGTCACCAGGGCATATAAAATTGTAATTCATTGTTGCTCTAAGAGATGTGTCTTGATTGCAGACTTGAACTCATCCTCATTTGTACTTCTCTTCAGCTCGTGTGGTAGCGACGTTCCACAAAGTCGGTCGGGCAATAACAAAGGCACTGTCATTCAGTTTATAAGATGGAATTTAAACGTCGGTGAAGGGCAAAACCTAATTTGAGTCATTCAGTTTATTATAAGATCGAGGTACAGAAAGTTACAGAGACAGAGTGTCTTGTCTACGTAGGCCTAAGCCTACTAGGGAGAACAAGAAGAACAGTTCAGTTCCTAAGCCTACTAGGGCCCCCATGGAGAACAGTTCATTGACAACTGATGGGGCTACCCTGGTAAAATAACACGAAATAAATAAATAAATAAATAAATAAATAAATAAATAAATAAAAATAAGCACAACGGGACTTTGGAGACTCCTTTTTGCAGAGCGGGTCACAAATATGCTAGAGTGCCTTGTTCCGAAACACCTTGAAATCAAAAAGCAAAATTTTGAACTGGACACGCGCATGAACTGGAAGCCAATGCAAATCTTTTGTCGTCTAACATTTTCTGGAAGTCAGCTAGGAGTGTCATCTTTGTAAGCTATATCTGACCAACCGACCGACGGCGGACCAACCGACCAACCTGACTGTCACGTCTTGTAAGCCCCGCTAGCTAGCCCCGCAGTGTAGTCGTATAGGGCTAAACCCGGCTCACTGTGTGTGTATGCTTCCCCTGAATAAATCAGAGTTCAGAATCAATCATTATGTGCAAACTTGGACGAGCCTCACAAACCTTGCCTGGTTTTTTTCTTTGTTCAAAAACATTTATTGTGGAGATTCGCATGGGCGTCGCCAGGATTTTTTCCAGGGGGAGGGGGCAAAGCAAATGTTTCCCCAAAATTCCTTAACTTTTGCATTATATTCTCAATTTATCATTTTTCCGAGCGTGAGCAGGGGAGCATTAACAGCAATATGGCTTCGCCCCTCTTTTTTTCTCTCTTTTTTTTTCGTTTTCGGGGGGGGGGGGGCAAATGCCCCCCTTGCCGCCCCCCCCCCGCGACGCCCATGGAGATTCGTCTGTTCATAATTCGTCCCAGAATCAAACTAGAGTGTGTATGCATGAGTTTTTATGTTGTTGCCACCCCCCCCCCCCACCTTTGTCACAAGAAAAATCCAACAAATAGATTTTGCGGCAGAATATGCCATAATTTCTGACGTATACGAATCGCCACACTGAAGGTTAATTACGTGCCGCAGGGAATAATAAATGGCACCAGAAATCGAAGCCAGGGACAAATACTGGATCCATAACAAGGTCTTAATTATTCTTCCTCTGTTCTCGGTTCGAGACGTTTTCTAAAGGACGGCGTGCGTTCGGAAGCAAACATCGCATAGCACGTCTCGAACTAAAGGCTAACTATATTCCCCTCCTTGAATTATCGCCAGTTGCCAGTTGTCAACAAAAAACAGCAATTATTACGAGTCTCTTTGATGCAATCCAATCGATCATATCGACTCGATGTGGGTCACCGCCGCCGGTGTTAATTTCTTTAAAAACAAATACACAGACCAAAGATATTAGCTTTAAGCTGTTTGTCGTTACCATGGTTGGTTGCTAAGCATCGCATAATAAATTATGATGACGAGTTACAAGCGAAACTTATGTCGTTTCGGACCACCATTGACAGCATTTTTCTTTTATTAAAGTCATAAATAAAAATAAAAAAGTTAACAGTGTAAACGAATTTCCGTATTGCTTTTTTTTTTGGGGGGGGGGGGGTCGTAACTTCTGGTATAAATTTCAAACGAGACACTAAATGGTCGACAAATAGCCTAAAAGAAATGATATTTTTTTGCCTGGGGTCGGCTGGCAAAATTTATTATTATTGTTATTCAAAAAAAGAATTTCCCAAGCGGAACGAATATAATGGATGAAAACTGATGAAAACCATGCATGCGTGTATGAGGTACCTATTTTCAGAAATGTACCGGACGGTGAAGGGTCTCATCCTCGTACAGTACACGAACAGCGCCCGGTCTATTTTCTCGGTTTCGTGCCTGTCAATTATCGGCTTAAGTGGAATATTGGACCAAGTGAACATACTTTAACATGAGAGTTCATATTATTACAATTTGATAAGTCCATTACTCATTAGCGTCGGGAACGCAAGATCATTAGTGAAAAATGTGTCTCACCGAACTCATCAGTGGAGCAACCTAGAGGGCGTGCTTTATGCGCCGAATTTAACTTGCAGCGCAGTTTCGCAGTGACTTGTGCATGTGCCGAAATCCGTGCTTCGGATATCTCTATCGATACTTTAGCAGGTGAATAAATCGGTTGCATTTCTCATTTGAGATATATTCTCTTTCCTGGTGGAATGTGCTACGTATGTTTCATGTAGAAAATTCCTTCTGTATATATGTATACAATATTCCGATATTAATTCACAAATTCATGAACGTGTGAATGGCCCCTGCCTCATTCAGTCATTGCATTGCCTGGCCCCCTTGGCCATGTTGGCTGCACTTGCAGTTGCAGTTTGCACAGTGCGCCCCCCCCCCCCCCCCCCCCCCCTCGGCATCGTACCAGTGCCCAAGAAAGGGGATCTCTCTCTCATGACTAACTACCGCGGGATCAGTATCACATCAATAGAGCCTGCAAAAGTTTTCAACAAAATTCTGCTCAACAGGATTCGCCCCGTCGTTGATCCAATACTGAGGAGCAACCAAGCTGGCTTCCGTCCGGGACGCAGTTGTGCTCAGCAGATTCACGTCCTTCGAAGGGTAATGGAAGGCTTCAAAGACCACCAACTTCCTCTTGCTGTCACCTTTATTGACTTCAGGAAAGCCTTTGATTCCATCAACAGAGCTGTCATGTTTTCCATATTACGCCACTATGGCATACCCGAAGCAGTGGTTAGCGGAGCGCCATTCAAGCCATGTATGTTAACTCTCGAAGTGCTGTTATGGTGGGTGGAAGAATCTCAGAGCCTTTTGATGTATCCACTGGAGTTCTGCAAGGGGATGTGCTTGCTCCTTTTGTGTTCATCATAGTTGTTGACTACCTTCTAAACAAAGCCACCGCTGGTTTGGATTCTGGAGTCGTAACTCATCCACGTCTATCTAGGAGATATCCGGCAAAACAGCTTAATGACCTTGACTTTGCTGACGACATCGCCCTTTTTTAGTCTACGTTACCACGGGCCCAGGCACAGTTATCCAAGACAGCTTCAGTAGCAGAAGGCGTTGGCCTCATAATTAATGTACCCAAGATGGAGTACATTACGTCACATTGTGAGCCTTCCCCCTCACTTCATGTCCACGGCAGTCCAATAAAACATGTGACTGATTTTAAATATCTGGGATCCATGGTAGCATCCAGCGCAACCGACCTCAAAAGACGCAAGGCACTGGCCTGGACGATTTTTGGAAGTTGGAACAGCTGTGGAGAAGCCCCTCCTTACCAATTATCACCAAAATGAAGTTGTTCAACACAACATGCATCACAGTTCTCCTCTATGGATGTGAGACATGGGTAATCTCCAAAGACATGGAAAGTAAAATAAACGCTTTTGCCACCTCTTGCTACCGCATTATGCTGAGCATCAAGCGCACCAACCATGTCCCCATAATGCCACCATCTATACTATGACCAACTCAAACCCTCTTGTGGAGCGTGTAAGAACTCAGCAGCTCAAGTTCGTTGGGCACAGATGATGAGCCTGCAAAAGTGTATGCCCTTTATACACCACCCCAGGGGAGAAGGAAACCAGGAAGACAACGCACATCATACCTAACTTATATTCAACGCTTGCTTGGAGATAGTGATGGCATGCTGCGACCAGACCAAATCGCAACACTTGCCCATGATCGCAGTAAATGGAAGAAGCTTGTAGTCAACTGCTCCGCAGCTGAAGGATGATGATGATGATGAACGTCCTATTCCTATTTTTTGCATTTATTTTGTTTCATGACAGGGCCCCATCTATATGGGGCTGCCCCGAATATTGTTGATGTACCCTAACGTGGTGCACTTTGATTTTTCGCCTGTAGCGCCTAGCTAGAGCAAATATTTAACTGAAATTTCACAGAAAGTGAAATTTCATCAAGTTCTAAACACTCCCGTTCATAAATTACGAGTTTATCTACCTGTAGTGTTAGTGTTACAAAGTTAGAAGAACAATTTATTTCGACATGATTTTCCGAAAATTTTGAAGTGCACAGTGAACCCCTTGAAAATGTCTCCCTAAAATAAGATTTTTTTTTCTGATACACTTCTAGTTGGGTATGTAAGTAGAGATATATGGTTTATCAGAATTTATCAACTTTACAGAAATTCTTAAATGTTAATTTGGAATTTTCCGGGATTTATTCAAGTGTGCCACGTTGGGGAACACTCGGCCGATTTTGTGCCCAATTTCCGGACGCCACAGTTTTTCAATTTCGGATTAAATTTCATGACACCGAAATTGTTCACAGTGATTACATAGCAAGCATTAATAAGGTAAAAGTACCAGTATTTCACTGAATGAATTTGAAGTTTGTCAACAAAGAAGTTTGGCAACACTGCATGAGGAAAGTCGGGGTAAACGCCATGTTAGGGAACGCCTAATATTCAATCATCATGCAATCAAATATTTCAATAGCTAATCTTGTTAAATATAGTTAAACTTGATCGGCAAGTTTTGAATATGCACAAGCGCATTCAGCTGCTTTGTTTATTTCTGGCAAGCAGATCTCTTCTCAGTTGAGTGCTCCCAGCCTTCATTAAGCAGGATTGACTGGCTGTGATTGTTATGAAATCTGATATGCTTTGACTGTAGGAGATTGATAAGCCAGCTGTGCCTATCAGTCACCTGCTTTTGTCTATTGATGGAATTTGACTGTCGCAGTGCCTACAAGAAATATGATTGACTGTGACGAGCCTGTGTAAAAGGCATGGCAGGGAAACAGGATTGGCTTTTTGACTGTCTGTGACTGATCAAACAAAAGGACAGTTTATTCAAGTTATTCCTCCATGCTCTGCAATACTATAACTCCCGCATTAAGGTGTTGTGATTTGACTTCTTTTGAAGGTGCTGCCACATTGGATGGATGTTATAGTATCGACAGGACCAGCAATGCATTCACTATCTCTCCGGGCAGGTACGACCCCAGCTCCCTGGATCATGCAGCCTGCATAGAAGCCTGCGCCTATCAAGAATACAGCTATGCTTCACTCCGGGTGAGCAAATGAGGTTTTTTTTCTCCGTTTTAGGTTTCATCTCAGAATATCCTTTGAGGCCTTCTGTGTTTAAATAGTTGGTAATTATACATGTACTTTAAATGTTGATCTTCTGGCAACAGACAGCATTTTTTTTTTTTCGATTCAAATATTTGAAAAATGTGGGAGGTGTCAAGGGGATGATGAGAAACGTGCATGATGTTACGTTAATCATAAAAGTTGCCTGATTTTATTGTTTGTCAAATGCCACACTTTCGTCTAAAACCACTTTACACGCCTGATTTGAGAGCCTCCGTGAAAAATATCAGCGCAAATTTCTTCTTTAAAATCGGTCAAATATCAGCCGATTCCCTACTTTTTAAAATATTATTTAACCCAAACTCCCTTGGCATTTTTGCTAGGATGCAACCTCATTCCTGCCAAATCCTCCAACTGCCTCCATAAAAAAATTGCATAATCATCCAGCAATCACTGTCAATATGTTGAGGCAGAGCCAGTGACATCCTGGAGCAGTGCGGAGAATTTCAAGTATAATCTAGGCGGAAATTGATGCACAGCTAAGCAACACAAGGTCCAGTCCAAGACCTTGACACAGTGCATCCTCCAACATCAGCCACACATTTTGCCATATAGCCTCAATCCTGTAAAATCCTCCATTTTGCAAAGAGGATCTCGGAGGATTTGGGAAGGTCAGGGTTAATAAGCTCATTTTTCAACAAGTCCAGGCACACACAAATCCCGATTGGTGGCCAGATTAGGCTGGGGCATGCTAATCTTGACCAGCTCATTTCCAATATTCAAATATTCGAACAAGCCAAGTTAGAAATGCACAGCCCTAAACCAATACCAAATTTGATGAGCCCAGTGCAGTTCAGATTGTCTGCAACTTATCCTGGACAAAAACGAGACGACTCCTAAGCAAAAGGATTTTATTTTCTACTCCACATGTTTCCTCCGTAGGCTGGTCAGTTCTGCATGTGTTCGGACACCAACTACCTCCCAGCTGCCAAAAAGGCTGACAACTCCCTCTGCAACACTCCTTGCACCGGGGACAACCTCATAACTTGCGGCCACGACAACTACGCGCTGGTCTATCACATCACCGACACCAGGGCTTTGATTCAGCTGGACGACGCGGTCACTTACGTTGTGGGAACCTCAGCATCTGTTTCTCCTAGCAGTGTGTCTGGATCAGACCTGGAGTACTCGTATGATTTTGGGGATGGCACGGCAGCGACGAATTCTAGCGACCATACGTATACTGCACCAGGAGAGTATAGCGTGGTTGTCACTGTACACAATGATAAATGGGTAGGTAGAGAGATTTTTTATTTCAAACGGATTTTAAACTAATTCTGAGCTGCTGCATCTAATAATGCTTGTATTTTATCTTTTTACACTAGAAGACAGGTTACTCATTCCCATTTGTCGAGAGCCCGTCACGTGGCCGGTCTTAAATGTATAATAAAGACATGGCTGGCTGGTCTTAAATACATTTCCAGTGTCACATGAAATTTTGGACTCCTATGAAATCCGGTGCCTTTTACCGTTTGATTGGTTAAATGTTCACAATCCTCAAGTAAGCATGCGCAATACTACCAGTGAGTCAGCTTTCAAAGTCCTAAATTCACAACGCACTCGCCACAGTTGCAGTTGGAGTTGTTTACGTCTAACTCGCGAACTGGACACTATATTACATAGCTAGGGGGGTGTTTCGAAAAACATGAAGTAAAATATTTTAACAAAATCATTGGATATTTCTAATTTTTGACTTGTTTCTTTTTTGACCGAAAATGTATTTATGAATGGGAATAAATATGTGCTGGGTCGGTATTAAACACTATGTTTAAGACTGGTTGGAGTCTGGAATGCTGATAATTGCCCGAGCTGAAGTCGAGGGTTATTTATCAGCATCCAGACTCCAACCAGTCTTAAACATAGTGTTTAGCACCTCCCTAGCACACATTTATTCCCTTAGCAAAAGAAAAATTGTCAAAGAAACCATACAGGGCAACTGACTAGGTGCATTTTAATTATTGGAAGGTTGAACAAAGAAACCGACTGCAGCTGGGTTTGAACCTGCGACCTCCGTATTGCCGTTCTGGTGCTCTACCAACTGAGCTATCCAGCCTTGTGTTGGCGGTTCCCCATTTTGTCAATGTCTGTGTTCAAGCGGAGCTAGTCAGAAGCCAAAGAAGGTCGCAGGTTCAAACCCCGCTCTAGTAAATCTCTTTGTTCAACCTTAAAATTAAAAAAAAGTTGAAAACTTGTTTTGCTTTTCCTCCTTGTAAAGTAGAAACAGACACTGAGGCAGACACTGAGAATGATAAGACTTCTAAATGAAAGAAAACTTGACTCTTTCTCTTGACAGGTTGATTTTGACGCCTTTGCCCACAGCGTAAACACGCAGCTATCTGGAGTAGCCGTGACCTGCCCGGAGGGGGCCGGAGTGGCACAAGACTTTGAATGCACTGTGGAGATTCTCCACGGCAACGACCTTTACGTGACCCCGACCTTTGGCTCGGGCGCCGAGGCTGTTACGGGGCCGGTACTGCCTGCCGGATGTAAGGCAACGCTTCAAGAAAAATCGAAAATTTGCATTTTGTCGAAAACATTTTTTTGAGAAATCTAATTCCCCCCCCCAACCTCTCCACTAATCGATGGAAGTCCCCCTTACACAGCAAGGTCTACGATATGCGAGCCGATTCGGCGATTAATTATGCAAAACAAGACTGCGTCTTAATCTCCAGATTCTGACCATTCAGCGGGCACCTTCTATCAGGCCTTCCGTAACCTGTTTTACAAAAACATGGTAGCAAAATTGACCAATGAACAGCTTAGTCCACATTTCTGATCAAATTATATAATTGTCTTAGTGCGTCTATCAAAAATATTTATTTCATCTGGAAACATTTGTCTTGTTTTTTTCACAGCGCCGACATACTCCCACATAGGCCATGTCTCTCAATATCCAGACCCTTCACTGCCAAGCAATGATGTCCATGGTGCAGCAACCCTCATATTCTGGGTATTCCCTGGTTCGGAGGTACAGCAAGCATCCAAGCTAGTTGCCATTGAGGCGGCCATTGCTAGTGTTGGAGACGGAACACTTCATTTTGTGGTGAGAGGACAAAAGGAAAATATGAAGAGTTTTTTTCCCAAACGAGATAAACATCGTTTTGTTACTTTTTAGAATCCCACTCGCTCCTGGTTTACCAGAGTCAGTTTTGACAGGATTTATATATTATAAGATGGAATTTTTGCGTCGATCACTCGGGTGGGACTCGAACCCACGACCTCCTGCTTTCTAGTGCAGATGTCTTACCACTCGACCACCAAGCTAAGGGGATCGGTTGGCCGGTTCGAATCTGATGTACATAGCAGCGGGTACCGCATAAACTATTATAAGATGGAATTTTGCGTCGCGGTGATATAAATCAAATTAGGTTTTGCCCTTCACCGACGTTTACAAACAAAAGTTTACAAATAGCTGAACATAAATTATCTCATTTTTATTCTTTAAACTTTGATTAAGTGCGCAAATTTATTACTTTTTTCCGAATGAATATATCACGTTTTGGAAAATAAACTCTAAATATGTAGTGAACACTGAAGGATTATAAATGCACTCAGTATACAAGTGTTGACTGCTTTGAATCGAGTGTTGAAACTAGCCTCTCGCAGCATTGTTTGGTATAAATCACTTGATTCAAATCATGATTTTAATCAAATGAAAAAAATACTAAAAATCATTCAAACAAATCAAGTTTTTAAATAGTAAAAATGAGATGATCATTATGAGCTGATGAAGAATTGACCTATTGCCGTTTGCGAGTTCACGCCCCTTAGACAACCCTAGGGAAATTTTGTACACTAAGTTTTGTTTGTCCTGCGTTCCGCGTCCATTTGTATGTCATGTAATTGGACAATATTTCACAAGCTGCGTTGACGCAATTCTAATGCGATTCAACCGCGATAGGTCAATTAAGCCCCATTATTAATGATGTTTTCTTTAGTAAAAACCAATTTTTCAAATGAAGCTTACAGGAAAACTGACTAGGTGAATTATAACAATTGAAAAGTTGACCAAAGAAATTGACTGGAGCGGGGCTTGAACCTGCAACCCCCGGATAACCGTTCCGGTGCTCTACCAACTGAGCTATCCAGCCCTATGTTGGCGGTTCCCCAATTAGTCAATATCTTTGTTCAAGGGGCGCTAGTCAGAAGCCATAAACCAGTATGCCATACAGCCAGGGATCACGCCCAAAGTCACGATACAGACCTGGAAAATAGCAAACGGTGATCGCTCAGAGAAATACGGCTTACGGATCCGAAGGTCGCAGGTTCAAACCCTGCTCCAGTCAATTTCTTTGTTCAACATTTCAATTGTTATAATGCACCTAGTCAGTATCCCTCTGTGGTTCATTCGAAAACTTGTAATAAAAAGCTGTATCCTCTCTGAGTGATCCCCGTTTGCTATTTCCCAGGTCTGTATCGCGACTTTTGATGGACAAAAGTTTGGGTTAAATGTTTTCGTTCACTCTGCAGATTTACAAGCCTGTCTGCACCTCGCCTAGCGATGTGTTCTGCCCAATCGAAAACAGCTGCATGGCCGCTAGCGCTTGCAGTTACGACTTCACGCTGACGACACATCCTACCCAACAGGATACCTGTACAACGGTCCTGGATAACTACTGTCTGTACGGTTCCCGTTGCGTAGATAGCAATGATGTTAATACCTGCCCAGCCAAGCCAACACGCTACGAGATGGACCCTACCGGCAATCCGAGGGCGGAATATGAAGTTGTGGAGGTTGGTGATCATTGAGTATCTGTTAGTGTACAGCTAGGGCCAAACAAAAATAGTTCTGCTTCCGGGTTCCCTACTTACCCTATTCCGACGGCTCCTACCCTAATTATTTTATTGGAAAAATGAGAAAAAAACACCCAAAACCATAAATTCCTACCTTTTACCCTTGATTACACGCAGACGCCTCCATATGATTGTACACATGTACACATGATTGTACACATGCCATGTAATCGGAAGAAGAATTTTTTTTTTTGGCCTAGCCAACATATCGGCTCGATATTTGATGCTTGATATTGATTGCATATTACATGTAGAACTTCCTGCCAGAGATTAAAATGGATTTTTGTTCTCCTAACAAAAGTTCAATTTGTTTGTTTTGTTTTAACCAAAAAAACTACTTTATTCCAATGTTGGGGTCTGTAGACCTCTGAAAGAAAGGCTTTCATTTCATGCACAAATAACCCGCCCTGCGAGAGCTGAAATTATCATCTGGTAGCCAGTAATTCAAATTTTGTGAAGAAATATATCAACAACTAAATTTTGTTCAATGTCATATTCAAAAGTGAATCACTTTTATATTAGTTTTAAAGCTTGTGGTTCATTTGAAAACCTTTTTATGACTAAGAAAATAGCAAGTAAATGTGGAAAAATGTAATTTGTTCGAGGTGAAAACTCAAAAATAGCAAAGGGAACACATTTTTAATAATTCCTTCATAGCCTCCAACTACCGGTAGTTCCATGGTCAAAATTTTAAGAAACTGAACTGCGATAGAATTTGTCACACAGTGTCAAATTCTACTACATGATGTTGGCAACAGTTCAAAATTAAATTTTCACAATATTTGTTTTACATACATATATAGTTTTAAATGTTTTCAGTTTTTATTTTGATGATATTACTACTGTCAGGTTTTGCCCATCACCAGCATAATTATAAATGCACTATAAAATGTTTGTTCTCTGACATTTGTGTGTCTCTCTGACAAATTGTTTTTTTTTTGGGGGGGGGGGGGGTCCTGCTTGTCTTTTTGTCAATTTGTTGCTTTCCACATCCCCATTTGTCCCCCCCCCCCAAAAAAGGATTAAAATCACAACCACTTGATTTGCAGATTATAGCTAGAAACGTCGCCAGCACTGGCTATTACCATGATACCCTAGCGACGCCCGTTGACATGCAGATGGGCTATGTGCTTGGGGTCAAGATGAGGAGCACGGGCGCCCAGATCAGCTACGAATCAACCCCAAGCGGCAACCCGGTAGAGTTTCAGTATGCAGGCACAGATTACGCAGTTGGACAAGCCCTCCCCGTCGCGAGTAAGACCAGCGGGCACCAGATTCGTCACCTGGCACGATTCACCCTCGTTCAGCCAGTAGAGGTGATGATCACACATGCATTTGCTGTGCCCGATTTCTACGACGTTACGGTAAACGTGTCGGGATCTCTTGGAGGACCAGTCGAGGAAAAGACTGTAATTCTGATCCAGGAGATTATAACAGGTACACATTCTGTAAACGGGTAACTGTGTTCTGTACCAGTTTATGAAAAGTTGTATGAAAGTTTATGAAAGGTTTTATTGAGGGTTTACCGAGGGTTTACTGAGGGTTTGCCAAGGGTTTACCAAGCTACCATAGGGTTAACCGAGCTAGGGTTAACCGAGGGTTTGCTGAGGGTTTTCGGAGGGTTGACCGAGGATCGACTGAGGGTTGACCTAGGGTTGATTGAGGGTTGACCAAGGGTTGATCTAGGGTTGATCGAGGGTTGACCGAGGGTTGATCGAGGGTTGATCGAGGGTTGATCGAGGGTTGACCGAGGGTTGATCGAGGGTTGATCGAGGGTTGACTGAGGGTTGACCAAGGGTTGAGCTGAGGGTTTGCCAAGGGTTTACAGAGGGTTTGCTGAGGGTTTGCTGAGGGTTGACCTAGGGTTGACCGAGGGTTGACCGAGGGTTCACCGAGGGGTTTAAGCTCCAGTCTTGGCCCGAGACTGGATTTGGATTTTGTCCCCTCATCCAGCCAGCCCCGATCCTTGGCAAGCAAGGTCAAGCTGCCGTGGCGGTACATGTCGCCATCAACAAGCTGAATCAAATACAGTCTCGGGAACTTTGGCAGCACTACCCAAGAAATTTCAAGCATACCTGATGTGCACTGCATTCAAGCTAATGCATGTGCTTGAAAACAAAATCCAAACCCAGTCTTGTACCAAGACTACATCAGCTCTGGCCACAAACTCATTTAGATGCCTTAACTGTTAAAACCGAATGGAAATACTCATAAATTTGGCATGATTCATATTACAAGATTTGATGTTCCACAAACAGAAATAAGCCTTTATTCAGCCAGAGTTTTTGTATGATTAAATCATTTTCTCATACTTCTTACACAGCTAAATATATTTTGATATGCACAGCATGAAATTGTATGAATTATTTATTTTATGCTTACATGTATTTAATTGTACTGAATTTCATTATAATTGTTTGATACTTCTGAGTTGTGCTTTTCCTCTTTTTCTCATCTATGTGATCTTTTACTATGGAGAGACACTGGCCATACCATATTTTTCCATGATTTGATAACTATCTTAATTGACTATATTAACCTCAGTGTGTCATTATTCAGTATTTTTTGATTGCATTTTCGATTGTTTATGATTTTCTTTTATCATTTAGGAAGATAGCATTCAACATGTTTGATTAGATAAACCCATTTCAATGGATTGGACTCTCTGCTTAAAGGGTTAATGAAATGAATTTTTTTAAGGAATATACTTTGTGCAACTTTATACTCCTTTTAAATGTATGAAAATTATTTGACATCCCTTTTTGGTTAAGTTTACTACTGAAAGGTGCACTTTTGAGGGCGCTGTTGCTGTGATGTCCTTTCAGGAAGACCATGACACTGTTCAGTTAAGGGGGTTTGGGTTCAAATTGTGAACCCAAAATTTGCTCATTGAAAAAAATATGTGAGAAATGTTTGCTCACTGGCTTCATGCCATGTTATGACACAACTTTGTATTGGCAACTTTGGGTGCTGAAAAAGCTGTAACATTGAGGTTTCTGCCTGAAATGGCATCACAGTTTTGCTCAGGAATATGTATATTTGCATAAGCATAACAAATACAAAAAGCACCAAAATAACCTTGAAAATGGCAAAACAAATATTGAAAATAAGGAAAAATGGGATACAAAGATGCATTTAAAAAAAAAGGAATTGTAGTAAAAAAAATAACATTGCATGAGCCTTTAAGGAAATCAAATTGTGGATGAATATTTTTATCCTACTGCAAACTAAACGAAAACATATTTTTATTTTTTTTATTGCTTGGAACAAGTTGCCTTTAAATTGCCTGATGTGGCATGACCCTTTGACACACTGGCTCTTTTGAGTGGTCCACGTATACCGCCCTCTATCGTTCTTGCCCAGAGTCCATCATGTTGAGCAATGCCCTCCTCTCTTCGTTGATATTCAGGTTTGGAGGTTGAGGTCGACACGGACATATTACGAGTAGGAGGAACGGTCACAGCTTCGGCCAAGATCTCAGGTGGTGCCATGGTCAACTACACGTGGGATTGGGACGACGGTAATGAGGATACCACCATCCGTCAAGGTATAAACTAAGGGCCGATGTAGAAGTTTGGACCTGCAGACTCGTTGGTTGTATTGCGCATGACTAAGTGAAGATAATTAGGACAGGGACCTGTCACAAGCGAGGGATAGAATCCATACAAGGTCAAAGAGACCAGATTATGCGGGAGACCAAATTTCATATGACACCAGTTCATACACGATGCAAAAGCGAACGTGAACGCAAATTTGTGATGCCAAGGACGAGTATTCGTTTTGCAAAACCCCAAAACAAAGAACACATTCCAAGTCCAACAAACTTCGCATCCAATATTTCCTGACATCAAATCCGTTTCCCAATTGCGTTCGTGTGAAGCAGTCAATGGTTGTTCTATAACACCTCACTCACAGATTCAACAGAGCTTAGAGATATCTGAACCATTAAACTAAAATCCTATATAAGTTAGATTAGTTCAAACTTCAATGTGCCTGTGGGCTCCTTTTTTACGTGGGTCAGCCCCAGAATTCAGTCAAAAGACCTGAAAAACTGCGCTTGTTTTCTCTGCTTTCTCAAAATGTATAGCATCCACTGAGCTTAAACTTGAACAGGTTTAGTTGTCAAGCACCCTACTTGAAATTAATTTGAGCATATTCCTTGCTTCAAATATTAAAATAAAAGTGCACAAAAAGCAATGATCCTTTTACCTTTAGTCAAAAGTCATTTTATATCCTGCACTCTTAACAGCTGTCCAATTTTTGGTCATTCCTAATCCCTATAACTCTAGTAAGCCTCTGCTCAACTATGTATTCACTGTTCGGAATTTTAATTTTATTTTCACCTTTTCCAGCAACTAACTTTAACGAGTCGGACGTGCAGACTCACACGTACATCACAGATGGTACCTTTGCCCTGACGGTCACCGCGTACAACTTTGCTAACAATGAAACCGCGACTGTCACCATGTACGTGCAGTATCCCATTAACAAGGACCACTTTATGGTCACTTCGGACTCACCCAAGCCACATCCGGGTAAGTACAGCCGTGTGCCTAGTCTGAATCGACTGTGTTATGGCTACGGCTCAGCTTTGATATTAGCATAGTACAGAAGATATCCATAGCCGTTGACAAAATGCCTCTGTCAGTAGCTGTAGCCAAAAATGGCCATTTTTGAAACAGCCTTCATAGTGTAATATGGGCTCCATGCGCGAGCAAGAGAGGGCGCTTTTTACCTCTTTCGAGAGCCCCTTGGATGGGACACACTGCTTGCGCGTACTGGTTCGCGCGCGTATAGCGTGAAGTACGCATGTCTTATTTTATTCTGAATGTGCACAAAAACCCATAGCGTCTTTGCGTGAGCGTCGGGCGTCTTTGACGATGCGTTCTAATGTCACTCCAAGTGGTCTCCCAAGACAAGGGCGGATCCAGGGGGGGCCAAAGGGGGCCATGTCCCCCCCCCCCCCAAAAAAACAAAACCAATTTTTTTTTTTTTTATGTGACATCGCAATAAAGGCAGGCAATAAGTACACCACCATCTTTTCCTCAAAAAAACATTGGTTAAAGTGGTCAGAAATTGCCTCAGATCGCACCACAGAGCATCTAGAATCCAAAAAAATTTCGGGGCCCTTAAGCGGGCCCTGAACCCCACGCCGTAATTGTTTTGACCCACTTTTTTGGGGGACCAAAATTTTTTGGGCCCCCCTAAAAATTGTGTTCTGGATCCGCCCTTGTCCCAGGAAGACCTCCCCCAACTCTCCCTTTCTTACCATTGAGGGGGTACTTGTGCACGGAGCCCATACATGTCAGGGTGCAGTTTCACATTTATACTCGAAGTGACTTTTTTTTTGTAATTTAAAACAATATTTGAATTCATAACTTTTTGGAGGGTTTGTCGTTTTGAGAAAAAAAATTGTACTATTCTTTGTTACCAAATCTATAAGGCTGTGCTAAATATTTGATTATTTGAATAAAATTGTTTGACTACTGCAACCCCCTATTTTGCCATTCGGTATCCATCTTGAAAAAAAATGTCCAAACAATATTATCATTTGTTTCCTTTTGTACATTTTGTCAATTTTACTTATACTATGTTCTTACAATAATACTGTCAGCACGAACAGTAAGAAAAAAATAACATTTTTGAAGGAAAGAAAAAAACATTATTAAGCAGTTTTCTGCCATAGTTGGCACGGTTTCTCTGCTATACGCTAAGCATGTCTTTGAAATAATTCCTTGGTAATATTACTCCATAGAATAATTGATCAAATGAAAATCTGATTTATATTCAAATTCCAAATTCACAACTTTCTATCCAAATTCCAAATTTCACAACTTTCTATCTCTTTTTGAATTATCCACACAGGTGATATCATCTTCACCCTCACCATCACCCTACCCCCTGGCGAAGACTTTGGTACTGACCCTCAGTTCTCGTCCAGCATCACCTTCTATGAGAATAGTACCGAGACTCCCATCAGCATCGACAGTGACGGGCAGAGCGAGCCGTTTGCAGAAAATGTCCGATTCAGCGGTGAATACCAAGCCATTGTGTCCATCAATAACAAGATCTCATCGGAGTACTACAAGTTGCCGGTAATGGCTGTCAGTTTTTTGCGATCCCACTTCATTAAGCTCATTCTCCAGTCTTTCAACTTTCAAGAAATTAAAGATCAGTCATATTAATGTGGCCAACATTGACTAATTTTGAAGATTATATGTTTTTGAAACATATGAACCGGCCCTTCAAAAGCCGAATTACTGTTGGCCCACAGATAGTTTGAATTTTGTTAAGAAATGTTTCAAGAAGTAAATGTTGTTGGATTCTTTCTTTGGATGTGTCATTAATTGCTAGGAAAATAGCAATTGAAAACACAAGTTAGTTTTTTCGGGGTAAGATTCGAAATAGTACGGGGAGTCCATCTTTACCCACAGAGAATTCACTCCAACGGATCAATCATTTGACAGATTTGTGACTATCAGTACATCACAAAAAACACTGTGTGTCACAATGTTCGCCCCAGGCCCCCCCCCCAGGTCCCAAAGCCCCTTCCCCCCCCCCCCCCCCCCCCAGCGCCCCATTCAAAATCTTGAATTGACCAAAAATACATATCATTTGCCTTCAGTGCCCCCCTTGAAAAATGTATGGACCCCCATGTGACCCCTCCCCTACCCTCAGAAGTTTAACCTTGGTTATGCCACTGGTCAAAAGTTGCCATGAATCTAATATTCTGTCGAATGATTTAAGTCTCCTTGTTACTTCACCAGATTGTAATGGTAGAACCGATCACCGGGTTCTATGTTGACGCCATGTACCAACCACCACTCCCGCTGGACGGACCAGTCAAGATGGGGTTCGGACCCACCAACAACGTGTTCCCTCTCGATTCCCCCGTGGTGTTTGTACCCAGGTTTGCCACAGGTAATGTCCAATGTTCCAGTTAGAATCTTTCTCAAGTCTTACAAGTGTATTATTTAGATAATTTTTAAGTTAAAACAAAGAAATTGAATGCAGCGGGGTTCGAACCTGTGACCTCCGGGTTGCTGTTCCAGTGTTCTGCCAACTGAACTATCCAGTTACACATGGCATTCGCACATGGTGTTTCCGCAAACCTTTCATTATTTATTCATTATTTGAACTATCCAGCCCTATGCTAGTAGTTCCCCCATTTTTGTCAAGGAATGGTACTCCGGAGGTCCTAGGTTCAAACCCCACTCCAGTCAATTTCTTTGTTCATCTTAATTTTTGCTAAATAATAGTTTCCCTTTGTGGTTTATTTGAAAAAGTGTATTGAAAGATATCGTGATTATCAGATAACGTCAGATGTAATTTTACTGCATTAAGGGAAGTTACATTTGCACACTAGTATAGACAGAAATTGGTTTCATTGAAAGAGCCTTATAATCAACCAAGCAAGACAGAAATATTGTGAATATTTACGGGTGTTCTTGCAGGTACACGGATGAGTTATAACATTGACTATGACGACGGTACACCCCTCGATACAGTGACTGAAGAGACTATCCCCTATCGTTACACTGCAGTAAGTATTGACAGGATGGTTTGCCTTTCTTTACCCCTCCTTCAATACTTCACAACTCGGTGTTCAAATCATTTATATCACCCTGATGAAAAACTGATTACCAAAATTAAATGTTGTATCGGCGGTCATATCAGATTTGAACTGAATAGCTGATGCGGGCAAGCTTTGTGATTAGGTTGGTAAGACGTCTGCGCTAGTAAGCAAGAGGTTTGGTGGTTCAAGTCCCACCTGAGGAAGACTTTGCAGCTCACCTGGCTGACTAGAACAAACATTTAAATGAAGGACAAAAGTCAATAATGATATTTTCATCAAGAATGACTGATTCCTGAAATGTCCTTTCCTGTGCAGGTCGGCCCGTACTTGGTGAGAGTCGACGCTTCTAATGATCTACCGGGACTGGCCTCCGACACAGTCACTGTAATCCTGCAGGAAAACATCGCTGGCATTCAGATAATGGATCTGCAAGCCACCACAGCAAACGAGACCAAGGAATTCGACATCTCCGTTGCCAGTCTCGGGACCACGTCCTGCCTGGTCATCGATTACGGCGACACTACGCAAGAAATATTTGGCAATCAGGTACCCTGCGAGAACCACGCTGATTACCCCGGGGCGACTTGGGTGCAACCCCTCACCAACAGTTTCCGCACCAGTCACATCTACACCTCGCTGGGCAGCTATCACATGACCGCTTTCGGTTTCAATCTGGTGTCCGACGCCAGCACGGATCTCTTTTTCGCCGTCTCCGATTTGAGCTGCAACTCCCCGCAGCTGTTCATACGCGACGGGCATCCGGATTGGCGTGGACCACGAGTCGCCTACTTCAACCAAGACATGCAGATCCAGGGCATAACCGACGTGAAGTGTAAATCCTACGAGAATATGAAAGTCTGGGATTTACAGGCGGTGGATCCGAACACCGGCCTTGCTGTCCCCGGTACCGCCGTAAAGTTAACCGGTCTCCCGCCATCACACAGGTTCTACCTGCCGGATGCGGACACGGCTGAAATTTACATCCCTCCGAGAACCATCCCCGTGGGAACCTGGAAGTTCAAGTACACGGTTCACATGGACCAGGTCTCGGATGACAATATCGACTATGTAGCATTCGCCAACGAGTATGTCCAAGTGCGGGCCGCAGCTTTGAAGATTCAGATCTTTGAGGGTCAGACGACCTCCAAGGTCGTAGGTCATGGGTCGTCCTTGAAGCTACAGCCAGGGGTGCTGTCACGTGACCCAGACCTGCCTGATGATGTCACAGATCAGGTGATTTGCTTATTTTTTTGTACATTTTAGTCCATTAGATAATTAAAGTAAAGCTTGTCTCGAGACAAAATTGCTCGTCATTCCAGAGTTTATCCAGAGTTTTTATTCCCCTATAATTGATTGCCAGTCCATAACAGGTGGATAGATCAGGGTTTTCCAATGCTTTTTGCATTTTGAAGCTTTCCCTGGAATGTGTATTTCAGAAATTGTGAATTCCTCCACACTCTTAAACATACTCTAAAAGTTCATATTTCTTCATCTCCATCCACACATTCCTTTAGATAGATGGTGCCATGCCTTAGCACATCCTTATCTCCTTTTTGTTTTAATGAACAATATGCAATTCATGCATGTTTATGAGTGCAAAGGTAAGAATAATTTTATGAGGTATCAGACGGAGTGCTACATTACACGAGGTGAAGCCGAGTGGAATGGAACATTTGCCTCGTGGAATGGAACATTCCATCTGTCACTTATTATGCTTTCCATTGCACGATTGTGAAACATTCATTATTTGTTTTATACAACGCCTGAATACATACATGTAAATCCTCATTATCTGATTAGTACCTTGTAAACTGGTACTATGGATGTACAGCCATCAGAGCTGTGTTAGAACGCAACCAATAATGTGGCCGAGCAATGGAAGTTCTATTTACCGTTGAATGGAACTTCTTTTTTTGTGACACTGCAGGGTAGTGGGTTGGGACAAATAATTCAATAGCATGTTATCAATGACCCACCAATCAGATAACAGGGATTTATTCAGGCGTTGTATAAATGATAATAACTAACATAATAATTGCCCTAGAAGGACGGAAATCCAATTTTTATTCCAACAAAAGCAACTCTTACAACTTTTTTGTTTTTCTTTTTTTTTATAAAAATGACAGAATTTTACCAGCATCGAATACTTTTGTCGGCGTTTCTATGAGCCGTGGGAACTGAACGACCAGAGGGAGATTGATAAAACTAAAAAGATCGTGATCGGGGGGACCAATACCGATGGAGTGGACAAGGGAGGTTGCTTCGGCACAGGTGGGACTTCCAAAATGTTCAAGCCATGCTTGTCCGTGCTTATTGCAGAATTTGGGCGATTCGCAATGCAGTGCGCCACCAAGAGTTTGCCACGGAGAGTTCATTTTTTGGTCGACAAATTCGCAGATGGTCGACAAATTCGCAGCGCGGGACATTTGAAATCGTTAGCTTTTCCGGTCAGTAGTTTCGTAAGCGTATGATTCGAGTATATGTTTGCCCTTTTTTTTATATCAATATGGTGTTTTTTGTAAGGCGGCAGAACGCTATGCCCAAATTTATAACAAATTAGCTCAAGTTGTCTACTGACACTCGTTCAACTGGGCCATGTTTTGTTGACCGTAAATTTGAAAAATGAACTCTCCACGGCAAACTCTTGGTGGCGCACTGCATTGTGAATCGCTCGAATTGCATCCCCAGAAAAGTGGACTTGCAAATAATATTAAAGTGAGATTTATTAAGCTCCCCATAAATTTTCAATCATCCTAAAAATGTGTCACTTTATTCAAAGTGTATGATTTCTTTTATGCCTCTATGAATGTGAAAAATGTGGCTTGTTGATGTTTTCTTTGATTGCATTTGCATACTGTTTAGAATGATAATACATACCTGTACGTGCATTGATCTCAGAAGGTGCTATATAGGCATATAGGATCATTTGCATTTATCCCAAAAGTAACCTTGGATTAAAGATCGTACTGGTACTAAACACCAGTGTTGTAGTCGAGTCACCAACGTCGATTCCGAGTCCCAAGTCACAAGCCTCGAGTCCGAGTCACGAGTCACTTGGTCTTAGTTATTCACCAAACTGATCAATTTTTTTAAAAATTATTTTTCAATCATCCATTCTGTCTTTTAAGTAAATCCCAGTGTATAGGCCTATATTATGTGTGTACATGTTGTTGTACACTTTTTGGCATGACACCGGGCCCTGGTCCTCGTTGTGCAGGCACAAGGGGTGCATGCGCGGCCCCTAGATACGACTTTCCGCGGCGCCGTGTTTTGTCAGTGGAGTAAAAAAGAACGCTACGTTCGTCGCACAAAATTAATACGCAACGTTGTATTTTTTTCTTTTGATGAAAATACGTGACTCGAGTCACGAGTCACCAAGCTCGAGTCCGAGTCATCATGGTCGAGTCCGAGTTAGAATCCAAGTCATTTTCCAATGTGACTCGAGTCGAGTCCGAGTCACGAAAAATGTGACTCGAGTCTGACTCAAGTCCGAGTCCTGGACTCAAGTCCTACAACACTGCTAAATACCCCGTGAAATTATTCTCGTTTGGCATGCTGTCATTTAGAGGAAATCACGAAATGTAGGTTGCTTCCAGAAGTTAGTCAGTTGACTGATTTTTTGGTAATAAAAAGTGCCATTGATGAAATCACATTTCGCAAAACATTTTTTTAACTATTTTCTCAAAAAGTGTAATATCCACGGAGATGTAACTTGAGCCAAGACTAGTCGCCCTCCTGTGAGTATCTCATGTCAGATTTGTATGTCTTGTTATCCAGGAAGCGGTCTCTTAGACTACGAGGATGACGTTTTGGATCTAGACACTACCAACACCTTGCCCAACATGACCTATGAGATCATGGTCGTTGTTACTAAAGGGTCGAGGGTCGGCGATGCCGCTGTCCAGTTCACCGTCAAGCCAGGCAACCCGCCCCAGTCCTCCATCAGGTAAAAAGTTGTGTTTCTTTCAAGCCTATCCACCTAGCGGAGGTGTAATCAACTCAGCACAATCCAATCACAAGTCAGTCACAAGTCAGTCACAAGTCAGTCACAAGTCAGTCACAAATAAATCACTTTGCAATTACAAGGCAATCTTAAGCAAATCACAAGTCAGTCATAATTTAGCCTGTCTCAAAAAAAATGGTACAATCGAAAACGATTTTTTTTTTCAATATAAAATCTCAACATAAGTAAGTCATTTTGAGCATCACATTAAAGAAAAAAGACCAGGCTTTCCAATACTTTTTGTTTCATCTCATTTGCTTTTGTCAATCCAGAGATAACTCCAGTTTACTGCGGAACACAAAAATCGAGTTTGTTTCTTTTGCCAAGTTGCAATCTTTTGTGAGCTTCAAGACAGCATGGCACAGTACTCGAAACAACTCTGCCCATGCATAAAAGTGGCACAAAATCGATTTTGGCGTATCGCACTAAATTGATTATATCTCTGAATTGACAAAAGCAAAAAAGATCAAACAAAGACTATTGGAAAGCCCAGTCTTTGTTCTTTAATATTATGCCAAGTAAGAATGACTTATTTTGAAATTTCATATTTAACCAATTTTTTTTCTGATTGTACCATTTTTTTTGAGACAGGCTGTATATCACAAGTCAATCACAAGTCAGTCACAAGTCAATCACAAGTCAATCAAAAGCCAATCAAATGTCAACTATGAGTCAATCGCTTTGCAATCACAAGTCAATCTTAACCAGTACACGCAAAGGTTTTGCGGTATTCGGAACGAATGACGGATAAACACGCAACGAGCGAGGCTTGAAATATCTGTCTGCGACCCGCATATGACGACCTGAACCTGTCTGGCGTCGAGTGAAAAACAATCCCGCACCTGGGTCCGGTCAATGTCAAAATAATCCCGGCGCGAAGTGGTTAAGTGAATCACAAGTCAATCATAATACATCACAAGTCAATCATAATACATCACAAGTCAATCTAAACTCAATCACAATTCAATCGCAAGTCAATCAAAAGCCAATCAAAAGTCAATCAAAAGCCAATCACAAGTCAATCACAAGTTAATTTTAAGCGGATCACAAGTCAATCATAATACATCACAGGTCAATCACAAGTTATCTCTAGATATCACAAATCAATCACATGTCACATTAGTCAACTCAGAGTCAATCATAAGTCAATCTCGCCTGTATTATTTGAATGAAATGTGACAAGGGTATTCCCATGTCTTTTTTTTTAAACACCTGTTGCTTTCGACCTAACTTGACTTTTGGTTTACTTACGATGTGACTCCTGATTGACTTGTGGTTTACTTTACTACAACTTTGCCAGAAACTTGGAAAATTGTGATTTCATAATGAATACGACCTTAAAACGTATGCACATGAAACAGACACAATACATGCACATGTGTAGAAGAAGGATTCTGGTTTTGTGAATTAACATCATAGACTCAGCATAATTTTTCATTAGTTCATATTTTGAATTTGAAATGCGGTCCACCCGTAGAGTACATCTTTCTTGCCCTTCCCCTTATTTTTGGGCAGTCATCAATATTATGTACCTACACTGGCATCTATACCAGTTTAAATCAACAGAACTTTTCTCCACATGCTAGTCGCAAAATAAAGTCCAAAATGTACATCAACTCGCTGAGCCTTTCGTTCTTAAATTTGACTCGTATCCCCAAAAAATATAAAAAATGAGGAACAGTCCTCCTGATGCTGATAACAAATCCCAATTTCCTTCTCCTTAATAATTAACTCTTATTTACGGCGGCAATCTTCTTGGAATTTTCCAACAAAAAATAATATCAACTGATTATTCCATGAAGTTTGCCTGTACATACCAGTTCTTCCTTGCTATTTTTCAGTTATAAATCACTTCTTTCCCCCCCCCCAAAAAAACCCAAGTCTGACAAAATGTATTGATCATGGTGGCGGCCCCTAAAACCCTGTCCCATCTGTCTTGACGTGTAACGTAGTGGCTGCATGTATGTATGTGTTCTACATAACCCCCGAGGACCAACACACAAAGGGAGAACAACAGATCCTTTCAGTCCTCGGCGTTGGGTCTTTTGTTGAAAACGGTCCTCTATCGTACGGTCATGTGCTTAGTCTATGGAAGAGTGTTGTATTACAGGGACAAAGGGAACCACAAAGCATTGTCCTCGAGAGTATAGTAAAACTGTCTGATTACGCCTGCTCCCAATCAACACAGATTCTTCTGAATTCCTTCCATCCCCCAGTTGTAGCGGCGGGACCCTCTTTGAGGCGGCCTACGCCTCCCTGGTAGTCAACCCTACCGACGACTTCCGTCTCAAAGCTGGCTGCGAGTCCGGATGCAGCGGTGCCGTCTACCAGTGGGAGATGGACTACTTAGATGAGAACGACACACTGATGACTGTGGAAGGATGGGAGCAACACGCAACCGGTGAGCGATAAGAATCGGGTTTATTCAAAACTGACACCAAATTCCCTCTGATTAATCCATTGGCCGTTGAACTGCCCCAAACCGCCCCGCCTGTTACTCCTCATACCGCCCCAAACTGCCCCAGCTCTTTTATTGTTTTATTGATTCATAGAGGAGTAAATACAATGTAATACAATTTGATACAAATGCTAAAGGGTTAACACAAATTGAAAATTAATAAGGGAATAAATATTTGCTTGGCGTTGCGCGTGAAAATCAGTTGTTCGAAAAGCAACGCGCATACGTCCATGGATCCGTATTGTGTAGTGCGCTATCCGTACTGCGCTATCCATACCACAGTATCCGTTGAAATTTTATACGCTTCAGGTAGCGATTGGAATGGATGACGCATACAATACTCGTGGAATTTGTTGCCGCAACTTACAGAAGCGATGTAGTGGTGGGGAAAAAGATAAATATTTATAGTTGGCTTTAAAACAGAGGAGTTTATGTGTGAATCTGATTGAAACAAATGAGGGCCTGCCTCGTTTTTCATTTTCAAATCCTCTGTTGATAAAACATGGAATTTTCATACCATTTGTATTTTGTTAAGAAGTAAATCGTCTCAATGTTTATTTCGTAAAATGTGTACTGTGACAAAGTTATCCAAATTTGCTGGAGACTTGGTTTTACTACTCGTAAAACTTTTGCCTGCTCTCTTTTTGAGCTTTTGCGTCCGTCAAGTATGCAGAAAAACACATACGCATGGATTTTCAGAATGCGCATCACAGATGCGCAAGTTGTAGTAAACGCACAACGCAATATGCACATCGAAAATGGATACATGGATTTTCGGCCAAAGTGTGTCAAATTGTTCAGCTTCTAAACACTGGTGAAGAACTAATGACAATTTGGACCTGAGAAAACACCCCAAACGTGAGGGTCCTTTTTATAAACAAAAGTGTCTGTAAAGATCAGGTGTTCCTTTTTTAACATTACTGCTATATAGTGTGGTCATGTATATGGAGATATATTGTTGATGTACCCTAACGTGGCGCGGCCCCTAACAAGGCGCACTTTGATTTTTCGCCTGTAGCGCCTAGCTACAGCAAAAGTTTTAACTGAAATTTCACAGAAAGTGAAATTTCATCAAGTTCTAAACACTCCTGTTGATAAATCGCGAGTTTATTTACCCGCTACAAAGTTAAAAGAAAAATTTCTTTTGGCGTGATTTTCCGATTTTATTTTCAAGTGCAAAGTGAACCCTTTGAAAATGCCCCGAAAAATAAGAAAATAATTTTCTGACAAACATCTGGCTGGGTATGTAAGTAGAGATAATAATGACTTATCAAAATTTATCAAGTTTACAGAAATTCTTAAATGTTAATTTGGAATTTTCCGAGATTTATTTAAGTGCGCCACGTTAGGGAACACTCCGCCAATTTGTGCCCAATTTCCGGACGCCACCGTTTTTCAATTTCGGCTTAAATTTTATGAAACCGAAATTGTTCACAGAGGTTAAATAGCAAGCATTAATAAGGTAAAAGTACTAGTATGTTACTGTATGAATTTGAGGTTTGTCAACAAAGAGGTTTGGCAACACTACACGAGGAAAGTTGGGTAAGCTTCGAAGTGCGCCACGTTAGGGAACACGACTATACACTCAACATTTGCCACAAATGTATTCCTACATACGCGGGACAGTTTACCGATTGCTAATGGTCAAAAGCATGTAGCGTAGATGGTTTTAAATCACCATTTTGGCACTATTATTCCCTTGTTTAAACCCCACTTGATTTGCCCTGAGACGTGTTATAAAAATAACAAAAATATTTAAAAAACTACTTTATTCCTTACAGGTGTTACAACCGAATCCCTGTTCATTGCCAAAGACGTTTTCACCATACAACCCGACGTACACCGCTATCTCTTTACGATCCACATCACCAACGAGTATGACCAGAGCGGCAAAGCGCACATGCGCGTTATCCTCAACGAGCCACCAGAGGGCGGTTTCTGCACAATTACTCCCCCGGAGGTCACCACTGACGACAAGGTGGATATAACGTGTTCGGATTGGGAGGACGACCACGGTGTTTCAAAGTACGAGTTCTTTGGTGAGTCAAATTTTGAAACTGTCTTAACTTTAACTCTGTATGCATTTTTGCAAGGATCTCTTCTAAATCCCCGAGCCCTAATTGGACACAACTACTTGCAGTTTCAGAGTAAATGTAATACCTGTTAATGGTACCTTAAGGAGCCATTTTGTTGTCATTAATTATACCTTAGGGAGACACCGGATATTAGGGAGACATTTCAATGTCTCCCTAATGTCACAACTCCTATTCAGAGGCAAAATTTTACTGTCGCAAAAAGGCTAGATCGATTGCGTGTGGTTCAAAACATAAATAAACCAAATTTTGTTGGGGTACCCTGTAGGATAAGGTAAGATTGGGTTAAGATGGAAACATTTTGTGCTCAAGTCTCCCAAATGACCCATTTCCCGTAGTCAGAATAATGATCATTATTTTCCAGTATCAACAAATAAAGTATTTTTTTTTGCCAATTTGTAAAAAGCTTACATTACATTCCCCGTCCTCTACAACAAATTCAGTTTTTTCTTTATAAATAAATTTTCAACTTGTATATTTTTTTCCATCATAAAGTCTATTTTTTTAACCCTTTGTTGGACGTCTGCAGCCCTTTTTTGCTTTGGGCATAAACAGATCTGCTTTGCGAGCAGACTGGCTCCCGGTCTCTCCCGGTCTGTATATTATCGATACTGATTGTGGGGCTGGAACCAGCCTATCCCGCGAGAATGGAATTATTGTCCAGCAGCCAATAATTTGAAAGTGTAAATTAAAATTCAATAACTAAACACAGGCCATTTTTTTTTGGTTGATGTCTCATTCAAGTGAATAACTTTTGTATAGCTAGAAAAATAGCAATTTGGAAAAGGGTTTTATTTTGTGGGGATGAAATTCGAAAATAGCACGTGAACGTAACATTGAAATCCTAACAATGATAATCTCCTTTATTTCTACAGTGCAAGTGCATGGTCAATCCGTCAACAAAGTCGTAGGTTTTGGCAGTTTGCCCACTGCGCAGTTCTACCCGCCGTTGGGCAAAGCTGAGGACGATTACCGAGTCACCTTTGGAGTCCAGATTGATGACGTTTTGGGGGCCACTACTATTCGCACCATTGGTACAATCATAGTAAGTACAGTTTCCATTTAGTATCTATCATTATGACACCTTGCCCATAGATTCTGTCTCTTAGTAAAATGTGGTATTTATCTATCATCTGTTTTACCTACTTTAACCATCAAAAAGAATTAACCACAGCCAAAAAGTGCTAACCCATGGGAACTTCAATTGTGGGGGGGGGGGGGATATCATATCAGTCATCATGGCAAGACCGCAGTTTAACGCTCAAGGGCAAATGATTCCAATCCCAAACCACATCAGCCCTTTTTTCAGAAACATGGAGGTTTTTACACAGGTCACATAGCACAGCACTGAAATTGATTAAAGCAAGGAACTTGGTCACAGTGTCCAAAAATATTGTTGTGGTCAATTGACCATTGTGCAGAGAGGCGTGACTGAAATTGGAGAATCTGCACAATCAAATTTTTGTCAAAATTTACTTCATGGTTTTGAAGTTATTTAAAAAAAAGTCAGACACTTTTTGGGGGACATACTGTATATGCACACATGATGGACTTGTGGATTGGGTCGGCCAGTGCCCATCAGATTCTCTGGTTTCCACCACAATTTTTATCCGAAGATTTCATTTTGTCATCGTCCTTTCTCAAAATGGTTTCATTAGTCTTTGGGAACTAAAGTAGTGCCACATACACTTTTGAAGAATCCTGGATTTTGTTACCAGAAGTACAGAATTATGAGAAATATTTGACTTTATTTTGCCTTTCTTTCCTAGGTGCGACCAACTAATATCAGTGCCTCAGAGTTCCTGTCTGAGGAGAACACCGTGGAGGCTGAGAAACGGTTCAAGACGTTAGCTGCCGAGGGTAACTCCAGAGCCATCAACAATGTCATCTTGAAGGAATCATCAAGACTGAATGACATACGCTCAACTGGAGGTTGGTTTTCACCTTGAACTAGATTTTTTATTTGGTGAAATGCTCCCAATTGTGAGTCAAAAGGTGGCTACAAGTAAATGAAACATGGGATTTAGCCCTAACCCTCCAGGGTATTTTGGTTGGAAGCCCTGCCATACACAACAACATGCAAGAGTTTTCAAAGTAAGGTGCCTGCCCAATGTAACAAGATTCAACAGTTCAACTATTCTAAGGACCAACTGCCTGAAAGTCTGTAACTGCCAGCAACCACAGGATACGACAGTGGAGGACTAGCTCCAATCATCTCGGAGTCTCACAGTCTCACAGGGTCTCACAGACTTCTTGTATCTTGCAGGGTTAGGATTAAGGAAAAAGGATGCTATCAGCATTTCACTTCTCTTTTATGAAGAGGAAAACAGGATTGTTGTATAAGGGAAGACACTTAAGGAATAGTGGTTTTACGGGGCGCACTTCGACGTTTCCCTCAACTTTCCTCATGCAGTGTTGCCAAATTTCTTTTTTGACAAACTTCAAATTCATTTAGTTATTTAATATAGGTACTTTTACCTAAATGATGCTTACTGTTGAACTTTTCTAGTGTCAAGAAATTTAGTCCAAAATTAAAAAACGGTCGCGTCTGGAAAGTAGGCACAAAATCGGCTGAGTGTTCCCTAACATGGCGCACTTGAACAAAATCTTGGAAATCCCACTTTAACATTTAAGAATTTCTTTAAAGTTGAAAAATTCTGAAAAACCACTATTATCTCTACTCACATACCCAACCAGAAGTTTGTCAGATTTTTTTTCCTTATTTTTGGGCACACTTTTAAAGGGTTTATTGTGCACTTCGAAATAAAATCGGAAAGTCAAGGCAAAATATATTTCTCTGCTAACTTTGTAACGGGAATGTTGTGAGCCTGATAAAATTTCACTTACTGTGAAATTTCAGGAAAATCTTTTGCTCTATCAAGGCGCTAGAGGCCAAAAATCAAAGTGTGCCACATTAGGGGCCGCGCCACTTTAGGGTACATCAACAATTCATGTACTTCTGCACGTAACTTCATACTTACAATTTCTGATAATATTAAGCAAAATTATTGTATTTATTTATTGTAGCTGCCTTTTTTTTTCAAAATGTTTCTTTTGTTTGTTTCCTCAGTGCAAGCTCTCAATGGTACCAATGCCACAGCAGAAGAGGTACGTGCATTGGTTTTGTATTCTTATCAAACAGCGGATAAATAACTAGAGTATTTCCCTCTCATCTTCAAACGTCCTTTGGATAAAAGAGTTACCCATTTTGGGGTTTATGAAATAAAATTTGCCAAAGCAGGATTTCCATTTTGCCTATGATCTCTGGAATACCACAATAGCTTTCCTTCTTCTGAACTATCCAGCCCTATGTTTCCTAATTTGTCAATATCTTTGCCCAAGAGTGATTAGTCTGCGCATGAGGCCATCAATTCTCAAAGGGATTTTTTGTCCAAAATCACAATTAGAAACTATGCAAAAGTTACAAAGCTAAAGCCTGGTTCATACTCAGCGCGAAAGCGAATGCGACGGAATTTGACATCACGAAGCATATGCTGCGAAATTCGCCGGAGTTCAAATGTGTTCAACTTTTGCAAATTCGCAGTGC
The DNA here is from genome assembly GCF_015706575.1 of Patiria miniata. Lineage (NCBI taxonomy): Eukaryota > Metazoa > Echinodermata > Asteroidea > Valvatida > Asterinidae > Patiria > Patiria miniata. The sequence continues at coordinate 37,232,355 of NW_024037069.1, read as the reverse complement.
GAAAACGCGCCCTGACGTCCCAAATTCGCGTTTGGTTCGCTTTCGCGCCAAGTATGAACCGGGCTTAAGGCAGTTTTCTGTAGTGAGCTTCCTGATGTGGCTTTTGAGGGAAAAGTAAAACAAATCTAATTAGAATAAAACTCTTTTCTCAGGATTCATCTGATGACGATGTCACAGATCCAAGACTGTATGAAGCAGGACGAACTAAACGAGCCTACGTAAGTCATCATTTAGAGGAATAAACAGCTTACTTAAATATTTGTTAATGTAAAATTGCGTGTGGAGTGCCATGGTCCACTGGTTATGTTGTCCAACTCATGCACAAGTCTGTACATGGTGCTTGTGTTCTTGGGCAAGACACTTTACTACAATTGCCTCTCTCCCCTGGAGGATAAATGGGTAAATAAGGTTTCACTGATCTTGGGCTGCTGCAGAAAACTGGTCTCATGGCCTGATGAACAGAGGCAATTATTGTGAAGTGCTTTGAGACATATACATTATATTTACACAGTCCCATGTTGGAATACTAACTGCAGATTCAGGGGCGGATCCAGGAATTTTTGCAGGGAGGGGGTGAGGACCGTTTGATTTGTTTATGTCTGATTGTTGCGGACAGGCGGACCTATAGGTAATGCAGCTCATTGTTACTGATGCACTTATTGTCATAATTTTATTTTTTTTTGGTGCAAAAAAATTGTTAGTGGCCTGACGTTTCGACCCTAGCAAAGTCTTTCTCAAAGGCTAAATGACAACACTATAAACAGAAACAGGTACATGTACATGTATACATTACTGATGTAACAAAAGCAGTCAAGTGGAAATAGATGATGCAGAGGAAAATACAAGGAGAAAGCAGGCCGCTGAACAGAAAGGAGGGTAACAAAAGGAAGGGGGATTGGGGGATCTTAGATATACAGGAATAGCTCCAGAGATGCCGATTATTTCACTCGTACCCCCGCCCTGCAAACAGGACGCTGGGATACTCTGATGAATTCACGCTCTGATTGGTTGGATTTTGCGTGACCAGTGACCTGCGTGTCATCAAGGTCATGACTCTGCAAGGTTTGAAACGGCCGTTAAGACTGATTCATTACTCTTTTATTCCAGTTTAGAGGGTTTTTTTTTTTCGTTGAAAAGGGTAATAATGTAGGAAATTCTGTAAAACTTATCTGTGTTGTAAATTTACAATTCCCGTCACTTGCTCAGGCTCCGTTTCAAATCACGAACGGTCGGATTGCATAATGCGACGCTCAAAATTTTGTCCACATGGTCCGCAGTGAAACAGAAATCGCATCCGGTATGGAATGCGCGCAATTCTATGGGAAGTTTTCGGATAGCATTTGCGCACATTGTCTAACTGCGGTCTTGAACAGCTGCAGCCAGATGCTTTATACATAGGTCATAGGCCACTTCCTTCACAAGATTCTGTGAATTTCATCAGAGTATCCCAGCGTCCTGTTTGCAGGGCGGGGGGTACGAGGGAAGTCGATTATTAGGACTGAAGAGCACATAACACCCACTCATATATTAAGCAAACAAAAACCACAAGAAAGAGTATTAAAAGTATTTCATTTTAAACTTATTTTTTTTTGTAGTGGAGAAAGAATATGGCCGATTTGCAGACTGAGACAAGTCTAGACTCACTCGGTGATGTGCTGTACAGTGCCTCGGCCGCCACTGTACTGACTGAAGCGACGGACGAGCTATCCCATGATGCCTTGGTAAGTCTCAAATATGCGCCCCTAGTTGTCGCCAGTTACCTGTAATGCAACCTGTGAGAGTCAGTATTCTCATTTCTGCTAACCATTGAATTTGGAGCAATGATCACCATTCCGTGCTAACAAGACTAGCAACTAGAAATTCAACCCTGTTTAGAATCTTTTGGCCAATTTGTACTTCGCGCAAAAACATAAGCGAAGCCGATTTAATGACATCCACAATTAAAAACTTTCATTGTGACGTTTGCCGTAACCCTAATAAATTTGCTTCCCACTGAAATTCGCATGAACTATGAGCCAACCTTTGGTAACATTATGTCCTGCTCACATATCAAATTTCTTGCTAAGGCCAAAAAAAATTATAAGTCGGTCTCTGGTCAGCGCGCGCGTCAATTTTAATCATGCGTGTCGATCTTCTTTTTTTTCCAAAATGTTCCGCGGTAGCTCCAACAGTGCCCTCTATTTCTGCACCTCCTCAATTTTTTTACCAAAGAGCATCAAGGAATGGGAAATTTGCACCAAGGCAAATGATCGAAAGCACCAAGGCAAATTATGGAGGACACCAATGTACATGAGGACACCAAAAAAGCAAAATAGTACCCCACCTTGTCTGTACAATCCAAGCTTGAAGAAAAAAAAAAACGCTTCCCCGCGTCAATTCCGGAACTTTGGTCTGACCAGAGACCGAATATTATTTTTGTGGCCTACTCCATGAATGACTGCAACCATTGGCACACAGTAATCTGCTGTAGGAGCCAACATTCTTTGCTGTGGTAGGCATAGCCATGAAATTACATCCAGAACTTGTAGGAATATTTGGAAGTGCACGGTGCATTCCACATTGTTACAGGTGATGGACAAAAAAAAAAAGTCTCCGGTTTCTGGTATGAGCGCGCGTCGCCGTAGCCATGGGCGTCGGCAAAATGAAAAAGTTTTTTTTTCAATGAAAGATGATGTCTCAAAACCGCCAAACGCACTTGTTTGACTGGAATCCTGCTGCTGCACAATTTCAATGTGTTTTTAGATGGGGTTATGATCGAGAATAAGCTTTATGTGGCCTCTCTGGTCTCCCATAATATTTGCACTTAGTTTAGTCGGGCACCATTTGCAGTCATCAGCCGACATTTGAAGCAAAAAAAAAGCAGGTAAAAAAAAAAAGCCGCGTCGCCGCACCACTTTTTGGGCAAGCTCCATACCAGAAACCGGAGACTTTTTTTTTTGGCCTAATGGACAACACTTGCAGGCATTCAAAAATGAAACTGTCACAATGCCTTGAAATATCCTATTTGATTGATCACGCATCCCGTGAAATCTTTGCGCATAGTTTGCTGTCATTGTCAAGAAAAGAGGACCAATGCATGGGAGGTTTGCGGTAACACCATGTGAATGAATGATATCCCTAATAGTGAGTTGTGTGTTTCGGAGAAGAACCAGTTGGTTTAACTTGACGTTTCGAACGTTATGCTCTGCTCGTCATCATGAGACACAAGGAATAATTGTTTTTTCTCGTTATAGTTAGGACCAAACCGTCAGGCTTTGCGTCAAGAAAAATGACGATGCATTTTCCTCAAAAAGTATTATATCTTCTTTGCTGACCTTTCGATAGGTTTTTTTTTTGTTAACCTGCTTCAAATATATTGTATTGTTGTTTCTTGAATCTGTAAAAACACTTTTTTTTTTTGCAAATTGTGTCCATTACCTTCCTTCCTTGAAAGTGCAGCCTCATATATATGAGGATAAACGCACTTGCCAGAAACACCGGGGTGAACCCCTTCTCTTAGCGATAAGTGTTACTGGGTTCTTTTAAGTGAATTATACAACACACAGGACCTACAGCTTTACGTCCCTTCTGAAGGACGAAGCAATAATCGTTAAGTGCCTTGCTTAAGGGCACAAGTGTCCACCCGGGCTCGAACCCACACCACTGTTGCCTCTGACCGCTAGGCCATGACACCCCACCCTTTGACAAATCAAGAAAACAATAGCCTGCTTCGTGCCATATATTTTTGAGAAGTGATTGGTAGATACTTTTTATTTGCATGGTTATTGAACCGATGTCTCTTTTTTTCTGCAGTCATCCATGACCAGGCTCGGAGACAAAATGGTGGGGACGTTGGAGCGCACGGCCCAGGATACTGACCAGAAGACTGTGGTCAAGACAGCGTCGGCAATGTTTGAGACCTTCACTAACATGCTGGAGGTAAGACCTAGAGACCCTCAGAGAAATTGCCGTCAGTAAAACCAGTATTAGCAACATTGTTATTTTGGGAGTTGACCAAATGTGATGTGTTCTGTCCCCCAAAAAACAGACTAATTTTGACAGAAGATTGAAATTAGGTTTTCCAAATATTTGTTAAAATGTAGATCTTCCAGTTATGAGGAAAATTTAATTTTTAAAATAAGATTTCCTTTATTAGTTATGGTCAGTGGTTGTTTATGTCACAAAGATACAGGTTTTGGGTTACGCATTGGTTGAAATCAGGTGTTAGTTCAGAAGCTAACAGATGCAGTCAATGTACTAAAAACGAGTTTGGACCGACTCCTTGCATTGCGCTAACTGTACGGGATAGCCACAGTAGGAGTTTGTACAGAAGCTAACAGATGCAGATGCAAAACTGATGAAGCTCTAGTCTGTACATGAGTTCGAGACAAGAAATCCCCTACAGTTTTTTTGGGGGGGGGGGGGGGGGAGGGGGGAGAGGGAGGGGGGTTCATATCTCTATTTTGAACTCTGCCCAGAAGTGTATGCTTTTGACAGAACATGTCACAGATGAAAAGTTATTTTTAGTTAAGCAAGCTCATCACAGGCTCAAGTACTAGTGCTTTTCATCTCATGCGCAGACTCTGCAGGTTTGTGCGCAGCATAGATGAAATTAAGTCATGTGTACCTTTCGTTCGTGTAAATTTGTAATTGTTCTACGTAACCCCCGAGGACAGACACACAAAGGGAGAACAAAAAATCCTTTCAGTCCTCGTGAGTTTGGTTTTTTGTTCAAAACGGTCCTCTGTAGTAGGTTTGTGTGCTTGATCTATGGGAGAGTGTTATATTACAGGGACTAAGTAGCTAATCTTATTCCAGTTAAAATTCTGCATCCTGTAAGCACAACATGCAACTCTTTTTATAACAAGTTCAACATGGTCTTGTGAATTTCTTACTTTTTCACATCTTGTTTGATTGTAATACTTCAGGGTTCAGCCAAGACGATTGAGGATCCCCTGTGGTTGCTGGACCAGTATGAAGAGGACGGGTCATCGGCAGGTTTCTCCTCATTGCACAATGACATCGAGAGGGAACTTGGCCAATCAGAAGGTCAGTTGTAACAAAGTCATCACAAGAAATCACCAGATATCACAAGATATCACAAGTTGTCACAAGCTAACCACAAGCCGATCACAAGATATCACAAGGTATCGCAAGTTGTCACAAGCCAATTACATATCAATCATTATTAAGAAGGAACTCCGCCAATCACAAGGTTATAATAAAGTCATCACAAAAAAATTCATTTTCAATTTCAAGTCATTACAAGGTATCACAAGTCATCAAATTTATCACAAGTTATCACAAGTCAATCACTGGTCAATCACAAGTCGATCACAAGAGATCACAAGCCCATCACAAGGTCAGGCATCTATGTACATGTCCCAAAGCTGTACAGGTATAACAATGTCATAAGAAAATATCACAAGTCATCACAAAACATTAAAAGTTATCACAAGGTGTCACAAATCATCACAACATATCACAAGTCATCACAAGTTGTCACAATTTTAAGTTGTCACAAGTCAATCACGATATATCGAGAGGAAACTCGGCCAATCGAAAGGTCACTTGAGTCTCTATGCATGTCCCAAAGCTGCAGACGTGTAGCAAAATCATCACGAGATATCACAAGTCATCCTAAGATAACACAAACTGTGACCTGGATAACTTTGATCCTAAGGCTGAGTGGCGCAGACTCTGGGCAGATGGGAACACCAACAATAGAGAGATCATCACAGATCCCACGGTAAAACAACCCGGATTTGACCTCCATCGCAAGCAATGGCCAACCCTGGACAGGATCCGCACCCTCCATGCGAGAACAGCCCATCATCTGCATAAGTGGGTGATGACAGAGAGCCCTGCTTGTGACTGTGAACATCCAGCCCAGACCATCCAGGACATCGTGAACGACTGCCCACTGAGGCTTTTCCCCGGCGGCATCAAAGCCATCCACACTGTAACCCATGATGCCCTGGCCTGGATGTCGACCCTCGACCTACAACTGTAGGCTGAGCATGCCATACAAAAGAAGAAGGCCAGTTGTGACAAGTCAATCACAACTCACAAGTCAATCACGTTTATCACCCATCAACCACAAGTCCGCCAGTCTCCATTTAAGTTACAAGCTTGTAAAGTTGACCTACCGTTCTCTTTTCTTCAGAGGAATCTTATCTTACCACAGAAGACACTGTCAGTCAGGAACTCAAAGCAGAAAAGGAGAGAAAGGTACGACCAACTTTAATGCATTTTTTTCCAATCCAATTGATAAGCAGCTCTCAAGTTCAATGTAAAATCCAAAATTAACCTCTTGGAATTTCATCTCAGTAAATATTTTTACTTTTGAAGGAATTTTGTCTTTATAAGATTAATTTCATTGATAGGTAAATGGTGACATCGCATTCTTCGGTGCATGACTTAACATATAATGTTGTTTGCAAATTTGTTCCCTGACAAAAAAAATCTGCCGAATACCAATCACATGTAATCACATGATATTTGGGGATCACTCAGAGAGGATACAGCTATTATATAAAATCCATTACTTTGAGATAAGTTTTCAATTCAGTGCTTTTTTCTTCATTTTCAGGCCCGTGCAATCGTTGCGAAAACCAACATGTTGATAACGCAAGTGGCAGACATCATGAAGCAGAACAAGCTACCGCGAGAGCCGGCCAGCAAGTTTCAAACTAAGACTGGTTCCATGACTGTATCTCGGACTGAAGCCAGTAAGTCCCTATCACCTGATATTGTGGAAATGTTTTCATTCAGCTCCTGTGTTATTGTTCCTGTGTCACTTACCATATGATACCTTAAAAAAATGCAAAAACATTGAAAAATTGACGAAGTTCTAGCAGCGTTTTGTTTGACAAGTTTACTCCATGTTCCGGTCACTTCTATGATGCGCGTCGCGCCTGTCGTTTGCTCCATGTTTGATTTTTTTCTTATATGGAGATCACATCAATGGTTCTCAGACACCCGGTTGTAGAAGCGCACGTGGCACGTACTGCATGCATGTGGCTTTAAGATCACCAACATGATGGGCTGTCGACCAATTGGAATGGTTAAAGGGAATGTACATCATTGGCTTATGCTTCAATTTTCAGAAATGAACTATTTGAGGGGTTAGTATAATAGATCAAATTATTGTTACACTGACATGTTTGAAGTTGTGTTTTCGAAAATGCTGAGAAACCAAGAAAAACAATATGTTCAAGTAGTCTGGTTCCCTGACTCCACTGAAGATGAAATGGATCAATTTACAGATGCCGGAAAATTGTACGCTAAGGGAACCAGTCTAGCTGACCTGCACCCATTCATGATCATAAAACCAATTAGCAAACAAAATTGGACTGAAAAAATGGTAAATTTGGAGCAGTAGTGAAAAATAGTTAGGTTTTTCCTACGGTGGTCGGCCGACCACCGTTGGAAATGTAAACAAAAATATAATTTTCTTGAAAACGACTTCACACCAGGTGCCATAATTTTACAGGAAGCTTTAGACTGTCATTTACCAACATCCTGTAAGGTATTTCGTAAAAACTTGGTCATTTTATTTTTCGATGTTTGCAAATGTTGTATTTTCCCTTTAAACTGTCTCAAGTATTTATGAATGAATATGTGTGTCTGTAAGTAAGACGCAAACCCAAACTCTACTAAGTGTTTCCGTTATCAATATTATTTTGAACCCCTAAAAAATTGACCAGAGCAGGAATTGAACCTGTGACCACCGTACCAGTGCATTACCAACTGAGCTATCCAACCCTGAAGTTGCTAGCATCCAAACTTAAGTCTCGATTCCTAGCCAAGTGCATACATGTTTATGGCTTCTGACTAGCGCCCCTTGAACAAAGACATTGACAAAATGGGGAACCGCCAACATAAGGCTGGATAGTTCACTTGGTAGGGCCCCGGAACGGCAATCCGGAGGTCGCAGGTCCAAACCCTACTCCACTCAATTGCTGTTTGTGATTTAGTTGATGAAGCATGTCGGTAACGTTAGATTTCTGAACTCACAGGTACAGCAGTTAATCAGGCGATGAAGGAGGGCAAGGGTACGTTCAATCTTCCAAGTTGGTGCGCTGTCAGGGGTCAAGCGGACTGCGAGGAAGATGAAATAGTAGACGTCCAGGTACTGTGAAATAAAAATGTTTTGATTATTTAGTTTTCCCAGTGGTATTTATCTGCAATTATTCCAAATAAGCAATCTTCTTACTAACTAAGCTTTGGGCTTCATATCCTGGTTTGATTTTTTTATCCTCATTTATTTTATTTTTTTTGTATTCTGAGCAATTCACTCATCCCAGTTTTTTTCCAACTGTTTTTAATCAACTGTTTTAAGTTAAAAAAACAAAACAAAACAAAACCCCCAAAACACCCAACTTTTTTTAAAGTGTTTTTTTTGTTTTTGTTTTTGTTTTTGTTTTTTTGTGTTTTTTAAATTCTGTCATTGTTAGCCTCGTTGTTATTTATTAGCCTTGTTACATGCATTATTTTTTAACTCTCATTATGATGTTTTACCGGTCTTGTAACTATTTTTGTTGTTATGCATACAGTTTTTTCTTCAGTCTATTTTTAATGTTTTTAATGTAAACCTGCCCACAATCCAGCCTTCGGGCTGCGACGGGAGAGTGAAATAAATCATTTAATAATAATAATAAATAATAAAAATTGCTATAAATCATAAACCCTCCTGTACTTATAACTATCACAAACTATCAAAAAACTAATAACCCCTTCCTCTCTCGGTACGTAGCTTTTGTACAAGCTGGTCACCAACTACCAGAAACCCGTATGGATTACACCGTATAACTGCCAAAGCCCGTTGAAGTGGTTTGATAGATCGGTTGACCATTAATACCGGTACAGCTTGTGTAGCAGCCATTTTAACCTGTCAATTGTACCAATAGGAGGCCAGTTTACAGACCTGTTAAAACTTGTAACCTGATAGATTTTGACCCATAGGGTTACTCACTACAGATTGTCACTAAAAGAGGGACGGTTAAGTAAGGCCAAAAAAAAAAGTCTCCGGTTTCTGGTATGGAGCTTGCCCCAAAAGTGGTGTGGCGACGCGGCTTTTTTTTTTTTTTTTTACATGTTTTTTTTTTTTTTTTGGCTTCAAATGTCGGCTGATTACTGCAAATGGTGCCCGACTAAACTTAGTGCAAATATATGGGAGTCCAGAGAGGCCACATAAAGCTTATTCTCGATCATAACCCCATCTAAAAACACGTTAAAATTGTGCAGCAGCAGAATTCCAGTCAAACCAGTGAGTTTGGCTGTTTTGAGACATCATCTTTTATTGAAAAAAAACTTTTTCATTTTGCCGACGCGCATGGCTACGGCGACGCGCGCGCATACCAGAAACCGGAGACTTTTTTTTTTTGGCCTAATGTTTTCTTTTTTTTGTATTATTTATGTGGGCATGAGGTGTCCAGGCCCCCCCCTCCCTTGGAATTCCAAGGATATGTTAACCCCCGCCCCCTCCCACTCACCAACATGAATTTTTGCCACCGGTCGTGATGACACAAATTGGCATTCGTTTTTGCACTGAGTAGGAACTGGCCTTAAGAGAACACAAAAATATCCTTTTTAACCTATAGATTATGAACACAAATCACTCAACTCACGGAGAGGGTAGTGCCACATACAAAAAAAACCTGTAAAACACAGAAAATATTTCATATCTTTTTTCCCCTGTCTTTCTAATGCAGACCAACTCCTTCCAGACGAACCACTACAACTACATGAACAGCAGCCACCGCATCTCGGATAAATCCAACGTCTTGGCGCTTAAGTTTGAAGACAAAAACGGACAAGAAATCGACATCAGCAATGCCAAAGAAGAGATTGAGATATGGATACCCCGGCCCAACACAGAGACACCGCAGTGCAACAGCTTCGCACAGAACTTCAACACGACCAGTCAATCAGGTACTATACATGGTTATTAATATTCATAAATACCTAAGACAATGCCCATTCTTATAGGTCGAGAGCCAGTCATGTGGCCGGTCGTAAACGGATGATATAGACATGGCTAGCTGGTCTTAAACACTTTTCCAGTGTCACATGAAGTTTGGACTCCCATGAAATCCGGTGCCTCTTACCGTTTTATTGGTTGAACGTTCAAAATCCTCACGTAGGCATGCGCAAGTAACACTTATCGCTAAGTGTTTCTGGCAGTGGCTGCAATATGTGCCGCAGCACCTAGCAAAAAGCTGCTACATAATGGGTCTCATATGTTCATATACTTCATTTACCTGGCTTTGGTTGCATGATACCCCAGCGCTTTGTATCCTTTGGAAAAGGCGCTATATAAATATGGTTATTATTATTATTATTATTATTATTATTATTATATTGCAGCCACTGCCAGAAACACCGGGGCAAACCCCTTCTCTTGGCAATAAGTCAAGTGACAGGACAAGTGTTTTGGGCACAAACAGATCTGCTTTGCGACCAGACTAGTTCCCCGTCCACATATCATTGATACTGAATCGGGAGCTGGAACCAGCCTATCCCTTGAGTAGAATTATTGTGTGGCAGACAATTATTCACAATTACGAAGTCATAATTCAGTATTGGCTGATTTCTTTCGGTCAATGTCGCATGTAAAACGGGATAACTTTTGTATGGCTAGAAAAAATAGCAATTTAGAAACGGAATCAATTTTTTTCAGGCTGAAACTCAAAAATAGCAAAAGGAACACAACTTAAAGGTATAGTCCATCATTTGTAATTTGTGCATTTTGTTCGTTCAAAGCAACAAAAGTGCTCAAAATCTAAAGAAGGGTGCTGAACAACTAACGTGATGAAGTTTCAGCTCAGCTTCAGCTGTATATTTCGAGAAAAACAACAGTCTAGGATCTCGATTTCAAATCAAAAGTTGCTGAATCATGTTTTGAATTGGGCCTGAATTCAGCGTCCGAGACACGTTCTCATTGAACCGATTGCAGCTACGCGATGTCGCGCACTGATCTGACGAATTATAGCAGCTGCGCACGTGTGCATCGTGCCAATGCTTACTTGCGCTTCGCCGAATAACAAAACAAACTACTAATTTGAATTTCCTACGGTGCTTCTTAAGAAACACCGTTTGAAAGGCCTTGTTTTGTTGATTTCTTATAAACGACAGCTTGCCAGAAAGAATAATTTCACAGGGAGTTCAGTCCCCTTTACTATCTTTCAACCAAGTATGTTTTTCAACAATAATTACACCAGTTACTTTTTGGACAGCTGCAAATGATGGACTCTGGCTTTAAATAACCCAGATTTGCCAACAATTTGAAATCCTCTCAGGAAATCAAATGAACCCTGTTATCATCTTCTCTGCTCCCCTCCAGGCATGTCCATGCATTCGTTCTACATCCCGTTCGACCAGACCGTTGCCACACTACAAGTTATCCCTGAGGAATTCTTCAGCATTCAGTACGGTCTGCTGCTGCGGTACCTACATCCACCGAATCGGGAGGAATACGACCACATGTGGATCATGCCTCCTAACATCAGCGTTGGAGGTAGGTGCAGAAAGCTGGACATTGGTGCACTCGTGGCGTGGGCGGCGCTTGTGTAAAAGCGCTCGCCTCTCACTGCTGTGGTCCGGGTTCGATTCCCGGCTCGGGTCATATTTGCCTAGAGTTGTTTGTTGATTCTCTCCTGTGCCACGAGGGTTTCTGCTAAGGAGAATACACGAGAAAGTGTGGATTCGTAATTCGCGCCTCGTGAATTTGTAAATTAAGAATCCACACTTGCGAGTGTATTCTTCGACTTAAACCATGCGTCAAGAGAAGTATTGGCATTAAACAGTTAGTAGAGATGAAAAGACTTAGGAAAAATGTTGCAACCTGACGTCACTTCCGCGATTGTGTACAAAGTCTATGGAGCGTCAAGATTTTTTTAAAGTATTTCCTAACAAAATTGGAAATATTTCTCAGTCCCAGATTCATGTCTTATCATCATTTTTGAAATGAATGACCTTCATTGAGATGATATATGAAGAAAAAAGTGGCGTCAGGTTGCAATATTTTTCCCGGCTCCTTCCGTCGACATATGGATAGTTCAAACGATGATTTCTTTCTGACTCGAAGTTGGTTTTGCAGTGACTCCGGAGAATCTGACAGTGAAGATGCATTGGTAATTTCGGAAGGAAGCTTTCACGCATACGGTCCTATTAATGCTCATTATGGAGAACAATTGTCCGACGTGTTCAAAGTGTGGATTCGTAATTCCGAATCCACACTTTACTAAAGATTCTTCGTTCGGAATCCACACTTTGTGACCAGCGTAACAGATTCGTAGTTCCGGATCCACACTTTTAACAATAGTGTGATGTCATAGCAATGGTTTAATCTGGGTTCTCCGGTTTTCCTTCCTCCACAAAAATCGATACTTTCGATCTCTTGCTGTGCTCCGTGGTCAGACATGGGTCATATGGCGGCTGCCAAAGGCGCCTTTACATGCCTTCGTCTCGACCACGTTGTAGCTGCGTCCTTCGCAATTTAGCTCCCATTGCGAAGAATGATTAGTTCCCCCTCCCCCCCCCCCCAATTTATTTATTTATTCTCTGTGCACAAGCACCTCCTCTACGGACTCCTTTATAGCCATGGTAAAAACTGCGACCAGTCAAATTCCGTCAACAGACAAAAGAGGTAACTGGTAGGTACAGCTGGCATATCAATCACCTCCAGTCAAAGCATGGCCATATCGAATTAACAAGCGAATTCTTAACTCTTAAAAACCTGATTGATTTTGACTGCTGTGATGGCTTAGCTGAATTTGCCAGTCACAGAGGAAGCATTCATTTATTTTGACTCTAATTTTCTCCCGTACTCCTATAGCAAATGTCAGCGACTACACCATCTACCTCAACGAAGCCTACATCTCCAACAACACGGGCACCTACTACCTAGGCATCGTTGAGATCCCCCAGGCACCCCAGGGGGACCTGCCGGACACCCTCTTTGACGACAATCTCAGCCCCCAGGAGCTGCTGGACGACATACTCAAGATGCACAGGGCCTTCAACTTCACCGGCAACTACACGCTGTGCGTTTACATCTCGGGCTGCGCGTACTTCAATAATAAGACGCAGGAATGGTCCACTGATGGAGTCAGGGTAAGTTTCGGATCCAGTTACAGATCAGCTATTTCGTTATTGTCCTTAGACCTTGAACAAGTTAAGTAAAAGTCTGTTATGAGCCAATATGCATTGCCCGTTAGGTCTTCGTTCATCACGGGTTTCCATGGCAGAAACGACGGAGAAGATTTCTATCCCCCCTGGATGGGATGCTAGTAGTCCATCACAGCAGCAGTCAAATATACACAAACCTTTTCACCCTTGTTTTGACAGGTGGGACCCAAGACCACCAAGGACCTGACCCAGTGTTTCTCCAGGCACTTGACAGACTTTGCCAGCACCTGGCTCGTACCCCCGACGCCGCTGGACTTCCAGTACATCTTCAACAACGCCGGCTTTCTGGAGAACTTGACCATCTACATCACGACCATCGTTATCTACGTGCTCTTTGTCTTCATCTTCATCTGGGCACGGCGGAAGGACAGGAAGGACATTATTATGGTGGGTTCTAGTCTTGGCTTCAAGACTGTTTTAATATTATGTAGTCTAGGCTTCAAGACACAGTTTTGGATATGTAGTAGACTTGGCTTAAAGGTAGAGTATATCATTTGCAGCTATCCAAAAAGTAACTGACACAATTTATGTTGAAAAGCATACTTGGTTTACAGATAGTAATGGGACTAAACTCCCTGTGAAATTATTCCTTCTGGCATGCTGTCATTTTGAAGAAATCAGTAAATGAAGGTCCTTTCCAAAGATGTGCCTGAAGACGCATTTTTGGAAATTTCTGTTAGTAGTTCGTTTTTAATTCAGCTAAGCCATGTGCGTGCAAGCGTTGACATGATGCACACATGCGCGGTTGCTATAATTCGTCGGTTCAGTGTGTGACATCGCGTAGCTGCAATCGGCTGAATGAGAACGTGTCCCAGACACTGATATCGGGTGCAATTCAAAACATTACTTGGCAACTTTTGAATTGAAATCAACATCCTAGAATATTGTTTTCTCAGAATGTATAGCATTCACTTAGCTAAAATTTCATCAGGTCAGTTGTTAAGCACTCTTCTTTAGATTTTGAGCCTTTTTGTTGCTTCAACCAAAAAAATGTACAAATGACAAATGATGTACTCTATCTTTATGAAAACAACGTAGAGGGAAGGGCAGATGCCAACATTAAAACAGATCATTTGATTTTGCCTTAAGACGACCATTTTTGACGCCATTTATAATATCATTGCTACTGTCTTTTACCTTTCAGCAAGGACTGGCCCCCATGGCTGACAACAAACCAAAGCACAAGTATCTGTATGAGATAGCCGTCATGACGGGGCAGTGGAAAGGATCTGGTACCAGCTCAAAGGTAGACAAACCCATGGTCAAGGTTGGATATGGGTGGGGTTGACGCAATGGAGGCCATGCCCCCTTCCCCCCGAAACAAGTGTCTTTTTTGCTTTAATAAAAATCAAACAAGCATATGTCGCATGAGGAAGACTTTTTTTACATCGATGCTACTCTTCCTCTTATCTTCTTCGGATTTGTGAAATATTACTACAAAAATAAGCGTTAAAAACGGGGGAAAAACCCTAGTGTCAAATGAGGCCAACACCCCACCACCACCAACCCCCCACCCCTGGCAAAAATAGAAAAAAACATGTGAGTAGAGTTATTCGTTGGTTCTCTCCTGTGCCACAAGGCTTTATCTCCAGGTTCTGTGGTTTTCCACCCTTCGCAAAAGTCAACCTTTGATCTGGCTGATGTGCTCCGTAGTCAGACGTAGTCGATTGGCAGCTGCCTTAAAGGTTCCTTCACATGCCTGCAGCTCGATCATGTTGTAGGCTTCTTCCTTCACAATTCAGCTTCTGCTGCAATTCAGGACGATAATCTCCCAAATGAATTAATTAATTAATTTATTTATTGTGTCATGCACACTTCTGTGAAAACTTGTATTTTCATTTCAACTTTCCAGGTCCATTTTATCTTGTCCGGTGAAGACGACGAAACCGAAGTCAGGACGTTTGAAGATGACAAACGACCCATCCTACAGACTGGATGCGTTGATCGCTTCGTCATGGCAGTACCAAAGTCAGATATCATGTTTTCTATTCATAAGATGGGTTTTTGCCCTTCACTGACGCATTTTATGAACACTGTATAGTCAGTGTCGGCCCGAGTGAGTGTGAGAAAAAGAAACTCGATCAAAAATATCTCGGAAGCTGCGGGCCAACGAATTCGTGTTCATGCATGAGTCACGTGATTGTGCCGTGTAATTTCTGGAAGGAGTAGTGTTTTGAGTAAAACAAATCAGCTTATTGACCCCAGTGACCCCGTGATGACCTTTGACCCCAGTTTGATCATGTGACATGTTGGGGCTGGGCTACTGATACTTTTGACAAAGTTTGGTTGCAATTGGTCAAAATATGTAAAAGCAGTAGACAATGTCAACATTTGTTACTAACCAACTAACCAACTAACAGAGAGACATGATGATTTGTTGAGCTATCCCACAGTTAACAAAAATCATGGCCTACTCGGGTGGGAGTTGAACCCAACTGAGGAAGCAGGAGCTTGTTGGTTTGAGCCCCCCCCCCCCCACCCCTTCCCCCTCCCCCCTCCCCCACTCCACCTGAGTCTTTTGTGAATCATAATGAAAAGTAGCGCGCATCTGCTCAACCGGAAATGTCCACACAAGCTTTAACGTGGGGAAATGACCACAAAGATAGCCCAGTTTTACACTAAAATTCCTTGTATCTTCACAACGGACTGTCGCACAAATCTGGGAGTTGCAGATTATGAAAATTCATTCTTCTGGCTTTAAGTCTATCTTTGTCTGGCTTGGAAAAGCAGAAAAACCACTGATAATTTTTTTATTGAAAATGTGGGGTATGAGGCAATTGCCTATGGAGCGGAACAGAAAATGACCGTTTGTGACAGACCTTTGGTTGTTTATCTCAACGTATCTCGAGAACCCAATGTCAGAGCACACTGTGGGTAGCGGTTTTGTAAAGAGGATGAAGTTCTCTTTCCATTTATATAAGACTCAATTTCATTGGTTAAGAAACCCCTGATCATTTTTTTCGTCAAAGTTTTCCCCCAATGACTGGATTTCTTGCAGAGGTCAGTTGTGTGAGTGCACGTGGCCAGCGTGTTGCATGTGCTATGCAAATCGCAAGGTCAAGTGGGCAAGCTGTGGAGCTGTCTCACACACATTGATCTTTTGCGCGTTTGGGCCCCAAACTTTTCATTATGTTTTGTTTTTTTGTAATCAAAGAATTTATTAAACATTTGTAAAGTTAGGAGCGTTTTGTTGCTTTTTTACCCTCATGCCACTAGGCCCCCTGAACTACATGCGGGTCTGGCACGATAACTCAGGCAAGGGCTCCGGGCAGAATTGGTTTGTGGCCTACATAGCGGTACGAGACCTGCAGACTAGACAGAGATATTACTTCATCGCTAATCGCTGGTTCTCATTGGTCGATGATGACGGTCAGGTAAGAAGGCCCATCCTCTTCATTAAGACCCCTTTAAAAGTTCCGTTCCACATGCTCTTCAACATAATAAAATTTTGTTTCTCTTAATTAATTTTCAACTTAGGCCTATAAGTCTAATTTTAACCCAAAACTTGTTTTTTCCTTCTTTTTTTTTGACGTCAGCAACCCTCTGAAAAAGGATTTTGTTTTGGGTACAAATAGATCCACTTTGCAGACAGAATGGTTCTGGTCCATACATTATCAATACTGGTTGTGGCCAGGCGGAACCAATCAACCCCCCTCCCCCCCCCCCCCCCCCCCCCCCCCCCCCCCCCCCCCCGAATGGAATTATTGTCTGGCAGCTAATAATTCAAAATTATAACATAATAATTCAATTACTGAACATTGGCCGATTTCTTTTTTTTTGGTCAATGTCTAATTCAAAGTAAATAAGTTTTGTATTAGAGAAATAGCAAATTTAGAAAAGGAATCTATTTTTCGGGATGAAACTCGAAAAAAGCATAGGGAATGTAACTTTAATAAAAAACAAAATTGCATATATTTTTTTTTTCTTTAAATGGTCCAAAATTAAAAGGTTGATGTTGAAATCTGATCTGTGAATCTGTGTCCGTTGTTAATTGTTCGCTTTTCCCCCCAAATTTTCAAGGCTTAGATCCATCAATATGCATACTTATTCTTTTGCCATAATAACATTAATTATTAATCTCAAGTTATTGTCTGAAAGTTAATACTTCACCACGTTTCTAAAAGAATATCTGCAAAATAAGTGCTGATATTTATTGTTTCACTTGCTTGTATGTCGGACTAATATATTGGCAGTTAATTTTTGAGTGTATGCAAGTGTGCCTTTAAAGGTAAGGTACAACATTTGCTTTTGCTACAATTTTTGGAAATAAATGGATTTGGAGGATTAGTATGTTATAGCAAATATTGTTAAACTGACTTGTTTCACGTTTTGGGCTTGTAGATGCTGGAAAAACCAAGAAAACCTATCATGTTCTTGTAGTCTGTTCCCTGACCCCACTTAAGATGAAGCAGAGCAATTTATGGACTTTGGGGATTGTAAGGTCAGAGAATCAGTCTAGTAGGCTTGTACCCCTTCACAGGTGTGTAATCAATTGCAAAGTAAATGCGGGATAACTAAATATGAAAAATTAGGAGCAGGTTCTGAAAAAGCCAGTTTTCTCCAACGCTGGTCGGCTGACCAGCGTTGGAAAATTACAATTTTTCTTGAAAATGTCAGCACACCAGGAGCCACGATTTTACAGGATGCTTTAGACTGTCATTCCCTAACAATCCAGTTAGGTATTTCGTGATAATTTGATTATTTTGTTTGTTGATGTTTGCAAATGTTGTATTTTCCCTTTAACTTTTCTTTCGATTTTGTCCACTGCCTCTGTCCAGGTGGACAGGCTACTCCCCGTAGCCAGCAGGGAACAGATGCAAGGCTTCAGCCACGTCTTCTCCACCCACACCCGTAAGAACCTCAACGACGGCCATCTCTGGTTCTCCATCTTCCTGCGTCCCGCGGGCAGCCGCTTCACCCGCGTACAGCGCACTGCTTGCTGCCTGATGGCATTGTGGCTTGAGATGCTGGTCAACATCATGTGGTACAAGGTCATCCCGCCAACGCCCTCCTCGAGCGCCATCAACGTTGGGCCCTTCAGTATGTCTCCGGCGCAGGTATGACACACCACTAGCACTCACACGAAGTCGCAGGCGTAGTCGTTACGTCACTCGGAGGTCAACTCGGTGCAACCATGATTACTGGTTCACACAAGTGTATTAAACGTCTTCAGTCATGGACCCCCTAGTGTCCCTCTTGTGTTTGTACTATAAATTTTTACGAAGACCTTTGTACACGATCATCAATTGTGGACCTCTGGAAATGTGGACCTTATTGTCCCGTACAGAAAAAAAACGAAACCCAAATGTAGGGACCATTGTTTCAGTGAAGCTCTGCATGTAGCACTTTCAAAATCTAGGATATGAAAGCCCAATTCGTAAGCTTTCTTTCAGTACAAGAATCATTCAAATCACTTATGTATTTTCGAAGTTACGGAATTTTAAACACAACCACCATTTTATAGTTCTGTCCACGGATCAACAGAAGGTAAGTGTTCTTTCAGCAAAACGAAAACAAATCACATAGGAATGTGTGTGAATTGTTTTCGTTTTGCTAAAAGAACGCACACCTTTTTTGTGATCCGTGGACAGAACTTTAAAATGTGGTTGTGTTTAAAATTCCGTAACTCCAAAAGTACATGAGTGATTTGAATGATTCTTGTACTAAAAGAAAGCTTATGAATTGAGCTTTCATGTCCCATATTTTGAAAGTGCTACATGCAGAACTTCACTAAAATAGAAGTCCCGACATTTGGGTTTCGCTTTTTTTTTACTCACCCTGTATTGTTCAACGTCCCCAATTGAATGCAAATACGAAACCAGGCATGCTGCATCGGCCCAGTGAATACCGTGGTTTCACTGTGGCTGTTTTGAATCAGTCTCATAATTGGCTTGATTCTCCTCTTTGAAGCAAAAATAAGTACCCCAACTGTGGTTGGAACTGGTGTGGTGACAATCTGCTGAAAGGTAGTGAACCATTTCCAACTACTAATTTTGAGAAAATGTTCTATAAAAGTAGGATGTAAAATTGCTGTCAGCGATGGTGTTTGTTAAAGGCAATGTGATGCGTCATTAAGGAATGTGTTGTCAAGGAAGTGAGGCTGACCTGAGGAGGAGGTGACGTCACACTTTCTCAGCATATATGGGTTAAATAATAAATATAAATTTAGGGTCCACTTTTTTCCTGTCCCAGTTCCATCTGACATCTATGATTTTTCTAATTCTGATGCACTCCTTAATGCATTGTTCCTCCATGAGTGATTATGTGAAGCAAATGACTTACCAAATAAATACAGAATAGTTAATATTAATGATACTTGAATGGCAAATCAGAAAGTAACAGGGACAGGAAAAATGTCACACTTTGGACACCAGGGTCTTTACATGAGCATCAGGCGTCGTCAGCAATGACTTCCAATGTCCCTCCCAGTGGTCTCCCCCAACTCACCCTTTGTAACCATTCAGGGTTACTTGTACATGGAGTCCATAGCAAAGTTGTACTGAAGTTGAAAAAAGATTACAATTATTAACGAGGTATATAATATATATATTATTTTCTCCTCTGTCCTTGTTTCTCTCGCCGACTTTAGATCAGCATTGGCATCCAGTCCAGTCTCATCGTGTTCCCCATCACCTTGCTAGTGGTTCAGATCTTCCGCAAGGTGCGTCCACGGCAACGACAGAAATCCCACCGACGGATCATCAAGGAACAACAAGAGGAACTCAAGAAGAAGTACAGAGTTGGCAAGGAAGATGCGGTAAGATAAAAAAAAGGACCAGTTATTTAGTAGGCATTGATGTTAATCTCAAATCGGTTTTGCCCTTCACCGGCATATTTTATAAACACTGTATACTCAGTGTTGCCCCAAGTGATTGTGAGAAAGAAATTAACAAAGTACTCGGGTGGAACTCGAACCCAAGACCACCTGGTCAGTGGCGTCACCAGACTTTTCAGTCTGGGGGGGCACAGGGGGGGGGGGGGGGCACCAGCATTTGATGGGGGGGGGGGCACTTAGGTGGATACGGATCGCCGTCCTGGGGGAGGGGTCTAAGGGGAGGGGTCTTGCATACGGAGGATGGGCTAGATGCAAAATGGTGCCACATTTGATGCTAAATTCGATCTGAAGATATCTCCAGAAATTGCTATTTTTGAGGTAATGATTTTAACAACGCGCAGAATTTTGCAGAGGATAGGGGGGGCACCAGCATTTGATGGGGGGGCACTCGGGGGGGCACTAGGTTTTCCAGGGGGGGCACGTGCCCCCCCTGGCCCCCACTTGGCGACGCCACTGCACCTGGTTACTAGTGCAGAAGTCTGAACACTGGCCACTATGGTCGCCCAAGGGATCAACTAAGAACAACTTTTGGGTGAGGACCATGAGTTGGCTTGTGGTTGCTTTGAGACGTAACTTACGCCTGTGCACTGAAAGCAACATGCTAACGCCTCCAGTCAGACAATGGTCAAAGCATCACAAAAGTTCTTGACCCTGGCACCCTGATTTTCATTATGATGTGTGCAGCTCAGTGATGTAGGTCCCGAGGCAGGTCTCGTATCGAGAGACCAATTTTCTTAGGTCTCGACAATTTCAAGGTCTCGACTTAAAATACTGGGTCTCGGTCTCGATCTCGGAGCAAAAAGTCTCGAGAACTTGTGGGATCTCGAGCAAACGAGACCTTATTATTAAAATTTAAAGGGGTTCACTGTTACAACATTTGAATTCATTAAAAAAAAACCTGTTAGCATCATGTTTTTTGTAATAAATATTTATTTCTCATTAATATGTATGCTAATTGGTCTAAGGTCTCGGGTCTCGCCCATAAGATCTCGGTCTCGGTCTCGGCTTTGGACCCTGAGGTCTCGGTCTTGGTCTCGGGTCTCGGTCTCGAGCTTTCAGGTCTTGACTACAACACTGGTGCAGCTATCCAGTGTAAGTACCGTGCACCGACCTTCAATTCTTAAAAGTCGACTAGAGTATCCGATCATCCTACATTCGAGTGAAGTTAGTCGGACAATGCTTAACCCCTTAAGCACGGGTTATAATGGGGACATTCCTCCACACATAGAGCAAGTGGCCCGCATGACTGCACAGCCTTTGTGTGGTAGCGGGACTGCACAAAAGCAGCAGCTGTGGAACTACCCACTAGCCGTGTGCCACGGCATACCACAGCTGGCAACTGCATTCCAATGAGGCCCGGATTAGCGGCCGCGGCCATGACCGCTTCCCGGGCCCATGGGGTTAACCACAGCCCTCACTCAAAACTTGCTCCAGGACGACACTCAAAAGTTGTTAATCAGCACTCCTCAACCCCATCAATTTTCTTTCTCTAGATCTCCCAAAGTCACGTGACCATCGAGAACTCATCCCCCAACGTTGATGACACCATCAGCACGCGCTCCAAGGCCAATCTACTGGACAACCAAACAGACAACGCCCCCACCGACGACCCTACGGTCCTGATCAAGACCACCGCCTCCAACCCGGCCCAGAAGACCTCCCGTAAGAAGAAGCAAAAGTTCTCCTTCCCCTGGTGGGTGGTCATCATAGGCTGGTGCATCTGCCTTACCTCCATCGCCACGGCTAGCATTTTCACTGTGTTTTATGGGATACAGTTCGGGGACCAGACCACCAAGGAATGGCTGACCTCACTGGTTGTGACCTTTATCACCGGTATCCTGTGCACACAGCCAATCAAGGTAAGTGTTAAGCCCTGAAACCATGGAAACGTGATTAAAGGAAACATGTAGTGGAAATTCAGCTCATTTTGTTTTCATGCACATTACTATGTGTTGCAACATTACATCAGGGTGACTGTTTTAGCCGATTTTCGGCTAACTTTGACAGATTTTTTGGTTAAAAAAACGAGTTTGACAGAAAATTTGACAGAATGGATATTTTTGGCAGATTTCTGGCAGAATTCTGCAAAAATGGTTATTTACAGAAAACCATAGCAAATTTTTTTAAAAATGGTACATTTGTTTAACAAATATGCAATCTTTTCAAACAAACCCTTGCATAATGGGACAGGTTGGCTGGTCTGGGCGCTGAGGTTCACTGGGAACCGGCAACCGCGTTTTGCCTGAAATTTTACGCAATAATTTCATAATATCTTTATGTGGCTATATATTGTTAATTATTTGAACCTTAATTAAGGCAGTACTTCAAATCTGCATGTGATTTTAAGGGTTTCTAGTGTATTTCGAGGAAATCTGGGGAATTTGGCAGATTTTTGATAAATCTGACAGATTTTTGAAGCGCATTTAGCAGAATTTTGCCATGACCTTATGGTCACCCTGCAATACATACAAGATCTCAATACTTGTTTTCATTGGAAGTGACAAGAAAGTGGTAGCTTTTCAATTATTAGCAAATCCTTTCATCAATACATGTAAGAGGGCGGTATTTTGCTTTTGTCACACAAGGTACTCCTTGTAAAAGTGCATATGAACAGTACACAAATTTGTCCTTCAAAATTACCCACAAAAAAAGCTTTGAAGAAATACTGGCCACGACTATTGTCCAAATAAGCTGTTTAACATGTTAAACAAGTAATATTTTGGATTATTTTGTCAGATAAGTGGAAGAACATGCTCGTTTAATACATGCTTCATTTGTGTATCAAATTTAATTGCTTTGTTTAAGAGAAAAAAGACATGAATCTTTTTGACTCTCACTGTATTTAATTTTTTAAAAAGTCCTTTTCCACACCAAAATCAAGCTTGGTGCCCTTTAAAATTGGCAGTAGTTGGTTCTAGGCCTAAATACAATCACAACAAAAGAAGACTAAAGTGAGTTGACCTCATGAGGACATTGCCTGATAATCCTCATTGAGCCATTATGAGGAGGATAAGAGGATTAAACAAGGTCAACATCTTCAGATCAATGGGTAATCCGATTGCAGGTGTAATTGGGTGCCCTGGAGCCATTGTGAGGCATTAGCTAGCTGTAGGCTATGCCATGGTCCTGGCTTTGTGTACACTAAAGATTGGCCAAAGAGATATGGTCTAAAGAATTGACAAGGTTAAATTCCTTCACTGCCTTGCTAGTATAATGTACTGATTTGTAAAAGTGCACAGAAATGGAAAATGGTATAAAAATTGTCTTAAAATAACATAAATATATAAGATATAAGGATTTTGTATTTTGTGTGTTGTAGCAGTTTATCAAGATTTAACACTCGAAGAAATCTTGCCCATGTCCATAAAAAATAACCCCTTCTTGAATTTAAGAGTACAGTTAAGAGTTAACTGGGGCCGTGGAGCTCTTGGGCACTTCTGAGGCAAGAACAATTTAGTCTAAACAAATAGAAAAAGTATGAGTTTTAGTTCACATAAATATGTAATTGTGAACTTTTTTATATGAAAATTGGCCCAGGATTGAAATTAAATAGGGCCCTGGTCAATATAAAATAGGGCCCTGGTCAATATAAAGTAGGGCCCGTGTCAATATAAAATAGGGCCCTGGTCAATATAAAATAGGGCAACGGTCAATATAAAATAGGGCCCCAGT
Organism: Patiria miniata; assembly: GCF_015706575.1. Taxonomy (NCBI): domain Eukaryota; kingdom Metazoa; phylum Echinodermata; class Asteroidea; order Valvatida; family Asterinidae; genus Patiria; species Patiria miniata. The sequence continues at coordinate 37,208,675 of NW_024037069.1, read as the reverse complement.
CAATATAAAATTGGGCCCCGGTCAATATAAAATAGGGCCCCCACGTCAACCAAAAATAGGGCCTTGGTGAATATAAAATTGGCCCTTGTCAATATAAAAATTATACCCCAGTCAACATAAAATTCACTCATAGTCAATATAAAATTAGATCCTGGTCAACATATCACCATTCCTTTGCAACCCTGAATATCTTTTCAGATTCTGCTGGTTGCCGTGTTTGTAGCGCTGATCATCAAGAGTCCCAACGCTGACGAAGAGGACGGGATCGACGAAGAGGAAGACGATCCTGAGCTGGGCAAAGATGAGATGTGGCTACATGACCTCTGTACGAAGATTCACCATCGTCTTGTATTGCCCCTTTTGGATAATACAGGTCCCCCCCCCCCCCAGAAAAAAAAAAAAAAAAAACCCTTTCTTGCACATCTTTAATGCGTTAATCTTTCTTTCTTGAGTCGGTAATTTTTTTTTTTTTGGACAACAATGGCCATATCTCTTTTTGGAAGAAATGGTAGTCCTGAAAAGTACTGTTTTGTGTCACTTCTTAGATGTTTGCTGTTCTGCTCTGCCCTCTACTTGGTTGCCGCTTGCACAGATACAAGTTTCGGCCGTGTTCTCATTACGGCAGTCAAGCATCAGAAGTCTTGGACAAAATGAAAAATGTTGTTCATTGGCCATTTCCAAGTGGAGAGATGTTTTCGTTGTTGAAAAGCTAATGAACTATACTTGTGCCATATGTATCAATATGTTGCGGTGAAAAAGAGAGCTCTTTGAGGTTTTTATTTTATTTTAATTTTTTTTGGGGGGGGGGGGACACCCTGGATTTATAAGTGATTTTTTATGAAACTTTTTTGTTATTAAACCATATGGATTCCTTTGGGGAACTAACCCAACGGGCAGATTTTCATGTGCATCCTCTATGAGAGAACACGGCGAAAACAGGCCCTTTTTCGCATCTATCGCCGCCACTACATTATTCGACAGAGTTTACCTTAGTTCTTACTACAGTATGACCCTAAGAATATATTCTTTCAGAAAATGAAAGAAAAACTTCATAAAACACTGATTTTCCCTCCCCAAAATTATGTTAAACACTGCATTTTTAGTCAAAAATCTCCCAGTTTTGGATGGATGGATCCTTGAGTGGGGTTCATGACAACTCTTCCGAAAGGTCAAAGGTCATCTAGGGGTCAATTGAGGTCATTGTTGTAAATCCGAAAACAAAGGACTTTTTTAAGAACACAAAACATATGGGGATCGACCGCGAAAAGAAAGGGGACAAGTCCGATCCACGCATCACTTGCTTATTTTATTATATTTTCTCTTTGCTTCGCAGCCTCACCATCCCAGGGCAAGACGGCCTACAAGCCCCCGGACCCGGCCAACCTGGAGCGGATCCGGGTACAGCGCATAAAGGAACTCAAGATGTACAACATCCTGAGAGAGATCTGCTTCTACATCATCTTCCTGTGGACGCTGATGGTCTTCAGCTACAGCAGCATTGACCCCTTCGCCTTCTACATGAAAGACCAGTACGTCAATACGCTCAACAATGCGGACGGCGTCAACACGTTTGACAAGGTCGGTTGATTTTTAAATTTGGTTTTAACTTTTAAAAGGGCTGAGGCAGTGAGTGAAGTGGCACTTCCGAAGCGGGGTTTCCACAGTCATGGAATAATCCTGGACTAAAAACCTGGAATTGAAAGCTAGCATGGAAAGTCATGGAAAAGACACGGAAATTGGTTAATTAAAGGGAATATACATCATTTGCTTTTGCTGTAATTTTCAGAAATTGATGGAATTTGGGGGTCTGAAATATATAGCAAATATAGTTACACTGACTTTTTTGAGGTTTTGGGTTCGAAAATGCTATAAAAACCAAGAAAAACAATCATTTTCCTGTAGTCTGGTTCCCTGACTCCATATAAGAAGAAACAGAGCAGTTTACATACATTAAGGAATTGTTAGGTCAGGGAACCAGTCTAGCTGGCTTGTACCCGTTCATAGGCGATTGCAAACAAGCGCGATGGTCAATTGGGGCCAGTATTTGAAGAAAAAAAACAGTTTGTTCCAACGCTGGTCGGCCGACCAGCATTGGAAATTGATACAAAAATACCACTTTTCTTGAAAATGACAGTATACCAGGTGCCATGATTTTACAGGATGCTTTACACTGTCATTCACTAACAGTCCAGCAAGGTATTTCAAAATGATTTGGTAGTTTTATTTTTTATTTTTTGATGTCCCTTTAACAAGGAGTCGAGAAAACTTGATATTCAAATGCATTCCAGTTTTCTTTCTCGTAATGCATACACATGCTCTATACAGATAAGAAGAGCACTTTTAATACAACATCCTGCTCATAACAAGCAAAATTTTAGGTCCCAAGTCTTTATTTGTCTTTGTTTTCCTTTGTTTTCCTTTGTTTTCCATTACTGATAATACAAGGTACCTGTTATATAACAAGGTAATTTGTAAAGTCCCAAGGACCTTGTTATAAGATGTTTGACTGTACTTGTTGTATATTCAATGCACCGTTGTGATGCTTTTGTGGTGCTCATCTGTGGTCTTGTGTCAAACTGGAAGGCTGAGAGGGAGTGGCGTCCCTTGCCTCAGTGTGATGACTGGCCAGCGTAGGGATTGGTCATAGAAAGCCTTAAGTTTGTCGGTAAAAAGTCATTGACTAGCAATAGAATTTGATATGCAGATTTCTGTGGGAACACTCAGGTAGTGCAAATACCCTTGACAGATCTCAGAAATATCTGGAGCGATTTTTGGCTTTAAATGCTGGATAGTATAACTTGGGAAAGTTTGCAAATGCGCCATTTGAAGTGACTTTCTCTAAACAAGAAGGTGGATCTGAGATGAACCACAGGTGTAACTTGAGGTTTCGGTCAAAACGGTTGAGCTTTTCTCTGAAAGGCATATAGGATCATTTGCATTTATCCCAAAAGTAACCAACCAAATTGTTACCAAAAAGATTCCTTGGATCGTACGGGTACTAAACATCCTGTGAAATTATTCCGTTGGGCGTGCTTTAATTTTGAAGAAATCTAGATATGTCGGGTATTTCCAACGATCAGTCAGCTGACTGATTGTTTTGGAATAAAGAGCGCTATTGATGAAATCTTGTCGCCTTGACTTAGCTGAAACTTCGACAGGTTAGGTTTTAACATTTTTCTTTGGATTTTGAGTGGCGTTATTATTGGAAACGACCGAAATGCATGAAACGAAAATTATCCTGTATGACTTTCATGACAGAACCAACTCTCTTTCTACTGACGTAAATTGACTTTTGGGGTTAAAATTTGATTTGGATTGTTTGCAGGTGACGGGTGTCAAATCGTTCTGGCGGTGGGTGGACGCCGGTCTGGTACCCAACATCTACGCTGGCAAGTGGTACAACGGACAGATGGACCCCTATCAGGCGGGATTCTTTGGCGATCGTCAGTCCTACATCCTGGGCAAAGTGGTCATGAGGCAGGTCCGGGTCAAAGAGGGTAAGGCGACTATTCAATCTGTCAGTCTCACCATGAACCGGCGTATCTCGATTTTTTGCCAAATTGAGTTTTTGTCATTAACATTATTATTTCATCAAAGTGCTCATCCTCGGAAAGTTTTATTCCGATCTGAGTTCTAATTAACTTAAGAAAACTAATTAGACTGTGTGGCGTATCTCTAAAAAATCAAAACTGCTTCACCACGAAGTGGCGTTTCCCGATATGCCGCTTCGCGCGCTATTTCCCATAGCGCTGTGACGTATCTAATCAACACCATCATGAAAAGTGTGAATTCATTGTTTCACGAACCGTCGTATCCTCGTATCTGCCACATCCTCGTATCTGCCACGTGATCACTATTACACGCTTCGTATGAAATACAATAAAGTATGTTGTACAAAGTGACATGTATCTTGAGAACTGAATATTCTAAAAACTAAGCAACTCAGAAGCAAACGGATTGCATACGATGAAGTTTCAACTGTAATTTTCTAAGCTGAAACGAAACCGATTGCATTCTTACACAGGAAGTATAAGGAATGAGCCTACCAAAATACGACCACCTTTAAATTGTGGGTTTTTTTTCCTCAAAACACCAAAAATTACAATACACCGGTTCATGGTACGACTGACGAATTGTTAATGTTACATATGTTGTCATTATCATTACCCTTAATGGTACGTTACTGTTGGCATACTTGTTGCAAAATGTGATATTCCTATACATGTACACATTTCAGGGAACCCCAAAATATCCCTGCTTTAAATCCACTGGTACATTGCAAAATGATGTTAAATGTGGATTCTTTTTTATGTTTCCTTTCCAAAGAAACCACGATTATCAAATTTGGCTCACAGGTTATGGAGACATGGTCATGTGAAAAATTGGCGGCCATGCCCATTTTGACCAAAATTGGAATAAAAATGGCAGGCGGTAGCGAGAACAAATCATGGGTGCGATGGCCCTAAAACTTAACATTTCAGCTTTTTCAGCCTAAATTACCCCATACACCAAATATGAACCAATGTGAAGGGGTTGGGGTATAAACTTTCAATATTTGGGTGTGATTTGACATGAAATGACCCAACAAATATTCCTCAAAGTTTGCCCAAAGCGTTGTAGCTTGTAAGCCTGAAAGAAAAGCTGTGGGGAGGTGGGCAGCTATAAAAAAATCAGTTTTATAGGTTTCAGGAAATTATGTATTAACTGCCAACCTAATGCACAAGTTGGTTTTTGTGTGCACAGGGCTGTGCGAGGTCCATGAGGAGTTGGAGGAGACCATCGCCGAGTGCAATGAGGCGTATAGTTTCTCCAACGAGGACACGGTAGACTACGGCCGGGCCTGGCGGGACGTGAACGACACGGACGAGACCGCAGAGAGCTACCGCTACACGTCAGCCAGCGACCTGGACGGCTACCCGTTCCTCGGGATCCACGCGCTGTACGGCGGCGGCGGTTACGTCGTCCTGGTGGATGGCTCCCAGAGCCAGATGCGCGCAAAGTTCCGACAGCTCTACAACGAGACCTGGGTCGATAAGTACACCCGGGCGGTCTTCATCGAGTTCTCCTGCTACAACCCGCAGGTCAACCTCTTCGCCGTGGTCAACCTAGTCACTGAGTTCCTTCAAACCGGCGCCGGACAGCCCATGCATCGAGTCGACATCATCCGACTCTTAACCTACTCGGAAGGATTCGGCCTGGTCCGCATCATCTGCGAGGTCATGTTCTTCTGCTTCATACTGTTCTTCATCGTTAAGGAAGTCCGCAACGCCCGGCGCGAAAAGCGCCAGTACCTGAAAAACTTCTGGAACTGGGTCGAGTGCGCCATCATCGGTTTCTCCATCGGTTCGGCCATCATCTACTTCTATCGCATGTACATCACCAACGGCATACTAGATACGCTCAAAGAGGGTGCGTACCGCTACATCAAGCTGCAATACGTCGCGTACTGGAACGAGCTGCTTGGCTACATGCTGGGCTGGATTGTGTTCCTGGCCACCCTGAAATTCCTGAAGTTGCTGCGCTTCAATCGCCGCATCGGAATCCTGTCCAGTACCATCCGGAATTGCTCCACTGACCTCATGTACTTTGGCATCATGTTTGGCATTGTCTTCTTTGCGTTTGCCACGGCCTTCTACTTGATCTTCAGCAGTACTGTGAGTAGCTTTGTTCTTGACTTCACGTTTGAGTGTTTAAATTATGTTTGTCTTGAGGGGGGGGGGGGGGAGGGGGGTGTGCATGTACACGAAGGGACTGTCTCCAACAAGAAAAATGTTTCAGAGAAGAACCCAACTTAACACCTCTGTAGTTCTTTTCAAAAAATTGCACCCACAAACCACTCCCAAGTTGCACTCTGCCCTGTACTTAACGTCATGTTGATGTTAACTTTTCAATTAGCTACGAGTTCTTACTATGTGTCTTTAACCCTAAAGTCGTAGCCATTACTTTAGGATGAAGAACTGAGTACTACATAATATATGAGTGTTGTGCACACTTATATGCTGAAGTATTTCATGCTACAGTTTACTACTAGTAGTATTTTGTAGCTTTAGGTGAGGTTACGGTTAAAGCATTCAACACACAACACCAAATCAAGACACGGGGGGGGGGGGGGGGGAAATACGCCACACTATGCACGCACACTGAATATACTGAATTTTCGAAAATTTGATGATCAACCAAACTTTTTGCCAGTCTGAGGGGAAAAAAATACGTCACACTATGCACGCACACTCGACTGTTACATTATTTTAATCGTAATGTAGGGTGCTTAAATGTAAGATGCAACTTTTTTGTCTGTGGTAAGTTTTTGGTCGACAGCGGTTCATTGCTCCCATCCTTTTAGCAAGTTAAACATCTGATCCGATATTTAAATTAGGTTCACCCCTACCAGATTAACTAGACAATCAACGCGCTGGCTGGCACATGTATATCAGACTTTGCTGTCCACAATATTCTGCCATTTTGAGTCTGTGGTCCAATTAGGAAAAAGGTTTTTGTGGTCCGAGAGCGTACACCAGTTATTTATTTAAAATAATTTTTGTGTTAATTTGGCAATTTTAGCGGGGCTTTTTTATGTCGCATGGGTCTCTCATTCCTGGACTCAGGCCCTCGTACAACTGTCACCTGGTAGTTCCTGTACTGCCCACAACCATCCTGAGTATAGCATTCTATACTTGTATGTATTCAACACGAAATAAATACAATGAACAGAACAGGTGTCAATGGGTTATCAATCAATCAATCAATTAATTAACACCTGCATTTTACCCCACAGGTGTACGACTATTCTGACTTCATCTTCACCTGTGAGTCGCTGATGTCCTCCATCTTGGGCAAGTTCAGGTTTGGGGAGTTGGTGATCGCCGAATCCATGCTTGGACCGTTCTTCTTCTTCTCCTTCATGACAAGCATGAGCTACATCCTCATCAACATGTTCCTGACTATCATCAATGAGGCCTTCAAGGTAGGGGCTTTCTGGCCTGTTCCTTATCCTCCCCCCCCCCCCAAAGAAGGAGAAAAAGTAGAAATCTAGGCCTAACTGACATACTGTTACGTAGTAAAGACCTTTGATTGGGGAGTCATTCTTTAAAGGTACATCTAGGATCATTTTCTCTTTGTGCACTGTGAAGCAACCAAATTGCTCAAAATCTTAAAGAGCCATGAAGTGAATTTTCCTAAGGAACATATTTTGTGCAACTTTCTACTCCTCTTAAATGTATAAAGAGTAGTTGACATCCCATTTTTTTGGGTTACTTTGATTTAAACGTGAACTGCTTTAACAAATATTTAAAATGTCCAAGGTTTTCCGGACAACTGAGGGCGCTGTTGCTGTGATGTCAGGGAAACGCTGTTCAGTTTAGGGGTTTTCTGTTCAAATTTTGAACCCCAAAATCTGCTTACTGAAAATATTTGTGAGAAATTTTGCGCATTGGCTTACTGCCTTTTACTGACAGACCCAATAACCAAAAAAAAGACTGAAATATCCAAAATTCTGGCAACTTTTGATGCTGAAATAGCTGTAACATTGAGGTTTCTGCCTGAAATAACATCACACTTTTGCTCATGGATATGAAAATTTGCATTAGTATTAAAGCCAAAGAGATACCAAAGTGGTACCAAAATACCCTTGACAAAAAGGCAAACGAAAATTGAAAATAGGGTAAAATGGGACACAAAGGTGCATTTCCAAAGATTGCATTAAAAAATTATGTTGCCTGGGCCTTTTAAGTACTATGATTCCTTTTGAGTTAAGGTGTGTATGCATACTTGAAGCCAGAAAATCATGTTTGAAATTTTTCTAGGACTTTGTTTTTTGGGTTGTTGTTTTTTGTTTACCCATTTCTTTTCCTTTTTTTTTTTTTTACTTGTTTGTGAATCAAATATTAGTATTAAAGAGAGTGAATACAAAAACTCAAAATCAATCAAGTCAAAATGAAAGACGAAGGTGCATTTCAATGACTCTGATCAAAAAAATTATTGAATGAGCCGTTAAATTTTTAATGATGACCACTTTTGTCCATTTTTTTTTCAGGTTGTGAATGCGGACATCTCCAAACAGTCCAACGAGTACGAGATGGTGGACTTCATGATCCGGCGCCTGAAGCTCTGGACAGGGATTGGCAAGCCCCCAGTCACGGGCGGAGACAAGAAACCAGGGGAGGGAGAAGACCAGGAGGACGGACCCAAGAAGGAACCGGACATCGTGGACGAGTTCCCCGAGAAGGTGGACCAGCTCCTGAACTCCATCGCCAAGATCTACTTCAACCACGAGACGTTCGACGAGGTGATCCGGGGCATGGGACAGAAGGGCAAGAAAGGGAAAAAACCCAAGAAGACGATCTCAGTGTAAAGGAATCTACGAATCATCCCTCAAAATAAGTTTTAAGGATTTTTTTTTGTCACTGATTAGTTTTTCGTATGCATCAGAAAGAGCTTACTTGACTCTGCTTTTTCTAGCTTGTTGACATTTGACAAAATATGGGTGAAAAAATTAACTTTGTATTATTTTTCCATTTTGAAGGATTTAATGGTCTGAAAAGTACCTTGTTTGACTTTAGGCACTTTCTTTTGGCTGGGGTCAATGCACTTTAATTCAATTCTGGTTTATCATACAAAGCTGTTCTGTCTTATTTTTCTGCAACCAAAGAAAAAGTCATGAACTTACGCAGATTTAACTTATATACAAAATATATATTTAAAACACTTATATCTGAATTAATATATTTGAAAATAAAGTAAATGTGAATAAGAAATCACGAATATATTTAACCTGAAAAGAAAAATGTGCACAACTTATTGTTTCCAATGGGAAGGCGTTGATAGGAGTTGCAATAATTGTTTTATTAGGATTTTATTTTAAACATTTACAATCCTTTCCATAGATAGAACAGGAGACTATGTATCTTTGCGTTTCTCAATCTGGGATTTTATTAAGTCATCTTGTACTTATAGTTCTTACAAAGGTGGCAAATTTGTAGGTCTTTGTTATTGTGGTAAGCGATAGAAGGATCTATCAGAAATTACTTAAATATTACGGCGGAGGAAGAGTACAAAGCTAAGCCGAACAAAAGTAAAAAAAAAACAACACAAAGAAATTATAGTCAAGAATTAAAAAGTACTGAATTTGAGTTTTGTCAAAGTGTGTCTATTAAAACTTAAAGGGGATGTACATCATTGGCTTTTGCTGTAATTTTCAGAAATGAACTATTTGGGGGGTTAGTATAATAGATCAAATATTGTTACACTGACATGTTTGAAGTTTTGTGTTCGAAAATGCTGGAAAAACCAAGAAAAACAAAAATATTCAAGTAGTCTGGTTCCCTGACTCCACTAAAGATGGAATGGATCAAACATACCAGAAAATTGTAAGGTAAGGGAACCAGTCTAGCTGGCCTGCACCCGTTCATGAGCATGGAACCAATAGCTAGCAAAACAAAATTTAGACCAAAAAAAATGGTAAATTTGGTGCAGTAATTGAAAAATAGTTAGGTTGTAGACAAATATAACAGTTAGGTTGTAGAAAAATATACCATTTTTTTGAAAATGGCTTCACACCAGGTGCCATAATTTTACAGGATGCTTAAGCATGTCATTTACCAACATCCTAGTAAGGTATTTCGTAACTACTTGGTAGTTTTATTTTTCGATGTTTGCAAATGTTGTATTTTCCCTTTAATAATGTGCACTGGTGAGTTAATTTAAAGACTTTAAAACAAACAAGATCTGTTGTTCACTTTGTGAGTACTTAAACAAAATACTTCTGACATATTAGAAAGGTGAGCAATTAGTTATAACTTTAGGTTAAAATGATGAAGATAAGCAAATAGTGATACCAAAAAAAAAAAGACAGGTTTTCCAGTTATTAAAAAAATCAAGACAAAATGAATTTATGCACTTCAAGGACAAACTGTTGAAAGCCATTTCTCCAAAGACACATAGCTAGTTAATAAATTGTAGAAACATTGTTGCATTATATTGTATTTTTGTGTGTAAAGTATGAAATGCAAATATATAGATAAAGAAACGATTATATATATTTATTTATTTGCTTATTTATGTAAATCAAAAGTTAGTACAGTTTAACAACTCACTATTCTTCTAGTAAGACCTCATCAGCTGTCAATAAATAAAGTAAGTCTTGTGCAATAATTATGGTACCTTGTCTTAAGATTCATTCATAGTCCAGTATCTATAACTTGCTTCATTTGTAAAACTGGGATTTCTTTTGTAAAACTCTAGCTCTTTCAAGGCCTAGTTTTACCTACAATCACCACCACTGTTCTTGGTATGCCATATTCATAAACGGTAAAGAAATAACAGAAAGGAGTTGAACCATTTTATAAAACCATGGAGGTAGAATGATTAAACCCATTGTTGGTATTTTCAAGGTTGGTCACTCACAGAACTAGTTCAGGGTCAAACTTAGTTTGCAGGTTATGACTTTGATTACAGCATTTGGCCAACCAGGCCTCAACTTAAATTAAAAAAAATCCCTGCCCCTTTGCCAACATTATTAAGTTCAGTTCAGGTATAGTTTTAGAGCAAAAAAACTTCTTTTAAGCTCAACATTGTTTGAAATTAAAATAATAGCATGTGACATTTATCTTCAAAATTGGATGATGTGGTCGTATGATGCCACCTTCAGCAAAGGGTTCTCTTGTGAACTGAATGTATATCTCTTGAAATATGAAATGGTTTAAAAGTGTTAACATAAACTGATCAATGTGGGCCAAATAACCTGCAAAAAATGCTGAAATGTTTTGGGTTGCCTGTTGATTGCCTGTACTATCAACATGATGTCACATGGCACACGGTCTTGCTGTACGGACCTTGATTTCAGAAAAATGCAGTATAAAAGTTGTGAAAGTTAGGAAATTAAAAATATTTCAAAATGGAAAATTTTTGAAATGAGCGAAATTAAATGGTGTTGAATTGCAACAAAACTTTCATCAAGTGATATTTCTCCCTCCTACAGCTATTTTTGGGAAGGGTAAATAAAAAGTTAGTTTTAGAAGTTAGTATTTGTAGAGGCCAGCAAACCAGTTTGCTAGGTCATGCAATTTATCAAATAAAATTAAGGCCCACCAGTCATTCTGATAAACATTCTTGATAAATTCGATGGTTCGAGAATTAGATATAGGCCATTAGTTTGACATGAAGACGTGTGCTAAAGCATTGTCTTTGGTACCCTTCTAAACCAATCCCAAATAATTGAAAATAAATCATTTTAGCGACTGATTTATTTATATTATACAAAAAGACCTTGCCCTTTTTCTACAAGCTGAGGTTTGAAGACTGCATTGTGTTTAGCCGTCAAAGCGATCGAGCGCGCCCTCCATTTAATCACCATTTTAGGGGCAGGTACCGTTTTATCTCCGCCCCACTGGTTCTATTAACTGCGAGTGCCAGACGGCTGTTTAAATATCAATTTTACTGACCGGTAATTTGTTTCAAATTTAAGCATGTAGAAAACAATGTGGTCGTTGTAAGCATTTCTAGATGATGGACCTGAGTTTTGTATCATGAAGATACGCCGCTGACACTGTAGGTCTTGTAAACAAGTTACAAACACAGAAGAGCCGTTTAATAACGACCAGCTTATCAACCCAATCACAACACGTGCGGCAGGTTCTTTGATGCGGGTAATGTGTACGCGCTTGACTTGAGTGACAGCTGTTAAATATTTTGTTGGACCGTATCCCAGATGCAGATCAGGCAGTGGTTAGTTAATTAGGTATGGACTTCATTCGCCAATTTATTAAACCAAAGTCTGCCTCTTTTCACCAGTGAGACGTCCTCTTCATGTGCACTCTAATGGCATAATTATCTTGTCGAAAATCTCGTTCAGTCTGACAACACTGGGGTCCGGGTCGGCAGTCACTGTGATCGACCTCACTAAACCTTGAACGGTTAACGGTGCATAATGCGCACAGTATACGGTGCACCACCCACCGACTGGCGCGCTTATGTGTGAGGAGTCGCGGTGCTTGGAACGTCTGAGAAAGTCGGCTTAACTCTTCAAGATGCGTTGCAAGCTGAAACGGATTGCCTCCACCTTGCTTTTTGGACTTGCCTGCTCCATCATAACAGCACTCCATATTTCAAGCAGGCAGCTTCCGAATGGGGAATCGTTGGAGAGTGGGGAAAGGTCCAAACTTCGAGACCAAAAAGTTGATGTCCGGGAAAGTGGGACCGGACCTGGCGTGCCTCCCAGGCCCGTGTTGCCCGAGAAACAACGGGAGAACTCCTTGGGTGTCAGGTTACAACGAGAAATGGCTTGGGCCGTGGACGACTCCAGAACGGACTCTGTAAATTTACCACAACAGCAACAACAACAACGGCCGAAAAAAGTTGATTTGAACACCCAAACTTTACTGAAACATTTCAACATTGTTGCTCCAGCTAGTGTAGTAGACAAGAAAAGGACAGAACAGACTAAAACTGAAAGTAAAACTAACCAAGTTGTTCAAGAAAGTTTGCAAAAAGTGGGCCGAGGGACAAATTCATCGAAGGACGACAATCTGTCTCGGACGGAGTTGGCGGACATTTTTATCGGGGTCAAAACAACAGGGGCCTACCATAAAACACGACTACAGCTTATCATCGACACTTGGCTGCCGCTAGTTCAAAAGCAGGTGGGTAAATTAGAATTTTATCAAAACTCCAGAAAGTTTTATATTTTGTTTTAAACCGAGACTGTTTAAAATTACGAAGTTTTTAGCTTGAATTTATTTGGTTGATTTCGTGTTTATTTTTTTCTGTTCACAGTTTCTTATTTTTCAGAAGTGAAGTAAACATTTCAAGATTGGAAAATTGCATTGAGTTTGTGAATGTTTCAGATCTAGCTGAAGGTTTTTACTTTAAGTTTCATAAAATTCATCTTTAAAAAAGTTTGTAACTTGTAAATAGATAGATCTGCCAAAAAACTTTCATGTGGTAGGACATATAGGGCCTATCAATTATGTGACATACACAAATCATGAACTTTAAAAAAACCGATTTGTTTATTTTGCTTTGTTTGTTCCATCTTTAGTTCTTTACCAAACCACAGAGGGAAAAAAATTTAACCAGAAAAACTTGAATTGAATAGTTTTGGTTTGCAAAAAACCCCAGCAAATATACTGCAAATCCAGGAAAAATATTTAACATTCCAACTTCCACGTATAGGCCTATGTTATAGCTGCCCTTAATCTGGTAATAGGCCTATTGGTTTACCATGGAGCAATTTAATAATACAATTCCTCCATGGTTTTACATTTCGGTACTGATCATACATTGCTACACATGAGATTTATTTGGAATGCCCTTTCCAAGCAATCTTTATCATACAAAGCGAAGGTTATTGATAAAAAAAACCATGTCTAGACTGGACTCAACCTGTGCCGCTTTGATTATGAGTAAATCATTTTGAAAAAAAAAAAGAAGCATTTATTGCTCAGAAATCCTTTCCAAAAAAACTTTTGGAAAAAGTGAATGAAAAAGCAGGGGGTAACTCCCCCGATGTAAAAAAGGTGCTAAGCTCGATTGTCCCTTCAGCCTTGTACCCACTGTGAGGCCGATTTTTGATTTTGATTACCTGTGCACGACATTGGTGCTACTCTACCTGAAATAATTTGACTTTGCCGTGTTCCTTCAGAGAGGTCACTTTTTTCAATTGATGCACTCTTGGTATTCACACGCCCCTAATCCTTCTACATCAGATTTAAGGGCATAATAGTGTCAACAATCTACCATAGAAGATCCAAACAGAATTTCTGATCTTTAATATACATGTAAGAATGTAAAACTGGGTTCAGATCAAAAGTGTTTTTGTGTCTTGACAGAGTGCACTTTAATAGCCCATAATGTAAGGACTCATTGTAAAGCTTTGCGCTTTGGATAATCCGAGGATGAATGTGTCATCCATTCATACTATTATGACAAGAGGTTATTATGTTTGCGGTGAGCTTAGCTTGAGAGTACACGTGTACTTTGTAAAGTTAACGTGCAAAGCTTTTAATATCGAAACACTCTTTTTCGTTCTTCATTGTTGCAAGATATGAGGAACCTACTACGGCCAAGTAAAAACACGAAACAGTTTCTCTTTCAGGCTATTTGAAAACATGAAGGAAGCAGGCAATTTTTTGTTTCTTTTTTTCCCCAATTCGGTCGATGATGATGAATTAATCTGCTGCAATCTGCTCACTGACTGAATTGACCTGAAATATATAAATCAAAAAACTAAAATGGACTAGCAAGGCCTTTTTGAGAGGCCTCTGAAAAGGGCCTTGCTAAGGCTGAAATGTCAGGCCACTGTAATTTTTGATTTTTTTTCATTTTAATTAGAATTTTTCTCACTTTTGGTTTATAACAATGAAAGTGTTTTTTTTTTTAAATTATTTACATAACTCGCTTTCAAATATATAATTTTCCTAAATCTGACTATCTGACTATACCAAAATTTGTTTTACTTTTTAATCCAGATTGCAAATTTGTGTTTTGTTATCGGCACAAGTCGTGTAAAAACAATTCTTGTGGAATAAATTGCGAGGTGTTAGCTGCACAAAAATTTACCTAGATATTTCAATAACAGCACAGAGAACCAAAAACACAGGAAAAAAATGGGAGCCAATTTAGAAGTGACATGTCAAACGTGCAAGAGAACCAATATTTACATGCTGAAAATTCGACCTTTGGACCAATAGGTAGATCAACAACAAGCCTATTGATTGAATTGAATAAAGTATATAAATCACACATACAGCACATTTAGTAAATTTGGCATTTAAAATTTATTTCAAGTCAAGAAACGGTCTTCTGGATGCAGCCCAACCTTACAAATGAGTCACAAGTCATCAGAGTTTCTTCAAGTAATTGATGAATTTTTCTGTAAACTCTGCAAAATAGAAATTAATGCTTAAGGAACAGTGAACATTTCCATCCACATAATGTATGCAGGAATGCATAAAGAGAGTGATTTATCAAATTAAAGAGCATATCTTTCTTCTGCCATGAAAAACAAATAAATGAAGACAATGCTCCTTGAAAATCGTTTTGTGAGATCCAGTTATTAGGCCTACCCCAGTATCGCTTGCCACGCACGAGAGAAAGCTTTTATACCACTTAAATATTTGACAACCGTCATCCATCTCCCATTGTTTGAAAAGCCTACAGCTTACAGTCAACTCATGAGGATGTCCATAATGAAGTCATTATGGATAATGCATACTAATGTACTTCATATGACCAAATGCAAGCAACTGTGACAAAAATTAGGCCATTAGGGCTTCAAGCAGCAGTGCATGGGCATCACACATCAGTGTCGGCCTAGCGAACCCCAAAAGTGCATCGCCCATCTGTGACCAAAAAGTGCCAAAATGATTCTACATGTATTTATTTTCTTTTATTGAAAAAAAAAAAAATTGTTGGTTGGTGCTCAGTGGCAGGAGAATTGCAAACTGAATTTTGAGGTCACTTTCTCACTTTATTTACAAATTACAAAGCTTGACAGCTTAACAAAGTGTATTGTGCTAAGTCAGTGATGGGAGACGATGTAGAAAAGGGAATTGAGTAGACATGAGACTGGATTTATGGGCCGTGGCAAGAAAGCCCGCATTCAGCTATTAAACCATCTCAATATTCCTACCGGTAGGTACACTGAAAATTTGAAGAAAAAGAAGAAGTCTTAAAATTGAGTCTGTCTGCAGTTAATATGACTCATCAGGTCCGTGTTTATCTTCAGTTTCCTTGTCATGACCCGAGCGGGGATATTTCTATTCCCCCTGGATGGGATGCCAGTCCATTGCAGGTAAAGTCCCATTCGTAATCCAAGAAAGGAAATTGGGGTAGAGTGGCTTGCCCAAGGACACAGCGCATGACCGGCAGCAGGATTTGAACCCCTAACCCACTGATAATGAGTCACCGGACCACACTTTTGCCTGTTGTATTTGCTCAGTTTTGCATTTGTCAGTACATACTGCTGGGATATCAGCGAAAAGATTTTAAATAACACAGTCCGGGATTGTTTTTGTAGTATTTGAAAAACAAGATTTCGTTTAGGTAATGCTGTCAAATCAAATAACCAACACTTCTAACTTAAAAAATATTTTCACTCCGATGAACTTGTTTTAGTTCTCAGTCTTATGCATGTGCATGAGTGCACCCTCAAAATTTGGATCAGCACAACTTTAAAGGGAAAATACAACATTTGCAAACATCAAAAAATAAAACTACCAAATCATTTTGAAATACCTTGCTGGACTGTTAGTGAATGACAGTGTAAAGCATCCTGTAAAATCATGGCACCTGGTATACTGTCATTTTCAAGAAAAGTGGTATTTTTGTATCAATTTCCAACGCTGGTCGGCCGACCAGCATTGAAAAAAACTGGCTTTTTTTTCAAATACTGGCCCCAATTGACCATCGCACTTGTTTGCAATCGATTACACACCTATGAACGGGTACAAGCCAGCTAGACTGGTTCCCTGACCTTACAATTCCCCGGCCAATGTATGTAAACTGCTCTGTTTCTTCTTATATGGAGTCGGGGAACCAGACTACAGGAAAATGATTGTTTTTCTTGGTTTTTATAGCATTTTCTAAACCCAAAACCTCAAAAAAGTCAATGTAACTATATTTGCTATATATTTCCAACCCGCCAATTCCATCCATTTCTGAAAATTACAGCAAAAGCAAATGATTCCCTTTAAATATATATCCAGTACAGTTACCAGTATTTACAGCTTTTCTACCAACCATTGAAAAAAGCACCATTGAAAAGCATCATGATATTGAACCTCAGGGAATTGTTACAATTCACAATAGATTGAAAAAGCTAACATGCATTTCCATTCAACACATCCCGATAGCTGTAGTCCCCGCTATCAATCATGTTTCCGTGAGTACTACTTCTGATATGCTGGATTTGTTCCAAAAAGAAACATCCATTCTGAAATTAAATAAAAACATTTTTTTTGGGATAAAGAAGTCGGACTGCATGAACTGTTTTGACCTACTGCATGTATGGGCCATTATGAAGAACATTGTGACATATTTGAAAGTTAAACTCCTTTCAACTTGAATTCTGCCGAATTTTATTGTGAATAATTTCTGATGTCAGATTTGCTTCGCATCCACACTCCGTGTGAATTTTAAACTTGCTGTCGAGCATTTGTCTGTTGCACTTTGTAAGCGGTATTTGGCCTGAGGGTATATTTCAGAATTACAAATTTATTCGGCGGAGACTATTGGAAAACAGTTTTTTTTACAAGATCAAAGACTGCCGAAACTTTGACCCAACAATTGTTTATTAGAAAAGGTCTTACTGTCACTTTTTACACGGGGCGACGTTAGACTCCAGTCATTGTCAAAGAGGACAATTGAAGGGAGAATTTTTTTTTCATATTTTACTCTGGGTCTGGGTAAAAAAAAAATTGCTTTGAAATTGAAATATAAAATTTATTCATGGACTGTAGCTTGTGCTGTGTGGGCAACTCAATCTGGGCTGTATCTAGTGGGCAATATTTATAAAAAAAAATGAATTGAAAAAAAAAAAGATTAAACAATTTTATTTAAATTTGGTCACATGACAACCTTAATTTACTTAAATTTACTTTATTTCATCTCATGGTAAATCAATATAAATATACAAGAATAGTTGTTAAAACATGTACATTTTTAGAGAAAATAACAATTAATTTGTATTATTACCAAGAGATGCAGGGGACCCACAAAAAGCAGAGCTTGTCAAGTGCGGGACCCCTGAAAAAGAAAGTAGCACAATTAACTAGGTAAATATAAAAAAAACACAGACAAAAACAACTTGTGAACAACAAATTACCACAATTAACAGGGTGCATGACAACAAACAAAAATGTAACAAACGTAAAGAAATAAACTGAATGTCAAAAGAAGATGAGTTTGACAAATGAATTTAAGGTGAGTTTTAAAGAACCTGACTTGGCATGAAATATGCCATCTGTGAGCTCTTGCGATCTTTAGTTTTCAGTATCTTTTTCTAAAATGAAGGCACTCAAATAAACACCAATTGAACAAATGAGACCCACCAAAAAAAACCAAATAACTATATAACAATAAATACATCCATAGCAGGCCTTTGATGTATTCGGATACCATGCCATAATAAACCTTTATTGCTCGATGCTGTGTATATTTACCAGATAATATACATTGTATATACATCCAGAATGTGTTTACATTTTGTGGAACAAAAGAAATTTCCCTGCAAACTTGGCGCTTTGGCATGGAAAGCTGTATGGAAAAAAAAAATAACCCAAATATTTGGCCCAACTTGAGAGTAGCAACAGTACATCATTTGTGTATAATTTATTTCTTACGGATGTTGTCCAGAAGTCTTTCAGGTCAGCCAAGCAGGAGTGCATCCATTTGGACAATAAATTACGTCTTTTCCAGACTGATGCTTTCAGATGTTTATAATTCCCAATAAATTTTGGTTTGTTATAAGCTAGTCCAGACATGTGGAAGTTATTTGAATTTGAGACACTGTCTGGCAACAGCGATATTCATAGGCATAATGGCTTTTGCCGAAGTTTGGATTTAAGGATATTTGGCAAAGTGTTAAAGGTATTATATGCAACATTTGCTTTTGCTGTAATTTTCAGAAATGGATGGATTTTGGGGTTAGTATTTTCTAGCAAATATTGTTACAGTGACCGTTTAAAAGTTTGTGTTCATAGATGCTGGAAAATCAAGAAGCAATGCTGTTCTTGTAAGTTGTAGTCTTGTTCCCCCTGACACTACTTCAGATGAAACGGGGCAATTTATAGTCGTTGGGGAATGGTTCGGTCAGGGAACCAGACTAGCTTGCTTGCACCCGTTCACAAGTCTGTTACGGATAGCCAATAAAATGTGGACTAACTGGAAAATTGGGGGCAGTATTTGAAAAAATTCTGGGTTTTTTCCAACGATGGGGAACTGACCATCGTTGGAAAATGATACCAAAATGCCACTTTTCTTGAAAATGACAGCCATGATTTCACAGAATGCAAGAGATTATTATTATTAACCCGCAGTCAAGTAAAGTACTAGGCCTATTTCATAATAATTTGGTAGTTTTGTTTTTTGAAGTTTGCAAATGTTGTTCATATTACCTTTATAAATAGAGAAACAGATCGTCAGAGAATAGGCGTGGGCCTACCTTCTCTAAAACATCAAAAGACTGTAAAGGAGGGATCTATTAGTGTTGGAATAAACCATTGAATTTGTAACTTGTGTTGGCCAAGTTACCATTTTACTGAATTTACATGTGAATATCTTTTTAATCAGTTGGAGAGCCCCTCGACAGAAACCATGTTTCTTTCGGCTGATCCAGCGGGAGCTGGTTAAATGTTATATTGTGCATGTTTTGTCTAAAATGTTCTTGTGTATATCTGAGTATTTAATGTTATTGTTTGTAATTGTTGTTACAAATGTATCCCGAAAAATGAAATAAATGTAAATGTAAATATAAATAAAAATATCATGTAACAGGATCAAGACAGATCAAATGTCCCTACTTTTGACAATCCCTTAGGAAAGGAATGTTGAAAATTGTGTTGACAGAAGAACCAGAAGGCCAGTCATACTACACAACTTTAACTTCAGTGTCAAGGTGACACGTACTGTACAGAACGCCCCGGGAGAGGGGAATGTTGTCTAAGACGTACGAGTGCCGTACTTTTGTTGGATTTGGTCCAAAATTTTTCAAACAAAGAGCAACAGCATCAGTACAATTTTTTTTGCACATTTCCAAGTTTGGCAAGAAAAGACTCTCTTCTGCCAACCCCCCAAAATTCCCTCCAAATATTTTCGTAACTTTTTCAAAAAAGACTGATTGTCAGTAACTAAAACACGATTTTCTGAAAGAAATGTTGGTGCCCAGTCATAATTACCGTGTCTCAAGGTCATGGTTGAATGTGATATTTCAAAAGCAGTGAAAGTTTTGTAATGGATTTGAGCTTGTAAAGTGCATGCATGGATAAAGAGTTTCCACTTATTGAACACAATAATGATTGAATACACATGATTGCCGATGCGAGGTGCCAGGAAGGCTGGCTGGTACTCCTCCCTACATATGTATTGCCATTTAGTATTATGTATTCAAAAAATACAGTATGATGTATGGAATGCCTTTTTTTGGACAACATTTTTGACAACTCTTCCTAATGATGGTCAAATTTCAGACCTGTCAGTGACTGGCCACAAATGTGACAATGTGAGAGAGTCAGACAGTTTTATCCCCGACAGATTTTAAACATTTTTGGTTATCAGTGTGGGTGCTATCATGGTTCAACCAGTTTGTGCCAGGATTATTTTGACATTGACCGGACCCAGGCAAAGGATTGTTTTCACGAACCTCGCAGCAAGACAAGTTTAGGCCGCTATCTAAACTTTTAAAAGAAAATCCAAGATTATCTTGAATGGCCTTGTATTAGGTTTTTTTATATTCCCTTCTCTCCAATTACTGTTGTTGACCCAAACATTTTTCTTTTTGTTTTAGGATATTGGGGGGGGGGGGGAGATTTTGCTCTCAAAAGAGAACCTTGCTTCTAAAGTAACCACTATAAAATGTCCCAAAATCTCTATTTATAAAAAAAGTCATGTATTTTTGTGTGCAGACTTTTAGTGTGAATGAGCACTGTATGTGCAATTTCAGATATTTTGTCCTTAAAAGAATTAATAATAATAATAATAATAATAATAATAATAATCGGCATTTAAGAACGCTCATACTAATAAACTAATTCACAGTGCTTACATTAGATTAACTAACGTCCTAGCCATTACTTTGGGATAAAGAACTGAAGTATTTCATACTACAGTTGACTTTGTAGCTTTAGGTGAGGTTGGGTTCAAGTCTTCAAGATATTTTAAGGTCACAGGAAGTAATATTTTGGACAGTCTGGCAGCGGCAGCCTTCATTGACCATGCATCCACTGACCCATTCTAACCTTTGTAACCTGGCCAGACTCAGTGAAACCATCATGGCCAGGAAACAAAGGAAGTCATTCGTAATAATTCCCAAATGCTCCCAGCCCACTTTTCCCTTGAGACAGATACCGGAATTGTGAACTTTGCCAGAATCAACATCTGTTGTTGATTTTTTAAGTTTTCAGTTCCTGCTTTGGAAGTCACATGTCCAGTTGTTATTATTAAGGAAAAAACCCTAAGATTATTGCATAATAACAACACTGCAAATTCAATGGAGGAAAGTGATTTTACTGTTTCTTCTTTTAAGCATGAAGTCAAGTTTCATACAACCCAACATTTCCCATAAGAGCAAAATCAGCTGCTGTTACCTGCGACAAATTTTACTTCAAATACCTTTTTTTAGACATGGAGATTCATTCTGGTCAGCGCGCGCGTCGATTTTAATCATGCGCGTCGATCTTTTTTTTTTCCAAAATGTTCCGCGGTAGCTCCAACAGCGCCCTCTGTTTCCGCACCTCCTCAATTTGTTTTACCAAAGAGCACCAAAGAATGGGAAATTGCACCCAAGGCAAATGATCGAAAGCACCTAGGCAAATTATGGAGGACACCAATGTACATGAGGACACCGAAAAAGCAAAATAGTACCCCACCTTGTCTGTACAATCCAAGCTTGACGAAAA
This sequence comes from Patiria miniata, assembly GCF_015706575.1. Lineage (NCBI taxonomy): Eukaryota > Metazoa > Echinodermata > Asteroidea > Valvatida > Asterinidae > Patiria > Patiria miniata. The sequence continues at coordinate 37,187,067 of NW_024037069.1, read as the reverse complement.
AAAAAAAAAAAAAAAACCCAAAAAAAGCCGCATCGCCGCGTCAATTTCGGAACTTTGGTCTGACCAGAGACCGAATATTTTTTTTTTTTGGCCTAACCTAAACTGTTTGGTGTACAAATACATGTATTATATGCTATCATCTATGCAAAAAGGGGTCATTATTGTAAAGTCTACACAGTAAATGCAACAATAGGTCTTCTTCCTTGTACTTTGTCACCCTGAGTAGACTTTGTGGTTTTTTGTTGTTTATTGTGTGAATTTAAAGGGAATATACACCATTTGCTTTTGCCGTAAGTTTCAGAATTGATGGTTTTGGGGGTTAAGTGTTTTAAAGAAAATATTGTTTCACTGACTTTTTTGAAGTTTTGTGTTCGTAGATGCTGGAAAAACCACAAAAAATAATCATATTCCTGTAGTCTGCTTCCCTGACCCCACTTGAAATGAAACGGAGCAGTTTAAAGACGTTGGGGATTGTAAGTTCCTAAGGGAACCAGTCTAGGTGGCTTGCACCCGTTCACGGACATGTAACCAATTGCAAAACAAAATATGGACTGAATAAATTTGGTAAATTTGGGGCAAGAGTTGACAAAAAGTCAGTTTTTTCCAACGCTGGTCGGCTGACCAGCGTTGGAAATTGATAAAAATACCACTTTTCTTGAAAATGACAGCACATCAAGTGCTACAATTTTACCAAATGATTTAGACTGTCATTCACTAACAGTCCAGTAAGGTATTTCATAATAATTTGGTAGTTTTGTTTTTTGTATAGGCCTATTCCCTTTAAGTTATGATTGTACTACTATGATGTCAGTTAATAGAAAACAACTTGGATATGGTTGCAAAGAATGAGGAGAATGGTTCATCACATGACTCATGCAGGGACACGAATTTGTGCACCTGCAGCTTCCGATCGAGGTTGTTCTGGAAATACAAAAGTTATGCACTGTAGGCCCATGTTTGCCAAACAATAATTCTGTTCTTGCAGGGTAGGCTGGTCCCCACAATCAGTTTCCATAATGTATGGGCCAGGAGCCAGTCTGCTCGCAAAGTGGATCTGTTTGTGCCAAAACGGATGTAAAAAAAAAAATGGAAACAGGAGATTTTTAGTTTGAATAAAACATACAAGTTGAAACTTTATTAAGATTAAAAAATTAATCAGTTGAAAAGCACGGGGAACACACAATGTATAGTAACACTATATTCAACAAAATTCCTCGGAGTAGGTCACCACAATATGGGGCAAGACTGGGTTTGTAGCAATTCTAAATATCCTGTAGGGATTTGGGCCCTCCAATCATGAAAGCCAGAAAAAATATTGATTCTATCACAAAAACCCTTTATGCTTGGGCAGGTCACAGGGTTTTTAAGGGCTTATTTGTCTAATATCGCACAATGGAAAGGTTATTAAAAGGTGTCATAAAGGGGACTGAATGGGTGTTAAAGGGGTCATTGGGGATTGAATTGGATTTTAAGCTGGGGGTTATAGAGTAAAATTACAGTACATGTGGGGAAAATGACTGATAGAAAACCGTGACTTTCAGTGGATTTAATAGAAGTTTTCACAAAAACCATTGGCCTGAGTGTATATAATGCTATGACGTTGCATTGCATTGCTGTTTTTTGTTGTGTAAACTGAGATTGTGACACAATGTAAACATTGATGACAGGAATTTGCTAGCATCATGCCTTTGTTAAGCGAGAAAGATACCCGGTAGATGTTACTGTTTCTATTTAGACAGTTATTTTGGAGCGATGCAGTTGCTGTAAAGGGATGGGGAAGTTAAACAAAATTAAAAACAAAAAATAAATACATATTCAAAACCAATGGGGGGGGGGGGGTCACAACAAATATCAAAATAAGATTATGAAACCCAAATGTGTTTGAAATCTCATTCTGAAAAGGTCTGAAAGTCACCAAAATTTTTGGCAGGTCTAAAATTCTACAAAAAACATGATTTTCAGTCAAACAAGTTATATTTTTTATGGGGAGGACGGAGGTGGATTGATACCAACATATTACAACCAACATGGTAAAAAAGGTTAGAAAATGTACTTAGGATTCATTTACAAGCACAGTGACACTTCTCTCCAAAAAGAGAACTGTTCAACTGAATGATGTCTGCCGGCCTTCATTCCTTCCCCTTCTTTAGAATGTGCAGTTGTTCAGTGTCAGATGGCATCTTCTGATACTCTCATCAATTGAAGTAAAGAACATGAACCCTGCCATGTTACTCTGAAATTGTGAAACGCTGAGGTCGAAAAGGTGACCAGAAGTGCCTCTGACTAAATTTTAAGCCCACTCAATCCTGGTATACCCATTGGCAATTCTTCCTACCTAAACATGAACCGTTTAACTTGAAGCTTTTTTTGCATCCTCTAAAAGGCAAATATCAAGCTTATTTTGAACCAAGCCAGTGAAACCACTAATTCCCTGGTGTACTTTTATGGTCTAGCTGGTACAGGGAAAAGAATGGGTTTAATGTTTTTTGTTTTGTTTTAAGTTTCGTACACCTACATTTACAGAACATTTTACCACGACTGGTTTGTTGCTCATTTTTGGTCAACGCAAAACTGTTGCAAAACTTCAATGCAAAAGGCTGAAGTCTTATCAAAGGTAAAAGTTAAAGAAAAATGGTTAAAATTTTTTTTTCTGTTTGGAAGATGAAAGCTTGAAGAAAATTCTTTAAGTTTATTCAGAATACATCATAAGTTGCAAATGTATTTATGCCTCAAGGAACATTTTTTTTCCTCCATTGTGGTTGGAGCGCTTGCAGATTTGTGTCTTTCAGACGCAATTCAATAAAACAACATTCAGAGTATTGTTCACGACTTCTGCACTTAACATTGTACACACCCACGCCGCTGGAAGAACTGACATGCTACATTAAAGGTGGGTTCATGCGTAACACTTTTAAGCATGAAGCAAATTCTTTGAAGTAATGGAGAATGTCACAATGAAATTTCAAATTTTGTTGACGTCATGAATTTGCTTCACTCTTGCTTTTGCTTGATGTGTGAACCAGCTTTAACAAGGCAGAAATGGATCTCACTGCAAATATCACCTTCCTGAGAAACAAGCTCACCGGAGAACTGGAAGTGCAAGACCAGTAAGCTTGATTTGTTACTTTACATGTATAATTGAGTCTGAGCCTAACATTTATTTTTATTGTTTTTTTTTCCATTCCAGACCTATTTCTTCACTGATCAAGATGATCCTCATTATCAACAAATATTAGGTGAGTTACAGAAGGAAAATCAACCATAGGCTACGCACACAACGACCCCAAAATGTGTGAAACCTTCTTTTTGTGAAAAAAGGCTTTCATTTGCATGCGCCTAAGTTTTCTATGTTTATTAGTAACCAAATTTTCTTAAAGAAATTAAAGTCTCTTTTGTGAAATGAGTTTACTGAAGTCTTTTCTGAAGCTCCAGAAATTCACTTTTTATGTATTTTATTTTATTTATTGCAGGAGACCACCTAATAAATACAAAATGTCCAGCTCTACATTCAAGGTGAGTCAGAAATATACAGGCAAACAAGTTTTCCTCAGATTAGCTGGTTCCATGTTAGCCCCATAAATGTGGCCAATTTACTGGACTACCTCCGTAAATAAAGGTTAAACTTCCACTATGCACAAAAACATGTCGAACTTTGTCAAATTTTGATCTTCACATTTAGGCTTAGTTTGTAGTTTATTTTTGCTTTAGAAGCATACTCACCCTCTTTAAAGGCTAATCAGAAAGTGCTGCCTTTTTCAGATGTCTGTTTTTCGTGAAATTTCCAGATTTGTTTGCACACGTTTGCGTATCAAAATTTCAACATGAAATTTCATGAAAATCAGACATCTGAAAGAGGCAGCACTTTCTGATTAGCCTATAAGGAGGGTGAGTATGCTTCTAAAGCAAAAATAAACTTCAAACTAAGCCTAAATGTGAAAATCAAAATTTGACAAAGTTCCACATGTTTTTGTACATGGTGGAAGTGTGGCCTTTATTTACGGAGGTACCGGGTAGCCTAGTCCAGTAAATTGGCCACATTTATGGGGCTAGTTCCATGTCTGCCTTTTGAAAATTAGAAACACTGTACCAAGTTTTCTCAAAGTTTTGGCATTTCCTCTTTTATTGTGATTTTACAGTTGCATGCCTGAATATAAACCTTTATTCCATAGGCTGCATATTTATGAGCAAACATGCTCATTTCATTGGCCAGTTTTCAGTGTTTCTGATCATCACAGCTGATTGTTATAGTTTGTAATTAAAAAAAAAATACATGTAAGACTTTTTTGTTGTTGATAAAATTGTAAAATAACTGGGGTAGCATATATGTAACCTGTCACAATGAAATGAACATAAAGTCGTAAATTACCATTTTGCAAAACAGTGGGTTCAAGCCAAAATTTGATGGCGTGGTCGATTTTTGGTTTTCAGGTGAACCTCAATCTCTAAGTCCATTTCTACCTTTCCAAATTGTTTGTGTTCCATCAAACAACTTTAAAACCTATTTTCATCTCTTTTGATTTGTTGACTGTTCAGTCGCAACACAACAGCAGGAATATTAAATTCCATTTTCTCAAAATTTGTTGTGGTAACATTAATTTAGTTGGCGGTCAGATTTTCCATTACTGAAGTCAGTAACCCAAAATGTTATGTATACCAGTGGAAAGCTCTTCTGCAGAACCCAGAAATAAATAAATAGCAATTCTTAAAAAGTCTGACTTAATGCTCAATTTGTGGCAACAGGTCACATAGTTGGGATGGGGTGGGGGGGGGGGGGAAGGCGAGGGGGGGGGGGGGATCCTATTTCTTCTTCCCTTCCAGCCCCCAGGACAACCGCTCATAATCGCCATCATCATCACCATCAATACTTTTATTATTGTTATCTTCTATTATTATTGTTCTCTTATCGTGCTCAACACAACCATCTCACATCTTTTCCATCGTCGCACCCACCATTACCAACATTATAACCGTCGTTACCAATGTCACCTGCTTGCTATCAAAGCAAAATTATCCGTGTGTTTATTCAAACGGAAATTGCCGCATTGGAAAGCTGACGAATCTAGACACTGACGAATCAGACAAATATGTCCTCCATCTCTGGCGATGATGTCATGCTTATCTTATTTCCGAGATGATGTCACGTCTGCGTCTCGTTAGCTCAACATCCCTAGCCAACGTGATATTCTACACCTATTTCTCTGAAAGCATATCTCATGAATTTTTAAATTTCCAATTAAGTTTGAGGAGGCTTCGTGAAACCCGAGATGTTTTTTTGGACACTTGAGATGTCAAAATAAGACAGATGGTTTCTTTCCTTATTATTACTTGTGGTGATGGTTTTGGAAAACTCCATCTAGGAAACACGAACCCTGCAATCGTGAAAGGGAAAATTGCTGATGGATTATAAAGAGTTTCAATGGTTTTCAGACCTTAATAAACATATATTACATTGATAATAGTATTGGAACAGTATGAATTTTAAACAAAATATACATGTATTTGGAAAGAAAAATTCTTAAAAGATCAGAAAATGCAGAATCTGGTAAATATCTTTTTATTTCAATGACATGAAGACAAATTATATTTGGTGTTTTGTGCGTGTGTGTTTTTTTTTTTTGGGGGGGGGAGAAAATTGTATGTTACTTTTGAAATATAGGCCCTAATTTTTCTTGTTTTGTTTGCTTTCTTGTAACTTCTTTTTTCTTTACATTTACAGACAGGCCCTGTGCTGTAAAGTGGCTGTAATATACGACAAATTTTTAGAATCGGGAAAAAGGTGAGTAATGAAATTAAATATTTATGCAAGTAAAAATAAAAAATTGCAGGCACACAGAGTATTTCGTTGCAAGTATGCAGCGCTTGTGTGTTTGCGGCAATTTTGAATGACTAATGTGGAGACATATGTTTCATTTCTCACCGGTGATAATTATCCGATTCAAAAGGCCCATTCCGTTGGAATTGTTGGAAAAGGTTAATTACATGTTTGCATATTTTGATATATTTTATGTGCTCCATAACATCTGGTGTGGGAAATGCCCAGGTTTTTGCAATTACTGTTTGGAAATTGTTTGTTGTAATTTGGTGCTAATCTATTGAAATGCTTGCCCAACATAAACATATTTATATAGTGTGGGTAAAAAACCAAACCAGTTTGTCATGTTTGACATGCAGACCCTCATCAATAATGGCATGTTTCTTGCTAAACAAAAAAATTAATTCAAAAGCATCAAATTTGTGTTTTGCAAACAATTTGATGAATTTCTGTGAACTGAAATCGATTCTTTAATTTGGCCAGAAGTGAATCTAACTAAGTAAACTAGTCTGCTTGCTCAGCCAATTTAAATTATTGCAGGTGTTTGGTTTCAGTTTTCACCGTTGACTTGAAAGTTATTGGCTTTTGCTTATTTCAGTGTCAGCAATTGCATTGGACAGATATTTTTTGTATGTCAATGAATTATGAATGAATATGAATGAGAAAAAGCAAAATTTTAATTTTGAGATTTAACTCTGACCTGATGGACATCTCTGAAATATTTTTCCTGGACTCAAAAAAAATCTGCTCAATAAGTATCCACCCAAGTCAATGATTATTATCTGAGGGGAGCAACGAAGGTCTAGAGTCAACATGACTGAGATTGACAAATTTGTATGAAAATTCAGAAAAGAAAGTGTTGACATTTTTAATAGAAATACATGTATACCTGTAAATAATAAAGTTGCATTCGCATGCTTTTTTTTTGGAGTTTTATCCCCTCAAAAATATTTTGCTTTTCTTAATTGCTATTTTTGTAGTAATAAAATGAAAATTCACTTTTGAATGAGACGTCAACTGAAAACAAAACATTGGCCCATGTTTAGTTATTGGAATTTTGAATCGTTGGCTGCCAGACAATGATTGCTGGGTAGGCTGGTTCCCCCCCCCCCCCACAATCCGTATCGTATATGTATGGACCGGGAGCCAGTCTGCTTGCAAAGCTGATATGTCTGTGCTCCAAACAAAAACCTTGTATTCAGAGGGTTGCTGTTGTCAAAAAAGGACAAATTTAGGGTTTTGGGTTTGGAATAACATATACAAGTTGCTATTTATTAGAAAACAAACCAACAAAATTGAGTTTGTTGAAAAGCACGAGAATGCAACTTTAATCACTGGTCAGATGGAAAGAGGTGGGTTAGCCATTCTAAGTATCCCTTAAATCTACCTTTAAAATAGACCATATTTTTAGACGCCATCTTAATTTTCTTCCTTATTAGAATTTTGTACTAGTGAATGCTCAAAAGGTCTACTCCTGCCTTTTCAATTTGTACAAAAGCAGCTAGTGCCCTCTTAAATGACTGCCAGGAATGAGGTCTGTAAAGAACATTCAAATAACAGCTTGGTTGCCAATGTGGATGGTTATCTCTGTGGACTGGATGACAACTGTGAATATTATATAAATCACATTTTTTTTAAGCTTAAGAAACAAGTCAGTGGCATCCTGTTCACCTTTCTGTATTGCTATTTTTCTAGGTGGTTTTGCCACTTAGATGATGACAACTACCTCAACGTGCTGAACTTGGTGCAACTGTTGCGCGGCTACAATCACCAGCAGGATCTGTACCTAGGCCGGGCCAGCCTGACCCACCCCATACAGGCATTGGATAGAGATAAAGGATATGTGAGTAGCTGACAGCAGTAAATGAGAAGATTTGTCAGATGAATTAAGTTTGACACTTTGGATTTTGGAGAACACAAAATATAGAAATAAATTTGGCAATTAGCATGCACACTGAGCACACATGGAGTCAAAACATTGAGTCAATACCTCTGGTTCTGTGCAGAGGCTCTTTGCTTTTTTACGCGGTGTATCTGTAAATCATCTCTATTGTTGTACTAATCATTCAAAACTGTGAAGCCTTAATGTCTTAAATTGCTTATTTGGGAGGGAACCTCTAAAATTCACACACTGGTGGACAAATTTAAAGACATGCCACTTTGGAGAAGTTTGCAAACACACCATGTGAGGTGATACATTTTGAAATGATAGGTGGTTCTGAAAAAAAAAATCCTCGATTATCTTGTAGTTTCAGTCAGTATGTTTGACCATTGTAAAGAGAATGACAGTCAGGGCATACTGAATGAAGTGTTGGGCTTCTCCGTTTATCCCCCTTAGAACCAACATTCTTTTAGATTTTACTTCAATTCAGCTATTTTATACTTAATAGAATGGAGGTTTGGCTTCATATAGTTGTGGAGTGTTTTTTTTTTATAGTCCAGTGATTACGGTGTTTGACTTCCTTGTGACTGTGCATGAGTTCCCATCCTGGTAGGGAACATCGTGCGTGTGTTCCAGACAGTTTACAATTGCCTCTCTCCACCCAGGAGCATAAATGGGTACCTGTCAGGGTTTAGCCCTAATTGCACTGATCTCGAGGTGCTGCAGAAACCTTGTCTCACGTCCTAAAAAAAAACGGGGTAATATTGTGAAGCGTTTGGAGACTTTTGTATAAAGTGCTACGGGAATATTAACATTCATTATAGTTTTAGGTCCCTTCCCCTTCAGAGTAATAATGTCACCATCGACAGTGTTGATTCTGAGCTAATATCCCTCGTCTTATTTCTTCTTATTTGCAGGCAGAGACTAGCTTCTGGTTTGCTACCGGTGGAGCTGGCTTCTGTATCAGTAGCAGTCTAGCACTCAAGATGGCTCCCTTAGCAAGGTACGTGTCTGCAATTCTTCCTCTTTGCAACTTTGGACTTGCCAAATTAATGCTCATTTTGAGTATCACCCCTGGTAAAATGATTACCCATGTCATGAGAATGTTTTAGTCCTTAGAATAGTTTGACAGTAGACGGGCTACATCCAAAAATGTTTTTACAGATGAACATGTGGAGGAGCGCTCAAGGTTTCTGATGCTTCTCATGGATAGGGACATTAAAGTGCCCAAGAACTGACTGTATTTTGAGTATGAAATTTGGACCATTTTGGCCTTCTTAATAAATTGTTTTCAAGGATCCGACACATACAGGGTGAGTTAAAAAAAATGAAACCCAAATGTCGGGACTATTGTTTTATTGAAGTTCTGCATGTAGCACTTTCAAAATCTAGGATATGAAAGCCCAATTCATAAGCTTTCTTTTAGTATAAGAATCATTCAAAGACGGGTACTTTTCAAGTTACTTATGAAAGCTTATGAATTGGGCTTTCATGTCCTAGATTTTGAAAGTGCTACATGCAGAACTTCACTAAAACAATAGTTCCGACATTTGAGTTTTGTGGGTTTTTTCTCACCCTGTATTGAGCAAAGGAGTTGAATCCTTTCTCTGTTTGGAAAAGACAGATTTGAACAAAATAGACACACTCAGATGAGAGCTAGTTCATATGAATGGCGGCAAAATAATTTGGGCAATTCCAGTCTTATGAAAGGAAATGTAATGTCTTGACAGAACCAATTCACCATGATATCTAATTAATGATTCACAGAAATGATCCAAAACTCAAGTTAGGTTTTGCCCTTCACCGAAGTTTAAGCACTGTATACTCAGTGTGTTACCTCCCGAGTGAAAGTTGGAAAAAAAACCACTCAGGTGGGACTCGAACCCACGACCTCCTGCTTTCTAGTGCAGATGTCTTACCACTCGACCACAGAGCTAACGGGATCGGTTGGCTGGTTCGAATTTGATGTACATAGCAGCGGGTACCGCATAAACTATTATAAGATGGAATTTTGTGTTGGGGTGATATAAATCAAATTAGGTTTTGCCCTTCACCGACGTTTAAACACTGTATACTCAGTGTGTTACCTCCCAAGTCAAAGTTGGAAAAAAAAGTTCGGTGAAGGGCAAAACCTAATTTGATTTATATCACCCCGGCGCAAAATTTCATCTTACAATTGATCCCAAACTCCTAGTCTTTAATCTCCTTGACCATTACTAGATGATGGATGTATAAGATTTGAGAAATGCATTTTCAGGTTTATTCACTGAGCTCTTATAGCTCTGTCATGGATATTACGTGACCCTGGAATTGGCCATTTGTAGCCCTCATGGTTAAGGCAGATACAGCAAGTACATGTACCGGTACTGTCAATTTGCAAGGGTCCAACACATCTCGACTCTTGATGTCAAAATGCACTTGTTTTGCCACTGGTTGATAGAAACTTTTGTGATTTTATGTTTCAGCGGAGGCAAGTTTACCAATCAATGTGATCGAGTCCGTCTTCCAGATGACGTTTCCATGGGATTTATTATAGGTAAACGAAACTTTTGGTCATCATTCAAACAAGAGAATCCGGTTCGTTAGTAAAAACGTCATTCACGCACGCCCACCATTGATTACTAGCGGCCATTGGCTACAACCGCTCAAGCTGCGTTAACTTTTGGTTCCAATCATGCAGAAAGTGCTAAAGGTGGCGTCACACTAACGAACCGGATTGATAAACAAAAGAAATACAGTTGTTTGTTTGTTGTTTGGTTTTTTTTTTGGGGGGGGGGTGTAAGGCCTCTCAATTTTAAATGTAATTTCTGGAAAGAATGTTGTATCCTGACGCCACATTTTTCATCATATGTATATCATCTCAATGAAGGTCAGTCATTGCAAAAATACTGACAAGACATGAATTTGAGATCAATAAACATTTCCAATTTTATTAAAAAAAATAATTTGAAAATGTAATCCTCTCTCTATAGACTTTGTACACAACCAAAGAAGTGGCGTCTGGATACTACCGTAATTTTCGGAATATAAGCCGCGGCTTATACGTTGATTTTGCCCATGAAACTGTTTACTGTGACTTATACACAGGGCGGCTTATACGCCGAGTCCCACCCGAGTAAATATGTGAATTTGTTTTTGGCATTATTTCTTAGATGGTGTTCTACATGTGCCATTGACGAGGCTAGACATTTTCAATTCCCACCTACAAGGCTTGAATAGATTCGATGAATCCAAGCTACCTAAACAGGTAAAACAACTATGATCAGTCCTCACGGTCATTTACAATATAGGGCGAGTAAAAAAACCCACCGAAACCCAAATGTCGGGACTATTGTTTCAGTGAAGTTCTGCATGTAGCACTTTCAAAATCTAGGATATGAAAGCCGAATTCATAAGCTTTCTTTTAGTACAAGATTCATTCAAATCACTCATGTACTTTTCAAGTTACGGAGTTTTAAACACAACTGCCGTTTTAAGGTTCAGACACAAAAAAGTTCAGTGTTCTTTCAGCAAAACGAAAACAAATCACATAAGGATGTGTGTGAATTGTTTTCGTTTTGCTGAAAGAACGCACACCTTTTTTTTTTTGCGATCCATGGACAGAACTTTAAAACGGTGGTTGTGTTTAAAACTTGGTAACTTGAAAAGTACATGGGTGATTTGAATGATTCTTGTACTAAAAGAAAGCTTATGAATTGGGCTTTCATATCCTAGATCTTGAGAGTGCTACATGCAGAACTTCACTAAAACAATGGTCCCGATATGTGGGTTTCGTTTTTTTTTACTCACCCTGTAGTGTTCTGGTTGATGGACCTCGTGAACAAGTACCCCCTCAACGTTATGAGTTGGGGAGGGGAGACCACTGGGAACACATTTCTGCCAATGCCTGGCGCTCATGCGAAGACCCTATGGCTTTGTGCACTAAACTTGGTCTTGCATACTTTGCGCAATACGTGCGCGAACCAGTACGCATGTGAGGCTTCTCCCTTTACTGGGGCTTTCAAAAGCGGTCAAAAAGCGCCCTCTACCGCTCATGCAGGAGTCCATGAACTGGATGCTTTGATAGCACATTCTTTTGAAGAATTAGTATGGATAATTCTTCTGTGTGTGTTTTAACTGGTTTTTTTTTATTCAGTTCCAATTTAATGAAAATAACCACTTTCATGACACCTAAATTCATTTCACTTTTAAAGGTATAATCCATCATTTGTAATTTGTGCATTTTGTTTGTTTGAAGCAAAAAACGTGCGCTCAGAATCAAAAGAAGGGTGCTGAACATCTAACCTGATGAAATTTCAGCTCAGCTTTAGCTGTATATTTTGAGAAAAACGGCATTCTAAGATCTTGATTTCAAATCAAAAGTTGCTGAATCATGTGTTGAATTGGGCCTGAATTCAGCGTCCGAGACACGTTCTCACTTAGCCGATTGCAGCTACGCGAAGTTGCGCATCGATCCGATGAATTGTAGCAACCGCCCGCGTGTGCGTTGTGCCAACGTTGTGCCAACACTTTGCCGAATAACAAAAACGAACTTCTAACGGAAATTTCCAACGGTGCGTCTTAAGACGTTGGAACGTGCGTCTTAAGACGCACCGTTGGAAGGCGTTCTTTCATTGATTTCTTCAAAATGACAGCTTGCCAGAAAGAATAATTTCACAGGGAGTTTAGTCCCTTTACTATCTTTCAACCAAGTATGTTTTTCAACAATAATTACGCCAGTTACTTTTTGGATAGCTGCAAATGATGGGCTGTAGCTTTAATAGGTGCATGGATTCAACTTGCTCTTTGTTACCAACAACCATATTTGCCTCATTTTTTTGTGGGCCTCATGATATTGGTTTATCCGCTCCATTCACAAGTACTCCCTCACCGGCAAAGAAGGTACAGTTGGGGATGACCGACCAACGCCATCTTGCCTGACTACAATTCATTTGCCGCGAAGCACGGCCACTGCGTGTTCATAGTACAAATCCCCTGGTGTACGTGCGTCACACACAAGGAGCGGTGCACGTCAACCAGCGAAATGTCCCGCCCATGGGACGTCGTTGCTAGGTAAAAGGGCGCCCTCTTTTGTCAGCCCACGGAGCCCATAGGCACTCTACTTTTTATCCGTGGGGGTTGGTTTTTCTCAAACCAATTTGTTTTTTGGAGTTTTTTTTTTCTTTGAAAACAATACAAAAATCGATCTGCCCCACTCAATTTGGATGAAAGACAAGCCCAACTTTATCTAGCTTAAAAGTTCAAATCACAAAACATGCCATGCAAACGTTCTGTGAATTCTGAATATTTTTCCTCACCAGGTGACGTTAAGCTACTACCTCTCAGCATCTCGGAATAACACAATTACCCTCCACAATGCTGCATTCACCAAAGAACAGGACCCAACAAGGTAGGCACTTGAGGTACTTACCACACAGGACAATAGGGCTCGTTCAATGACGGCCATTTCTGTAGGAGAACTGCAACTGCGTATTTTACGCAATCAAACACGCATTGCGCAGTGTTGGAAATGTTCCAAGCACGCGTGCTTGTTGCTTGAAATGTGTTCGAAATACGATGCAGCCGATGTGCGTTATGCAAGTTGACGCTCAAAAAGCCGATGCACGTGGATGGTCTGTAGGAAATGGTGTCATTTGAACGAGACCTATTTTGGGTTGGCTTTACCCAATGAACGATTTTTGTTTGGGCAGGTCAGTTCACCCTGGACATATCTGAGGTCACTCAGGAAATGTCGCCAACAGGAAGTTGGTATCAGTTGCTCTTCACATCCGACTTGAAATAGAACAAGTAATCATCGGTCTTATCAGCATTGTCGGCAGATTACAGAGAATCTAGTTGTTTCCAGGTTTGCATTGCGGATGGACTTTATTAATGGTGTGTCTTTACTGCCATTTGTGTTTGTAGATTGAAGTCCTTGCATTGCCGGCTGTATCCTAATGCGTCCAAGTGTCCATAACTACAACCGAGGAAGAAACAGGACTCTTGCCATGTCAGAGCTACAGACGAATCCGGGCAAATGATCACGGTATACTCACGAGGCCCCCTTCAATGGCCGAACCATTGTGCAAGGCTACTGCCCCAGTACGGATTATCTGAACAATAGCTAGCACAATTGTTACGCCATCAAAGGGGGCCTCCGGATCATACTTCATGTGAATTCCAGTGCGAAGCGAATTCGTTAGGGTAAAGGCGAACGTGGCATTGAAACTTCAATTGGTTCACTTTCAAGTGATGTTTGATCCGGCCTTTTTTCCCCCAGACTTGTTTTAGAGTTAACCTGTTTGCTTTTTTTAATTGAAGCTATTGTACTTTGAGCGAAAGGGATTTTTTTATATTGACTGCTGTGAAGTGGTATAGTAAAATATTGCCCTGTTTAGGCAATTGTTCATTATATAGAATATGATATGCCCATGGTTCATCCAGGTAAGCTCGGTTTAACTGTGTCACGAGTCAAAGCAATTAATATTTACTTCATAACACCTCACAAATTGATTCTGCCGAGTGTCAGATATCTATTCATTAAACTGAAATAATACAAATTTACTGGTGCTTCAGTTTCAAATCAATTGAAAATTAACTTTGAAAATTTCCCGACACAAACACCTCAGGTTGCTATGGGTACGCTTTGATGGCCGTGGGTACAGTAGGTTTTTAATACGAAGGTCTTTTTAGCAGTGTATGCTAAGATAGTAAAATTTACAAAGGTCATGTGATGCTATCTTGGCCAATGACGAGACAGAACGTGAGGTTAATGTAATATTATAAACAATCTTTTATTCATATCATTCCAAAGATATTTGTGAAATGTCTTCTGTTGAAACAACTCAGAAAATGTTATTAAAATTTGTGCCATGGAAAAATATGCTGACGGCCTTCCTTTAAAGGGAATATACAACTTTTGCAAACATCGAAAAATAAAACTACCAACTTTTTCAAAATACCTTTAGTAAATGACAGTCTAAGGCATCCTGTAAAATTATAGAACCTGGTGTCAAGTCATTTTCAAAAAACTTGTATTTTTGTATACATTTCCAACGGTTGTCGGCCGATCACCTTTGGAAAAACCTAACTATTTTTCAACTACTGCTCCAAATTTACAATTTTCAGTCCAAATTTTGTTTGCTATTGGTTACATGTTCATGAACGGGTGCAGGCCAGCTAGATTGGTTCCCTTACCATACAATTTTCCGACAACTATAAATTGATCCATTTTATCTTTAGTGGAGTCAGGGAACCAGACTACTTAAACATTTTTTGTTTTTCTTGGTTTTTCCAGCATTTTTTGAACACAAAACTTCACACATGTCAGTGTAACAACATTTGATCTATTATATTAACCGCTCAAATGGTTCATTCTGAAAATTACAGCAAAAGCCAATGATGTACATTCCCTTTAAGCCATCTGACACAATATTAAACATAATGGTGAATAGTGAATACGTCACGCGCACAAAATGTGTGTGAAAGACATTAGCGCGTGATTTAGCCCGTGAACCAACATGCACGCGTACTCCATTCGTTTGCACTACACTTGCTGGTTAATGACGTCATACTTCAGTTCTCCATTTGTGATGCTAAACGGGATTTCAGACTTTTCCTCCTCACAATTCAGGAGCTAAACATACTTCATTAAGAAATTCCAAAGAATTATAAAAACATACAAAAATGTATCCACTCTTTAGGAAGCCTGTACTTGCATATTTTGACAGGCACTTTATACGATAAACGTATTTGTGTACAGAATTCACATTAGCATATAGTGTGTATATCATATTTTAGTATTTTTTATCATTGAGGTTTATTAGAAAAGTTTTTTGTCTTCTTTTTTTTTTTTTTTTTTTCCCTGTATGCATTACTTATAATCATGTAAGTACCGAAATGTATTACTGCTGTACTTCATGATGTTTATTTTTTGCCAGTTTATAGACATACAATGTAGATTTATTGATACAACTCAAATATTTAAAGAATTGATAAAAAATACACTCGTAATAAAATCTTGCTATTTATTTTTTGTTAATAAATTGTTGTAAATATATATTTTTGTAAAATGTCCTTCCGAGTAAATTGAATAATTTAGATGAACTGTATTCTCAATTCAGTGTATGTTAATTATTATTCAAAGGGCCTATGTCATTGCTACATTCCTTTCAAAATCAGATTGTTGTCGAGTTTACAATGCATTTTAATCTAAACTCTTTAACAGTGGCGCACCACTCCCAGTTACTCCCAGGATTTGACCTTACTGATATGTATGTGGCCTATTTTCGAGTAGTAAAATAGGGGTTTAAGTAGCACCACCATCGTCAAAATAGTGCACCCCCAGAAAATGAACACCCATTTTTTTTCTGCGGCCAAATATTGGGCAACATTTGTCGCAAAAAATTTAAACTTCTAAAAAAGTTGAAACCAAAAATTGTGTGCCCCCCCCCCCCCAAGCCAAATCCTGGGTGCACCACTGGGGGTTAGCCTTGCATTTCAATCAAAATTGGGCAGAATTTGACTTTTTAGGAGAAATTAGTTAGAGGAAATACTTTTTAGAGGAAATATAGGGTTAAGGGGTTAGTCTTGCATTTTTCATCAAAATTGGGCAAAAGTGTAATTTTGGGGAAATTCAAGAATGTAAGGGGTAAGCCTTGCATTTTCATCAAAATTGGGCTGAATTTGACTTTTTGAGGAAATTAAGAATATAAGGGCAAAATTTGACTTTTTTGGGGGAAACTTTAAAATGTAAGGAGATAGCCTTGCATTTTAATCACAATTGGGCAGAATTTGACTTTTTGAAGGAAATTAAGAATGTAGGCCTAAGGGGTAATTCTTGCATTTTTTCATCAAAGTTGGGCAGAATTTGACTTTTTGGGGCCTAAGGGGTTAGTCTTGCATTTTTTCTTCAAAATTGGGCACAATTTGACCTATATTTTGGGAAATTAAGAAAATATAGTGTTAAATGGTTAGTCTTGCATTTTTCATCAAAATTGGGCAAAATTTTAATTTTGGAGAAATTTAAGAATGTAAGGGGTAAGCCTTCCATTTACATCAAAATTGGGCAAAATTCAAGAATATAAGGGGTTAGCCTTGCTTTTTTATCAAAATTGGGCAAAATTTGATCTATATTTTGGGAAATTAAGAAAATATAGTGTTAAATGGTTAGTCTTGCATTTTTCATCAAAATTGGGCAAAATTTTAATTTTGGAGAAATTTAAGAATGTAAGGGGTAAGCCTTCCATTTTTCATCAAAATTGGGCAAAATTCTAATTTTGGTAAAATTTAAGAATATAAGGGGTTAGCCTTGCTTTTTTATCAAAATTGGGCAAAATTTGATCTATATTTTGGGAAATAGTGTTAAAGGGTAAGTCTTGCTTTTTTATCAAAATTGGGCAAAATTTTAATTTTGGAGAAATTTAAGAATATAAGGGGTTAGCCTTGCTTTTTTATCAAAATTGGGCAAAATTTGACCTATATTTTGGGAAATTAAGAAAATATAGTGTTCAAGGGTAAGTCTTGCATTTTTCATCAAAATTGGGCAAGATTCTAATTTTGGTAAAATTTAAGAATGTAAGGGGTAAGCCTTGCATTTTCATCAAAATTGGGCAAAATTCTAATTTTGGTAAAATTTAAGAATGTAAGGGGTAGGCCTTGTTTTGTTTTATCAAAATTGGGCAAAATTTGACCTATATTTTGGGAAATTAAGAAAATATAGTGTTAAAGGGTTAGTCTTGCATTTTTCATCAAAATTGGGCAAAATTTTAATTTGGGAGAAATTTAAGAACGTAAGGGGTAAGCCTTGCATTTCCATCAAAATTGGGCAGAATTTGACTTATTGGGGAAATTAAGAATATAAGGGGTTAGTCTTGCATTTTTCATCAGAATTGGGCAAAATTTTAATTTTGGAGAAATTTAAGAATGTAAGGGGTAATTCTTGCATTTTCATCAAAATTGGGCAAAATTCTAATTTTGGTAAAATTTAAGAATGTAAGGGGTAAGCCTTCCATTTACATCAAAATTGGGCAAAATTCAAGAATATAAGGGGTTAGCCTTGCTTTTTTATCAAAATTGGGCAAAATTTGATCTATATTTTGGGAAATTAAGAAAATATAGTGTTAAAGGGTAAGTCTTGCATTTTTCATCAGAATTGGGCAAAAATTTAATTTTGGAGAAATTTAAGAATGTAAGGGGTAAGCCTTGCATTTTCGTCAAAATTGGGCAGAATTTGACTTATTGGAGAAATTTAAGAATGTAAGGGGTAAGCCTTCCATTTTCATCAAAATTGGGCAAAATTCTAATTTTGGTAAAATTTAAGAATATAAGGGGTTAGCCTTGCTTTTTTATCAAAATTGGGCAAAATTTGACCTATATTTTGGGAAATTAAGAAAATATAGTGTTAAAGGGTAGTCTTGCATTTTTCATCAAAATTGGGCAAAATTTTAATTTTGGAGAAATTTAAGAACGTAAGGGGTAAGCCTTGCATTTTCATCAAAATTGGGCAGAATTTGACTTATTGGGGAAATTAAGAATATAAGGGGTTAGTCTTGCATTTTTCATCAGAATTGGGCAAAATTTTAATTTTGGAGAAATTTAAGAATGTAAGGGGTAATTCTTGCATTTTCATCAAAATTGGGCAAAATTCTAATTTTGGTAAAATTTAAGAATGTAAGGGGTAAGCCTTCCATTTACATCAAAATTGGGCAAAATTCAAGAATATAAGGGGTTAGCCTTGCTTTTTTATCAAAATTGGGCAAAATTTGATCTATATTTTGGGAAATTAAGAAAATATAGTGTTAAAGGGTAAGTCTTGCATTTTTCATCAGAATTGGGCAAAAATTTAATTTTGGAGAAATTTAAGAATGTAAGGGGTAAGCCTTGCATTTTCGTCAAAATTGGGCAGAATTTGACTTATTGGAGAAATTTAAGAATGTAAGGGGTAAGCCTTCCATTTTCATCAAAATTGGGCAAAATTCTAATTTTGGTAAAATTTAAGAATATAAGGGGTTAGCCTTGCTTTTTTATCAAAATTGGGCAAAATTTGACCTATATTTTGGGAAATTAAGAAAATATAGTGTTAAAGGGTAGTCTTGCATTTTTCATCAAAATTGGGCAAAATTTTAATTTTGGAGAAATTTAAGAACGTAAGGGGTAAGCCTTGCATTTTCATCAAAATTGGGCAGAATTTGACTTATTGGGGAAATTAAGAATATAAGGGGTTAGTCTTGCATTTTTCATCAGAATTGGGCAAAATTTTAATTTTGGAGAAATTTAAGAATGTAAGGGGTAATTCTTGCATTTTCATCAAAATTGGGCAAAATTCTAATTTTGGTAAAATTTAAGAATGTAAGGGGTAAGCCTTCCATTTACATCAAAATTGGGCAAAATTCAAGAATATAAGGGGTTAGCCTTGCTTTTTTATCAAAATTGGGCAAAATTTGATCTATATTTTGGGAAATTAAGAAAATATAGTGTTAAAGGGTAAGTCTTGCATTTTTCATCAGAATTGGGCAAAAATTTAATTTTGGAGAAATTTAAGAATGTAAGGGGTAAGCCTTGCATTTTCGTCAAAATTGGGCAGAATTTGACTTATTGGAGAAATTTAAGAATGTAAGGGGTAAGCCTTCCATTTTCATCAAAATTGGGCAAAATTCTAATTTTGGTAAAATTTAAGAATATAAGGGGTTAGCCTTGCTTTTTTATCAAAATTGGGCAAAATTTGACCTATATTTTGGGAAATTAAGAAAATATAGTGTTAAAGGGTAGTCTTGCATTTTTCATCAAAATTGGGCAAAATTTTAATTTTGGAGAAATTTAAGAACGTAAGGGGTAAGCCTTGCATTTTCATCAAAATTGGGCAGAATTTGACTTATTGGGGAAATTAAGAATATAAGGGGTTAGTCTTGCATTTTTCATCAGAATTGGGCAAAATTTTAATTTTGGAGAAATTTAAGAATGTAAGGGGTAATTCTTGCATTTTCATCAAAATTGGGCAAAATTCTAATTTTGGTAAAATTTAAGAATGTAAGGGGTAAGCCTTGTTTTGTTTTATCAAAATTGGGCAAAATTTGACCTATATTTTGGGAAATTAAGAAAATATAGTGTTCAAGGGTAAGGCCAAAAAAAAAAAATATTCGGTCTCTGGTCAGACCAAAGTTCCTGAATTGACGCGGCCACGCGGCTTTTTTTTTTTTTTTTTTTTTTTTTTTTTTTCAAGCTTGGATTGTACTTTCCTCCATGATTGTACAGACAAGGCAGGTATTATTTTGCTTTTTTGGTGTCCTCATGTACATTGATGTCCTCCATAATTTGCCTTGGTGCTTTCGATCATTTGCCTTGGTGCAATTTCCCATTCCTTGGTGCTCTTTTGTAAAAAAAAAAAATGAGGAGGTGCGGAAATAGAGGCCGCTGTTGGAGCTACCGTGGAACATTTTTGGAAAAAAAAAAGATCGACGCGCATGATTAAAATCGACGCGCGCGCTGACCAGAGACCAAAATTTTTCATCAAAATTGGGCATGATTTTATTTTTGGAGAAATTTAAGAATATAAGGGGTTAGCCTTGCTTTTTTATCAAAATTGGACAAAATTTGACCTATATTTTGGGAAATTAAGAAAATATAGTGTTAAATGGTTAGTCTTGCATTTTTCATCAAAATAGGGCAAAATTTTTCTTTTGGAGAAATTTAAGAATGTAAGGGGTAAGCCTTCCATTTTCATCAAAATTGGGCAAAATTCTAATTTTGGTAAAATTTAAGAATATAAGGGGTTAGCCTTGCTTTTTTATCAAAATTGGGCAAAATTTGATCTATATTTTGGGAAATTAAGAAAATATAGTGTTAAAGGGTAAGTCTTGCATTTTTCATCAAAATTGGGCAAAATTTTAATTTTGGAGAAATTTAAGAATATAAGGGGTTAGCCTTGCTTTTTTATCAAAATTGTGCAAAATTTGACCTATATTTTGGGAAATTAAGAAAATATAGTGTTAAAGGGTTAGTCTTGCATTTTTCATCAAAATTGGGAAAAATTTTTATTTTGGAGAAATTTAAGAACGTAAGGGGTAAGCCTTGCATTTTCATCAAAATTGGGCAGAATTTGACTTATTGGGGAAATTAAGAATATAAGGGGTTAGTCTTGCATTTTTCATCAGAATTGGGCAAAATTTTAATTTTGGAGAAATTTAAGAATGTAAGGGGTAAGCCTTGCATTTTCATCAAAATTGGGCAGAATTTGACTTATTGGGGAAATTAAGAATATAAGGGATTAGCCCTGCAGTTTTATCAAAATTGGGCAAAATTTGACTTTTAAGGGGGGGGGGGGATTTAAGAATGTAAGGAGATAACCTTGCATTTTAATCACAATTGGGCAGAATTTGACTTTTTGAGGGGAAATTAAGAATATAGGTCTAAGGGGTAAGTCTTGCATTTTTCATCAAAATTGGACACAATTTTAATTTTGGGGGAAATTTAAGAATGTAAGAGGTTAGCGTTGCATTCTCATCAAAATTGGGCAGAGTTTTACTTTTCTTGGGAAATTACAAATGTACAACTATATGTGGTTAGCAGTTGCGCAGGGGGGGGGGGGCCCAAGAGGTCAATTCTTTTTTTTAAGTCCCATGATTTGACCTTGGTGATATGTATGTGGCTTATTTTCGAGTAGTAATATAGGGGTGTAATTGGCACCATCACCGTCAAAAAAGTGCACCCCAAAAAAGAGAGCCTATTTTTTGTCTGCGGCCAAATTTTGGGCAACAATTTTTGAAAAATTCTAAACTTCTAAAAAGAAAAATGTGTGCCCCCGAAAGCCACATCCTGGGTGCACCACTGCTCTTTTAGGCTTATTACCTGCTAAGCTATCAAGTTTGCAGCTTTCTGTTTGCCTTCTTTTATTATCAATTATAAGAAGCTAAGCTTTTCTGGCTTTTGGCAGTTTTCTTTGATTAACCACTTTTTTGTTTTAGTTGAGAGACCTGTCGCATTCCCTCGTAATTTCACATTGTTCAAGAGTTTACCATAACTCAACGAAATAACCACACAATAAAATACAATTTTTAAGAAAATAAGCTTTTTATTCTTCAAAATTTCTGCTATCAAAATGCAAGAAATTATTCCAATACATTCTCATTAAATAAATAAGTGTACAATAATTGATCCTAGTTCAAACGCAATTTGCTCAAAGCCTTGTTGAAGACGATTGATTAAAAATTTAGCTTGATGGCAACATTTGTGTACAAGTCTCATTGATAAATTGGTTTAGTTTTGGTCTAAATGACTTCACTTTAGCCTTGTATTTTAGACAGTTTTAGCAAAATGACTTTTTCTTTGTTTATCACGAAATGGACAAATCAACACGGTTCGACAAACTAGAGAAAGAAAGAAAAGTATGTGGAGTATATATTAGTCACAATCTGCACAATATATCACCTTTCACAATAATTTTTTTTTTTTTTTTTTTTACAATTGTTAAGTTTAAATACAAGTCTTCCATTGTTAAGTAGTATTATACAAGACATTACATAAATATACCATGTTACTTTATAAAATATGTGCAGGGCACTTATAATTGCCTCCATTGTTGGACTACATAACAATTTTACAAAATGACCAGTATGTAAAACAATAAAATGTCTGATGAAAAGCAGCGATTGTTTAACTCAGTACCAGTCTTGGAAGCCCATTTATTTAACTCCTTTTAAGTGAGAAAATTTATTTCAATTGCTTTACACATTAAAACTTTATCACTATTTTAACAAAGTAACCCTAAAATCATTTTCGTCCAAAAAAGCAATTTGTTGTGTGTTCTGACTGTTTGGAACACAATATCTTTATAAACAACCCTGTTTTGGCCAACAATAGATTTATAATATCCACTTTATTTTTTTAAAGACGGGCCTTCACAAGGACTTTGTCGAATATTTCGAACTTTTTAACTGAGGTTTTATCGCTGATGCTTGAAGACAATTGTATTGACAATTTTTGGACGAAACAGCTTTAAGGGTCATTTCTTTTAAATGGTGTGTTAATTAATGGATTGAGCAATTGAATTTTTTAAAATCTAAAACTACTTTGTAAAATTGGCTTACCAGTAATCATTATTTTGGTGCTTCATATTTTTTAAATCATATTTCTTTGGGTTTGGGTTTTTTTTTTTTACTCACCCCATACATTAACTCTGGTTTTACTAGAGGACACGCCCCAGGTGCTTTAAGTAAGAAAAAAAAAGTAAGTCCAAATATCCTGCTTGAAAGTCGGGCCCTCAGAGTTTTTTTATTCGTATATACTTCATGTCGATCTAGTCAGTAAGCAGTTTACGTAAGTTTCATTCGTTTTTCATTAGGAAAAAAAATCAACCAAAAACACGACCCCAAAATTAAATATGGGTTATAGCACCACATTTAAAATCACGGCGGCCAAGCACACCCGTGCAACAACAATGCCAGAAATTTTCTTTTATGCAGGAAAAAGCCTGGACACAATCTGACACTTGGAGGCCTTCATGGCAGGATTTTTTAAAATTTTGCATAAAAACGTGACCTGGTGTGTTCCCTTTCCATCCGATTTCTTAAGGGGGGGGGGATTTAGGGTGGGATGGGAAGGGGGAGGGTGGGAAGGGAAGGGGGGTGGGAAAGGAAGGGGGTGGGGTGAGGAGGGGGTGTAACACATTAACATAAAGAGTGGTGGTGGGGGGGGCAACTAGGGGCAGCTGTGTGGACACAAGTTCAGTTGCAAGACAGAAGATACCCATTTTTGCTTCAGACAGAACAACTAAATTCTTCTTGGACACATGTCCAAGTTGTAAGACTGTTGATGGCTATGGGCGGGGGAGGTGGAGAGGCCATTTAAGGCTATGTTGACCCAAGAACAAGTTTTTATTTTGAAACTTCACAAAACCATGTTTTATATTCTTCAACAAGTATCAGTAAATTTGGTAAATTTCGGTGAAATGGCTCATCAAAAGAATGAATTAAACAAGCATTCATGGTCAATATGGCAAAAGTCATTCAAAATTGTATTTAAAAGGAGAAAATATTTCTGTATGTGCAGCTGGAGGGTGCCATTACAAAAACAAATTCGTACATTTTGGGGCTGAAGATTACGTCACATTTTCAAAAGTCGGCTGCGATTGGTTATAGCCGCTGGTCACATAAAGTATGTACAATCACAAAGCATGTGAAACGCACATAACAACTTAACAAGCAGTCTAATCGATTTTGACTGGAGCCGAGGAGTAGGTTTTAAGCAGGCCGATAAGGAAGTTAACGATATAATGCCTTCTCTTGTATGTTGTACTGTCCGAACTGTGACAGGGCCACTCACTCTCTCTTCGAGTGGAAGCAACACTTGGACACAAAGCGCTATATGAAGATCATGCGCTTGAAAGAAAAGGTCAATAAAGAGGCCCAAACCGAAAACGGACAAGAAAACGGAGAAAGTGAGACAGCACAAGGCATCCTCACCATAGGCTCCAAGTACAGTAGAACCATAAACAGCCTCAGTAATCCGGTATGCATCAGGCGTAGCACGCTCATTTTTATTGGGGGGGGGGGACTTTTCTTGTACACTTGGCCTCCGTAAAATCGAAATGTGACTCCAAAACAAGTGCCTTGTAAAGTACGATAAGATTACATGCAATGTAGAAAGACAAATGATGCTACAAGCCTTGAATGTCAGAAATTTAGAGGAACTTCATTAGGGAGAGTGGTTTCTTGAAGCTTCCCCACTCTTCAACCTTACATCCATATACCATCTACCGGATTTAGTGCGGCGATGTTAGAGAAACTTGTGAAAGAACACAATACACTGTACTAGCCAGTGCCCCAATCAGAAGAGACTTCTTGCTTTGATTTTCAATGAGATGAGGATTAAATCTGAACTTGTCTATTCAAAAAAGGCAAGGAAAAATTGTCGGTAACAATGACATAGGGTTATCAGTTCTTGGCATTTGAACGATTTTGCAAGGGCGAGGAAGAGCCTGCTTTGGCAACACACGTGTTTGTCCGAGGTCTTTTTAGGAAGTATATCTGGAAACAGCTGGGTTTGTAGTGGATGCTCTCGTGTCTGATGGAGCCTCTGCAAATAGGAAGTTTTACCGACATCATTCATCATCTGGTTCATCTCAGTCAATACATCCCATGTAGCCCCCCCCCCCCCCAAAAAAAAACCCAATGTAGTTATCTTGCCTCTTTCCCTACCTACCCTATTTTAACAGCAGAACACTACAGAACACTACAGATTTAAAAAAAAAATTGGCCAAAATGTACATTACAAAAACACAAACAAACACAACAATCAACTATGTTTTTCCGATGTTGGACTTATGAGGCATCGGACTTATGAGGAGTTGGAGCTATGAGCCCAAATCCATGGGTCCGATGCCTCATTAGTCCGATGCCTTATAACTCTGAAATTCTGACTTATGAGGCGTCGGACCTATGAGGCGTTGGACTTACGATACGGCCCCAACCTTGTGTTTGGCTGGCAGGCAGTCCATAGTCGTGAACCTCTGGGGGGACAAGGTAAAAGTTGAAGCCGATGTGAATGATCGTGTGCGAGTCACGAACTGCGAAATTACAGTATTTCACATAGCACCCATTGGATCCTACAAGAAAAACATGCTTGACATGTGATGTTTCCCCAACTCATCAAAACAACGCGCACGACTGGGAGAATTCTGGTTATCACAGCAAAACCAGAAATCTGTTGATAAGTAGATGGAACATGTGATAGTTGATGCAGTTGTCTTTGCAATAATTTCATTTACTCTTTCACATTGTGAAAAAAGTAAATCATATATGGAGAAAAATGTGCGTGTAGAGAAACTTTCAACGCAAATGTACAAGACAGGAACTCGTCTATCACATTAGATGTACACGTACGAACCCAAGACATGGAGTGGCACTTACCATGTTTGTTTATTTTTTATTTGCTTTCTACATGAGTATTTTGTATCTTTTCAGTTTTTCAGTTTTTTACTTTTTAAGATGCAGTTTCACCAATAACGAACCAGCCACTGTAATGTACACCATCCTTGTCATGTCAGACAAAGATGCCAACGTATGGATGGAACTGGTTTGGAAAACTCATAAATGTCCCTCTGTGCCTTTGTCAGATCAAGTTTGATACATGGCTGCAACGGCTTGACTCATGATCGAAGATGAATTGTTCTAGGATCACAAATAAGTACATGAGATCCAAATAGAACACTTGGAACATCGGTCAAGGGATAATATGCCGTAAATCCCAATCAGGAACCTCCCAACTTTGTCAAGCTGATCTTTCTTACTCTGAGCAGCTATACTGCAGATATTTGTAATATCATCGTTCGAGAAAATGCCCTCCTTGTAAGCCCAGAGAGCAGGTCCATGACATGTTTTCATTCATTCCCCCAGAAGGAAGTGAGTTATGTGCTTGTTGTCGCGCCAGTCTAAAAGAAATTTGACTTCAGTAAGCTCCAACATTGTCAGCATTTTCTATATCAACTCATTCAAGATGCCTGGTCATTCCTTACACGTACCAAGATTAGACTTGATTGCATTCACTGAATAGAAAGTTCTGCTCACTGAGATAACAGCCTTTAAGTGAAGAGACAAAGGCTGTCCAGCGAGAGAAGGTGAAAAAGAAGAACACACAAACATAAGTGCCAGAAATATAAATGCTAATTGTCACAATTTAAATGGATTCTAATCTTTCCAGATTTATTTCAAAATGCCTGATTTTTTTACCTCATGTATTCACCACCAAGGACTCTGATTGTGTACATTTAACATGTTTAATTTCAATGCACGCGATAAAGCAGCATGACAAGGTCTGCACATTGGACCGCAATTTCTGCCACTCATCAGAGCACAGATTTATGCACATAGGTTTTCAAGAAAAGAAGAATGTGCGTATCCTCACAAGGAGCTAGTGAGGCTGCTCAAGGATCATGGCCCCTCCTAAGGGACCAACGGTTCTATGGGGATGAGGAGAATTTTCAATAGACGTTGTGTTGTGTAGACTACATACACGTCTACATGAAACTGAGCATGCGAAAAGCAGCCTTTGATGTTAAATCTAGTTTCATGCTCATAATGCAGGCTTTTAATACATATGGTGGGAACCCAGTCTTAATAAGTACCAGGGACGCATTGTCCGTATTACAATGTATGCTCTTTCAATTGGATACCAGCGTCGTTGCGCGGCATGCACGGGGCCGGGGGTACATGTCCACTTCCAGTCCACACACTTGTCATGTATGAGCTTCTGCAGTTTCTACTCATGTCTAATTCTGGTTTTTGACGATTGCATTGTTTGATTATTTATTATTTTGTGTTTCCTCCTGCCTTTTCTGTTTCATTACAATATCATGTCTAAGAAGAAATTAGATATCATTGATTTCTTGGCAGAATTGTGGCGTACGGACAGTGCCATTTCTACGTATTTATCAGCCAGGACGTGTCAGTACGGCAGTGATGCAACGTATTGGCGGTTGTACGAAGAGAAAGGAGGGCCAGCCATTGAGGCTAATGATTCTGTGTTCTTCAAAAGGGAGTTGTTTATCTTCAGTGCTGCCTTCTGCAAGTACCTGATTATGCTTCTAAATCATGTTCATCAATGTATCATCAGTATCATATATGCCCCTATCAATTGCCCCCCCCCCCATCATTTGCTACACAAGTAAATCATTCTTAAAGGATACTGTTTTACGAAGCAAAGGATCAACTTGAAACAGAACAAAACTTACTAAAAATGTACTTAATTTGTCATAGGTGGCCGGGTATAATGAGGACTTTGAGGAGTGTGCTGAAAAGTTCAGGGGGCTCCAGCGTATTGGGTTCATTTTCATTCTTTTTTCATTTATTAATTATGCAGGTAAAAAAAAAATTAAACATTCAAAATACATAAACTTACATGCAAACAATCACATAAAGCAATAAAAATTTACATACCCCCAAAAAATTCCCATAATTATAAATACATTAATTACACAATTATCACACACACACAGTGAGTGCACTACTTAAATTGGAAGCCTTGCACCTGAACATGTTATTTAGTTATCTTTCTTCAATAGCTGTTTAATGAGAAAACTTTGTGAATCAGATCCAAATCGATCCACAAATCCTACAATAACACAAGATACGCGACGCATAAACCATCTCCCTCTCTCCGTTGTTTTTATAAAACACTCACCGAGTTGGAGTGCTCCATTTTGGTACATCGTACCGGACAAAAATAAGAAAAAAAATTAGGCGCAGAATCAAAACGCAAGGAAACTGAGCTAGTATGCAAAAGCTGAAGTGACGTCATGTTGACGTCATCACCTATTCTTTGATTAATTTATAAACTTTTTACATTTTCTTCTAATACAAAAATTTGACAAAGTATTTTTTTTAAAAGAATTTCTTTACATGCTAAATTTTTAAAAATGCGGAAAAGCCTGTGTCTTGTTAATCGGAAGCAGAACTATTTTACTTTTGGCCTCACCTCATTTGAAATCTGTGTGTCTTGGGAGACAACACGCCCTTGCTTTGTTCCTGGCCTTTGATCTGGTCAGACAATGACTTGACCAACTTGGCCACAGATTTCAAAGTCTTGGCCTCCGCTCTGTTCCAAAGTCCAGAGCCCTCAAATTGGCGGGCTGCTGATCCAGCAATCTGTGCTGTTCGACCTTGTCAGAATTTTCAGTCTCCAGGGCAGCCTGGACTGCTTCGTCCAAAGTTTTTGGACGGGCTCTGTTGATGCCCTCTCTAATTGAGTGGCTGTCAACACATCTATGAAGTGGTTCTTTGCCAACTTCTCTCCAGCCTCGTACTGGACAATAATAAGAAAAAAAATTAGGCG
This sequence comes from Patiria miniata, assembly GCF_015706575.1. Classification (NCBI taxonomy): domain Eukaryota; kingdom Metazoa; phylum Echinodermata; class Asteroidea; order Valvatida; family Asterinidae; genus Patiria; species Patiria miniata. The sequence continues at coordinate 37,158,571 of NW_024037069.1, read as the reverse complement.
CAGAATCAAAACACAAGGAAACTGAGTTGTTGAGCTGAGTAGTTTGAATGAAGTTCTGGAGAGGAGTGAGACCAATTTGTATAAAGTGGAAATACTTCCTGCATGTAGTTGCAGCTTCAGAGAAGGACGTCTGATTAGCAGATAGGTTGTGTGCTGGAACTGGATCGAGCGGGTTGGAGGATAATTTATGTGAGTACGATGACATGTACATAATCACATGCAACCATGTATACCTCGATCTAGGGCATTGTCAGTGTAACCTGAGTTTACAGTTATACTGTTGCTTTTGTCATGATTTTAATGATGGTAGTGTTGTTGTGTAGTAGTGTTCATTCTTGTAAATAATGTGCGGAAGAAGTAAGTGGAAGTGGAGTCAAATAAATTAGCTAGACATGAGTAGAATAAGAATAATCCTCTCCGGGTGTGCCATTCTTCAGAGTTCCTTGTCCTCAGTGTAACGGGCGGTATATTTCCACCCAAACGGATCCGGTCCCTGGCCATATTTACGCGCGAGCGGCGCAGCTCCCGGGTTACTTGGTCCCGGCGAATCAGGGGTTCATTGACCTCAGGGAAAACCGCCACAATACTGTGCTCACTTTCCAACAACCAACTGTTTTTATATAACAACTTATAATTGTTCTTTCTTGACATTTCTTTCACAGAGCGTAACAGGATAACTAACTGTAACTTCGCATCTAACTTCGCATCGTACACAAAGAAGACCAGAAACCCCAGTGAAGTATCCCTACCGGTTAAATAACAGCATTCTGTAAACATTTATCATTGGCACAAAGTAAAACATCTTTGGTGAGATCCCCACAAGCAGAATGTCACAAATATGGACTAATACTCAATTCTTCTTTCCTTGCATTCACTACCAAGCTATTTTACTTTGATTCAACAACACTCAATACGTGCTTATTCATCATGTTAAAAATTACTTTTTTCAATAACGGTGTTTAAGGTCAAATTCGTGCACGAGTAATTTTTTTTATGGAACTGGGTCCAACAAATGCCTTTGAAGACAGAACAACAACTGTGCAATATCTGCTGTACAGTGAAAGGAAGGCGGCAAAGATGTCCATGAATTCACCAGTCATGATCATAAACCGTGCAGCAGCCTCAAAAGTACTTTTTACGCAAATGTTACGCTTATTTGTATATATGCTTATTTGTACATATTGTAGGACGCTATTATCATTAGTTTGAAACTCCATTTAATGGAATAGGAAATAAATCTGCATGCATTTGATTGGGGCCTGGGATGATTTTGTTTTCTTCACTTGGGTTTCCACACCAGAAGAAGTGGCCTGCAAAGAAGTGCAAATATGTAGAGTTTTACATACTTTTAAGTATAAAAATTGTTCCATGCACATAATTATCTGAACATTACCGGTACCTGCAATATGTCACCAAAGTCACCTTGCCAGAGGCTGTTACTTCCATGCTCATGGAAATCAAGAACATTACAACACAAGACGCTCAGGATATGTTGCCAAATCTGTAAAAATGTTCATGAAAATCAAGAACATAGAGCACAAGATGCTTAGGATCTGTTGCCAAATCTGTAAAAATGTTCATGAAAATCAAGAACATAAGAGCACAAGAGGCGCAAGATCTGTTGCCAAATCTGCAAAAATGTTCATGAAAATCAAGAACATAAGAGCACAAGACGCGCAAGATCTGTTGCCATTCTGTAAAAATGTTCATGAAAATCAAGAACATAAGAGCACAAGACGCTCAGGTTCTGTTGCCAAATCTGTAAAAATGTTCATGAAAATCAAGAACATAAGAGCACAAGACGCGCAAGATCTGTTGCCAAATCTGTAAAAATGTTCATGAAAATCAAGAACATTAGAGCACAAGACGCTCAGGTTCTGTTGCCAAATCTGTAAAAATGTTCATGAAAATCAAGAACATAAGAGCACAAGACGCGCAAGATCTGTTGCCAAATCTGTAAAAATGTTCATGAAAATCAAGAACATTACAACACAAGATGCGCAAGATCTGTTGCCAAATCTGTAAAAATGTTCATGAAAATCAAGTACATAAGAGCACAAGACGCGCAAGATCTGCTGCCAAATCTGTAAAAATGTTCATGAAAATCAAGAACATAAGGGCACAAGACTCTCAGAATCTGTTGCCAATGTTCATGAAAATCAAGAACATAAGAGCACAAGACGTGCAAGATCTATTGCCAAATCTGTAAAAATGTTAATGAAACTCAAGAACATTAGGGCACAAGACGTTCAGGATCTGTTGCCAAATCTGTAAAAATTTTCATGAAAATCAAGAACATAAGAGCACAGGACGCTCAGGATCTGTTGCCAAATCTGTAAAAATGTTCATGAAAATCAAGAACATAAGAGCACAAGACGCTCAGGATCTGTTGCCAAATCTGTAAAAATGTTCATGAAATTCAAAAACACAAGGAGCTAGAGAGTGGTACCTTGATATTGGGCAAGAACCTTGAAGTGGTGAATTTTGAGAATGCTGTAAGCCTGAACTCCACACCAGAATGAATTCACCAGTCATGATCATAAACCGTGCAGCAGCCTTAAAAGTACTTTTTACGCAAATGTTACGCTTATTTGTATATGTGCTTATTTGTACATATAGTAGGACGCTAATATTATTATTAGTTTGAAACTCCAATAAAATGGAATAGGAAATAAATCTGCATGCATTTGATTGGGGCCTGGGATGATTTTGTTTTCTTCACTTGGGTTTCCACACCAGAAGAAGTGGCCTGCAAAGAAGTGCAAATATGTAGAGTTTTACATACTTTTTAAGTAAAAAAAATTGTTCCATGCACATAATTATCTGAACATTACCGGTACCTGCAATATGTCACCAAAGTCACCTTGCCAGAGGCTGTTACTTCCATGCTCATGGAAATCAAGAACATAACAGCACAAGATGCTTTTAAGGATCTGTTGCCAAATCTGTAAAATTGTTCAAGAAAATCAAGAACATTACAACACAAGACGCTCAAGATCTGTTGCCAAATCTGTAAAAATGTTCATGAAAATCAAGAACATAAGGGCACAAGACGCTCAGGATCTGTTGTCAAATCTGTAAAAATGTTCATGAAAATCAAGAACATAAGAGCACAAGACGATCAGGGTCTGCTGCCAAATCTGTGGCCAAACCCAGATAATCATGGCAGGGCGAGAAAATTGTCCAGTCACTGGATGGGCCGTTAGAGGGTGGCCGCATACTACCACCATTCACCTTTAAGTACAAAAGCAATGTTGAGGAAAATTATTGCAAAATAATTTTTCATCCTATTAACAAATTGAAAACACAATTTTTTCTGGCAAGTGTAGGTCCAGAGGATCGCAGGTTGTCTTGCCCTGCTTGTCCTTCAGGAGATGGGAGGTGTCACACCAAGTAACGATTTGGCGTCGTTGATGGGAGCATGAACGTCGTTGATTGGGGTTGTTGCCCGCAACATAGGACAGGCAATGCTTTCGCCCCAAGAGGTTTCCTAAACCAGAGGGACTGTGAACGGCATCAGGCCGAAGCATTTGGACCAGAACAGCAACAGTTGAAAACTGAAAATGGAGGAAGTGAATGTGTCCAAACAGTTCCTACACCTGATATCATGCCAAAGTCTTCGCTCATCAATATTGCATGTATTTCTCTTTAGTTCGCAACCCACAGCTGTCGTCCTCCTGGCTACCCAGCTAGCCAACATGCAGAAGCTGGATGATGTACCGGAAGGGTTTCCAATCAACTGTACGGATGATGCCAAGAGAGAGTGGCTGGTTGGATTTGCGTGGCGCATCATTACCTGCGGGTGGTACGAGCCCTCCCATGAAGACATGCAGCCAATCATACGAGAAGCACTTGGCCCGGATAAGGAATGACATGACAGTGATGATGAAACGTATCACTTTTGCTCCTGTCGTGAAGGTACAACTAACATTGAACTGTGATATTTCATTGTATCGCCATATGATTTTGACAATAATATTATTTTTAAACCACATAAATCTGTATGTTTTTACAATATTGTTCGGAGACAATGTATATTTTTACATTACCGTTTCTTTCTAACAGAATTAATTTATGCTGTATCATCCTTGTACGATTGCGTGGGCATTGCCTCTATGACTACTTTCTCTGCACAACCGTGCAAAAAAGAGGAATCACAAGATACGCCTATTAACATTCTGGGGGGAGTAGCATGCAATAAGAAATGCAGTTGAGGTGGATGGTTTCATTAAACCTGCATCAAGGAGACAAACGTAGAGGCCGATGTGGACTCGTACTGTCTGCAGCAATGTCAGATGTCAAAGACTATGTATACCGCATCTGCAATAAGCACAGAGGTGCTAAGCATGCCCAAACGGTCCAGTGTGAGCTACCGGTACAAAGCGTGTGTTTTGGCAAGGAGTGGTATCACCAGTCATGTATTGGACGCGACACCAACAGCCTGCCAGGTGCAATGTTCATTTTTACTCTTGTATTTAATATTATCTTGCATTTAATATTATCTTTCGTATTACTTGTTTCGATCTTCGAGGATCTGGTGGTAGAAGGTGCTCGGGACACCAGATTCAACAGTCCAAAGGATACGCATAATTATGTTCAATTGAAATCAGCATTGTGTCAAAGAGGATATGCCATATACCTCGCTTCTTGGACGACTCCCCGCTGCTGTGTGACCTGGCATCTGCTGATCTACACCGATCTTCTTTCCCGCTGCTCTCAGGTGACGACCCTCGCTCGACAGTTTTAAATTATTAGCCAGAAATAATTTTGGCAGACAGAAGTGTGCGGTTTCCATCATAAACAATTGGGGAGTTGGGTTGCGAGCTGGTTAAAACAAGGGGCACTTTATAAGAGAGGCGCGGTTTCAGAGCGGTCTTTTAGTTGTCCTGCACAGCTCAAGTATGGCCACGCAGAAAAGAAAGTCGTTGTCTATTCAACAAAAACTAGAAATTTTGGAGACCTACGATCAAAATGTCGGCAGTCAGAAATTGCCAATCAGATGGGAATTGCACCGAGTACTCTGAGGACTATTTTGTCCAATAGAGAAAAAATCGAGGAGAAGGCCAGTCAGTCCAAATTCACCTCGGCAAGGAAACGGTTTCGAACCGCGAAATACTAAGATGTTGAGGCTGCTCTACTGACTTGGATGCAGCAAGCAAGAGCCAACAACATACCAGTCAGTGGCCCAATGTTGCATGCCAAAGCTGTCTCCCTCGCACAGTAGTTAGGCTATAGTGAGGAAGATTTCAAATGTTCGAGTGGCTGGCTTTCAAGATTTAAAGATCGTCATGGGATCGTATTCCGCCAGGTATGTGGAGAGGCTGCAGCGGTCAAAGAAGACTCTGTGGACCCATGGCTTGCCCAAACACTTCCCGAAATCCTCACCAAATACAAGCCGTGCGACATCTACAACGCAGATGAAACTGGCCTGTACTGGCGCCTCCTCCCTGATCGCACTCTTGCCGAAAAGGGTGAAACATGCACTGGTGGGAAGAAGAGCAAAGAAAGAGTCACAGTTCTGGTTGCAGGAAACATGGATGGCTCCGATAAATGCGTCATCGGTAAATGCGCTAAACCAAGATGTTTCAAGAATGGCAGACACTTGCCCTTTAAGTACACAAATCAAAAACAAGCCTGGGTGACATCAAGTCAGTTCACATCATGGCTTGTTAAGCTGGACAAACGTTTCCGGAAGAAAAACCGAAAAATTTGCATGATCGTTGACAACTGTTCTGCCCATCCGCCAGTAGGCGGCCTGAAGAACATAACGTTAAAGTTTCTTCCACCGAACACAACTGCAAAACTCCAACCATGTGACCAAGGCATCATCCAGAATTTGAAGAGCTTCTACCGTCGCCGTCTCTTGGAGAAACTCATAAACCTGTGGTTTAAGTTATGCTTTGTTTTGTGCAAAAAGCTGCTCAGCTGAAAGTTTATTAGCAGTCAGCTTGCACCCATTTGATGAAATGTTATTTAAATTTCAACATTTTTATACTTTGCAGTTTTTTAATCTGAAAACGTTGCTTTGTTGCTGCAGATGTTGTCATTCAAGAGGTCAGAAATGGGACAAAGTGCATTGAAGGTTGGTGAAGAGTTGTAATTTTATTTTGATGAAATATTTCACGATGTTCTTTCAATAAAACTATTTACTATTTAAATTCTAAGTTAAAACCAAGTAGGGACTACACAAGCTTGTAATTAATTTTGGAATTTCTGGGGAAAAAAGTAACAGGGTAATGCTGATTGGGACGAGACTCCATCCATGTCGTCTCTACTGGCATCTATGTTGAAGAGAAAATGCCCTCCAGAATGCCTTGGTCCGAGTGCAGTTTCTGAGGAATCTTCACAGCTAAAAAGATAAATCTATGGTGCCGGTCATGCATGATTACATATTTATGACACTTAAAGTAGCCGTGAGACATCTTGGAACTTATATGAAGAACAGAGGAAGGCTGTTAAAGTGAACGACTGTGTCTTCGTGGAAAGGAAGCTATTCGAGCTTCATTGCAACCTTGCCAACCATTCATGGGCAAGCTTCTCTGGGTTCCCAGAATCCTATAATGGAACCTTCAACCTGACTAGACAGACAAAGTGGAAAAGGCTATTATAAGTTTAAAATTAAACAAACAACCAGATCATGATGGCATTAGGTCAGAATTTTTTTTTTCATTGGGCAACAGATATTTTACTAGCTAATCAAACAGGTTTTAAATCAGGTTATAGTACAATAAACAATATGTTCGTTCTGAACACGTTAGTACAAAAGTTTCGCAGTCAAAAGAAGAAATTATGTGTCTGTTTTGTTGATTTTAAAAAAGCATTTGATTATGTTGATCATACATTATTGTGGTGGAAATTAATGAATTTTGGTCTCAGTACAAAATCCCTCACCATTTTGAAAAGAAGGTACAAATCTGTTAATAGTTGTGTGTAGTTTGCATGTGTATGGTCTTACTCAATTTTTTCAATGTAGGATGAGTGTTCAGCAAGTACAGTATTAAGCCCACTGAGCTAGTAAGAGCCCCTTTTCATGGTGATATGATTATTTTTTTGTCTGACACAAATGGGGGACTTCATTCAATTGCTGATTAAGAGATTTGAGTCTTTTTGTAATACGTGGAGACTGATTGTAAATGTTAAACTAGAAACGTGTTTGTGGACAAACACAAGCTGTTTCGACTGTTACATTATTTGACAAGGACATGAGATTATGACGACTATTACTCATAGTGCATGCAAAGTTTAAACCAAATCGGACGAATAGTTGCGGAGATAAAGGGCTTTAAAAGATGCAAGGTTAGGGCGCCCTCACATGACGACCACAGAAGTGATACTGTCGCCACCGATATTTTCACATTAACACTTCCAAATATGAGGGCATTCAAAGTTTTAAAACGCAATGGGACCTTGTTGGTGTTTTGTCAGGGTAGCATCGGTCGAGGAGCTAGCAGCCGCAACTGTAGGGGCGCGTGTGCATTTGTGTTGGTTTTTTTACCAACCCTGATTGTGAGGAATACGCAAGAGATCTTGATTGAATATAGAGAGCGTACTGCGCATGCGCATTTTGAAGGCTTGACGCCGCGCCCTATATGAGTAGTTTTTCAAGACTTTGTGATGCCTGTACGATGGAGTTTAGAAGTCTCGTCGTTTGCAACAAGAAACCTGTTTCTGGTGTTGTAAAGAGACGAGAGAGGTACGTAAATTGAATATGAGATGTTTTATGTGATGTAATATGTGGAACAAGTAATTGTACAAAAAGAAACGATTTCAAATAGACAGCAGTGCGGCGTGCTTTAAATACATTAATAATTGCATGCAGGCCTAATTTAAATGTACTAATATACATGGTGGGCCCTACATATTGTAGGGGTTAAGATTGCGCAAGGTACGGTGGGATCTAACCATAGACATATTATAAGTTATCACACAAGCGCGAGTGGAATACGGAAAAATATAGCGCTTCTGCGTGATTTCTCCAATAATGGAGGGGCCTTCATCGAGGAGGAAAGATTTTTTGCTGAGTGATGTCCACACACCAAGTACCATTAGATGTAAACTCTGGGGGCCACACGCGGATCAGGAGCTAGAGAGTGGTACTTTGACCACTGTCAGCCACCTCTTGCAACCCTGTGATGTCTCAGGCTAGTAATCACCTGTCATCTAAGCCTCAGTACTGATAGTCAACTCTTGGACCACTGTGATGTCACAGACTACTAATCACCTGTTATCCAAACCCGAGTTCTGTCAGCTACCTCTTCCATGAGTGTGATGATAAAGGCTGCTAATCAATTGTCCAACAAGCCTAATTACTGTGAGCCACCCCTTGTATAAGGCTACTAATTTGTAATCCATATTGGAATACTTACTTCCATACAATGAGCCCAAACTCATTATTTTCTGTCTCATGAGGACCGGCAAGGGTCCTCACGAGGACTGTGTTTTCACCTGGGTGGCCAGAGTTCAAGGAGTGGGGACACACTCCGGCTGGCCACAGAAAAAGTGAAGAGCAGGAGTCCTCACGAGGAGCAGGGGGTTGGCAAAAGCACCAGTTACAGCCTCATGAGGTGAGGAGCTTTGCAACCAAGAGCCCCTCACAAGGGATCCACATATAAAGAGAGTCCTCACGAGGACCTGGTGAAACCAACCAATGCCTCATGAGGGACCGTCATGAGGGACCGGCGGTTGTATGGCAAAGAACAGTATGCTGATAGGTTATAAGGCTCCTTACGGCCACATGGGAAGGCGCCATGGGAGGAATACCGGCAACATTTTGAAGCATGTTGCCGAGTGAATGAGTGTACGGAGGCGCAAGGGCACTACTATCTAAGGGCAAGTCTACAAGGTGGTGCATTAGGGGTTCTAGGCAGTAGTGGTGAGCCACACTTAAGTTGTAGGGAATTGCTAAATTTGTTAGGTCGTAGGTTCAGGCCAGGGGATCAGGCTGAAAACTACCTACTGAAATTACAAAACCGTAGCCAGCAGCCGAAGGACATGAAGGAAACCTTGCAGGAATTAAAACAAGCGATCAGAAATTTGGCTTATTATGCAGATCCAGATATACCCAGGGAAAGCCGAGACCGGCTCGCCAGAAACCACTTTGCGGACGCTATTGAGATCCGTGCGGGGTATGTTCAGTATGGTGGCGAGGGGAGGCATCTGGATGTTAACCCCCCCCCCCCCACACTCCAAAAAAATTCAATCCCATCACATTGGAAGAAATAAAGAAGAAAGGGAACACCCCAGGGCCATACCTTTAAATCTCAAATCTATGCAACTTAAAAAATACTAAATAAGAACCAATTAGAAAATGTAAGCAAATATCTCAGACCATTTTCTTTGAATGAAATCACCTACTCTTAGGAGCAAACAATATAAATGCATGCATGTATTTTGTACACACTAACCAGTGGTTTGTGTGTATGAAACCACCAAAAAACTTAATTGCACAAAGCCCAAATGATCGCATTGTACCTATACTGCACCTCAGTTAGCAAATTTAGACAGCTGTTCATAATCTCTTTTAAACTTTACGTATAAATATCTTCTATGCACACATGTGGGGCAAGCATAATGTGACCGTCTTAAAATGTTACCAGCCTATCGGACACGCACATATCAGGCATGCAACTAGGAATTTGGCAAAAACGAGGAAACTCCAAAGCACACAAGAGTTTATACAGTGTTTTTCAATTTGTAATGGCATTCCTGAAAAGTAAAAAACGAGGAAATCAGTTGGATACGAGGAAAAGTTGCATGCCTGACATATTTATCAATTAAAATTTACAGCACAGAAATTCAATTTTTTTTTTTAAAACGCCTGCCCTACCGGAGCCTCAAAGACACCCCAATGAAAGCAAATAAGCATCACCCAACTCGCTTCACTGGGCGCGGTTTTGCCGACTGTTTGCACTCTTTGAGGAGGTACTGACACGTTTTGTTAAATGGTGAAAAATAAACCTCAGACCAAGGGATCAAAACATTTATCTGAATGTTTAACAGCAGAGATGGTGCAAAACATTTCATAGCAAAATCTTGCTGTTTAAATACAAATGACTACAATTATTAGACTGTTTTGTAATCCCTAAAGCAAAGAGTTAGTTCTATTGGGAACTATGCTTAACCCTAACCACCCCAACTCCATCAAAATCCATCCCCCCATTTTGGTGGATTTTGGGGGACATGGTCCAGGAGGCCTTGCGAGACTAAATATTAAAGGGAGAATGATGGACTTGGGCCTGATGGCCTGAAGCAGTGCTAGGGGTATCCAATTGATTTTGCCAAGCTTCCTGTACTGCTATTGTGGTAAAAGCCATGTGTAGCAAGTCCGTGAATGTCAACCAGTGCATCAGTGGTGGATTCCATTATGTCATGTACAGTTTTGTATTGGAAGCACAGTGATTGATGGATTTTGATGGACTTGGTCCAGTTCCAAGTAAAATACGCTAGGGAGTTAGGGTTAATCACGGTTAGAGTGCTCTTCATCCAAAGCACACTAGTCAACAATGGTTGGACTAGTCTAGTACACCATCCGGGACCAGCCTACTGAGGTTAGTGACATCATTGGTTACCAATCCCTCAGCACAATATATATAGCAGGGAGCCAGGACATTCAGCCATCTTTAGACCAGAGATACCTGCACATTTATCAAAACTTGCTCAAAGCTCGTGGCAGCGACATTTATGATTCTGCTGATTACAGCAAGGAATGTACTTATCGTTTTGACTGTAGTCCGCTTCTGTTGTGTTATCCCTTGCGAGGTCGGCTCGGAATGCCTCCAGGCTCCTCTCTATGGCGGTGAGGGCGCTGTTGTACTCTTCACTGTGCGGGTCCAAGGGGGAGCCCTCTTGTGGGTCAGTCTGCAGGTTGAAGACGAGGGGAGGGTCGTGTCTCTGGATGGGGCCGGTCAGACCACCGCACTGCTCTTCTCCGCCTAAACCAGAACAGACAAGAGCACCATGTGAAGTGGATGTATTGAATGTTAAAGCTATTTGAGTCCATCATTTGCAGCTATTCGAAAAGTAACTGGCGTAATTATTGTTGAAAAACGTACTTGGTTGACAGATAGTAAGGGACTAAACCCCCTGTGAAATTATTCTTTCTGGCAAGCTGTCATTTTGAAGCAATCAACGAAAGAATGCCTTTCCAGCAATGCTTCTTAAGACGCACTGTAGGAAATTTAAATTAGTCATTCGTTTTGTTACTCGAAGCGCACGCCAAGCATTTGCATGACGCACACGCAGTTGCTATAATTCGTCGATTCAGTGCGCGACATCGCAGAGCTGCAATTGGCTCAGTGAGAACGTGTCTCAGATGCTGAATTCAGGCCCAATTAAAACATGATTCAGCAACTTTTGATTTGAATTGGAGATCCTAGAATGCTGTTTTTCTCGGAATATACAGTTGAAGCTGAGCTGAAACTTCATCAGGTTAGTTGTTCAGTACCGTTCTTTAGATTTTGAGCACTTTTGTAACTTTAAACGAACAAAATGCACAAATTACAAATGATGGACTATATCTCTAACTCTGCCAGACACAACACAGTGCATCAGGTGTTAACGTCTGTGGGACCTTGCAGCATTGAGCCATGAACACCAGTGCATAAAGGCCAATTCTGAGACAATGACACAGTCTCATTGAGAGCTGTGTCCTGCCACAGTTGGTGACCACAGACTCTGAGGCCAGTTTGGCCTTGAGATTTTTTCCTGGACAGACCTTGCTACACTGAGCAGGCTCATCATTTTTGCAAATGTTGTGTGTTGCTGCATTCAGCAGAATTGCTAGCCAGAAGAGCCTGGTAGGGTTAGGTTTAAGTTACACCCATGACCCACTGACATTTTTGTAACGGATCTTCCAGATCATGCAAAATCCACCACTCTGTAGAAAATTTAAGGCACGATCTTGATACTTTCTACTAATCCAGTAGATTCACAGAATAATAATTTGGATGTACTTTCCAAAATCCCCCCAAATCCTCCAAATCATCTCAGTGAATTTTGATGCGTTAGGATCAATGTTCATAACCTAAAACCAATCCTGGATCTGAACTATAGTACCTACTAATAAACAAAATATAGATCAGAGCTGTGCATAAATTTCACTATGGTATTTAGTATACATCCATGTAAAAAGTGAACTACAACAGCAACAATCTGTTGTCTTTCTTTGGCGAATGTTGCCATTGAGTGAGTTTTTAAGTAACCCAACATTTTTAGTCAAACAAAGTTTTAAATCTTAACACTTTCAAATCCCTTTTCACGCCGCTTAAATACACCAGATCTAAGCTACTTTGTAAGTTTTATATTTGTATGTGTTTAATTATGGATTTCTACCTGGTTGTTATTCATAAGATGGAAATTGCATCGACGTGATCTCAATTCAATATAAGGTGGTTTTGTTTTGCCCTTCACCGACGTATACATACACTCAGTGTGTAACCCTCAGAGTGTAAGTTAGAAAAAAAAACACTTGGGTGGGACTTGAACCCACGAACTCCTGCACTAGAAAACAGAAGGTCGTGGGTTCGAATCCTACCAGAAGGATGTTTTCTTATTTGCACTCGAGAGGTAACACACCGAGTATACATTAATTCTACGTCAGTGAAGGGCAAAAAAACTCACACAAACAGGCATGCAACTGGAACTTAGGAAAAAAAGAGGAAACTCCAAACCACACAAGACTTTGTACAGTGTTTTTCAATTTGTAATGGTATTCATGAGAAGTAAAAAACGAGGAAATCAGCGGATCCAAGGAAAAGTTGCATGCCTGCACAAAACAACCTAATACCTAGTTGTTATTTTCGGTACGCATACCTGTCTGATATACAGCCTTGTATGCACCATGACGCACGGCATCAATAGCTCCAGCCACACGCGCTTTAACGTTGGTTGGATGGAAAAGGGTCTACAGGCAAAAACAGACAAAACAATGGAAAAGGTACATACACTAATTTTGAATATAAAGTTTAACATCAATTTTAAAAGTATAAATCCATTTTTTTTGTGGTCGGACTTACATGTAAGAGACTTTAGTACATGGAAGTTGAAGTTTGTTGGGTTTTCTTTTGGCTTCATCCTTTGTGCATGTGCTCTTGCAACCATTGAAAGGAAACCAATTTCGTCAAGTTGCTTTCAATTCATCGAAATGAACCATTTTAACCCAATTAATCAAATAAAATGCAAGACACAAACATGACAGTAACCCAGCTCCAATTCGAAATAAATAAATAAATTTAAAGGGCTTAACATGTTGACTCCCAGCAGAAGCTGAATTGCGAAGGACGCAGCTACAGCGTGGTCGAGCCAGAGGCATGTCAAGGTGCCTGAGGCAGCTGCCATATGACCCATGTCTTAGTACAGAGCACAGCCAGATCGAAAGTGTTGCTTTTTGCAGGAGGGAGAAAACCCAGAGATAAACCCTCGTGGCACATGAGAGAATCAACTAGCAACTCTACTCACTCGTGACCCGAGCCGGGAATCGAACCCCGGCCAGCGGTGAGAGGCCAGCGATTTACACACTGCGCCATTCATGCCACCCAAATACTGTAAAATGTGAACAATTTACTGAGTAACTTCATTAGCAACAAAGAGCAAAAAGGGGAAACTAGATAGTTGCAATGTACTTTGACAGAGCTTACCCTGTTGTGCAAGTCTTTTCCAAACAGCACCTCTTTGACATCCATGCCATCGTAGCTACGATCCTTGGGCATCAGGATCCCAGCAATAGAGGCGATGGTTGGAAAGATGTCCAAGGCACTCAATAAAGAATCTGAGACGCGACCGGCTGGTACGCGACCTGGCCAATAGGCAAAGGCTGGCTCGCGATGGCCCCCTTCCCATACAGTCTGCTTCCCTGTGCTTCCTCCACCACCTATGGATAAAAACAAGGAACGGAGTAAGGAATCCGAGAAGAGACAGATTGGTAAGCAACCTGACCACCAGGTAAAGGCTGGCCTGCGATGACCTCCTTCCCATACAGTCATCTTCCATGTGCTCCTCCACCAAATGTGAAGAAAATGAGACTTAGCACACCTAGTAAAACTGTCCAAAACCAGTTCGCCACCAAGTTTCCCAGTGCATTGTGGGAGACGGTCAACATATTCGCAGTGCGGGACATTTGAAATTGTTCGTTTCTCTGGTCAGTAGTTTTGTAAGCCTATGATTCTAATACCTGTTTGCCCTTTTCTTTTCTTATTATCAATATGGTGTTTTCGTAAGGTGGCAAAACGCTATGCTCCAACCTGTAACGATCAAGCTCTCTACTGACCCTCATTCAAATGTGTCATGTTTTGTTGACCGTAAACTTTGAACATCTCCATGGCGAACTCTTGGTGGCGCACAGCATTGTGAATTGCCCCAATTGGCTCTAAGGTCGAGAGTCTACATTTTTTGAAAGGGTCTCTGAACTAGTAATTCATCTCAGTCTAATTTTTGGACCAAGGTGAGTTTTGTCACCAATTCCACAGAAAGTGGACATGGCTGAAAAGTGGAAAATGTATGAAATCTTCTGAACTACCAGCATCACAAACTCAAAAGGGGTATCAAATTTAATAAAGAGACTAGAAGACCTTCCAATTGAGTTGTATGCCACTCTCCAAGGTGTTTGACAGACACATCAAATTAAAGCTTATTTTATAATCTTTTATTTTCTGTTCAATTTTTGGGGGTTAACCAAGTACTTTTAGGAGAAAAATTGGATATTGACCGTGACAAGTACCGCACAGCATGCAAGTTACAGATAAAACAATGTTCATGTATATGTACTGTACGATCGATCGAGCATGCTAGACATCCAAAATGGCGGATCATGCAACAGTCACATGATATCGTCAAGAGGATGCAAAACCTCTATGCATATTAACTACGCATACTAATTACCTTTCTGTTTCTGCCATAATCCATGGAATGGTCCGTTGTCTCCAGCGTACTCGCATTTTTGTTCCCACGGACCATTGTCACCTGCGAGTAAATGTATATCGCGAGATAAACATGACAAATTAAAAACCAGCTCTGCACAGATCATTTAAAAAAAAAACACTTTCATTTCCAGTCATTCAAAAACATTGAAAAGGATGGCAGGCTTCAGTATCACAAGAATCATTCAAATCATTCACATACTTTTCAAGTTACGGAATTTTAAACACAACCACCATTTAAGTCCACAGATCACAAAAAGGTAAGTGTTCTTTCAGCAAAACGAAAACAAACCACATAGGGATATGTGTGAATTGTTTTGTTTTGCTGAAAGAACGCACACCTTTTTTGAGATCCGTGGAGAGAACTTTAAAATGGTGTTTGTGTTTAAAATTCCGTAACTTGAAAAGTACATGAGTGATTTGAATGATTCTTGTACTGAAACAAAAGCTTGTGAATTGGGCCTTCATATCCTAGATTTTGAAAGTGCTACATGTAGAACTGACATTTGGGTTTCGTTTGTTTTTTTTACTCGCCCTGCAAAGATGAATGAAATCGGTTTGGGGAATTTTTTGATACTTGAGAAATCTGAGAAATTCCCTGCGTAGTTCACATGCGCGCTTATTAGCTTGAAGATAGCATGGGTGAGGTATGCTCAGAATTCCTCAGGTCTGATGTGCCCAACTTCCCAAGGCTAGACTTGATTGATCGTTTTAATCGCGCCTTTACCACAGGGGTTTAACCACACTTGCCAAGGACTGACCAGTAGCATAAGGGTAAAACCAATTCATGTCTTGAACGAAGACTACCAACCTGTAAACCACAGCAGTGTATTGGACTCGATGCCAGCAATGCGTATCTCTGTCGCGATGCCCTGAATTATGTAATCCAGCTCTCGTAAGGTGTTCCCGAAAGGACCCCTCGCAGAACTGTTGGCAAACTTGGGGTCATACTGCAGAGGTACGTGCGTATGGGCAAAGGCGACATACAGCAAGAATGGTGCTACGGCTTGTACACTGTGCATGGGAGAGATGATTGGATTAACCCCAACGTACCTGAATCCATCAAAATCCACACCCCTTATTCAGGGGATTTCGGCGGATTCAGGATACCTCCATATTGCACAAACTGGGGGATTTTGATGGATTCAGGATTGTAAGCCTAGCAGAACTGCAGGATTTTGATGGATTCGGGATACCTCCATATTGAGCTGTTGGGGGACTTCGATGGATTCAGGATCTCAATAGATTTACTCCCGCCTAACTGGTGGATTCTGATAGACTCACTGGCCACCATTATTTTTTTTGCATGTTAAAATTGATGGATTTTGGCGGACTCAGGATACTTTGTAGTCATAGAGCCGAAGGGGTTAGGGTTAAAGCAGAAAGTCAATGCACATGAGACATGAAACGAGGCCCCCTTCAATGGGAACTCATTGTGCATGCTGTTGTACAAAGCAACTGCCCCGTGACATATTGTCTGAACAACAGCTAGCACAATGCTTTCGACTCTAGCAAGGGGCCTTCATGATAGAACTGACTGTGTGCCCGGATTGGTATATATAGCATGTACTAATAAATGAGACTTGAAAACACCAAACAGGTACAAGAACACCTCGATTTGACAGCAGATAAGACGTACTGCCAAAACGCAATAGACCAAGTCTTTTAAAGGGAATGTACATCATTGGCTTTTGTTGTAGATTTCAGAAATGAACTATTTGAGGGGTTAATATAATAGATCAAATATTGTAACACTAACATATTTGAAGTTTTGTGTTCGAAAATGCCGGAAAAACCAAGAAAAACTCAAATGTTCAGGCAGTCTGGTTCCCTGACTCCACTAAAGATGAAATAGATCAATATTTATAGATGCCGAAAATTGTAAGGTATAGGGGACATGTCTAGCCTGCCTGCACCCGTTCATGGACATGTTACCAATAGCAAACTAAATTTGGACTGAAAACATGGTAAATTTGGATCAGAAGTTGAAAAATAGTTAGGTTTTTCCAACGGTGGTCGGCCGACCATCGTTGGAAATGTATACAAAAATACTATTTTCTTGAAAATGACTTCACACCAGGTGCCATAAATTTACAGGATGCTTTAGACTCTCATTTACCAACATCCTACTAAAGTATTTCGTAAAAACTTGGTAGTTTTATTTTTCAAATGTTGTATATTCCTTTTAAACATCTGATAAATTATCCCGACCCTCCTTGATTCCTTCCAATACTTTTAACAGCCAAGCTTTTTAGAGGATTTTGCAGACGGCCCCCTGTTACTCAACATGTGGGTTAACGCCCCTTAAATTTTGAAGCACAAGGAATCCATTGATTTGTGCCACAATGGGTTTTAGAAGATTCAGAACATTTCCTAGCAAAAATTCCCAACCCTTAGAAATATTGATAACCAATAAACATCTTGATAACAACAAACGTTTCTAAAACAAGTTTGTTTTTAGTCTTATTCATAAATAAGAAACTTCATAAATACCTAAGACAGTTTACCCATTCCCATTGGTCGAGAGCCCATCACGTGGCTGGTCTTAAACGAATGATAAAGACATGGCTTGCTGGTCTTAAACACTTTTCCAGTGTTCGGCAAGGGTAATTATCAGCATCCAGACTCCAACCAGTCTTAAACATAGTGTTCAACACCTCCACAGCACACATTTATTCCCTTTACTTAAGATTTCACAATTTTATGAATAGTAAAGATGTTTTCAATTACTTGGCCTGAATCCCAGGGGGAAAAGGGTCATAAAACCTGTCAATTATTCTACTCCCTTAACTCCTTTATCCCCCTTCATCAACCAACAGTTTACATGTTTAAGCTCCTTACCTTTGTCTAATGAAGATCCTCGCATGCTCATAATAGCTCCCTCCGAGAGTTACGAGGTTGGCTGGCTGCTCCTTAATGCTACTGTTCCCGAAGAGTGGCACGGCAACTTTATTGTAACACACTAGAAAGTAATCAACAGAAATAAAAACACATTTATCTGAGTAGAGCTATCTATGAACCATGGCAGGAATGGTCTGTATGTAGTCAAGTCCATCACAAGTCTATCGCAAGTCCATCACAACTCAATCACAAATCCATCACAACTCAGTCACAAGTCGATCACAGTCCATCAAAAGTCCATAACAAGTCCATCACGAGTCCATCGCAAGTCCAACACAAGTCCACACAAGTCCATCACAAGTCCATCACAAGTCCATCACAAGTCCATCACAGGCTTATCAAAAATACATAGTATTGCATGTTCAACTTGCTCAGGAAAGTTAGAACAGGGAGCATACATAACATCTGGGAGTTACAGTGAATGTTTTACTTCCCTTAAACATTGGCACACTGACCAATGAGAGAGTTGCATTTGAATCATAAATATGCATGAGGTGTAACAATTGAATCTACTTAACAATGCCATTGTCACTGCGACAGTTTGAACAAGACAGACAACAATAGAACACTGACATACAATGAGAGAGTAGTATTTGACTCATAAATATTCATGAGATGTGTAACAATTGACTCTACTTACCATTGCCACTGTCACTGCTACAGTTTGAACATGACAGACAACAACACTGACCAATGAGAGAGTTGTATTTGCCTGGTAAATATTCATGAGATGAAATAATTGTATCTACTTACCATGGTGGTCGTCACTGCTACAGTTTGCACATGACGGGCATGGAGGTATATTGTATCCTGGATCATCCACACAACCAATATCGTTGCTCTCAATCAGGCCATAATAAGAATCAAATCCTGTTGCGAGAACATTTTAAGTTAAGAGAATTATTCCAAGTCTCAAACAGCAATTGGGAAATTATATCAACACAGGCCGCATCAGAACTATGGATAATTTTGTGCTAATGCTTTGAAACTGAGATAGTGCAAAGGAAATTTGTCAAAGTTCTAAAAATGCAACAGTGAATTTATTTGTGTGTCACACACACAGTTGTCTCAATGCTTTGTTACATGTGGTGGTATAAAAAGAATGAATATTTGTGAGTCCAATGCCAAGAATAATTGAGGTGATAGATTGAATGTTCACCTCACAGAATGATCTGTCATGCATGAAATTATTCTTTCCATAAGGCGAAGTAAAAAAAAAAAAACATGTTTCTCGTCTCCGCCCGCTTCCTATTTGGAGGCCGCCTGGATTTTTTTATTATTTTTTATTTTTGAAAAAGTAGTAAAAAAACAGCGAAAAAGTCCACAAATTCATCGGAAAAATAAATACCAATACACCAATACAACTCTAAATGACACTGTAAATATGTTCAGTTCTCTTGTCCAACTTGTCTTTCATTTTTAAAAGTGTCTGTGAACAGTGGAACACCAACGGTTGCAGGAAATGTTAAAATGGCGGCCATCTTGAAAAAAAAATTAAAATAAAAAGAGCCCCGCTTCCTCCCTTTTTAAAAAAAAACCCGGACGAGAAACATGTTTTGTTTTTTTATTCGGCCTAACACCAATGTCAAACATTCATTATTTGTTTTACACAACACCTGAATAAATCCTCATCATCTGATTGGTCAGAGTCGTCAAAATCAAAAGTGTGACCCTGCAATGGAACTTGGAACGGATCTTCTCATTTTTGTCATGGAGCAACCGTGCATGATCCACCAATTAGATGGAGATTTATTCATGCATTGTATAATTTTGAGATGCCAAGCATTTAGGCAGTTACCCTAAGTAATACATACCTCTTCTATTTGGATGGAACGGCCCACGATGCCCCAAATGCCATTTGCCAATCAACCCAGTCTGGTACCCCGCGGCCTTGAATGTCTCCGCGAATGTGGTCTCATTGAGAGGCAGACCCCCTGCGGAGGAGAGGGAGAAATTCTTGACCACACCGGTCCTCTTGCCCAGTCTGCCCGTCATGAGTGCGGCGCGGGACGGCGTACATACGGACGCACCGGCATGAAAGTCAGTGAACCTGCGAGGGAAATAGTTAACCAGTTAATGCTTAAGGACATGAAAATGCGTTCCGGCAATGCACATCTGCAGGGGCGGGTGACAAATCAAATTGCCAAGCCCCCCCCCCCCAGTCTTCCGCAGTGGACGGGTATACACATTGTTTGCCCCGTTGGTTTTGTACACTGTGTGTTGAACTTGACCTTGGCCCACTCTACACTGCCTGTTGTCTAGCAAAAATTGCTTCATGGAGGGGCCTCAGAGTGTTGTAAAATATGAATTTTCAGTGAGAAGTATTGTACAAATATTGTACAAATGACTCTCAAGGGTCAGTATTTATGGTTCGACCTGTTTTAAAAATTGGGCTGATATATTTTTTTTTTTGTCAAAAAGGATATTTTTTTTGGCCAGAAATAATCCAGCCCTCATCCAGCCCTCAAGTAGTTAAAGGCAAATATATCAGTTACAAGCGGGATGAGTGAAGATTTCCTTTAACCCTAATCCTGCAAGATCCAAAACAGTGCATCAGGTGTCAAAGTCTGTGGGACCTTGCTGCACTGAGCCATCAACACAAGCACATATACAATCTACTCTGAAAGTGAAACAATGAGAGCTAGTCCCTTGAAAGGTACTACAGTTGCAGTTGGTGACCACAAATACTGTGGCTGTTTGACTAACTTAGTTTGCTTAAAAGTTCTTTTTGTTTTCAATTCTCAGCATAGTTTTGATGCAGGATACAATGTATATTTACCTTGTGCCACGTGATGCCAGCATGTCCATGAATGGTGTATCTGACTGTGCAGAGGACTGCTGATTGGCACCAAGGTCTCCATACCCGATGTCATCAGCGAACAGAATCACAAAATTGGGTCTCCTGTCAACAGCTGCCTTGTCTTCTATGGTTAAAAAAAAGGTCAACATTAATAACTTTAAATATTTAATATAGGATTTTGCTTTTAATTTAAACAGTTTTTTTGTGAGTCAAAGTTTTCAATACAACTACAAGGATCACATACATAAACCATTTGTAAACCACGATGCAGTGGCATATACAGTAATAGAACAAGGGGTGGTATCGATGTTATACAAAAGTAGCACGGCCAGTTTTATTGGGGAGGGGGTAGGGTACTTGCACATCCATGCTAATTATGCACACTCACAGACAATACATGTAGGGCCTATATGGTGGTTTTCAGGGCGATGCATGCGCAAAATTTTAAACAGATATATTTTTAATTAGGTGAGGCAAGTTTTAATCACTTTTGATGGTCGATTGTATCGATTGCCATAAAAAACAAAATCAAATCTGTAGCAGTTGATTTTATATTGATTTTCAAAGATTAAATCTAGAAATGTTTGATTGCTTGTAATATGATACTTGATGACGTCATTGTGACGTCATTACCAGAAATTAGTTCAAGAGCTATTTTAACTGTGCTATATATAGCCCAATCTTGATTATATCTATCGCGGTTGATTTTTTAGCAATTTTTGAAGGTTTAAAGATCTTTTTATTGAAACTTCCGATCTGATGACGTAATCAATTTTTTTTTGCGCATAGGTCTTGTCTGCATTAAGGTCATCATGTACATGAATTTTGAAGCAAATACCGCAAACTTCGCCACAGACATCAAGTGAAAATGCGTTTTTCGCGTTTTTAACCTGCCGCTAGAGGGCGCTCCAACTCTTCATGGCGTCACCCATTATTTTTTTTGAAAGGTCAATCCAGGCAGACACCAACACCGTTGAAAGCAAGTTCATATCTTTTTCCACTTTCAAATTATTAGGCACTTCCGGTTTCGACCGGCACCCGGAAGGAAGGGTCGCGTGATTTTACGCGCACAGGATAAAAGGAAGAGCGTGTATTATCATGTCGATTCCCGCAAAATTCAAGTTCCGGTCTCTCACGGTTGATTTTATATTGAATTCCTAAGATTAATTTTATTATATTTTGAAGTGACGTCATGACGTAATTACAAAAAAATACATCTGCAATGGGTTGGGCATTCGTGTATTGACAACTGCAATGGGTTGGGCATTCGTGTATTGACAACTGAAGTTCATATATGTTTTCATTTTGACAAACAGTTCCTGAGAAGAATCTGTCTTGAATAAAAAAAAGAATATTGAATTCATACAATAACAATAGGTTTTGGACTATGAGGCTCCACTACGTGGAGCCTCATAGTTCTAGGAGTAACATACGACCATGTACACGTTACCCCTAGAACTATAGTACACAGAGACAAGGATTCTAATTCGACTTGCGACTACTCAGCCTACCGGTAGTGGTAACTAGCTAATTTATCTGCTTCCAGAGCAGGGATTATACTTTTTCATCAACTACCGGGTACAATTAATAATTTGTCACTACAACCATGACAAGTTCCGTTTCACAGAAAATGACCTACAATTGATGCACTATGTGGATATGTACATTTTTCTATACACTACATCATACTCACATTATCCTTATGCCCATCCAGAACATCAAACATGTAATCCACAAAATGGTTCCTCGTGAGGACTCCCTTATGGAACGCCAAAGAGGCATTTAATGTGATCATCGAATCGGTGATGGACTTTTGCAATCGGTGATGCATATTCACGATCGGTGATGGACTTTCGCGATCGGTGATGGACTTTTACTGGTGATGCATATTCACGATCGGTGATGGACTTTCGCGATCGGTGATGGACTTTTACTGGTGATGCATATTCACGATCGGTGATGGAATTTCGCAATCGGTGATGGACTTTTACTGGTGATGCATATTCACGATCGGTGATGGACTTTCGCGATCGGTGATGGACTTTCACTGGTGATGCATACTCACGATCGGTGATGGACTTACGCGATCGGTGATGGACTTTTACTGGTGATGCATATTCACGATCGGTGATGGACTTTCGCAATCGGTGATGGACTTTTACTGGTGATGCATACTCACGATCGGTGATGGACTTTCGCGATCGGTGATGGACTTTTACTGGTGAAGCATATTCACGATCGGTGATGAACTTTCGCGATCGGTGATGGACTTTTACTGGTGATGCATGTTAACGATTGGTGATGGAATTTCGCGACCGGTGATGGACTTTTGCAATCGGTGATGGACTTTATTTGCAATCGGTGATGGACTTTTGCGACCGATGATCAACAACCTGTCACCGATTGCAAAATCCATCATCGATCGCCAAAGTGCATCAGTTATTGAATGTGCATGCCGCTGTGGCTTAGGGTTCTCGTGTTGCCCCTGACGGTGATATTTGTTTACGGTGTTTTTGTGTTTGAAAGTGTCTTTCTCATATGTGAACTGCATTTTTTTAAAAATTAATGTGCGTAAAATGTTTGTTGTTGGTGTATGCCGCTGTGGCTTGGGCTTTGGTGCTGCCCATATTGCAACCGGTAAATGCCCAATCGATGGTATCCGGAATAAAAACACTCCTCTGTGGATGTGGCATAAACACAATGATTTGTTTTTATCCAATAAATGGTAAAAAGTTTTTTGCACCTGATGATTGATGGGTGGGCCATCGGAGACAGCATATGGCGGGGTTATTGGGGGGCCTGACCAGGCATCCAGGGGGCACAGGAATGCAATCACATCATCATCATCATCATCATAAATCCATCTAATAGCCAATCTTGGTATAGATATGTGGGGCCCTCTGGTCACTTAAGCACACTTAAGCGAGCACATGATGGACAGTACACAGAGGAACTTTCCTTGCAAATGTTTTTCCACCACCACCCCTTACATCCGCCAGTTATAGTGCTCCAAGGTTTCAAGAGACTATGATACAAATTACAAGGATTAAAATGTTCGCAATTTTTAGGATACAGACAGCCTGCTCCTCATATTTATGGGGCAAATGGAACCATTCAATCCCTTGTTTTTCTATTTTGTTAGGCTAATTTGATACTTGCCGTAGCGATCTCACTGTGTCACGAGGCTATGATGTTTTCCTGACTGAATGTACATCTGTGGGAAGCTATTTTTTGTTATTCAAGTTTAATTTGCATTTGTTGTCATTTATTGCCACATATATCTCATTTTCATATAGGCCTACATGTATTTCATTTATTGTCAAGCATATTGTGTATGCCGTGGCTTTGAGTTTTTTTGTGTTGCCCACTACTGGTCGGGCCTGGTGTTGCCCCTAAATTGTGTTAATACGGTTACATTGTATATGTTTTATAATATGTCCGTTCTCACTTGCGAACTCCATTTTTTGTAATGTCCGTGAAATGTTTGCAGTTAGTGTATGCCGCTGTGGATTTGGGCCTTTGGTGTTGCCCATATTAACATAACCATAACAATTAACAATTCAAACGGTATAGGCCATATCACAGGTATCCGGAATAAAACACTCCTCTGTGAATGTGGCATGAACAGAATGATTTGTTTTATAATAGGCCTATTCCCTTCGGGAGACACTTTAGCGTCACACACTTAGAGGCAAAATATTATCGTCGCAAATAGACTCGATTGCTCGTGGTCGAATTAGTAAAAATTACCCGGCGAATTAAGGTAAAATTGGAGTTACGGGTCATTAAAGTTGGGGGGAAAATGTGTGCACTAGTTTATGGGAATGTTCCCCAAATAGCCAATTATGGGTTATTATAAGTTATTATTTTTTATCATTATTATTAACATTATTATTATTTGGGTTGATTATCACCATCAAGCAGCTCAGAAGCTGAATTGCACAGTGATTTACAGTAAAAATTAAAATGAATTAAAAATAAACACATTTCACGAGAAATCGAAACACATACAAAATGCACAACAATCCATTATTCTCAAAAACATATACACTCGGATAATAGCAATTAAAATTGTATACATTTGAAAATCCTATGTTGAACTATTGATGAGTCTGGGCTATTTCGAAATCTCTTGGATGAACTGGGATACTCCTTGAGTGTTCTACTCGATCTAAGATATAGTGTGCCAACTTTTTGATTGAGGAAACCACTCATTAAATTTGCCTGATTTAAATGCACCTAGAGCAAAGTTTGTACACATAGTGGTTCTTCTATCATAAAGGTGATCCAGAGATAGAGTAATACGGCAAACTCTTTTGGATCGACTAAATTAGATTGGTCTGTTTGAGTGTAATGCTTGAGTGCCAAACCGGCGATGCGTTTGCTAGGACTGGTCTAACATAGGGTAACAAGTTCTTTGAGTAAAACCAGTTTCTTTCAGTTTCCTGAACATGAATAATTTTCTATTAGCTTTACCAATCATCTCAGCAATGTATTTCTCATGTCCTTAAATTTGAGTCCGAGTATTTTTTTACCAATACGTGATAAAAGGTTTTTGCATAATATGATGATTGATGTGTGGGTCATTGGAGACAGCATATATGGCGGGGTTATTGAGGGGTCTGAGCAGGCATCCAGGGGGCACAGGAATGCAATCACATCATCATCATCATAAATCCATCTAATAGCCAATCTTGGTATAGATATGTGGGGCCTTAAGCACACTTAAGCGAGCACATGATGGACAGTACACAGAGGAACTTTCCTTGCAAATGTTTTTCCACCACCACCCCTTACATCCGCCAGTTATAGTGCTCCAAGGTTACAAGAGACTATACAAATTACAAGGATTAAAATGTTCGCAATTTTTAGGATACAGACAGCCTGCTCCTCATATTTATGGGGCAAATGAAACCATTCAATCCCTTGTTTTTCTATTTTGTTAGGCTAATTTGATACTTGCCGTAGCGCTCTCAAGTGTCACGAGGCTATGATGTGGGAAGTTATTTTTTTGTAATTCAAGTATGATTTTCATTTGTTGTTATTATTGCCACATATCTCATGTTCATGTATTTCATTTATTGTCAAGCATATTGTGTATGTCGTGGCTTTGAGTCTCCGCTGTTGCCCACTACGGTTTGGTGTTGCCGTTATTAATATAACCATAACAATTGATAAGTCGACCGGTTTTCCCTATCATTGGTAATGTGGCTATAAAACACCGTGATTTGTGCGTCGCCAGAAATTTTTTGCAGAGGGGCAAAACATTTTTCTCCCCGAAATACCAGGATTTTTCCAGCATATTCACGATTTATCATTTTTTCGAGGGTGGGCATTTTTCAAATAATATTACTTCGCGCCCCTTTTTCTGTCTTCTTCCCCCATTTTTTTTTTTTTTTTTTTTTGGGGGGGGGGGGGCTTTTCCGGGGGGGGGGGGGAGCGCCCCCGTGCTCCCCCCCCCCCCCCCCTGTGACGCCCATGGGTGATGGTCTTTCATGATCGGTGATCAACCTTGCATGGACTTTTGCTATCGGTGCAGAGGTTTTTTTTTATATTATCAAAGTAAGTGGGTGAAAATATCCCAGCCAACCCCCCCCCCCCCAAAAAAAAACACTTTCTTCAACTTAAATATGCTGTGATTTCTGGGCGACGGAGGCTGCCGGCGTCATGGGCAGACTAAGCTTTTTTTAGGTTGTCGGTACATAGGTAACTGTTGCGGTTGTACTCCTATTGCAAAATTTTAGTGTGTTTTTATTTATACATTATTCAATATTTTCCTTTGATAACTCGATGTTTAAAAAGACTGTGCACACCGGTGAATAATTTATTATTCATTAGTTAAAGAATAATGTAACCAATTGGGTTAAATAGCGAATGTCTGTTCTGTTTGTGCACTATACAATTGACAAGGCCACAAGCTCGAAAAGATCTCGGAAGTTGCGGTTCGATTGTAGACCGTTGTAGCCTATACATCATGTACATGATGTAAAGGTATGTTCTTAAAATTGAAAAGGATTCCATTATTTTGCTGAACGTCAGTTGGTGCATGGAACGCGTTTGCATGTGGAACACCCAATTTGTGAGCCCCCATGTAAAAATGATTGACCTCGATCGTGCCCCAATTCCACGACTGCAAAAAAAAAAAAAAATGGTAGCTGGTAAGTGGAGACCTGAAGCACGTGTTGTTGCGAGGGCTAAAGGGACAAGGTGATTGATTGCCAAAGAAGACATGGCTGGCACAAACCATAGAGCTAGCTCTATTTCCCACAGTGGTCTTAGCAGATTGAGTACCATGCTGCATTACAAAAATGTACACATCGAATCATTGCTCTTTGGAAAAACAATGATAATATTTTCTTATCTTAAAAATGATTAATCTAAATTTAACTCTTATCAAACACACACACCATGGTTCGAAAATTACATCGGTTACGTGGAAGTAAAATTTATCAGATTTTCGCGAAAGGTATTAAAAAAACAGAAGAGCAAAATAAAGGCTCTGCGCATTTGCAATTAAATTTAACTTGCTCCAGAGCAAGGAACATAGATAAGTATAATACGTGCAAATGATTACGACGCAACACACAGATGCGACGGTCGCGAAAGTCCATCACCGTTTCGGTGATCACATTAAATGCCTCTTTGGCGTTCCTGTTTCGCCAAAAGCGGCATTTAATCGGTGATGGACTTTCGCGATCGGTGATGATCTTTCGCGATCGGTGATCAAAGCTGCGATGACCAGTCGTTGAGTAAAAGTCCATCACCGATTGCGAAAGTCCATCACCGATCGTGAATATGCATCACCAGTAAAAGTCCATCACCGATCGCGAAAGTCCATCACCGATCGTGAATATGCATCACCAGTAAAAGTCCATCACCGATCGCGAAAGTCCATCACCGATCGTGAATATGCATCACCAGTAAAAGTCCATCACCGATCGCGAAAGTCCATCACCGATCGTGAATATGCATCACCAGTAAAAGTCCATCACCGATCGCGAAAGTTCATCACCGATCGTGAATATGCATCACCGATTGCAAAAGTCCATCACCGATTCGATGATCACATTAAATGCCTCTTTGGCGTTCCATACTCCCTGACTACTGTACTTCACTTGTTCACCGGTGCAAATCCCAATACGAACAAGAGCTGTATTTCTGTCACTACTCTCCCTCAACCACTCTGCCATGTCCGCACTTCAACCTATACTGCTACAACATGTTCACAGTTCTGGACCCGACTACTCCGCAATCCGCAAGCAACTCCAAATCAACTCTCCTCAAACTGCAACTGTAGGACTCAACTCCTAACAGCTCTGCAAAAGTCTCTCCTCCTCATCAATGTCACACCCAGACCACTCAGCCCAGACCTTTTATGCCTCATTTTAACTCCAATTATTTTTCAATAAACTAAATTGATCAAGCTAATCTGGACTTCATCCAAACTCCTGTTTCGAAAGTTTCTGACAAACAGAATTCAGACCGAATACAATGGTCTCCCTATATCCCTGATAACGAAATCCCAATTTATTTCTCAAGTACTCCCTAATTCCCCTCTCTGGTTCTGGTTAATTTTATAAACTGTCTTACCCTGTCCACAACATCATTTATACACTTCAAAACACCCTGTAAGTGTAAGCCCCACTGACAGATAATTCTTAACTTACTCCATCAGACCATAGAGATAAGACTTGGAGCCTAGGCATCCCCTGAGGCCACGAAGCTCCTTTGTTTTGAAGAATTTCCCCAAAACACCAGTCCACTCCTTAAACCATTACCAGGCACTCAGCCTGTCCGGCTCCATCAGGGTTCCAATAACATCAATAACATGTCAAAAGTTCAACAGACCCAATTGCCCTGCAATACATTAATAGCCCCCCCCCCCAAATGATGTACAAAGAGTTGCTACTAATGAACTGTAAGTGTAAGTTCGCTTTTAAAAGGGAAATACAAATAAAAAAAACACAGCATGTTTTTCAGATTTCCTCATTGCCAAGTAGTCCGAGTAACTTGGACCCAACTTACCGCCTTTTTAACATTCGGACATGGTCTGGCGATACTGGGGTCCAAGCTAGAAGTTATATGCCGAGTAACACAATTCTGTCATTGACCCAAAAACCCAACATTGCCCAACAAAAACATCAGATTCCACCCTCAAAACAGCCTCCAAATTACTAAATACGCCACCTGAGGTACAAGTAGACATCGTTAATTAAGATGGTTGTACTGAAGTTTACTTACGATCCCGATGAAAAGTGAAATTTCCCGTTCAATTCCGAGAGCTCCCCTCGCGATCGTGAACACGTTAAATTTCCGACTCGTGTTAATGTTTGAACAACGCAATTTGGTCTTCATGCCCAGTGTACATTCGATGGTTCCCATATCCCGATCAGTGCGATTCCGTTACCGAGCGCGCGTGATGCATCGATTATGATAATGAGTAGACTTGATCACGTTTGTAAACACAAGTGCATTTCGAAAGGTAAAAGGGAATCGGGAACCAGCTTTAACTGGTATCCGTCCATAAAAGCTGCCCTAGTTCCCGACTCGTTCGAAATGGCTCATTAAGAAAAAAATCCTGGTTCAAATGATAGACTTCTCACAAATTTAATTTAGTCTCAAAAAAAAAATCTTCCAACAAACAAACAAAACAATTTCTATCCTTTAGCGCAAAAAAAAACCCTAGTTTTCCAGAAAAACTTCAAGGCAAAAAAATCTCAATCAGGATCAACAACGAAATAAAACACTCAAAAGAATTTGCCACGAATAAAAAATAAACAGTTGGATAGAATTTTGGGATGATTAAAAAAAATTAAGTTAAAAGAATAAAAACCAGTCACAATAAACACTAGTTCTAAGATACAAAGGAAGTGGGAGACACTTATCCCCAAAGTGAAGGATTAGCACATCATAAAACTACCCTACTGGCTACAAACTCTAGACACAGGCCAGTGAACCTTAAGCCGTGTCTGCACTGGACTTTTTTTTGGGAAGGTTTTACCGAGACGATGGTAAAATGAGAAATGGTCAAATGTGACCACTGTCCGCACTTGGACTTTCGACACGGGAAAATTTACCCAGACCGCGTGGGAGAAGTAACCGAGCTGTCACAGTGTCAGTATAATGACTCACCGTACACAGAAAACAAATTGCCAATCACATTTTCAGCCGCCGATACGCACAGTAATATTACACACGCCATTTGCATGCACAACATAATCGTTTACACAATATTATTTCATCTTGACACGCTAAATCTTGACGAAAAGGCCTATAATTCTGACACATTTGTGATGCACGTCGTCGAAGCCATGCCGCTGTACGATGTTCCGTGCGGCAGCAGTGCCATCAGTATTCGTTGGTTCCCATCGCATGCTTAGAGAATCGAAGCTATGATGTGGGCCAGGAACTACGGCTACGTACGGTACCGGACCATGATGTTCTGTGCATGACTACAGTAGCGTATCAGGACGAATTTGGATCGTAGAAAATAACATACATCGGTGGAGAAAGAGAGTTTCCGCAAATTAATTCTCAGAACGTGATCTCTCTTCTCTGTGTATGTATTTGTCCGTTGAAATATATATTTTAACAAGATTTTACCGCTCGGACTTGATGATACACCGCAGCGTGTTTCTACAAAATGTTCGGCCACTGCACGTGCAGGTTCGTGCGGTCTCTGTATGCATAACAGGGCGCTCGGGCCGGATGTACGCTTTCCTGAGCCGCTTTTACCGACTCGCACTGTCCGCACTGGACTTATCGTATCGGGAAAAGTGACCTGGTCAGTTTTCCTGGGCGCGTGGGAAGTTTTCCTGGGCAGCAGTTGGCCAGTAAAAGTAACCGCTGGACCCAGGAAAAGTAACCGAGAGGAAAACGTCCTAAGCCGTGTCCGCACTGGACTTTTTTTTTGGAAGGTTTTACCGAGACGATGGTAAAGTGAGAAATGGTCAAATGTGACCACTGTCCGCACTTGGACTTTCGACACGGGAAAATTTACCCAGACCGCGTGGGAGAAGTAACCGAGCTGTCACAGTGTCAGTATAATATCTCACCGTACACAGAAAACAAATTGCCGTTCACATTTTCAGCCGCCAATACGCACAGTAATATTACACACGCCATTTGCATGCACAACATAATCGTTTACACGATATTAGTTCATCTTGACACGCTAAATCTTGACGAAAAGGCGTATAATTCTGACGCATTTGTGATGCACGTCGTCGAAGCCATGCCGCTGTACGATGTTCCGTGCGGCAGCAGTGCCATCAGTATTCGTTGGTTCCCATCGCATGCTTACAGAATCGAAGCTATGATGTGGGCCAGGAACCAGTGACTACGGCCTACGTACGGTACCGGACCATGATGTTGCGTGCATGACTAAACTAGCGTATCAGGACGAATTTGGATCGTAGAAAATAACATACATCGGTGGAGAAAGAGAATTTCCGCAAATTAATTCTCAGAACGTGATCTCTCTTCTCTGTGTATGTAATTGTCCGTTTAAATATATATTTCAACGAGATTTTACCGCTCGGACTTGATGATACACCGCAGCGTGTTTCTACAAAATGTTCGGCCACTGCACGTGCAAGTTCGTGCGGTCTCTGTATGCATAACGGGGCGCTCGGGCCGGATGTACGCTTTCCTGAGCCGCTTTTACCGACTCGCACTGTCCGCACTGGACTTATCGTCTCGGGAAAAGTGACCTGGTCAGTTTTCCTGGGCGCGTGGGAAGTTTTCCTGGGCAGCAGTTGGCCAGTAAAAGTAACCGCTGGACTCAGGAGAAGTAACCGAGAGGAAAACGTCCTAGGCTGTCCGCACTGGACTTAAAATGGGAAAAGTACCCATAGTCTCGGTTAGTTTGACCAAAAAAAGTCCAGTGCGGACAGGGCTCTAGGCTGTCCGCACTGGACTTAAAATGGGAAAAGTACCCATACTCTCGGTTAGTTTGACCAAAAAAAGTCCAGTGCGGACAGGGCTTTAAGAACAAAGAAAATGCTATGTAAACATGGTAAAAGTAAAACACATGGTCCAGAATTATACATGTAATAAAGTATCATACATGTATGCTACGGCCTACGTACGGTACCGGACGTACCATGATGTTCCGTGCATGACTACAGTAGCGTATCGGGACGAATTTGGATCGTAGAAAATAACATACATCGGTGGAGAAAGAGAATTTCCGCAAATTAATTCTCAGAACGTGATCTCTCTTCTCTGTGTATGTATTTTTGTCCGTTGAAATATATATTTTAACGAGATTTTACCGCTTGCAGCGTGTTTCTACAAAACGTTCGGCCACCGCACGTGCAGGTTCGTGCGGTCTCTGTATGCATAACAGGGCGCTCGGGCCGGATGTACGCTTTCCTGAGCCGCTTTTACCGACTCACACTGTCCGCACTGGACTTATCGTCTCGGGAAAAGTGACCTGGTCAGTTTTCCTGGGCGCGTGGGAAGTTTTCCTGGGCAGCATTTGGCCAGTAAAAGTAACCGCTGGACTGAGGAAAAGTAACCGAGAGGAAAACGTCCTAGGCTGTCCGCACTGGACTTAAAATGGGAAAAGTACCCATAGTCTCGGTTTGTTTGACCAAAAAAAGTCCAGTGCGGACAGTGTGAGTCAGTAAAAGCGGCTCAGTAAAGCGTACATCCGGCCCAAGCGCCCTGTTATGCATACAGAGACCGCACGAACCTGCTCGTGCAGTGGCCGAACATTTTTGTAGAAACACGCTGCGGTTTATCATCAAGTCCGAGCGGTAAAATCTCGTTAAAAAATATATTTCAACGGACAAATACATACACAGACAAGAGAGATCACTTTCTGAGAATTAATTTGCGGAAATTCTCTTTCTCCACCGATGTATGTTATTTTCTACGATCCAAATTCGTCCCGATACGCTACTTTAGTCATGCACGGAACATCATGGTCCGGTACCGTACGTAGGCCGTAGTCACTGGTTCCTGGCCCACATCATGGCTTCGATTCTGTAAGCATGCGATGGGAACCAGTGAATACTGATGGCACTGCTTCCGCACGAAACATCGTACAGCGGCATGGCTTCGACGACGTGCATCACAAATGCGTCAGAAATATAGGCCTTTTCGTCAAGATTTAGCATGTCAAGATGAAATAATATCGTGTAAACGATTATGTTGTGCATGCAAATGGCATGTGTATATTACTGTGCGTATCGGCGGCTGAAAATGTGATTGGCAATTTGTTTTCTGTGTACGGTGAGATATTATACTGACACTGTGACAGCTCGGTTACTTCTCCCACGCGGTCTGGGTAAATTTTCCCGTGTCGAAAGTCCAAGTGCGGACAGTGGTCACATTTGACCATTTCTCATTTTACCATCGTCTCGGTAAAACCTTCCCAAAAAAAAGTCCAGTGCGGACACGGCTTAAAGCTACAGTCCATCATTTGTAATTTGTGCATTTTGTTCGTTTGAAGCAACAAAAGAGTTCAAAATCTAATGAAGGATACTGAGCAACTAACCTGATGAAGTTTCAGCTAAGCTTAAGCTGTACATTCTGAGAAAAACAGCATTCTAAGATCTCAATTTCAAATCAAAAGTTACTGAATCATGTTTTGAATTGTTTTGAATTGCAGCTATACGCGACGTAGCGCACTGATCCGACGAATTATAACAACCGCGCGCGCGTGTGCGTCATTCCAATACTTGTGCGCGTTGCGCTGAATAACAAAACGAACTACTAATTTAAATTTTCCTACGGTGCTTCTTAAGAATCACCGTTGGAAATGCCTTCTTTCGTTAATTACTTCAAAATGACAGCTTCCCAGAAAGAATAATTTCACAGGGAGTTTAGTTCCCTTACTATCTTTCAACCAAGTTTGTTTTTCAACAATAATTACGCCAGTTACTTTTCGGATGGCTGCAAATGATGGACTATAGCTTTAAGGGGAGCTACTCCTATTTAATACACAATAAAAACACACAAGTAAAACTTGGCCCTGCCACATACATACCCTTTTTGCCACTAGATTGACCAGCCCAGCTTGAATACAGTCCAACGATGACGACAAAGTAAAGAATTCCAGGTCCCATCTTGTTATCTTTGGGCAAACAATAAAATGACAACCTTAAATTACCAATTATTCAACCATGACCTAATTTTTGTCTGTCCCTTTGTTTGATCAGCCAAAACAGTCAAACATTTCTTCCATTTCCCTCGCCATGCATTTGTTCACATGGCTAGTAAACACAGTCAAATCACATTCAGGTAAACACTGTGACTAGTCAAATTCCATTAAGAAAAACAGTGGAACATTTTAGACAAGTAAAAAGACAAATTTTCAAAATGAGGAGGATGAGGGCCTTTTTATTTTTTATTTTTTCCAAGATGGCTGCCAAGTATTTATATTCGAAATGGCCGCCAACTTGGTTCAAAATGACCGCCAGCTTTTAATTAGCTTTCTTAGGCCAAAACAAAAAATAAGTCGGTCTCTGGTCAGCGCGCGCGTCGATTTTTATCATGCGCGTCAATCTTTTTTTTTCCAAAATGTTCCGCGGTAGCTCCAACAGCGCCCTCTATTTCCGCACCTCCTCAATTTTTTTACCAAAGAGCACCAAGGAATGGGAAATTGCACCAAGGCAAATGATCGAAAGCACCAAGGCAATTATGGAGGACACCAATGTACATGAGGACACCAAAAAAGCAAAATAGTACCCCACCTTGTCTGTACAATCCAAGCTTGAAAAAAAAAAAAAAAAAGCCGCTGGCCGCGTCAATTCCGGAACTTTGGTCTGACCAGAGACCGAATATTTTTTTTGTGGCCTTATTATAGTAAGTAGAGTAAAAATATGTTTTATGTATTTTATTAAAGTGATATACAAGAAAAAGTTACTTTTTGAGTTGAAGAACGCGGTTTGAAAAAAAGATGCGGGCGGGGACGATCAACTGGTTTGTTTGTTTGTTTTACTTGGACTTACAAGAACTTTGAGTTTAAAAATAGCTGCTTAATCATTCCACTACTCAGTGGTACAATTTTGGGGGAATGTGAAGTTTAGGACCCTGTTCGTATTTTACGAGAACGAAAATCGACTTTGAACTTTTTGGACTCACCAAAGTACATACATGTAGGCCTACATGACAATTACACCAAATCTGCAGGATTACAGTTTTGAGGGAAATTATGGGGTAAAAACGACGGCGCCGATACAAATGCACACATTAAAAACAAATTGGCAACAATTTGCCAAAGCTGGTTTGGGGCCCCTCCCCCCCCCCCCCCTCCAAACCGTCCCTGGTTGGTTGATGAAACATTTCATTTAGAACTTAACCAGGATGACATGGGGATGGGGTGTTGATTCGGTGTGCACTACTGTTTACTGTAGTGCTACTGATAAATCTGCACCGATTTCATGAAACTCCTCGTAACTTACGATGCATCACAGCTGCGACGCGTCGTATCTCTGCAACACGTCGAAATGCAACGCATCGTAGGTGTATTTATAGCACAACTCGGTGACTGTTTTATGTATACTATTTAGTCAGCATACAGTACATAGTCGTCTGATATTCAACAAAGAATTGATAGGGCTGGGCGCATAATTTTGGAGAGACAAAATCTTTATATTAAGAATTAGAAAACTGAGGTGTCTTTTAAACTTTACAATCCCCCAAACTGGCAGTGACTTACTCCTAGAACTATGAGGCTCCACGTGGAGCCTCATACTAGGAGTAGCAATGACTGGCATAGGTCCTATTAAATGAAGCTACCGTTCAATGGAAGTGTAGTGAAAG
The DNA here is from genome assembly GCF_015706575.1 of Patiria miniata. NCBI lineage: Eukaryota > Metazoa > Echinodermata > Asteroidea > Valvatida > Asterinidae > Patiria > Patiria miniata. The sequence continues at coordinate 37,123,183 of NW_024037069.1, read as the reverse complement.
TTTGGTATTTCAAAGTCAAACTCAAGGTGGTGTCCGGAAATTGGACACAAAATTGAGAAGCGTGTTAAAATCTTAGGCTTTTGCTTAAGTTGAGCTTGCCTTAGCCACACTAGTGGGGCTAAGCTTGCCTGGCAAAAAAATTACTTAAATCTCAGAAATTACAGCTTATAATTGCTCTTATCCTGTGAAATTTAGATTAAAAGTGTTGCTCAGACAAGAGGACAAAATATCTAAGAACTTAAGAAGGGACTCACCAATCAACTATGATTCAAGCCGAGAGCAAAACAAACCGTGACGCTGACCGTCAGTGACCGCTAGCCAACACGATTTAAATCACAAAATCAGCACGTGCCGCGCCACATCAAATTCGATAGGGACTAGGGTGACCGTATGGAAATGGCACAATTCTGCTAGGTGCACTTAAAAAATCTGCTAGATTTAACCAAAATCTGCTAATCAGCCAGAATTACACAAAACACCTGATAAACACCGATACAGACATACAGATGTCCTTAAAAAAATGATATCATACAATTTCCTTAAAAAAAATTAAGAAATTCTCCGCTGTTCAAGGGTTTGATGTTCAAGTGATTGAAGCTTGTTCAAAACAAATATGCTACATTTTTTTCTGCTAGGATCATCGATTTTACAGATTTTCTGCTGGAAATCTGCTAAAATATTCATTCTGCTAGATTTTCTTTCAGATTCCTTTTTATCCAAAAAATTCTGTCAGATCTAGCCGAAAATCGGCTAAAACGGTCACCCTGATGGAGACTTCGGACGCTGCTCATGGGGCTGGGAAGGGCGCCACCACAATCCTGGGGAAAAAAAGCAGATTTGCTCCAGTCTCTCAATCAACGCGATTACATAGGGGTACACACCGGTAAATCGATCCGCCAAGCTCATGAATAAAAGTTATACCTCAAAATATTCTATATTAGAGAGTTCTGAGCGCCGTAAAATTGGGGAATTGAAGAGATATGGTAGTGAACCTCTGGCCCGGACTTGGGGCTTCCAATTCTGAGCATTTTGGATGGTATTGGGCTCGAAAGTGGCGCTATTTTGCCATGTTGTGGAGGGATCGTTTTTCAAGATGGCTACTTTTCCGCTTTGGGGAAAATAGGGGTCGTCTTCTTTGCGTGAAAATATCTCGAAAAGTCAATGGTCAACCCACCATAAATTGAAAAGAAAATGAAAGATGACACATTGATCATCATTTTTCTGTGCAGCTTGAATACCTGTGAGAGTTTTGAGTATTTTTAAAAGAATTTTGAAGTACGGGCATTTAGCACTAGTGTCTATGGGAGTTTATTTGCAGGTATGCACCCATAGTGTGCATGCAAAGCCACGGAACATGTTTTGTTCTGGACTTACGTAGATCGTAGGAGGATGGGAGGGCATAAGGTGGGGAGGGCATAAGGGGGCGGGCGGGGAGGGGGGGGAGGGGCTATGGCCTAACACCATGGGACAATAGGTGGTGGACAAACTAACGTTTGCGCCACGTACGTTAAAAAAGTGCCCTTTTGACAAGCGCCCTTTTTCATGTTTTTTTTTCACCAGCGCCCTTTTTTTAGGAGTGCCCCGCCATGTTTTCATGAGTCTTTTTTTTTCACAAGGGCAACCTGTGAAAATAGGCCATCTGTGAAAAAAAGGCCACCCGTGACAAAATACTACTCCATTGTGTAAAGAAAATGCAATATACCAAATTGACACATTTTCACCATTTTATTGTCAATGTTATTTACACGTTAGTATTTATGGGTTTAAAACACTACACCGAACGTACCGCTCTTCCATGTTGCAATCGAGCTGAACCAAATTTTAAAGTAGTTTTGGCTTAAATCAGTAAAAGGCTCAAATTTAAAATTCCCCGATTGGGCGATCTGGATGCAAAGAATGAAAAGTTTAAGAAAATTTGGAGTTCTGTCTGTTAAGATTTTGTTCATCCACAATCCTTTGCAGGTTTCGTACAGCGTTTTTATCAACGTGTAGGTGCCTCCAGTTTTAGTTAAGGGTGCCAGGCCATAGGTGAAATGGCTTTGAAGATACAGTGCAGTATATATAAGCAGATTTTATTGCTGCAAATCTTTAAACTAAAACCTTGTGATGTAAAACAGGAGGTGTAGCAAGGCTTGTCATTTTGGTGGCTATTTAATCTTTAAACTGACAAGAAGTAAGGTTTTCCATATTTTTTAGGTTTTTTTTTTTAACTCCTTGTCTATCTGCAGGAAAATTTTGGTAGATTAAAAAAAATGACCTAGATTTAATAAAAAACGATTCAATAAGATTGATTTTAAATTCAGTCAAGAATTAAAACCTAGATTTTGATTTTGGCTAATTGAGGCATAAATATCATGAGTCTCCAATCAGCTGTGTCTCTGTCGGTAAACTCCGCACTGGCTCTGTTCTTGATTCCCCGAGATTAAAGAGATTAAAGATGACCGGTATCCTTGCTAGGTGGGGATTATCCTCCTGCAGGTTCTTAATCCAGGATTGCAGTGTTTCCTGACTGTTACTGTTGGTCATGCACATGGCGAATACTGGACCCTCGGCGTGCGTCTGCGGTACATCTGCAGAAAAACCAAGCAACAAAAAGTTTAAAGTTGGTGGTTAATTAATTGGTTGAAAATTATTTGACTTCTGTCATGTCACGGAATGATTAAATAAAAGAATATTGAGTATTAACTCAAATTAAGTGTTAAACCTGTTGTAAATACACAAAATGATATTCCATTTTGGGTATATGTTACAATTTATGGATGAGACTGTCAATTTAAAAAAAAAAAGCTGAACTTTCTACACTTATCGGTACATGTCTTTCTCTCAGATTCAAAAAGTCAGATTACACACCAACTTCTGAATAGGATAGGGAGGGCTAAACCTCATTCGTCAACAGGGGGCGCCCTTTTTACAGAGTACCCTATTGTGGGACCTACCAAGAACAGGGAGCCATTCCCCCAGTGGAAAAAGTGGGGGGGGGGGACCAATGCCCCCCCCCCCAGGTTCTGCCTCCAGTGATGCATTTGTAATGAGGACATCATTATAATGAAAATTGATAACTTAGAAGTTTTTTCAACAACCAATTTATGTCACATAATGGAATCAATAGATAACTCCGCCTTCATCAAAACGTACAAATTGTACATAAAAACAGAACAAACCTTGATCTGATGCCCCTTCGTCGCCCAAAGCAAACGGGTCACCTCTGAGTACAAAATAGGTCAGTTTGGAACTGCGTAGCCAGAGATGGAAAGCGCCCTCTACATAGAGCGGTCTGACAGGGGGATGCTCAGCCAGTAGCTCGCGTTGCTCGGGACTCTGGGCGTTAGCGATGAACTCGGCATTCTCTGACTCAGCCGTGGTTCCGTTTAACTGAAAGAGATTCAAGGCAACTCCTTTAAGGGTCGGTAGATTTTTCTGGAGAATTTTGCATCTGCCAACATCCTCATCATCTTTTCGACCACAATCTGTTTATCCCGTAACTATAAGGATTCTGTGCTTACAGGGTTAGCACAGAATTTTTCGCTAGTGCAGTTAGCACAAAATGTGATCGTAAGCACATAATTCTGTGGTTAGCAGAGCCATGAAGTCCGGCCCAGATGCGTAAGCCTACTTGTGATTTACTAGCAGCCAGACTCCTTATGGCCTACCATTACAGCCCTGACACTCTTAAAATTGTTTTACAAAAATTCTTCAAACAAGAATCTTTGGAACCAAAGTGGGTTGACGCTTTAGCCTTGGTATCCCCCCAAACCACCCTGCCTGTTTCTCCTCACACCATCCCAAACTGCCCAAGCACTCCAGGGTTTTCTTGATTCACGGAAATACAAAGTAATTCAATTTAATTCATGTGCTAAAAGGTTAACATACCCAAAGCTGTACAGGTCAAACAACACCTCTACTTACATAGTACACTTTCAACTCAGCTTCATACTCTGCTATTCGCTTCAGACCAATCTCAGACAACTTTGTGGGTTCTGTGGGGAGCTCCTTGGGCAGTGGGAAGGGGTTGATGTTGCGGAACTTGGGGAACCAGTACATCAGGCGCTGGTACTTCTTGACTGGGTGGGCCCGCTTGCCGAAGACTGAGATGAGGATATCTTTGGTTTCATTGTTGGGCAGCACAGCTGAAGGATTACAAAAAAAGAAGTGGACAAACTGAGTAATATTGCAACACAGAAGGAAATAATATTTAAGTTCTTTGAGACATCAAAAGATCCATTCTTGAAGTTCTTAGTAAGCTACCAATTCCTAGCCGAGTGCCTATGGACTCCAAGAATTGTGAAGTAAAAAGTAGCAACTTTCATTATATTGGAACCACTAATTATTGACAACTAAATAGTTCTCAAAATAAATTTGGGAGCTAATTGTCCTTACTTTGCAGCAGAAGTAATTGCAAAGGAAGCAGCCTACAACATGATCATCGGCCCAATTTCACGGCGCAGCTAAGCACAAAAATTTGCTGGCTTATAGAAGCAGGTTATCAGCCAAAAAGTCCATGTTATTTTCATGCTAAGCAAACAACAGCTGAATACTAATCACTAGCAATATACATCACGTGGAGTTTTGGCTGGTAACCTACTTTTACAAGCCAGACTTTTTTTGTGCTTGGCAAATTTTTGTGCTTAGCAGCACCGTGAAATTGGCCCCATGGTCGAGACGGAGGCATGTAAAGGTGCCTTAGACAGCCACCATATGACCCATTACATGTCTGACCACGGAGCAGTCAGATCGAAAGTGTTGATTTTTGCGGGGGGAGGACAACCAGAGAACCACAAAAAAAAACTTCCTGGCACAGGAGAGAAGCAACGAACAACTCTACTCACATACGACTTGAGCAGGGAATGGGTCCCAGGCCACAGCTGTAAGAGGCGAGTGCTTTTACTCACTGCACTACCCATGCCACCCTGATTTTGAAAAACTGCATCACATAAAGTTGCCAGGAGAATGAGTTCAAGTATGCAACCACTTACTATTATCTTCCATCATCTGTAGCACCTTGATTGCACATATCTGCTGCTCAGGGAAGTGATTGTATATGGACTGGATCACATTCTCTGGGACGTACTTCCCCTTGGGAAAGACGTCCAGCAAGGCATTGTAGGCATCGACGTCTTTCTCCACTCGGAAGTCTTTCATGTAGCGCAGGGCTGTCTCAATGAACTGGATGTGCCCACGGCGACGCTTGTCGTACTCTGTAAATGTCTTGACAACCTAGGACATAGACCATGCCACACAACGATCGGATGTTGTAATCACGGAATGCTTAATTTCAGGAAACTGTTTTATTTTGAACAACATGTATTTCATTTGAAAGATGAGTAATTAAAAAGAAGTTGCTTGTTTTTGAGATGTCTAGGTCTATAACAAGTTTGTTTGGCATCATCACAAGTCAATTTTGAGTCATTCATTCGTAACTCCGTGACATGATTAAATAAACCATGATTGACTTGACTTGTGGCTGACTTGCAATGGACTTAATATAACTCCATCGTTTGGTTTTTCAAACTCTGCATGTTAAAATTTTAAGAATTTGGAGACACTAAATCAATTTTCCATAAAATTTCACTTGGTTTTGTGTGTTTTTCAGGTTGAATTTAGACCAAGATACACAAGTTACACAACATGAAATGAAAAATATAAAAAAACCAGTTAGCGGGCCTCACATTTTGATCCGAACAGGACTTTTATCATTGGCAAAACTTAACATGAAATTTTTTTTTTTTTCGAAACACAAGTTCATCTCACCTTCCTGAAAGTTTCTTTGTTGACTTCTGCAAGGGTGGCCTCTTCAAAGAGAGTTTTGGAGATGGCGAGTGAACTCTTCTCCAGTTTGCTGGGATGGATGTTCCCTCGGCCTATTTCAGCACGTCTCTGCTGGCATGTGTGTATCTGTGCACTGTGACAGGCTGGGCCCTTTGTGAAAGAAATTTAAAAAAAACTAACTTGCAGTAACAGCCAACTACTGAATGGTCAATCTTCTCAAAAGTAGGACATACCAGTCTAGTCTTAGGCTTCAAATTGAAATCACTTGGCTTCAATCTCAGGTGCACAATGTTGAAAAAAAGCCTCCTTTAAATACTGAATTCAGACCTCAAACTTGGCTGGTGAAATACTGAGGACCTTGTCTTTGCCTCATGAAAATTATGGATTGGAAAATTTTGATGGCTAAAAAGTTGGCATGGTTTAGTTTTGCAAGTTTTTCTGCACTCAAGGCCCCAGTCTGGGATGATGACATAGTTGGGGTATACTATAACATCGCCATCATAAGTTTGAAAAGCTTGTCATGTGACTTCAGACTGGATGACTTGTGACGGACTTGTTGTGTCGACTGGATTCACGGAATGCAACATTAACAATTCCATCAAGTACTCTTCACACTGATGAAGCAATGTTCTGAGGGTGTAATGTTCACAGTATGGACCTTTTGACTTATTTTCATTCATACCACGATGATTTTAGTCTGGAGTGCCGACTGTTGTAGAACCGTCCTCGTGGCAGGCAATCTGCTGGCTGACAGATGATAGATGGCACTGCGCAGAAACTTGATGGTTGCCATGATGTCATGGACTGCAAGAATAGAGAAAAATGAAAAATGAATGAATTTGATATATTATTAGCAAAGAAATTTGCATTTTTTCTACCGAGATCCACTTGTTCCAATGGGATCTTCAAACATTTCAATTTTAAAATTTTACCACTTCTAATTAACACAGCCCAACACAAATTTGCAATGTCACAATGTCAGAAATTAATATTGTTAAACACAAAATTTGTGGTTCTTTTAAAAGAAAACAAGGAATTAACACAACAGCAAGAACGCCTATTTGTTGCCCCTTTTTTCAGCCGATTTGAACATGTAAATTTCAATCTTTACTTCATATGATATGGATATGCTGAAGAAAACACACTAAATTTTCATCGATCGTGTAGTGAAGGGCCCCTGTTATGTTTCAATCACATTAAATCAACATTTTTTTTTTTATTAGATAGTGGATATTTTGCCGGAGGTAATGACGTCAAACTAACGTTTACTAAAGGTTTGCCGGCGGCAATCCATATCAACAGAGGGCGCTGTACTCTTTAAGATAGGGCTGAATTATAAGATGTATTAAATTCCCCCCAAAAGTTGTTTGCATGTTTGGTGTAGTGGTTAAGCAAAGGCTCTAGTGAGTGGGATGACTCGGGTTGGATCCCGATTCCCGCCACATTTTTAAGTTTTTTTTCCCATCCCCAAATAAATAAGAATATTCTTCTTTTATTATTGTAACATGTCTCAAACATTTTATTGCAGAGTATTACATTTTCTTTTTCAGATTTGTGGCTCTGGAGGATTTTTTTTAAAAGGGAAATAAAGTCCGAAATTATAAAATGGTCTGAATCCCATCTTGTGAATACGAGGTTACAACGATAATATTGGCATGGAGCCAGACTAAAATTTGTCACCGGAAAATGTTTAAGTACAAAAAAACAGTAACTGCGCATGTTCAGGGCATATCCGGCAAACTAACGTTTACTAAAGGTTTGCCGTCTCCGGCAAAATATCCACTGCCTTTTATTAAAAGTGGATTTTGTTCCCTTATACTTAAACCTACTAGATAGAACCAGGCATGTACCTGATCGCCAAAGTTTCAGTAGGCATCATAGGCCTAATCCGTAATCGTCGATCGTATCCTCATCATAATTGACATAACAAAAAAATCCTCACAAAATTCAAAGAACATGAACTTAAGCGCAAGCAGCAAGAGCTAATACACATCAACCTGCCAGTTGACTAGTCCGAGTAACTTGGACCCAACTTATCGCCTTTTTTAACATTTGGACATGGTCTGGCGATATCGCCAGACATGTCAAAATGTTAAAATTGGCGATAAGTTGGGTCCAAGTTACTCGGACTACCAGTTGACTCGGTACGAGTTCAACCATGGTTCAATTTAGCCCGAGTTAAGCTTGGTACGAGTTGACACTGGTACGAGTTGACTTGGGAACGAGATGATTGGGTGCGAGTTAGCAACATACGATACGGCATAACAAACGATACGGTACATCGTCCATTTCCGACACCACATCATATTTCACTGACAAAGTCCCTCTGAACAAAAGTAATCTTTATATCTCTGTCTTACAAGGTTTGCAATAAATAAAACATTATCTACCTATGTTATTTTAAAACTTATCATTACCAAGGAGACCAAAAAATTACGATGAAATTCACTCAAGCCCACACGATAAATTTCAGAACCATGGAAGCCGCCATCTTGTCTCAGATTATCAAAGGTCAAAGGTTATCGGGTTTTCCTGTATGCAAATTTTGCAATGGTTGCTAAGAAGTACTTCGACTGTAGCATGTAATATCTCAAAATTTTGGATGATTTTAACTAATAACAGGTTAAAAACGTACTTTAAGGTCTTATTGCCAAACCACAAATCCAAATTTGTAAATGATATTGGTAATATTTCGGTCTTCGGGGCAAAAATATATTTCTGAGTTGCGGAAGAATATTTACAAGTGATGTCACCGTTGCTAACGGAATTCCCTGGCCCTAGTGCCTTGTGTGTACATGTGTTTAGTGCAGAGATTCTGTGGGGCGCTATGTGTCATTGCGATACACACGAAAGTTACGATCATGAGGAATAAACAGCGGTGAAAATACTTTCGTGTTTCCCTTTTCAGTTTTAGTAAAAATTACAGAGTCCAGTTGATGAAATGGCCGGGTCCGTAAGTCTTCTGGAGCTGGTGGATCTGTCGCTGGGGACCCCGGAAATCGTGAATTACAAGGGTTTGCGGACACTTTTGGTAGCGATCGTAGAAAACTTGAAGCTCGGTGATGTGCGGGCCGAACTCAAAGAGTCCGACCGGGCAGAGCTGCTGGCTTCGGCGGCGGCAGCAGCGGCCCCCGCCGCCCGACCCGGAAGTTCGGACATCGGTAAAGGAGGCGTAGAAAAGAGCAAAAGCGACTTGAGTCGAGTGCACAGCGCTGCATCTTCCACGAACAAGGAAGTTCAGGACTTGGAACACAAAGTGTCGAGGTTGGAATCGCAGATTGAGGCGCTGAATTCACTGCCGTCCAACGAGAATTTGATGCAGCGGGCCCGATCGACGGAAGGAATGAAACCCATGTCGGAGATGTGGCAGTTGATGCAGCTACAGAAGAAGGCATCGGCAAACGAGGATGGTGTATCAAAGGTGAAGAATACTTTGCTTCTTTCTCAAAACTTTCAAGAAGAAAAGATAGCAAGTATTTAAAACTGAATTATAACTTTCTCACTCTTATTAATATAAATAATTTCTTTCAAAAACATGAATTATAACTTTCTCACTCTTATTAAAATAAATAATTTCTTTCAAAAACATTTAAATAAATTAATGTGACATTTAAAATCTAGCCTACCTCTCGTCTAACCCTAACAGTCCTGAATCCTCCAATTTTAATACGATTTTGCATACCCCCTAGGGAGGTACGGTTTTAAACCCATGATTAAACAAAGTGAAATGAGTTAATTAATTTATATCGGATATCTCTGCAAAAAACTGCTTCTAGAATTAGAAGGTACCTCTCTTTTTATTTCATTTGAATTTTCATTTCAATTATTTCATTTTTCAGAATACCTTTGTTACAACAAACAATAACATTAAATACAAAGAAATACACATTAACATTTTCGACAAAACATACCATATTCAACTGGCTTCCGCTGGATTACCCAAAAGAAACATGGTTTCTGTCGAAGGGCTCTCCAACTGATTAAATATGACATACTAAAAAACCCCAATATAAAATACATCTCATTTTACCTTTGTTTTTCTCATTAAACATTTCACTTGGATGATTAAATCTTAAAGATGTGATTAAGAAATTAGGCTACTACTAGTAGTACTAGTTACAATGTACATTTACCGTAACGTTAGGAAATTCAAATTGAAAAATTTAAAAAAATTGAAACAAGTACGTACAGTGGTCCAGTCAAATGTTCCAAGGTGCTTCCAATTTGGCTGAGTTTCTTTTTGAGACTATGTACAATTTAAAGCTTAATTTGCAAAGTGAAAGAGAATGAGGTTTCTTGAGTGCAAAATCTAGTCTTCTGCCAAAACAGGCAATAATAAGAACAGGCAATATTACAGTTGCAGATCTGGGGGATGCATAGGGAGCGCTGCACCCCCCCCCCCCCCCCTGCTGTGACAGTGTTCTCAAATGAGGCAATTTTCTTTTACTTTTAAAGCCCTAGAAGCCTCCTCCCCCCCCCCCCCCCCCCGAAGTAACCTCTCTTGATCCTTTTCCCCTGTAAGCTTAGTTCTTTGTCTTCCCCCCTAAAAAAAAGTGCAGTTCTACAGGAACATGTAGGCTACACAGCGATAGTTGAAAACACAAAATGACTTTATAGGGCAACTGTAGTATTGACTTGTAATGAATTATTTATTAAGAATGAGCTGAACTGTCGACCAGTGCGTTATTGTGTGGGTTTCTTGCCGCAAGTCACACAATATAGAACCTGCTGGGGCTGCTGGTGAAGTGCTGTATTGTTGAATAAGGGTGTTTGTTTTCATCCGAGCTGAATGGGTGTATAGATTTGGCAGTGAGAGAATCAATGCATTAAACATTGCATTGAAAGACTGAGATCAATTGTAGGAAACATTTTATGTTAGCAACGCAGATAAAGGAAACACGGGTCGTTCGTACTTTGTGTGCGCAACTTGGAAGAAATAGAGAAAATTGGTGATTAATTTTGTGGTTAATGTGCAATATCCATTAATGTGCCTTAAGGAGACATTTTTTTCGTCATTAGTTATACCTTAGAGAGACACCGGACATTAAGGAGACATTTCAATGTCTACCAAATGTCACAACTCCTATTTAGAGGCAAAATGTTATTGTCACAAGTAGGCTAGATGGATTTGCTCGTGGTTCAAAACATGTACCAAAATTCATCAATCATCATGCCAGGGTAGGTTATAAGGAAACTTGGGATTGCGGGAGTCATTAGTAGTTTGGAAAATGTTGAGCACAACCCTATGGAAATAAAATTTAAAATTTCCACTAATAATGATAGTTAGTAGCATAAAAGAGTGGTTTCATATCAGATTTGAAATTCAAAAAAAAATGGAGTTTTTAGAGGAAGATGTGCTAATTTATAATTATTATTCAAACTCGAAACTACAATGTAAATCTTAAAGAGCTGTCTTTTTTTTGCCATTGTGAAACAGCAACTTTGTATAATTCTGTATTAAAGTGGCTTAAAAACTGGAAGGGTATGTCTTTCATACTTTGCAAAAGGTTGCAGTGCCTATTATTACAATTTACATGCCAAAATTGCAGTAAACAGAACAGGCTTACACTACAGGCATAAAAAAACCACCAGTGTCAGTTGACCTGTTTCTGCGTTTCCATGGCAGGGAATCCATTTGTGTGTAAATTCCCAAACGTCTATTTGACCGTCAGTCAGAGTGTTTACAGCTAGGTCTCTCTGCTTGGCTTAATGGAAATGTCACACCCAGTCATTTGCCAGAGCATTGAAGTATTGCGAGTGCAATCTTGTTTTCTGTTCGGATAGAGGTCTATTCTTAATAATGACAGCATTGCCACTCTAGTTTAATGGGTTTAGTGCTAATCCAGCTTACAGCTCTACACAAGTGATGTAATTTTTTTCTGGCATACAAATGTGGAGGAGTATGAAACTGGATTAATCATCCAGGTAATCTTTTAAAGCCACAAAATGGACCCACAAAGTAGTCACTGTGGATTAGGACTCACGTTCTTAAAAGTTACGAAACTGACAATGAGCAATTTTATAAAATAGTAATATAGATTAAAGTCCAAACACACTCAATTTCTTTGTTTTCCAATGAATTAGGCCTATGTTGTCATATTCTGCGACTGCAAACTGACAAGTCATAATTTCTTATTTCAGTTTTTCCAATTAATTTATGTAAATAAAAAAATCTAAACCCTAGATTCACCTGAAACTTAGATTCAGATTATTATTATTTTTTTTTGTTAAACCCAGATGATTTATTCAGATGTCCATGTATAATAAAACAATTTATTTTTCTTATCAGAAAAACTAAATTTTGTATGAAAAAGTAAATTTTTTATTGATTGGCCCCCAGAAATAAGACAATAACAGTACACAGTGCTACAATATTAAGATATTACGTTTTAAAAACTATCAATATTTAATGTATCAATAGTGAATACATAGGCCCATGTCTCTTAGCCCTGTCTAAGATTTTTGTGAATAAACGCCTGCTTTTAAACCCCTTGCATTCAGCCACCTGCAATCAAATTCAATTAATTACAGGGATCTGAACACAAGGTTCAGTAGTAGAACTGTAGTACCACAGGTTTTCCCAGCTTGAATTTTCTTCATTTCCTTGATGCCGACTGGATATTGCCTTTACCAGATGAACCTTTAGATGACCCTGACATTTACAGTTAATACTGAGGATTATTTCTTATGGCATAGGGGAAGATTGTAATACAAGCTTGTAAAATCCCACTAATGTAAAAAAACCTTCCATTTTAGACCTTCATATAGCCTATACATGTATTTTGTTAACAAATTGTCCATACCGTACATGTATGTCGCAGAGGACATAGCAGTTATTTATCTTCAGGTATTTTTATTTAAAAAAAAATATTTAAGGGAATTCTTAATCTTATTTATTACTTATTAAAAAAACTTCTCTGCATAGGTACCGGTAAATACATATATAGTACATGTATCAATATCAACATTTTTAGTATTTAATAGAGGTTACAATTAGATTAATTTTAAATGCCTTTAATTTCCTTACATCTTTAAAGCCCGAGTCCATCATTTGCAGCTATCCAAAAAAGTACCCGGCGTAATTATTGTTGAGAAACATACTGGTTGAAAGATAGTAAGGGGACTAAACTCCCTGTGAAATTATCCTTTCTGGCAAGCTCTCATTTTGAAGAAATCAACGAAAGAAGGCATTTCCAACGGTGCTTCTTAAGAAGCACCGTAGGAAAATTTAAATTAGTTTTTCGTTTTGTTATTCGGCGCAGCGCGCACAAGCATTGGAACGATGCACAGGCGCGCGGTTGCTATAATTCGTTGGATCAGTGCGCACCATCGCGTAAAGCTGCAATTCAAAACAATTCGAAACATGATTTAGCAACTTTTGATTTTAAATTGAGATTGTAGAATGCTGTTTTTCTCGGAATATGAAGCTGAAACTGAGCTGAAACTTCATCAAGTAAGTTGTTCAGTATCCTTCATTAGATTTTGAACACTTTTGTTGCTTCAAACGAACAAAATGCACTAATTACAAATGATGGACTATAGCTTTAATCATATTAATCTTCAAGCTGTTCAGAAGAAAAAAAATAGAAATAATTTTTTCAGGATTTTTTTTCCGGAGGAGCCCCGTCATCCCTGTGAAATTGACAGTGGGGTGGCATGTTGAAAAACTGATGAATTTGCCTTTTAGCAGGGATGAGCGTTGATGCAGCGTAAATAATTCCCGCCCAGAATCCTGAAGTGTGAGAATGTATTCAGGATGAATAAATGAAATAAAGTTGTTTTTGTAATTAAATTATAAAAAGACACATTATGCCAGAGATTTTGAGACTCTTTTTCAATTACACGTATGCCTAAGTCGTTTAAAAAACAATTAAAAAAAAATTTTTTGTTACATTTTACCTGTGAAATGATAAAGCAAATTACTGTTTGTTTCTTTTGAATTAATCATAACAGTTGAAGTTATCAATCATTTGAAGTTGAGAAGCACCTGTTTGGAAAATTAGTGATTAGTGTTTTGTTGTCTGCACTCCGAGTGTTGCCATGGCAAACAGGGGTTGATGCTCAAATGATTTATCTGCACAAGTACTTGTTGGTTATTTATAGCTTAGGATGAAACTGAAACAGTTCCATTCTTTACTATTAAATCGGCAATCGCATAAAGTTTACTTCAGTGTTTATTCAAGAATTGTTTCTGTTACAGATTCTTTTCCCAGTGATTTTTTTGAACTTGGGTCTTCTAACTTACTTTGATGCAGTGTTACATATTTGGTTGCTTATGTTCTGTCATATTAATTTTTTTTTTAAAGAAACGATTTGTACATATTTACATCTGGGGACACATGTAAACACATACAGGTTTTGTAGTATCAGTTTAGACTTGTGATAAAAAAAATACCAACAAACCAATCTAACAATCCACCGAATGAATCGTGAGGTTTTCAGTTCCATTTATATACAATATTCCTCAATTTTAAGCTAGTAAGAATTTTGATTCGAATTTTGTATGTTCAAATTTAAACTGATGATCATTTTGTAAATTTGGCATTAAAATTTAGATCAGCTGAAGTGTTTTTAATCATTTTTTGTTTAAAGAATTTGACAAGAAGAAGTGTATTTTTTCCCCAGAAAGCATGAAAAATATTACTGCAGAAATTTGATCTGATGGAAACATGCCTATGACTGTTTTCATTTGGCCCTTGACAGCAATTCAACTTGATAGATTAGCGTGAACTCATTGTACAGGTGTCTTTGAATGACCAAATATTTGACCAACGTGACACCTTGTTTGTGTGCAAAAGCTGTCATTGTTTACATTAATATCATGTACTTGACTCCCCTGAATTGTACTTTTGTGTAATCTAAAACCGAGTGTATTGTAAGAGTGGACAAAGGTCCTTGTAGTTGAGAAGAAGTGTCATGTGTTCTTTTGTTTCTCAAGACAAATGACTGCTTTGAATTGATTCATTTGGGCAGTCTGTTTGATAAATGGGGTAATATAACTCCCCGTACCACATAAACTTGACTGGGTTGGCCAGGATCCGATTTCTAAACTGTTTGAATTGAATTCATGATCATGCATTGATTACACACTCTGATTAATTCATGGAAACAGGATTTCTTTTGTCTTACAGCATGACTTTCTCTATTTATGGAACTGTTAAGCCTAAGTGTTTTGTTTCATTTTGAAAAGTCACTTAGTGGATCGAAACTTAAAACAATTGTTAAAATTGTAGATTAAAATCTACCAGAGTACAGGATTTACATTTGTCTCAAAATTATTCACATAAATCAACCCCTGCATTGCTAAAAGGAAAAAGAAGTGACATTTTAATTCAAAAGAATAATATCTAGTGATGCATTTAGGAAATTCTTGTTCATGTGAAATACATTGTAAATCAAACCAACATTAATTAAAACATTACTTAAAACACATTTATCACGCATGCAAGTTGTCCTCGGATCAGCTGATTTCTATGTTTTTCCCTTCAAACTTATGCCATTAAAATTGGAAAACACTGAATGAAGTCTTGTAAAGATTGGTATTTCTTTTTTCCGGTTACTTCAAAGTTGTATGGGTGATTTATTCATTTTATTCAAAAACATGTTTTAGTTTTGTTGAATGTGTCAACAAATTGAGCATTTGAAATTGTTCATATTGGTTTTATTGTAAATACTGCTGGTTATTTTCAGACAGAGAGCACTAGACCAATGATTAAACCTTTTGAGCAATTCCAGCATTATGGAAGAAACTCTAATGTCTCTGACATAGCCAATTAACCATGATATCTAATCAGTGATTCAGAGAAATGATCCAAAACTCCTAGTCTGTAATTTAATTGGCCATTACTGGACAATGGGGTTTATTAGATATGAAAAATACATGGTCAGGTTTATTCATTGAGCTCTTAAAGTACCAAAAAAAATCGGAGTTGTCTGTGATGCTGGATTTGTCATTTTGATTCCAGTGGTCCAAGTTCTGGTATTTTGAGCCAGTTGACTAATTGACTCAACTTATTTGGATTGCGCTTTATTTCAGCTCATGAGTATGGTAGAAGACTTGTTAGGAGAGATGTCAGCACTGAGGGAACACGTGGATGGGTTCAGCAGCGAAATAGCAAACCTAAAAGACAGACTAAACAAGGTGAATTATGATTTCATTCATTTATGGAGAATGTCTGGGTTTCAATAGACTCGTTCATGGTTATTGATGCCATCTTGGCCAGCGGGCAAAATTGATGGGTGGCACAGTGCTAGTGAGCGTGAATCACGGCTCAAAGCAAATAAGCAAATTGAGCTGATAACGCGGTGATCGCGCTTGCTAGTGCAGAGATGTGCATCAATTCCCCCCCCCCCCCCCCTCCCCCCTGGCCAAGATGGCACTGATAACCATGAACAGGTTTAATATCTTAACACTTCAAATATTTTATAACATCTTTTTCAAAATTCTGTTGAATAGATTGTGAGTTGATAGCAAATGTGATACCTTCTTACTGACTTGCAGATTTAAACGGCCCAAATTTTTTTTATAATTCTTTAGTGGATACATCTCTTTCAGATGAATTATAACTACTTGTAATGACATGACTGCAAAAAAGCAAATTCAAACTCAGTTTTGATAGTGATGATATGTTGAAATTGGAATCAATCACAATCTCTGCATGTGGTACATGTAAGTTTTTATTATTTGCTAACACCTGCAAAGGTGATATGAGCTGATAAGCCAATCAATCAGTATTGCCCTACCCTTTCCTTGCCTGCTATGATATTACCCCCAGCTCTGTGTATGTACATAACTGATTGACGTGCTTGCATTTCAGATTAGCGCTAATGAGGAACGATTCAATGAGAGGCTACAAAAGCTGGAGAACTCCACAGCCAACAAGGACAAGATGGACGAACTTCAGAAGATCATTGTAAGATTATTGGTCAATCAAACAGTGCACATTAACCAATCAGATCAGTACTTTTAGTCAGGTGACCATGGAACAATGTAGCATGGGTCAAACCATAGTGAGAAACGTACACAAACCAAAGATGACCAAGTCCAGAACAGTCCGCACCGGAATATTTTTGGGGAAAGGTTAATTAAAAATGCAAAAAAGTATTTTTGAGTTGTTTTATTTGAGTGAAATACATTTGCAGAGGTTTTGTAACATCGTTGTACAACTGTTTAAATATTACATTTTTTTAAATTTTCTGCAAATTTGATGACTTTTAAGACATATTTTGCAATTAAGTGAAACTTAAAAACAATTAGGTAAATTATGGTTTTCGTTCAATGAACACTTCTGATTGAGTCACTGCATTTAATTATGCATAAATTTACTTTCCAAATTATCTGAAATGAGAAAATACAAAATTCTTGACCATTGTTGACAAGGACATCGACAAATTAGGTAGAGCAATGTCAATTTCTTTTAGAACTTCATAATTAAAGTAAATATGAAACAATTTCAGTTTGACAACATTGAGATGTTTGTGTACCCTTTCTAATTTCTTTCAATTTTGGTTTGTAATTCAGAATGATTTGAACAACAAAATGAACACTCTACCGCCGTTAGATATCATTGTCACATGGCCAGCTATGGAGGACGCACTGAAGGGAATACACAGAGAGCCTATATCGGTGTACGACCACGCTATGCAGACTATGGCTATGACAGATGTAAGTATTATATTAATGTGGCCCTTGTATAGCACTTTACACCAAAGGTCTCAAAGTGTTTCAAGATTATTACCCCTGTTCGTCAGGCCATGAGACCATTTTTCTAGCGCAGCTCGAGATTAGCGCAATCTGGTCTCTGCGCTCACAGGTACCCATTTATAGTCCAGGGTGGAGAGAGGCAATTGTTGTACAATGTCTTGCCCAAGAACACAAGCACCCCATGTTCCCTGTCAGGGTTCGAACCCATACCACTGCACATGAGTCAAGCACCGTAACGTTGGACAATATCCCCACAGTTTTTATTTTTTTTGTGTTTTGTTGTGTCCGGTTTATTGCTTATGCGGGAACTGTTTTTATGGGAAGGGACCTAAAATTGTTGCAGATTTTTAAGCCAACGGTGCTTCCCCGCGACATTCTTGTGATAAGCAAAAATGTTTGTCGACATTTTCAAATTTTTATTTTATTCCCCCTAAGAATCCCCCAAATAAAATAGTACAGAAATTAGCAGGGAAAAATTTGAATTTTTACCGAGAAAACACTTAAAAATTTTCAGACCAGTCCAATAGGGTTTGTGCACAGGGTGACAAGTGATGGCCAGATATGGGAATCTTTCCGCTGTTGCCTTTTAAAAAAAAATTACAAATTATTTGGCATAGCGGTAGTACATCTATTGTGTGAAAGTTACTAAATTCACTGTCATTTTCTGTTGTTTCTAGACTTCCAATGTACAAACGATGCCAACGAAAAGTTCATATTCACAAACCAGGGTAAGTTTCTGTTTTTAAACTTGTAAAGTTAGAGCCAATCTCTTGGTTACACACTTGATCGACACTCACACCAGGAATTTGTTAAAACAAATTTGGCAAACGAGCAAAACACCTAAATTGTGGAAAAATATCTGACACCAAAGCCAGCTGTTCTCTGCGTGTCAATTTCAACAAACTTCAACAACAAACATCTGTTGAGCTGTTGAAGTGGTTCAAATTTGACTTTTGCTAATAAACAAGCTTGTCAGAAAAAGTGCATTGTGACATAACCAAACAACATGAACAAACTCAAATTTCAACAAGTTTCTGTCGTAATGAAAATCGTATAAAATTGTTTTTTTCTGTATACCTTCTTTACATGTAATCCTGCCAAATCCTCCACACCCCTTGTGGATTTTGAAGAATATGAAAGTGTTAGGATGAAAATCAAGTCACTATTTCTTTCTTTTGTAAATTACACTTTTGATTGTGGAATATGGAAATTCTATCTCAAATTAATTCGCAAGTCGGCCAAAGTCGAATCACAAGTCGGGTCACAAGTGGCAGAGGATGAACAATGGCAAAGGATTGCCTTTCTAACAGTTTGTTGGAATAGCTAGTCACTTGACTACGATGTGATTGACGACTCATGACTTGTGATGACTTGTGATATCTTATGATGACTTGTGATGACTTGTGATTGACTTGTGAGGACTTGTGATTGACTTGTGAGGACTTGTGATTGACTTACAATGTCTTGTAACGACTTATGATGACTTGTGATTGACTTGTGAGGACTTGTGATTGACTTGTAATTGACTTGTGATTGACTTGTGAGGATTTGTGATTGACTTGTGATGACTTGTGAGGATTTGTGATTGACTTGTGATTGACTTGTGAGGATTTGTGATTGACTTTGTAATGACTGGTGATGACTTGTGACATCTTGTGATTGACTTGTGAAGACTTGTGATGACTTGATTACAACTTTGCATCATAGTTCTTGTGCATGTTTGTGACCTGTCCATTCTATCACAGACACCGAGTCCAGGTCCTCCATCCAACCCCCCTTCCCGTCCAGGCTCAGCCGCCCATCCCTCCATGGAGATACAACGCATTCTGAAAGACATCGGTGAACTGAAAGGAAAACATGATTCTGTGGAGAACAGAGTCAAAACGTTAGAGGTAACACACAATTATTCCTGCTTCTCGGGATGTTCTTTTTTTCTCTCTACGTGATGGTTCTCAGACATTGTAAATACACTGATGGAGAGTCATATTTCATTGCAGGGTAGGCTGGTTCCCGTCCCACGTCTGCTCACAAAGAGTGGATCTGTTTGTGTCAAAACACACACACAAAACTTTTCAGAGGGTTGCAGATGTCCACAAAAGCGATAAAGTGAGGATTTTGATTAGGATAAAACATGGTTGAAAATTTATTTTGAAAAGAAAATTTCATTTGTTGAAGAGGACGGAGAATGCAACCTTAACTTTGACTCCCTGGTGTCCCATAACAGGAGCTGATGAACAGCAAGTTGGACTTGGATGATGTCAAGAAACTGCTGGGTGAGAAGAAGGATGTTCCAGAAGACTTGACAAGGATGCTGGAGGAACTGAAGGAAGGACTGGACTCGCTCAAAGAGGGAAGAGACAAGGTAATAGACGGACAACAAATGAATATCAGTACAAAAGGCTAGTACTGGTGACATTTGTGGATCAAAAAATTAATCATAACTTCTTCGATTTAACTTGTTTTAGTGTGTGAATTAGCATCGCTTTGAGCACTGCAGGCATTTTACTTCAAAGAGACTTAATTTTTGCTGAGCACACTATAGCATACACACATCTTGCCCCCCAAAAAATTTGCATTTGATCATATCATCATGCTGCACTTGCATTGAAATTAATTTTTTTTAACAAGGGTTCTAGCAAATAAACTCCATTGCACCTTTTAATACACTTTCTCTTGCAGATTGAGGTGAACTAATATTTCCATATTTCGCTTTATATCGTTCCTCCATTTCTCAACTTTTTACTGGAATGATAATCCCGCAATCAACTACTTTCTTTCAAAACCATTTGCAGGCTTAATCAAACTCCCAAAGTATTCTTGAATAGTTACTGAAACTTTTGCATGCTGTACAACAAGGCCAATGGGAACTCCACTTTGTTTCAAGAAACAGATTGATTGAACTTTGGATTCACTGTTGCATTTATGAGCTGTATTTCGTAAGAAATATAATATGAAACAAGACTGAAACCCACCATAACAATCATCTGAAATATACAGAAGAGGAGAGATTTGTACAGCAATTGGCTTGATTCTCACTCTTCCTGAATTTAAAAGCTGATAAGATTCTTTCAATAATAACCTTTTAATATCTGAATTAACCGCATTCCACCCTTCACAATGCATATCCCTCACACTTCAACACCCCATACCCCTTTTTCCATTTCCCCATAACTGACCCAACCATACCCTGTACCTTACGCCCTTGCCCTGTATACCCCTCTCACCTAACCCCTGCACCTACTACCTACCCACCTCACCCCAAACCCATATCGTCTGACCATATACACCCCACATTAACCCCCTCCCCACACCCCTCTCCTTACCCCTCACACCCTCTATTCCCTTTGCCCATACTATCTCCCTCCCACAGATGGACCAGCTCGACCGTTGGATCAGTGAGCAATCCCAGATGGTCCCCGCCTCCCAGCGGGACGTCCAGCAGCTCAGGGACGAGCTGGCCCAAACCCAGGCCGACCTGGCTGCTGATATAGTAGCCATGGCTAAAAACCTGCCTGTAGGGAGCACTGTGTCCACTGCCAGGGTTAGTGGATATTGGTAGAAAGGTTAAAGGTTGCAACGAAACGACCTTTAAAGCCCGGTTCATACTCTGCGCGAAAGCGAACGCGAATTTGTGACGTTGTGGCAAGTATTCCCGCTGTGAATTCGTAAAAGTTGAACATATTTCAACTCGGGTGAATTTCGCAGCGAATGTTTCATGACGCCAAATTCGGTCGCATTCGCATGAAGTGTGAACCAGGCTTAAGGCAGTCAAATGGAGAAAAATTGGATCTGAACGTAAAGTTACTGCAACCGAGATACCGGTAGTATCTCCTGATGTCAGAACCTTTTCAAGTTCTCAGAATGCAATCATAAGACAAGCATGCAGTAATAAGTCAAGTGACAACTTATTCAAATGAGATTTAATGAAAACCTTACTCTGCGCTGTTATGACCAGACTTTGTGATAAGACTCCTGATTGACTCATTCACAAAGTGTCTAAACAAGGCTTTCAAGTAACGCGTTGACACAAACCATTCATTATTCAACACCTGCAAGGAGACAATTTGCATTGCCCCAGCAGACGTAGAAGCTAACTGTCAACTTGATTTGACTCGTTTGTGATGCATTGATCTGTTGATAGTTAATCAATTAGCAAAGGTCCACCTAAGAAGACTATTTGAAATTGTTGGAGTCCTTTTGCATTTCCGATTCGTAAATCTTGATTTATGGGAAAATACTATCAGCAACAGAATGTCTCCCTTGTAAGCAAACAAATTCTTGATCTTCAATCATCCTAAGTATTTTTTAAAACAAAAACAAATGCTGACTAAAACCAGTAATAATCTTATTTCAGTTTATCAATGTGTTTACTCTGCTCGGAACTAAGTTTCACTGCGCTAGTCTCACTCTCTCTTTGCTTTCCACGCTAATCACCACCCTGACCTTTTCACCACCACCACTACCACCATCTTCACCACTCACCATCACCAGTTTGACAGCATGCACTCTCAGTTCCAAGACCAACTAGAGGGCCACTCGCAGGGCCTGAGCCAGGAGCTGGGCAAGCAGCTCGGCAAGGTCACTTCCCGATTGGGACACCTTGAGTGGAGACTAGACAGCCAGGGCAAACAGCTTGAAGCCCAGGCGTCTATGGGGATGCTAGACTCCGCCCACAGGCTGCATGAAGTAGAGCAGACACAGGGGTCGGGAGGGGATTTGGTAGGCTTTGATGTTGGGTGTCCCGTCCTTTTTGGCTGTATTTTTTTGGTGACATTGGCGAAGAAGTAAATGTTATGTTGGTATTTTGCATGCTTGTGTCATTGGTGTATTGTATCCTAATTTCTAGCATCACAACTGCTTAGAATTGAATGGAATATCAAACCTGTTGCCAAAACTTTGATGCTCAACTTTTTGAGCATGGAATAAATTGCAGCAATTAACTGATGTACAGGGTGAGTAAAAAAAACAATGAAACCCAAATGTCGGGACTATTGTTTTATTGAAGTTCTGCATGTAGCACTTTCAAAATCTAGGACATGAAAGCCCAATTCAAAAGCTTTCTTTTAGTACAATAATCATTCAAATCACTCATGTTCTTTTTAAGTAATGGGAGTATTAAATACAACCACCGTTTTAAAGTTCTGTCCACGGATCACAAAAAAGGTGTGCGTTCTTTCAGCAAAACGAAAACAATTCACACACATCCGTATGTGATTTGTTTTCGTTTTGCTGAAAGAACACCGAACTTTTTTGTGATCCGTGGACAGAACCTTAAAACGGTGGTTGTGTTTAAAATTCCGTAACTTGAAAAGTACATGAGTGATTTGAATGATTCTTGTACTAAAACAAAGCTTATAAACGGGGCTTTCATATCCTAGATTTTAAAAGTGCTCCATGCAGAACTTCACTAAAACAATGGTCCCAACATTTGGGTTTCGTGTTTTTTTTACTCACCCTGTAAAGAGCATGTCATCAGGTTTAAGTTGTTATTAAGTACCCTTCTTTAGATTTTCAGCACTTTTGTTGCTTCAAACAAAAAAAATGCACAAATGATGTACTCTACCTTTACTTGGGCATATTCGTCACAATAAATTTATTGCACAAAGTCTATGCTACATTTAGCCAATCGGGTCATAGGCATTGTGAAACTGTACATGTGCTGTGTATTTTTTAGTCAGGCTTTAGTAAATGCATGCTGGTAGTGCCCAAGAAGTTGACAACAGCTTGTTTCAACTTGTTCAACTGCTTTATCGGTGTTCTGATTGTTGTTTGTCATGGTCTTTGATCATTAGGATAGTGAAGTAATCACCAACATGCAGAAGTTAATTCTTCAGCTACAGGCCGAGGTGGATAAACTCAACCACACGTGTGTGCAGCTTGTGGATGAGCATAACAGCAAACAGAAACATATCGATGTGAGTATGGTCCACAAAATTATTTACAGAATTATGCTTAAATGTCCCTCTAAAAGCAGAACAGTTCTTCAACACTCAATGGACACTGTGTACAAGGACCATACTTAAAGATCATTCCCTCTCCTATTTTCAAGTTTCATCTCAAAAAATAGATTTTTGGTTTTTCTATTGCTGTTTTCCTAACAATATAAAAGTTTTTCAGTTTTGAACGAGACATCGAACGAAAATATCTACTGACATTTAGTGACAACAAACTAACCTGACTTGTTTTTTTCTTCCAGGCACTGTACACTTTTGTTGACAGACTACAAGAGAACAAGGCTGACAAAGAGCATGTCATTATGGAGATCGATGTGGTACGTTTGCATGATTGTTGTGCTCGTTTAAAATTTATAGTTCAAAGACCCACCACAATTTTATGTAGTCATTATCTTTACTTTGTATTTTGTACATGAAAATTTATCCCCTCCCCCTCAAAATTACATTTATAAAATTATATTTTGAAGTTTTATGAACATTTACAAGAATTGCATCTGAAATTATTCACTCCTTTTTTTTAGAAGTTATAAAAGAATCCCCAAGTCTTTCAGATGTCCCTATTTTTATAGATAATTCAGAACTTGATTATTTTGCTATACATTAAAAAAAAAAATTCATATTAAAAAAAAAAGTTGGGTGCTCTAAATACATGTAGTAACTTCAGTTTTAGGCCCCGATTTCCATAGAACCACAACTGATAACATATGGACAAAACACATTTCCTTGTTAGCATCAGAATGACAAATTGCCGTTTTATTTAAGAACCGAATTGATATATTTAATTGGATTCAGCTAATAATCAGAGCATACATTGGAAGCATTTGTACAAATGAAACAATCACTCACATATTGCCCATTGTACCGCGGTAGGCCTACCTCCCGGTATTTGCAATCTTCAAAGGGGACTCTGGTGCCAACTCCAATTAATCCGTCTACAGGAAAGTGCTTCAAATTACTAATAATAAAATTCAATAATTGGGAATGAATCGCCAAATGTCACTCAGATATGTAATTGGATTTTAATATCAATTAGCCATATGCTAGCGTGTCAGTCTGAAGACTTCACGTTTAGTTAAGGCACACATACCAGTTAATCTGTTTTTAAAGGGAATGTACATCATTGGCTTTTGCTGTAATTTTCGGAAATGAACTATTTTGAGGGGTTAGTATAACAGATCAAATATTGTTACACTGACATGTTTGAAGTTTTGTGTTTAAAAATACTTTAAAAAACCAAGAAAACCAAAAATGTTCAAGTAGTCTGGTTCCCTGACTCCACTAAAGATGAAATGGATCAATTTATAGATGCCGGAAAATTGTAAGGTAATGGAATCAGTCTAACTGGCCTGCACCCGTTCAAGAACATGTAACCAATAGCAAACAAAATTTGGACTGAAAAAAAAGGGAAATTTGGAGCAGTAGTTGAAAGTAGTTAGGTTTTTCCAACGGTGGTCGGCCGACCACCGTTGGAAATTTATACAAATACCACTTTTCTTGAAAAGGACTTCACACATGGTGCCATAATTTTACAGGATGCTTTAGACTGTCATTTACCAACATCCTAGTAAGGTATTTCGTAAAAAAATTGGTAGTTTTGTTTTTCGATATTTGCAAATGTTGTATATTCCCTTTAAGTGCTATTACTCAATATCACTGTTACCATGGTTACTTTGAAATTCCCATTAAGCTGGCATTTTAATGGATGGTTGAAATTTAAGATTGTTTAAACCACGTTTCTCTAATTTCCTGTTCGGTTTACAGAAAGCAGACAAGCGAGCGCTGGAGAACAAAGTCAGCACCACGCATTTCCAGGGAACGGTGGACGAACTGTCGCGCAATCTCAACGACGTCCTGGATAAACTGTCTGGCCATGTAAGTGGAGAATTTCAATGATTCATTCTCTGTTGACTTACCTCATTATGAATGATGTCATATCTGCACAGTTTCACAGAAGTAAAAAATCTCTAACTTATTCTCTTTGTAAAAAAAATGATGGCTGTACCTTTCCAGCTATGCAAGAATAGGTCTGTTGTGATAAACAACGACTTAATGAGTTAACTACAGGAATTCAAATTGTTGATATCAGAAGACATTCCTACAGTGTGGTTATATATATTTCTTTTATTTAAGAAATGTCCGTAATTTTCTTTTGGAATGATGCCCTGAAAAATAATTTCTAGCATTATTGAAGTGAAGAGATTGAATTAAACAATTTGTCAACATAAGATAAATGATAAATTGTTTCATAAAAACAATTTGTCAACGTTAGATATAAACGATAAATGAAGTTTCAAAAAGAGGAGCAGAAATCAATCTCAGCATGTAATACTGGCTTAAAGTTGCGTTCCCCCCTGCTATTTTCGAGTTTTATCCCAGAAAATAGATTCCTTTTCTAATGCTATATTTCTGACTTTACAAAAGTCATTCACTTTTGAATGAGACATCAACCGAAAAAAATCAGCCCATGTTTAGTTCATTTAATTATTACTTTACAATTATACGAAAAAAATCAGCCCATGTTTAGTTCATTGAATTATTACTTTATAATTTAAATTATTGGCTGCCAGACAATAATTCCGTTCTCGCGGGGTAGGCTGGTTCCCGCCCCACAATCAGTATCGATAATGTATGGACCGGGAGCCAGTCTGCTCACAAAGCGGATCTGTTTGAGTCCAAAACAAAAACCTTTTTTTTTCAGAGGGTTGCAGACATCCAAAAGAGTTAAAAAGGAGCGCTTTTTGGTTGAAATAAAACGAAAGAAGTTGAACATTTATTGCTAGAAAAAAATCCCACTTTGATGAAGAGCAGGGGGAACGCAACTTTAAGAACATTTTTTTCATGTGATTTTGGGACTTCTGAAACAAAGCCTTTAGTCTCAGAAAGGGGTTTTAAATTACTTCACTAATCACCGGAGGCCACTTTCATAATTCATAAGCAAGGAGAAATTCTCAAAGTAACATTTTTGTTTTGGAGAGCTTCGATAACGTGCCTTCATTGCACAGTTGACATTCTCTCCGGTTGGTCTTGTCAAACCCAGCGCTCGGCATGGCAGGAGGCCGTCAGCGAGATGAAGCTAGACATTGACAACAAGCTGGACCGGATGGAACTGGATCCCCTCAAGTCCTACCTAGATAACCGCATCAAGTCAGTAGGTGCTAAGCTGGTCCGTAAGGTGGAAGTGGACACCACGCAAGACGACGCGGCTGGATTCAGAAAGTGAGCATCGTTACGTTTGGTAGAAATGTGTAGATACACCTTGTGGTGTGACATTCTCTGAACATTTATTATTGGGTTTTACCCTTCACTAACGTAACTTTATTGACGATGTGTACTCAGTGTTGTCCAAGGGATTGCAGGAAAAATTCACAAGCTTACTTGGAAAGCATGAGCAATTTCCAACAGATTTTTCACAAATCTGTGAGAGGAATAAACCTGAGCTTGGTCATATGTATTAAGTTTCATTAACCCTTACAGAACTCAACCCATCAAACCCCCACAGCATGTTTTGTTGGAATCTGTCAGGATTCCAACATGGGTACAGTACCCCTAAACTGACAGTCTTTTACATTGGGTTGGCACACCTCCAGAATCAAAGTCAGAAATATGTGTGTGCAGTTTCCCATATGGTGTTGGAATTTGCCAGGATGGGTATGGTTCCTAGTAAACCGTGCTAGGGAGTTAGGGTTATAAGTAATACTTTTGCATTTTGTATTTCAAGGCAAAGTGAATAGCAAAGCTGATAGGCTTTCTTTGACCAAATCCTTCAACTCTTGTTCACTGTTGATCATCGTACAGACGTTACAGGTGTCTCTCTTTCAGTATTGGTGTTTTATTGTCTTGTTTAACAGGCAACTGATGCAGAAATTCAACTGTATCTCATGTGACAGACCGCTGGACATGACGCCGCAACCGTAAGTAGACCCAAGAATCTATAAAAAGATATCACTAAACACCAATCCACTAAGAGTTTGCCTCAAATCGACCACTTATAACTTCAGGCTCGGTTATACATGTATACTCATGAAAAGTTCAACAACAAAAAAACAAACTTGCGATTCGACAGAAATTTGAATTGTGAGTGAAACACCTTTGAGAAAATTACAAAGATTTAAGTTAGGCTTGCTCTAAATGCTATGCTCAGCAAATGAAGTTTGGCATAGCACCATCCTTTGGCTAATTGACAGGGTCTGTTGTGCTATTGTCATTCCAAACGGCGGTGGCACGGCACTGTTCTACATGCCGTACCATTGCCGTGCCGAACTCAATCCAAAATTGGGGCAAACTGGAGTGAAATTGGCGCGAATATTTGACAACGCTGAAAAGCATTGGACTGCTTGAATGTTATTTCCGGCAAGCTACACTTAAGATGCATTTAGTTTGACTGTTAAGCTCAGCGTTAAGAGTAAGACCAAGCTCAATTCAATTGCACGGCAGTGGCATTGTTTTAAGGACAGGCCTTTATTACCATTTAACACACAAGTAAAAGGAACCTTTCTCGTTATTGTTTTCCTACTGATGTTCAGGCCCCTAGCATCATTACCTGAATCCAAGGGCATGCCCGGCACGAGGACAGGCCGGCCTTACACAACGTTTGAGTTGGAACAAATCAGAGCAGCTCAGAAAAAGTGAGTACAGGTTTTAGTTTCTGTGGCAATTTTCTCTAGAACCGTGTTTTATTTAGGGTGAACTGGAATTTAGTGTCATTTAGTGAGATTTAGTTTCAGGGTTAATAATAGGTTAATGTAGGGTAGCAGATAAAAAAAAAGGCAGATTATGGAATGCTTTTCATAGAAAGCTAGAAAATTAAACGGTAAATCTGTCTGCCATTTTCATGGTTTGTTGATGAAAAAGAGCATTACAGTATTTTTATCATTGTCCTTGAGGCACAAGTTGATCCAAATTATCACCTTAAATTGATTCAGTTGACCCCCCTGCAAAACCCACATCTGAAAGTCTTTCCTTTGGTAGGCCACATATTCAAAAACCTGCTTATGTGCACATCTTAGTTGCACCCTTGTTACACCTCATTTGTTGATGTAGACATTTAGTTTGAACAAAAGCTGCCACTGTGCTGAAGAAATAATCAAGATGTTGGTGTACCATGAGTGTATGGATTTGCATAAATGTTAGGCCTAGGGTTTACCCATTCCTGTAACAACTTATGAATCTTCATCTTTGCTTTTATTCTGCTTTTGCTCATCATCTCGAGTCGACCCTTTCCATAATGAATTTCCTTTCTCATACTGCCTGTAATTTGACTTTGCTTCTTCCAAACTTGTCAAATATAATGTGACTAGTCACCCTGAACCAAGCCAAGATCAGCAGAACTAAATCCGATACAGCAGTTTCAAAAGTGGAATGCTGTTTCAAATTCCTGACATGCTTAGAGCAACTTTGATCGCAGACCATTAGATAACCAGAAGTTCAAAGGAATGGTTTATCACAATTCATTTGAATAGCTTGTCTCTTGGAATTCAGAGTATGTGTCACTGTTGAATGACTCTATGCTTATCTTTGAATCCACTCTGTTGACTATTATACCTCTTTGCATGCAGTTGAGGGTGGCAGTCGCTATTATTCCTCATCCTTTCTGTTTCACTAACCATCTACCAAATACTCTTTCTCATCTACCATCGACTTGCTTGGGTCGGGGGTTCATACAAACCTCTCTCACTGTAGGGCTAAGCCAGGCAGGAACGTTCTCCACTACGATAAGGCTTTACAGGAACAAGAGTTAGCTAGGCAGCGTAAGCAGGACATCATGGCCTACCTGGTTCACTTCCACGGGGAGACAGACCGGCCGGCGTTCATTAGGAACGTTCCCCAGCTCCACTTGCAACCAGACAGACACAGGTTATTGGTAGTTTATGAAACTGTAATAGGGAAAGAAAATATACAATAGATTAGTGTTGGCGTTATCATAGGATGAATTTAGTTAGGCCTAGTGTGACACATTCCACTTATGCATTTGGTATTACGGTTGTCGTGTATCAAGTATTAAAGTAAACTAAAGTATAATAATGGGACAGAAAACAAACTTTCATGTTCGATAAAGTAAAGTCTGTCACGAGCCAATATGACTCAGGCCGGCGTTTATCTCCGGTTTTCTTGGCATGAAGAACAGAGAATTAAGTTCCATTCCACCGAGGTAATGCCGGTACCTATTTGCAGGGTGAATCAAAAAAAGCAAAACCCAAATGTCGGGACTATTGTTTTAGTTAAGATCTGCTTGTAGCACTTTCAAAATCCAGGATATGAAAGCCCACTTCATCAGCTTTCTTTTAGTACGAGAATCATTCAAATTACTCATGTACTTTTCAAGTTACAGCATTTTAAACACAAACACCATTTTAAAGTTCTGTCCACGGATCACAAAAAAGGTGTGTGTTCTTTCAGCAAAACGAAAACAATTCACACTCCGTATGTGATTTGTTTTTCGTTTTGCTGAAAGAACACTTACCTTCTTGTGATCCGTGGACAGAACCTTAAATCGGTGGTTGTGTTTAACATTCCGTAACTTGAAAAGTACATGAGTGATTTGAATGATTCTTGTACTAAAAGAAAGCTTATGAATTGTTTTTTCATAACCTAGATTTTGAAAGTGCTACATGCAGAACTGCACTAAAACAATGGTCCCGACATTTGGGTTTCGGTTTTTTTTTTTACTCACCCTGTATACTCCTGGGTGGAGAGAGGCCAGTAGGGTGAAATACCCAAGGACACAACGTTGTAAAATGTATGGGAAGGGGATTCTTTCCTTTTTGCCTTTCACAAAAAGTCACTAACAGCAACGCAGTAAAAGACAACCCAATAAGACCCAATGTATGAGGGCGTATGCCAACATCAAAAGTAGTATTGGTTGCATGTTATTGTAGGTGCAGTTAGGTAAGACAATGTCGTAAAAAAGTAGAAATATAAACCCGTTTGCTAAACTCTTCGCATTCTTTTCTCCTCTAAATGCTGCTTACTATGACAAAGGACATTGAACCCCAGTACCCCGGAGATTGAATACCTCCAAATTGAAGCCATGTCCCTCCCTCCCACCCCCTCCGGCCCCCACGGAGAGCTCATGAGGCTCAGACATTCCCGCCTCATGACCGATTTCCTTAATAAACAAAAACCCTCAACTCCAAGGTAAACAAAAAGTGGCTTGATTTTTTTGAGTGATGCACATTTGTCAACTTAACTGCACAGAAATTAACTAATGTGTGTGTTGTGTGAAGCCAATTAACTAGCACAATGACAAACCAAAGCAAGTGTGTCTCATTATGGACACCCTGAACAAATAATCCTTTAAAGGGAATATACACAACATTTGCTTTTGCTGTAATTTGCAGAAATGGATGGATTTGGGGGTTAGTATTGTATAGCAAATATTGTTACACTGACCTGTTTAAAGGTTTGTGTTCATAGATGCTGGAAACCAAGACAAAATATGCTTTTCATGTAGTCTGGTTCCCTGACCCTATTGACCAAACGAAGCAATTTATAGACGTCAGGAAATTTATAGACGTCGGGAAATTGTCAGGTCAGGGAACCAGACTAGCTGGCTTGTACCTCACAGATATGTAACCGATTGCAAGCATAATGTGGACTCACTAAATGTGGTAAAATGGGGGCAGTATTTGACAAAAAGTCAGTTTTTCCCAACGACGGTCGGCCAACCATCATTTCAAATTAATACAAAAATTCCACTTTTCTTGAAAATGGCAGCACACCAGGTGCCATGATTTCACAGGATGCTTGAGACTATTATTAACTTACAGTCAAAATAATTTGGTTTTGTTTTTTGATGTTTGCAAATGTTGTATATTACCTTTAATGGTTAGAAGATAGTAATAGGTGGGAAACTTGAATGCATTGCCCCTGAACGCATGGCACTTAATACTTGTAGACACCTCAGGCTTCAGGCTTGTGCACATATGGATGACCATTACTCCTGCGTGCTTTCCACACTTCGGATGCAAACAATTACGTACATGCTCTCTCAGGAGTGGTGCTGGGCATCTACTGTTCATGCTAGGATTCCATAGACCATTTGCATAGCAGCCATCTTGGAGGGTGCAGCACTTTGCTTCACAGGGGTCTGCATGAGTATACTATTTGTGTATTGTTAATCAAAAATATATCCAAGATGGCTGCTTGTTCAAAGGATCTAAATGTTAAGGTTTTTACACCAAGGATATTTGAACTTCTCTGAAATGTCCGACTTCACGTTATCACTTTAATACCAAATTAACATTGCCACTTTTCAAAAAGATTTAACTATTTGGTTTTGCACTTCAAACTAACTTCCTTTTGTCAATAATACAAAGTTGCTTGTTTACAAAATGACACAATAAAAGCACACTTATAAGCATCTTGTAACTTTTTTCATTTTCAAGTAAAAATGTAAAAAGATGTAAGACTGTGGATATGCTCTGTGATCACAAAGTTTCAACTTTATATTTTAACCCAAAAAAAATAACACATCAAGACTGTATAAAAGTGACTTGCACATTTTCAAAATATTTACCTATGAGTAATCATCTTTGTGTTTATTGTAAATTTGTCTGAAAACTAAACCCAACTTTGACCTGTTTTGCTACAGTGGGAATGTTGACGTGCCTGACTACTTCTCAACCACTAGGAGCTGTGGAGGGAGTCACACTATGACCTATCCACACAGACGCAATACACGCATGGCAAACCTCACGTAAGTTACACTTGTTGAGTCCCCATAACTCCCTTACAAGTCCATCACAAGCCCATCATAAGCCCATCACAAGCCCATCACAAGTCCATCACAAGCCCATCACAAGTCCATCACAAGCCCATCACAAGTCCATCACAAGTCCATCACAAGTCAATCACAAGTCCGTCACAAGCCCATCACAAGCCCATCACAAGCCCATCACAAGTCCATCACAAGTCCATCACAAGTCCTCCAGTTTTCAAGCCCGGTTGCATGCCATTCGAAAGAAGCATAACAAAGGCATTCCTTTTTCATTGTTCATCCGCTGTTGCTTGTAACCGGACTTGTGAATTGACTTGTGATTTGCTTTTGACACAACTTGTAACAGATTTGTGTGAACTACAACCATGATACTACGCTGGTGTGTTACCGAATCATTACATCACAGCTGACGAAAGTTGTGACTTTGTGAAGGAAAAATGAGTCAAATGTTGACCCCAACTTGATCTGTGGTTTGAAGAGTATACATTCAAGTTTTTTCCCTGAAACTGATGAAGACCTACACAAAACTTAGCAACAATACAATAATGAAATGAAAGAGATATGATACTTTTAATTTGTTTACCGAGGGCTTACATTTAACTTACATCTCAGATGGAATAGGCCAGACATGTGGGTCATTTTCTCTTGCTGACAAGAAACAGTATCATTTTTAGCTAAATGCCAGTTCTGTTGTGGTTTGTATAAAAATGGGTCTGGTTGATCTGTAAACTCACAGTAGTCCTAATAGAAACAACCCATAAGCCTTGGGGTGAGCATTCATTTTGATATTTTTTTTCTTTCCTCAGGGGGATTGTACAGGAGGAGGATGCAGTCAGCGTGAATAATTTTGTAAATGGGAGGTGAGTGAAAACTGAATGAATTTAATGAATAAACACCCACAGAAACAAAGAAAGTTTCAGCTATTTTTCGTTTGTTTTGTAATGTGTGTTTCCCAAATGAAGTGCGTTCCAAAAATATTGTCATCACTGTCAAGGTATAACTAAGGTAAAATCATACACTTTATTCTAGTAC
This sequence comes from Patiria miniata, assembly GCF_015706575.1. NCBI lineage: Eukaryota > Metazoa > Echinodermata > Asteroidea > Valvatida > Asterinidae > Patiria > Patiria miniata. The sequence continues at coordinate 37,090,011 of NW_024037069.1, read as the reverse complement.
AAGTTTCAAATTGTAATCTAGTGCATGGTTTTATTGAAATAACATTTCAACACAATCTCAGAATAATTTTAAAGTTGAACAAAGAAATTGACTGGACATGGTGGAGCGGGGCTTGAACCTGCAACCTCCAGATTGCCGTTCCAGTGCTCTACCAACTGAGCTATCCAGCCTTAAATTGGCAGTTCCGCCTGTATTGAACAATCTCAGGACGATAGTTTACCCCTGAAACTGATGCTTTAGTGTGAGAAGGCTTTTTTTACTAAATAATGGTTTTATGAATCGTTTATTCCAAGCAGGCTTGAGGCAGACATTCAGGGTCAAGATGGTCACATCTACAAAGGACGCATAGGACCCACCGACTTAGAACGACTGCCGACCATTGCACCGCATAGAGTGAGTGTCTTGCCAATCTGTCCATGCATGATCTGTAGAGGGTGCTCTTTATGCAATGTCATTATTGATATATTGCTAGTCACCTGTTTTATGACTTTGTCAGTGCTTTTGCGGGACTTGCAGTTTAAAGCTATAGTCCATCATTTGTAATTAGTGCATTTTGTTCGTTTGAAGCAACAAAGTGTTCAAAATCTAATGAAAGATACTGAACAACTTACTTGATGAAGTTTCAGCTCAGCTTCAGCTTCATATTCCGAGAAAAACAGCATTCTAGGATCTCAATTTAATATCAAAACTTGCTAAATCATGTTTCGAATTGTTTTGAATTGCAGCTTTACGCGATGTTGCGCACTGATCCGACGAATTATAGCAACCGCGCGCGCCTGTGCGTCGTTCCAATGCTTGTGCGCGCTGCGCCGAATAACAAAACGAACAACTAATTTAAATTTTCCTACGGTGCTTCTTAAGAAGCACCGTAGGAAATGCCTTCCTCAACCAGTATGTTTTTCAACAATAATTACGCCAGTTACTTTTTTGGATAGCTGCAAATGATGGACTCGGGCTTTAAAGGGACCATGATGTAACTTTTCATTGGGAACATATTTTGTGCAAATTCCTCTTAAATGTATGAAAACTATTAGACATCCCATTTTGGTAATCGCTTTTTGAAAAGTTGAAAAGTGGACTTTTTTTTTAACATGTTCCATGTTTTTCCTGACAACTGAGGGCGCTCTTGCTGTGATTTTAGACTCTTCACTTCAGGGGTTTTCTGTTAAAATTGTGAACCCAAAAAATTGCTATTTGAAAACATTTGTGAGAAAAGTTTGCTCATTGACTCACTGTAATGTATTGAAACGACGAATCACCAAAAAAAAAAAAAAAAATATCACAAAAATCTGGAATTTTTTGGTACTAAAATAGCTGTACCATTGAGGTTTCTGCCCAAAATGACATCACACTTGTGCTCATGAATATGGAAATTTGCATAAGCATAAAAAACGGAAAGGCACCCTTGAAAATGGCAAAATGAAAATTATTATACATGGGCCCTTGAATTCACATTTGTATCAGTAACAGAACTTTTATAGTAATCCACATATTTGCAGCTAATGACTGAATTCTTCGTGCTCTCTCACCACATTACAGCTGCCTTCAGCAAGGTCACCCCGCCCGACCAGCTCCCGGGCCAATCGCCATGACAACCAGCTCTCCAAATCCACCCCGGAGCGTCAGGCCTCCCGGCCGACGTCGGCGCGCCCGCAGTCCCGCCTCCAACAGACGCGCCCGACCAGCGCGCGACCCCAGAGCGGGAGGTCACAGGGGTCACCGACCCCACCCCAGTCATTGAACCCGGCCGAGGCTGACCCACGACCTACGACCCCGCCTAATACTGTAGAGGTCACCGCGGGTCAAGACGATTCAAGTCAGAACGTGATTGCTGAGCCTGCAGAACAACCCATCGAAGTCCAGTAAAAATTAGGATATTGATTGATTTCTTGTGAAGTGCATTGTTATTTTATATGCATGCAATGAGTGAGTTGTGTGAATGATTGAATGTTTCTGTTCCAGCTTGGTCTGTATTCATTGTGAAGGGGGGGGTTTAGAAATTGCCAGTTTAAAACACAAATTGAACAACTTCATCTCTGCTTTACTATGTTGGGGGGGGGTTAAACAATGGTAAGTTCGTTTTGAGGGATATCACCCTGAATACGTTTTGAATTGTTGCATCATATTCATCTGAACCTATTTCCTTCGTTTACAAAACAGTTTCGATTTAGAATGTTTCAAATGCGATCTTCCGCTGAGGATTCAATTTCTGTGTACATAATGGGTGATGAATCAAGTTAACCAAAATTCAAAAAAAAAATTGTGACTGTCCAATAAATCAGATGCATGTTACTAGTTACTTATCGTTTTTATTGGAAATAGTTCCTTTCAAATCTGGCCAGTTTGTCTTGATAGCACACAGGTGAACTACACACAGAAAATTATCCCCATGTTTTTGTCGTTTTAAAGAAGTATTGTCGACTGTTACCCATTTTCTATTTTCAAACCTCTATAATACAAATCGAATGAGGGCAGATTAAAATTATAGTTCTCAGCAGCAAGAATATGTATGCAACAGGACTTAAAATGCATTTGGGTTAAATATTGTCCATCAATTATTAATATTTTGGATGATAATTAGTTCAGTACTTTGGAAAACCTGCAATAGATAGACATGGAAGTTACAATTTCACAAAACAGTGAAACAGGTTTCTGTATACATGAAGTTCCATGGCATGCACAATAGTGCTTGACATTTTGCCTGCCACATCGATATCAGAAGCTATAGGCTTTCCAGAGTTAAGCAATTTGGATACTATCCATAAAGTCACATCTTTTTTGCAAAGTATTTCTTTAAAATCACTATAAAACTTTTCAAACAGGGTTATAAAAACTACAGCAATATGATTTTTTTTAGCTACAGGTTATTTTTAAGGGCAAAATTACTTGCATAGTTAATTTTGTTGATCTTAGATTTGTCAATCAAATATTTGAAATATTTCTATACTGGCAACTTTGTTTTTCTGAAATTCTAGTTCTCAGTATTATATCAGACTTTGTGATTCGTAGGCCACTTATCTAACAAAGTAGATCCAGTTGTATTTGCACATAATTAACCCTGTCCAGGTACAAATTAAATATTTAGATTGGGATATAAAAAAAAAAATTAACAAAAACATATGCCAAATTAAATTCCCAAAATTTGTCTTGTTTAAAAAAATAAAAACTAAGGGGACATCTTATTAAAGAAATTTGAAAAGAAAAAAAATATTAGGAAATTAATGTTTGAATAACAAAACATTTAATGAAACAAATAATTCAAAGGTGCCTAAATCGACATTTAAGAAGAATAGAAAATACATGACAAATTATTTTATTTATTCTGCACTGAGTTTACATACTGTAATTTGTCAAATGAAGCTTCAAATTGAAATGTCCTGCATTCACAGGAGTAGCTGAATCATGCAAGATGTGACTGTGTCTATGTAATGTGCATTATTTAGTTTTGTCTCTTTGTAAACCTTTGCATAACTGATATCTTTGTAAATTAGTCCCAAAGAATGAGAGATTTATAGCATATTGTCGTGTACATTTCTGAATCCGTATAGCACATGCAGTTTCTGTGTATATATAACCAATTTGCATGTTTATTTATGCATTCCTGAAAGCACATTTTGATTTTAATAAAATATATGAAGAAAATGAAAGTGGACCTATTGATATATTTTTATTGTGTACTGTGTTCAACTGTTCCTATTAGCGTGGTCAAGTGCCGCAGCGAGACAAATATAGAAATGTTTAGGCTTCAAGTAATTTGATATATTAGAAAGATCGAATCCGTCTACTTATTTCCGTCCACTACTTATTACTAATTACTTCTAATTTTAGGGGCAGGAAATTCTTGTAGAAATAAATGCAAGGAAAACAATAACTTATAAGCTGTCATGCACTACAACTTACTTGGTCGTGACGTCAACGTTTTCCCTTGCCACGCCCAGGCAAAACCTGCACAGCCCTCCACAAACAACCTATCCCTAGCACAGCACCCAGCAGACTGAAGCTCACATGGCTATTTCAAATTCCACACACATGGGACTTACAATAGAATTATGCAAATAAGATGCTGCATGCCTGGCTGGACTGATACACACTCAGCTCAGGGGGTGTGATGGATGAGAGGGGCAGGCTAAACCAAAAATAGAAGGTGGGGAGAAAGGTAATGATGAGCTATTTTCATTACAATATGTTATATAAAGTGGGGAAAAACTGTGGTTTTATCAAAGTAATAAGATTCCCCCAAACACCTGGCCAAACGTCAACAATTTGATTTCATATCCAATGTTTACCCCTTTCCTTTTGAAACAAACATGTATGCATTTTGAAGTTTGTACTCTATAAGACTATTCCTTGGTAATTTTGAGATTAAAAACAAATTTGATTTGAAGATGTTTTCACTGTCAGACAAATTAAAGAAAAAAATATTCTGGTCAAATTTGAATTAAAATGCAAGGTTAGTCCCCTGGGTTTTTTTTCTTCTCTGAATTGAAATATGGAATCGATGATATTTTTGTCCCTAAGAAATATGCAAGGATTTTTTGGAAATTCATACTTTGGTAAAATTTGAAATTAGAGGGTAATCTCATTAATTTCTGGTCCTATTTAGAAAATATGGATAATACATTTTTTTTCGTTCTCTGTAAATCATTTCTGAGGAATTTTGGAAAAGTCATATTTTGCACTGGCTACTTGCAAATTACATGTAGCTGCAATAAAAATAAAAATAATTGGTTAAGGAGTGAACAAATTAATAACACTCGCTTCAAACCCCCACCCCTCCTCCCCAAATCGTTGATCCGGGGAAAACTAGTGTAACCAATAAATGAACACATACAAATACTGATTGACTTCCAATTGGACTGGATACTTTAATAAAATGTTTCTGTATTGTACACATGAAGCATCTTTTGTGCCTGGCGTCTATGTTACACTATGTCACACAATAAAATCTGAAACTCTTGAAAGATTTCTGGATAAAATGTCTTATTTATGTTTACAGAAAGATCATAAATACAATTTTCTTGCAGGTTCAAATACCTATTGTGCTTTTTTTTCTTTTACAAAGAGAAAATACTTTTCTTTTTCTAAAATAGTTTCTTCTTTCTCTAGTGTTATTCCTTATTGACAGAACTTTTTTTTTCATTATAATCTTAAAGCAAAAGTTGCTTGGAAACAGTCACCTAGCAATGGTTGCCAGGCAATGGTTGCCAAGCAACAGTTGCCAATGGTTTTAACCACTACATGATTTGCATAGTAAAACTGTATGTGCAGTGCTACCTGTTCATACTGCATACTTTTACAACCGTTTTTAACAATCAATACATTATGCTGGATTCAAAATCTACATCCACGTCAGTAAGCCATTTGCAAGAAAAATTTGAATAATGTCTGGTTCACTGACTTGTTTTTATGTCAAACATATTTTTAGGTTTGAAGTCTCCAGTCTAAAGAAGCACATGACTTGGGCAAGCTTCCAGGTAGTTATGTAAAGCCGTTTCCGAATTACTCGGCTACGGCCAGAATTTACACACGCACCTATGGAAGCGGCTGCAGCTGTGGCTACGGCTACTTCCCATAGACTCGTGTGTTATTTCTAGCCGTAGCCAAATAATACAGATGCAGCCTAAGAGAAGCCAAGCATCCATACTCTGTTCACAATGGGTGCGAATGCCAAAAAAGCACCAGACCATTCCAGAGCCGTGTCCGAATGACTCGGCTATGGCTGGAAATTACACACACCTATGGAAGCGGCTGCGGCCACTTCCAATAGACTTGTGTGTGATTTCTAGCCGTAGCCATGTAATTTCAGTTGTGGCTTAAGAGAAGCCAAGCACCCATACTCTGTTCACAATGAGTTCTAAAGGTAAACTGGCACCAGACCATTCAAGAGCTAAAGGATGCTGGCATAAGGCTTGCCCTGAAGCATGTGATATGGCAACATGGAGTCTTGTCTTGGGATTCAGAGGTCTTATTCTTGAGCAAATTAGGGGGCTGTATCGAAAGCTTTTGGGGGTATAGACATGAAATGATGGTCACTGATGTCACTGATACACATTGCTACAGTTCAAAAACTACATTTATACAATATTTATGTTTAGATTTAAGTAAAGTTTTATACTAAACTGCTTTAATAAACGAGTTGTCTAGTGGTTATACCCAGAAAATGATGTCGTATCGGCTAGCACCCTCATTTGCTGAGATATATGACCTATACATGCAAACTCAGAATACTAGACATTACAAACCCAACTTGCAAAATGGCTCGGTCAAAGATTCAGCTTATCTGAATACAAACATCAAACACTCTGATACAAACACTCTTAAAACGATTCCTTAAAATTCAAGCTCCAGGGCCGGAGAATACTTAAATCTCACCACTGTAAGGAAAGGGAGTTTGGAGCATGAAGATGATAGTCTCCTCTGCAGTGATTGAGTCTCACGTTGCAAACCAGCTCTCATTCAGTAATAGACCTGATCAGAGGGCAAATGTTTTTGTACTGCATGGATAGGCATGATTAAACCGTTTGTGCATTTATTGTGACTACATTAAAATTAAAAGAACGCCCTCCGCCGTACCTTCAATGCATGAGATCTATACATGTACATGTAGACCACTCCAGTACATTGTGTTTGATTACCAACATTTCAATGTGACCTATTTTCATTTGGACAAAGTTTGAAATTCTTATCAGAGAAAACATGCTTTAAAAAAAAACAGCTCAGGTAAACAACAGTCAATTAATGCACAAAATTCAAAATTTGACCCTCAAGAAAAATATAAGAAAGGAAGTGTCCAGTAGACACAAAAATGTGTAATGTCTACAGTATAGAATGCTGACAATGAAGAAAATAGGAAACAAAAAAAAAAAGATATGAAAACCATCATGCCTGATTATTTGTAGTATCTATCAAAACAACATTCTGGTTAGTGCAGTGGTTCTTTCCCTTTTCTTCCACCTCTTTGTCCTAGGTTCAAATCCCGCCCAGGCTTAAACTTTCGGTGCCTGTCTCATTACATGGGTTTCCCTACACCACAACCGCACTTTGTCCTTTCTCTTCTAAACTTCACATTTTTTCTTCATCTTCTCTCAGTTTTTTTTAATGCTTTCTGTACGTAGTAACAGTGACAATGTGCAATTTTGAGGAATCTAAGAGAACATTTGAAGAGAAAAAAAATCACAAAATATATCCATTTATAAAAAGTGAATTAAAACAATATAACAGATGTTTCTAAACTTCATTTTTCGCTCCGTTGTATTCTTAACTTGTGTTTTCATTATAATGGCCGTCGAAACTGGTTTTGGGCAACCAGGAGAGAGTGGGATTCTAAAAGGTAACAAAATGATATTTATCGCGTTTTGAAAATAAACTCTTCATTTGAAAGAATTAGATTTTTGTTTAAGAATTAAATTACAACAATATGAGTTTATCAAAAGACTGTTTTTGCAGAGAACTCACATCTTACTAAATTTGACAATGCATGTATACATGTACTTTCACTGGCATAGCTGCCATAACAAGCAATCAGATATGTACTCAACCACAATACAATTTGGATTACTTACGGGTAATTAGACATCTGATGGGCTTTACTGCATGAGTTCTGAAGTGTATTTTGAAATGACACGGATGTATACATCTACTTGTATCAGAGACTTCAATTTTGCTCATTGAAAACCACGACATCTCAGTTTTTATTTTTAAATAGTTTTCATCCAGGGTAATGAAACATCTAAGAAAATTCTATAACACCACAAATGTAAGTCATCACAAACAAACAACGTGTGGTAAGGTGTGAGCGACAAATACATGTGTCTCAATATGTGAATATTACCGTATGTAGTGGACGTTGTTCTCTGATCTAGGGGTGCAGTTTTTCTAAGCTTTCTACTTGGAATGCTCATAATGTCTCGTCTTACAGTGCTACACGTAACTTTATCTGTAGTTATTCATGTGCAACATCACAGTTATAATGAACTGCTATTACTATGGATATTTCTTTATCCTAACACTTTAAGAGTGCAAGTATATTTTGGGTCCACTTTTTTCCTGTCCCTGTTACATCTGACATCTGTGATTTTATAATTCTGATGCACTCCTTCATGCAGTCGTCCTCTAAGAGTGATTATGAATAGCAAACTACCTACCCAACAAATAAAAAATTGTATTTCTTAATGAAACTTGAAAAGCAAACTACAAAGTACCAAGGTAAGAGGGACAGAAAAAACGTCACACTTTGGACCCAAATTTATAGAATGACCCATATGTAAATATACAGTACGTAAACAACATCAATATCTACCTATTCATTGATGTAGTTGCGATTTCTTCATGACTAAATGGTCATTACTTGAGTTGATGTATTAAACTCGGGATTAACACCTGATGTGCTCTTTGATGAAAAATATAATAGAGTAACTCTTTACAACTTCACTGCATGCATATGCAGTTGATTACGCATCCTCAAATTTCTTTTTTGCAGTATCACACACTAAAATAATGCAATTGGAAACATCTTCAAGTATGACCGAAGTTACCTGCAGTTAAAAAATTCCAAGCTTTAATTGTTTCTCCTGTGATGTACTGTAAACAATGTCAACTCTGTGGTGATGTCTTGGTATCCAATCGCCATTCCAAATCATCACAAATTAAATACTGCACTCTTTAATAAACACAGGGACCACCATTCAGTCAACGTTCAAAATACAGCGTGTAATGGGACCTCAAAAACCTGCGAGATTTCAGAGAATACAGCACATCCGGGCACCATGTATAAGATCTACAACTTGTGTAACATCCAATTGTTTGCATTTATGTTGTGCCCTGACTGGGCCCATCCCATCAAAGGGCCATCAATGGGTATTTCAAAAGAAAAGAATGCATTACAATTTACAACATATTGAAAATATTGCAAATTGATGACTATTGTACAATTTAAATTGTTGACCTCAACTTCCATTCAATTGATAACAAGTGGGTAAATTCAAACACAAGAGACCGTGACTAGACACTGCGTTCCAGTTCTGATACCAGAATCCGCACTAAACCCAAAACTCGTTCTTTAATCTCCACAAAAAGTTTTTATGCAGCTGCTCCAAACCTTTGGAATAATGTTCCTTATGAAATCCGTCATGTCACTTCCCTTACTGACTTTAAAACATTGCTTAAAACACATCTCTTCCAGACTCAATTGCCCCATAGGTTGTTGTTATTTCCCTTCATCATTTTGTATTATACACTTTAATTGTTTTCTTGTGTAAAGCATTGTGATACCTGTTTGTGTAAGAACGCTATATTAAGTGCCCTGATTATTATTTCGTACCAAGACGTTCACAGAAAAGTAAACGTGGAGTTGCGAGACTTACACGCTCTATAAAAGCTATACTTTTCATTAAATACCACCTCATCCAATTCTTTTGTTGCCACTTGTTTTAAAATTGAAAGCCTTTGATTCTTTGAAAGATATGAAACGATGGTAAACCATTTAAAAACATACTAAAAATGTATGATTGTCAAGACAGAAATGCAATGTGTATGACCACACAAGCAACAGAAAGTATTCGGAATAAAAAATTCATAAGATAAAAAGACTGTTGATAAAAAGTATTTTTACAATTTATAATTTGATATTTTCACGATTGTCTTTTCTACACCACCTATCAAATGATCACAGTTTGTATAAAAATTATTCTTGTGTGGCAAACACCTTTGAAAAGTTCACGAAATGAACAAAAACTTTTGTTTGACTTATTAAACTCTGAGAGACGAACCACAAAATGGGAATTATTTTTGGTGCTTTTGCTGAAGTGCGCATTGTTCCATCCAACTACCGGTATGTGCATGACAATAGAGGGCGCTTTGGGCCGATCTCATCGGCATTGCTGTGATTACAGCTGTTTAGCATTATGAACTCTGCGGTAAGTAAAACGAAATAATTTTAAAAAATGAAACATGAAAAGCACTTATTACTATTAAAGAAAAGGCTTGAAATTATTTTTGTTAAAAATCGCGCTAATACTTAAACCACAAACAAAATGTCAGAAAACCGTGTGACCTTGAGCTTTAAAAATCTGAAAATAAAAATGAAAGAAAGAAATATCTTAATATGAATTATTCTGTGCTTCAGATAAAAATATGTAAGATGAGACAATGTAGGAAAGATCAAGCAATTTGCATTTCTTTGGTTTGCAAATCAATTCAGTACAAGTCTTCTGAAAGCAATCTTGAAGTATTTACAAAACTGGAAAAAAAAGAAAAGAAAATTGTGCAAACTTTCGTCTAAAAGTCTCTACAATTTGTCAAGAGGACAATGCTTGGATCACAAGTTCACAACCTTAGCTGAAGGGGGCCCCCCTACTTCTAATAGACTTTTCTGCATTATTGAATAATTGCACTGACTGTACATTTCAATTGTTTTTCATGATTAAAAACACACAGGAAGTTACTAACTCAGCCATATGGGCATTTCATGGAACTTTTGACAACGAATACACTCTAATGTGTGGGTGTCTTCACAAATTTTTAATCTTCAAGGATTTTTAAAACATATGCCTATATAAAAAGGAAAGTTTTTAATTTTAAGAATATACCATGGCACCAAACTCTACAATTCTTGCAAAGCCATAGGTCTCGTTCAAATGACGTCATTTCCTACGGACCATCCACGTGCATCAGCATTTTGAGCGTCAACTTGCACAACGCACATTGGCTGCGTCGTATTTCAAACACATTTCGAGCAACAAGCATGCATGTTTGGAACATTTTCAACGCTGCATAATGTGTGCATGATTGCGTAAAATACGCAGCTGCAGTTCTACAGAGATGGCCGTCATTGAGCGTGCCCTATACTAGAAGCCTTTCCAGATGTATCAAAAAAGTATTCCTTTAAGACAATTGAAAATTTCACTTTCGCGCTTCAAGTTCGTAGTTGTTGAGAACACACTCCTACAGCTGCAAATTTTTCAACAAATGTTTTGTGAAATCAAGTCCAACTCGCATTCCCATTCGCATTAAGTATGAACCTATGAAAAGACTTTCGACAGATATCTCAACCACATCTTCACATTCAAGAAACAAGACTGAGAGTTAATTACACTCTTTGTCAACAAACTCTTTGTCAGATTGGACAATCGGACGTCAATCATACGCAGGACTCCGTCATGACGCTCTCAGCGTCGCTGTCGATGTACCTGATGCCCTGGTGAAGGGAGCGCGGCAAGGTGGCGCTGGCAAAGACACCACGGACAAACGGCCGCTGCTGGCAGGCAAAACCGCCGAAGTCCTCTGCTGGTCAAACAAAAAAGAAAGATGTGAAATTAAAACTTGAAAACTGCACAAGGGTGGTACTATTATTAGTTACCCTGCGAGCGCAAGTGTCCCACATGCAACGAGGCTGAAGGCCGAGTGGTATATGGGACACAGACGCAGTGACGCGCTATATTTTCTGTATTCCATGAGCATGAGTGGGATAATAAATTTATCTTCAAGCAAACTTGACGCACAGCAAAGATGGCACAGTACACACATGCTGTAAATGAACTTTTCAGTTGTTATCCTACTACATGTGCGTGCAGCGGGAATGGCGCATGCATCTTAGAACAGTGCGATATGCGGAGTGTGATATGGACTGTGGTATATAGGATATGTCCACACTGTTGTTGCCATGGATCATGCAATCGATAAAAATCCTACAAAGCCTGGCAGTGGCTTCTGGTTAATTTGTGTAGTTATTTTCAAAGTACTGACAGTTGAGTTTGGATTGACGAAGAATATTTCACTGGATTTAAACCTGTGACCTCAAAATCAAATCTGATGGATCTGCTAAACGCATCAATTGCTTAGCGATGACAAACAACAAACAGTTGCAGTTATCGTGATAAAAACATTTTAAAAAGACCTAAAGTACTCACCATCGCTGAGGTCATCCTGCGAGTTGTTCCTCCTGCCCAGACTCTGTGACCTTTCACCTCTCATTCCCCCCTTACCCCCCTCCCCTGACCCCTCCCTGCCAGAGGACAAACTATTATCATTAGAAGCCTCAGACAGCACGTCTTCTTGACTGGACCCGAGTTGTTGCTGATGCTGCTGTTGCTGCCTCACGGCCGGGATGCGGTAGATCCAGTGGTCCGAGCCTGACGAGCACGTGGAACTGCTCGAGCTAGAACTAGCGCTGCCGGTACCCGACAGGGCCCGGCGGTGGTAGAACAGGATGTAGGCGTTGCGGGTTACCAGGGAGTCCTCTGCTAGAGGGGTGACTTTAGCGTCGTCAAAGTTGTACCACTGGTTGTCGGCAGGATTGCGACAGAAAGCTGGGAGAAGATTTGAAGATGAAGATTTATGATACAAATATCTTGTGAGCACTGAAAGATAGAAACGCCCCATGCATGCATATAGTTGCATGTGGTACAAGACCTAATTTTCCACATTCCCTTTAATCTCCGGCACCACAATCATATTGAAGCCCTTGGTGTCCAAATCAATCAACAATATTATAAATTGGACCTAATATTTTTTGGCATTTGACATTCATAAAGTGGAACATGGACCTTAAAGGGAATGTACATCATTGGCTTTTGCTGTAATTTTCGGATATGAACTAGTTGAGGGGTTAGTATAATAGATCAAAATATTATTACACTGACATGTTTGAAGTTTTGTGTCCGAAAATTGTAGAAAACCAAGAAAAACAAAAATATGCAAGTAGTCTGGCTCCCTGACTCTACTAAAGATGAAATGGATCAATTTATAGATGCCAGAAAATTGTAAAGTAAGGGAACCAGTCTAGCTGGCCTGCACCCATTCATGAACATGTAACCAATAGCGAACACAATTTGGACTGAAACAAATGGTAAATATGGAGCAGAAGTTGAAAAACAGTTAGGTTTTTCCAACGGTGGTCGGCCGACTACCGTTGGAATTGTATACAAAAATACCATTTTCTTGAAATTGACTTCACACCAGGTGCCATAATTTTACAAAATGCTTTAGACTGTCATTTACCAACATCCTAGTAAGGTATTTCGTAAAAACTTGGTAGTTTTATTTTTTGATGTTGGCAAATGTTGTATTTTCCCTTTAAAGGGGGATCAAGAACTTTTTTTGGAGGGGGGAGGGGAGGGCTAGGGCTTGACCTCATTTGAAGCTGGGGGCACTCTTTTCTCCCTTTATCTTTCTTTTTATAAATATTTCACGAATCCGTTGAGGGAAAGGGGATCAATAGCAATAATTTAAACAGTCATCTTCATTTCTCGTCTACTTAAAACCAATTTTAAATCCACTTGTTTTGGTGAGGGGGGATGGCTCCTGTTGCCCCCGTGGTCAAATATCGAGATGGAGCATGCTATGTTAGGAACCTAAAAATCCGGAGCCAAAGCAAGTGACAAAGAAGAGGTGGAAATTCTCTTTGCATTCACACATCATCAGTGAACTGGTGAATTGCCTACATGTAGCTCTGGTATAACAACTGATTTGCAAACTGCACATTTCTGATTCAACTTTAAGCAGCCATCAAACCTTGCCAACACACAGAATAGTTGGCAACCGGCTTTTAGCTACGACCATCGGGAACAAATCGGTCACCGATTTTTTTGACCCGAGTGTAACTGCAACAATATTAAGAAGATCGCATCAGTTGGCAATAAATCAAAATCAATCACAGGAGTAGAAAAATTTCAAATTCAGAAGCACGACTTAACCCTGCGCAGAGCGACATGTGCACCTGTGGTGCACAGGTGACCGAATTTTTTGAATAAAAAAAAAATTGAGGGCCAATGACGGTCACCTTCCATCTAATCCTCATTCAACCCTTGCCAAATCAGCTGGTTCAATGAACTTTGCAGCCAGGGCTTCACCCAGGCCGTGTCAACAAACTTTCGACCAGGCCTCCTGCCAAGTCTCATTGAAACATATACAAACACCTGTAACTTGACACAGCCATCTCCCTTCATAGCTGCAAACCACAGCCGCCAGTCAATTATCTTTTATGTGCACTGTCTGGCAACTGCCTGGACACTGTCTGGCACGTGGCTTTTTGTTGTTTTGACATGAATAGGGTCTTGCGTAGTGCGGGGAAGTACCTGGGGCCCAAAGGGCCACCGTTGGCGAGTTCTGATAAAAAAAAATTGTAAACGCTGCGCAGGGTTAACAGGCATTAATCAATTGCAGGTGACCTGTGTGAAGTTACGACAATGTGCTTGCATCTGGATCAAATTATTTTATTGTGAATCAAAGTCGCGTCACAGGTGACATGAGCACTGTGGCGATTATTATGTTTCCAGATGCCGCTTGTTCCACAATAATTAAATTATTTCTCACCTGTATAGTGTCCGCCTTGCATGCTGCCAATGTGGTTACACACTGCGTACAGATCATACACATGTTCCGTCACGTGATGCGTCCGGCGCCTGTGGATGTGTCGCCATGGCGACCATCCAGTCAGTGCGTTCAGCGAGGCGGCGTGGGCATTCTGCTGCCGGCGTGCGATGTACTGGGACATGTTGAGACCATGGATGGGGAACTCTACTAGGGTGTTGAGCTTGATGCGACTGGTAGTCAGCTGACATGAAAAAAAAAAAACAACAAAGAAAAGAAAAATTCAGTTTTTTGGACTTAAGATCCATGCAAAATTCTCCATACAATACTGGACACTTCCGTTGACAAGTTATGCCTGTTCAAAGTTCACATTTATTGACATGTCAAAAGAGTAAAATACTGAGAAACAGGCCTTTCAAGTTTTGACTGTTTTGTAGTCGTGAAAATGAACGATGCCAATTGTTTTTCCCTAAAAACATTTTTACTCCACGATTTTATATTATTTCTTTAAAAAATGTGTTGTATGCATATCAAAGATCGACTAATGACTGACTTGTGATTGACTTGTGATTTGACTTGTGGTTGACCAGTGAAGACGTGATTGACTCTATTACATCCCTCTAATTTGCTAGCTCGATTTCCAGCCTTTCCTCACCTGCTTGAACCTCTTGAGATGTATGACCAATATGTCAGGTAGAGACCACAGGCTAAGCCGCTTAGAACCCTGCTGGAGCTTCTTACAAAAGGGACAACTCCAGGCATTGTCTGGCCCAAGCTACCAACAAAAAGAAGACAATACAAAAAATAAAATTTCAAAAAATCAATGCACATGTACATGTAAAAATAATGACCAAAACCACACGCCCAACCCCAACCCCAGGTGACAATCTGAAATACTCCGGACAATCTGAAATACCTCTTCTTCCTGTGTATAGAGATCCATGCAGTCAGTCAGCGATGCCTTGACCAGCTGCTGATAGGCTGTCCCTGCTCCCCCCCCCCTCCCCTCCCTCACCCCAACCCCACCACCACCCCCATGACAATCTGGAGTACCTACCTTTTCTTCCTGTGTATAGAGATCCATGCAGTCAGTCAGCGATGCCTTGACCAGCTGCTGATAGGCTGTCCCTGCTCCCCCCCTCCTTCCCTCACCCCAACCCCACCACCACCCCATGACAATCTGGAGTACCTACCTTTTCTTCCTGTGTGTAGAGATCCATGCAGTCAGCCAGCGACGCCTTGACCGGCTGCTGATCGGCTGTCCCTGCTCCCCCCTCCCCTCCCCTCCCTCACCCCAACCCCACCACCACCCCCATGGCAATCTGGAGTACTCTACCTTTTCTTCCTGTGTGTAGCGATCCATGCAGTCAGCCAGCAATGCCTTGACTGGCTGCTGATCGGCTGTCCCTGCTCCCCCCTCCCTCCCCTCCCTCACCCCAACCCCACCACCACCCCCATGACAATCTGGAGTACTTTACCTTTTCTTCCTGTGTGTAGAGATCCATGCAGTCAGCCAGCGACACCTTGACTGGCTGCTGATCGGCTGTCCTTGCTCCCCCCCCCCCTCCTCCCCTCCCTCACCCCAACCCCACCACCACCCCCATGACAATCTGGAGTCCTCTACCTTTTTTTTCCTGTGTGTAGCGATCCATGCAGTCAGCCAGTGATGCCTTGACTGGCTGCTGATGGGCTGTCCCTGGTCCCCCCTCCCCTCCCTCACCCCAACCCCACCACCACCCCCATGGCAATCTGAAGTAACCTACCTTTTCTTCCTGTGTGTAGAGATCCATGCAGTCAGCCAGCGATGCCTTGACTGGTTGCTGATAGGCTGTCCCTGCTCCCCCCTCCCCTCCCTTCCCTCACCCCAACCCCACCGCCACCCCATGACAATCTGGAGTACCTACCTTTTCTTCCTGTGTGTAGAGATCCATGCAGTCAGCCAGCGATGCCTTGACTGGTTGCTGATAGGCTGTCCCTGCTCCCCCCTCCCCTCCCTTCCCTCACCCCAACCCCACCGCCACCCCATGACAATCTGGAGTACCTACCTTTTCTTCCTGTGTGTAGAGATCCATGCAGTCAGCCAGCGATGCTTTGACTGGCTGCTGATGGGCCAATCTCTGTCTCTGTACACTCTCATCCTCTTCAATGAAGATACTCAAAACTCTCTGAGAAAATCTGTGGCCATTAATAACAAAAGACAGGTGTCAACGCTTCAGAAGGTACTATTTCTTTTAACATGTATTGCCCAAATACAAGCCAGGAGCCACGAAACAAGGGTTATGCCCGTTTCAGAGACTAGCGACGTGTCAGGAGCCACGTTTTTTGTTGACTGCAACTTTTTTGTTGACGGCTGTTCGTTGTTTCTATCCTTTTAGCAGGTTAAAGCCCTTAAGGCCAAAAAAAAAAAGTCTCCGGTTTCTGGTATGGAGCTTGCCAAAAAAGTGGTGCGGCGACGCGGCTTTTTTTTTTTTTTTACCTGACTTTTTTGCTTCAAATGTCGGCTGATGACTGCAAATGGTGCCCGACTAAACTAAGTGCAAATATATGGGAGTCCAGAGAGGCCACATAAAGCTTATTCTCGATCATAACCCCATCTAAAAACACGTTAAAATTGTGCAGCAGCAGGATTCCAGTCAAACCAGTGAGTTTGGCGGTTTTGAGACATCATCTTTCATTGAAAAAAAAACTTTTTCATTTTGCCGACGCGCATGGCTACGGCGACGCGCGCGCATACCAGAAACCAGAGACTTTTTTTTTGGCCTAACAGAACACTCACTGCAAAACAATCCATATCGATCACCACACGAAAATTTTAACTGGCGCACTTTGCATGCAACTTTTGACCGGCACGGCACGCAGTTACAGCTGGCAGTTTCGAATATCTGAATATTCAGTCAAACACATTTTGAGTAATCGTATACTAAATTATTCAAAAATGGACAGCCCTAACCAAACTCAATTCCGGATGACTTGAGTCACTCTTAATTTGGTTCGACTTGACTCTGAAACAAGCGTTACTGGTACTTGACCAATAACAGACCTTTATCGTGCTGCCACCATTTCGGTCATGTTCCCTGTATCCAATTACAGTACTGAATGATAATGCGTTTAGTGCAAAAAGGAACCAGACTATTTTTCCTTCTAGCCTCGCTTTGGTTACGTTGATTTGAATGAAAAATAATCAAGATGGCCGCATCATGATAATGGTCTATACCACATTGCCAATTTAATGCATGTATCTTGCATTAAAAAAACTGTAAACAAATAGTAACTCCCTCCTCTGCAAAGAAAAAGGCACATGATAGAAAACTACAAGCATATGCTACATGTTATTCCACGCCTTCACAACTGACACATTGCTGTCAGACTTTATCTGTTGATGATATCACCTTATCTCTCAAATTGCAAAATATTGAAGTTCCAGAGATAAAAACCGACATCCAAGCTTGTTTGCCTAGGGGTCAAACTGGGGGAATTCAGAAATGGGACACGTACACAGACGCACACAGACAGACACCAGGTCTACTAGAGTTTATGGCTGGGTAGTATTGGATGCGCACTTTGTTAGTTAACAACCATCTGTCAATGCTAATATGACAGGGTCTTGTTACCAAGTACATAGTGAGCTTAACTTAATTGTTACCGATCCAACACTGAAACACTGTCACACTATAGTTTTTGCTACTTATAAGATTAATAAACAAGCTGTAGACTTCTGTGTTGCATTTCTCATTTATAGGTTTTCCCGGCCAATTTCGCAGAAATAGCATTCGAATTCATCTTGATAGTGGCCAATTTGAAGCGACGTAGCGTCCTGCTGTCATTCCCATGGTTCGTATTAGATTTCAGGCATACATATTCGTTTTAAGACCTGACATTTTCATGTTTAACACATCCTAAATTATTATAAGATGGAATTTTTGCACCGGGGTGATATAAATCAAATTAGGTTTTGCCCTTCACCGACGTTTAAACACTGTATACTCAGAGTGTTACCTCCTTTTAATAGTTTATGCGGTACCCGCTGCTATGTACATCAGATTCGAACCGGCCTACCAATCCCGTTAGCTCGGTGGTCGAGTGGTAAGACATCTGCACTAGAAAGCAGGAGGTCGTGGGTTCGAGTCCCACCCGAGTGATTTTTTCAAACTTTCACTCGGGAGGTAACACACTGAGTATACATATATATATTTCCAAACATGGGTGTCCCCAGGATTTTTTTCTAGAGGGGGGCAAAACATATTTCCCCCCAAAATGCCTGTATTTCCCATCATATTCTCGATTTGTCAGTTTTAGAGGGGGGCACGGACATTTCCCCCCCCCCCAACCCATTAAATTTACAGCAATATGACTTCCCGCCTCTTTTTCTTTTCATTGTTTTGGTTTTTTTTCCCTCTTTTTTTTGGGGGGGGGGGGGAAGCGCCCCCCCTCCCCTGCCCCCCCCCCCATGTTTCCAAATTGGAACAAAAGCACTCCATCTTATTCTAACAAACACAAAACGACATGGACCTATTTCGAATTACTTTGCTTACTTTACACACATGCTTGCTTAATGGTGAATTTGAATGACCAAACTTACACAGCTGGAAGCTCCGGCGAATTTGGATGCTCGTTTGTGCAATTTTAATTTGAATGCCCTGTTTTTGAAATTGCATGATTAAAATGCGAAATCACATGCTTTGAATATGAAATTGATTGGTGTTTTTAGCTATCTCAACGCGCATTCAAATTCATGCGAAAATGGGTGCTTGGTCACTAATTTGGCCGCCAAATGTGCTAACTTGGCCAGGAAAACCTACAGTAATTTGGCTCCAGTATTTTTCTAACATTATGAGAAATGATGTCTTTTTGGTCGATAAGCCAAACAATTACAATACTGCAAACTCAATTTATTGTATTGAGGCATGATAGATGTGTCCATAATCAATGCACAAACCTGCATGTGTATGTATCCAAAGCTTGAACAAACACTATGTTAATAGTGCATTCATACAGCTGCATTAGTATTGCTGTTCATGTAAATGTACATACTGTTTTCAGTACACAATGTACATGTATATACTTTACAGTACAGGTCCATCCTAAAATCCATGAAAATCCAC
This sequence comes from Patiria miniata, assembly GCF_015706575.1. Lineage (NCBI taxonomy): Eukaryota > Metazoa > Echinodermata > Asteroidea > Valvatida > Asterinidae > Patiria > Patiria miniata. The sequence goes on along the minus strand of NW_024037069.1, from coordinate 37,070,602 downwards.
TTTACAATCCACTGAAAACATCCTTCCATGCTTTACAAATATCCAGAAAGAAAGAAAAACAACAAAATAAACAGAACATAGGTCGGTTGAATGACATGCAATATTTGCAGCACATGTTGTTTTTCACTAAAACGGCCACCTGCCCCTTTTGTTTAAGGTTTTGCAAACGATTTCTTGCGAATAGACATTTCTCAATTCCAGGCTGCAGTCCATCCCCGGCTTAAATTCTGAATGACGATTTTCAGAAAAGGGGCTTTGGCTGGGCTGGGGCTTCAAATTCAAGGCTTTGTAGCTGCGTAACTGACAAGGATGGAGCTCCTAAAGGGGCTTAGGATGATACAGTTGGAGCCAGGAGCTCAAGCCTTTCGGACATGGCTGTGGGGACTGACAGAGTAACTTACGTGAATCGGATGTCGTGTTCCCACTCTATCACTGCCTTGATGTGCGACGGTCCTCCCTCTTCAGCTGTAGCCTTTAACAACCTAAACAAATCAGTCGGGAACAGATTCTTGTACTATAGTTAGCGATCATGGTGACTTAGCATCGGTTGTTACCATAAAAATATAACTCAAAAAAGTAAATAAACATGGTATTTTGTCATTCTAAATTTACAAATGTATTTAGGTATTTTCAATTCGTTCATCAAGGTTTTTGTACTACTGTTTTTTTTTTCATAAAAAGCTACAGTATACATGGTATAATTCTCTGTTATAAGGCCTTAAAAACATCAATTGAAAAACTTACAAATTCTTTAGCTTTGTATAAAAAGGCATTAAGTTTTATCAATTGAAATTGATTTTTTTTTCCTTTGCAGCCTTCTTATGCAGACATACATGTACAACAACGACTATTTTGGGAAACAGTCAAAAGGCTTTTAAAGGAAAGTTTTTCAGAATTATTCAAATTGGAAATATCAGTGGTTCAGAATATCAATGAACTCTTTAACTGGTCAGAATGTCAACATGGGACTTGACTTGACCAAACTTGTAATAATGACTGAACAACGCAATGATTTGAAGCACAGGAAAGCCCATAGCAAACAAGCCATTACAACTGTATCTGTTTACAAAATAGTTCCATGATCACTGACACACTACAGGCCCATAACCATCAATTTTACAGATAATCTTTAAAAAATATGCACAACAAGATAGGATCAAAGTCTTATTGATACAGCACTCCATCTTGATAATACATATTGCCTTGTACATGTTGTATGTTGAGTACATGATGGGGAAGGTCATGTCTAAATTACAAGGCTACGGCTTGTAATCACACGTTTCTATGGAAGCAGCCGAAGCCACAACACGTGTGTTATTGCTAGTAGCCATAGTCATATCATTCGGACCTGGCCTTTAGGCCAAAAAAAAAAAAGTCTCCGGTTTCTGGTATGGAGCTTGCCCAAAAAGTGGTGCGGCGACGCAGCTTTTTTTTTTTTTTACCTGATTTTTTTGCTTCAAATGTCGGCTGATGACTGCAAATGGTGCCCGACTAAACTTAGTGCAAATATATGGGAGTCCAGAGAGGCCACATAAAGCTTATTCTCGACCATAACCCAATCTAAAAACACGTTAAAATTGTGCAGCAGCAGGATTCCAGTCAAACCAGTGAGTTTGGCGGTTTTGAGACATCATCTTTCATTGAAAAAAAAACTTTTTTATTTTGCCGACGCGCATGGCTACGGCGACGCGCGCGCATACCAGAAACCGGAGACTTTTTTTTTGGGCCTTTACTGTACAAGGTGCTTCCCGTTTACCTAGTGATGACGGGGTTGTGTAGCGGTCTGGTCTCGTCCGGCGTCGAGAAGTGTCGGGAGCCCTTTGCGTCCGTGACTACCCCGACCCTCAGAAGGGGACCCTGGAAGGAAAGAGTCGATGAAATCAATGTCAAGATACGTGAATATGATAATACAGGCTTAGACTGTACTCGGGCCTAGGGATCAAAGTACAGTTTTTGTTGAAAAAAAAAACACTGGATGCAATCTTACATCCAAACCAAAATGCATTTAGAGTGACTCAAGTCGACCTGAATAAAATTCAGTTTCCGAAAGAAAACTTTTATTTATTTATCATTCAATCAACAGTTATTTGCATAATGCCACATCTTGTATAAAACAGTGTAACAAAGTGAAGTAATAAATGATATCATTAAGATTATACTTGTAGATCTTATAGATAAGAAAGAAAGAGATGCGTCTGTTATCGCAGGTTACTCCCCAGCCACTGCTGGCACCCACGCTACCTAGCTGCAAAATAATGATTCTTAAGTAATGCTGATAATATCGTGTCGTTCTTGAAACTAACACTTGAACAACACTCCATCTGGTACCATCTGTCGATGGGGGCGCTGTTCAAAACCGATGACTGTGCACATTAATGGACAATACACGGTGCTTTTCAGGGCGATACATGCTCGAATTAAAAAAAAGGCACCCGGAACGGCCGATGGGACAAAAAAGGGCACCACTTCCTTTTAAAAAGGGCACTTGTGCAGAAAAAAAGGGCACTTGTGAAAAAAAGGCGCTCTTTACAAAATATTGGGGGGGGGGAGGGGGGTAAATGCCGGTGAAAAAAGGGCATTTGAATGGAAAAGGGCAGTCTTTTCAAAATATTGGGGGGGGGGGTGGTACGCCTATGCTTATTTGGGATGCAGGGGTGCAACACCCCCTCCCAGACTCGCTACTGCATGCTTGAATAGCTATATCTAATTTGTAACCAACTGAGTTCCTGACTGATAAAGTTACTGACTATGTACATAAGCAATGTTTTAACAATGTCCAAATCGATAGGTTGGGGTGGGTGGGTTGTTTGTTTGTTGGGTTGTTTGTAAAAGAAAATGAACTTTTCCTTGAAAACCCATCGAAAATCATGAAATCCCACACAAACCCATTCTCCTTCAACAAACAAAAACACTTAATTAACACAGCGACAGAACTGCACTTTAACAGGGAAACCCAACACCTGCCCGTATCATGTTGTTTCATTTGACTAAAACAGCTCACTCCTCCGCACTATCTGCACAGAAGGCGTTGCCGCCAGCAATCTACATTTAATCCCGTCTTGGCCTTGTTTTCTCAGAGTGCTCTGTATGATCGCTGAGGCTTGGGCCCACTGTCAACATCGGAATTCCCTCGGAGAATCCCACCGCCTTTGACAGTATTGATCCAATTTGCGGCGAGAAAACAAGTCTCGTGTGGTAGTACCGGTAGGCTTTTAAACATCACAAAGTCATATGTGGGTCAGGTGTGAATGTCTACGGGAGTTCTTAGCGACCTGGGTCTGGTGAGAGATGCACATTGCTGGCATGTCTCAAAGTCATGTTCCATGTTTTCAGGCTTAGGGATTCGGCTTGAATAATTCCTTTGTGCTATTTTTGGTTGCAATGTTAACGAGTCAACTGAGACATGTCAATAAACACACACAGTGCCCTGGAGGAAGCTGATCTGAAGATGCCTTCAAGAAAGCTGAGAAGAAGATGCTCTAAAGAACGGAGCAAGGAGGAGGGGACATCAGATGATCGTTTTGATAGCAGGCAACATCAGAGGATCGCTAATGGAATTTTTGGCCTAGTTTTTAGAGTGGATTCAGTTCACCCTGTTCTAATGTCCGTACGATAACCACAACACATTTTTCAATGGTAAACACTGGTGCGTCTCTGAGTAGGGTCCAACAGTTAACTTTTGTAAAGAAGGATGATAAACCATTTCATTACTAAGTCAAAAAAACCATTGCTTTGACAAGAGCCAAATAACTGAGGGCATGTTTCCAAAGTTACTTGTAAAGGGAAAACAAATGTGGACATAGAAAGTAGTTATAATACCATGTTTTGGGCCCATTAAGGCTCTAGATTTCACTTCCATGGGCAACATGCTCAAGTATCCTCTCAACAATGACAAAAGGGCCTTTAACACAATCCAAAATCTCCATGTTGGACCTGATTCCAAAAACAGAGATTTTAGACATCTCCATGTGAGCGCGACTGTTAGCACAAACACGCCATGAAATAGTGCTTAAGCAGCAGCATGATTTTCTGCTTTAGTAAGCAAAATTGTCCTGCTGATTGTTAAGCAGCGCTATGAAATTGGGCCCAGGACCATGCTTGTGAGGCTCCACTCTGGTAGAAAATCCAAAATCTACAGCCATGCCGTTTACACACTGGTGTCAATGTGAACTGTCTTGTCAACCCATGTTCGATGGGACATGGTTCCATTCGCGGTGCACCTGTGTTGATTTCAACATGGGTCTAGGCAAAGCGATAGAGTGAAAAGGCCTAAAGAGAAAGTCCCTGGCTAAGCAGGCACCTGAAGATGCTTAAGGTTTATGAACATTCAAATGAAAATTGGTCAATGCAAACTTTAAACCATGTACTGTGCATGCAAACCAGTGTGAGCATGTGAGTGGAAGTGCGCACTAAGCCCATTTGCTGTTCATGAATAACAGTTACACAGGCCTGAAGTTTTCAAAATCCTTCAGAAGATTGGTGTTTCTTGACAGATTCAGGAAGAAGATGGAGAAAATGAGATAAGAGGCAGAGGAACACGTACCTTAGTCAGGACCTGGTCCACGTGACTACAGCCCATCTTCTTCAGGATGACAACCCTCAGCTGCTGATTGGTGATACTACGGTCAACCTCAATGGCTATTGGATGACCAAACCTGCAGGAACAGCCAATCAAAATGCAGTGTTTAAATTTACTTCAAATTAAATTTACTTCAAATGTGGGGACTAAATTTAGGTTCTTGGGCCAATTTCTCAGAACTGCCAATTAAAGAAAATTTTGAACACCCGCCCCCCCCCCCCCGAAAAAAAAACTATTTTACCTTCTACCGGTCTTCCCGATGCCCTGTTGGTTGAGTATCACCATGGTAACGACCTCTCTGACAGGTCGGTTGCAGTGGACGTGCACGTATTCTTGCATCTGCGTATTTGAGGCCAGGGCCTGAGCAATGTGGGGGGTCTCTATAGCGTACACGCTGTCACTCTCCCGCAGCTCGCTCAGTGGGAGATTGTCGTGGTAGGAACGATAGAAGCCGTCAAAGCAGACCTCTGTCAGAACAATCTACGAGGAAAGATAAAAAAGGGGAAATACAATTTACTTTCCATCTTTAAAGCCAGAGTCCATCATTTGCAACTATCCAAAAAGTAACTGGCGTAATTATTGTTGAAAAACATACTTGGTTGAAAGATAGTAAGGGGACTAAACTCCCTGTGAAATTATTCTTTCTAGCAAACTGTCATTTTGAAGAAATCATTGAAAGAATGCCGTTTTTTTTTTTTTTTATTTGGCGAAGTGCAAGCAAGCATTGACACGAGGCACTAGCGCGCGTGGTTGCTATAATCAGTGCGCGACATCGCATAGCTGCATTCGGCTCAGTAAGAACATGTCTTGGACACTGAATTCAGGCCCAATTTAAAACATGAATCAGCAACTTTTGATTTGAAATCGAGATCCTAGAATGTTGTTTTTCTCGAAATACACAGCTGAAGCTGAGCTGAAGCTGAGTTGAAACTTCATCAGGTTAGTTGTTCAGCCCCCTTCTTTAGATTTTGAGCGCTTTTGTTGCCTTAAACGAACAAAATGCACAAATTACAAATGATGGACTATACCTTTAACTAAAACTCCAACCTTTAAATGTAAACTTTTTGATAGAAAATACTCTCACAACTTATTTTGGAAAAAACTAGCGCTTTTACACTGAAGACACTGACACTGAGATGGTGTCATCTGCAAGCCTAATTCTGTAAAACACAGTTGAACTCCGAGAATGAGCAGTAGAGCGTGTTTCAACCACTCTCAAGATCCCCAATATTACGAGGGACACACCAAGTGGACATTCTATTTCGCACGTGTATGGGGCAGTTTACATGTACATGTATACAACTCATTTTATTCTGAATGTGCACAAACGACAGTGTCTTCGCGTGAGCGTCAGGCGTTGTTAGCAATGCATTCTAAGTCCCTCCCTGTGGTCTCCCCCAACTCTCCCTTTCTTATCGTTGAGGGGGTACCGTACTTGCGCATGGAGCCCATGTGACCAATAAAGCGAGCTCCAGCTTTTCGTTCATTTTCTCCCTCTTGAAAAACAAATGCTTGCCTTCACAGACACAAAAAATTGTGTGCATGTGCTACATGTACCGGTACCTTAATAAACCAAAAATTATTTCAAATAATTTAATTAAAAAAGTGAAAGTTACAAATGTAATGTACATGTGCCTATACCTTAGTGAAAAAAAGTAAAGCATCCATCATGTCCATAGGTTTCAATTTGGGTGATTCACAATGCAGTGTGCCACCAACAGTTTGCCATGGAGAGTCCATTTTTCCAAGTTTACGGTTGACAAAACACGCCCCAGATGAATGAGTGTCAGTGGTCAGTAGACAACTTGAGCTAATTTGTTATACATGTAGATTGAGGCATGGCGTTCTGTGGCCTTACAAAAAACACCATATTGATAAAAAGAAAAGAAAAGGGCAAATAGACACTCGCATCATACACTTACGAAACTACTGACCGGAAAAACTAACAATTTCAAATGTCCCGCACTGCGAATTTGTCAACCATCTCCCACAATGCACTAGGAAAAATGAACTCTCCATGGCAAACTCTTGGTGGCACACTACATTGTCAATCGCCCAAATAACAATGCATTGAATGCAAAGAATATGTTTACAGAAATGTTCAAACTTCATCTCAACATATTCATAACGTTGTTTTTCATCTCTGAACTTTGACAGGAGATGATCCTATCCTGTTATCAGAGTCTGGTTTGTCCCCATCTACTTCAGTGGATGACCTCATATAAAAGCCTGGCCATGTTTACACTGGGAATTCCAAAGCTCTGAGGCATCACTTTATTATATTTTATTAGATTCAACTATTTTTATGTACATGTACATGAATGTCGCAACATTACTATACCACATGTACTGTTAGCAATGTACAAGCGCTATGTACTAGTGGCATGTACTTTACTGTGTACAAACTGCTACATAAACATACGTAAACATGATGCATGTATGATTGAACGATACGAACTAGGATGTGCCCATTACTCAAATTAAAACGATATTAAAAAATTACATAAATTTGTTGAAATTGTCAATTTGTAATTAAAGGGTTTGTACAAGAATAGAATTAGTCATGCACACTTCTTGCCATAAGCGTGCGAACTACAAGTAGCGTGTGCACACAGTATACATGTATGCCCATTCCACAGGGGCTTTTGTATTAAAGTGGTCACGAAGCACCATCTAAGTATTGGTACTGTTTGTGCACAGATCCATATCAATGAGGCTAGTCGCCTGAGGGTCATAAGAACATGCACTGCCATAACGACTTGAGGAGAGTCTAGCAATTGGTGAAATGCACATGATTTGTACATGTACATGTAGGTGAGCACACGGCACACACATGTACCGGTATCACAAGTCTGTCTGTGAGTGAATTGATGCAGGTGTTTCCAAGTGCTGTCTCAAGAACGAAAAGACAAATCATACATGTACATCAATGAAAAACTGATGACAGTTTTGAGGGCTGTGAGTGTTGCCATGATCGACAGCGTGCGTCCCGTTATTAGCCACTCGCTGAACACGGGAGAAACATTTTCATTAGATTTGGTAACGGAGGTGCTGGGTATTATATTGCCTGTCGCATTTTGACATTCAAAAGTTGCGACTGTGGCATGATCATCAATGTTCCATGCACGTTACTAAATATGAGAAAACTCGTCACAAACTACTACCTTAATTTAAGCTGCGGTTGCATAAATTTAATTAAAAACTGATCAAGATTAGAGGTTCCATGGGCACATGTGTGTTCAGAGTGAATATTAGTTCAAACTAAATGTAGGTCAGAGAAGGCCCTTTAATGATTCAAGGAAACAAATTTGACGCTATGAAACATTTGTGGAGACAATCGAAGTGGTTGAAATGTGTTTAAATGTTGCGAATTCACAGCATGAATACTTAACGCGACATCACAAATTCATTCCCGTTAGCATTGAGTATGCAGCCACAAAAAGATCCACTGTAGAATTTAAACCGTAGGTGCTTTTAGACGGCATTTTACAGTGTGGTTTAACACACACAAAAACTAATGGGTAACTCAACAAAAATTTTGGTGAATATGTACCTGGCATGATGAGGTAGAGTAAAACAAATTTAACATGGTTTGTTTTCGGTGGATAGTCGATATATACCGGTAGGCTCCCCTCTGTACTGGAAGTGGTCGACCTAGTTCCCGAGGCGAAGCTTGTCAACTTTCAATAACACAGGGAGATAATATGGACTATCCACCCTCAAACCAAACTGAATTTGGGGTCTACCGGAACGTGTACATTGTAATTTGCAGGCTTGTGGGTTCGAGTCCAGCCTGGGGTTATGGTGCGTGTGCCCTTAGGCGAGGTACATGTACACAATGTACTTTGTCACTCATTGCTTCTCTCCACCCAGGAGTAAATGGGTACCTGTGAGGGCAGAGATGGTTATTGTGGTTGATTTCAGCTGCTTTGCAGCGAAATGGCAGCATGGAGCTGTATACTGCCCAGGGAGCTGAGATGGTATTTTGAATGTATCATTGGCCCAATGAGCAGGGTATTAATGATGGTACCATGTAGCGCCTTGAGCACCAATAATGGTGAACATATGTGCGCTTTATACACATTATTATACGTGTAATGGTACCATTAAGGAGACACGTTATCGTCATTTCTTCGCACGATGGGAGACATAGGTCATTAGACATTTTCATGTCTCCCTAATGTCACAGCCCCCCCTTTAGTCTAGGCACAATTTTGCTGTCACAATTAGGTTATATTTGTTGCTCATGGTCTAATTAGTAAACATACCGAAATTCATGGAAAAAAGACAAGGGAATATTGGGTTAGGGCACATTTAAGTTTGAAACATTTTGTGCACTGTAAGTCGATGGGGATGTCTCCCGAATGTCCAATCTGGGGTATTTAGTTTCAGACAAGCGATTTGGCCACTGCCATACTTACCCTCGTAACCGCCACGCTGCACTGCCGTGCCACCTCTGCCCTCAGATCGGCCACGGTGGCCCCGACATCCATCACGACGCCGACACGCACCACCCGGGGCTCACGGTCCATGTACACTACAGCGACGGCCATGACGCGCGTCGTGCGCTGCGGGATGGGCAGCGAGACGCACACAAAGGGGTCGAAGGTGTTGCTCTGGCGACCGCAGTGGGGACAGGTCAAGGAGGAGCGGAACTGCGCCTGGAACAGGTCGTGGATGAAGCTGTTGTTACGACGCATGTGATTGGCTAGCATCTCGGCTGCCAGGAGCTCGTCATTCTTATTATGACGATTCTGTTCAAATCAAACACAAATGAAAAAAAAAAATCTATCATCAAAAAAATTTTCTTTACTAAATAACTTTTCATTTACAGGGGTGTGACTGACTAATGATAAAAATAGCTGAAAACAGCTGAAAAAGGTGTAAAAAATAGGCTGAACTTTCGAAATCTCCTATACTTTTGTACACAGCAAGTGGGGGAGAAAAGCTGAAATCAAAAACAAAAGGACGCTAGGCAAAATCAATCGGATACCCCTAGCACTGCTTCAGGCCATTAGGCCCAAAATTCATCATACATGTACTCCATTCATATTTAGTCACGCCAGGCCTTCTGGACCAAGTCCCCGAAAATCCACCAAAATGGGGGGGGGGGGGGGGATTTTGATGGATTTGGGATGGTTAGGGTTACAGAAACACTAGGCATATAGGCCTACCGGTATCCCACTTCTTTCAACATTTACATTGGATGCTTACTAGATATTCACGCATAGGCTACTCGCTGAGGCATGACTATTTTGCCTTTGTAAAATTCCTAGTTCGTTCAAAGGTTCGAGCAAGGTTTCTCTCATTACATTTTTGTATCTGTTTCCTGGTTATTACCAATGTTAACGTGCCTTTAGCCATTAAACTGAAATAATTTCACAGGGCAGTGCCAACTCAATCACAGTAATTCACAATTTCCAGATTTCCATCGGTCGTTTAGCCTTCAAATGACCACTGCTAAAGATTTCCAAATTGGAAACACAGCCGCACCAAATAAATAGTTGATTCTTTTCACTGCGACCAGCGTAAGGAATGCGCTGGACTAATCACATCATGTATGGGGGCAGGTGTCTTAATGGCCGCGCTGATTGCGATTCGGAGCGGTAATAGATGAGGTACGGACCTTGAAGGCAAGGATCTTACTCGTTAAGGGAAATGTGTCTGAATCTGGGTTTAACGCGGAAATGAATACACGCATGCAAATATTTATATTGAGTAAATGCACACTGGCATTACAGATACATGTACACTCACTAGAAAAAATAATATAAAATAAAGTTTTTTTAAACATTACAAACGGGCATTAAATTTTGTTTGGCTTCCCAGAGAATTATAGGATTATTCTGATATCGTTTTCATTGATACGACATGGTTTCATATTACTGAAATATCACGTACCAGTTAAATGTGATCCGTGGATCACATTTTTCAAAATTTTGAAACTGTGTTTGTGTTCAACATCCCATAACTCGAAAAGTACATGAGTGATTTCAATGATTCTTGTACTAAAAAAAAGCTTATTAATTGGGCTTTCACATCCCAACATGTAGATCTGAAAAGCACTACCGGTACGTGTATTTTGTATCTTTACTCATGAACACGCAGGTCTTGAACCAGCACAAGTCAAACACACCGCAGTAACACAATTGCAAACTACCCTGGTACTTAAAGGGAAAATACAACATTTGCAAACATCAAAAAATAAAACTACCAAATCATTTTGAAATGTACCTTGCTGGACTTTTAGTGAATGACAGTGTAAAGCATCCTGTAAAATCATGGCACCTGGTATACTTTTTCAAGAAAAGTGGTATTTTTGTTACAATTTCCAACGCTGGTCGGCCGACCAGCGTTGGAAAAAAAACTGGCTTTTTTTCAAATACTGGCCCCAATTGACCATCGCACTTGTTTGCAATCGATTACAAACCTATGAACGGGTACGAGCCAGCTAGACTGGTTCCCTGACCTTACAATTCCCCAATGTATGTAAACTGCTCTGTTTCTTCTTATGTGGAGTCAGGGAACCAGACTACAGGAAAATGATTGTTTTTCTTGGTTTTTATAGCATTTTCGAACCCAAAACCTCAAAAAAGTCAGTGTAACTATATTTGCTATATATTTCCAACCCCCGAATTCCATCCATTTCTGAAAATTACAGCAAAAGCCAATGATGAACATTCCCTTTAATGACATCACACTTTGTTTACATGTATTCTTATAGAAGCCAGGTGGGGACAGGGCCACAAGCTCCCATAAAAAAAATGCACATGTGTATGTAAACAAAGCGTGTTGTCATTATGTCTCATGTCTATTCCTGGTGTGGTACATGCACAGTGTACATTGGCTTGAAAAAAAGAATTGAGCCATTCCGGCAAAAAAGTTGCTGTGGTTCATATTCTCGATTCCGTCAGACCACAAAACCTAGATTCAAGTTACAAGGGAAGTAGTCATATTCTGTCACTGAACTGTTTCCTACCAAGTTCACACAGTGATTTTCCTATTACTAGAAACAGTGCAGTCCTAGTAACGAGCATCAAGGTTGCTCAGCTAATTGGACATGAGTCATAACATCCTTGTTTGTGATCAAACCAAACCCACGCTCGCTGTTGCATATTTACACAAAAGGACAATGATGCGAATGTACAATGTACAATGTGTACATGTTTTCGGGAAATGCTGGCGCACTAGTAACAATATTCATTGTATTGATCATTTCCTGGTTAATGAATCAAACTGTACCAGCACCCATTCTCATGCTTGAGCCCACGTGTAATTTAAATTTGAATTGCTAAAGCAGAGGGATTAATTAATTGTCAATGATTGACTCTCAGTTCAGTTACATTCATTGACGTAAATCTTAAATGAAAAGAGAGTTGGCCTTTCATATTTATCAATTAAAGGGAATATACAACATTTGCAAACATCGAAAAATATAATTACCAAATTTTTACGAAATACCTTAATAGGATGTTGGTAAATGACAGTCTAAAGCATCCTGTAAAATTATGGCACCTGGTATACTGTCATTTTCAAGAAAAGTGGTATTTTTGTATCAATTTCCAACGCTGATCGGCCGATCAGCGTTGGAAACAACTGGCTTTTTTTCAAATACTGGCCCCAATTGACCATTGCACTTGTTTGCAATCGATTACAAATCTATGAACGGGTACGAGCCAGCTAGACTGGTTCCCTGACCTTACAATTCCCCAATGTATGTAAACTGCTCTGTTTCTTCTTATATGGAGTCAGGGAACCAGACTACAGGAAAATGATCGTTTTTCTTGGTTTTTATAGCATTTTCGAACCCAAAACCTCCAAAAAGTCAGTGTAACTATATTTGCTTTATATTTCCAACCCCCCAATTCCATCCATTTCTGAAAATTACAGCAAAAGCAAATGATGTATATTCCCTTTAATAACTCGTGAAGGAGACTTTTCTCCACATTTTTACTGCACACCATAATGGATAGGAGCCATATTAATATTCGTGAGGCTTGAACAGATTGACAGTATATTGCAAACCCCAGTGTTACAATTTTCAAAAATGCACGTAGCCAGGCCTATTTGTCCAATTTCAACGAAAAGTAAAGAACATATCACAACGATTTTTAGCACATACTTGGATCATTATAAGGGAAATAAAGAAATCCTGAAAGTTGCATGAAGATACGGTCTTCCAAACTGGAGAATTTAATTTTCAAAGATTTCACCCGCCAACGTGAACATGTCTGTGTACTTTATTACGTAACCTTTAGAAATCGCGCTTCGCAACCACATGACTGATTCAGAAGACAAATAACTGTTCCAATTTTTTGTCTTCCACTCCTTTTTTTACCCCATTCCATTTGGGTCTCTAGATCCAGAAATACATACATGTAAGGGTAAGGACCACTCTCACCTGGACATGCTGAATCTGGGTTAAGCATTGAATATGCATTGAAGTTGGTGACAACACAGGTGAGAGTGGCCCAAGTAAAATTTGCACCTTTTCACTTAAAGGGAAAATACAACATTTGCAAACATTAAGAAATAAAACTACCAAATTATTTTGAAATACCTTGCTGGACTGTTAGTGAATGACAGTCTAAAGCATCCTGTAAAATCATGGCACCTGGTATACTGTCATTTTCAAGAAAAGTGCCATTTTCGTATCAATTTCCAACGCTGGTCGGCCGACCAGCATTGGAAAAAAAACCTGGCTATTTTCAAATACTGGCCCCAGTTGACCATATTTAGTTAGTCTGGTTTTGTTTGCAATCGATTACACACCTGTGTACGGGTACAAGCCATCTAGACTGGTTCCATGACCTTACAATTCTTTAACGTCAATAAATTGCTCCGTTTCATCTTAAATGGAGTCAGGGAACCAGACTACAGGAAAATGATTGTTTTTCTTGGTTTTTATAGCATCTACAAACCCCAAACGTAAAAAAGTCAGTGTAACAATATTTGCTATACTACCAACCCCCCCCCCCCCCCCCCCCCAAATCCATCCATTTCTGAAAATTACAGCATAAGAAAACTGATTGTATTTCTGGATCTAGGAACCCAAATAGAATGGGGTGAAATGGAGTGGATTGAGAAATAGTCAGGCTTTAATGTATATAATTTCATTGAAGTAAAAACATTAAACAGTTTTAGCTACCAATATTTGTTTAATAAATGTTGCACTTTTTTGGCACACACTGATACACTGTAGGCCTATTATATTTATGAATAGCATCACCAGTATAAAATGTTGCCCCTTTTCTCCCCTCCCTTCCCAAGCCCGTTTGGACATTCAAATGAAAAGAACATTCATTTTCTCACTACGCTCCATGTACTGCGTTATCATGCTTGGGCACCTTGGGTGCATACAGATACTGTATGGGCTCCAATCTCATCCATCATCACAGCATACTTCCCTACAGATCCAAGCTAGTTACATATTCTCGTTCAGCGGCGGACTTATTTGATTGATTGATTGTTTTAATAACTACGGGGGACCGCAATATTCAGCACCCATGCATACTGTCAGACACTGCGCAATGTGCATAAATGTATTTAGCATGATAAAATGTACTGCACTATGTGTACATGTACAGTTAAAGGGAAAATACAACATTTGCAAACATCGAAAAATAAAACTACCAAGTTGTTACGAAATACCTTACTAGGATGTTGGTAAATGACATGCTAAAGCATCCTGTAAAATTATGGCACCTGGTGTGAAGCCATTTTCAAGAAAATGGTATATTTGTATACATTTCCAACGCTGGTCGGCCGACCACCGTTGGAAAAACCTAACCATTTTTCAATTACTGCTCCAAATTAACCATTTTTTTTAGTCTAAATTTTGTTTTGCTAGCTATTGGTTCCATGTTCATGAACGGGTGCAGGCCAGCTAGACTGGTTCCCTTACCTTACAATTTTCCGGTATTTTTGATCCATTTCATCTTCAATGGAGTCAGGGAACCAGACTACTTGAATATTGTCAGTGCAACAATATTTGATCTATTATACTAACCCCCCAAATAGTTCATTTCTGAAAATTACAGCAGAAGCCAATGATGTACATTCCCTTTAATGTCCGTAAACTTACATCAAAACAAGCAGACTGCAGAGTTATGTGTAAAAATATGGGACAGAGACTGAACAAGATTGTGGGACTTGACTTATGAGAAAAAAAAATCATGACCTAAAATATCACTCGGAGATGAGTGTAGAGTATGTACAAATGCCTGCAGTTACTGTTTTAATTGTTTACTTTTTACCCGAGAAACTGGATAAGGGAACTGAACTCCTTGAGGGCCAAATATGATTTATTAAAAAAACAGTACTTCTTGAAAGGAATAAATATGTGCTTGACCAGTTTTAAACTAGGATAAGATTGTCAATTTAAAAAAAAAGTCTGACAATTGAATGAAAGGTCTGAATGATGTATTTTTTTCTAAACTGATGATGTCTTCTCTCAGATTCAAAAAGTCTGATTTCAGACAAAAGTCTGAAAAAAAATCTCATGCCTGAAACAAGAATGTTTAAAACTGGCCAGGGAAAGATTTCCATATACGAAGTTCACTAATTTTCCTCTGTATTGACTAACAAGCCCCTAGATAGCAATTTCATGTCATCAAAGTCAATTTGAGCAGTGAGAAAATACAAGCATTTTCTTAGAAAACACTTACAATTTTTCAGTCCAATCTCATAGGGTTTGTACACAGGGTGTTGAGGGAACTTCGTAAATCTTTCCACAATTTGTAGGTCAGAGCAAGAGTGTTACGATAGAGTGAAAGGAAAGACGCCCAAGTAAAATCAGAATATTCTCGACTCAAATAGCCTTATAAATGGGACCCAGATACTGGACTGCCTCTGTCTCCTTAGCTCCATTGTCACAGGCACAGGAGGGGGAAGGGTGTCTCTTTAGGGGGTTTAAACACCCCTCTTGGGCAGCAAAAAATTTGGAAAATCATGTAGAAAAACACATCACATGCTGTTAACCCCCCTTGACTCTGAAAGAAACATGTTACTAAAAGTTAATAACAAGGTTAGTGTTCTTCGAACTGGAACATAAAGCTGCAATATACATGTATTGCAGCTTTACGTTCCAGTTTAAAAAAATATTATCTGGCTTTTTTTTTTTAAGCAAGTGGCATAGGGGCCAAGGATACTGGTACAGAGGCAAATCAGGCGACCCAGCATCCGAGACCCATGTAATGGAGCTACCACTTTACGTACCTTGACCTGTTTATATTTCTTCTTTGGAGCACAGTTCAAATCTTCATGCACTTTGTCAAGAAGCCAGATGAGAAATTCTTGAGCATCGTGTTGGTCATTTCCACGGAACTGACCGCTGTACTTGGACACGATGCGTTTGAATTCCGTGGTGTGCTGGGGTAGGTACTGACATGACCAGACCGATTTCATCAACAGGGCTAACTGTTCTGTCACCTCGCCTTTCGTACCGAATTTCTTGTTGTTTTTCTTGCTCCGTCGCATGTCTTGTTGGTATTGCTCCAGGACAAAGTATTCCGCAAGCATGTCGGTGTTGCTCAAACACTGAACAATGGCATTCATGAAGCATGTGTTGCCGTGGTTTCTGAGTCCCGCAAGTCCGGGTACTTTGCCATTTAGCCTGACGGGGTTGGAGCTGATGGGTGATAAATGCACGCCTTGATTGTCCAAGTCGTCATTTGTGTGGACGCTTCTCGTATCATCGACGGGGCTTTTGGACTCGTCCATGTTACGGATCTGCCGCATCATTTTCTGAATCAGGCTGCCGAAAGCGCGGAATGAGGGTTTGTGGGATTTCTTCTTGTGTGGGCTCAGCGAGTTGCTCGGGGATATGCTGCCGTGACTTCCTAAACTCGGTTGCTTTGGCGACGACAAACTTGATGTGTTCGAACTTGGCGAGAGCGATCTCACATTATCGTTCAACCCTCGTCGGTCAGGACTATTGTTCATGTTCTGCCGGACGACATGCTCGTCGCTATAACTTACAACGTTGGGTCTGCTGCCAGTCAAAGTCTGCTGCAGTCCGTGTGACCGTAAACCCCCAGCGATAAAATTCTCCCGAACATTGTGTGTCCTGTTGACGCCGTTCGCCACACTCCGCGGAAGGCTTGCGGTTTTCTGGGGCCAATATTCCTGTTCGTAATCATAGCCCCTCCCCTGAGCAAAGCTCCCGTCCCCGCCCACCCCTGTCTTGAAAGACCTGGGCAGGGTCGAGTCACCACGCCACGCATAGTGTCGATCGTCGGGGTGATCGTCGCTCATGTACCCAACGCGTTCCCCATGCTGAATACACTCAATGTCGGCCAGCGGTGCAGCCGACTCGTACTCTCGCACAGCGCTCATCATGTGTAAATTTCTGGCCGTATTTCTTGACTCTGTATCGTGTCGTGACAGCCCCCTGGGCTTACCTGGCCTCGTCTTTCTCACAATTTACTCGCCGCAGACCTTCACGCTCCATTTGAACCGATCCCAACACGGCTAAACGACAAGTGTCGGTGGTCGAAATCAATCTTGAGTGGGCAGGTATAAAATTCCCACTTCCAGTTCCAGAAACTACGGCCATTATCTTTTTATTGGATGATTAGCGCCCTCTACTGATGGACTTTTATAATGATTTTTGTGGGTAGTAGAAGTCATAGAGCTATTTAAAGGGAATATACAACATTTGCAAACATCGAAATATAAAACTACCAAGATTTTATGAAATACCTTAATAGGATGTTGGTAAATAACAGTCTAAAGCATCCTGTAAACTTATGGCACCTGGTGTGAAGTCATTTTCAAGAAAGTGGTATTTTGTAGAAAATTCCAGCTGTGGTCAGCCGACCACTGTTGGGAAAACCTAAAAAAATTTCAACTACTGCTCCAAATTCACCATTAATTCAGTCCAAATTTTGTTCGCTACTGGTTACATGTTCATGAACAGGTGCAGGCCAGCTAGACTGGTACCCTTACCTTACAATTTTCCGGCATCTGTAAATTGATCCATTTTATATTTAGTGGAGTCAAGGAACCAGACTACTTGAACAGTTTTGTTTTTCTTGGTTTTTCCAGCATTTTCGAACACAAAACTTCAAACATGTCAGTGTAACAATATTTGACCTATTATACTAACCCTTCATATAGTTCATTTCTGAAGATTACAGCAAAAGCCAATGATGTATATTCCCTTTAATACAGCTCTATAATAGAAGTCCAACTTCTGAATACATCTATTTTAAAGGGATACACCACTGCTTGAAATATTCCTACTTTTTTTTAAAGCCCAACATAAGCTATTGAGGCTTCAAACAAAATAAAAGAAATGAAATAAATTTGCTCTTTTTCAAGAATATTGATGTATTCTTTCATCCAACTGCACTAATTAACACGATGATTTTTGACAAAATTGCAAGCTAAGAGTTTTATTAAAATGTAATCTTTTATAAAACGCCAAAACGTGAAAAAAATTAACAAATTAGCAAACAAATCCCAAACAAAACTCTTTGGCCTGTTTACAAAAACAAATTGACAAATTTTGTGAACGAGCATGGATGCCTGGACACAAAAAAACTAATATTAAAGGCATGTAGCATCACTCGCATTTATCCAAAAAGTACCCTACCATTGTCAAAAATTTTACTTGAATGAAAGATCGTACTGGTACTAAACACCCCGTGAAATTATTCCGTCTGGCTTGCTGTCATTTAAAAGAAATCAAGAAATGTAGGTGATTTCCAAAGATCAGTCATGTGACTGATTTTTGGAAATGCAGAGTACATGTACATGTAATCAAAAGCTTGTGCATGGTTTTCACTGTTTTATCAAAACATGTAACATCCACTGAGCTGAAAGTTTCTACAGGTTAGGTTTGGGACAGTCTTCTTTGGATTTTGAGTGGTGTTATTATTGGAAACAAACAAAATCCATGAAAAGAAAATGATCCTATATGCCTTAGGAGTGGAATTTCAAGATGTGGGACAAGGCAGGAATTTAAAAGCAGTCCTTCTGATTTGAGGCGTGCGATCACACCCCAACACCATCGCACACCTAAAAGCTTCCCGAGAAGTGTGAATAATTGCACGCTTGAATTTCCCTGGACCACAGATCACACACCTAGAAAACCACACACCTAGAAAAAACACACACCTAGAAAAATCCAGGTGTGCCTTTTTCCCAAGTGCCTGTGATTTTCAAATCAGAAGGAATTTAAAAGACATCAGGGTAAGCTTTAAATTATCAAAACAAAGTCACACGGTTTGGCATGGGGACAAACTTTACTAATTCTACAAAAAAGGCAAAAAACATGGAATAAAACACCAAAAAGAAAACAAAATACATAGAATGTTTCAAGCAAAAAGAACAAGTCCCAAGAAAGCGTACATTCTCATTACATGTAGAAGACAGAAAATTGAATGTCATTCTGTAGTTTTAAGAATAAATAAAATGCACACTAAAGAGAGTGATAATCATCTGACATCTTGCAAAGTTTTAATTAAAACTACCATTGTTCTAAGTATCTAATTTACATCAATGATTTAAAACACTACAGGATATTAAGAGCTGCACAAATGACAATTTTGGGGGAAAAAAGAAAATTCTATTAACACTTATTTTTTAAAATGCAAGCGAAGGGTCTAAAAATTGTTCAGTCGTATGTACAAGTAAATTAGGCATGCCCTTATTATTCACATGTAACACTGCATTAAAAACGAAGTTTGAAAAGGTCCAGTAGGAACCAACGCTAGTGATGAAGTCTTTGTAATATACAAATTGCAGAAAATAATGTTCACATGATGGTCAATCTGACTGCAACAATCTGATGTAACATGATGTTAAATCCATAGTCTGCGATTTAAAGGTATATTAGACCATTTGCATCTATCCAAAAAGGATTAAACCGACCAAATTATTGTTAAAAGTTTACTTGGTTTAAAGATAGTAATAACACTAAACTCCCTGTGAAATTATTCCTTTTTGGTATGCTGTCATTTTGGAAAAAAAAAAAAAAAGGTCATTCCCAAAGATGTGTCAAGTGACACATTTCTGGAAATAGCTGTTGGCAGTTGGTTTGTAATTGGGCAAATCCGTGAATGGGTGCAAGTGCATTGTCATGACGCACATGCACACGCGCGCGCGGTTGCTATTACATGTATCAGCAAGAATCTTGTAGGTTCAGTGTGTGACGTCACGTAGCAACAATTGGCTGAATGAGAATCACGTCCCGAATGCTGTTTTCGGGATTGGGTCATGACTCAGAAACTTTTGAACTAATATCGAGATCCAGAATATTGTGTTTTCTAGAAATATACAGCATTCACAGAGCTAACGCTTCATCAGGTTAGTTCTTAAACGCTCCTCTTTAGATTTTTGGCACTTTTGTTGCTTCAAACGAAAACAAAATTTACCAATGACAAATGGCCTACTTTACCTTTAATGACAGTTCAACTTTTCAACATTTTGGGTAGCATACTGAAATTTTGTTGCAGGGCTTTAACAAGTGGTAATATGCAAATGAGAGAATATACAATGTATTTTAAAGGACAACAATGTTTTAGGTAAGAAGGGAGATTTTACACAGTTATGATTAAAATGTAAAAAAAGAGTAACTTATTAAGAAGTTATTCTGGACTGATATGTAATTGTATTCAATTTGCACAATTGTGATAAAATTCCCGATAAAAGGTATTAAAATGGTCACAGAAAATTTAACTACAGCTAAGATGATTGTAAAAATGACTGATTAAAACTTGCTAAATTTGTCCTTGTCACAACATTACTGTATCTGCACCACAATACTGCTTCAAACATCACATGTAAGATTTGTTACTGGCAAGTTCAGAAGATGCGATGTGTCCATCTTCTTGCATAAAATCCTCTGGAAATTGACGTAACGGTAACTTTGTTCTAAAATTTTGTTGATTTAGTTAAACAAAAAGTAACAAATTTTTCTTTGAAAAGCCAGATGTGCTGGCAATTTTGCGACAGTGACGCAGCATCTGACACTGAGTGTTCATGATTTATTTATCAAGAGTTAAAAGTTTTGATTTTAATTATGAATCCACAGCTTTACTGCATGACATGAAAAACCTACAAAAGAAGAATTTTGTTTTACTACAACGTTGCAGTGAACAGTTTGAATTTTATTTAAATTTATGCAAAACAGCTGAGTTGTGACCATCTAACACCAACTGGCTGTAAAATTGCACGACGTCAATTTTGCAAAAAAAATGGGTTGGATGTTTCGATTTTTTTTCAGACCTGAATACTTTGAAGCATTCTCCTCCAGTTTTGAAATAATATACA
This sequence comes from Patiria miniata, assembly GCF_015706575.1. Taxonomy (NCBI): domain Eukaryota; kingdom Metazoa; phylum Echinodermata; class Asteroidea; order Valvatida; family Asterinidae; genus Patiria; species Patiria miniata. The sequence goes on along the minus strand of NW_024037069.1, from coordinate 37,049,745 downwards.
AATTCCCGAAAAAAGTGCATTTCACTTTTTTTGGGGGGGGGGGGACCAAGCAATATAAATGTGCAGTCGGTACAAAAAACTTATGTAGCAGGTTAAAAAATCTCACAGTTTCATCTGAATCAGAAAGTAGAAATACATTAAGTTTGGTGTCATTTCACTGCTAATGAAATTGTCTTTCCAACTATGCATTACGTCCAAAAGTGTAATTTTGGACTTTAAGATACAGCCATTTGATGGTGACAGTCACATTTTAAAAATTTTGATTGTGATTCTCGTTTTAAAATTTACTTTTATACTTCAGTCCCAGAGGTGGACGCACACGCCGCGGCTTCGTGGTAGTGTCTGGTCTCTTCGGGGTCTTCCCCCGTCTCCCGAGCTTTCTTGTGTCGGCTCCTTCGCCCGCCCTTCGACCCCTGACCCCCACCGTATCTGGCAGGCATGTTGTCGGGGGGTTTGGGCCCCGCCGTCTGGCCCCTTCCTTTGCCCATCTTCTGTTTGTTCTTGAGGACACTCAGAGAGACGTGGGGGTGGGTCTTGGTGATGCGGCCGACTGCCTTTGTCCGTCCCTCCCTGGAAAGAGAACGACAACCAACATTATCGCTATAATGGTCAAGTTTGCAGGCATACATGATCATTTTGCTGTTCATGCATTTTGATCGTTTCCAATAATAACACCACTCAAAATCCAAAGAAGAATGTTCAAAACCTAAACTGTTGAATTAGCAGCTCAGTGGATATGATTACCCGAGCCGAGCTCATTCATAAATACCTTTTCGGTTAAAAAAAAATCAAAATTTAAACTTTACAACAATTTTGTTCAACAATTTTACTTCAATTTTTTTAAACACCCCTCTAGTTATATATATAATAAGAGTGTCCAGCTCGAGAGTAAGACGTAAACAACTCCGTTTATGGAGATTGGCACACGCTTCGCGCGTACATGCGCGATGTCTCACTGATGCAGCTGTGGTGAGTGCGTTGTGAATTTAGGACTACAAAATACTGACTCAATGGTAGTATTGCACATGCCTACGTGAGGATTGTGAACGTTCGACCAATAAAACGGCAAGGGGCACTGGATTTCATATATAGGAGTCCAAATTTCATGTGACACTGGAAGAGTGTTTAAGATCAGCCAGCCACGTGACAGGCTCTCGACCAATGGGACTGGATAAACTGTCCTAGGTATTTATGACTAAAGTATTTAGTTGTGTACTTAGCTGGGCGATTTGATTCAACCCTTTAGCTCTAGTACCTTCCCCAATCATCCTGCCTGTTACTTCTCATACCGCCCCAAACCATCCCAGCGCTCTTTGGTTTTATTGGTTCATGGAGGAGTAAATACAATGTAATACAATTTATCACAAGTGCTAAAGGCTTAAGTGCTGAAAATGCCCATTTGTTTTATTACTGTTATCAATACACATGCAACCTTGATTAGGTTTCTGTATACAGCATTCGTGTTGGTAACCATGGCAACTCACCGGAACACCATTCGGCTGTCCGCGTGGAGGAACTCCGGGTTTTTGATGAATCTGAAGCGGACCTGCGCTTTGTCTCCCGTCCGGAGGTGCTCCTTACTCATGAAGATGATAGAGGCTGTCTGCCGGATGCTGCCGACGTGAACTGTGGTAACAACGAGAAACGGTGATTGTGAAAGAACAGAAAGATGTGACCCAATCCACACAAAAAAAGTTGTTTGTGCACAATTTAATGTACATGTAAGAAGTCTCTTAGAATAAAGTGCGAGTCAAAAAGAAAGAAATTGACTTCAAAGCACTAGCATTCCATGGACAGCTGTAAAAATGAGGTTTTTTTAAGCCGGCCTCGGGTCGACCCACGATTCGCTTGCGCCACGATGGAACCGTCGGCATCAAGCACAAAAATTATGCTCGGGTCACAAAACAGAGAAATCTCGTAATGGTGGTGGAACACGTCGCAGAAGTTGAAATTTTTCTACTGATGCCGATCGTCTTAATATCGTCCCAGTTACACTCAGGTCGCACAAAATCGGCGACTGAGTTGTTCCCGACCTTCGTAGCTCAGGCACAGCTTGATCCCAAAAAGTCAGTTGCCGACTGATCTGTGTCGTCGCAAGGTCGACCTGAGGCCGGCTTTAGTAAATCAGGCCTAAATTCTGATAGCAAGGATCAATCTCAGTAATCATTTTTTCAGATGAGTGGAAGAACACACTCGTTTAATATGTGCTTCATTGGCGTATCAAATTTAATTTCTTTAAATGGGAAGCAAATTATTTAGATATTCGGTCATTTTCTTTTTGACTCACATTCCACTCCAGTAACTTCAAATTTAAAATACACGAGGGGAAAACCAAAATGTAGTGATATTTCAAAAATTACGTAAAACTGCTGAAACTTGTCCAGAGCACTGGGCGACCCAAGCTGTAATAGACCTTTATCATGCTGCCACCATTTCAGTCATGTTCCCTGTATCCAATAACAGTATTGAATGATAGTGTTTTTTGTGCAAAAAGGAACCAGACTACTTTTCCTTCCAGCCTCGCTTTGGTTACGTTGATTTGAATGGGAAATAATCATGATGGCCGCAACATGATAACAGTCTATAAGTGCACTGACTGTGCTAGCTCTTTTTGTGTAAGCAGTTTTCATGTCGTATTTCAGTCACTCACCCATAGCCTGGTATCGTGTGCTGATCGTTGTCGGATGGTGTAGAACCAGAATTTCCCCCTCAAACTCCCAGCATGCCTCTGGGTTGGACTGCGGCGACACCATCACCATGCCCTTCCTGATGTGGGAACGCTTGATTTGCTGATAGAATTACAAGGAATTACAAAAACAAAAACATAATTTGAAAAAAAGACGGACAAAATGGGTGCATGCCAACATAGTGCTGGATAGCTCAGTTGGTAGGGCATCTGAACAGCAATCCGGAGGACGCAAGTTCTAACCCTGTTCCAGCCAATTTCTTTGTTCAAGTTAAAAAAAAAAAAAAACCGCTTAGCAAATTGTTATGCTCAGCTGAACTTGGCAGGGAAACAGCCAACAGCAATATACATGGCATGATATTTTGGCTGTTAATCTTATAGTAAAAATTGCATTCTTCAATTTTTTTTTCATATTTCGGACCTCAGCAACCCTGGGGGGGGGGGGATAGGTTTTTTGTTTGGGCACAAACAGATCCGCTTTGCAAGCAGACTGGCTCCCAGTCCGTACGTTATCAATAATGATTGTGGGGCGGGAACCAGCCTACCCTGCGAGAACAAAATGTTTGTCTGGCAGCCAATCATTTGAAAATGTATCTCTAAATACTAAATTGGGCCGATTTTTTCGGTCTCATTCAAAAGTGAATCACTTTTGTATTGGTAGAAAGATATCAATTTAGAAAAGGAATCTTTGTTTTTTCCCCCAGGATGAAACTCAAAAATAGCACTGAGAACAGAACTTTAACAATTGTAAAAAATGTTACTTTTGAATTATAGCAACATGTGAACTGATGTCAATGATCTGGGAGTCACGTCTGTTGGCAAGTGCAATATGGTGTCATTACAACGCCTGCAGTCGTTTACAAATAAGGTGCATTAGAATACTTAATCCCCACCTTCTTGAGAGCAAAGGAGGCTGTTTGACCCCCCTTCACCATCCGTACAGGCATGCGCTTCCGATGGATACTTTTCACTATGACTTGTTGGAAGTTGCCCTGGGGGTCAGGACCCAGGAGTAACGAGTCGTTCAGACGGATCAGTCCCTTTAACGTTGTTCCTGACACCACAGTTCCAACACCCTGCATGAAACACAAGAGTTATGTTTGTCTTAGGCAAGAGCGGATAGAAGCATTAAAGGGGCATGCAATGTGTTCTTTAATTTTTTTTAAATTAGAGGCCTGATGTTTTGAGGTAATACGACATTCGAACCGCGACCTCCTGCTTTAGTGCAGATGTCTTACCACTCGACCACCCAGCTTGCCGGGGTCGGCTGGCTGGTTCAAATCTGATATAGCAGCAAGTACCGCAACCAAACTACATGTATTCATAAAATTGAATTTGCGTTGAGGTGACATTATTTCGACACCGGGTTTTGCCCTTCACCCAATGTTGAATTTGCTTTAACCCTACACAAATTCTACCTGATGAATAATTGTGTTGATGGTACCGAATCCTATTGGCGGTCTCTTTTACGATGAGCTTTTACCTCAAACAAGCCTTTAACTTCATTATTGATGATCTGATGATCAGGCATGCATCTGGGAATTTAGAAAAAAAAACGAGGAAACTCCAAACCACACAAGACTTTGTACAGTATTTTTAAATTTGCAATGGCATTCATGAGAAGTACAAATGAGGAAATCAGCGGATCCCGAGAAAAGTTGCAAGCCTTGATGATAGGGTATGTCGTTATAGTGACTTACCGGTACTGAATACGTTTCATCGATCTGAAATTCTGCCGGTTCGGTGATGTCACAGTGCATTCTGGTGGACAGTAGGTTGAGGAAAGTCTTGAGCAAAGGCAGGTTCTCCCCGGTCACGTTAGAGACTTGAAAGATGGGGCACACTCTGCAGAAACAAACACAAATAACTTGTTTTTGTCACAGTTCAGTTGAACAGCTTGCGACGGGACTGGAGGACTTGTGATGGGCTTGAGATTGGCTTATGATGGACTTGTGATGGACTTGTGATTGACTTGTGACTGACTTGTGATTGACTTGAGATTGGCTTGTGATGGACTTGTGATTGACTTGAGATTGGCTTGTGATGGATTTGTGATGGACTTGTGATGGACTTGTGATGGACTTGTGATTGACTTGTGATGGACTTGTGATTGACTTGTGATGGACTTATGATTGACTTGTGATTAACTTGTGATGGAGTTGTGATAGACATGTGATGGACTTGTGTTTGACTTGTGATTGACTCAAGATGGACTTGTGATGGACATGTGATGGACTTGTGATTGACTTGTGATTGACTTGTGATTGACTTATGATGGACTCGTGATGGACTTGTGATTGACTTGTGATGGACTTATGATTGACTTGTGATTAACTTGAGATGGACTTGTGATGGACATGTGATGGACTTGTGTTTGACTTGTGATTGACTCAAGATGGACTTGTGATGGACATGTGATGGACTTGTGATGGATTTGTGATTGACTTGTGATTGACTTGTGATGGACTTGTGATTGACTTGTGATGGACTTGAGATAGACCTGTGATTGACTTGTGATGGATTGCTGATTGACTTGCAATGGACTAGCAATGGACTTGTGATGGACTGCGAGTGACTTGTGATGGACTAATGATGGATGTATGTGGACTTGAACACAACACTGAGCACATACCTCTCGGAGCTGAAGTTAGTTGCAGCCATGACAACATCATCCTGCGTACTAACAAGCACGGGGATCTTGCGGCATCCTGGTGACTTGAGGATGCGCTGCAGTAGCTTCATAGTCTCTTGCAGGACGTTGGGTGGGCACATGTCAATCTTGGTGACGACGACAAATACGGGCACGCTCAGTGCCAGGGCAAGACCCAGATGTTCTTTGGTCATGCCAATGATGCCTGCGTTACTGCCGATCTGTATAAAGACGAACATAGGAATGGACAATCAGTATTCTCCTCCATGGAAAAAAAATCAAGTACAGTCAGTGGTAGTGCCAGGGTTTTTCATAAGGGGTAGTTCGCTCGTTCGTGTGTCAGATGATGTTCTGCATCGTGGTAGTGAAGGCCAGGATTTGGTGGGGGGGGGGGCACAATTGCCTCCCTTCTCCCCTTATAGCCATCCTTTCCTCACCATGTGCAACAGAGTGGTAGCATGTCAATATAATAATATTTCCATTTTCTGTCAAATTTCCTGCGATTTCCCTTTTTCTTGTGTTTCCTAAAATTCCCCAAGTTTTCCTTGACTGGAAAAATGAAATAAAATTTCAAAGTTTCCCTGATTTCTAGAGTGGTTAGGGAATCCTGGGTGTTTTTTTTTTTTTTGCCCCAAACTAACGATGGACCAATCCTACCAAAACTAAACACTGACTAACGTTTTTCCTTGCCAGATTTTACAAAGCAACAGTTACCATGAGCATTCCAAAGTCCGGTGCATGTCCCGTCATTCCAAACACTGTCGTCTTGAGATACTTCTCGTGACCTGCAAGGTCAATGAAGGTGATGACCTTGGACGACGTTTCACATATTCTCAGCCAGTCCAGGTTGCCACCTAACAAGAAAAAAGTCAAGACGAATAATGTACAACAGCAAAATAAAAAAATCATCAACTACATAATTCCGAATGATAATTCTTGATTCTGAGTTGGGCAATTCCACGGAATTATAAACCTCAATTAAAAATAATATAAAAAAAAAACCCAAAAGCCACAAATGAAACATGTTTATCAATTTGAAGCTTAGGCCAAAAAAAATATATATACCGTCTCTGGTCAGACCAAAGTTCCGGAATTGACGCGGCCACGCGAATTTTTTTTGCTTGGATTGTACAGACAAGGTGGGTACTATTTTGCTTTTTTGGTGTCCTCATGTACATTGGTGTCCTCCATAATTTGCCTTGGTGCTTTCGATCATTTGCCTTGGTGCAATTTCCCATTCGCTGTTGGAGCTACTGCGGAACATTTTGGAAAAAAAAAAGATCGACGTGCATGATTAAAATCGACGCGCGCGCTGACCAGAGACCGACTTATTTTTTTTTTGGCCTTATTATCTGTATTTTATTAAAATATAGTTTATTTCTAACAATTTTCAACAGTTTAGCCGTTACTTTTAAATGAAAAATTTATTAATACGAGCACAAAAACAACAAATTGATTTGTCTGAGTATGTCCGACACCATGGTGTTTTGAGCCGATTTCTACTACAGCAACAAAGTTGGATGAATGATTTCTTGTTTAAATCGTTGTAGTATCTAACTGATACCTTTTATCAGAATCAAAATCCAATTTATGATTACAACTATAATCATGCACATTCATGAATCGTCCAAAATGAATGTCCTCCGCAATAAGACAAATTGCCCATGTGTCTGAATGCAACAATGTTGCACAATGGTTTCTCCATTGAAGGGCGCCTCATGAGTGTACAGTCATCACATGCCCAGATTAGCAAGTACAGAATGAATAACTGCAAGGGCCAATTTCACGGCGCTGCTAAGCACAAATTTAAAAAAAAAGAGTCTGGCTTATAAAAGCAGGTTACCAGCCAAAACTCCATGTGATGTATATTGCTTGTGATTAGTATTCAGCTCTGTTGTTTGCTCTTCATGAAAATCACAAGGAGTTTTGGCTGGTAACCTAATTTTATACGCCAGGCTTAATTTTTGTGCTTGGCAGCTCCGTGAAATTGGGCCCATTTCTATGTACATGTAAGCTGGGTCAAACATGTCAACTTGGGCATTGTACAGGACTTCAGATCTGCTTTGTCCTTACCGTGAGTATCTGGCTTATTCACGACGTTCCCCTTGCTGTCAAACCCCAGGATGTCATTGCCCACGCTGCTGGTTCGTCCAGACTCCATCTCATGCTTATGACGGAACAGTTTCTGTCGGGCCAGCCCTCGGCCGTTATCCAGCTCAGCGTGGGTTAAGACACCAAGGAGGGTGCTCTTACCGGCGTCAACATTCCCTACAACTGCAACTCTTTATGTTTTAAAAAAATTAAGAAAAACGTTAAGAATTTGAATATAACTACGTTCATCGACTTTGTTTAACCAAAGTGAGGCAAATATTTTTCTTAACCCTTAACTCCCTACTTAGTTATGCTACCCAGAAAACCATGTCCATCAAAATCCATCATTCACTCTGCTTCCCATAATGCTTCAGGACCAAATCTCCTGAAATCCACCACTGGTGCTGGTGGATTTTGATTGATTTTGTAGACATGGCTTATCTGTTGATTTTGACGGAGTTGGTAAGGTTATGGTCAATCACGTTAGTTGACGATGGTTAAACTAGTCTAGTTCAAGGGACCCTAACCCCCTAGGCCCTTGTTGCTTACAACCATCCTCAATCCTCCAAAATCCTCCAAAATTTTTCAACTCCGCCTAAATTTTTCAAAATTGTCAGACAGTCCTGCCTCAAAATGCATTCATCCTCAATCCTCCAAAATCCTCCTCATCCCAAACTTTGCACTCGTGTTTAAATGAAGGATAACCAATGCCAAATCCTTCAAAATCATCAGACAGTCCTGCCTCAAAATGCATTCATCCTCAATCCTCCAAAATCCTCTTGTGCTTCATTCACCATTCATCCTCAATCCTCCAAAATTCTCATGTGCTTCAATCACCATTCATCCTCAATCCTCCAGAATCCTCATTTGATTCAATCACCATTCATCCTCAATCCTCTAGAATCCTCCAAAACCGCCAGGAGGATTTTGGAGGAGTGAGGTGGGTTAGGGTTAATAACTTTTTGTGACCAGTCTATGAGGTTGGTTGCCCATAGACACACCAATTGCAATGTACAGCAGGATACCAACGCGGGTTTCATAATGACGTTGAATACATACTTCAACTAGTGACTGTTCACACTTACTATAACCCCATAGATACATCATGAAGCAGGATTTCGGGCGAGGACTATGGATAACCATAGTTCGACTAACTTCACTCCAACGAAGAATGGTTGGACTAGTCTACTTGACTTTTTGGAAACGGACCACAGGGCATGCTTGCATCGCTGTTAACCAATAGTATTGCCCCACATAAAGCATCCGTGGGGGTTAAACAGGACTAAGGAGTTTTGTGATGACGTTTTGACCATCGTTTAACTAGAGGCATTTGCACATCGCTATTAGTGCGCAGGCGTATGTTGCATTATGAATCAACCACTAGTCGAGTTATGGTCCTCGCCTGAACTTATCCATGATTTAATCACTTGTTGACCAAGTTTCTTGATGTCGCCAAGCTATTCATGTTATTAAATGGTCATGTCTGAATCCAATTCCCAATGCATTTGTTGATAAGAGTTGTCAATAAATTTTGGACTAAAGCAAGTGACACACATTATTGACTGTTCTGTCAAGAATAGATACTCATACTTTTTCAAATGACAGAAAAGATCTCAAGAATTCAAGTTGAAAAAGAGTAGTTGTAGTATAAACACGAAATAAACCTGTGAGTGACATGCCTCAAAAAGAAACTGAACTTTTCAATGACTCCCCTCCCCCCCCAAAAAAAAAACCTAATCACAACTCACTAACTTGTTGAAAGAAAGATTTGTTTCTAAGTGAATTTACACTTCCAAGAATCCCCCACGTACCGAACTTCGACAAAGTCTCTCTCTTCAGCACGCTTTCTGACCAGGAAATCGGCGGCGTATCCTGTCTCCAGAGGTCGCTCTCTGAGTAAGACCACGTCAGCCTCCAAGGATTTGGCAAGGCAGTCTAAGGTGGCGATGGAGGCATCCATGTCCTCGCGATTCAGGCCTCCCTCGTTGCCATCGCCTGAGGGAAAACCAGACAAAGCAAGTCTAGTAATTAAAGTGCACAACTTTCTATTCAATTGATTCGGAATGGCTGGAAAGTTTGTAGAATAAGATGCAGTTATAAGGCCAAAAAAAAAAAGTCTCCAGTTTCTGGTATGGAGCTTGCCCCAAAAGTGGTGCGGCGACGCGGCTTTTTTTTTTTTTACCTGTTTTTTTTTTTTTTTTTGGCTTCAAATGTCGGCTGATGACTGCAAATGGTGCCCGACTAAACTTAGTGCAAATATATGGGAGTCCAGAGAGGCCACATAAAGCTTATTCTCGATCATAACCCCATCTAAAAACACGTTAAAATTGTGCAGCAGCAGGATTCCAGTCAAACCAGTGAGTTTGGCGGTTTTGAGACATGATCTTGTATTGAAAAAAAAAACTTTTTCACTTTGCCGACGCGCATGGCTACGGCGACGCGCGCGCATACCAGAAACCGGAGACTTTTTTTTTTTTGCCTAAGGTGATGAGACTGAAAAATCTACTTCCACATTCGGCTGTTAAAAACATTGTTACAAAAGCATTAACCCTAACCCTCCTCAATGCTCCAAGATCAACCGGGCGGTTTAGGAGGATTTTTTGAAGGATTGAGGCTGAATGGCAAAAAGTCTCAGTTGATTTTGGAGGATGCATTGAGGTCGTATGCTGTGCCTAGCTGCGGTGTTTATGTTCAGCCATGCATAACTGAGGCCCACATTATACTGAATATCATCTGCACTGCTTCTGGAGGATTTTTAAGGATTGAGGCAGGGGTCATCTCTCCACTGAACATTTTCATGAAATAATAGATGATTTTGAGGGATTGAGGGTGAATCCAATTTTTACATGGAGGCAACTGAAGAACTTTGCAGGTTTGAGGATGGTTCCTACCGGTAGCTAAAAAGGGCTAGGCAGTTTGGGTTAATTTAAAAAAACAAAAAAATCAAACAACTAATTATTAAAACATTGATTCATATTATAAAACTGTATTGAAACAATCTTCAAATGGAATTTTGCAGATGAATTTACTAAAAGCTTATTCTAATAATAAGAATTCAGTATCGCTTCTTTACTGCATTTGCAAGTCTTTCATTGATATGACCCCATTTCAGTCTGGCACACATCCAGTACATTGCACCATACTCCTCAACCTTTGGATCCAGATATTTATCATAATGTGTCATTCAGGGCTGTGAAAAGTTTCTGAAAGCACAAGGCAATAAAGGATTTTTTTCTCAAAACGGTTTTGTCTAGAGGATAAAAATGTGCGGGTGGTGATAGACGCTGAAGAACATTTGTCATAGACATTAGACAACATACTTACTGTGTATGTGTATGCACACATGATGTTTGCAGACGGGTCATTCCATAATTTAGGGTCTATTTTTTTCTGTGTCCCCGTTACATCTGCTACAAGATTTGAAACTTCAAGACGCATTCTCTGATGCCTTCTATGAGCGATTATGTAGGGTTCAACTTTAACTTTTTTTCACTAGCTAGCCGGGTTACTGAAACAGACTCTTAACTAGCCTGCGGGTATTTCACTAATTCGCATGTTTTCTTTTATACAGTCTCATTAACTATAATTTCCCTAACCCCCAAAGGGCTGTTTGGGGATCAAGTACCAAATACCACAGAATACTACATGTGCTGTGCACACTTGTATGGAAAGAAATACATACTACAGGTTACTCCTCAGTAGTATGTTGTAGCAATTTGGGCGGTTAGGGTTATAAGTGAATATATGTACATGTAAAATGTGTATTCTGAAGCAATCTTGTCAGTGTTTTTTAATGAGGACAAAAAAAAAATATGTCTGCTTTCAATTACATGGCATTTGAAAATAGGGTAGGTAGGTTGGGAATCATATGGGGGTGTCTGCGTGTAATCAAGGGGAAAAGGTAGAAATTGATGTTTTGGGTGTTTTTTTCTTCTCATTTTTCCCATAAAAATATTTGGATTGGGGCTGTCAGAATAGGGTAGGTAGGGAAACCGGAAGCTGAAGTTTTTTGTGTGTGGCCTAAACAGATGTACTAATTTAACCCTAACATGCCTAAGCGATTAGACACAAGTTGATACAGGTTTGCTTTCTGACTTTAATAATTTTTTTCTTCCTGTCCTTAAATCTTTGCCGTAGCCCAATAATTTTAGACTTGTTACAAAAGTGGAGAGGAAGCAAACAGTGAGTTTGTAAATATTTTTCAACCACTTTAATATAATATTTGTCCTATCAAAAATGGATGTGCTCAATAAATTTCAAAAGAATAAATTTTGCAAAAAAAGACCCTTGTGGGCAACAAGACCAAAAACTCTTCCTTTCTATTAAAAGGCCCTCAAATTATCCATTATGTAAAGAGATTTTGGAGGATTTGGGAGGGGTTGGATTTTCTTGTCATATATTGTCAAAGCACTTTTTGTTTGATTTCATCCTCTCCTTCCCCCCCCCCCCCCTTCCTTCCGGTAGACTCACCTCCCTGTCCTATCTCATAGATGGTCTCTCCCTGTCCGTCATCTAATCGTTGTTTCAGCTGCTTCTGTAGCAGGTCAAACATCTCTGTACTCGGGCTGACTAGTTTGTTCTGTAGAGGGGAGACAAGGTAACAAGTATTTGTCAGAATGAAAAGAACAAGGCAATAAGGCCAACAAAAATAAATAATCGGTCTCTGGTCTGACCGAAGTTCCGACGCTTTTTTTTTTTTTTTGGTGGCTTTTTTTTTCAAGCTTGAATTGTACAGGCAAGGTGGGTACTATTTTGCTTTTTTTCTGTCCTCATTATACATTGATGTCCTCCATAATTTGCCTTGGTGCCCTTTATCATTTGCCTTGGTGCAATTTTCCCATTCCTTGGTGCTCCTTAGTACAAAAATTTGAGGAGGTGCGGATATAGAGGGCACTGTTGTAGCTTCCGTGTTAATTTGAAAAAAAAAAGTTGACACGCATGATTAAAATCGACGCGCGCGCTGACCAGAGACCGATGACTTTTTTTTTTGGCCTAAGATCGATTCCCAATACGAGCGATTCCCAATACAGTGCGCCACCAAGAGGGTGCTACGGAGAGTCTATTTTTCGCAGTGCATTGTGGGAGACAGTTGACACATTCGCAAGGAGCGGGACACTTTTGTAAACGTATGATTGGAGTATCTTTTTTTTTTAAAGCACAAAGTTTTTTAACATCTGAGGTAGGATGCATTACAAGCAACATGTTGAAGTTTCAGCTCGGTGGATACTACACATTTTGAATAAACAGATAAGGCCAAAAAAAATATATATTCGGTCTCTGGTCAGACCAAAGTTCCGGAATTGACGCGGCGACGCGGCTTTTTTTTTTTTTTTTTCAAGCTTGGATTGTACAGACAAGGTGGGGTACTATTTTGCTTTTTTGGTGTCCTCATGAACATTGGTGTCCTCCATAATTTGCCTTGGTGCTCTCGATCATTTGCCTTGGTGCAATGTCCCATGTCTTGGTGCTCTTTGGTAACAAAAATTGAGAAGGTGCAGCAATAGAGGGTGCTGTTGGAGCTACAGCGGAACATTTTGGAAAAAAAAAAGATTGACGCGCATGGTTAAAATCGACGCGCCTGCTGACCAGAGACCGACTTATTTTTTTTTTGGCCTAATGTGTGGTCAATATTTTGGTTCTTGTAACCATGGCAAGTGGATTCTGCCGCAAATGTGTACATAAAAGACAGTGTACCAGATGGCAACCTAACTCGATACCACCTTTGTTTGTTTTCTCACCAATAAAACCATTTCAGGCGGAATAATTTCACAGTGTATGGTGTGTATTTGATACCAGTCCTATCTTCACTTTGAGTAAGGTTTCTGTCATTGATTTGGTGGGTACTTTTCCGGGTAATTGCAAATGATTTGACGTGGTTTTATACGAACAAATCAGAACGCTTTTGATGCAAAATGCACTGAAGCTACAAATGATCCATGAACAGGTTTGGAAACAGGCTCCAGTCAAAGTCAGTAATTATGAATTGAAAAAGCTTAATTCCTGAACTTGCAATTTTTCCCTGTTTACTTTTGAGGTTGGAACAGGCTGGTTGCAATTTTTTTGTGTAGCCCAGTGTATGTACATAGTATGTTAATTTATTAACTTAATTTGTAATCACCCAGTTCCAGGTCTTGTACAATGTACTGGTACAAGCATATATGCTTTTTACCTGGATCCCTCATATCATTTTTGGTAATTCTTTATATAGATTCTTGTAAACTGTTTTGTGAAATGAAAATAAAACTATAAACCAAACGACTTGCCTCATTTGTATTCACATACATGTATGGCAATCTTTAGCCCTCCCTGTCCCGAATTTGCATAACATATTTTCATTATTATATTATCCATAATTCATTCGGTTTTTACTTGCTTCTATTTGAGGACGAGGGATCAGTCTATAGACGCATCCCGGCACGTGAACACTGTACACTTTTGAGGCCCCCTTGAATGGAGACACAATTGTACAAATTTATACAGCAGTCATAGGGCAGTTCCCTATAACGGCATATCTAAACAACAGCCAGCACAATGTTTTCACCTGTAAATGACTGTATGCGAGCTCATTAATATTTTGTAATCCCACGGGTAATTTTGACTAAGACGTCCTTGTGGCCTATAACTGGGATCGACTGTAGAAATATTTATGGAAATCAAGCATTTGTGTCAGACTTGTGGCCTCAAACTCATACTTTGAGAAATAATATAAAACAACTTTTGGGTCTATTTCGCATGGGGGGGGGGGGTGTTACATTTAGACCTGGGCCCAGGGAATGGCAATTGTTTTAAGGGTGGTTTGGGAGCGGGGAACAAAAAAAAATGACATGGCTACCTCTGGCATATCTGGTAAAATTGAACAGAAAATTGTCCTAGAGGTCGTAAATCTGTAATTCCAGTGGAAAAAACCCGCCACCTTGCTCCGAGCGTCACAAGGCGACACTCTTTGTGTCCAATTCTGCATTGTTTCCTTTGAGCACGTAATTACAATGAAACCTGAAGGGGGCCTTAGTGATAGAAATGACAGCGTGCTAGGATTGAAAATTTATAAAATTTCATCAGCAATTTAAAGGGAATATACATCATTTGCTTTTGCTGTAATTTTCAGAAATGGATGGAATTGAGGGGTTGGAAATATATAGCAAATATAGTTACACTGACTTTTTTGAAGTTTTGGGTTCGAAAATGCTATAAAAACCAAGAAAAACAATCATTTTCCTGTAGTCTGGTTCCCTGACTCCATTTAAGAAGAAACAGAGCAGTTTACATACATTGGGGAATTGTAAGGTCAGGGAACCAGTCTAGCTGGCTTGTAACCGTCCATAGGTGTGTAATCGATTGCAAACAAGTGCGATGGTCAACTGGGGCCAGTATTTGAAAAAAAGCCAGTTTTTTCCAACGCTGATCGGCCGATCAGCGTTGGAAATTGATACAAAAATACCACTTTTCTTGAAAATGACAGTATACCAGGTGCCATGATTTTACAGGATGCTTTACACTGTCATTCACTAACAGTCCAGCAAGGTATTTCAAAATGATTTGGTAGTTTTATTTTTTGATGTTTGCAAATGTTGTATTTTCCCTTTAAGGTTCAAGCAATTTTTGTTTTACCTTGTTGGACAGTCCGTGCATGAGGTCTGCCTCCCCATTGGTCAGCTCGCAGCTGTCTGGAGCAAACAGATGAGCGCCCTCGGGCATGTCGGGGGTCGTCGGGGACTTGAGGTTATCCTGACTGGGCGAGTCCGGCAGAAAATTGGTGACAATGGCCGCACACATCTTGACGTTTGTTGGTTTGGGGCTCTTTACTACAATGTGGATGTAGAGAGTGATAAAATGATGTTAAATAGAATCATTTAAAAACAAAAATCTTTGTATCATGACAATTCCGTTATGTAGTGATCATCCATCCGTAACCATTGACAATGGAACGACCTAGTCCGAAAATTTGGGAATTTCAATACTGTGTGTGATTGAGAGTCTCAAAACTCATGCTATCAAAAACATGCGACCCAAGAAAATAGACTGGCACATGAAACAACCAGTCCAACATCACATTAGTACTGCATCAGTCAACTGTGTCAAAAGAACATCTGGTACTTATCTATTTCTACACATTCTCTCAATGGACTACCGAAGAGGTCAGTCTTTTCAAACAGTTGTACATGTATCAGTCTAGTCTTAGACTTCAAATTTAAATCACTTGGGTTAACTCTCAGGTGCAAAATATTGAAGACAAAGTCTTCATTAAAAAATGGATTGAGACCTCAAACTTGGCTGGTGAAATACTGAGGACCTTGTCTTTGCCTCATGAAAATTTGGGAGATTTTTTTGTTGGCTAAAGAGTGAGTAAAGTTGGCCTGAATTTGTTTTGCATATTTTTCTGCACTCAAGGTCCCAGTTTGGAGAAGACCTAACTCTTTCAATTGTCCAACTTCCCCCAGCACCAGTATCACTGAAAGTGAAACCAAGGGTGTCACATACAGGGATCTACCCGATGTTCCCCACTACCGATGTTCCCCCAAATCCTTAGGATTAGGGTTAGGGCTAGGGTTAGGGCTAGGGTTAGGGTATATTGGTAGGTATTTCGGGGAACATCGGTATTGGGGAACATCGGTATTGGGGAACATAGGTATACATGAACCCTCACACACCATCAAGGATTCATCAAGTTGCATCACCAGTCATGCCAGTAATTAAGTGTACATGCACTGTATGTATGACATCAACTGAACAACAACTTCACACTGGAGAGATCAGTCCCAAGCATCCTCACCACCACGCCTCAGTGATCAGCCTTCACAACTCCACGCCTCAGTAATCATCCAGCCCAATATATGCAGCCTCATCCACTGTCTGGCTTCTACTGAAGAGCATACTGATCGGAATGTTGAGTTCACAACCAACGGATTCTTTTCAGAAAAACGCATCTTCTCAACAGAGATTCTTCCACATGGTGTGACTGCAAACCCTCACTAGGTTACACTACCACCGTGCAAAGTTTCCAATCTGATTTAACTTCATGTATCAAATACTGGTAGAAGACCAGCCACAACCATAAAGACACACAAAAAGCAGACCACAAAAAGCAGACCACTGAACTTTACAGCCTCCCTGGCCATACACTCAGCCAATTCATCATAGCCCTTCAACAATAGGAGACCTCCAAGTCTTCAAAGGGAAGTAACTGAATGGATTGATGAGCTGAATTGACCAAGGGCTTAATAACCTGGATTAGGGTTGTGGTTTCTGGTCACATTATCTGGATGAACCCAAACAAAATCCTTGGGTGCAGTGTGAGTCTGTATAGACATCTACATTGAATGACTTCATTGCACTTCCCAGTAATGAAAGCTTGTATGGCTTGCCTTCTGCATGTTCGTCACATGCACCATTTCTACTTGTATTTACACATGTAGCACTGAGGATGTCTATTCTGCTCAGGATAACTGCACAAGTACATGTAGTTACATGACAGGGCTAAAAGTGCACGTAGGGCGATTTGTCATTCAGCTAAATTATTTATTTATTTTCTGATAATAATTTCATAAATTATGCATTACCCCTAACACCAGGTGAACTCTAAAGCTTCACATGACTTTGTACAGTGTTTTTCAATTTTTAATGGCGTAAGTGTGAAGTGAAAAACGAGGAAATCAGCTGATCCGAGCAAATTTTGCATGCCTGCAACCCCCTTCATCCTCCCAAATCCTCCAGGTGGTTTTGGAGGATTTTGGAGGCTTGAGGCTGAATGGTAGCAGTGTTGGTTGATTTTGGAGGATAGTCGGGTTCGTAGCCTGTACCCATTATTGTTTATGTTCAGTCATGCATAATAATTGAGCCGTGCATTATGCTTTACATCATCCGCACTGCTTCTGAATGTCATTGGCACTGCCCCAACCATAGTGTTGGAGGATTGAAGCTGTCCAGCACGGCTTCACTACTGCATCAATCAACTGTGCCAAAACAAACTTACTATGAACCGGGAACTAGTTTCTAAATTTACAACACATTTCTCCATAGTCAGCCACCACACTAATGACACTGAACGACGAGGTCAGTCTTTGCAAACAGTTGGACCATGGTTGGACATGTACCAGTCTAGTCTTTAGCCTCATTTTGAAATCTCTTGACTTCCCTCTCATGAGCAAAATATTGAAGAAACATCTCCTTTAAGTTTAAAAATTGAATAGAGTCTGCAAACTCGATTTGTGAAATACTGAGCAAGCTGAGGACCTTTTCTTTGCCCAATGGAATTTTTGAAGAAATTTGCCGGCTAAAGAGTTAGTAAAGTTGGCCTGATTTAGTTTCGCACATTTCAGAGCACTCCAGGTCCCAATTGTCAAGGATATATTTCTGTGTATCAAAGTTTAAAAAATAAAATCATTTCCCAATCTCAATTTCCACTTCAAGGAGCTATAGTATTAGAAGGTATCTGATGAAAGCTAACATGATGCATGATGAACTTAAAGTTTGATAGATCTATACTAAATGTTAAGAAAACAATGATTATATGAATTCATTAATTTTTTTTTCACCTGTTAATACTTATAATATTTTTAAACCTTTATCATTATTAATCCCTAAAAATAAAAATGTCTTTCGAAATTTTGGTAGGTCTATTTTTGAGTGATTGCAAATGATCCACTTGTTGGTGGATTCAGCAATTTAAAGGCCCTATTTTTTTTGTTTTCATTATTGCAGAACTGTATGGATACTAATTTAAATGATTAACATAGGCTATGTTAATCATTTAAATTAGTATCCATACAGTTCTGCAATAATGAAAACAAAAAAAATCAAAACAAAACATTTCAACACTTGTTTAAAATTTGTTTAGGAAATGTTTGCAATTGCACACACATTTTTCAACACAACAGAAAAATGATCACATTTTAACAGTTAAACATAAACTCACCAAACAATTCAACCTGGTGACTCTATTTTCAAATCCTCCAATAAGCAAATGTCCATAGAAGTTTTTTCTCAGGTCTGTGGCAAAACAGTTCGGCAATAAATTGATGATCTGATTGATCAGGATGCTCTGAACAGAGCGGTTCACTTCTTGTTCTCTGAATCGTTGTTTAGACGTCCTTCCAAACTATCACATCCAATGTAATGTTGAAATCATTACATGTCAACTTTAGCTGATTAAAACTTGTAACATTCACTATAGTATTACTGAAAAAAAACTAAAATTATTCCAGGCAGATCTCCTGTGAAGTAAACACACTCTATATGAGGTATCAGCACCAAGTACTTCTACTACACTGGGCAATGCAACAGCACAAAAAAGGTAAACTTATGTTTATCATGAACTTGCAATGCCAATGTGCAACATGAACAACTGGGATTACGTTTTATGTCCGTGACAAACGAGCTTTCGGTAACAGTAGCATCATCGGATTGGGTCTCAAACTGTCATTGGAATCTCCTATATCCACCCATCAGATGATGCAACTCATCGAAACGATCTTCATGCCCAGGGACGGACCGTAATTGAAAGGATATTCCGGTGAGTAAACGCAGGAAAGAGTGACTTTTGGACGCCAGACTGTACAACGTCTTGTGTTGTGTGAACGTGCAATACCTGGCAATACGCAGGAACCAAAACCATTTAAGGGGGTGGTCACGCCGATCCTGAAAATGGAATTTGTCATATTTCTTTCATTTAGATTAGAGATTTAATCAAAACACTTAGAATATTATTTGTTGTTATTCTTTTAACTCGGAAGATCTTTAAAGTGGAGGTGAATATTAATAAAATTTATTTACATGCAACAATTTATCTTGCTCAATTTATAACCACCCCCCTTTCAAGTGAGTGGTACTGTCTTATTTCTTTCCGTTTTCCCGAAGGTCAACTCTTGGAGGCGCTATTGTACAATCTCCAATTTGTTTCCCCCCCCCCCACCTTTACCTGCACAAATGATGAAATAGTTGTGTAATAATAATATTAGAATAAGTTTATTGTCGCGCAAGCATGTGAAATCCCAGATTTAAGGGGCGTGAAGTCCAACCCTTTGAAACTGAGGGTTATAACTCTATTTAAATGCAAGAATACTAAATTAAAAACACATGTACAAGAATACAACTCTTGTGAACTAGCTCCTAGAATTGCCTTAATGAGAAGGTTAACAAAACATTGGTTTAGGCCAAATAAAAAAAACAACATTTTTTCGTCCCCGTTGCTTCCTTTTCCCTGCCCTCCTCTTTTTTTCTCTTTTTTTTTAAAATGCATTTGCAAATACTTGCACCTTATTGTCAATATTTTTGTCTTTTTATTTGTTTCCAACAAAACTGCAGCTATATGTAGAAAGGGTTATGGCTCCTTTGGACAATGGAGGAAGGAACACATGGACACAATTTCATTTCAGCTAAAAAAATCAACAAAATAAAATCTGCTGCCATTTCTGGGGAAGTAGTGCCTGCCTCCTACTTTTTTTTTCAGAAAGCCTGGACGAGCTAGTTTTTTTTTTTTAAAGCCCGGACGAGAAAGTACAATGTATTTTTTTTTTTTTTTTTAACTTGGCCTTATAAATTAACATTACTGTTCTGTGTGCATGCCTTCAAGTCTTGATGTAAAGTTCTGCATAATTGGTATTATTTTGCCAGATAACTTCTGCTCACACTTTGGCAAGTTCCATGTTGGTCTGAGTTTTGATTTGCAAATAATTGAATATTGATTGTTTATTTCCAAACCACGTACATGTACATCAAAATAACAAATGCACACTGAGATGTTTGCAAGTTTCATGTTTTTTTTAATCATTGATTAGTCAGCATAATTCCATTTTCACACCTTAAAACCCACTCAGAAACATGAATCATTCTCCCCACAAAATTCATGTTAGTTGTATTAAAAACATCACATAATTTAAAATGTAGAAACAGGATATTCATGTAGTTACAAAGACTTTATATTTAAACATAATTAAGTCTTTAGTTGGCCATTTGTACACTGCAGCAGACACCAGTGCACAAAAATGATATTTGTTTTACAAATTTTGAGAACTAAACAAAAACATGTAGGCCTATAATTAGGGTAAAATGTGTCCAAAAAAACCTTCCTTTTTTAAAGTGTACACAGTACACAAAAATACAATAAATCACTTATAATGTTATTTTAAAATTTAATATTGTGAGTAAAAGGGTTTATTTTTATTTAAAAAGACAATCTGTATTATATATGCTCAATATCTTCAGCCGGTTTTTTAGCATTACCCAAGTTTACATCATAAGCTAATTATTAACTCAAGAAAATTTCTTACATGTGTATAAAAACAACAAAGTATAATTGAAGATTGAATTGAATTAAATTTTGTTTCGGCAGCTGCCTCAACCTCTTAGAAACTCATACACCCCCCCCCCCCCCAAAATAATGAAATAAACAAAATGCCAAAAAACAGTTGCCAAAATTTAACGCTTAAATTAAAACAAAACAATTCTCAAGAATGTGTTCTCCGAAATACAAATTTCTTCCCCATCCCAAATAATATATATATTTTTTTGGCTAAATAACAAATAATAATACTGAAGAAAATCTTTGAATTTGCTAAATTTGGGCACAAACAAGAAATAAAAGCCTAAATTTATATGCATTTGTAAAGCAATAATAGCAGATTTTGTTTTTGTTAAATATACATGTATGAGAGTGTGATCATATATACAGAATTGTTTCTAATAAGCCATGGCAATCTTGACATTGAAGGAATAAGCAAAAAAAAAATCAAAATATAAAACGTTTGTGGTAATCTCATATATTTGTTAAAATGGAGAAAAAGTGCAATGCAATTTCATTCGTTATTTTTGTGTTTATGATATTGAAGGTGGACAACTTATCAAGACTTCATAAAAATATATTAATTATGTATCACAATGGCATACAAGCATTCTGCACTGCTCACCACTTTTCAACAGACAAACGAATTATACTGAAGTCTTCATAAGAAATGATGCATTACCAGACCTGCATATTCCTGACACCAGATTTCGTCCTGCCCTGGAGACTTTGTGGGCAAGGCGAAGTCTCGTGGCCCAGTAAGAGAATATCTCAGGAAAATTTGGCTGGTCAGTATGATTGAGTCAACCTAGAGCCTCCTTCAGCCTACAAGTATCATTGCACTTTACATTATTATATACGGACTATAAACACAATACTGTGATTACGTCAGTGTGTTACATTTTCTACAATTTAACAATTATGGTCAAAGATTGTAAGTAATGAAATTGTCACTATGATACAAAATCAATGAATAGATTTTCACACACAAGACGATCAAAATAATTGGTTCTGTGATCTGGAACTTCGGGGGGGGGGGGGGGGCTACCCCAAACCCCATCCCTGCCTTTGTTTACATTAATTCGTCGAACAAAATTACAAATCATTTTTTGACGTGGAACCATGTTCACGAGCTTGCCGCAAGTGTTTATTATAAATACAAGACGCCCGTCAAAGGAGCCCGATGTACGTGTGTACTATCTAAGCAGGAGCCTGGTTCCACCTCAAAAGTGGCTCGTAATTTCGGTCGCCAAATTAGTCTATAATAATTATAAAAAAAATTTAATACAAGAAGCAACAATTTTTTCCCTCTTTTCCCCAGTGCTTAGCCCTAACTCCCAAGCCTATTTTACTAGGAACCATACCCATTCTGGCAAATTCCAACACCCACATGGGAAACTGTACACACACACTGTTGGACTTAGTTTCTGGAGGTATGCCAACCCCAGTGTAAAAGATCATCTGTTTAGGGGTACTGTACCTATCCCAACAGATTTAAACAAAACCTGCTGTTGGACTTTGATGGGTTGAGTTCGGTTAGGGTTAAAGTAGACTTTATTAGGTTTCATTTACATGTACATTTACCACATAATTGCCTTTGCTTGGAAAGTGTGCAAATACATTACATGTAAAAACCGCCAGATATTAATATAGCATTTACATTCAGTCAATTTGGTGTTTGTTTGGATTGAAATCAGTTTTGCCTTAAAGGGAATGTACGTCATTGGCCTTTGCTGTAATTTTCAGAAATGAACTATTTGAGGGGCTAGTATAATCGATCAAATATTGTGAAACTGACATATTTGAATTTTTTTGTTCGAAAATACTAGAAAACCCAGAAAACCAAAAACCCTCAAGTAGTTTAGTTCTCTGACTTCACTAAAGATGAAATTGATCAAATTATAGATGCCGGAAAATTGTAAGCTAGGGAACCAGTCTAGCTGGCCTGCACCCGATCATGAACATGTAACCAATAGCAAACAAAATTTGGACTGGAAAAAAAAAATTGGTCAACTTGGAGCAGTAGTTGAAAAATAGTTAGCTTTTTTCCAACGGTGGTCGGCCGACCATCGTTGGACATTTATACAAAAATACCACTTTTCTTGAAAATGACTTCTCACCAGGTGCCATAATTTTACAGGATGCTTTAAACTGTGAATTACCAACATCCTAGTAAGGTATATCGTAAAAATGTGGTGGTTTTGTTTTTCGAGGTTTGCAAATATTATTGTGTATATTCCCTTTAATTGGGTAGCTCTGGAAAAGCAATGCACAATGCTTTGCTTACAACACACTATGATTGCAATACATGTACATTAATAGGTTTCTATTATCAAAACCAGTCTCCGGCGAAAGTCAGGCATTTTTATCAACGACCTCCAATGAGCTATGTGCGTTACCAAACGAGGGCGCCCTTTTACCTAACAACGACGCCCCATGGGCGGGACATTTCACTGGTTGACGCGCACCGTTCCTTGTGTGTGACACACGTACACCAGGGGATTTGTTCTATCTACACGCAGTGGCCACGCTTCGCGGCAAATGAATTGCAGTCAGGCAAGATGGCGTCAGTCGGTCACCCCCAACTGTACTTCCTTTGCCGGTGAAGGGGTGCTTGTGAACGGAGCGGATAAGATATGTTGGTGTTTCAACTGTGCATGCGCACAATGATATGGGTCAAGGGTCATTTTGGATATTCAAATATTCATGAAAGGTGCATGAATATGCACGGAGACGGGCGCAGGACGCTCGCGTGTTAATTACAAGCAGAAAGGGCATTCGCGTAACATTGGGTATCATCACGTCGGCCATTTTATCCCAAATGACCTTTGACAATAGACTACTTTATCAAGATACTGAACTGGCTTATTGAAAGAATATAGGTGTGAAGACTAAAAACATTTGCGTTGTAGTTGCATCCTTTTCCGAACCTTGACACACATCGAGATATAGGTGATGCTGTAGTAAGAATCGGGCCTGAGCACCAATGCATTGTCCAAGAAAATATGTCATGGAAAAGCTAAAAACCAACATTTGCAAAAATTATTGTAAAAGCATTAAAAAATATATATTTCTGACAAAATATGTTCCAACAGCAAAAACTTAAAAAAACATAGATCAGTGCAGTAAGATACTGATCTGGACAATTTCCCAATTTTTTTTCTTTTTCACGGTTAAAATCTGTAAGACGACTTGGTATAAAAACATGGTTTTGTGCTGTCCTAGGTAATGTTATTATACCTCATAATCCATCATAAGTAGGTGTTTCGGGTACCGGTTTCCGGCCGGCTACCAGCTTGTTGGGCCTGGACACGCTGGTCGATCGGATCAGTTTCCTGGTTGGCTCATCCCTAGAGTCAAAGAGATAATTTATGGAAGTCAGAGAAAGTTGTGAATGTTTTTTTTTGTTTATTTCAAAGCTAGTTCTTAGCAATAGACCGATCAATCCATGTACCCTTCTCCAGTGCCACTTTGCATGTTCCAGCCAGGAACATCATACAGGGTGAGTCAAAAAAAGCGGAACCCAAACCCCAAACAATATATTTGATATTTAAACAAATATGTAGCACCAAAAATAATAATGACTGGAAAGCCAACCTCAAAAGCTACTTTTAGATGAAACAATTACTGAAATTGCTCGATCCGTTCAAAGAATATCACCATTTAAACGCAGTGACCCTAAAACCTGTCTCGTGCAAAAAAGCAATTTATTGTGTGTTTTGACTGTTTGGAACAACAAAGAAAATGACGCAGAATACTTGTTTCAACAACTGTCACCAACTGCAGTACACAATATTTTGATTGACAACCCTGGTTAGGCAAACAATATGATTTATAAAATCTACTTTTTGAAAAGACGGGCCTTCAAAAGGACTTTGTTGCACATTGTTAACGTTTAAACTAAGATTTCATCGCTGGTGATGTTTGAAGACAATTGTGACGACGATTGTTAAAATCGCATTTTTCGGACGAGACAGGTTTTAGGGTCATTGTGTTTAAATGGTGATATTCTTTGAACGGATTGACCAATTTCAGTAATTTTTTCCATCTAAAAGTAGCTTATGAAATTGGCTTTCCAGTTATTATTATTTTTGGTGCTACATATTTTTTTAAATATGAAATATACTATATAGGGTTTGGGTTCCGCTTTTTTTGACTCACCCTGTACATGCATGCTCGTAAACAAATACAGTTGACGTTATAGGGTCAAATTTAGCAGTTGGTGATTGGACGCTCAACATTAGCCCCGCAACTTAAGTACTGAATAATAATCCTAACAAGGGAAGCGAGTACAATACTCACATGAAAAACGGCAGGACACTCAGGAGTCTTTCTTTGCATGGGTTCTCAGTCAGTTCGCTGGAGTTGTCGACGTAGAAGTTGACCACACACCGGATGTAGTGTTGTAGTTTCTTCCTACGCTCCTCCACAAATTTGGAATCCTAGATAAAGACAGCCAAACAAAACAGGTGAATGAAATTTAAAAGTAATTGTAAGGACCATTTCCAAATCAGGGGGTTATAAGATTTAGAAAGGGAAGCACCAGGACAATTGCATTTACACTTTTGGCATTATGACTTCTGAACATCTATATCTATTATAAAAACAATGAGGTCAACCAAAGATTGTTCGGTATAGTTTCTCACTCGTTTCAGCATTTTTTTGGCTGCCAGTGCTCGGTTTAATCGTATATTATATTCGGAAGCCAAACGAAATGTTTGGGATATCTGAATATATGGCAGTTGGTGTTATAGCGGTGTGTGCTACAAAGAAAGATGATTGGGTTTCTAAACGGGGGTGGATTCTGTGGAGTGCCGTGGCCTCGTGGCCTGGAGCATTGCATTCGTAGTCTGCGGGTAATTCTGCAAGTTGTAGGTTCGAGTCCAGCCTGGGGTTGTGTGCCAGGTTTAACTACTGGCAATAAGTGAACAAAGATAAAACAGACCTTGTTCCCCACGGCTTTCTTGGGCGGGAAATCAAAGGTGTTGACGATGGCATGATTCTTGCGTATCTTCAGATGCAGCTCCCTGAACTCAGTGTACCGCCGGTAAACGTTCCATTCCTCATCCCGGATACGGACGTAGATCTTCGAGAAACAAAGTATTTGCAAACATTTCTATCACAGAATCACTCTATTGTATCAAACACCCTTTGATCCTCAAAATTGTGATGTTTCTATCAAGACCAGATGCTTTTGTGTGGAGTTTGAAATATAGATAAAATTTCAAAAATAAACAAGTGGGGTGTTTTTTTAATTCAATTTTATTTAATGCAAATATGTGATCCTGAACAAGTCAAAAATGATGCTGTATTAACCCTTTCATTACCACATTGTTCAACCCAGATTTTCACGGCCAAGGAGTGATTAAAATCATAAGTGTTGTGTGTAAAGTTTGTTCCTTGAACCTTACTCTTTTGTGAGATGTAAAAATGAAGTCCATATGTGCAAATATAACAAACTTATTTGCCTTTTTGTTCATCTGGTCCCAAATTGTCAAACTGCAAGCCATTTCACCACATGACCAAATGGCACTCAATACCTCAAACTGTGCGTGGATACTTCTGAAGCACTTTTCTCAATTTTTGTAACGGTAACACTATGAATAATCTACACCATTAGAACGATCCAAAAACACTCTTTCAGCTGGTATATGGTTGATGTATGGACGGCCAAACATATCAACATGCCGCCTTTCTAAAAAGTAGTGAATATATCTGTGTTGATGGTATTTTGTGTGTGGTTTCCTGGTCGACTATTAAAAGTCGCCCATGGGAATCAGCAGGGGGGTACTTCTTGTCGACAAAAGTCGCCCATGGTAAGGAAAGGGTTAAAAAAAAAGAGTCAAACCTGCCTCTTAAAAGACTTCTTGGATGATTTACAGAGGTGTATCGTAAATTTTGTTTACTGTTGAAGGGGGACTGATACACAGAACATAAACCGATGCTGGACAGGTTGGTAGGTTAGGTTGAGGCCGGCTTATCTTAAAGCCGGAGTCCATCATTTGCAGCTATCCAAAAAAGTAACTGGCATAATTATTGTTGAAAAACATACTGGTTGAAAGATAGTAAGGGGACTAAACTCCCTGTAAAATTATTCTTTCTGGCAAGCTCTCATTTTGAAGAAATCAACGAAAGAAGGCATTTTCAACGGTGCGTCTTAAGAAGCACCGTAGGAAAATTTAAATTAGTAGTTCGTTTTGTTATTCGGCGCAGCGCGCGCAAGCATTGGCACGACGCACAGGCGCGCGCGGTTGCTATAATTCGTCGGATCAGTGCGCGACATCGCGTAAAGCTGCAATTCAAAACAATTCAAAACATGATTTAGCAACTTTTGATTTAAAATTGAGATCCTAGAATGCTGTTTTTCTCGGAATATACAGCTGAAGCTGAGCTGAAACTTCATCAGGTTAGTTGTTCAGTATCCTTCATTAGATTTTGAACACTTTTGTTGCTTCAAACGAACAAAATGCACAAATTACAAATGATGGACTATGTCTTTAAAGCAAAGTTTTACTTACATTGTAAGTCCATCACTAGTC
The DNA here is from genome assembly GCF_015706575.1 of Patiria miniata. Taxonomy (NCBI): domain Eukaryota; kingdom Metazoa; phylum Echinodermata; class Asteroidea; order Valvatida; family Asterinidae; genus Patiria; species Patiria miniata. The sequence goes on along the minus strand of NW_024037069.1, from coordinate 37,022,503 downwards.
AAGTCGAAGGTCTTATGCAAGTAACAGGTTGAGCAATAGACGGAGCCATTAGGCTCCGCCCTCTGCACACATAGACAACAACAGGTGCGCCTCTCCACTGCAAGTGCACACACGTCGGACATTTCGCGCACGCATGTCGGATATGAATCGCTGCTGTGATTGGTCAAAACGGCACAGGGCAGGGGCTTAGCAGATCGGTCTATTACGAAGGAGTGGCACGGTTCATTTGAGTAGCTTGTGACTTGACTTGAGACTGGGTGAGTTGTGATGGACTTGTGATAACTTGAGAGGACCTGTCTATAACTCTGTCTTAGTGGGCGGGGCTTACATTTGGGTAGGGGGCATGTATTTACCTGATAGACATGGTAGGCGTCACTGCCCCTCCCTCTGAGGAAAGCCGAGGGAATCCAGATGTTGACTAAGGCTCGCTGATTGGACGAAAGGGAATCACTACAAGATACAAAAAAAAAAAATTAATTTGAAATTAAATAAATGCTGACTTGAGTCCACAAGCTGCTCAGATGGTATCTTTAGAGGCTGTGTCAGAATGACTTCACTACGGCTGAAAATAACACATGTGCCTATAGAAGTGGCTGAATCTATTTCCCATTGATGCATGTGTTACCGCTGGCCACAGCCAAATGATTAAGAAGCAGACTATTTAGCATTATTTATACAACACCTGAATAAATCCCCGTCATCTGATTGGTGAATTGTAGATCACGTGACATATTATTATTCGGTATAATGCACGGTGCGACCATGCGTTATACCCGTGCGTTATACCGTTTCACTTTGCGCTTGTTCCATGACGCGGTATTTGCGTGCAAAACGCATGCTGGTGTGCGCGTTCAGCGTAGCGCGTATTGTTCCAAAGAGCCAGCGCTACAGCGTTGGGTTCAAACATTTTCGTGAAGGGGTAGTTCAACATCTTTAAAATCGAAATAAATTGTAGTTTATAATTTACCAATCAAATGACGAGAATTTATTCAGGTGTTGTATAAAACAAATAACGAATGTTTTACGTTCGTGCGATGGAAAGAATAATTTCATTCGGTGACAGATTGAATGTTCTATTCCACTTGGCTTCGCCTTGTGGAATAGAACATTCAATCTGTCACCTCATGAAACTATTCTTACCATCGCACTCACAAACATTCGTTATTTGTATAATAACACCTCTTGCCAATATCTTATCAAGATTGGCTAAAATGCAAAAAAAAAAAACAATCATTCAATTTGGCCTGTGAATGATCACTTGGTGTTGTAGTCGAGTACATTTCCATAACTACGAGTATGAGTACTTTGCAATGAGTACGAGTATGAGTACTTTGCAATGAGTACAAGTATGAGTACTTTGCAATGAGTACAAGTATGAGTACTTTGCCATGAGTACAAGTATGAGTACTTTGCCATGAGTACAAGTATGAGTACTTTGCAATGAGTACAAGTATGAGTACTTTGCAATGAGTACAAGTATGAGTATTTTGCAATGAGTACGAGTATGAGAACTTTGCAATGAGTACGAGTATGAGAACTTTGCAATGAGTACAAGTATGAGTACTTTGCAATGAGTACGAGTATGAGTACTTTGCCATGAGTACAAGTATGAGTACTTTGCCATGAGTACAAGTATGAGTACTTTGCCATGAGTACAAGTATGAGTACTTTGCCATGAGTACAAGTATGAGTACTTTGCAATGAGTACGAGTATGAGAACTTTGCAATGAGTACGAGTATGAGTACTTTGCAATGAGTACAAGTATGAGTACTTTGCCATGAGTACAAGTATGAGTACTTTGCCATGAGTACAAGTATGAGTACTTTGCCATGAGTACAAGTATGAGTACTTTGCAATGAGTACGAGTATGAGAACTTTGCAATGAGTACGAGTATGAGAACTTTACAATGAGTACGAGTATGAGAACTTTGCAATGAGTACAAGTATGAGTACTTTGCAATGAGTACAAGTATGAGTATTTTGCAATGAGTACGAGTATGAGAACTTTGCAATGAGTACGAGTATGAGAACTTTGCAATGAGTACGAGTATGAGAACTTTGCAATGAGTACGAGTATGAGAACTTTGCAATGAGTACAAGTATGAGTACTTTGCAATGAGTACAAGTATGAGTACTTTGCCATGAGTACAAGTATGAGTACTTTGCCATGAGTACAAGTATGAGTACTTTGCAATGAGTACGAGTATGAGAACTTTGCAATGAGTACGAGTATGAGAACTTTGCAATGAGTACGAGTATGAGAACTTTGCAATGAGTACAAGTATGAGTACATTGCAATGAGTACAAGTATGAGTATTTTGCAATGAGTACGAGTATGAGAACTTTGCAATGAGTACGAGTATGAGAACTTTGCAATGAGTACGAGTATGAGAACTTTGCAATGAGTACGAGTATGAGAACTTTGCAATGAGTACGAGTATGAGTACTTTGCAATGAGTACAAGTATGAGTACTTTGCCATGAGTACAAGTATGAGTACTTTGCCATGAGTACAAGTATGAGTACTTTGCCATGAGTACAAGTATGAGTACTTTGCAATGAGTACAAGTATGAGTACTTTGCAATGAGTACAAGTATGAGTATTTTGCAATGAGTATGAGTATGAGAACTTTGCAATGAGTACGAGTATGAGAACTTTGCAATGAGTACAAGTATGAGTACTTTGCAATGAGTACAAGTATGAGTACTTTGCCATGAGTACAAGTATGAGTACTTTGCCATGAGTACAAGTATGAGTACTTTGCCATGAGTACAAGTATGAGTACTTTGCCATGAGTACAAGTATGAGTACTTTGCAATGAGTACGAGTATGAGAACTTTGCAATGAGTACGAGTATGAGAACTTTGCAATGAGTACGAGTATGAGAACTTTGCAATGAGTACAAGTATGAGTACTTTGCAATGAGTACAAGTATGAGTATTTTGCAATGAGTACGAGTATGAGAACTTTGCAATGAGTACGAGTATGAGAACTTTGCAATGAGTACAAGTATGAGTACTTTGCAATGAGTACAAGTATGAGTATTTTGCAATGAGTACGAGTATGAGAACTTTGCAATGAGTACGAGTATGAGAACTTTGCAATGAGTACGAGTATAAGTACTTTGCAATGAGTACGAGTATGAGTACTTTGCAATGAGTACGAGTATGAGTACTTAGTCACGAGTGCGAGTACGAGGCAATTTGTTTCCATGAGTACGAAGATGAGTACTAGTACCTATTCTCATAAGTGCGAGTGTGAGTACAAAAAATGTACACGAGAATGATTCAGAGTGCAAGTACTACAACACTGTTTTAAGGACAAACATGTACCTCTTGTAATATTTCATTTTACCTCTTCACCTCAATGTAACTTTAAGTGATATATTACACTTCAATTTTTCTCTAAGAAACTTCAAACTGAAACCAAGCAATTTACACAAAGGATTTTAACCTTTTAAAATGTCAAGGTGCCTCTAATTACCTGTCACTACCGTTGTTTAACAGTCCAACAACTGCTGTTTGATCACGTGGTAACTGTTGGGGGACAAAAAATACAACTGTTGAGGCAAAATATTTACTTGAAATGTTGATATGATACATACAAACGGTACAGGCCACAACAAAACCCCCAAAACAATACTTTTAGGCTGAAATATCTTTGTTACGAACTTTGTTACTGAAACTTGTACAAATAATGGAGGAATTTGAAACCTGCCAAAAAAGGGCAGTAGTGGTCAGGTTCCCAAATGTGGGCTGGGCTAAAACCCAACGAGGGAGGGAAGTTTGGGGGACACTCACCGGTCCTCTGAGGTCTATCAGCTCGTTCTGTAGCCTCTGGATGATGTTTTCTCGCAGTTTGAGCTGCCTGCTGAGGTAGTCGTTAAACTCCATCAACTCACCGTGCATCTCAGCGACCTGGATCAACTTACGCTCATACTGTTCCAACTGGTTACTATCACAGACATGAGACAGAAACCATGAATCACTCATTTTGTTTTCAGTTGTAATCAGCAACTGAAGGCAGTCTCCCTCAGGGCGAGTGTGGACATGCGAGCGGTATCGAGTGCCAGCGAGTAGTTGCGAGTGTCAGGAACTCGCCTCGTTGGAGAGGAATACTCGCAAGCACTCGCCGGTACTCACAGCTGTCAGGGGATGCTCGCAGTTGCTCGCCGGATTTTGGACATGTTCAATACTTGGTGAGTTCCGTAAGTACTTGCAGGGTACTCGCAAGGAACTCGCTCATGTGACAGCGCAACTCGCTCTCCGCAAGGCCAGCAAGTTCAGTTTCACCATCCGAAAGAAAACAAATCTTGCCACCATCCCAGCTTCCAGCGCCCGCTACTCGGCACAACTCGCAAGGGCTACTCCCAGTCACTTGCATCTTGTGAAAGCAAATGATTGCGAGTATTTTCTACCCCCCCCCCCCCCCCGGCACTCGCTACCACTTGTGGATCCACACTCGCTCAGTGGGAGACTACCTTAACAAAGTAATTGTGCATCAGGACGATGTAAATTTAACACATTACTCCCTGTGCCGCGCCAATCTACCCTGCCTGTTATTCCCTGTACAGCCCAAAACCATTCCCGCACTGTTTGATATTATGGATTCATCACAGAAAAAAATACAATCTAGTACAGGATTATGGGTTGATATTTGTGGTCGAATGGTTGAGGTGTCTACAACAGAAACCAGGAGATTTTGAGTTTGAGTCCCCCTGAAGCAACAATGTGAACAATTTTTCACCAGTTCTGGAATAAATTGGATTTATGCACAGCAGCATGTTCAAGCCCCTCCAAACTCTCTCTTTGTAACTGAGTGAGGAAGTACTTGTGAACAGAGTCTATCATGTTGATATCTCTTACCTGTGATTTAAGTCTGGCTTGGGTTCAGGTATAGGAGGTTGGGGCTCCGACACACGGATACCTGGAAGACCTGGGCAAAGAATGGGATAAAAATAACCACATTTGTCTGATTTTTTTTCAAGATTTTAATAACAATGAATACATCTTACTACTTTCAATCATATTCAACCATTACGATAAATGAAATGGAAAGTTGTGACTAGAAGATACGCAAACCAAATGTGCATATAAGAGACAGAATTTAGACGGAAGACAAATAATATGAATGCATTTTGTGAATAGCGCGCTGTCATGATCTGGCTTACATCAGGGTACCGGAACATGAGTGTCGCCATTTGTAAGAGACAAATACTGTATAGCACACTAGGTAGTAGGCAAGCCTACAGTGATGGATGGCAAATACTGTGAGAAATGCTTAGCCAACACCCAAGTGCTGGGTCGGCATAATTATGACAACCGTACATGGCACAAGAAGTGACCATTATGCCATTAGATAAAGATTTCACAGTCATTTCATGTGAAAGTAAGCTCTACTGTTTAGTTTACAAGGCACAATGTGGTTGCTAGCCAAACGCTTGCCTACAGCATTGGTGGCCGATCGCAGGGAAACCGGATGGTCACATGGTACTTTGACGTCATACGGTCAGAACCTACAGTGTTGGCCACACCCTCTTCTGATGAACGGAAGACTTTTGAGACATTGGTGGCAGCAAACACACCCGTCCTTTTTCCATTGTTTGTATCATATTGAGCATGCGCGCTTTAGCTTAAACATGACATGAACAATTGGAAAGGGCCGGTGTGTTTGCTGCCCCCAACGTCTCAAAAGTCTCCCATTATATACAGTGTTCTTTTTGACAACTAGTCCTAACTTCAAAATGGGATCAGCAACAAAAAAAAATAAGGATGGTTTTGGGGATCTTTACATTGAGGTAACTCATTTGATGAACCCATCTTAATGTTCATTCATAAATACCTAAGACAGTTTACACATTCCTGTTGGTCGAGAGCCCGTCACGTGGCCGGTCTTAAACGGATGATAAAGACATGGCTAGCTGGTCTTAAACACTTTTCCAGTGTCACATGAAATTTGGACTCCTATGAAATCCGGTGCCTTTTAACGTTTCATTGGTTGAACGTTCACATTTCTCAAGTATGCATGCGCAATGTACTACAAGTGAATCAGTATTTCATGGTACGAAATTCTCACTACACCAGCCCAGCTGCGTTTTGCACGACATCGCGCAGACGCGTGACCATGGAGGTGGAATGCGCAACGCGCAGGCAATTGTGGAGGGGCATTCCATATTATAGTCAGAGGGGTGTTTCGTAAAACATGAAATAAAATTGTTGAACAAAATGGTTAACAACGTCTAGTTTTTGACTTGTTTTGATTTTTGGACCGAAAAGATTTTTTTTTCTTACCAAAAAGGTATTTATGAATGGGAATTAATATGTGTTCCGTCGGTATTAAACACTCTGTTTAAAACCGGTGTGAGTCTGGATGAGTGATAAATACCCTCGATGGGTGATAATTACCCTCGGCTTCTCCTCGGGTAATTAGGCCAAAAAAAAAAATATTTCTGCTTCCGATTACATGCCTTTCAAAAATAGGGTCGGTAGGTCGGAATATTTTTTTTTTTGCCAATTTTTTTTATGCAGATTGAATGGGGTATTCAATTATATGCGAAGTTTTAGCCTGAACTATTTCCATTGCACTACGAAAGCTATACACGAAATGGCAACAAAAAGTGAATAAAACCTACCTTTAATTATTGTCAATATATTTACGTTCGATAATTTAAAAAAATAATGGAAAATTCAGGTCGTTCGCACCATATGCACAACGCTAGTCAAGACGCGGGGAGCTGGCCAAAACTCTGAGGTGTGTGATGCGAGCATGTGTGGCGAGCGGCCCGCCATGGGCCAACAGACCTGTTTTCACGGCCAAAAAATTCGGGAAACACGCGGCATGTAATCACTCCAAATAAGAGTAGTGCGATCTCAAAATGAACTCTTGAACACAGAAAATACAAACACAGACAAGCTAGATCAATTCTGTAAATTAACTTGCAAAACTGTTCCATCGGTGTTTTCTTGGCATTTTTCACGATGTCGAATCCGACCAGTTGACAGTGGCCTGCACTGCTAACGCGCTATCGGTCGTGATTGCATAGCTATGGACTGGTTACCGCATTTTCATCATGTCTTGAAATTGGCCCCTGCGCGGCGCGGCGGGAACCAGTCGTCACCACGTGATATAGTCACCGTACGGACATCGTTTATATCGCGAAGCGAATTTGTAAAATAACAGAGGTTTCTTTTTAAACAGAGGTTTTCTTTTTTTTTTGGAATTGCCGATAACATTTTTAGGGTCGCAGCCTAAAAATAGGGTCGGTCGGGTAACCGGAAGCAGAACTATTCTTTTTTTTGGCCTTATCACCCATCCAGACTCACACCAGTTTTAAACAGAGTGTTATAATACCTCCGGAACACACATTTATTCCCTTAATAACGACACTGGTTCAGATTTGATGCGAAATGCTTCAACTGATGTTCATGAAAAGTGTGAAGAAACTCATACCTTCAATAGCTTGGGAACCATCTCGTCTCAGCAACTGCACAGCACCAACATACTTCTTCAGCTGATGTTTCAAGACCTCATTTTCCCTGCAGTGGAAGCAAACATCAAGAATTAACTTATTTAATACATTGCAATTTATAATTTCTAAGATAAAAATACTCAAACCAATGCATCATCAACGGTAGCCATCTTAGAGGCAACGCTTCAGTTACACCAGGGTTCGACCTTAGCGGTAGCCCGCTAGCCAAATGTGAGTCAAAACAGCGGCGGGCCAGTCAAAACCATTCTCTAGTAGCCCGACTGGCGAGTCAAAATTACTGAGATAAGGTATAAAACTTTTCCGTGTAGCCGCAGATTTCCATTTTTTTTTAAGCCGGTCTGACGAAAAATGAATCTGATACTGACAGGCATTCGGCTTTTTCCATTTTTGAACCGCCGATTATTGCACCAAAAATGGCTAGCGTATCAATAAATATAGAAAAGAAAAAAAAAATAGCAAAGAAAAACAAAAATATATTGTGGATTAGTGAAAAGGCCCACAGGCTAGTTAAGAGTCTGGTTCACTACTCCAGCTGACAAGTGAAGAAAAAAGTTAAGAGCGAACCCTGGTTACATTAATGTAGAGTGTGTGTATGATATGCACGTAGTGTTTACATGTAGTTAAGCCACGCCCCTTATTATGTACGTGACCTGTGCCTTGCGTAACCCTTGACCGGCACCACACTGCCGAATTCTCACACAGGTACGTTGTCAACTTTTGAAGCTCGTTTTTGAATTGAAATATCATTTGTTTGCAAACTGCACGCTACCCAATATTGCATTAGGATTTGTCCGCTAGTGTTCATAGATAATACTGGAGGCATTAAAGTAAAGTTTTGATAAGATATAAATGTAGGTTTGGGGCTCTAAAGTGTGAGCTCGTTGTGGAGAGTTTAGCGAACATTGTGCGTGTAGTATAGGCATACACGCGTTCACGTGCAAAATGTGACAGCATGGTGCGCGCACGCGTAATATTCCCATGTAATTGTGTATAACGTTAAGTAAGTATTTATATTCATGTATAATTTAACATGGGTCTTATTGCGCATTGTCAGATTCCAGTACATGTACTATGATTATCTAAGGTTTACATTTAGGGAATAATAACACACAAGTAAATAATGGCTCTTCCTGTTCATTGAGGACTGGTGTGTATGAAAGTGGTTGATAGTGTGTATGAGTGTTCCTGTACTGTATTACGCTCGAGGACAGACAACAAAAGAAGCACAAAGGGGCCATTCATCCTCGAACAACGGTGCCTATTGTCCTCGAACGCAGGTTTGTGAACTAAGTCTATGGGAAAGGTTTAGATCAGGGAACAAAGGAAAACACAAAGCCAATCCTCGGAAGCATAGCAAAAAACGACTGTGTGTGCCTGGCCAGCATGTGTGAATGTGAGCCTGCTCCTTTATGTTCAGCATTGCCTGAGGTAATTCTTATTTCATGCGAATATTGTTTATTTAATTTGGGGAAATAGATCTACATGTACACGTTTATTGTAATTTTATACCAGTATAACACTGACATGTGCGTGCTTTTTGTAATTTGTATTCTTTGTATTTTTTTCCACACTGCCGAATTCTCACACAGTGAGAATTGGCAGCTGGGCTGGCAGGTTGGCAAGAATGAATCGGCAGTCATTGAGGCAAGGAAGCTAACTATTCTCAAAGCGTCACCTGTTCACTAGGACCTGCGTGCCCGTGTTGCCCTCCCAATCACCCATTTAGCCGGACCCAGAGCTCTTCACCAGTCAGTTACAACCCACACTAGTACTACCTCATCACCCAACCCCACCCCATCCCCAGGGATCTCTACACTAAGAAAGCGCAACAAAAGTCTGTTAAAATGAATGAAACAGTATTGGCAGGTAAAACTGATTTGGGTACAAAAGACAGAGGACTGACTATGAAAAAAGCCTTAAAATCTCTCATAAGATCAGATGGTGATTTAGCATCTGAGATCTACCGACGTATCATTCGCATAATGACCTACAACGTAGGGGTCAACTGGAATTAAATAGCCGTGCGCATAGGATACTGCATTCCACGTGATGCGTGTTGGTAAGTAGGCCAATTACACTGCAGGCAAAGTGGCGTTGTGAAGTTCGAGTAGCTCACCCACATCGACTTGGGTAAGCCCCGTGCCGTTCGATAAGCTCCGACGTCATTCTCTGGGCTCACCCGGGTCAGCCACCACAGACCCTGCTCATGGAGCAGAGTCACTGGTGGAAATACATCACACGCATGTTTTGGTCATTCCAAGAAAACAGCAAATATGGCGGCCGGACAGCAGCAATATCACGTGGATCCAAAACTCAACTTTATTTGAAGTCTAAAGGTAATTATTTATTGAGTTCATTGCGCCTTCAGAAGCTATAATTCCCGCCAACTTTTTTAAGTTTTGCAATTGACTAGAAAGAAGTAAATCTCAAACTAAGACCCAGTCCGAAACGAGCGTTTTGTCAGTGGCCAGGTGTGTGGCTAATGGCGTCACATGATGATCGTGATGGCCCGTGGTTGAGTTCATTGGCCCGGCTGTCATGACTAACCCGTCTGCCTTTCCAGATGAGCTTCTCGAATGCACCCAATATTTAAGAATCAATGTAGGCACCTTACCTAACTCTAACCTTAACCCTAACCCTTACCCTAACCCTAACCCAAAACCTAACCCAAACCCAAACCCTAACCTTAACCCTACCTTGTCAGAGCACCAAGTTGTGTTTGTAGTTTCTCCTCCGTCTCCAAAGTGGAGCATTTGAGTTCTTCCAGGTGGCCCCTGATGTTACCAGTGTGTTCCATCTCGCTGTCTAGAAGACTCCTCAAAGACCTGTAGAATTCAAACATTGCAGGAAACAATAAGATTGGTTATCTCAACATACGCCCCTTGCCAGCCTTGCCGCTGAAGTACTTGTGTTCGTGTAATCTGCGTCGGGTAATGTAAATTCAATATGGGTTTTGCCTTTCACCGATGTATTTCACAAACACTGTATCACAAGTACCCCCTCACCGGCAAAGAAAGTACAGTTGGGGGTGACCAACCAACGCCATCTTGCCTGACTGCAATTTTGCAGCGACGCGCGGCCGAACCACTGCGTGTACATAGTACAAATCCCCTGGTGTACGTGCGTCACACACAAGGAACAGTGCGCGTCAACCAGCTAAATGTTACGCCCATGGGACGTCGTTGCTAGGTAAAAGGGCGCCCTCATTCGTTGGTGCACGGAGCCCATACTCAGTGTTGCCCCACAGTGATTGTGAGAAAAAAATCACTTGGGTGGGACTCGAACCCATGACCTCCTGCTTACTAGTGCAGACAACTTACCACAAGACCATCCAATCTTAAGTCAAGTCTCAAGCTATTCAAATGAACTGAGACAAAAGCATTCCTTTGTCACTGTTCATCCCCTAATACTAGTGACCTGACATGTTAATTGACAAACTTTATTCAGGTATTTCTTGACGTCCACCACAAAATATTGATGACAAACATTGAGACTGTTTAACTAATGGTTGCAAATGATGGAAAAAATGAACTGTATTTAAATGAAAAACAATGGACTCCAGTAACAGCTTGCAATGGAAATATCTCTTACCTATTTTGTTCTTGCAAGTCGTCATTCCGATTCATCATGGCAAGAACAGCTTGTTTTAACTCATCTGTAAAAAAAACCAAATTGAAAATCATTCTTCATGTTAATATTAACAATAATCTCCGAAAAGCTAATGCCTATTTTTGGATAGACACAAAACTCTGCAGCCCAACTAATACTACTTTATGTGGGCCTTTGTTTTGCAATGTTAGGGCCCATTTTAATTCAAATCTGGAAGGAGTTCCGGACAAGTTTCGGACGTTGTATCGGGTATAAGTTGCAGGATTCTGGACAACTTCCCCGCAATCTTTCCTGCAATGAAGTTATCAGTATTGGTGAGTCAAGCACTTGCTAATGAAAATTTCCCCGGAAAATGTCCGGGACAAATGCAGAGCTTCTTCCGGACAAAGTGGATGATTCTACCTGCAACTTGTCCGGAAATTGTTCCGGACATGAATTAAGATGGGCCCTAGGTCCAAAGCAAATGCCTATTATTTGCTGAGTCTTGGATAGCGGTTGAAGTAGGATTTATCCTAACAAAAAATGGCCATTTAGGGGTTAAGATATATATATCAGTTAAAGTAATATGTATTTTTGAGAAAAACATTCCACGCGGCACTTTTGAGACAACTGAATTCATTTTTAACATTTGTTTGTAGCCTTACCATTAGACATTGTCTGGTATGTGGACAGTGTGTCTTCTGGTGTGCTTGGATCTAACGTGTTTTGCAAGCTGAAAATAAAGACAAAAAATACAGGCCACTATCACAATCCTAGAAAATTCATGAGATTGCAATGAATATGTCTTTATCCCATAAAACCCCTTAAAACCAAATATAAAAGAAGTAGTTTAAATGTTAATTCCAATTTCTATGACAATTGTTGGCAATAAATTGGCTTTTAAACAATGTCATAAAATAACAATTTTAGGCTTTATAATTGCCGTAACAAATCTTCCAGTGTTTTTGTTTGTTTGGTGCTAGTCGTCAAATAAAGTGCGATTTTTATTTGTAATTCATATGAAATTTGGTCTTCAGGACAAGGAATGCTGTTTTCATTAACTTCAGAGATAATACTAACCTTTCTTTGAAGCTTTTTTGAGCCAGTAGTAAGCCGATGGCAGCGTTTTCGGTCTCAGCACCGAAACCCAGCATGCTGGAGTCTGTAGACTGTGTATCTGCACTCGGACAAAAACAAAGAGAACTTGTTCATTTTAGCATTTCCTCAGAAACAGAAACTTCAGACAAGGACTATGAGTTCACTGAAGTTTGACTATTAACTCCAATTGAACGCAGGGTGGTTGCACTAATCTAGTTGACTATTTGAAACCGGAGACTGGAGCCCGGTTCAATCACTGGTTACCAATAGCCGCACGCATCATACGGAACAGCAGGGAGCCAGGATCAAGAACTTTGTGATGACGTTTTGACCATCGTTTGACTAGAGGCGTTCGCACATTGCTAATAGTTTGCAGGCGTAATTTATGTCACAAATCAAACATGGTCCTCGCCCGAACTTGGTCCACATTGACCTGAAAATTCAAGTCATTTCTGGAACTTTACATCAGACAAAAGAATTTATAAACAAGGACAGTGACATCTATTGTGGGTGTGATGATTGTATATTGCTAATTCTTGAAACCTTTTCACAACAAAAAGTGTGCTTTCAAAAACTGCATTACCCAATTACTCATTAAAAAAAACTCTGTATTGGAGAACTTCTAATAAAATCCAAGACTTTTAAAAAGGATATAAATACGATAAAATCAAGACCTTTACTTGCAAAGTACAGTTTCAAAGGTTTTTACAAAAAATGGTTAATTTTTAACAAACTGGTTTACCATCCCCCAAGTTCATTTGAAAATTCAAGGAATGCAGGAACCAGCCTGAATTGACAGCAAACAACGGTTCCTATTCACTATACCCACCTGTAGTTGGGTCATTCCACTGGGTTGGGAAGCAGTGCATGTTACATCCATATATTTAGTTATACTATTAAAAGTATCAATGCATTCTAAAGAATTGCTCAACATAATATTTGTCTTAAGGTGTTTTAATACTTGAGAAAGTTTGAAACCATTTGAAAGTACTTTGACAAAAATATGAGCAAAAATGTATTAATTCGGATGTAACATTGACACCGTGTCAATGTTACATCCAAATATTCTTTTTTTGCCATTATTTACACGTATTTAAAATATTACCCAAACTGACATTTCATATTTACAACTGGACACCTAAGCACCAAGAAAAGCTTTTGTTTTGGTATAGTCAGGGTTCAAATACAGCAGAAACAATACCTCAAGTGTGGATGTAACGGTGTAAAAATCACTCAATGGAAGTGTGACATTGGGTTTTACAGTGTAAAACCCAATGTCACACTTCCATTGAGTGATTTTTATACACTGTGTCAATGTTACATCCACACAACCAAGCTATCATTTCTGCTCCATTTGATACCTGACTACCGTAACAAAATCTTTTCTTATTGTGTTGCATGTATAGTAAGAAGTACGCAAAGTGAATTTGGGTGATGTTTCGCATAAATTTTAAAAAAAGGTACAAATGTCACATTTGGACGTAACACTGAGACAGTGTCAATGTTACATCCAAAATGACATTGTTTGCTCATATTTTTGGCAAAATACATTGAAATCATTTCAAACTTTCTGCAGTCGTGAAACACCCAACAACAAATATTATGTAGAGCAACTGCTAGCAAGGCATTCATGCTTTTCTTAATATGGTCATATGTCACACATTGTTCCCCAACCCGGTGGAATGACCCAGTTACGAGGGCTGATTGATAAGTTCGTGGCCTAAGGTAGAAGGAGATGAGCTATACAGTTTTGACTGATATTGTGTGCAGTTCAACTTGTTAAAAGATTACACAGAAATTTGGAGTAATTATCCTTTCTTGTTTTTCTGTTACAGATAGTTAAACCTTGACAGTCCCCGGTTCCTCAGAATCAAACCTTGAAAACGGCAAAAATTGAAAAATTTGAACAAACAAATCAAGTCCAAGGAGCTTGGGGCCCAACGAGCTGATACCTTGGACATTTGGACAAGATGGCTTAAACCTTGAAAATGGAAAAAATCGAGAAAAAAAATCAGCCATTTGTGTCCAAATGTTCAAGGTGTCAGCTTGTTGGACCCCAAGCTCCTTGGTCTTGATTCGTTTGATCGAATTTTTCCATTTTTTCCATTTCTAGGTTTAATTCTCAGGACAGTCGAGGTTTAATTATCTGTAACAGAAGAGCAAGAAAAAATTATAACTTCAAACCTTCTGTGTAATCATTCAACAAGTTGAACTACACACAACATCAGTCAAAACTGTATAGCTCATCTCCTTCTACCTTAGGCCACGAACTTATCAATCAGCCCTCGTAACTACATGGTCCAGTCACTTTTCCCGCCTGAAAGGGTTCTTGTGCACACAGTCAATTCTGCTTAATTTTAAAAACCTTAGCAAAAATACTTAAATCGCTACCTTGCTGTGAGGCAGAATCCTCATTAACAGGGTACATAGCTGCTTCTGAATCGTCATCACCACTGCCGATGATATGGAAGCTCTGTCGAGATCTCAGCTGAGAACCATCTTGAACTTCCGAGCCTTTAGGCGGCGTGCCTTCAATAACGTCCGCATCAAAACTGCTGGACTCCGATCCAGTCTTTGGGGAGACTTCCTGCTGCCGTAGCCTGTCGGCGACGCTCTCTGCATCCAGCGTGGCTCTCATGTGATCATACTGCTGGACAAACGATGCACTGTTTGGCGTTGGGGGCGGCGTTTTGGCCGGGAAGGACGTCGCAAGTTGCTGGACCGTATGGTTGACAAGGTTCCTATTGTCCAAGCCGTAATTGTAAGCTGGTCGATCGGGAATGTTGGTCGCTGCACTTGTGACAGGAATCGGATTCTGAGTTGTAAGGTTCTGCATTGGACCAGTCTGAACCGGTATGGGCTGGCTTTGTTGTGCGAGTCCGCTTCCGTTCCGACTGGTCTCATCTGGATATGCCTGCTGCTGACTTGCAATAGTTGGTTCCCTATCACCGTCTTCCCTTGGAATGGATGATGTCGTACCGGGAAGATTTGGCAGTGATTCATTCAAAACAATCAGATCTCCGTCAGGTAGTGACTTAGTCCGGCTAAAAAGCGATTCTGTGTTATAAGTACTGTTGCTTAAAGGCAATCCTGCACTAGTCTGTGCGCCAGGCTTGGATTGACTGGGTGGTACATCAAAGCCGATCGTTTGCCTGTCTGCACCACCTTGTGTGGTGGTGGTTTTTGGCGGGCTGTCTTTGTTCCCCGTGGAGTCCTTGCGGGGTCGTTGATGGTGGTGTAGGCGCGAGGGTGGGGACCCGCAAGACACAACGGTACTGCCCGAGTCATCATCGTTGAAGGAAACAATTGAGACGACACCTTTCTTCTTCTTTTTCTTCTTCTCTTTTTTTTCCTTGGCTCCTCCTGGAGGAATGAAATTTTCAAAAAACGAAAAACTTACTAAAAAAAAGAACTTTTTATTTGGTAAAGAAAGCTCTGAAGAGAGATTTAAATTTAAGTGACCAGGTCAAAATATCTTGGCTCTGCTGATTCTGCGCATTGTCATACTGTGCTTACAGTGCAAGCATATATTTTGTACACTAACTCCCTTAAGCAAAATCATATGATGTATGAAAGCGCATATAAGCCAAAATTGATGAAAAATCATTGATATAAAAATAATATTATATCCGAATATTAATCTTAGTGTGACATTCCCATAGACTTCTGCACATTTCCCCCCCCCCCCCCCCCGACTTTCCTGACCCCTAACCAATATTATTCCCTTATCTTACCCTATCTTAGTCTTGCGCATATTTTGAATAAATACCAAAAACATAAAATTTGGAGCAGGGGTTGCTACGCAGCGAAAAATTTCCATGAAAACTGAATTTTCCCATATATGTAGTGTACACAAAACAGAATTACAATTCGCATATACATGGATAATCAATTAGCCGTAATTCTAAAACCCTTTGACCTACAGTCGAAAAATTTCCTGGGTATGTTCATGATAAGTTGTTCTGTGCATGTGCCGAGTTTTATAATTTATCACTCGATGGCCGAGATCTTGGAGGGGGCGGAATCCCCCCCCCCCTCCCTCCACGACTGAGAGATGGTCAAAATAACCCGGCTCTTTTAGGGTTAAAATGTCGGCCTAATGTCCGGTGTTTTATTTATCTTTCTTCAACATCATCTGACAGCAAGAAATGCCAATAACAGATGGATAAAATCAGCGAAAGTGAAACATTAAGAATTGCACAGAATGCATCAAACTGAAAGAACAAGTCATTACTAAGCCACAAGAATGCATCTATATATATAAGAGAGAGTTTAACTCGGCCTCCGAGACGATGTTTGCTCATGAAAGGATCCGAGACCCCGGGCTCCCGCGGCGCCAAAATCGCTCCACGTCCGTGGAAAAATACGGAGGGTGTCTTCCGCCGGGTCGGACACTTCGGGTCGTCCTGATTTTCCCGTACGGACCGGCGATCCTTTTCGTCTATTTTTCGTGACAGCATTTTGCACAGGAATTTTCCGTCGTGTGCGCTTTCACGTTGACTGCCTGGCCGCCCCCTGTGCTGGCTTTTCTGCGAGTCTAGACTGTGCGAGGTCAGCGAGGTCAACGTAGGGGTTTCGTTTACGTGTTCTACTCAGCCGTACTGCCAAAGCGTTCACCAAATTGTGATATGGGGTGACCTTGGTAAAATATTTTTTCTCCATGGTGCGTGGCCACCGAGTGCCCCTATTCTTTCATATGCTTCGCTTGCCGCCCCTGCGCCGAGTGCAACAAATACTCAGAAGGACTACACATTAGGTATGCCTTGCGCGGTCTGACCAATCGAAAGTCTACACTGCGTAGTATATCCGGGCTATGCAAAACTGTCGATGGCAACGCGTACTGCAGCCTGCTCCACACCCTGGAAACGAGGTTGGGTCTACGGTGCTCGCTATTTGCATGATTTGAAGCACAAGCATGTGAGTGACGTGTATAGTGCTCTGTTGCTTCCATCGTGTGTTAATACAGCTCCATGCTTCCACCAAGGCTGAGCGTTGTGAGTTCGCTGCCCGCCACAGTGTTGCGTTATAATTTCGGGGGGCTGTCTGGGATCAACGAAGGATCGATGCATTGCTTCAAGCATCGCGATCTTAAACGCAGTCACACAAAAAATCAACGAAAATGTGTCCGATCCGGCGGAAGACACCCTCCACATTTTTCCACGGACGTGGAGCGATTTTGGCGTCGCGAAAGACCGCGGTCTCAGATCGTTTCAGGAGCAAACATTTCTCGGAGGCCGAG
Source organism: Patiria miniata (assembly GCF_015706575.1). Taxonomy (NCBI): domain Eukaryota; kingdom Metazoa; phylum Echinodermata; class Asteroidea; order Valvatida; family Asterinidae; genus Patiria; species Patiria miniata. The sequence goes on along the minus strand of NW_024037069.1, from coordinate 37,005,088 downwards.
TAAAATTTGCTCTTATATAGATGGTTGACCCAAGTTGAATAACAGTTGACTCGACAAGTTCCTCGCAGACAGTCTCGCAAATTGTAAGACGTTCAAGTTTACGTTTGTTGAAGAGTCCAATATTCTGAAACTTAATTATGACCTTCTTAATCAGCCTTCGCCTGTGTACTACGGCAAGCCTTTCAAGTACGTTTTCTCACAAATGCCACTGCCTCACAAAATGCCAATTTAACAGACCAAAGGGAACATTTACAGACTGTTGCCATGGTACATAATTATCATGGGCGTCAATCGGTGGGGGACGGGGAGCCCCTCCACCCCCCCCCCCCCCCATTTTAAAGCGGTGGAGACTTTTTTGGTTCCCCCCCCCCCACTTTTCTTCCCCGAATAAAAATTGTAGCTACTACATGTATAATGATTCCATTACTCAGAATAGCTGATTCAATGACACCAAACTCGAAAATGATGTTTAAAAGATGATCTTCGTTTTCCAAATGCGACTGCCTCACAAAAAGCCAATTTAACAGACCAACGGCAACATTTACAGACAGTTGCCATGGTACATAATTATCATGTGCGTAAATCGACGGGGGACAGGGGAACCCCCCCCCCACACACACACACACACCCACCCACACACACACCCCCACATTTTGAGGGGGAACATTGTTTGGTCTCCCCCCCCCCCCCCCCACACACACTTTTTCTTCCCCGAATAAAAATATTGTAGCCTACAATAATGATTCTAATGCTCAGAATACATGTAGCTGATTCAATTACTCAAAACTCAAAACTTTCACAGATGATCTTTTGCTCAAATTGGTTTTAGTGATAAGAAATTGCCTCAGATCACACAACAGAAATTGATATTCTTTAACTGCATGTCTCACCAACTATATCCCCCATTTACATTTAACTCCCCACATTTCCATCCCCAACACTACGCCCTACCCGATCTATGATCGGGTAAACCAGCTTGTAAAAAATACATGTCATGTATAACCCATCACAGATATGTACCTTTGATAACAGATACCTAGCACAAACATATGTCACCAGCATAAAGTTGTGTTTGTCAAACAAACTTGTTGGATTGATTGTTTGTTTGTTGGGGCGTTTGTTTGTTTGTTTGGTTGATTGGGTTAGTTTATTGGTTTTCTTTTTCTCACCAGTACTTGTGCCTGTGACGTACACAGGCTCTGGATCTTTTTGTGCCATGCTGTAGGAGTGAACTACCTCCGGTGTTTGGATCAAAGAAGTCAGGGTAGGTGCCTGGCAGTAGGAAACAAAAATTCAGAGAAAAAAAATTGTAAGAGTTAAAAAAATAAGTAAAGAAGATACATAACACAATGACCAAGCTATTAGTATTTAAAGGTAGAGTATATCATTTGCAGCTATCCAAAAAGAAACTGACAAAATTATTGTTGAAAAGCATACTTGGTTTAAAGATAGTAATTCTATTTTCCTTTTCTGTGAAATGAATGGTAAAGGACCATCCTTTTATCACATCTCTGAAATAAGTACCACTTCTTTTAATCATATCTCTTTTATTTGCTGACTTAAATGCCAAATCAAGATTATAATGCTGTACGGTATGTGCTTGTGATACTGTATTGATATACGGAGCAAAGATCATGGCATTCGTACTGTGTTAATAAATTCATTTATTTTTCTAAATATGGCCCTCTTGTACTTTGCATTGAATTTTATAGAACGGTGCATGTGATCAAGACAAGTACAAATCTATTCAAAACAACCTGTTTTCTAAAAAAAAAGGGAATAATCCACTTTAATTGAAATATTGAAATGAAACTTGTTTCTCAGAGAAAAATGGAACCTCATTTCACTCTTGCGGCCCAAAATTTTACATTTGATTTCTTTGAAAAGTAAAAAGGAAACTGGCTTGTTTAAACATTCTGAAAATCACAAAAATGCTTTCAAATCAGCCTAATCAGCATGTTTTCCTTTCAAAAATAACTCTAACTGTCATGAATCATCCTATTCAGATTGCTTACTACATAGCCTATATAGGATGAGTTAAAAAAAAAAAAAAGGAAACCAAAATGACACCCCTGATTTTTTTAAGGAAGTTTATGTGGTCCTTTTAGTAAAAGAATCATTAAATCACTCCTGTACTTTCCCACTTATGGAATTTTCAACACAAACACAGTTTTAAAATGATGTCCACGGAGCCTGTTATAAGGTACGTGATATTTCTGTAAAATGAAACCATGTTGTTTCATGAAAACGATATAAGAATAATCCCATAAATCTCTGGAGTAGCCAAGTAGAAGGCCGGGCAAGAGTAGACTATAAAGTCTTGACATTATAAAACTAGCATGTTGTTTTAACATTGGACACAGAAGGTGTTTAAATAGAGGTTATGATAAGTGCCAGTTATCATGGTTATGAGAGTGTTCTGATGTGGTTTTTTTATGTGTGAATTGTCTTCGTTTTGCTTAAATATCAGTTACCTTCATTGTGATCCGTGGACAAAATTATAAAACTGTGTTGTGTTTCCAAATCCATAACTGGAAAAGTACATGAGCGATTTCAATGATTCTTTTACTAAAAGAGAGCTTATTACTTGGGCTTTTACCATCCTACATGTAGATTTTGAACGTGCAACATGCAGAACTTTTTCAAAAAAGTAAGGGGCGCCATTTGGGTTTTGTTGTTTTTTTTACTCAACCTGTATGGACCTAGTGTACAGTTAAACTCTCAGTTATACGCATGGTAAAAAAAAAAGCACAACATTGCTGTTTTTTTTAGGAACAATTCATTGACATTTTTGTTGTTGTTGTGCAACTAATGGTTTTCACACATTCAGTTTTGTATAGAAATATTCACCTTTGATTTGTGGTTGACACGGTATGAAAATCACAATGATACAATCTTTGAAAAATAGTCCAATTTGTCTAAAGATTATCCGCTGCCGTGTTGCCATATCAGTGATAATGCAGGGGAAAATGATGGATTAAGATAAACAACAACAAGTCAGGTGTGTTTACAAACACAAATGCCCCGCAACCGTGACTGTTTCCATGACATAACACCACTCTAACATCAACTTACATGTACCTTGGTCAAATGGAACGTTCATTGACAGCATTAGTGTCTTCTGTAGGTTTTATATGAATTAATCCCTAATCCCTATGATCTCAGAATAAATACAAGATTTCTATTGTTTTAGCCACTGTGACCTTGACCCTTGACCTTTTGACCCCCAATGCGATAGGCTTCTTAGGATTGCCAAGGACAATCCACAAACCAAATTTGAAATTCATATGTAAAGTATTTCTCAAGTTATCGCGCTGACAAAATTTCTATTGTTTCAGCCACTGTGACCTTGACCCTTGACCTTTTGGCCCCAAATGCAAAAGGCTTCTTAGAATTGCCAAGGACAATCCACAAACCAAATTTGAAGTTCATATGTAAAGTATTTCTCAAGTTATCGCGCTGACAAAATTTCTATTGTTTCAGCCACTGTGACCTTGACCCTTGACCTTTCGGCCCCAAATGCAAAAGGCTTCTTAGGATTACCAAGGACAATCCACAAACCAAATTTGAAGTTCATATGTAAAGTATTTCTCAAGTTATCGCGCTGACAAAATTTCTATTGTTTCAGCCACTGTGACCTTGACCCTTGACCTTTTGGCCCCAAATGCAAAAGGCTTCTTAGAATTGCCAAGGACAATCCACAAACCAAATTTGAAGTTCATATGTAAAGTATTTCTCAAGTTATCGCGCTGACAAGATTTGTCCGGACACACACACCCACACACCCACCCACCCACACACACACCCACACACCCACCCACCCACGGAAGGACAAGGCGGAAACAGTATGCCCCTTCGGCTTCGCCGCGGGGCATAAAAATCAGTATGCACATGACCAGTGCACACAATTCATAGGCCGTGCACTCACACAATAGTTCTCCCTTAGTTCTCATGAGAAGGCCACGCAGCGTCATTTACAGTTCCCAAAAGTCCATAAAAGTATTTACCAGTTTTGGTCTGTTGTTTGTTCTTGTGATTTTGCTTCACCACACATCGCATCATGAATATTGTCCAAATTGTGTTTGCAAAGTCCTAGATGGTACCATTTTGCAAAGTGGTGTCATAAAAGGATTGGAATATGAAATCAAGTGGTTGTGGGGTCCACTTAAACTTCACAGAGCTGAAAGTATTGAATTGAACAACTTCTAGTTCTGTACATTGGATTACATTGTGTACAAAGCATGTAATACAATAAGCACCGTCGATATATCGATATTACTCGATTATACGATATTATTTTGATATCGATATCGCCGATAGCAATCTTTTAATCACACCGAAATATCGAAATTGAGGAATGATATCAAAATTGCATCAGATTATCGTCAAAATAAATCTCCCGTTTTTACTTTGTGTTTAACGTTTGCTGTATAATGAAATAAAACTCGGCGGCAACTTGTGCTTGTGACTCAAAATAAAAACATTGTGAAATGCCAAGCACCGTCGCTTTGTGCTCTGCGTTCGCTGAAATTCGCGGTTTAACTCTCCCCCAATGTAAAACCTCAGAAGAAACCGCCCGTTCTGGACAAAGTGTCAGTGCTAAGATTTGTTTTAAAAGTTTGAGCAATATGCTCCAGAGAAAGCCATGGAAAATTGTAACTTAAGAACAAAGTGTCATCTTTATGGTCTTTAATTTTCACATGGGATAATCGATATATCGAATATTCTCAATATTGGATTTCCGATATATCAATTATTGAAAATTCTGATATCGATGGTGTTTATAATATTTACAAGACAGTAATTTCAATGGTTTTATTATCCGTGACAATGAAAAATGTAAATGAAAGCACAAAGTAGCATTAAAAAAAAAGGTTTGCTGCAAAGGTTCCTTGCATTTGGAATTTACGACTGCTTTAGGTAAATTTATCTGTACTTAAAAGTGAAACTTAGCAGGAAAAGGTCCAATATCGCCGACAATCTAAATCCGTACAATTAGCTTTCCTTTTGCAACGATTGCACAAAACGCTTGGAAAACAAAAAATATCCGCTTTCAGTGTCCTTGTGAAATATGTGTATCATCACATAAAACCGAAACTGAGACCAAAGATTAATCTTTTTTTGAAAAAAAACCCAACTTTTTTTCTATGAATTCCTTAAAATGTACGTCAAAGCTTGACGTCATATGTGATTAAATTACAGTGTTTATCTTACAAAGTTTTACCGAATATTGACACCAAATTCTGCAATTTGAACCGAAAGCAGGACAAAAATGACAAGTAACTTCCTTTCAAAAACTGCTCCCTTTCGAAGAAATACTTTCAGTTGCATGACTAATCGATAGGTTGTCTTCTAGGTTCTTAACCCTAACCTTCCCAAATCCTCTAAAATCTTCTTTGCAAAGTGGAGGATTTTGCAGGATTGAGGCTATATATGGCAAAAATGTGTGGCTGATTTTGGAGAATGCACTGTGTCAAGGTCTTAGGCCGGACCTTGTGTTGTTTATGCTCAGCCGTGCATAAATTTAGGCCTAGATTATACATGTACTAGAAATCCTCCGCACTGCTCCAGGATGTCACTGGCTCTGCCTCAACATATTGACAGTGATTGCTGGAGGATTTTGCAGGATTAAGGCAGTGGTCACCCCTCCAAGGACCACATTCAAGAAATAATGGATGATTTTGGAGGATTGAGGCTGTATGCAATTTTTACATGGAGGCAGTTGGAGGATTTTGCAGGATTGAGGTTGCATCCTAGCAAAAACGCCTCTGGGAGTTAGGGTTAAAAACATGTCTGCTACACTATTTGCCCATGATAGGTCAAACTCATAGGGGGGGGGGGGGCTGGAGAAGCAGATTCACCACCTATCGTCGCAGTTGAGCGACTCGTTTTGATAAATTTTCTTGCAATAAGAAAAAATAATAATACAAAAAAATACATTACAAATACATGTACTGCATCTAAAAAAATGTTAAACAAATTAAAAAAAACACACACACAAACGGAAAAGGGAGCTTAAAACAGAAAACCAGAAAACTACTTGCACAAGTGGACATAGGAAAACATTTTACAGGCACAAATTTGGAAAACAGCATTTTTTATAACAAAATCAAAAAGATAGGGAAACACTAGACTGAGAAAAGAAAGGAAAAGAAGAGTAGGGAAGGCAGAATAGGAAGAGACAATCATCTGGAAGGGTAGGGTTGAAAATGAGGGGCGGAGTTAGGGGGGAGAGACTATTAAATATGACCTGTTCTGTCAAAAGCAGAGATTGAAATGGAGATAGGGCCAAAAAATGCTGTAGGGGTGATTTTTTTCGATTTTCTAATTTTTGCATATTTGTAATATACTATAAAATTTTGAAACCCTAATTTGAACTCTAAATATAGTATTTTTGATGATTTGTTAAGGTATATCAGTTAAAGAAATGTCACTTGAAACAGGTCTTAAAATAGGCCCCAAACTCATTGTAACTGCCATTTTCTCCGTTTTCTAGTTTTCGACACGATGAACTTCATAATAGCATAACTTTGCCCAGGAATGACTGGTTTCAAAAATTAAACCACCTATTAAAAGGAAAATGTACATATTTTAACAATATGCAAAAATCTCATTTTTGACCTGATGCCCAGAAAAGTCTGATGTTGACAGAACAGGTCACAAATGTGAACTCACTACCTTATTGAACCACAGATAAACTATTTACCACAAATAATTAAAGGAGCCACACATCACATGTATTAGAATAACAGTTTTAGCGTGGTGCCTTCTCACCTGTTTGGTTCCATTGAGTTCCTCCTTGTCAATGTTAATGGCAAACAGTATGGAGCCCAGACCCCTTGCCATCGTAGGAATCATACTGGATCGCTCTTCGTCAAGCAGAAATGACCAAGGTTCATAGTATTGCCTACAATAGGGACAGTCATCCAAACCGGGTTTACAGTCAAATTGCAATGAATAATTTTATATTGCAAATTACTGAACATTTATAACACAACTTTTTGTCCAATTAGTCAAGACTCCTAATCAAAAACCCAAATATTCACACCCTCTGTTTGTTTTCCGAATGATTTTAGGAGATAAGTTGAACTTAGATAAGGACTGGATTACAAAATGTTCAAGAGTATAATGTAACCAGTAATAGACCATTATCATGTTGCAGCCATTTGATTTTTCCCATTCAAATCAATGTTACCAAAGCGAGGCTGGAGGGAAAATAGTCTGGTTCCTTTTTTGAACAAAAACATTATCATTCAGTACTCTTATTGGATACAGGGAACATGACTAAAATGGTGGAAGCACAATATAGGTCTATAGGGACCGCTAGAAATGATGTAAATGAGAACGAGTTCATCATTATGAAGCTTGAAAAAAAGTTTTTCTGTGAGTTTATTAATACAGTGAAGTCTTGATAAGTCAAACCTCAAGGGAACAGGTTCAAAATTTGACTTAAGCAGAGTTTTGAGTTTAGCAGATTTGTATATCATTGTTATACTACTGAGGGGAATGGATTCTTTGTTTGACTTAACAGTTGGTTTGAGTTATCAGAGTTTGACTTATCGAAATTTCACTGTATTTGTGTAATGTTCATCTTACATACACCAAAATGGTAAGATGATTATTGGGTGGGCATTGTCAAAGGACCACAAAAAAATTGTGAAATATTCCGAGCAACATCCATCTCCAGTTCTCATTAGTATTAACTGAACTGTGACAAAAGGCATTCCTTTGTTAATAGTGGTCATCTCCCAAAACTTGTGACTGGACTTGAGAAGGACTTGTGATTTACTTCTTGTGACCGGACTTGTGAATGGACTTGAGAAGGACTTGTGATGGATTGGACTACATCCCTGCTACTTACTTGAGCATATCTGGAGTAGCCAGAAATGAATGGAGGTATCTCTCCAGTGAATGCTCATTGAGTGTGCTTCTTAGCCACGCCCTGGCCCTCCCTGCATCCGATGTGATGTACTTGAGGGACATGTAACGCTGCAACTCATGCTTGGTCAGGTTCTCACGGACGACAGGCCAAAACGCTACGGGAAAAAATTTAAAAAGTCTCAAGTCAACAAAACTGAGTGGGAAACAGGTACTTGTTGTCTTTGAAGTACCTTTGATAACGGCAAGGTAAAACAGCTCAGGTGCTGAAATGCTTACTTTCGGATAAATTGATCTGTCCGTGAAGGAGAAAAATGAGAAAGACCTAGGTTATCCTTATTCTGGTGTTTTTTTGCCCCAAATTTAAAGAAATCAAGATTTGAGTGGGTCCAACAGAAGGAATTTTCAAAACAGTTCACCACTGAGTGTTTGCCTATAAGATACCACTTTCTGTATATTGACTTTCCGTAACATATTGTCACTCTTGTATTGCTTATGTGCAGTGCCACACAAAAAACCCAAATAAATTAATAAATATTTAATAAATTCCCAAATTTCATGACCAAAGTGATCAAAAAACATATTTTTAAAGAAAATTGGCAAACGTAAACATTAATGTATAATTATCCCATATCCTACCATAAAATAAAAAAATGCAAACATAATGACAAAACATACTAGCCCATGTAACATGAAAAGTTAACACATACCCTGATCTCCATCTGGCTTTATCAAAGGGATTCCAGTTATTTGCCTGAATTGGAAAAAAAAACATGAATGAAAATTAAACTATCCACCAGCAAAAAATGTTTCAATTTGTTCTTAAATCTTTGTTGGTAAGACAATAAAATGTGAAAGACTACTTTAAAATGGCTAACAATTGAGATTTGATTTGAGCTTAATTATAGATCCCTATATTATTTTACAAGTCAACACTCAACAGAATGCAACTTGAAACTTCTTTAAAATTGCCAAATTTCTTCCTTTTAAACTCTGTCCACCTCTGTCTGGTTTTGACATACACATCACAATGGAAGGATTCCATTTTAATGCCAGATTATAAAGTTTTCTGATAAAGTTTTCTAAAGGATTGAGCGCTTACTTCAGAGCACTGAGCGGGTTGGTGCCTCCTCGTTTTAGTCCGTGCATCAAGACAGCCTCAAACTGAGCGCACAGACACGAGACCCGACTGTCATTGTCGGTGGCCAGCTCAGTGCGTCCACCAAAGCGTACTTGGCACTGCTTGACCGCATCCAGTAGACGGTCTAGCAGGTGCTGGCGCTCCTGAGGAAGATGCTCCATGGCCGCTCGGTTCTGGCAAACAGAAAAAGGGAGAAAACAGAAGAAAGGGAAAAAATGTAAACAACAGAATTTAACAGGGTCTAAAAATCATGAAATAGCTAACAACAGCTTTCTCTAGTATTACACTCTAGTGGCTCTTTCCTTGCCTTCAACCTCCTTGGCCCGGGTACGATTCCTTCCCTTCTCCACATGTGGATTGGATTTTCAGTCCCTACATGATTCTTCCATAACTATCTTCCATTCAGTTTTTATCTGATCAACATGATAAAGTCAGTGCTCAAATACTTCATGTAAATGCTAGGGAAAAAACTGAGAACAGATTTTAATAACATAAAATAAATGTCTATAGCAGAAATAATACTGATATTAAAAAAATTACACATTACAATGTATATATATTATAAATTTAAATTAATACAATTGATAAACACTCTTGTACCAGAAATTATCACCACAAGTTGTCATGACACAGACAGTTTTTTTTTAATTCTTGCACATGCTGCAATATTATTATAATAATAACAAGCATGAAGCAATGAAAGTAATTTGTCATTTTTGTTCCTTGTGTCCTGTGTAGAGTGTTGACTTCCTTTGTCTAAAAAAAAACCCGAACACGGATCTTAAAAACATGCATACATCCTGGATCACCGTGATGAGAATTCACAACACTCACAGTTCAAACTTTTCGCCGCGCCCATGGCATTAATTTAGAACGTAAACATCAATGACATAAAGAGTTCAAATGAGGTTGCATCATTTTTAGACAATTTTTTTAAAATAATATTTCCTTCCAATCTGTGAATGAAACTTACAAGAATGTCCGATCAGAACACAGTCACGTCCGTCGCTGATACTTAGAGCAACACATTGGCAGAGTCTCGGGGTAAAAATGGCTATAAAAACGGGTGATTCATCGATCAATGTTGAGGGGGAGTTTCCCTCAAAACAACATGATCCATATGCATCGTAGTTTCGTTCATCGGATGTTGATAAGTCTGGTTCCATGCATGTGTCACGTATTATTCCATTAACAGCACAGGGAGCCAGACATGACAGATGATGAATGGTTTAACCTTTCTCCCAGGGCCAGAGGTTAAAGTTTTCTGTAGGCGGCTTTTGCATTTGAATATTGACGGCAGAAAAAAGTGGGGTCGCTCAACACGTACACGTGTACGATGTCTACCAGTACTTTGCTGCAGCTAGCTAGCTGAACCGAGAGCAGAGAGTTTGAGACGACGATCAAGGAATGATGGCGGAAGGCGGAGTTACCAAGATAAAAAGCATCCAAGACTTGGTGCAAGATGCGAGCAGAGTCTTCGAGGAGAAGTTTGGGAGCAAGCCGGGTGTTGCTGCATGTGCCCCGGGGAGAATTAACCTGATCGGAGAGCACACGGACTACAACGACGGATGGGTTTTTCCAATGGTTCGTGGCATTTACTTAGTGCAGTCACTGTACAGTGGTCGATCGAAGGCGTATTATTTAAAGCCAGGCCTAGGCGTACAGTTATGTAACTTTATCGTAGAGCTTGAGCTAGCTTGTCTTGGCCTTGAGGAAGGGGTGGGAGGATGAAGTTCAATATGAAGAGATTATTCTCAGTCAAAATATTGATGAAATGTGGATTTTATTCACGCTGCGTTCACAAAACAATATTCTCTTCCCCCTTTTTTCTTTGTTAGTTTTTCTAATTAGATACGCCCCCTTTGGCTTTAACTTTTTAAGTTTTCTAGTGGATATGCATGAATGTGTTTGTTTGTTTTTGAGACAGTTGGACTTTTTTCGCAACATTTAAGGTCCTTGATTAGTGCTTTTATTTATGTATTTTTATTCCGCCATGTTTATACTATAATTCAGCTTTAAATGTAGGTTTTGCTTGAAAGATGGCATACGAATAATATACTGGAAATGTTATAATAAGGCACTGATTGTTTTTTAGGGAAATAATTTTTTTGTTTATTTAATAATAATATACACATTTTTGTTTTTTTACTACACTAAAGCACTAGATTCTTTTTTTCAGTTGTTGCAGGTACCAGCATGTTTTTACAGACGACAAAGTCTGGCCTTTACATATAATTTTATTTTCACTTCCTATAGGCTTTACCACACGTTACAGTGCTGGTGGGCAACAAGACCAGCACTGGCGTGTGCCGTGTGGTGACCACGGCCCAGAACGCAGATGAGCCAAAGACCGTTGAATTCAACCTGCCCACTGCCGATAAACCCTTGGAGCCGGGCCAGCCAGCGTGGGCTAACTATGTCAAGGGAGTGGTGCAGTGTTATAAGGGTGAGGTAGTGGTCTCTGTTTCACGTTAAGGCTGGTCATTAGGCCAGGTAAAAAAATAAACCAGTTTCTTGTCTCCACCTGCTTCCTTTTTCCGATCCGCATTTTTTTTTTGGGGGGGGGAGAAGAATTCCATAAACGGCCTCCACTCATATTCCTTGACCTGAAAATTACCATAAGTTGTAAATCTGATGAAGAAACACTATTTTAGGAGTGCACAAATTCTTTGATAATACTTTTTCTGTCATGGCCCATAGACTTTGTGCAGGAGGTCTGAGACGGACCAAGGCCGTGTATGGAATTCTTTCCTTTTTTGTAATCATGCATTTGCAGTATATTTTGCGAATATGTTGTCAATATATTATTTTTTTCATTTGTTTGCAATAAAATTGCAGCAATGGCGGCTCCTTTGGATACAATCTTTGTATCAGCAAAAAAAAATGCAAAAATGGAAGAAACCACCGTCTTATAAAAAAAAAAGACGCTTCTATCATTTAAAAAAAAATCCCAGATGAGAAACTTTTTCTCTGCCTTCTTTAGACTTAGAGATGAGAGAGTCACTGTGCACTCATGGAGGTACACAATAATGACAGAAGACCTATATCTTGAAATAATTATATTGCCTGTCCCATATTTTCATTTTTCTCCCAGGTACACTGTCATCCTTTGATGCCGTCATTGCTTCCGCGGTCCCCCTCGGGGGAGGAGTCTCAAGCTCCGCCTCCCTGGAGGTCGCGACCTATACCTTCCTAGAGGCCATGGACCCCAACGGACCCACCAAGGACCTCAAGGAGAAGGCGTTGGCTTGTCAGAAGGCCGAGCACGAGTTTCCCAAGATGCCGTGTGGCATCATGGACCAGTTCATCTCAGTCATGGCGGAGGAAGGACATGCGCTACTCATTGACTGTCGGTACGTAGCCATGCAAAATGTCACTCCCTGGCATACAAAAACGGCACAAACCACATAACAGCAGAAAATTGTATATTTTTAACCCCATAAGTTATGGTCGTGTTACACCCTTCCCAAATCTGAGATACCCCTGTTCACTAAACACCTCACAGCCAAAAAATCACAATTACAGAGGAGAAATACAGAGGAAATCAATTTGAAAAACTGAAGAAAAAAAAAACATTCATGAAAACTTCAATGTTAATATCAGACTCAGGAATGAAATGGTTGGAAAGTAGTGTGATTCTCCTTTCAGAATTTGAATCAGCTTTTGAAGAACCATTCATAGTATGTATAGTATAGAAATTTTTTAAAAATCGTTACAATTGAATGACTTTTGTAATTTTTTGTTAATTTCAAGCACATTGTACAAATTGTCATGAGTTTATTATTTTGGAGCAAAATGCAAAATTATTTGACTTTTTTTTTTTTCAGCCGTTATCTCTGAATGTCAACTGTGACCAATTGTGAAACAAATTTTAAATCCTGACAAATAAAGAATGAATAAAGAAGTTTCAACCTTGTTGCAGTTCTATGGAATCCAAGCTGGTCCCCTTGGCTGATCCAAAGGTGGTTGTGCTGCTGACCAACTCCAACGTCCGACACGAGCTGACCGGTAGCGAGTACCCGACCCGGCGTAGACAATGCGAAGAAGGAGCTGCCGGACTTGGGAAAAAGAGTCTACGAGATGCCACGATGGAGGAACTGAGAGGTGGGTGATTTGCAATAATCTTTTGCAGAGAATGTGACGGAACCAAATTGTTGTATCTTGGTAAATTTGATATATTAACCCATTATAGCCCTCACTTTAATCATGTGTTCTTTTTCCTCCATGCTTTAATAAAGGTAATATACAACATTTGCTTTTGCTGTAATGTTCAGAAATGGACGGTTTTGGGGTTTGTATTTTATAGCAAATATTGTTTCACTGACCTGTTTAAAGTTTTTTGTTCATGGATGCTGGGGAAAAAAACAAGACAAAAATGCTGTTCTTCTAGTCTGGTTCCCTGTCCCGATTCTTTAGCCAAAAGACAACAATTTATAGACGTCAGGGAATTATCAGCTCAGGGAACCAGACTAGCTGGCTTGTATCCATTCACAGACTGATTACAAGCAAAATATGGACTGACTAAATGTTTTCAATTAGGGGCAGTATTTGAAAAAAAAACCTGTTTTTGTTCCAACGATGGTTCAGCTGAGCCATCGTTGAAAAAATGATACAAAATTCCACTTTTCTTGAAAAGGACAGCACACCAGGTGCAGTGATTTCATAGGATGCTTGAAACTGTTATTCACTTAAGGTATTTCATAATAGTTCGGTAGTTTCATTTTTTTAATGTTTTCAAATGTTGCACCTTTAAATACATATGGTCCAGAACTATTCTGCTTGCATATCAATATTTTCATTTCATTTCATTTCATTTATTCATTTCACAGGTAAACATTCAAGTACAGACAATAAGAACAGTAAAGAAAACAAAAACATGCACATACAGTTAGGAGAGAGAACAAGAAAAAAAAAAAGTAGCACCCCTGATGGATTTTTAAAAAGTAAACTAAATTACTATCGAGTTAATCTCCTGATGCCACAATTTAAGAAGAGACAATACAAAAGGACATTACAAATGGACATTATTAAAACATGGCTTACAGTATAAGAATATAGAACTATACAAGCAGTTAAAACTTTAAAAGCACAAATGGGCATTAAAAAATCAAATTCGGTAAAAGAGAGGTTCGAGTGAATTATAATGCAAAAGGCACTATAAAATTGAGAAAAAAAAAACAAGCAGCAAGGTATTTGAATGGGCAAGGCAACTAGAAAGTTAAACTGTTTTGGTCAAGGGGACCTCCTGGCCAGGGACTAATTTCTGTTGCGTATCTGTCATCTGCAGCTGCTGAAGCCAGCTTTGATAAGGACGTCTTCCGTCGAGCCAAGCACGTTATCAGCGAGATAAAACGCACCGTCGACGGTGTGGAGGCACTGGAGAAGATGGACTACGTTACCTTCGGAAAGCTGATGGTTGAGAGCCATAACTCCTTACGGTAAGCAGACGCTGCGAGAGCTGGGCTAAGTAGTTCCGGGGGAAACCATGGCAGTCCTTCTGAAAGTTGCTCCTGTTGACATCAAGCCTATCCTTCCAGGCGCCAATTTCACGGCGCTGCTAAGCACAATAATTTGCTTAGCACAAAAATAGTGTAGCTTATCAGGTTACCAGCCAAAACGCCATGAGATTTTCATGCGAAGTAAACAACTGAATACCAATCACAAGCAATATACATCACATGGAAATATGGCTGGTAACCTGCTTTTATAAGCCAGACTTTTTTGTGCTAGGCAAATAGTTGTGCTTAGCAGCGCCTTGAAATCGGCCCCAGATCCTTCAACTTCCGTCACAGTTATTTTGAGGATTTTGCAGGATTAAGAATTTAAGATGCTATTATTTCTTTATATGGGGCCAGTTGCAATACGAAGGTGAAATTCAGCTCATGAACTTAAAAGGACTATGGAGGAGTAATTAGGATCTGCTTGCAAAATATAGCCAAGGAAATCAACACATTTAAGTCTTGTATCCTGAAACTCAATGCCACAATGCCTACTTTGAAGTACTGATAAACACTTTCAGACAAAATATCAGTTCAGCACGGTGTGGTTGACTTATGCTCAATTGATAACTACACCTCTTCTGATATTAATCTCTGATCATGATTAGTTCAATCTCTGTTTACGACTAGTTCAAAAATCTCTGTTGCATGCTAATTCCTTCAACTGCAGAAAAGAAAGCCTGATTGGTGCAGTGATAAAGCTCAACAAACGTTTACATTTAAGCATACTCACAGGTGAAAATGTTTCAAATTTAAATTTTCTAGCTTTGAGTCTATTAAATACATTGCTGTGAAACAAAATTTGCAAGGTATTTCACCAGTTCAAAACAGGTGTGGATTGGGTAAAATAAATCAAGAACATAAATAATCCATATCGCAGCTACATGTATTTATGAATTATTTTGTAAGCAACGACAGAAACCACTTGCTTAAGCTGCTCACGGCTTCCATTTTTTCGACATGTCACGCAAATATTTTATCAGCACACAAATCTTTGCACCTTGACCAAAGGAAGTTGAAAGTAAATGCTCTTCAATAGTGTAGATCTTTACTTTTTGAAACTTTGTTTTATAGTGATGACTACGAAGTCAGTTGCCCAGAGCTGGACCAGCTTGTAGAAGCAGCCGTAGCGGTGGATGGGGTGTACGGATCCCGTATGATGGGGGGAGGATTTGGGGGTTGCACCGTGACCTTACTGAGGAAAGACGTGGTGGAGAAAACAGTGGCATACATGAAGGTAAGAGTAAAACTCTGGACATCGTCAGACTAGAAATTGGTAGCAAGCTAAGGCTGTTTTCCAAACCCCGGTTTTGGCTCCGTATCCGGGTCCAGCCCAATTACCAACCTGCATGAATGGAGCCAGAGACAGAGCTGAAGCCGGGGTTTGGAAAACGACCTAGGTCAAGGACAACTACGGCTGACCAGGGTTAACTAGCGGTTAAGATGTCTACGTAATAAAGCAGGAGGTCGTGGGTTCAAATCCCACCTGAGCAGGATTGTGATTTTTCTGTTGCAAGCTTTCGGTCAGCACTGTGTATACAGTGCATTGAAAATAATTACATTGGTCAAGGCAGATACTGCATCATTAGAACATGAACAATACATCAACAAAATTTGACAACTTGGCAATCTTGAGGCCACAAATTATTCTTTAGCCTTGTTTTTTTTTTCCATTCCTTTCCTTCAGGAGAAGTACACCGGTACAGCGACATTCTATGTGACTGCAGCGTCCAAGGGTGCACAGATACTGACCCTCCAGTAAAAGACTCATTGCATGTACTAATTATGTCATAAAGATCTAATTCTACTTTTTGTTTTTAGTTAATGATTTCCTTCTAAAGGAATTATCTGGCTTTGTAATCCAAAAACAGCAATATTTATATCTTTTTAACAAGTCTGTCAAAATACCTTTTCCTTTGAGGATGACCTGTAACCAATTAGCATTCATAAATACCGAAGACAGTTTACCCATTCCCATTGGTCGAGAGCCCGTCACATGGCCGGTCTTAAACGGATGATAAAGACATCGCTGGCAATAAACACTTTTTTTTCACATGAAATTTTGACTCCTATGAAATCCAATGTCTTTCTTGGTTGAACGTTCACAATCCTCAAGTAGACATGCGCAGTTCTACCAGTATTACATAGTCCTAACTTCACAACGCACTTGCCACAGCTGCATCTGCGCGGCATTGAACAGTGTGCACGATGCCAATCTCCATAAAAGTTGTACGTCTTACTCATAAGCTGGACACTCCATTATATAGCTAGAGGGGTGTTTCGAAAAACATTAAGTAAAATTGTTGAACAAAATTGTTGGAAATTTCGTATTTTTTTACTCTTGGACCGAAAGGTATTTATGAATGGGAATAAAAATGTGCTTGGTCGGTATTAAAAAAGCATACATTTATTCCCTTATTCAAACTTTGTTTAAAGTTTGATTAAAAGTATGTATATATTAAAAATGACCTTTCCAAAGAGATGCGCTGCCTTGAATTACAGAAAAACAAATTATGACAAATATGAGTAGTTGGTTTTACACGTGGTACAAGGGAAAAATCCATTAGTAACTGATTGGCTTTCTGAAATTGAAAAAAATCACATCTATTTGCAATGAACATTAACACTTTTTCTTCTAATATTGGAAAATTCTCGGGGAATTTTGTTTATATTGAAGTTCTGGGAACCCTGCTTATGACAGCTAAAGTCACATTTAAGCATTAAAGGGAATATACAACATTTGCAAACATCGAAAAACAAAACTACCAAGTTTTTGCGAAATACCTTAATAGGATGTTGGTAAATGACAGTCTAAAGCATCCTGTAAAATTATGGCACCTGGTATACTGTCATTTTCAAGAGAAGTGGTATTTTTGTATCAATTTCCAACGCTGATCGGCCGATCAGCGTTGGAAACAACTGGCTTTTTTTCAAATACCGGCCCCAATTGACCATTGCACTTGTTTGCAATCGATTACAAACCTATGAACGGGTACGAGCCAGCTAGACTGGTTCCCTGACCTTACAATTCCCCAATGTATGTAAACTGCTCTGTTTCTTCTTATATGGAGTCAGGGAACCAGACTACAGGAAAATGATCGTTTTTCTTGGTTTTTATAGCATTTTCAAACCCAAAACCTTCAAAAAGTCAGTGCATCTATATTTGCTTTATATTTCCAACCCCCCAATTCCATCCATTTCTGAAAATTACAGCAAAAGCAAATGATGTATATTCCCTTTAAGTAAACTCAAGATGTACCGTATCTAGCAATTTTGACATTTTTGACATTTTGACTACTAACATCAAAACTACTCAGAGAAACGTAGCAGGGTACAGTTACTACATGTTTAATCGGGTAAACTGATGAAGTCACTCAGAATAAAAACAATGCCTTCCATGCAAAAAAGTACTTCCATTTGTTGACTAGTTTATTGAGTTTCCACAATTGTACAGTTGTTTTAATATCTTTTATACTGACAGGAAAAAAAAGATTAAAAGAATTAAAAATGACAGAAATAACATCAAATAAGAATTCACTTGTTTTCAATTGCCCAACGCAGACAAACAAATCAATCTGTCATAAAACTTGGAACTTGTTGCCTTTTTTTTAATATATAAGTTTATATTTAAATAGCTTTTACAAATAAAATTGATGTACAGCATTAGCTGGGAAATAAAGGAATCAAGTTTGGGAAATTTAAATATTTTTTTCCCAAAAGGAAATGTGATCACTTTTCTCCACCATAAAAAAAGAAGTGTGAAAACAATAGTTGAGGTGCTTTATGTCTCAGTATAATTTTAAAAAGATATCAGTTACAGAGAAGATACATATAGACGAATTCAGGCACGTAATCTCGTTACACTCATGAGGCCCCCTTTAATGGAGAACCCTGTGCGCATGCTATTGTACAAAACTACTCAATGACCGATTATCTGAACAATAGCTAGCACAGTGCTTTCGCCATTGAAGGGGGCCTTCGTGATAGAATTGACAGCATGCCCGAATTGGTCTATAGCGTGCAATAAATTGTAAAAGAGATAAAATCATTACTTGTTTTCTTCCAGAGATTTCTTGTAAGACTTAGCTTGCATAGCTTCTCAAATTACTAAGAAACAGTCAAGACACATTCAAGACGTGAAACAGTTGGTTTCAAATATTCCTACCCATATCGGAAAGGCTTTTAACTTTAAAAGAAAATTATGAGTAACTTCTCCACTGACTTTTTAAGAATAAAAACGTGGCTACGTTTTGCATCTGTTCACATCACGATTACAAGGGGAAAAAAAATTATCCTTTCTGAGTTTGAAAAAGGTGGTGATAACCAAATTTTCAAATGAATAAAAAAACAGACACTTCACTGGTTGTACACATGTAGATCTGTCTTCTTTTGGAGGTGATATCGTCTTACCCCCATACTTTCAATAATTTTGTTATTGATATTTCCTCTGATGTAATAGTAAGTGTTGGTGGGTTGGATGGACACGCTGCAAAAGACTTGCACAGTGGAAGCAGCTTGAAATGTTGCATTAAGTTCTCTTGCCAAGATAACCCTCATGAACACGCATTCTGGAATTTGTGTCTTTGTGAAATCATTTCTTTCTTTTCCTTTTTTAACCAGAATTAATTTCCTGGGCTGAAATTCGGGCTTATCCCTTAGGCCCCCCAAAAAAGTCTCCGGTTTCTGGTATGCGCGCGCGTCGCCGTAGCCATGCGCGTCTGCAAAATGAAAAAGTTTTTTTTTCAACTAAAGATGAAGTCCCAAAACCGCCAAACTCACTGGTTTGACTGGAATCCTGCTGCTGCACAATTTTAACGTGTTTTTAGATTGGGTTATGGTCAAGAATAAGTTTTATGTGGCCTCTCTGGACTGCCATATATTTGCACTTAGTTTAGTCGGGCACCATTTGCAGTCATCGGCCGACATTTGAAGCAAAAACATCAGGTTAAAAAAAAAAAAAGCCGTGTTGCCGCACCACTTTTTGGGCAAGCTCCATACCAGAAACCGGAGACTTTTTTGGGGGGCCTTACATAAAATACTTCAATTTGCGACAGATCAACACACCTTGGAAATCTATTTCATAATAATCTTGTGGAGACGTACTTACCTTTATTTCAAATGCATTGCCCACGACGCCTGATGCTCGCGTAAAGATACTTCAGCTCTGTGAACATTCAGCATTAAATAAGTTGTGCGTAAAACTATTAAATAAGTATGTGAACCATTACATGCATGCGATGTGTCCCATAATGGTAGAGAAGCGCCCTCTGTAGTTTGCGCATGGAGCCGAAATTATGGCAGCCATCAATAGTAGCTTCAGACAACATTTGATTCAGTTGTGTATGCGTACTCTTTGAATATAAATATTTTTGAAAGAGAGGTCTTCTGAACGATTGAACTTGGGGAGAGTTTCAAGTAGGTGGTCTGAAAAGGACACAGGTTATTAATAATCCTAATATAATATGAGGTTTTTGAGAAATTGTGCTTTTTGGATACAGAGGAAAATCCTGATGACACAATATCTTTTAAATCCCCCCACATTTTTTTCCTACTTCTTCCCGCCACCCCACCAGCCTTTTAAGAAACCCGTTATCCCACTGGCCGCCGGTTTCTGTTCCAGCTTGTCCTCCAGCGACGGCAGCTCGATCTGATTCAGGGCAATGTCGAAGAACAAAGGTTTGCAGGGCACCGGTTGGAAGTCCGGTGGGAAGGGTACCAGGTTGGGTTTGCCCGCGGCCAGCTCGGGACCGTCCTGGTATTTGTGCAGGCGCTCGCTGACCGCTCGCTTGTCCGCGGTGATGTCCAGTTGGGCTACGCCTTCCGTGATTTCCTCCGAATCTGAGTGGACATGATTGGAAAGCAATAAAGCATATCCAGTCAACTGTTTTATTTATATCATGGTATAAATGAACCTCTCAATGGAATTCTGAAATTCCATCACTGGCAGTACTTGTTTCAAATTTGAACTGACCAGCCGACTCCAGAAAGCTTGGTGGCTGAGTGGTAAGAAATCTTTTTTCTCATGAGCAGGACGTTCTGTGTGCAAATTCCACTAATTATTTTTTCCCCACAAAAAACATCAATATCTCATGAGAAAAAAGTGCCAAAGACCCTAAAAGATAAAACAGAATAGATAAGAATTCAAAGTTACAAACAACCTCAACTTCAACCTATACTCCACGACCACGAAAAGGGTCTTTTCTTTTGTTCTTTAAATAGGAATTTCAGCAATATACTCACCTAGGATCGACAATGCATGGGCTGAATACTTCAAACCATTGACTTTCTGAGTTAGATCCTTCAGCACCGACAATTCATTCTGTAATCAAATACAAAAAGTATGATTTTTAGATTCTGGAATTACTGATTTTCTTCTTTAAAAGTTACATAGTTATATCAAATTAGGTTTTGCCCTTCGCCGACGATTTTTTTTTTTTTTTTTTTTTTTAAACACTGTATACTCAGTGTGTTAGGGTTAGGGTTAAGGTTAAAAAAACGTTGGTGAAGGGCAAAACCTAATTTGATTTATATCACCCTGACGCACAATTCCATCTTACATAGTTATAATTACATTATATAAGCAACAAATCAATAGGAATCAGTACATTTAGTTCCATAGAAATCACACAAGCATGAAAAGCAGATAGCCGAACATACAATGTGCAAATGCCTCTTTTCAAATAATGTTCAAAATGTCATCACAAAACTCTGGGCACTGGCTCCCTGTTGTGCTTTATGATGCCCGAGGCTACTGGTAACCGATGAAACCGAGCCTCTATGTCCGTTTCCAAATAGTCGACTACAGTAGCCCAACCATCCCTCATTCGAGCGAAGTTAGCTGAATTATGAGTGAATACAGTTCGCGCCCAACTTTTTATTTTTTATTTTAATTTTATTTCAGCCACATAAAACAGCGCAAGCGCCAATAACAGGATGGATAAATGGAGAGAAGACAATGGGAAGAAGTTACAGTTTTAGAGGTGGGAGGAAAAGCCCAGAAGAATATTCTGGGGAAAACCCACGGAATCAGGTAAGGACTGAAAACCCCATCCACATATTGGCCCGGGCGGGATTCGAACCCGGGTCACAGCGGTGGAAGGCGAGGAAAGTACCGCTACGCCAACCTGACTCCCCTTGCTCATGGTTGTAATCCAGTCAATCACAAGTTAATCCAGTGTCAGATCACCAGTCAATCCAACGTCAGATCGCAATTCAATCACAAGTCAATCGCAAGCCAATCACAAACCAATCCAATATCAAATTACATGTAAGGTCACAAGTAACAAGGACTAAACACGACAAACAGGGGTGTGAGTGACCACTGATAAAAAGAGCTGAAACAGCTGAAAAGGTGTAAAAAAAAAACTGAACTTTGGAAATCTCCTATACTTTCGTACACAGCAAGTGAGGAAAAAAGCTGAAAAAAAGCTGAAATCCAAAACTAAAAATAGCTGAAATCAGCTTTAAAGCTGAGATTTCACACCCCTGGACAAAGGAATGCCTTCGTCACAATTCATCTGAATAGCTCGTGATATTGACTTGAAACTGGAGGACTCGCGATTGACTTGTGAAATGGCTTCTGATTGAGCTGTGTTGGCTTATGATGACTTGATTATGGAAAATTAACATTCCAACAGTGGAATAACCTACCTTTGTTTTGCCTTTGACTTTCTTGAACTCCTTGGTGGCAGTCTCAATGTGTTTTAAGACCCGTTCGTAGAGGGCCGAGGCCTCGCGCCACTTCTTGGAGGCAGTGTAGGACTGGGCCAGATAGAAACACCTGTCAGAAGAATACATCCACAATTTAACAACTCTTTCCAAAAAGATTACAAAACGGTGGTCAAGAGGTTGCAGGTTCCACTCAAATTCTTTGTTGGAGAGGAATTTGAAGAGAAATGAATTTTTTGGGGGGGGAACCCTAATTCTGTGCTAAGCATACAATGAAAGATACTTCAGATAATTTTTCTTTACTCAAAAACACTTCTCCTTCCAGAAACGACATGGCACAAACACTTGACTCATGCACGAACACAAATTCATTGGCCTGCAGCTTCCGAGATCTGATCGAGCTTTTTTACTCATGATCAAGTAGGATATTTCTTGATATTTTGACAGTTTCATTTTTTTGAACGTTTGCAAATGGCGTCAATAAGCTTTAAAGGGAAAATACAACATTTGCAAACATCAAAAAATAAAACTACCAAATCATTTTGAAATACCTTGCTGGACTGTTAGTGAATGACAGTCTAAAGCATCCTGTAAAATCATGGCACCTGGTATACTGTCATTTTCAAGAAAAGTGGTATTTTTGTATCAATTTCCAACGCTGATCAGCCGATCAGCGTTGGAAAACACTGGTTTTTTTTTCAAATACTGGCCCCAGTTGACCATCGCACTTGTTTGCAATCGATTACACACCTATGAACGGGTACAAGCCAGCTAGACTGGTTCCCTGACCTTACAATTCCCCAATATATGTAAACTGCTCTGTTTCTTCTTAAATGGAGTCAGGGAACCAGACTACAGGAAAATGATTGTTTTTCTTGTTTTTTTTTTTAGCATTTTCGAACCCAAAACCTCAAAAAAGTCAGTGTAACTATATTTGCTATATATTTCCAACCCCCCAATTCCATCCATTTCTGAAAATTACAGCAAAAGCAAATGATGTATATTCCCTTTAAAACCTAGAAATTAACAACAGACCTGAATGCCTTAAACTTGGATGATTTAGCCTTGATCTCCTGCTGTAGGCTGTCGTCGTCCTCCAAGCCAGCAAGCTGTGGAATTTCTGCAAGGTTCTGAACAAGACAACAAAGAAAGTTGCATAGAGTTCAATTCTAAGACTAAAAGTCACACAATAATAATAATAATAATAATAACGAAGTTTTATAAAGCGCACATATCCACCAAGGTGCTCAGGGCGCTATTACAATGAAAACGAAACAAAACAAAATCAGTTTAATTACGAAGAAACGGATCTTTCGACATGAGGTGTGTTTTGAGAGATGTTTTGAATGAGTGAATAGAAGTGGAGGTTTTGATATGAAGAGGTAGTTGATTCCAGAGATGTGGTGCTGCAACAGAGAAAGATCTGTCCCCCCAGGTACGATGAGATTTGACTTCTTGAAGAAGATATTTATTTCCAGATCGAAGGTTGCGAGATGGTTTGTATATATTGAGCATGTCCAGGATGTACGCAGGTGCTTGCCCATTAAGTGCTTTGAAGACAATGAGCATCAGTTTGTAGATGATTCTAGACGATATTGGGAGTACGGGCAGTACGGGCAGAATGTGAAATTGAACAGGCAGTAACATGAGGTTCACCTCAAGGTTTTAAGAGGGTTTACAGGGCTTAAAGGGGTACTTTGCATTACTGTTTGTTTAAGTTAGCATTCTTTCTTAAGAAGCCGCCCAAAATGGCTCTGTATACCCCAAGCACAGGATCTTTCCTATGGATGCAAGTTAACTCTGGCAAGCTTGGTGGTCGACCGGTAAGACTGCTGGAGTAAGCGGAATGTCATGGGTTTTGAGTCCCACCCGAGTAAGCTTGTAAAAAACTTTCTCCCAAGCCCCCAGACAACACTGAGTTTATGATGTCTAATAAAATATGTCAGTTAAGGGCAAAACCCAATATTGAATATAAGATCTTGGCCTTAAAATTTATGTGCAGGGTTATGTGGCTTGCAAACGTTGACACTGTATTAATGACAAACTAAAAACAGTTGGGACAAAGGAATGAACATTCTTCACATGCATTGTGCGCAAATTGCCTGATACGTATCTTACCGCTACATAATTCCATCAACCACTACATAATTAATTGACAGTGTAGAACTATGCTCTCAGCAACAAACAACAGAGAGATGATATAAGGATTGTTTAACCCTTTCCTTACCATGGGCGACTTTTGTCGACAAGAAGTACCCCCTGCTGGTTCCCATGGGCGACTTTAGTCGACCAGGAAACGACACACAGAACACCCTCAACACAGATATATTCACTACTTTTCAGAAAGGCGGCATGTTGATATGTTTAGCCGCCCATACATCAACTATATACCAGCTGAAAGAGTGTTTTCGGATCTTTCTATTGGTGTGGTATATTTGTTGTATTACCATTACAAAAAAATGAGAAAAGTGCTTCAGAAGTATCCACGCACAATTTGAGGTATGGAGTGCCATTTGGTCATGTGGTGAAATGGCCCGCAGTTTGATAAATGGGACCAGATGAACAAACAGGCGTAACTTTCTTATTTTCGCACTTATGGCCTTAATTTTTACATCACATAAAAGAGTAAGGTTCAAGGAACAAACTTTACACACAACACCTATGATTTTAATCACTCCTAGGCTGTGAAAATCTGGGTTGAAAAAAGTGAGTTTTTGACTCGTGCTCATTTTTTTCACGCTCCAGTGATTTCCGCATGACTGAGCAAACAATTTGGTCCTGGGGAGAGCCAAGTCAATAAACAATGTGGGCATGAAAGGGTTAACAGGCACACTGAGCAGGGGTAATAATAACGTACAACACTTTGAATTATCTTAGCCTCTTTACAACTGAACTTGTAGAAACTGGTCCATACCTGTAATATAGTGTCGTATATTCTAATAAGATCCTGCGGCTTGGTGACTTTCTTGTTGTTGGTGCTGCCTTGCGTCGTCTGCGGTACCGCCACCGTTATCCCTGCTTCCGGCAGGTTTTCCTTGAGCGTTTCAATCATAATCACGTTGCGTTCTATCGTCTTGGTCAGGCGGATGTACATGAGGTACGTGTAGAGATACTGGGAGCTGGGGAGGGGTCCGTCTGATGCCTGGGAACGCTGCTTCACAGACTGTGGCCGACAGAAACAAAAAAAACATTAAAAAGCTGGAATATCTCGGGAGCAGATACATCTCAGTGAAAGTTACACCAGATTATTATTATTATTATTATTATTTATTCGACCATCACAAAAACAAAACAAAACAAAATTGAGTAAAACGAGCATAAAACAACAAACAACAAGTACAGTAAGACGGTAGCGGGGACCTGGGACGAAAATCCGAATACATGACAAGACAAATGACAGTTATGTGGGTCAGGGACCGCAAAAGTAAAATGAATTACTATTACCCGTGGGTATGCAGCCCCGCACATAACGTTGAAAAGACAGATTACAAGCACAGAAAACAACGGCCCCCGCAGGGGTGATCAAAATGACAGCCAAAAAAAGAGAGCTATGGGTCGTATGTATAAAAACTAGCATTTGCTTTTACTACCCATTTAGATGCAACCCTTAAGTTGGTATATGAGCAAAATATACGATTTTGGTACACAATTTGTAATTTGGTACCACACACACTGCACTGTTTTGTTTTAGTGTGATTTATTAACCCTAACCTTCCCAAATCCTCCAACATCCTCTTGGCAAATGGAGGATTTTGCAGGATTGAGGCTACATGGCAAAAATGTGTTGTTGATTTCGGAGGATGCACTGTGTCATGGTCTTGGGCCGGACCTTGTGTTGTTTATGCTCAGCCGTGCATAAATTTAGGCATACATTATACTTGAAATCCTTCACACCAGGATGTTTTTGGCTCTGCCTCAACATATTGACAGTGATTGCTGGAGGATTTTGCAGGATTGAGGCAGTGGTCACCCCTCTAAGGACCACATTCCAGAAATAACAGAGGATTTTACAGGATTGAGGCTGTATGCTATTTTTACATGGAGGCAGTTGGAGGATTTTGCAGGATTGAGGTTATAATGCCTAGGGAGTTAGGGTTAATGCTTTAAGTATGTGTTCAATGCAAGACTGAAACTGAATCTAAAAAATAAACAGTGATCCAGAAGAGATTAACTTTCATCCATAAATGCATTCTTTATGTTGTGATTAACAATGACCAACATCATAATTTGATATGGGAACCCTGCGTTGGATTGTCAATGAATAGGATTCTGAACTAAAAAAGAAAATAGATATTAGACAATATATTTTGAACTTTTTTAAAAACTATATATTGACATCATTTTGGCGTGGTTTTCCTCCTTCTTGGTT
Organism: Patiria miniata; assembly: GCF_015706575.1. Lineage (NCBI taxonomy): Eukaryota > Metazoa > Echinodermata > Asteroidea > Valvatida > Asterinidae > Patiria > Patiria miniata. The sequence goes on along the minus strand of NW_024037069.1, from coordinate 36,978,534 downwards.
TGAATTGTGAAAGAATATTAATACCTTTTCTTCAATTAAAATAATCTCCACTTTCAAACAGATTTTCTCAGAATCTTGCATCAATGACTTTCTAATCTTTAGTTGAAAAAAGAAACAAGTCTCGACATTAAAATCTTTTTAACAAAAATAAAATACATAACAGATTTTTTGATGTGACTTTTTTTTTTTTTAGATGGCTCGACATGCATGTTCAGAAAATAACAAGAAAAACACTTTAGAAACTGGCAAAGCCACTGGGGGCACATGGGTCAAAGGTTAGCTTGACGGGCCAAAGGTTAGCTTGAGGGGTCAAACTTTTACTCACAGGGTCAGCCTTCATCTCATCCCTGAGTATCTGCAGAGCGTCCTTGCATTCCATGAGTAGACTCTCGTAGATGGACATCTGACTCTCAGGATCGTTAGAACTCTTCAGTTGCTTCTCGTTCTCCTCACAGCTGAGCAGAAACACTCGCACCTGCTCGTCAAGAGATTCCGGAGGAAAAAAAATCGAATAGATCAGTGAGAAATCAATGTCTGTAAAGTTCATAACATGAAATATAAAGGGAAATATGTTCTTTAGTTCTTGTTTTTTTTCATGAGGTACTGCACTTTAGGCAGTCCTACTGATCTGAGGCATTCGATCGCAACCCCACACCATCGCACGCCTAAAAGCTTCCTGAGAAGTGCGAATAATCGCACGCCTGAATCCCTCTGTACCACACACTTCGGCATACATTTACAGCATAATTATACTTCTGTGAGTTCTTGAAATGGCTTTTCTGTAATCCAAGATAATTAGTATAAAAAAAATCAGATTGTTCAGTCCCAGTTTGGACAACACACGCCTACCAAAATCACACATCAAGAAAAATCACACGCCCAGAAAAATCCAGGTGTACCTTTTTCCACATGCCTGTGATTTTCAAATCAAAAGGACTGTTTAGGTGAATCAATGAGATCCATGAATGCACTAAACTTGTAGCCCTACAGTCATGCAGATTTCCTTGACTGCAGTACCTACAGGTGTGGGTCATTCTATAGAATGGAAGACGTTCTGTCAAAAGTTTTCGTAGAGAGAAAACCACATCTTACCTATTATAAGATGGAATTCTGCATCGGGATGATATAAATCAAATTAGGTTTTGCCCTTCACCGACGTTTAAACACCGTATACTCAGTGTGTTACCTCCCGAGTGAAAGCTGGAAAAAATCACTCGGGTGGGACTCGAACCCACGACCTCCTGCTTTCTAGTGCAGATGTCTTACCACTCGACCACCGAGCTAACGGGATCGGTTGGCTGGTTCGAATCTGATGTACATAGCAGCGGGTACCGCATAAACTATTTAAGATGGAATTTTGCGTCGGGTGATATAAATCAAATTAGATTCGAACCAGCCAACCAATCCCGCTAGCTCGGTGGTCGAGTGGTAAGACATCTGCACTAGAAAGCAGGAGGTCGTGGGTTCGAGTCCCACCCGGGTGATTTTTTCCAACTTTCACACGGGAGGTAACACACTGAGTATACAGTGTTTAAACGTCGGTGAAGGGCAAAACCTAATTTGATTCACATCTTACCTGTTCATTCTTGACTGGTACAAGTCGCCCTCTCCAAGTCACTTCACTCAGCGTCAGTGCTTGCTTCTCTCGTGTCTGTGCTAAAAGGCTCTGAACATAAAAGAAGAAAATCAAAACTTCAATTAAATATCGCTAATGTTTTTGAGAAAAAAAAAGGCTGATGTGGTTTGGTATTGGAATCATTTGCCCTTGAGCATTAAAATGATGTCTTGCCATAATGACTGATAGCCAGGCAAATGATTCCAATCCCAACTGCAGCCCTTTTTACGACATGCAGGATTTTACACAGCTTACATAACACAGCACTGAAATGATGAAGGCGTGGAACTTGGTCACAGTGTCCAAAAATGTTGATGTGCTCAATTGATAACTGTGTAGTGATGCATGACTGAAATTAAATGAAACTCATAGGGGTTGAGGCCAAGGCTCTACACAACCAAAAAGTTTCAAAATTGACCTCATGGTTTTGTAGTCAATTCAAAAATTCAAAAAAGTCAGACGGACACATTTTTTGGGACGTACTATAGAGGGCGCTGTTCAAAGCAGATGATCACTGGTGCTCTTCATCCCGGCACAGATATTTGCCGATGGATTTTGCCAAAAGCAAAACCGACAGGACGATTTTGCAGATAATGATTAAGGGGCTGTCACAAAACCACACCCCCCGTCTAGCGATGCCCGTGCTTTCCGTTCCCGATCTTGCCTTTATAAACCCATTTTCGCCATCCTGATTTTGCTTCTTTCAGAGGATGAGACTTATTACAGTCGAATCTCGTTAGTACAAACTCTGTTAATACAAAATTTTGCCGATAACGATTAAGGGGCTGTCACAAAACCACACCCCCCGTCTAGCAATGCCCGTGTATTCCGTTACCGATCTTGCATTTATAAACCCATTTTCGCCATCCTGATTTTGCTTCTTTCAGAGGATGAGACTTATTACAGTCGAATCTCGTTAGTACAAACTCTATTAATACAAAATTCTGGTTATAACAAACATAAAGTCTTAGTCCCGACTGTGCATTTATGTGCACAATGAATGGGACTGATGTTCCTCTTAATACAAAATTCTGATATAACAAACAATTTGGCTAGGTCCGAACGAGTTTGTATTAACGAGACTCGACTGTATATCAAATTTCGTCGTGACTTTCCCGTACTTACATCAATATTGGAAGACATCATGCCGCCGGACTTCAGCCTCATCTCCACCAGGTCCTTGATGGCGCTCTCGTCGCCGATGTTGTATGCGCAGTAGCGGATGTTGGGAGTGATCTCCTCGACGCGCTGGATGTACAGCAGCTGTTGCTCCTCGTTGAGGGCGCTAGCCAGCTTCTCGTAAATGTTTCTGGAGGGTGAAGTTGGGCAAAGTTTGGCAAATAGAAGTATCTGCTTTGTACGTGTAGAGATCCACAATAACATGGTGCACCAGAAATCCACAATAACATGGTGCACCAACAATAACATGGTACGCCAACAATAACATGGTGCACCACGAAGAAGGGATCATCTAAGGGCAGGGTAGTCCTAGGCAACTATTAAGGGGTTACGGTTTCAAATTAAATACAAAAAGTGAAAAAATATGGGGGAAAAAAGACTTGAATTGAATGAAATGAAATATGGGGCAGTGAATTCCTTGTTGAGAGATACTCACTTGGCAGTGCTGAAAGTCTTAATGCAATCCTCCCACTGTTCCTTCTCAAAATGTAACGTCCCTTTCATCCATGCACAATAGGCCTGAGGAGAAAGAAATAAACACCAAACTAATCACTGTTTTGCAGAAGTGTCCAATCTTGGTTTTTAGTGGTTTTGATTTTGTTTTGCTTTGTGGAAAATCAACCCAGTTGCTTGTAATTCAGATCTGATATTGATACACTGGTGGGTATTCTGCTCCGGTTTTTGCTGTACAAGCTTCTAAATGCAGCCTTTTTACATGTACACTGGCCAAAATCTCAGTGTCAGACCCGAGTTGAACCTTCAGACTTCAGAAATCCCTGTCACACTACAAGAATCCAACATGGCTTCTACAAAGGTCCACAGTTTTCTGAGGGTATAACTCTATGGTTTGAACACGGGTCGGCTGTAGATTTTTTTTTTAAATTGCCATCGGAGAGCCTCTTAAACCTGGTCCCTATGCCATACCTGAGCTTCTAGCTTGGACCTGGCATCACATTTATCACTCTGCGACAGGGTCTCCAGCTCCTCGGCGTACCGCACGGCCTTCAGCATCCTGGACATGAGGTGGAAACGCTTCCGCAACTCCGTGTTGGATTCCTGCTTCAGTTGCATCATGAAGGCCCAGCAACGCTCGGCACAGATGAGGGGCAGGTATAAAAACCTAGACAGAAAATGTTTACAGAAATTCTCTCGAGTATTCCTTGTCGTGCCGGGTGTTCGCTGGACCAAAAGATCCGACCTATTGCCTCTGAATTACTGAGTCACTAACTGACAGACTGACTGTGTTACTGAGTATAAATAATATCCAAGATCGAGACTCAACCAGGCAAAAAATTCTACATCTACCGAGCTATTAATACAAACAACTTTGCTTTAATAAATATCCTGTGTCAGATTTTGAGCACTTTTGTTCTTGGAATTTTTGTTCGTGGAGTGCCGTGGCCTAGTGGTCTGCGAGTAATGCTGCAGGCTGCGGGTTCGAGTCCTGCCCAGGGTTATGGTGCGTGTGCCCTTGAGCAAGGCGCTTTGTCACTCATTGCTTCTCTCCACCCAGGTGATTGGTACCTGTGAGGGCAGTGTTGGTGACTATGAGAGGTTGATTACAGCCAAGAGCGCCGAAAAGGCTGCTTACCGGCCGTGTATGCTCCCCAGAGAGTTGAGAAGGTTTCAGGTTTTGCCCGTTGAACCGGGGTAATAATAATTGTAAAGGGCTTTGATACCTGGTTTAAAAGCGCTATATAAATGCCTGTTGTTATTATTATGATGATTAATTGGTAAATTCATATCCTGTATATCAGTACCCACCTAACATCTGTAATGGTCTCCTCTTTGATTTTCCGCGGGACGTACTTATTCCTGTTGCCGTAGCTAAACTTGAGAGACTTTCGTATTCTACGCAGCCTCCGGGAACAGTAACTTCTGCAGATGCCAAGCAAAGTACAAACATGCAAAAATATTCTGCTGCACTTATAAAAAGTCAAACAATGTGGGGGGGGGAGGATTGTTGTCACTGTATGAGAGACGTTAACCCTAACTCCCTAGCGACTTTTACTAGGAACTGGGCCAAGTCCATCAAAATCCATCAATCACTGTGCATCCAATACAAAACTGTACATAACATAATGGAATCCATCACTGATGCACTGGTTGACATTCATGGACTTGCTACACATGGCTTTTATCCCAATACAATAGCAGTACAGGAAGCTAGGCAAAATCAATCGGATACCCCTAGCACTGCTTCAGGCCATTAAGCCCAAGTCCATCATACTCCATCAATATTTAGTCACGCCAGGCATTCTGGACCAAGTCCCCCAAAATGGGGGGATGGATTTTGATGGCGATTGGGTTGGTTAGGGTTAAGTGACTTTTCACCATTGCTCTTTTGGTGTAATTTGGAGAAGTTTAGATAGACATGGTAATACTTTCCTGATGAAGTGCATCGGAGGATGCTTTGACTCACCAGCCTGGTGAATTACGGATTACACAAAAATGCCGTCAGGGGGCTTATCTGTCAGTCAGCAATATCCTGATTTGGCGGGATTAGGATGATCAAGGCAGCTCACTACCGACTTGTTTACTTCAGTCTGTTTATTTCCATTAACCCTAATCCCCTAGGCCCTTGTTGCTTACAACCATCCTCAATCCTCCTCAATCCTCCAAAATTTTGCAACTCCGCCTAAATTTTTCAAAATTGTCAGACAGTCCTGCCTCAAAATGCATTCATCCTCAATCCTCCAAAATCCTCCTCGTCCCAAAATTTTGCACTCGTGTTTAAATGAAGGATAACCCAACGCCAAATCCTTCAAAATCATCAGACAGTCCTGCCTCAAAATGCATTCATCCTCAATCCTCCAAAATCCTCTTGTGCTTCAATCACCATTCATCCTCAATCCTCCAAAATCCTCATGTGCTTCAATCACCATTCATCCTCAATCCTCCAGAATCCTCATTTGATTCAATCACCATTCATCCTCAATCCTCTAGAATCCTCCAAAACCGCCAGGAGGATTTTGGAGGAGTGAGGTGGGTTAGGGTTAAGTTCTGAACATTAGACTTGGTACCAGTGGTGCTTGGTACAGTGCCAGATAATAGAGGGCAGTGCCAAACAAAATATAGAGATCACTTTGGCAAACATTGAAGCGAATTGGAGGGTGTAATGGAGCAAATATTTTAAGGAATTAAGCCAAGGGAAAAACAGACATCTGTCCCTCGTCCACATTGTTTTCTTTGAGCCAATTCAATTTAGTTAAGAAAGGGAAGAAAAACATCAGACCCTAACCCTGCGAAATGCAACAGAAAGCAACAATGGTAAAAAGTTGTTGCATACTGTTGCATTTAGCAGGGTAACTGCTCATAGTGCAATGGCTGAAACAACAGAATCCACTGTTGCAATGTTGTTGCAGTTAGCAGGGTAACTGCTCATAGTGCAGTGCCAAGGCTGATACAACAAATTCCACTGTCGCACCTTGTTGCATTTAGCAGGGTAAAATGCTCATGGTGCCAAGGCTGGTTGCATCTTGTTGCATTTAGCATATAGTAACTGCTCATAGTGCCAAGTCTGATACAACAAAATCCACTGTCGCATCTTGTTGCATTTAGCAGGGTAAACTTCTCATAGTGCCAAGGCTTATACAACAGAATCCAGTAGCATCTTGTTGCATTTAGCAGGGTAAACTTCTCATAGTGCCAAGGCTGGTTGCATCTTGTTGCATTTAGCATAGTAACTGCTCATAGTGCGGTGCAAAGGCTGATACAACAAAATCCACTGTCGCATCTTGTTGCATTTAGCAGGGTAACTGCTTGTAGTGCCAAGGTTGACACAGCAGAACCCACTGTTGCAATTTGTTGCATTTTAGGGTTCTCATTTTAACTGCATTTGATTTTGTTGTATTTAGCATGGTACCTAAAAAAAAAATCTGATTGGGGTTAGCGTAAACTTTTAACAGTTGAGTATAAGTTAGCTTACTTAAACAATCAAAGTACAAGTTAAGTTAACTATGGCTAAGCACTGTTCTTATGTAAACTTGCTCCATACTTCTTTCAAGATAACGTTCATCATGTACTGGTACTGTCAAGTTGAAATGTCTGTGTGTTTTTTAAGCGTTGTAAATATCATTCTATTACTCGCCGCACTAATAACACACAGGTATTGCTGTATGCCCAGTTGACGCTGAGCCACCCAGTGGGGATAGCAGGGGCTCAGTAACACATAGGGCAAAAGGAGATACATCATGACATAACAAATTTAAATAAGGGGAAGAGAGTTGATGGGTGGAAACACTGAAAGATAAAACTCACTAATAATTTGACAACCACGATTGTCATATTTGTGATGCGATCAAGCTACATGAGTCGTTTATCGACCCTGGTCAATTTTTTTTTATTACAGATTTGAAAAGGGCACAATCTCAGCATAACTTCTGTGAAAACTGCATGCTGATACCATCTTTAGTTCAAAAATTATGAAGTTGGAGAACAAGAGATATGATGAAGTGATGTGATGAAGTGGCACTAGTTTGGCCTGTATCTCCAAATAAAAATTCCCGACAAACAACTCATTTAGCTTTATCGCCTCACATTTCCTAAAAAACCTTTGCACATTGACATGTACAGAAATCGTACATTATACTGGCTCTAAAGTACTGGACCCCAATGTTGCAGACTCCAATTTTTAACCATAACCCCCTAGAGTGATTTACCAGGCACCTTCCTCACTCCTGCAAATTCCAACACCATATGGTAAACTCAACACCCAAACTGTTGGACTCTGATTATGGTGGTATGCCTGACACCATGTAAAGCATGATCAGTTTACTAGTGCAGTACTCACTCTGACAGATTCCAACAAACCCTGGTGTTGGAGTTTGACTGGATGGGGATTGTTAGGGTTAACCCTAACGTACCTGAATCCATCAAAATCCACACCCCTGTTTTGGAGAATTTCGGCGGATTCAGGATACCTCCATATTGAAAAAGTTGGGGGATTTTGATGGATTCAGGACAGAAAGCCTAGCGGTACTGCAGAATTTTGATGGATTCAGGATACCTCCATATTGAGCAGTTGGGGGACTTTGATGGATTCAGGATCTCAACAGTTTAACTCCTTGGCTATATGTCTGGTGTGTACGAGGTATATGTACTACACTGGTGGATTCTGATGGACTCACTGGTGGATTCTGATGGACTCAGGACACCAACATTTTTTTGGCATGACAAAATTGGTGGATTTTGGCGGATTCAGGATACTTTCTAATAAAAGTGCTCTGAAAGGGGTTAGGGTTAATGAAGACTTGGAGACATGGAAACCTGAGGACAGGTTTTTTTCTGGACTTGTAAAGTTACTTTCATAACAATGTACGTAAATCCTTGATCGTCAAGTAAAAACCATTGCCTTGTAATAGCATTTATATTGGGGAACAAGTTGGCCGCAGGAAATTTGTGACCCTCAATATTGTGTTGTTAAAACCTTTAATTAATAGACCATGATCATGTTGGGACCATCTTGATTTTTTTCCCATTCAAATCAACGTAACCCAAGCGAGGTTGGAAGGAGAAATAGTCTGCTTCCTTTTTGCACAAAATATCATTCAGTACTGTTATTGGAGACAGGGAACATGACTGAAATGGTGGCAGCATGATAAAGGTCTATTGCATTGGTTTGGGCATCTACATGTAGCCCAGCTTCTCCTACTAAATGATCTACTACTGGACCGATCCTTTTACCTGTATCTTTGGTAGTCACCGTGCCGCAAACCATGCTGCTGCTGCGATTCTTTGATTATATGCAAAACTGTTCATTGTCAGAATCAAGGAAATTACTATGTTTCACAAACGAGGTAACTGGACAAATTTTAAAATTAATCTATCAGGTTATGAATGATAATTTAAATTACATGTTTATACGTTTCTTTTGTTGTGCGTTTCAACCACTTTTGTGTAATTATTGTTTGGTTTTGTATCACTGTTTGTAATTCTTTGTTGAGGTCGAATAGATAATAATAATAATAATAATAATAATAATAATTAAAAAACAAATGCACAAAGAGAAACAACAACATGGAATTGAAAATGATACATGGGCAATTCCATGGTAGCTCATATGGAATTGCTCATTGTGAACAACCAGAATTTGGGCAATTCGGGCCATTCACAATGCAGTGCGCCACCAAGAGTTTGCCACGGAGAGTTAATTTTTCCCAGTGCATTGTGGGAGATGGACGACAAATTCGCAGCGCGGGACATTTGAAATTGTTAGTTATTTCCGGTCAGTAGTTTCGTAAGCATATGATTCGAGTATCTGTTTGCTCTTTTCTTTTCTTCTGATCGATATGGTGTTTTCTGTAAGGCGGCAGAACGCTGTGCTCCAATCTATAACATATTAGCTCAAGTTGTCTACTGACACTCATTCAAATGGGCCATGTTTTGTCAACCGTAAACTTGAAAAATGGACTCTCCATGGCAAACTCTTGGTGGCGCACTGCAGTGTGAATCACCCGAACTGTGTAGTCACGTGCCCTGTTCCTATAACTTAGAGAACCAAAAATCTACCTTCAGGTTATTGGACTAATTCTTTCTGTCTGTGTTCCACACGTCTCGTCTCGTCGACGAGGAAAGAATGTTGCATCCTGACAATGCCTGACGCCACTTTTTTCATCATGATACATTGTCTCGACAATGCTCAATGAACTTTAAACATGTTAAACAGACACGAATCTGGGACAGAGAAACATTTCCAATTTGTTAGAAAATACTTTCAAAATGCACTCGACGCGGAACTTGCAACCTGACATATGACACCACTTTTTTCTTTTATTGCAGAATACCTCGCCACTCACCTATCCCACCTCGTCACTTGGATACTCAACCAAAACCACACGCGTGCACGTCCGCTTAAGTCCACCCCGAATTCCCGTATCCGCGTATCCACTTCCCGGCACCTACTTTGGACTTACATTTTTCCCCTGCTCCCCATTCAACTCACGTTGTCTCTGCCTTCATTATTTTCCAACATGGATATGGATGCTTCGTTCTCAAAAATATTTTCCTCCGCTAAAAAGAAAGTCCACCCCGTATCCCCGTATCCGTTTCCTGGCACCTTCTTTGGACTTAGATTTATTTAACCCCTGCTCCCCATTCAAATATCCCTGCTAGCCGCATTTCTTATTACAGGGAAATAGCGCCCTCTTTAGACCCTCCAGCGCTCAACTCCACCCCGTATATTGTATCCGCTTATCCACTTCCTGACATCTACATGTACTTTGGACATTTCTGCAACATTTTCCGACTGCGTAGCCATTTATTTTTAGGGGGTAATTTTCGCGTGGCGGGGTATTCTGCAATTAGGCCTACTCCTAAAGAAAAAGGTCAATGTTGAAATGTTGACATGAACTTGATGAAGCATGTGAAGTGGCATCTGGATATTACATTCTTTCCCTCGACTCTCCATAGACGGAAAAAATTCCATACTCGGACGTCACTTTTTTCAATTAATTTTCTAGCGCCAAAAGTTACATCTTTTATGGTTATTCCTCCACTTTCCCTCCTCTACTCTCACCCTCTCCTTTCCTTAATTTCTATTTATTAATCAGTCAGTTACTTCATCGGGATTCGAACCTCTGACGCTTGCTTGATACACGAGACTCTTAACCGCTAGGCCGCGCACGATCGCTGTTGCAATCATCAATCTTTGGACGTATTTGAAGTATCCATTGAAATAAACTAAATATTCATGAGAAAATAAATATTCATAATGACGTATTGCACTATCATTGGCAGGCTCATGCGACGTCATGGTTGTTGATGTCACGTGTTTAACGTACCGCTGTCTTTTCAGCCTCTACAATCAATTTTGACCGGCTGCTTCAAGCATGGAGGAAGGAATTAGTTCTGCACGACGTATGCATCCAAAATGTGCTCTAAAAACACATTTTGAGTAAATTTTTTCACCTTTACACAGCTTCCTGGGTTTCTTTTGGTTCAAATGACAAGGTGAGGTGACAATAAAGATGTTTGGCAGCAGATAAATTGACATCCGAGTATGGAACTTTTCCCAAACCATGGAGCTCCATGTTGAAACCAAACCCAATGGCTGCCAATGTCAATGATGTCCACATTGTGCACACCATATGGAACTTTCATTCTACTCACAATCGGCCACATTTGGCTATCAATTTACAGGGGTTTCTAGGACTCATACATCGATAAAAATAACTATTACAACAACCCCGAATTACTATATTTACAAAGGATACCCTCTAAGGTGTAAGAACCGTTGCTTTCTGTCGTTTCAGGCTTCGTTTCTTCTTGATCCATGACGGTGGTTTTCTGCTCGGAATCCATTTTGGTGGCTACACGTGGATTACCAATTGTCACCAAGAGAGGGCGCTATACACGGCTAACGGAGAGGCCAGAAAATGCGGGTAGTGCCGTGATTATGGCACCAATGAACAAAACACCTATCATTTGCATTCATCCCAAATGCATGAAATGTGACCTCCCGAATCATTGTCCAAAAAAAAAGCTTGGATTAAAGATCGTCATACTATAGACGGTGAAGTTGTTCCGTCCGTCTCAGTGGCGTACCCCCTTGGAAGAGGGGCCTCGGGGACTTGAGGCCCCCCCCCCCCCACAGGCAAGGGCGTCAATCGCTTCTAAAAAGTGGGTTCCGGGGCCCGCTTAATATTTTTTGGGAGACGCTCTTTGGTGCTATCTGAGGCAATTTCTGACCATTTAAACCATTTTTTGTGTGAGCAAAAGATCATCGTTTAAACTTTATTTTCGAGTTACTGAATAAGCTTCATTCTGAGCTATAAAATCATTATGTCGGCTACAATGTTTATTCGGGGACGAAAATGCATGTCGTGTGGGTGGGTGTGTGTGTGTGTGGGGGGGGGGGGAGATGATTCATAGCCCATCCCCTAGTCAAGTGGGGGGATATATATATAACCCCCCCCCGGATTAACGCCCCTGGCTTTCAGAGATCGACATGGATAACTTGAATTGCTAAAGTATAATCTTAAATCAGGAAAACACAAAAATGGGTGAGATTTGTGTATTGTAACTAAAACACAAAACATTATTTTATTCATAAAACAAATTAGTCAAATTAAAACAAAGCAATTCTACGGTAAAATTTTCATTATAGTTCCAACTTGTCCAATAAATTGAGACAATCGAATTAGCTTCGAAAACAAATCATTTTTTTTAAGCAAAGGGGGCAGTGACAAAATAATGATGTTGAGATGATTAAAATATTTGTAGCGGTAATGACCGAGAAAACATTCGGTTTATTGAAAGATTATCATTTTTCCAATATGACATTTGTACTGAGTATGAGATTTTTTTTAAATCGGTGATGGTGCGATCAAAAATAAACTGAAATTTTCCTTTCTGTTAAACAAAATCTAGAAGATAGAAATCCATATATCAAGTATGCGGGTCTTTAAACGTGAATGCAATATTCAACAAACGCGATTCAAAATTTACGATAAAAGCGAGTTATATTATTATTACACTGATTTTCAAAACAATAAAAAAATTGTTTAAAATTACATCGATGTTAAGGCACGTTTCGTTACTAGATTGACTTGTTTAAAGCATTTCAAGCATGCGCTACAACATGGGCATTGCAGATGTAAAAGGCACTGATGCCGCTAAATAGCTTCAATACTTATTTTCACTTACCACGAAATAATGTTAATAATAATAAATATTTCACAATTTCTATTGAAAGAAGGTTGGATCGTAAAATGTGCTTTCAGACACTTTCAAATAATTAAATGTTCAATAAACAGAGGTCATTATGACCGGCTGTTGGCTCAGTTTTGGATTTTTTGTTAAAACTGTTTGTCTTAAATAAGGAAAATTGTGTAACACTACACCGTTCTGACAACTAAGTATTTTGATATTAGACTGAATCTATCATTTAAATTTTTAACACATACAACTAAAACAAGCTCTTTTCATGCGAATTTACAAGCAGACGCGGAAATATATACAAGTACAATTCATTCACAGTCACATCTACAAAATTAACAAAATTTAAAGTAAAGTTAAGCGCGCGAAGAAATGGTATTGATATTGAAATGGTATTCGGTATTGAATGACGGACACATAAACTTAGAATATAAAATACCACAATCCAGACGTAGTATTCCCTGTCCGCATTTCGTGCCAATTCCGCCATGCAATTCATTTCCTCGATGGAGCAAGGAGCGGCCATCTTGCCTCCCATGTCTTGGCAAGCTGACTTGGCGTCATCCCAAGCATGCAACTAAAACATGGGCATTGCAAATGTACACTGCCGCTAAAACTAATATACAGTTAGCTTCGATACTTATTTTAACCTACCACAAAATGTTTTCAATCATAGTTTTTATACACAACAAAATTGTAACAAACTTACAACCAAAATTAGGTGGGCATGCACTTTCAACTAATTAAATATTTGGACAAACTTCGGTCATCACGCGACCGGCGGTCGGTTCAGTTTGAAATGTTTTTGTAAAGATATGTTCCTGTCATAATCAAAAAAGTATTCCACAGTCCTCCGAAATGTTTTGAAATGCACTTCATGTAACACTACACCGATCTGACAACGAAGTATTATTTTCGATATTTTTGTTATCCATCATTTTAATGTTAACACATACAGCCACTACAAGCTCTTAAGTAATTTCACGCGAATTTACAAACAGACGCGGAAATACAAGTTCATGTGCAATTCATTCACAGTCACATCTACGAAAGTGATTTACTTACATTTATGAAATTAAGAAAATGTCAAGTGATTTATGCGCGGTTACAATATCTTACAAAATGGTATATTGATATTCAGTATTGAATGACATCGAAACTTAAAAGACCGCATTTCTATTCAGTTGAGAAAAAGTCACACTTAAGTCATTGAGATTATTGCATTCCCGTTTAAATTCAAATCTCATCTCATTGGTAATTAAAACGGTTTTGGCTTACCTTGCCTACTTGAACATAATGTCGGTTGCTTCTTTTTTCTTAATTGCCAGAAAAGTGAATTAACTGTCACAAATTTCCCGGAAACACAATAGTCCTGTACCTGCACGTCAATGTTAGTATTAAAAGCAAGTTTGTAGACTACTTCTCTGAGATTGTTCCATGATTCCTGACTAGCCGATGCGCTCTTCAGAGTAGCGACAGAAATAACCAGTGTTCCAATTTTCATGACAAGCCGATGCGCTCCTCAGAGAAGCGACAGAAATAACCAGTGTTTTGAAATGTGTCCTTGTCTTGAAAGTCTGTCCAGTTGTTCTGCTGATTATCCTACTCCCTTCTTGAGTTTTCTCGATGTTGAAGGAACGACATCCGGGCTTCTTGACGCAAGCAGAGCCAAGGTGGCCACGCCCTCGTTGATAAACTCCCGGATGGTGTGGTCGAGGAGACAGGTTGAGTTAAGAAATGCTGGCGTGAGTGTCGGTAGAGAGGCATTATTGACGGAGTTGGATTAGGCCGTGAGTGCAAGTAGCTTGGCGAACACAGAAAGCCACCAATGAGCGATGACAAAATTCATCGTCCATTCTGTCCCCAGAGTGTGCGGTCATTGAGACACAGTCTTGGTCGCCATTCCAATTGTTTGGTTCTCCATCATTCCATACCAAGAAGGGCTCGCTTCCCTCCTGACCGTCACACTCCCAAGTTCCTTCAACTTCTTTGTCATTGCAAGCAATCCAGGTCTGATAGGTACTTTGCTCCTTTTGTGCCAATTCCGCCATGAAGGTCATTTCCTCGAGCGAGCGAGGAGCGGCCATCTTGCTTTCCATGTCTTGGCAAGCTGTCTTGGCGTCATCCCAAGTATGCGGTGAAGGAGTGATGCGATAACACTCGTTCCCCCACAATTGCCACTCTGGCGGGCAAGAGCATTGGGCAGTGAGTCGAGAGTGGCAGGAACCTGACCTAAATTGAGCATTGATCGCTGAAGTGATTGCTACAATGCTAAAAACTTTGAACAAGTACATGATGGCTTGTTGGCACTTCGGTAGCAGAGTTTGAAGAGGAATTGAGCATTTACTGCTGCAGTGATTGCTATATGAGGAGGATCAGATGTTTTCCCAGTACATGTACATCCTTCTACTGTCTCAGCATTGAAGTCGAATGCAATAAAAACCGTATTTTGCGGCCGAATAAACGCGAGTTTTTCTCTGACGCAAATGGTTGTTATTACAAAACGGCAGACAATGGATCTCGTTGCCATGGTCACATTATTTCTTCAGCGTCCTTTGAAAATACAAATATGGTAGCGGAAACTTATTGCTATGGGAACCTCTATCGAGTCTTATCTAAGAAAATGTTTTAATAAAGTCGGGGACTTTATTACAGGGAGTTCGATATAGCCCGTTGTTCGACTGAGCAACACAAATAGGTTTTTGGCCTCGACCGTTGGAAATTATTGTTGTACCGTGCATTGTTGGCGAAATCTACTGCCTGTACATGTACCAGGTAGTGAGTTAATTAAACCTTCACGTTTCATTTCATAATAAAATACTGAGTTATAAAACGAAGGTTTATTGACTTATAAACAGGCACATGCAGTTAATTTGGATTTCGGTTTGATTGTGTTCCTTCCCCTCCCCGGGAGAAAGATAAACACTGACAGAATTCCTTCCTCCATGGTGTAAGTCACAATAGGAAACGTTTTTGTTTAAGTTTCGTGATATTTTGCATCCATCATCAGTGAGGAATAGTTTTTAAATTGAAAAGTTTTAACTATCTTTGACGTGCCGCTGTACGGCGCCCTTTCGGGTGATAACGTCATCATGTCAATGTTTGTGTTAGACATTCCTCATTGATCATTTGCACAATTTATATTACTGTGGTAAAATGCTTTCGTTTTCAAATTCAATTCCTATATTCAATTATTATTGCAGTCCGGTAACACCGGAAGTTAAGGTCGAATGGCTTTGTTCTTGGTAATCAAAATATTGCCCGGGTCAATGTCAGCAACATTATGAGAACGCCGTTTGCGAGTTAATAGCCACGCCCCTTAGACAACCCTATGGAATTTTTGTACTCCAACTTTGGTTTGTCTCAAATGTTGCGCGTTCCGCGTACATTTGTATATCATGTTATTGAACAATATTTCACCAGCTGCGTTGACGCGATTCTAACGCGATTCTACCGGCGATAGGTGATTGACATTTTCCAAATTTTGACCTTCAGTGGCTATAGTCATTTTTAAAACTAAAATCACTTGTTATTTGATTTCCTTCCATACCCCGGGAGAAAGATAAACACTGACAGTCAGTGTAAGTCACAATAGGAAAGGTTTTTGTTCAAGTATCGTGATATTTTGCATCCATCAGTGAGGAATGGTTTTTACATTCAAAAGTTTTAACTATCTTTGTCGTGCCGCTAGACGGCGCCCTTTCGGGTGATAACGTCATCATGTCAATGTTTGTGTTAGACATTCCTCATTGATCATTATTTTGCACAATGGTAAAATGCTTTCGTTTTCAAATTCAATTCCTATATTCAATTATTATTGCAGTCCGGTAACACCGGAAGTTAAGGTCGAATGGCTTTGTTCTTGGTAATCAATTTTGCCCGGGTCAATGTTAGCAATATTATGAGAACGCCGTTTGCGAGTTAATAGCCACGCCCCTTAGACAACCCTATGGGATTTTTGTACTCCAACTTTGGTTTGTCTCAAATGTTGCGCGTTCCGCGTACATTTGTATATCATGTTATTGAACAATATTTCACCAGCTGCGTACGCGTTGACGCGATTCTAACGCGATTCTACCGGCGATAGGTGATTGACATTTTCCAAATTTTGACCTTCAGTGGCTATAGTCATTTTTTAAACTAAAATCACTTGTTATTTGATACTTAGTGATGTCATTCTGGCATCAAAGTAGTATGCACACCTTTAGATCAGATCAAGTACGGGTTGGTTCAGAGTTACAAGTTTATACCATTAATCGTTTACTAATAGAGAAAAACCCGCGTAGAATTATTGTCGAAAAAGAAAGAAAGAAAACCGGAAAGAAGCAAGAAGATTTATCCAAACAATTCTAAAATGGTGATCGGATTGTGCTCGTCCAGCCCCCCCCCCCAAAGAAACCCCGGCTTTCTTAAACTTTCAGGGAATGAATATTTTGTTTGCATAACCTTCCTCACCTATTAGTTTTACAGAGATACCAACTGTAGGCACATACCAGCTCCCCGTCTCCCCCAGAAATTACCCATAAGGGTTTTGTCGACGATAGAGGGCAGTCGACGACTGGATCGTTATCACATAATCACTTGGCTACAGGCGGCGTAGCGAGAATATGCGACTCCATGAAATTAATGTGGACTCATTGGTAGTATTGCGCATGCGTAAGTACCAGAATGTGCTATTTTTAGGATCACATACGGGAGAGTGAAAGGGGTCCGAATTTCATAGTAGTCGGATTTTCATATGACACCGGCTGAATGACTCGGCTGTGGTTGGAATTAACACGCACACCCGTACCTGGAACCACTGGCTAGTGGCTACAGCCACTTCCCTTAGAATTGATTGCTTGCCGTAGCCAAGTGCAGCTACGCAATTATGGTCCAGTCGTCGACCGCCCTCTATCGTCAACAAAGCCTTTATGGGTAATGTTTTGAGGGGGAGGGAGACGGTGCCCACAGGAGGTACGTTTGACCTCCTGAACCTCACTTACTTATAGAAAAAACCCATATAACTATAAAATGAAAATGAAAATAAGAAATATCAATCGAAAGTCATTGTGTTATTGAATTAACAATTTCTTGCAAAAATGTGATGGGGGATGGGAGGGAGGTGGTTAGACATTTATGTGACGTTTTTATCCGATATTTATATTATTGACATCTGACACTAGGTGGGGCTATTTCATGGCAACATCAGCAGCGGCGCCGTAAATGTTTTCGCTGCGCGGTAACCAATGATGAGAATTGTATGTTTTCGGTATCAAAAGATGCGCAAGAGTCGAGGCTAAAAAGTCAGGAAAGCTCGGGGTCGGAATTTGTTTGATTTTAGGGTTAAGGACCTTTGTTTCAAAACCACTGAACCGAATCTAACGAAAACTTCACGCAAGAAAGAAAAATGCTTCGGCTCGTCGTTTTAATAATTGAATTTGATCCCCCCATCAATTGCGAGCATTCTGTATACCCTCCAGAGGGACATTTCTTGGGACACCCCGTGTATTGGATGACGACCTCAGACCTGGTCTCAGTTGACGATGTTGTAACATGTCCTGCAAATACAGTGGAGTGAAACTCCCCGTTTCCAGAGATCGACATGATTAATTTGAATTGCTAAAGTTACAATAATCTTATCAGGAAACACAAAAACGTGTGAGCTCTTTGTATTGTAACTATAACACAAAACATTATTTTATTCATAAACTGTTGCAATTGAAACAAAATAATTCAATGGTTAAATTTTCATTATAGTTCGAACTTGTCCAATAAATTGAGACCATCTAATGAGCTTCGGGGAAAAAAATGATTTTTTAAAGCAAAGGGGGCAGTAACAAAATTAATAATGTTGAGATGATTAAACTATGTAGCGGTGTAGTGACTGAGAAACAAGGGCGGATCCTGAACACAATTTTTTTGGGGGCAAAAAAATGTGGTCCCCATGGCGTGGGGTTCGGAGCCGGCCCGCTTAAGGGCCCCGAAAATTTTTTGGATTCTAGATGCTCTGTGGTACGATCTGAGCCAATTTCTGAGCACTTTAACCAATTTTATGGGAGGAAAAGATGGTGGTGTACGCAGTGCCTGCCTTTATTGCGACGTCACTAAAAACCAAAAAAATGGCTTCGTTTGGGGGGCCCGTTGCCCCCCCCCCTGGATCCGCCCTTGAAAGGTTAATAATTTTCAATATAATCCATGACATTTGTACTGAGTATGAGATTTTTTGAAATTGGTGATAGTGCGATCAAAAAAATAAACTGAAATTTTCCTTTCTGCTAAACAAAATCTAGAAAATGGAGACCAATATAGCAAAGGGTGCGGTTTTTAAAAGTGAATGCAATCTTTAACAAACGTGATTCAAAATTGACGATAAAAGCGATTACAACACTGATTACTTTCAAAGCAGGTTTTGTTGTTGTTGTTTTTTTTGTTTAAATAACATCGATGTTTAGGCACGTTTCGTTACTAGATTAACTTGTCAACATTTCAAACATGCAATACAGCATGGGCATTGCAGATGTAAAAGGCATTGATTCCGCTAAATAGCTTCAATACTTATTTCACTTACCATAATAATATTAACGAGCATAATTATTTCACAATTAAAAGAAGCTTGGATCGTAAAATGTGCTTTCAGACACTTTCAAATAACTAAATGATCAATAAACAGAGGCCATCATGACCGGCTGTTGGCTCAGTTTTGGATTTTTTTGTCAAGAAATGTTTGTCTTAAATAAGGAAAATTATGTGACAATCCTTCCAACTGTTTCATGCATAACACTACACCGATCTGACAACGAAGTATTAGTTTTGATATTAAATGTTGTTGCTGTTAAGACTGAATCTATCACTTTAGTTTTTAACGCATACAACTAAAACAAGCCGAGTAATTTCATGCGAATTTACAAGCAGACGCGGAATGCAATTCATTTACAGCCACATCATAAACGAAAGTGAACTATTTTATATTATTTTATGAAATTAAGAAAATTTAAAGTAAATGTAAATGTTATAATATCTTAAGAAATGGTACTGATATTGAAATCGTATTGATATTCGGTATTGAATGACACAGAAACTTGGAATTTAAAATACCACATTTCTTTCTCTTTTAAAAAAAATCAGATTTAGGCCTAAGTCATTTAGATTATTTTTTTTCCATTTACATTCAAATCTCGTCTCATTGGTAATTAAAACGATTATGGCTTACCTTGCCTACTTGAACAAAGCCTCGGCCACTCTTTTTTCTTAATTGACGGAAAAGCGAATTATTGTCACGAAATTCCCGAAAACAAAAGTCACGTTTTGAGATTGTTCCCATTTTCCTGACTAGCCGATGCGCTCTTCAGAGTAGCGACAGAAATAACCAGTGTTTTGAAATGTGTCCTTGTCTTGAAAGTTTTTTCCTATTGTTCTGCTGATTATCCTATTCATTCTTGAGTTTTCTCGACGTAGAAGGAACGACATCTGGGTTTCTTGACGCAGAGCCACAGGTGGCCACGCCCTCGGTGATAATCTCCCGGATGTTGTAGTCGGAGGAGAGTCAGGAGACAGGTGGGGTTGAGACTGCGGCCGTGGGTGTCGGTAGAAATAGAGGCATTATTGACGAAGTTGGATTAGGCTGTGAGTGCAGATAGCTTGACGAACACAGAAAGCCATGAATGATAAATCACAAGATTCATCGTCCATTCTGTCCTGATATATTGCGGTAATTCTAGCACAATCTTGATTGCCTTTGTCATTATCAGGTTGCCCATCATCCCATACCAAGAAGGGCTCGCTTCCTTCCTGACCGTCACACTCCCAGGATCCTTCAACTTCTTTGTCATTGCAGGCAATCCAGGCCCTGTAGTGACTGTTCTTGTTTTGTGCCAATACCACCATGAAGGTCATTTCCTCGAGGGTGTGAGGAGCGGCCATCTTGCCTCCCATGTCTTGGCAAGCTGTCTTGGCGTCATCCCAAGTATGCGGTGAAGGAGTGATGTGATAACACTCGTTTCCCCACAATTGCCACTCTGGCGGGCAAGAGCATTGGACAGTGAGTCGAGAGTGGCAGGAACCTGACCTAAATTGAGCATTGATCTCTGAAGTGATTGCTACAATGCTGAAAACTTTGAGCAAATACATGATGGTTTGTTGGCACTTCGGTAGCAGCGTTTAAGAGTATCAGATGTGTTCCTTGTACACGTCCTTCTAGTGTCTTAGCATTGAAGTTGAATGCGATAAAAACTGTATTTTAGTTTTTCTCTGACGCAAATGGTTATTGTAAGACGGCAGACAATGGATCTTGTTGCCATGGTCACACTTTGTCAGCGTCCTTTGAAAATACAAATAAAGCAGCGGAAATTTGTTTCTATGGGAACCTCTATCGAGTATTATTGAAGATTTTCAATTAGTTGGCCGATAAGCGGGATATTTGATATTGCCTGTTGCTCGACTGAGCAACACAAATAGGTTTTTGGCCATGACGGTTGAAATTAATATTTTACCGCAGTGCTGGCGAAATCTGCTACCTGTACCAGGTATAGTGAGTTAATTAAATCTTCACTTTTCATTTAATAATAAAATACTGAGTTATAAACAGGCACAGTTAATTTGGATTTCGGTTTGATTATAGTCCTCTATTGTTCCTTCCCCTCCCCCGGGAGAAAGATAAACACTGACAGTCAGTGTAAGTCACAATAGGAAACGTTTTTGTTTAAGTATCGTGATATTTTGCATCCATCATCAGTGAGGAATGGTTTTTAAGTTCATAATCACTTCGCTACAGGCGGTGTAGCGAGAATATCCGACTCCATGAAATGTGGACTCATTGGTAGTATTGCGCATGCGTAAGTCGAGAATGCGCTATTTTTAGGATCACATACGGGAGAGTGACCTGTTACGTGCGAGGGATTAATTATCTAGGGAAAGGGTCCGAATTTCATAGTAGTCGGATTTTCATATGACAACGGCAGCGCACAAACATTATCCTCGGCCCGATGAATGACTCGGCTGTGGTTGGAATTAACACGCACACCCGTACCTGGAAGTCACTGGCTAGTGGCTACAGCCACTTCCCTTAGACTTCATATTGCTTGCCGTAGCCAAGTGCAGCTACGCGATTATGGTCCAGTCGTCGACCGCCCTCTATCGTCGACAAAGCCTTTACGTGTAATGTTTTGAGGGGGAGGGGGACGGTGCCCACAGCTGGTACGTTTGACCTCCTGAACCTCACTTACTTATAGAAAAAAACCCATATAACTATAAAATGAAAATGAAAATAAGAATATCAATCGAAAGTCATTGTGTTATTAAATTAACAATTTCGTGCAGAAATACGATGGGGGATGGGAGGGAGGTGGTTAGACAGTAGGGAGGCTTCGCAAGCGAACGGATACGCTTACACTTAAGTTTAGCTATCCGTATCCGTTTTTTACTTACGTGTAGCGAGCGAGATATGCATGTCGTCTGCATGTATGACGTCATACGCCACTCACTATCCGCTAAACGTGCAGACGACACGCATATCTCGCTCGCTACACGTAAGTAGAAAACGGATACGGATAGCTAAGCGTAAGTGTAAGTGTATCCGTTCGCTTGCGAAACCTCCCTATTATGTGACGTTTGTGGCGCTTTTTATCCGATATTTATATTATTGACATCTGACACTGGGTGGGGCTATTTCATGGCAACATCAGCAGCGGCGCCGTAAATGTTTTCGCTGCGCGGTAACCAATGATGAGAATTGCATGTTTTCGGTATCAAAAGATGCGCAAGAGTCGAGGCTAAAAAGTAAGGAAAGCTCGGGGTCGGAATTTTTTTGAAAGGGTATCGCGGAAAAAGTTGGGGCGGATTCCGCCCAGGCATTTTTAGGGTTAATGACCTTTGTTTCAAAACCACTGAACCGAATCTAAAGAAAACTTCACGCAAGAAAGAAAAATGCTTCGGCTCGTCGTTTTAATAATTGAATTTGATCCCCCCATAAATTGCGAGAATTCTGTATACCCTCCAGAGGGACATTTCTTGGGACACCCCGTGTATTGTATGACGACCTCAGACCTACCTGGTCTCAGTTGACGACGTTGTAACATTTCCTACAAATACAATGGAGTGAAACTCCCCGTTTCCAGAGATCGACATGATTAATTTGAATCGCTAAAGTTACAATAATCTTATCAGGAAACACAAGCTCTTTGTATTGTAACTATAACACAAAACATTATTTTAAATTTTCATTATACTTCGAACTTGTCCAATAAATTGAGACCATCTAATGAGCTTCGGGGGGGGGGGGGAAATCATTTTTTTTAAAGCAAAGGGGGCAGTAACAAAATTAATAATGTTGAGATGATTAAACTATGTAGCGGTAAAGTGACCGAGAAACAAGGGCGGATCCGGAACACAATTTTTTTTTGGGGGGGGCAAAAACAAATTTGGTCCCCATGGCGTGGGGTTCGGAGCCGGCCCGCTTAAGGGCCCCGAAAATGTTTTGGATTCTAAATGCTTTGTGTGCGATCTGAGCCAATTTTTGACCACTTTAACCAATTTTATGGGAGGAAAAGATGGTGGTGTACGCAGTGCCTGCCTTTATTGCGAGGCGACTAAAATTTAAAAAAAAAAATGGTTTCGTTTAGGGGGCCCGTTGCCCCCCTGGATCCGCCCTTGCAGAGAATACATTCGCTTTATTGAAGGGTTAATAATTTTCAACATAATCCATGACATTTGTACTGAGTATGAGATTTTTTGAAATTGGTGATAGTGCGATCAAAAATAAACTGAAATTTTCCTTTCTGTTAAACAAAATCTAGAAGATGGAAACCAATATAGCAAAGGGTGCGGGTCTTTAAAAGTGAATGCAATCTTTAACAAACGTGATTCAAAATTGACGATAAAAGCGATTACAACACTGATTACTTTCAGAGCAGTTTTTTTTATTTATTTATTTTTTTAAATAACATCGATGTTTAGGCACGTTTTGTTACTAGATTGACTTGTCAACATTTCAAACATGCAATACAGCATGGGCATTGCAGATGTAAAAGGCACTGATGCCGCTAAATAGCTTAAATACTTATTTCACTTACCATAATAATATTAACGAGCATAAATATTTCACAATTAAAAGAAGCTTGGATCGTAAAATGTGCTTTCAGACACTTTCAAATAACTAAATGTTCAATAAACAGAGGCCATCATGACCGGCTGTTGGCTCAGTTTTGGATTTTTTTGTCAAGAAATGTTTGTCTTAAATAAGGAAAATTGTGTGACAATCGTTTCAAGTGTTTCATGCATAACACTACACTACACCGATCTGACAACGAAGTATTAGTTTTGATATTTTGTTGTTAAGACTGAATCTATCACTTTAATTTTTAACGCATACAACTAAAGCAAGCTCTTAAGTAATTTCATGCGAATTTACAAGCAGACGCGGAATGCAATTCATTTACAGCCACATAATATACGAAAGTGAACTATTTTATACTATTTTATGAAATTAAGAAAATTTAAAGTAAATGTATGCGCGGTTATAATATCTTAAGAAATGGTACTGATATTGAAATGGTATTGATATTCGGTACTCAATGACACAGAAACTTGGAATTTAAAATATCACATTTCTTTCTCTTTAAAAAAAAAATCAGATTGAGGCCTAAGTCATTTAGATTATTTTGTTTCCATTTACATTCAAATCTCGTCTCATTGGTAATTGGTCAACGTTTTAGCACGCCTCCCTGAAAACATTCTGGATCCACCGTGCTAGCCACCCCAAAATATTGGTTCTAGAACCGTGCCTGTTCTTAGGACACCCCGTGTATTGGATGACGACCTCAGACCTGGTCTCAGTTGACGACGTTGTAACATTTCCTGCAAATACAATGGAGTGAAACTCCCCGTTTCCAGAGATCGACATGATTAATTTGAATCGCTAAAGTTACAATAATCTTATCAGGAAACACAAGCTCTTTGTATTGTAACTATAACACAAAACATTATTTTATTCATAAACTGTTGCAATTGAAACAAAATAATTCAATGGTTAAATTTTCACTATAGTTCGAACTTGTCCAATAAATTGAGACCATCTATTGAGATTCGGGGGAAAAATATTCTTTTTTTAAAGGAAAGGTGACAGTAACAAAATTAATAATGTTGAGATGATTAAACTATGTAGCGGTGTAGTGACCGAGAAACAAGGGCGGATCCAGAACACAATTTTTGGGGGGCAAGAAAAAAGTGGTTCCCATGGCGTGGGGTTCGGAGCCGGCCCGCTTAAGGGCCCCGAAAATGTTTTGGATTCTAGATGCTCTGTGGTGCGATCTGAGCCAATTTCTGACCACTTTAACCAATTCTATGGGAGGAAAAGATGGTGGTGTACGCAGTGCCTGCCTTTATTGCGACTCACTAAAAACCAAAAAAATGGTTTCGTTTGGGGGGCCAGTTCCCCCCCCCCCCGATCCGCTCTTGAAAGGTTAATAATTTTCAATATAATCCATGACATTTGTACTGAGTCTGAGATTTTTTGAAATTGGTGATAGTGCGATCAAAAATAAACTGAAATTTCCTTTTTGCTAAACAAAATCTAGAAAATGGAAACCAATATAGCAAAGGGTGCGGGTCTTTAAAAGTGAATGCAATCTTTAACACACGTGATTTAAAATTGACGATAAAAGCGATTACAACACTGATTACTTTCAAAGCATTTTTTTTTTTTTTTTTTTTTTAAAACATCGATGTTTAGGCACGTTTCGTTACTATTATTGACTTGTACATTGCAATACAGCATGGGCATTGCAGATGTAAAAGGCACTGATGCCGCTAAATAGCTTAAATACTTATTTCACTTACCATAATAATATTAACGAGCATAAATATTTCACAATTAAAAGAAGCTTGGATCGTAAAATGTGCTTTCAGACACTTTCAAATAACTAAATGTTCAATAAACAGAGGCCATCATGATCGGCTGTTGGCTCAGTTTGGGATTTTTTTGTCAAGAAATGTTTGTCTTAAATAAGGAAAATTGTGTGACAATCCTTCCAAGTGTTTCATGCATAACACTACACCGATCTAACAACGAAGTATTAGTTTTGATATTTTGCCGTTAAGACTGAATCTATCACTTTAATTGTTAACGCATACAACTAAAACAAGCTCTTAAGTAATTTCATGCGAATTTACAAGCAGATGCGGATTGCAATTCATTTACAGCCACATCATGTACGAAAGTGAACTATTTTATATTATTTTATGAAATTATGAAAAATTTAAAGTAAATGTATGCGCGGTTATAATATCTTAAGAAATGTTACTGATATTGAAATGGTATTGATATTCGGTATTGAATGACACAGAAACTTGGAATTTAAAATACCACATTTTTTTCTCTTTAAAAAAAAAAAAAATCAGATTGAGGCCTAAGTCATTTAGATTATTTTTTTTCCATTTACATTCAAATCTCGTCTAATTGGTAATTAAAACGATGATGGCTTACCTTACCTACTTGAACAAAGCCTCGGCCACTCTTTTTTCTTAATTGACGGAAAAGCGAATTATTGTCACGAAATTCCCGAAAACAAAAGTCACGTACCGGTACGTAAATATTAGTGTCATGATCAAGTTTGTAGACCACAATTTTGAGATTGTTCCCATTTTCCTGACTAGCCGATGCGCCCTTCAGAGTAGCGACAGAAATAACCAGTGTTTTGAAATGTGTCCTTGTCTTGAAAGTTTGTTCCTGTTGTTCTGCTGATTATCCTATTCATTCTTGAGTTTTCTCGTCGATGAAGGAACGACATCCGGCTTTCTTGACGCAGAGCCACAGGTGGCCACGCCCTCGGTGATAATCTCCCGGATGTCGTAGTCGGAGGAGACAGGTGGGGTTGAGACTGCGGCCGTGGGTGTCGGTAGAAATAGAGGCATTATTGACGAAGTTGGATTAGGCTGTGAGTGCAGATAGCTTGACGAACACAGAAAGCCATGAATGATAAATCACAAGATTCATCGTCCATTCTGTCCTGATATGTTGCGGTAATTCTAGCACAATCTTGATTGCCTTTGTCATTATCAGGTTGCCCATCATCCCATACCAAGAAGGGCTCGCTTCCTTCCTGACCGTCACACTCCCAGGATCCTTCAACTTCTTTGTCATTGCAGGCAATCCAGGCCCTGTAGTGACTGTTCTTGTTTTGTGCCAATACCACCATGAAGGTCATTTCCTCGAGGGTGTGAGGAGCGGCCATCTTGCCTCCCATGTCTTGGCAAGCTGTCTTGGCGTCATCCCAAGTATGCGGTGAAGGAGTGAGGCGATAACACTCGTTCCCCCACAATTGCCACTCTGGCGGGCAAGAGCATTGGACAGTGAGTCGAGAGTGGCAGGAACCTGACCTAAATTGAGCATTGATCTCTGAAGTGATTGCTACAATGCTAAAAACTTTGAGCAAATACATGATGGTTTGTTGGCACTTCGGTAGCAGCGTTTAAGAGTATCAGATGTGTTCCTTGTACACGTCCTTCTAGTGTCTTAGCATTGAAGTTGAATGCGATAAAAACTGTATTTTAGTTTTTCTCTGACGCAAATGGTTATTGTAAGACGGCAGACAATGGATCTTGTTGCCATGGTCACACTTTGTCAGCGTCCTTTGAAAATACAAATAAAGCAGCGGAAATTTGTTTCTATGGGAACCTCTATCGAGTATTATTGAAGATTTTCAATTAGTTGGCCGATAAGCGGGATATTTGATATTGCCTGTTGCTCGACTGAGCAACACAAATAGGTTTTTGGCCATGACGGTTGAAATTAATATTTTACCGCAGTGCTGGCGAAATCTGCTACCTGTACCAGGTAAAGTGAGTTAATTAAATCTTCACTTTTCATTTAATAATAAAATACTGAGTTATAAACAGGCACAGTTAATTTGGATTTCGGTTTGATTATAGTCCTCTATTGTTCCTTTCCCTCCCCCGGGAGAAAGATAAACACTGACAGTCAGTGTAAGTCACAATAGGAAACGTTTTTGTTTAAGTATCGTGATATTTTGCATCCATCATCAGTGAGGAATGGTTTTTAAATTCATAATCACTTCGCTACAGGCGGTGTAGCGAGAATACCCGACTCCATGAAATGTGGACTCATTGGTAGTATTGCGCATGCGTAAGTCGAGAATGCGCTATTTTTAGGATCACATACGGGAGAGTGACCTGTTACGTGCGAGGGATTAATTATCTAGGGAAAGGGTCCGAATTTCATAGTAGTCGGATTTTCATATGACAACGGCAGCGCACAAACATTATCCTCGGCCCGATGAATGACTCGGCTGTGGTTGGAATTAACACGCACACCCGTACCTGGAACCACTGGCTAGTGGCTACAGCCACTTCCCTTAGACTTCATATTGCTTGCCGTAGCCAAGTGCAGCTACGCGATTATGGTCCAGTCGTCGACCGCCCTCTATCGTCGACAAAGCCTTTACGTGTAATGTTTTGAGGGGGAGGGGGACGGTGCCCACAGCTGGTACGTTTGACCTCCTGAACCTCACTTACTTATAGAAAAAACCCATATAACTATAAAATGAAAATGAAAATAAGAATATCAATCGAAAGTCATTGTGTTATTAAATTAACAATTTCGTGCAGAAATACGATGGGGGATGGGAGGGAGGTGGTTAGACAGTAGGGAGGCTTCGCAAGCGAACGGATACGCTTACACTTAAGTTTAGCTATCCGTATCCGTTTTTTACTTACGTGTAGCGAGCGAGATATGCATGTCGTCTGCACGTATGACGTCATACGCCACTCACTATCCGCTAAACGTGCAGACGACACGCATATCTCGCTCGCTACACGTAAGTAGAAAACGGATACGGATAGCTAAGCGTAAGTGTAAGTGTATCCGTTCGCTTGCGAAACCTCCCTATTATGTGACGTTTGTGGCGCTTTTTATCCGATATTTATATTATTGACATCTGACACTAGGTGGGGCTATTTCATGGCAACATCAGCAGCGGCGCCGTAAATGTTTTCGCTGCGCGGTAACCAATGATGAGAATTGTATGTTTTCGGTATCAAAAGATGCGCAAGAGTCGAGGCTAAAAAGTCAGGAAAGCTCGGGGTCGGAATTTTTTTGAAAGGGTATCGCGGAAAAAGTTGGGGGCGGATTCCGCCCAGGCATTTTTAGGGTTAAGGACCTTTGTTTCAAAACCACTGAACCGAATCTAAAGAAAACTTCACGCACGAAAGAAAAATGCTTCGGCTCGTCGTTTTAATAATTGAATTTGATCCCCCCCCCCAAATTGCGAAAAATTCTGTATTCCCTCCAGAGGGACATTTCTTGGGACACCCCGTGTATTGGATGACGACCTCAGACCTGGTCTCAGTTGACGATGTTGTAACATTTCCTACAAATACAATGGAGTGAAACTCCCCGTTTCCAGAGATCGACATGATTAACTTGAATCGCTAAAGTTACAATAATCTTATCAGGAAACACAAGCTCTTTGTACTGTAACTATAACACAAAACATTATTTTATTCATAAACTGTTGCAATTGAAACAAAATAATTCAATGGTTAAATTTTCATTATAGTTCGAACTTGTCCAATAAATATTGAGACCATCTAATGAGCTTCGGGGGAAAAAAAGGATTTTTTTAAAGCAGAGGGGGCAGTAACAAAATGAACAATGTTGAGATGATTAAACTATGTAGCAGTAAAGTGACCGAGAAACAAGGGCGGATCCAAAACACAATTTTTGGGGGGCAAAAAAAAAAGTGGTCCCCATGGCTTGGGGTTCGGAGCCGGCCCGCTTAAGGGCCCCGAAAATGTTTTGGATTCTAGATGCTCTGTGTGCGATCTGAGCCAATTTTTGACCACTTTAACCAATTTTATGGGAGGAAAAGATGGTGGTGTACGCAGTGCCTGCCTTTATTGCGACCCGACTAAAATTTAACAAAAATGGTTTCGTTTGGGGGGCCCGTTGCACCCCTGGATCCGCCCTTGCAGAGAATACATTCGCTTTATTGAAAGGTTAATAATTTTCAACATAATCCATGACATTTGTACTGAGTATGAGATTTTTGAAATTGGTGATAGTGCGATCAAAAATAAACTGAAATTTTCCTTTCTGTTAAACAAAATCTAGAAGATGGAAACCAATATAGCAAAGGGTGCGGGTCTTTAAAAGTGAATGCAATCTTTAACAAACGTGATTCAAAATTGACGATAAAAGCGATTACAACACTGATTACTTTCAAAGCAGTTTTTAAAATTTAAAAAAAACAAAAAAACATCGATGTTTAGGCACGTTTTGTTACTAGATTGACTTGTCAACATTTCAAACATGCAATACAGCATGGGCATTGCAGATGTAAAAGGCACTGATGCCGCTAAATAGCTTCAATACTTATTTCACTTACCATAATAATATTAACGAGCATAAATATTTCACAATTAAAAGAAGCTTGGATCGTAAAATGTGCTTTCAGACACTTTCAAATAACTAAATGTTCAATAAACAAAGGCCATCATGATAAGTTGGCTGGTTCGAATCTGAAGGGCAAAACCAAATTTGATTCATATCATCCCGACGCAAAATTCTTATAATAGTTTATGCGGTACCCGCTGCTACGTACTTCAGCTTCGAACCAGCCAACCGATTCCGTTAGCTCGGTGGTCGAGTGGTGAGACATCTGCACTAGAAAGCACGAGATCGTGGGTTCGAGTCCCACCCGAGTGATTTTTTCCAACTTTCGCTCGGGATGTAGCACACTGAGTATACAGTGTTTGAACGTCGGTGAAGGGCAAAACCTAATTTGACTACACCGATCTGACAACGAAGTATTAGTTACGATTTTTATTGTTATAAACACATACAACCAATTCAATCTCTTCAGTAATTTCATGCAAATTTACACGTATAGACGCGGAAAAAGAAATACAATCCATTTACAGTCACATCTACGAATGTAAATTGTTTACATTCAAGAAATCAAGGAAAATTTAAATTGAATTCATATGCGGCCTCATCAGCTTATGAAATGGTATTGATATTCCGTATTGAGTGACATTGAATAACATTGAATGTTGTGGTCGAGGAGGCAGATTGAGTTGAGACTGCGGCCGTGTGTGTCGGTAGAGTGGCATTAGTGACGGATTTGGAATAGGCCGTGAGTGCAGGCTGCTTGACGAACACAAAAAGCCCTGTTTGACGAATCACAAGATACGTCATCCATTCCAACCTGGCCCATTTTAGCGCAATTTTGTTGGCCTCCCAAATTATTAGGTTCTCCAGAATGCCATTCAAAGAAGGGCTGGCTTCCTTCCTGACCGTCACACTCCCAAGTTCCTTCAATTTCTTTGTCATTGCAAGCAATCCAGGCGTAGAATTTGGTGCCTACATCTCGAGCCAATTTCACTATAAAGTTAAACTCCTCCAGCGAGCAAGGAGCAGCCATCTTGCCTCCCATGTCTTGGCAAGCTGTCTTGGCGTCATCCCAGGTATGCGGTGAAGGAGTGAGGCGATAACACTCGTTCCCCCACAATTGCCACTCTGGCGGGCAAGAGCATTGGACAGTGAGCCGAGAGTGGCAGGAACCTGACCTAAATTGAGCATTGATCGCTGAAGTAATTGCTACAATGCTAAAAACTTTGAACAAGTACATGATGTTTCGTTATAGTCCTTCGGTAGCAGAGTTTGAAGAGGGTCAGATGTGTTCCCTGTACATGTACAACCTTCTACTGTCTCAGCATTGAAGTCAACTGCAATGAAAACTGCAGTCGTGGTATGACGCGAGTTTTCTCTGCCGCAAAATATTGCTGTCATAAGACATAAGAACCAGCGCCTTGAGTACCTAATTGTTGGTAGATACGTGCGCTAAATAAGACTCCGTTATTATTATTATTATTATCATAAGACAGGAGACAAAGGTCTTGTTGCTATGGTCACATCATTTCAGCGTCCTTCGAAAATTATGAATGATGAGAGCAACTTGTGTCTATGGGAACTCTACATCCCGGGGAATTATGAAGAAAATTCAATAAAGGCAGGGACTAGCCATTAAGCGAGGTAATTGATATCAGGAGTGACTGCACGTTGCCAAACCAACACAAATAAAAACGTAGTTGGCCAGGACCTTGTGAAATTAATTGCACTGCTTTGTTTGCGACGAATCATGACTACGTAGCTATGAGATAATTTATTATTTTTTAAAAAAATAAACCTTTACGTTTCATGTAACATTACAAGACCAAGTTAACCGTATACATTTAGTGACTATTATAAACTGGTACAGTTTATTTGAATTTCATTTTGAATATCGTCGCCGGATTGTTCCTTCTTCGTTGATAAATAAACACTTGTTGGAACCTTAGCCTAGCCTTCCCCAATCATATTGTAGGCCACAATTATAGGAGCGTTACCGAAACATGTTCATTCACAACTGACGGCTTCTTGCGAAGACTGTACGGCCTTTCCGTGCTAGTCAGTAAGGTAGAATTGTATGAAACTTAGGAGACAAATTGCAAGATATAGGCTAAGGAAGGAGGAGTACGCTTTTAGAACTAGCGTGCTGCATTTTAATATCGTTACTTTTACCCAATTTTACCACCGGACCTATGCAATGATTGCCTAGGTTTAAAGACAACCTCGCTTTTCCTTACTTGTCACTGAAATTGCAGGATTTTTATTTATTTATTATTTTGGTACACATTGTTTAAAAACCGACTTAGGTGACGATATCTCCCGCCCTCTCACTGTGACAAATTGCAAGTTTTGGGGGTGAATCGTATTATGACGAGCACTGTGTCCGAATGGCGGAGCTAGGATTGTTTTCAATGCACAAACAATGATTTTTCTCCAGAATCCAAAGTTTTAGAGTGCCAACCGTATATACCGCGAGCCAGCAGCTAGTGCTGCAGCATGCACTCAGGCTGAGTTCAACGTACGAAAGTTTTTGTTCGCTCGTACACCCCCGCCCTGCAAACAGGACGCTGGGAAGGGCTGACGAATTAACGCTCTGATTGAATATAATTTGCATGACCTGTGACCTGCAAGTCATCACGACCACGATCCTGCAAGGTTTGAAACGGCCGTTAAGACTGATTCATTCATCACTCTTTTATTCCCATTCATAAACGCGGCGCCCTTTTTTGGTTGAAAAAGCATAAAATTAACGTTAGGAAAATCTGTAAAACTTATCTGTTTTGTAAATTTTCAACTCCAGTTGCTTTGTAAATTTTCAACGTCAGTTGCTCAGGCTCCGTTTCAAATTCAATGCATATCATTCGACGCTAAAAATTTGTCCTCATGGTCCACAATGAAAAAGAAATCACATCCGGTATGGTGTGTATGCAGGCTATGGCAAACTATTCGGATAGCATTTGCGCGCTTTGGCTAAACGCGGTCACAGCTGAAGCCAGATGTTTTTATACATAGCTCATGATAAATTACCCAGAATGCCATCCCCACTTCCTTCAAAACATTCTGTGAAGCTCCAACCTCGTCCCCAGGATGTCGAGCAGTACGCGCCCACCACTACCTTACTATTGGAAACAACGTTGGAAATAAAGTAAGCCCTGGGGACGAGGTTGGTGAAGCTCATTTCGCTCGTAGGTTTGCAGGGCGGGGGGTACGAGCGAATGAAGCTCATTTGCCCTTCCCAGCGCCCTGTTTGCGGGGGGGGGGGGGGGGGGGGGGGGGCAGTGGCGTCGCCAAGGGGGGGCCAGGGGGGGGGGGGCACGTGCCCCCCCCCTGGAAAACCTAGTGCCCCCCTGAGTGCCCCCCCCCCCCCCCATCAAATGCTGGTGCCCCCTATCCTCTGCAAAATTCTGCGCGTTGTTAAAATCATTACCTCAAAAATAGCAATTTCTTGAGATATCTTCAGATCGAATTTAGCATCAAATGTGGCACCATTTTGCATCTAGCCCATCCTCCGTATGCGAAAATTTTCCAAAGGGGAGGGGGGCACCCTTAGACCCCTCCCCCAGGACGGCGATCCGTATCCACCTAAGTGCCCCCCATCAAATGCTGGTGCCCCCCCCCCCCCTGTGCCCCCCCCCCACCAGACTGAAAAGTCTGGTGACGCCACTGGGGGGAGAGGGGGGGGGAGAGGAGGGGAGAGGGGGGTACCACTGATCTCTATATAAAGACTGGATAGCGGATAATGAGCCGCACAAGAAATGAATTTGACGCCATATTGGTGAGACCGGCTGGTGATCTGCAAGGCATGATGGGAAACAACATGGCGCAGCAAGATCTCGTACCTATGGGAACGAGGTTGCAGTGGAGGGTACGAGCGAAAAGTTTTTGAAGCCTCTTCACGCATTGAGGGCGCCAACACGCACAGCGCCGCCAGCGGCAACTGCCGTTTCGGCTCGCCATTTTACACGAGCTGCGCTGTGTGGTTGCCCGAAAAAATGATGTCTTTGTCAGGTTTACGGCCAGTTTTTGCCGGGTTATCGGTGAGTATCTTGAAAGATCTAAATGTCTGTTTGAAATATAGGTTTTAGTTATTTCATAAGTTTAGTTAATAATGCGATTTAATCAATACTTCGTTTCAGTTGCGGCATTTAGAAACGCCGGTATGTTTTTGATGAAATGTTCGTGTTGAGTAGGCCTAATCCTACATTGAATTAAATACGTGAAAAAATGTTATGCTTAAAATTTCGATTACACAAAGTCTTAAGCTGAATGATATGGCCGCTGTCAGGTTTGGTGCATGATAGTGTGTCACTGTGTGTCTCAACTCAAATTTCAAAAACTTGTTTTGTTAATGTTGCCTTAACTTATGTTAAATTTCAGACAGAAAAGTGTCCTTTTTAAATTTAGCAAATTTCTGCAGAATTTTATAGAAGTCAAACTCAAAACTCACAAAGGCAAAGCTTCACTTGTCATGCCAGTTCATACTTAGTTTATTAAAGGCAACCATGTAGTTACGGGCCCATCTTTAGTTTCGATCAAATTAAGTCAAGGCTGGGTTTTTTTTTATCATTCAATCAAAAATGACCTTTCCAACCTAAAGTCAACTTCTGTCAGTTCTTATGACACCATTTTCTTGGAACAGTTTCTTGGGGTATTACGATTATCATACGCTGTTTACAGTTGGTGCTGGTGCGATTCAACGCGCCTTGCGCGTTCACGGTACATTGCAGTGATTGCCATCTTTATATTCGAGTTGTGTTTTGTCTTTAAAAAGTAAGTTGTGTTTTTAAAAGTTCGACAAAGAAATTGACTGGAGCGGGTTTTGAACCTGCGAGCTTCAGATTGCCGTTCCGGTGCTCGACCAACTGAGCTATCCAGCCCGTTGTTGGTAGTTCCCCATAACGTCAATGTCTTTGTCCAAGGGGCACTAGTCAGAAGCCATGTGTAGCCAGGGATCACGTTCAAAGTCACTATGCTAGCAACATTACCTGGATAGCTCAGTTGGTAGAGCATCGGAATGGCAATCTGGAGGTAGCAGGTTCTAACCCTTCTCCAGTCAATTTCTATGTTCAAGTTTTAAAAATTATTATAATGCACGTTGGAAGTTTCCCTTTTTTGGTTTATTTGACAACTGACATCAATGTACAGCAGTTACATGCTTTTGATGTTTTTCTGATTTTATTTACAGAGGAGACTGTATGCTGCCCAGGTGGCTACAGCTACACAGTCGGCAGACAAAGCCCCTCTCCCACAAGAATCTGTGCAGGTATGAAGCAAGACTGGGACCTTAAGTGCTCAAAACGATGCAATAAAATCCGGCCAACTTTACTCACTCTTTAACCAGCACATTTCTCCACAACTGTCATAGGGCAAAGAAAAGTTTGAATTTCACCAACCAATTTTAAAGACTCAATTCAATTTTTAAAGGAGACTTTTCTTCAATATTTGCCAGTGGCTTGAACATGAAGGGGAAGTCAAGTGATTTCAAAATGGGGCTAAAGACTAGACTGGTACATGTCCATCCATGGTGCAACTGTTTGACAAGACTGACTTCTTCGTTTATTGTCATTAGTCTGGTGCCTGACTATGGAGAAATGTGTAGAACCTTGTACCCGTCATCCTAGATATTTCTTTTGGCACAGTCAGCTGACAGTTGATTGATGCAGAACTGAAGAGTTGTTGGACTGGTTGTTTCAGATGCCAGTCTATTTTCTTGTATTGCATGTTTTCAGTACCTTAAGTTTGGGACTCTCATACACGGTATTGAGAGTCCAAAACTTTCGGACTAGTATGAACACTGAAATGAAAGAAATTGCTCCAAGCTTGCATGAGATTCATTTAGTATGGATTCCTAAAAAAGCAATCTTTTCATAATAGAAGATTAAATTTAACTGTAGCACTGAAAAAATTCTCTTAGGGGTAATACCAGTATTATGGAAGAAAATGCAATGTTCGTGACAGAGCTGTTAGAGCTCAGCCTTTTAGATCTGAATTTTCTTTTTGAAATCTTATACATGTACATCCGTCATGTACTTATGATCAAAGACATTACAGACCGGGAGTTTTGGATCATTTCTCTGATTCATTAATTAGATAATTGGCTCTGTCACGAACATTACATTGTAATTACCCATAGATGTACATATGAGAAAGTTATAAATGTTATCACATTTGTATAAAAATGTAAACTGTGGAGGTTATTTTTAACTAATCTTTCTGCATTTTCGAAGGTTTCCAAGCTGAACAATGGTTTGACGGTAGCCTCGTTGGAGAACCACTCCCCGGTCTCACGGATTGGCCTGATGGTCAACGCCGGTTCCCGCTACGAGACCAGTCAGAATCTTGGTGTTACCCACTGTCTCCGCAGTTATGCCAACCTGGTGAGCAGCCGTCATGTTTCAAGCCACGATTTTCCTTAATTCACATCCCAAAACGTGATTTAGTTCAACGTGTTGTTGCTAATGACGTGAATATATCAGATTACCAAGTCAATCGGCTTGAAATCGTACAGAATTATAATTAATTCGATCACAAGTCACTACCTGTCATCACAAGTCACTCAAAAGTCAATTACTAGTCATCTCTAGTCAATCACAAGTCAATCACAAGTCATCACAAGTCAATCACAAGTCATCACAAGTCATCACAAGTCAATCACAAGTCATCTCTAGTCAATCTCAAGTCAATCACAAGTCATCACAAGTCAATCACAAGTCATCACAAGTCAATCACAAACAAGTCAATAACAGATCATCAAATCGTTAATAGATCAAGTCACAACCTATTCAAGTTAATTTGGACTAAGGTATTATTCAAGGGCTTCTCACTTGTGATCTGACTTGCGACCGACTTGTGACTGACTTGCGACTGACTTGCGACTGACTGTGACTGAAAAGTTGCAACTGACTTGTGACTGACTTGCGACCGACTTGTGACTGACTTGTGTCTGACTTGCGACTGACTTGTGACTGACTTGTGACTGACTTGTAACTGACTTGTGACTGACTTGTGACTGACTTGCGACTGACTGTGACTGACTTGCGACTGACTTGTGATTGACTTGTGACTGACTTGTGACTGACTTGTGACTGACTTGTGACTGACTTGCGACTGACTGTGACTGATTTGTGATTGACTTGTGACTAACTTGTGACTGACTTTAGGTTTGACTTGTGACTGACTTGTGACTGACTTGCGACTGACTTGCGACTGACTTGCAACTGACTTGTGACTGACTTGCGACTGACTGTGACTGAATTGTGATTGACTTGTGACTGACTTGCGACTGACTTGCGACTGACTTGCGACTGACTTGTGACTGACTGGTGACTGACTGGTGACTGACTTGTGACTGACTTGTGATTTACTTGTGATCTGACTTGTGACTGACTTGTGATTAACTTGTGAATGACTTGTGACTGACTTGCGACTGATCTGTGATTGACTTGTAACCGACTGTTACTGACTCAATAACAACTCTGCCATCAACAATTGCAAGGAGATTTTTTTGTTTCCTTCAGACAACAAGTAATGCAACGACTTTTAAGATCACAAGAGGTTTGGATGAGATCGGTGCCAGTTTTGAAGCCACTACCACTCGAGATCTCATGATCTACTCCATGCAATGTCTACGAACTCATTTGTAAGTCTATATAATCTAATATAATTTAGATTTAGGAGAAGCTAAAATAATAAATAGGCCTGTATTTCACTTTTAATGAAGTTAATTTGTAAATTTCCTAAGAAGTTCATTTTGGGAAACGTTAATGACATATTTCTTGATTTTATTTCAAACTTTTCAAGGCACGAAAATTGGGAACATCTATGACGCCTTCAGATTTTGTCTGATTCCCATATTCTATACATAATTCGAAAGCTTACTCAATGTTCTTTCCAATGAGCGCAAAATCCCAGTTTTTAAAAATTTGTCCAAGTGACTAGTTGTGTGCTGGAGGGTCACAATTGTGAGGCGTTCTGACGAAATGAGGCATAACTGGGCAGAGGACGAAATGAGGGTTTGCGGGTACAAGGAAAGAAAATAAAATTCTCCGTACAATACTGTTTGTTGCACTTCAATCGGACATTCCATTGGCAAGTTATGGCTAAGTTCAGCATGTCAAAAAAGTAAAACGCTGAGAAAAAGACCGCAGCTTGGACTTTTGTGTAGTCATGAATATGAAAGATGCCAACAGTTTTTACCTTAGAAACACTTTTATTCCATGATTATTATACTATTTCTTTAAAGGGAATATACAACATTTGCAAACATCGAAAAATAAAACTACCAAGTTTTTACGACATACCTTACTAGGATGTTGGTAAATGACAGTCTAAAGCATCCTGTAAAATTATGGCACCTGATGTGAAGTCATTTTCAAGAAAATGGTATTTTTGTATACATTTCCAACGGTGGTCGGCCGACCACCGTTGGAAAAACCTAACTATTTTTCAACTACTGCTCCAACTTTACACTTTTTTCAGTCCAAATTTTGTTTGCTATTGGTTACATGTTCATGAACGAGTGCAGGCCAGCTAGACTGGTTCCCTTACCTTACAATTTTCCGGCATCTATAAATTGATCCATTTTATCTTTAGTGGAAACAAGGAACCAGACTACTTGAACATTTTTGTTTTTCTTGGTTTTTCCAGCATTTTCGAACAAAAAACTTCAAACATGTCAGTGTAACAGTATTTGATCTATTATACTAACCCCTCAAATAGTTCATTTCTGAAAATTACAGCAAAAGCCAATGATGAACATTTCCTTTAAAATATGTATAGTAGACATAAAAGATTACAAATTCAATAAATTGGAAAATCAAAAAAAAATCAACCCCATTCGTTTTTTTTTGCATTTTTCTCCACTATGGCCTGTGCCGAGTTCCATCTCATTTTGCCAGAACGCCCCACTATTGTGCAATATCTGTGTGGGTTTTATGAGATAACACACAGTTTACATTCCTGTTTCTTCTTGATATCCTGTAGAGATGAAGCCGCGTCCTATCTGCAGGCAGCAACCACCGGTCAGCAGTTCAGACCCTGGGAGATCAAGGACAACAGGCAAAGACTCTTCTTTGATCTGGCGTCCGTCAGAGACCAACTGCAGATCGGTAAATCAAATAGGGGCCACTTCCTCAAACGTTGCCTTCTTCTAGATCTTTGTCTATAGCTATATAAGCATTTTTTAATTATTATTTATCTTAGTAATGAGACCAAGGATTCCTCAAAATCACCCTAGACACTCCCCAGCCTGGAGAAACCTGTCTCGGAGAAGACAATGGAGAAAGTACTAATTTAGGGGTGGGAGGAAAACCCCA
Organism: Patiria miniata; assembly: GCF_015706575.1. NCBI lineage: Eukaryota > Metazoa > Echinodermata > Asteroidea > Valvatida > Asterinidae > Patiria > Patiria miniata. Next base: position 36,939,386 of record NW_024037069.1, on the reverse strand, counting down.
GAAGTTTATTCCAGGGGAAATCCAGGGAATCAGGTAGGGACTGAAAAGCCAATCCACATGTGGACCAGGGCTGGAATCGAACCTGGGTCACAGATGTTTAAGGCGAGGAAAGAACCAATGCAGAAACCTGACTGCTGACTCCCAAATTAAACAAGACTACATATGTTGGAGAATTTCACACCATTTAAAGTGACTAAGGTCACGTCCAAATTAGGTTTAAAAAAAAGAAGTTCTGCTTCTGGTTACCGTACCTACCAAAATTGGACAGCCCTACACTAATTTTAAAATTCCTGATTTTATAATTTAGAAACCCTTCGAAAATGACATGAAAGTTTCAATATTATCTTCATCATCCTGGAAGTATTGACAATTTTTTGCTGCTCTATTGACTCAACAGAGGTTCTGGAGAACTTGCACGCTGCTGCCTTCAGAACTACCTTGGGCCGATCCCTGTATGCTCCGGAGTACATGGTGGGCAAGATAGGCAGCGAGATGCTGCTGGAGTACGTCAACAACATGTACACGGCCGAAAATATGGCTCTAGTGGGAGTGGGTAAGTACAAGTCAAAATTCCTGGTGTAATTGTGATGTATTTAATCCTCCTAGTCTTCTGCACTTCACAACCATTCAAGTTTTGCTAAACCACTTTTGCTAATAGAGTTAAACACCTACACTTCAAATTCCCTTGAAGCAATCTTCCATGGAGTAGGGATAACACTTCAAATCCCTGCGCAATTCTTTTGTGTGGTTAAGCTCAGGGCAAGCAGGCAGATTCAGTCACGCTTCACTGCTCTCAAAGTGCTGTTTTGTGTGCAGTGACTCTCTGTGTGACACAGTTACTGTAACACATCATATCCCTTCACTTGACACTAACCTGTTGGGTTTTAAAGGGTTTTTACATATTGCTCTGGATTATGACTTCCCATAAGAGAGGTCAATTTTGACATATAAGTTGCGATTAATAGACACTTATGGTACACCATCATTCGGAGATCATCAGCTTTAAGGTTTTTTAAATATTGTTTACTAACAATATTTCAAAAGTCCTGGTGACAGGAAATGTACATAATGTCTTCCAACGTAGAACATTGTTGATAAAACTGTCCTAAAACATGTGTGACTGAAATCAAAACAAGCTATCCAATGGCTCGAATTTCAAGTCCATGATTTTTTGGGTTAGCCTAAAATTTCTTCTCTGCTAGTGTTGATGCCATAGTTGTGTATTTTTGAACAAATCATTTTCTTCCTTTGTTTTATCTTTCCAACTGTTATCTTTTTGTGGTCTACGTGTTTTAGAGCCTCAAGCCATGCTTTCCAATTGAAAGTTCAAACTCAGTAGTGTCGCCACTGTCTTTGCAAAGACTTAAAGAATTTCTTGATAACAAAAATTGACTTGTTTTAGGTGTTGACCACGGCGACCTGAAGGCCTTTGGGGAGAAGTTTGACGTCAAGAGAGGCTTTAAGACAGTAGCTCCAGCTGCCAACTATGCAGGTAAGTTAGGCCGGATAAAGGGATTCCGCCATTGTTCAGATTAATTGGTGTTTGCATACGAGAATAGACTCTGCATAAGTATCCACTCAACAGTTACAAGAAATTAGACAGGACGCTTGAATGCATCCCCACTGCATGCTCGGCGTTCATGCAAAAGTGGTATGGGTTTGTGCGCACGAAAAATCATGGTGCATACTTCGCACCAAACGGGTGACTTGCATTCAGAGTGGTCAGGAAGTGCCATTCCCTGTTCATGTGCGGATTCCATATTGTACAGTGTGTATACATGTAGTTACCCTCAACCCTCCATCCTCCAAAATCAACCAGGCGGTTTTGGAGGATTTTGTAGGATTGAGGCTGAATGGCCAAAAAAGTGTCCGTTGATGTGGAGTATGCATTGCGTCAAGGTCGTAGGCTGTACCCTGCATTGTTTCCCTGCATTGTACTCTGCATGATTCGTTACAAAGTGGATGCTTGGGAAAAAAATATTGTTTTAAGACTTTTCCTTACGTTCAGTATATGGTTTTACTCATGGAGGTAAATTTGATTCATCATATGAAGATCAGCCCATCCTTGGAAAATTTCAAATCACAGCTTAAGCCACACTTGTTTAATGCTTTCAGAAGCGCATAGAGACATTTTGTGTGTGTGCTATATAAGAATTGTTTACAACAACAACAACAACAACAATTTGATGACCACTGTAGTGCTTGAGAGCTTGCGAAAAAAAAATCCCACAAGCTTGCTCGGATGGGATGTGAACCCAAAACTCCTGCTTACTAGTGCCGATGTCTCAACATCTCGCACACAAAGTTTACAGGGGTTGGTTGGCAGATTTGAAACAAAAATCAAAACAAAAATTTATGATAGAATATTTTGGCCTTTCTGTTGTAATAGGAGGTGAGATTCGCAGCCAGCGAGATTCCCCGTACTCGTACGTCGCGGTGGGCGTCCAAGGCGCGGCCCTGAGCAGCAAAGAACTCCTGACCCTGGGTGTCCTGCAGCAACTGATGGGTGCTGGACCTTACATCAAGCGGGGCAGTCAGCTGGCATCGTCCAAGCTGTCTCAGGCCGCTAGCAAGGCAACCACGGTCCCTTTCTCGGTACGTTCTCTTGACTTCTGATGAAATGTGTGGGTTTTTTATTTGTTTGTTTTCATCGGCGAGAACTTTTTGTAAATCCTGTGCTTTTCAGAATACAACATTTTTCTCCTAAAGATTTTTCAAATCGTATGTTTAGTTTTAACGAAAAACCTACTTTATTCCAATGTTGGGCGTCGGCACCCCTCTAAAAAAGGACTGAAAGCACACAAATGAACCCGCCCTACGAGAGCCGAATTATTGTCTGGCAGACAATAATTCAAATTTTGGGAAGAAATAATCCAGTAACTAAACAATTCTTACTCTTGTTTGATGTCTCATTAAAAAATGAACAACTTTGATATTGCTAGGTTAAAAAAAAAATAAAATTGAAAAAAAAAAGCCCATTTTTTTTCCCGTGGTGAAACTCGAAAATAGCAAAGGGAATGCATCTCTAATTTTAATCCTAACTTTCGCAGATCCATCAAAATCCATCTGGGGTTTAGGAGGATTGTGCAGGATTGAGGGAGGTACAGATAAGCCACTGAGGCCTCCGTACACAAGTACCCCCTCAATAGTCCAATAGGAGAGAGTTGGGGAGACCACAGAGAGACATTCAAATGCATTGCTGATTAAAACTTAACCGAAATACGAATATACATTTCCTAATAAGACCGTTTTATGGTAGTCAAGAGATTGATGGAATTTTGTGTTGTTTCGCTCCCCTCAACTCCCCCCCCCCCAGGCAAATTGTTTCAACATGTCATACACTGACTCTGGACTCTTTGGAATGTTTGCCGTTACCCACGCCGAGCAAATGGGAGCTGTAAGTATCGTTGTTTTAGAATCGCTCTTTTAGAATGAAATTCAAGGTTTTTTTTTTTTGCACTTACACCAGGTTTGTCTAATTTGTGTCTGAGGTTTAGGAACACCCAGCATCATTTGATCTCTAACTGCCGACAAAATAAGTACTAACCAGTGAACAGTTTTCCTTCTCAAAAAGAAATTTGTGAAAATCATAGGTGTTATTTTATTGAAGGTTTCTTTGTTTATGTCTTGATGGTTGTTGTATTTGTCAGATGCTGAAATCCATGATGGGTCAGATGGGTGCCGTCACCAAGGGAAACATTGATGACAAGGACCTCTCCAGAGCAAAGTACGTTACTAGATTGATTAACAAGTTGCTGCATTAACCTTCACTCACCGAAATCTGCCCAAAAACCAACACCTGGGCCCAATTTCATAGAGCTGCTTAAGCACAAAATTTGCTTAAGCACAAAAAAACATTGCTTAGTAAAATCAGGTTACCTGCCAAAATGCCATGCGGTGTACATTTCTTGTGACTGGTATTTAGCTGTTGTTTACTTAACACAACAAACGCATGGAGTTTTGGCTGGTATCCTGATTTTATTAAGCAAGACTTTTTTGTGCTTAAGCAAATTTCGTGCTTAAGCAGCTCTATGAAATTGGCCCCAGGTTAACTCATAAGCGCCTATACTACATTGTGTAGTTTGAGCGTATATATTGACTTGTTGTCTACAGTTGCATCATTTTTCTTCTTTTTTCCACAAAGAGTCAAAATTCTGAAAAAGGGCACAGCCGACAAAATGGACTACACCATAATTTAAAATTGTCTTTTTCCATTGGAAAAATTGTAAGATTTTTATCAGACTGATTAAGCAGTAAATGATTTTCTTTAAGTATTTGTGTGGGTGTTAATGGGTTAGCCATTGGTAATTTTTTAGGAACCAGCTGAAAGCCTCTATCCTGATGAGTCTTGAGAACCAGTCTACTGTCTTCGAAGACATCGGAGTGCAGGCCCTGTGTACTGGGGACTATGTCTCACCAGCAGCCATGATGGCAGAGGTAGATGCCATCACTGGACAAGATGCACTCAAGGTAGGCTTAGATTGCCCTTCATTCGCCCCAGCCCAGCCCACTAATAGCCCCCCCCCCCACCCCCACCCATCCCACAATCCCACAAGCCCCCCACCCAACCCCCCAAGCCCCCCATCCCGACCCCCCCCCCAACCCCCACCCCCAACCCCACAACCCCCACCCTGTTCCCACCCCAACCCCTACCCCACGACGTGACCTACGTGTGGAGTGCCATGGTCCCATGGTTACAGTGTTGGACTCGTGCAATGTAACGTGGGTTTGAACCAGACAGGGAACATGATGATTGTGTTCTTGGGCTAGACACTTTACTACGATTGCCTCTCTCTTATGACCTGATCTTGAGCTGCTGCAATAACAAAAGTTTCATAGCCTGATGAACAGGGGTCATTTTCTCCTCTTCAAAATCAGTCAGGGTGGTAGCTTTTTTTCAAGAAGGGTGAATTAATGTTCAAAATCCAATTTTTAACTCCCGTATTGGATTTGTGTGTGCATCAGGTGGCCAAGCGGATATTCAATGGCAAGCTATCCATGGCAGCTAGCGGAGACTTAGACAACACACCTTATCTGGATCAGCTACTGAGTGCATAGTCATCATTAATACTTCTATAATTAACCCTCAAGTAGGATTCTGTACAGGAAAATGCTATAGGAGACGTTTGGAATTGATTCGGGGAAAACAATGACGATGACAGCAGAAAGTGGGAACTTCTGTTTCAGAACAGTTGTGTTTAGGAAAATCATCTTGAGAGTCAGGCAAATTTCTCCAAAGTCTGCCCAAGTCTTAATTGGTGCTGTTTGTCAACAAGTTAATTGACAATCTGACAATCTGAGTCATTTGTTTTGAATCTGATGAAATCTCCATCCACATTGCTTGATGCGCTGGTAGAGTTTGTGCTTCAAAATTTTTACGTTGGTATTTGTTTGAACTGGGGATCATTACTGGACAGGGAACTTGGGAGATTTGAATGTAAAATTACCAATACACTGAGAATCAATTATAAACTGGTATTTTGAAAGGCACCAGTGTGTTTTTATTATGTATACATATGTTCATAATATTGATCTTAATTTGAAGTGATTTGGGAGGAAATTGTTTCAATTTATGTCTGGTTAAAATATGTCCAATACTTTAGAAACCCTTTTAATTGATTGCACAGTTCAACATTTTATTTATTTTCTGCCCATTTCATCATACCTAAACAAAATCTTGTCATATTTGAAAAAGGGGAACTTTGTTCAGTTCACCAGTCAACGTCTCTCCAATTTGAGAACCTAGATGCATTAAATAAGAATTTTCCCCTATTTTTTTTTTTATTGTGTGAAAATGGGTAGATTGCAAGAGATAACCAACTAAAATTTAGTTAACTGAATGATATGTATCTTAATATGACTGATGTACGGGGCGATACTCGCATTTGAAGCTGTTCATCGGTCGGAACCCATCACCGGTTTAAAATCCACTTTCCCATGTGGAGTGTACATTTGATTTGGTTGTTACGTTATCAATTGTTTGATTTGATATCAAATAAAAAGAGTGTTTGATTGGAATTGACGTGTGTGTTTGTACTATCACTTTTTCAGTCTGTCAAAACAACTCTGCCATGCAGCAATCAAAATCAAAGCGATAAACCTTCCTAGTAACCCTGCCTTTTTATAAAATATAAGCGTGCTTGGAAACACGTAAATTTTGCAGAGAGTGGTGTGGTGAAAATTCCTAAAAACTGATTGACAAAAAGCATCATTAAAAGACTTGTTCACTTGATGCTAATTCACACGGCTTTTTTTACGTCCGTGTTATAAACACACCTAGTAAGAGTGTTTTATTGCCCCCAAACAAATTATGGATATTACATTACCGATCCATCCGACCATGATCCAACCCCACAGGCTTTGTCATGAAGTAGATTAAAAAAAAAAAAATCAAAGTTCAGAAAACAACATAAAAATGAAAAGTCTCAAAAAGTTCTTAGTTAAAGTTCATCCCACTTCGGCAGGTTGAATTCCTCCCACTGGATGACGCCATCTTTGTTCTTGTCCAAATTTGTCATCTGTTCGTCCGCCAGCTCGTCTACTACCGGCGCTCCTCTCGGGAACGTCTCGCCGTCACCCACAATTGCATCGTAAATCTGTAAAATAAAGACATCTCAAAACATCAGTTTCATCCTTTTTCAACAGTTTTCCGTTTAAATAAAACGCTGAAATTGAAAATTGGTAAGGAGGAAAACTCAAAACAACTTAAAGGTGATATATAGTAATCAATGGTTGCACCCACCTCTTCACGTTGTATGACACCGTCCTCATTCTTGTCCATCGACTTGAACATGTTGGGCATGCCCTTCTGGTAATTGGGTACGGCCCCCAAGAGCCGCACTTCGAAGGTCAGGTCCTCTCCTCTAGGAATCTTATCTCCTGCACACACACACACACAAAACCACACAGAAAGAACTACAAAATGTATGTGGATATCTTCGATAAGAGCTAGCATCCTACAGGAAGATTCAGTATTTAGCCAGTGATCTCCCGGGCAATTAACCATGTACTAGTCTCCTACAGTGCGCCCCACTGGCATCAAACCTCCTACTGTTTTTTTTCCCAAGAGTGGTCCTATGAAATCATGGGCGTCGCCAGGATTTTTTCTAGAGGGGGGCAAAATTTTTTTTGGTCAAAAAATGCTTGTATTTCTCAACACATTCTCGATTTATCAGTTTTAAAGGGGGGCAGGGACATTTTGCCCCCCCCCCACTCATTAAATTTACACCACTTTGTCTTCGCGCCTCTATTCCTTTTCTTTTTTCTTTTCTTTTTTGTTCCTTTTTTTTTTTTTGGCTTTTCCGGGGGGGGGGGGGGGCAAGTGCCCACCTTGCCCCCCCCCCCTCGCGACGCCCATGTATGAGGTTTACATCACAACATTGTGATGTAAGATTCACATGAAACATCACACACAGTCCTGATTTCACAATCAACTTTTTCGAACCGTACAGTCTCCTATCCAAACATCATAATCATGGTCCTGTCTATCATGTCTCAACTCGGAACTCCATCATGATTTATTGCAACTCAATTAAACCCATAAACGGGCCTATACAACAAATTGCTCATATTAGTTATTAATCGCCCAAGTGGGTGAGATCACCAACCTTTGAACTCCTCCCGCCCGTTCCTGACGAGCGAGGCTGGCACGGTCAGTCGGCGTAGTTCACCAATGCACATGCCGATAACTCCCAGCTCAAGACCCTTGATGGAATCTCCTACTCCCATACGGAACGGGATGGATAGACCCTCCGAGCCGTCCTCTTTGTACCTGCAAGTAGGGAGCGGGGGATATCGGACCTTAATGAACATGTGGTTCTTACTAATTGGCATTTGGTTCTTCCTGGCTGACATTTTGCCATTTTGTTGTTTTTGTTCATCTTGTTCCCTGTTCACACTACATTCTGTTAACCATTGTTTTCTTTCTGTTGGACAGTTTGGTTCTATCGTTTTAGAATTAAGGCCCTTCCGTTATTTTTGGTATATTTTTGGAACCATTTTGGTTCTTTCTGTGAACATTTTGGTCTTTTTAACCAGTTTGGTTCTTTTGGTAAACATTTTAGTTCTTTTGGCAACCATTTTTGGTTCTTTCTAGCTACAATTTTTGTTCATTGAACCATGATGGTTCTTTCGGTAACCATTTTGGTCCATTTTGTAACCAAGTTTTGGTTCTTTCTGGTTGCCATTTTGGTTCTTTCTTGCTTCAACTTTGTGATTTTGTTCGATGTTAAATCAATAATAGGTTTTGCCCTTCACTGACGTATAACACTGTATACTCAGTATGTTACCTCCCGAGTGAAAGTTAGAAAACAAGTTTTCCAATTTTTACTCGGAGGTATAACACACTGAGAATACAGTGTTTATACGTCGGTGAAGGACAAAACATAATTATTGATTTACATCACATGTTTTGAATATATTAATTGCGGTACCCGCTACTATATTTACATCAAATTCAAACCAGCCAACCGATCCCGCAAGCTCGGTGGTTGAGTGGCAAGACGTCTGCACCAGCAGCAGGAGGTCGTGGGTTCGAGTCCCACCCGAGTGATTTTTCAACTTTCACTAGGAAGGTACTAGGTAACACATTGAGTATAGTGTTCTTCACCCAAACGCAAATGCGATCTTATGAATATTGTCTGATATTGTCGATCAATATGTGTCTAAGACATCATGTCCGACACAAGTCACGTAGAGCAATTTCAGACCCTTAAACAAATATGGCAAAGTGGAAACCAATTTGAGCTGTCGATATTTTCACCCGCATATTAATGTTCTCCCTAAATAAACACACTTCTTCCAAGAAGAGATTGTGTTACCCTCAATTTTGTATATGTTTATGTCATCCGCCATGCAAAACTTCAAGTCATATGTTCTCCCTCTTGCGAGCTAATAGACCAGTGTTATCGGTACAATACTCACGTGGTGATGAATTCACTGCCATCTGAGACCTTGGATCCCCGTAGATGTACCGTGACCGCATCGTCATTGCTCGCCTTGAGCTTTTCACACCACTTGCCTTCCTCAAGGACCTCAATCTTCACCAGGTGTGTTTCCTCCTCCCCCTTCTTCGGTCCTTCTTCTTTCTTTTCCCCGCCCTCCTCCTCACCACTTGCTGCTTCGTCTTTGTCCTTCTCATCTTCTTTCGTTTCCTTGGGCTGTACGTCTTCCTTCTCTGGTGTCTCTTCTTGTTTCTCCTTCGTGTACTTACTCTCCGGTTCTTCTTCGTCCTTTTCCGTTTGCGACTGTGACGCGCAATCCTCCTTGCTCACACAGACCCCGTCAACATCTTTAGAGTCTTCTGCTTTTACACTATCCTTTGTTTTTGTATCTTCAGCGCAGACTACGGATACAGCAAAAATGCAGAGAACCATAACTTTTAAAAGATTCATTTTTGATAATTGTTTTGTGTGCAGCCGGCCACGAGAAAGCAGCAGGATTCAAATTTACGCTGGTAATATAGTGTAACTTGAAATATTGTACGAAAAGTCTCAATGAATAACTATGTACTGTGTAATTTCAAATTCTTGCACATTTATGGTACAAAGAGGTGTGATGTTACACGTGTACTAGATCCAAACTAATGAAAATTAACTTGATAGTTCCCATACTAAACGGTAGTTTGTTATCGGTGAGTTTACCGTGTTTGTGCTAAATATCCGTGGGAGAAGCACGGGCTGTGAGCGGCCGATGCGATACGGCGCTGATGCCTTATCTCGGCTCATGGGCGCAGTACGAGCCATCGCTCCAGGCAGTCCGAGTCACGGGGGGGGGGGGGGACCGGTCGGTTTCGACGTGGCAACTTTACACAAAGCCACGCTGCACTATACCACGATAAGGCAAACATACCCGCGTTACAGGGATCTTTAGTCAGTTTTCAAGTATCAGTCATTGTTAAGGGAATTACTTATGGGAACAAAGTCTGCAGAAACATGCTGTTTTATTTGGTAATACGGTTGGGGTTCATTCAAATACCACAATCGAACAATCCAAAAATGATTTCAAGAGAGTCTTCCAGTACATCGATATAAAATGCTTCAATTTAATATGGGAAAGGTGATCGCAACAGGTCTATCAATTGATCTATAGGTAAATTAAAGCGATGTTCATCATGTAGTTTAGATGCTCCTTAAAGTTGATCCAGAGCACAGTTTGCAGTGTGCTGGAGAAAAAAATAATAGCTTTATAGTTTATATTGAAATTTTTCAGATTTTCCAGATGATTAGAATAGAACAGAAAATGCTGGTTCGTGATCCGAAGTCCAATAGTTTTATGTTGAAATTTTGCAGGTTTTCAAGATGATTAAAATAGAGCAGAAAACGCTGGTTCGTGATCCGAAGTCCAATAAAAATCCGATAGCTGGGCTTTATCGCTGTATAGGGTCAAAGGGCATCAATTTTACTAAGTAACAAGTCATATGACCCTAATATGAAAACTGTAAATCGGCAAAATTAATACAGTTTTTAAAAACTACCAAAATATAAATACTGTTGCAAATTGGAAGAGAACTACCGTTATTTCTTTGGATTTGCAATGATGAGAGTGGGCATATAGGCCGGAAACCCACGCCAATCGATAACATCATTCATATATGGATTCGTGGAAGTTTAAAAAAATTAAAATCGGTAATAATAGTTCTCCCGTCGGTTTTTCTCAAATAAAAACGTCACTTCCGGAATTGTGATGTTTCCACAGTTATTTCTACAAGATTTATAACATAAAACTATACGGTAATCATGCATGCTTTGATTTAAAATTTCAAAAAAAAATATTATTAAGAAATGCATGCAGTAACATAAACCGCAGTTTAAAATAAGTATGTTGGATTCGTGATTAAAAAAGCAAGTCTCTAAAAAAAACTTGGAAGCAATTGATCAGTAAAAGTACAGTTCTTTCTATCGGTTTTCCCCTTAAAAGAAAACGTCATATCCGAAAGAGTATCCATGCACACTATCATGGCTTTCCCCCTCTATCTTTGTTCTTAAACACTCAACAGCAAGCAACTGCTCTTTGGGCGTCTTTCAATTAGAAGAGCATTGGTATGAGTCTGTACGGGACTCTGGAGGTATAGTCATCCCACGATGAACCATACTTGGCCTTACAACGATGCTCATCCCTCAGACATCGATGCACCAACAATATTGTCATGAAGATGATGTAGAAGTACGGAAGTAGATGCGTCACTCCGCCGCAGAGACAGTATGCCAGCGAGCCCATCAAATCTCCGGTGTAGTTCATGTGTCTTGCGATCCCCCACCATCCAGACAGGAGAAGCTTGCTGCGGCGTTTCTTGCCATCGCTGCTGAAGTATTCCACCTCCATGTACTCCGGCTTGCGGCCCCAGACGTTAGCCTGGCCGTCCGTACGGCGGAAAGAGTCCTTCTGGTGATTGACGGCACGGAAGATGTAATAACCGCCCAGGCCTAGGGCGAGGATGCCGGCCGCGGCCGCCTGGGAGAGCTGGACGGGGTGGAACACGAGGAAGAACCCCTAGATAACGTGACCAGGAGAAAAAAAAATATGGGTCTAGATTATTACAAAGCAGTTAAATGGTATCTTCAAAGTAAATATAACGAGGGCAGGAATAAGAGAGCTAGGAGAATGAGAGTCATCATCATCTTCATCATCGCCAACATCTTACATAATATCGTTAATTTTACCATCAAAACAGTAATTTGTTTTGCTTACAATTTTGTTTTGCTTCTGAAGGGGTGTGGTAGGGGTGTGGTAAAGGGGTGTGGAAACAGCAAGATGTAAGAAAGGGGACAATAACCTGGGTAACTGTCGTCATCTTCATAGTCGTCATTAAGTTCATAATTGTCGTCTTTTTTTGTCATCAGATCGCCGCCATGCTTAACACCACGTGTGTCATATTTGTCGACCTCACTTTTAGTCAACTTGATCCGAGATGTTTTTTGTCATTGTCATCAGTGTCATCGTCCATACCACAATTAGGTCCCTGTCACTGCCACATACCTGCAGCGTGTACATAGTGGGGAGCCACACAGAATCACCCCATCCCAACATGAAGCCAAAGTGATCATGATGCATGTCGATTGTGTTGAGATACCAAGCTTCATTCCAGAAGAAATCCACGATGTAGATGGCTTGCAGGACGTTCACCAAGATCATGGAGTTGGTCACGTAGCCGTAGAGCTCGTACTGCTTCCAGGCGTAAGACATATTGATGACAGACCAACAAACGATCCCCGGCCTGCCATTGAAGAATAACTTGAAGTCGAACCACTTCCCGATGCGGGGGTTGAACTCGATCCCCATCAGGAAATCGTAGAAAGGGTTCCCGCTGAACTTCCGGTCCTCCGCGAAGGATGGGAACAGGTAGGCCTTGACGGTGACAAAGACGCTCACACTGTATCCCATGATGTTCATCATGACCAGGAGGGGACCGTAGTTGTCCACGATGATGGTCGGGGAGAACCAGCGGAAGTGGACGGCGTTGGCCAGGAAGAGCCCGTTGGAGATGATCCAGGCTTGTAGGCCGTTCACGCCGTACTTGAGACGGTTGCCTGCGGGGGTGATGGCGCCTAGACAGACCCCGCCTCGGTAGCCAGGGATGATGTAATGGCAGACGTCAGGGAGATACCACAAGAACACCTGCATAACGGAGATAACATTGAAATGAGTTAAATAAACGAATGTGTATGCTCTGTACTGTCGGTTTGATAGTGAGGCTTTACTGGCAGGCTTTGCTTAATTAAATTTGGATATTAGCTCAGTAAAAGCTACACAGTAACCACACTCAATGCGTCAACAATAATTTTTTTTATCTTTTAAAGAATTCTTGACACATTTATTGTTCCTTCTTACCTGAAAAGTAAACCAAGAGAGGTAGACCACCATGGCTTTAAGGGTCAGGGAGGGGACATATCCCCACAATTGCGTCACCGTGACGTCACCAGTGTAGAGCTTGATGGCCGGGGTAGTCAGTTCACATTGGTAGTGCGTGCATGAGATGAGAAAGTAGAACACCAGCACGGGGCAACAGGTCAGGATGAATAGCACGCCAGCCATGGTCAGAAAGTCCGCAGTCCTGGAAATAGATGTAAATAACATTAGGCTACGGCTACGGCTTGCAGTTACACATGAGCCTATGTGTAACTGCAAGCTTACTTCCCATAGGTACGCGTGTCACTGTAATACGGACGCGGTAAATACCACGGTAAGTGGTCAATCGTTCAAGCTACCCATGCACAGCAACCACAATGTTATTTGGCTAAGGGACTTGCGGAATATGATTTTTTTTTGACCGAAAGTTTCGGATTGACTGAAGAAAAAGTAAGAAGACAACCGTCATTGTAGGGCACGAGTTCACAGAGCAAAGTTTTAACGGATAGGCCTACGTGAAGATCGGAGGGACATGTACAGGGCTCATCATGGGGTAGAGACCACAATAGAACAGTAAACCCCATAAGGAAGTCTTTAGAAATCAATCTACCTCACAAGGGAAACGCTATGGGGATTGAGATTTCAATAGGAACAAATGAAAACAAAAGAAGGGAAACAAAGGTCTTCCCACAAGACTATTGTGTGTAAGGCTGTGGGCGGGCCGTTCAACTTTTATTCTTCCACATTATTTCTTGATAAGTTTTTCATAAACACACGACGGTTTAAAACTACTGAAGAATGATTAAAGTGACTTACCATGCCCGTCCCCACTGGCCAGGGGTTTGCGCAGGAGTCGCCTCGGTACCATTGTCGCTCAGGCGACCTGCGGCAGATTTCTTCTTCATTTTGCAACAAGGACGAAAGCAAGTTCTTTTCCAGAACACAAGAAATGCTCCTCAGCGAGTGTTACCAGCAGCAGATCTGGCTATAGAGAAGTTACCTCTACCGACTAACAATGCCAACAAAGAATTCATTCCCTTCGCTTCAACTATTTAAAGGTTGAAACGTTCTATTAATAACTTAAACCTATCCTGCGGGCCGGAGATAAGGTTATTTTTAAGTGTCTGCTTCCTGCTCTGCTTCGCACAATAGCCCAGTACGGAAGTTGGAAGGTAACCAGACTATATAGCAGCAAACTTTATCAAGTAAGACGCATAAAGGAAAATATACCAGGTTATTTTTCTATTCTAAAACGACAATGGAATTTTTAATGGATGTTAAACAAACACCTCGTTCCATTCTGTGTTTGATAAACCTCTTGACAAGTGCTGATACGATGTTGAACAAACGTCGGCTATTGTCATCTAGAGGTCACGGTTAATCTCGAACAAACTTTTGTGGTCCAATAGTTTTGAAAAAGTTTGGTAGGGTCGACTTGCCCACCTTAAGCCGCTGAAATTGACCAGACCGGGACGAATTAAGTGAAAAGGTTTGATGAACTTTTAATTTTAATGCTGCAAGGCAAAGTAAAAACGTATCTATTTTACGTACGCGTCCGTATGACTGACTGACTCCCCGACTGACTGTCTCCCCGACTCACTGTCTGACTGTCACGTACACTCTAAAAAAAGTATTACATGCAGTCAGATTTGACTAGAAACTAGTTAAATTTGACTAGCCATTCAGGGTCAGCTGGGTGCAACTAAAAATCAGTCAATCTGACTCAATTTTTCCAGTCAGTATTATTCACTTTGGAAAAGTAGATATGCAAATAACTGAAATTGGAGTCGAACCAAACTACTTTTTCTAGTCATAATATGAAACTTTGCATGTTTAACTATACATTCCTAGTCAATTCTCAGAAACTATAAGGAAAACCAGTCAATGTTTTGATTGAGTTGTTTTTAGAGTGTATGACCGACTGTCACTTATGACTTAGCGTGGTTGTTGGATGGTGAAGGGACCCGGGCAGTGCTATCTTGTAGGATTACCCCGTAATTGCCAAAATCCGGTCCGTCGTGTACACCAGATGCATGAAAAGACTTCAAGTGAATAATCATTCTGAATCAATTGAATAGAAGTTGTGCACCCTGGGATCAATTTTACTGGGCTTGTATTGTCTGTAATAGAACCTACTATAGCCAGGACTAGACTATGTGTGCTGTATAAGAATAGTGTGTCTTAGAACGGGAAGTCCGACCCCGATTGTTGACTGCATATAAATCACAAAAATACTAATGCAATTCGGTTAGGATATACAATGAAATATATAGCTGCATGAGACATTAGTATTGTAATGTTCACTAATCAATACTTGAGACAGTTTACCCGTTCCGATTGGTCGAGATCCTGTCTCGTGGGTGGTTTTAAACTGCTGTTAAATCACCAGTAAGGAGTGTTTATTCCATCCAGCACCAAACGTGGCCCCTGAACGAGGACAAATGTCTACTTCCGCATTAAGTGCGCTATACATTCGGCACTTTGCTGCGACGTCACAATTTAGAAGACAAAAAAAATGTTTTTATTTTAATCACAAAAACTAGATTGTTCCCCCAAAGTGACGGGTGGGTTTTGAAGCTCAGGGAAATTAAATTAAGAGGAAAGTTATGTTTAAAACTATTTTAAGTGAATTGTTATTTAAAACCATACAACGAAAGCTATAAGATGTAATCTTCTTGACCAAGCCTGAAAACTTGAAGTAAAAAACATCGTCTGCTTTTCCCATATATTTTGGTGGTGATGTCATAATTTGAAAATGTATTTATTTGAATAAAAGAAGCTAATTTCCCCCCTCCCCCCTAGTGGGTGAGTTTTGAAGCTCAGGTCAATTCGGGGCAAGAGAATACTTATGTTTAAAACCATTCTTAAAAAAGAACTGTAATTTAAAACCGTTAAAACAAGAGCAATATACATGTAAGTGCAATCTTCTTGATCAAGCCCGAAAAGTTGATGTAAAACTTTCGTCTGCTTTTCTCCGTCTATTTTTTTAAAACAAATTTTCACGGTAGCAACACTTCACTGCCAGCGCTCGCCGACGACAACTCGGGTCCGTGTCCCACCATGCAGCTTGTGTTGTGCCTCGAGACTCCGTACCGTCGACATGAGCGTGGCCGTCAACCTTTGTTCGGCCCTTTGGCCGGGTCGGGCTATCATCGGCGACCAAGCCCCTAGCCGGTTTTAAACGTACGCGTTAAAATCACATATTAATTCACTTTATTAATAGTAAGATTTGGCGGGGAAAAAACGCGCGCCAGCCAGATATTCATCTCGATGCCCTTGTGTCAAAGGCAGTCAGTGCACAATGCAGGTCTATAATAATAGAAATATTTGTCAACGATTTAGTGGGTCGGTGCTTCTGAATAAAGACACAGAACAGACGCTCAAATTGAAAATTGTGATGTTGAGTTTGTACAGCTCAACCCTACCTTTTGGCAAGGG
Organism: Patiria miniata; assembly: GCF_015706575.1. Taxonomy (NCBI): domain Eukaryota; kingdom Metazoa; phylum Echinodermata; class Asteroidea; order Valvatida; family Asterinidae; genus Patiria; species Patiria miniata. Next base: position 36,923,102 of record NW_024037069.1, on the reverse strand, counting down.
CTTGTAAGCATGGTATTACTAGTGATGCATTGGTTACTTGATTTTTTTTTTACGAAAAGCGGATATATTTCCAGTGGTATTAGGAGGTCATACTCAAGTGGGTGCCAGTTGGACGACAGGTTAGATCACATTTAAGGGGGCAAAGAAAGGATGTCATAATTTTATAAAGCCCTTGAACTTTTTACAGATTTTTTATTCATTAGCGTCACTTTTTTATCTGACGTTTCATCAGTTATTCCTCAGCTATAGTGAATAGTAATTTTCCTGCCTTTAATTTTTTCACATCCACATTTTATCCAAAAATGCTGTTTTTACACAGATATGAAACTAAATACTTGCTAGAGGGACCAAACTTTACCACCAATTAGTAATCAGAAGTTCAACTCTTCGTTCCACAAAATAGTTCGACAAACGAAACAACGTCTAAAGTTCGGTTACCTTGAAAGCAAATTAACGGAAAGGGACGAGACTTGGCCACTATTAAACCACATTGTTCAGTAAAAATACACCGGTCCAAGTCCAACGTTCAATAGTTACTTTTATAGTACGTGATTGCCTAAAAATAGATATGGTGTCCAAAATAGCAACAATTGGAAGATAAAAGTACAATAGTTTGAAAAAAAGTTCGGATTTAACTGTCAGTATACCAGCCAGAAAAGGTGATTAAGTCGCCTGCGGGTCATCCTTGAAAACTAATAAAGTTTGTCGTATAGCAGTGGCGGGTCTACACGGGGGGGGGGGGGGGGGGGGGGGGGTAGAGGGGGAGGGGAGAGGGGCAGGAGAGGGGTGGTTTAACCCTCTTGGGCCGCAAACACAAATAGGAAAATCGCTCAGAAATACACAGCAAATGCCTGCAGTGCTACCCCCCCCTTCTTGGCAACAGGTCGTTCGATCGTGTGTATGTTGTGGGAACCAAAACCCAAGCTTTGGAAGATACCCTTGCAAATGCCCCTCGCTAGGTATTATAGTGAACTACTTAGATTAATCGATTATGTACTTTGATTGATCAATTATTGCTCTCAAGAGAATATCAGAGGGGTCAACAGTGAACATCAATATTTGCACCGATCCCTCCAAATTAGAACTTTTTTTTTTACCAACGGGAAACATTTTCCAAGATTGTTTTTGTTTTAAGAGGGTTATAAAGTGCATGCCTTTGGCCCTGAAAATCCGGAATTGGTGCACATCTTTGGTTGATGGATTATTGGTAAAAGGTACCAGAGGAGACATTAAGATCGCACGCCCCATCTCTCGAGGCCATAAGCTCCGCCCACCGCTGGTTTGTTTCTCACAGTGCTTATTACCGAGTTTGACCGAGCTATACCTCGGTCACCTGACCAAAAGTCGTGATCGATTGTTTTTCGATTGACAGACATGAAAGGTTTGTCGTGTGCCCCTACCTACTCAGAATCTGGAGAAATAAAAAAGTTTTTTTTCCCCAAAAAATCCCATTGAGTGCCCCTTCCAGAAATTGGGTCCCTATATATAAGTGCCCCCTTTGGATCCTTCTTATAATATGCCACTATTATCTGGGCGGTTACAGCCCAGAGACCGGTGACGACCTATCAGGCGCCCATAGCTCAATCAACGCTTACATTGCACATCGGTATTAATATTATTGTTGCTGACCCGATTGTCCATATTATTTTTTTCATCATTTTACATCCAGTTTGACAAAAGCTTAGGCCTATACTGTATTGCTATGGATATCTTACTAGGCCTACATCACAAACGTTCAGTGTATCAATGTTTTTATTTCATGAAACATTCATCTCTAACCATAGAGCTACATTATATTTAATATAGCTCTATGTCTCTAACACAGTGATGTAAACAAAGCTTACCAGGCTGTTTTGTTACGATAGAACAAAACGTGTTAATTATGACGGTCAGCACAAGCTGCTAAATATAGCTGGAAGCCAACGGCAGATGACAAAATAAAGATAACAATGTTTCATGAATTTATAATGAGTGGTTAAATTTATTCTTAAATACTCAATTTTAACGTAGAAATGTGGAGCTGTAAAAACAAAATTATAAGGTCACGTGACTTCACGCGAATTAGAAAGAGAAATCCAAGTTCATTTTTTTGGGCGTCAAGTCGGTTTCAATGCGTTACCTATTTAAATGTTTTTTTTTAAACCCAGCGTCTGACAAGTCATTATGTAAAATGTTATTAGTCAACTTAAAACACAATATCATCGCAGTATTTTGGAAAGGAAATAATATTTAGGCCAAAAGTGATGCTTTCGGTTCACGTTGATAATAATTTTCTTTTCATAATTCATATTCTTGATAACTTCTCAACGGGACTAGCACAACTCGAAATTCCATGTACGGGCGGCGCAAAGGCGTTGCCTGCACTGCCGGCACGTGACGGGGCGAAAGACCGCCGTCGATATTTCGTTGGGACACTTCATTTTCTGTTGCCTGATGAAGACAGTTTCCTTTGAAGTAGATCGTGACGGCTGTTACATAAGCAAAAATCCCCAGACACAGCAGGGCGATGCCGACGGTCACACCGGGGAAAACTGTCTGGATGCCCGGAGAGGTTCCATCGTTTGTCACGGTGGATGTTTTGGAGTCCCGATGGCTTGGGTAGGCTCTTTGCGACGGGGATGAAATCAGGATGAGGATGGTTCCACAGATGAGCAGCATGGTACCGACGAAACTGAAACTTGCAACGAAGCCGTGGGTAGGATCAGGGGCAGGGGTAGGGGCGGGGGTAGGGGTGTCGGCCAATCTCGTGAGGGGTCCTTGACTCGGAGACGGCAGGTCCTGGGTTACTCCTACTGGAGGTTCCGAGGTTGAATGAGGAATCTTCTTGGCTGTCGATGGTGGGCGGGGGATGTGCCCATGGGGATGGGCGGTTACCATTCCCTCTGGCAGTGTCTCTGAATGGTTCCGTTGCTTTGATGTATCCGGCCGGGTGCTTGCAACATTGAAATCGGGAACTTTTTTTTACGGTAGACCTAGCTTTGGTTGATAAATTCATTCCGGTCCAAAAAGAAAGAAGAAAAAAAAGTGTTAATCCTTTGACAACAAACAAAACACTATAATATGACCTTCAAAATGGTTATGTAGTCGAAGAGATGCTCACCTGTGCTGTTGTTTTCTTGGCCAATTTTGGAGGATAGCATTTTTTCCTCTTTCGAATTATTCGATTCTTTCTCCATCAACGCGCGTCCGAGTAGTCGAGGCCATGGCCTGTCAAAAAAAATTATGCAGACAGCTTCAACAGCGCCCTCAAGCGCCACTGGGTTATCAATCTTAATCGATCCTTTTCGGTGGGTATCGTCAGTATCACACTGGGAGGAAGGTACACTTATCATAATTTATGCTTACGTCACCATTTCGCCACGGATGTCATTTAGCATCACTGGAAACATGAATTATGCAGTACGTATGCACATGGATGTCCCGGATGATGGTAGTAGATGCATACCATAATACATACCTTATTGCGAACACGTGCATCGCATGCACGGCGCTATACTATACTAGCGCGGCCGCGTCGTGGACTGACGCGGCTCCTGAAAACTGTGCAGAAGCCTCGAGTATAAAACAGTTCTCGTTTCATTTATTTAAATTAAACAGCAGTGCAGGGTGAGTTTAAAAAAAAAGAAGCTGAACCAAAACCTCCAAAAATATATTTCATATTTAAAAAAAAATATGTAGCACCAAAATAAGTATAATGACTGGAAAACCTATTTCAGAAACTACTTTTAGATAAAAAAAGAAATTACTGAAATTGCTCAATCCGTTCAAATAATATCACCATTAAAACGCAATGACCCTAGAAACCTGTTTCGTCAAAAAAAAGCAATTTATTGTGCATCATTCTGACTGCTTGGAACAACGAAGAAATTGACACAGAATACTTGTTTCAACAACAAGCTCTAGTCATTAGCAATTCGCAAACAAAATATGTGATTTATAAAATCCACTTTTTTTTTAAAGATGGGCCTTCAAAAGAACTTTGTTGAATATTTTTAACTTTTAAACTGAGGTTCAAGTTATTTCTCAGTGGTGATGTTTCACGAAGTTGCAATCAGGTTAGTTGTTCAATTAAGCACCGGCCGGCCAAGTTAAGTTTTTAGCACTTTTGTTGCAAACGAAAAAGTTGATGAACATTACTGACATTGCTCAGTGTTTTTAAACTACTTTACGGGCACGTACAATTCCAAGTTGTAAGTTTGCATGGACATGGATATCAAAACTGAAAGTTTCGTAAAAAAGGAACGGGAATAATATTGTATCAAGATCCTTTATCTACAAAAATGAATAAACTAGAAAGAAAAAATGCATTGTCGATGTCGTTTTTGTTTTTATGCCGTTCAAATGTAATGTAATTTGATCAGGGCCGGTTACTGTGCTTGCCCGCTGCGTTGTCCTTTTTTTTTAGTATCCTAAGGCAATCTCGTCAGTGTTTTAATAAACAGATCTATTTAACCATAAATTGATACAGCAACAGATTTGCTTTCTGAATGCAATGATTTATTCCTTCCTTTCTTTTCATCTTTGCCCGTAGCTGTACTAATAATGTTTGACTCGCCAAAACGGGCTAGTTCGACCATGGGGGAATAAACCGCCGCTATCTTGAGTTGACGGTCAGCTTTGCTAGGCTATCGTTTGCATACGAGCCAGCGCTTTCATCTGGCGCATGCATGCCTCGGCCGTTGTTGGCACGGATCTGCATAATTCATGTTCTAGCAACGTCATACGACCTGCTCATCGACTTGGTGACGTAGGCATAAATTATGATAAGTGTACCTTCCTCCCAGTGTGATACTGACGCTATAAATTATGATAAGTGTACCTTCCTCCCAGTGTGATACTGACGCTACCGTTTTCGGTGACACAGTGCTCGATAGGTACAGCGAACTGTAAGAGAAATGCTCTAAATTAACACCATTATAAGAAGCTATGGAACCCCCAGACGCATTTTACGTCAAGGCAGAGTACATAGAAACAGTTAAGTTTATTATGGTGGTCATATTTTGTGTCATTTTTAGAAAATTAATTGTCAAATGCAAAGCGTCGAAGCGAGGTAATTCGTGTGCACAATCCAGTCATTGCCGATACCCGGTGATCAATGGTGGCGCAGTGAACCAATTTTTTTATTTTCTATCCTATTCCTAGGCCTACAACTTGAGTTTAATTTCAGATTAATTAATTAAGCGATCATTGGAAAGAATGTAGTATCCACTTCTTTGGTAGTGTATAAAGTCTATGGAGAGTTGAGTGCATTTTTAAAGTATTGGAAAGATTCCCATACCTGGACATCACTTGTCACTCTGTGCACAAACCCTGTGACTCACTTGCATGAGACTGGTCTGACAATTTCTAAGTGTTTTCTCAGTAAATGCTTCTATATTTCCCCTGCTAAATTTGACTTTTTTAGGACATATTATCCCTTTTTGATGGCTGATAGGTCACTGTAGGGAATAGTCCCATAAATGTGACTGAAATACTGGACTACCTCCGTATCTACAGTCACACATCCCACATAATATGGTCTGTGCACGGACAGTCCGTTGCTAGGGGAGCCGAAAATCAATTTGAAATTGCAATTATTTTGTCACTTTATCCTCACACAATACCGTCTGCAACTGCTTAATAGCAACAGAACTTTAAATTCTGCACCGTCAGAGGTCTAGTTATCTTTAATTTCGAGTTGAATTCGGACGACTTTTGCTGCCATTGTTCACAACAGCGTCATGCTGCATGACGTCATGGGTTGTGATAATCGCACCCTCACTAGCTTGCATCAAATTTTGACAATGTGCATTGGTACGGCTGTTGCCTGTCATTCAGTTTTGGTCAAAAGTGCATGGATGCGGGCGCACTTTTGACCAAAACTGAATGACGGGCAACAGCCGTACCAATGCACAATGTTAAATTTGATGCTTAAAGGGAAAATACATCATTTGCTTTTGCTGTAATTTTCAGAAATGGATGGAATTGGGGGGTTGGAAATATATAGCAAATATAGTTACACAGACTTTTTTGAGGTTTTGGGTTCGAGAATGCTATAAAAACCAGGAAAAACAATACTTTTCCTGTAGTCTGGTTCCCTGACTCCATTTAAGAAGAAACAGAGCAGTTTATGTACATTGGGGAATTGTAAGGTCAGGGAACCAGTCTAGCTGGCTTGTACCTGTCATAGGTGTATAATCGATTGCAAACAAATGTGATGGTCAATTGGGGCCAGTATTTGAAAAAAAGCCAGTTTTTTCCAACGTGGTCGGCCGACCAGCGTTGGAAATTGATACAAAAATACCACTTTTCTTGAAAATGACAGTATACCAGGTGCCATGATTTTTCAGGATGCTTTACACTGTCATTCACTAACAGTCCAGCAAGGTATTTCAAAATAATTTGGTTGTTTTATTTTTTGATGTTTGCAAATGTTGTATTTTCCCTTTAAAACAATCAAACCTAAGTGTTATTGTCTTTGCAACATCTTCACATCATCAAAATATGTAACAACATTCATGACATTATTATTTAACTGTGTTTTATTCCAGGCATCAGGGAACAAAGTCAGCCGGCAGTCGGTCCTGTGCGGCAGTCAAAACATAGTACTCAATGGCAAGGTGATTCTTTCTTGCACAGAGATGTTGGGTGCTATTGCTTGATTGTGCTGTGCTATCGGTCGATTGCGCTGCCATCAGTCAATAGCCTTTTCTTTTTTATTCAAGGCTCTAGAGGATTACTTTGAAAAAGGAAGTAGTCTCAGATTTCCGAGAGGACCAACCAATCGCACAAATTTGGGTCCACTTTTTTCCCTGTCCCTGTTACATCTGACATCTGTGATTGTATAATTCTGATGCACTCCTTAATGCAGTCGTCCTCCAAGAGTGATTATGAATAGCAAACTACCTACCCAACAAATAATAAACATCAGATGAAGTCACTCTTTATGATACTTGAATTGGTAAATTACAAAGTACCAAGGTAACTGTAGTTGGTGTCATTGCTATAGTTAGGTCAAACAGTTACAGTGGTACCATCTGTTCACAAGTACCCCCTCACCGGCAAAGGAAGTACAGTTGGGGGTGACCGACCGACGCCATCTTGCCTGACTGCAATTCATTTGCCGCGAAGAGCGGCCACTGCGTGTAACTAGTACACATCCCTGGTGTACGTGCGTCACACACAAGGAACGGTGCGCGTCTTCCAGCGAAATGTCCCGCCCATGCGACGTAGTTGTTTAGGTGAAAGGGCGCCCTCTTTTGGTAGCGCACGGAGCTCATAGGGGCGAAACCTCATACTTTCTTCCAAAGTCTTGATACTGAATGAGAACATTCTGCCAATTTTGTTTTACATATGTATGACGATCATGACAAACTATCCACAGCTTTCCCTCCCTGGCCACCTTCCCTCAAATGTCAAATGAAAACAAAGGACCAAATGTATAACATTGAGTTGTTTAATTTCAATGTAGTCCATCATCCATTCCGACTGCATCATCAGAGGTGACCTGGCCAACGTCCGAATTGGCCGGAGCTGTGTCATAGGTCAAAGGACAGTCATCCGTCCACCCTTCAAGAAGTTCAGTAAAGGGTAAGCAATAAATCAAACCTGTGTTTGAGATTTTGTTTCTAGTACACTTAGATTTTGAAAAATAAAAATAAATAAAACTGCTGCAAACTGCTCGCTGACTGGATTTAAGGCAAAACAAATTTGAGAGCCTTACGTTCTAATCCCAGCAGAAACTTTGTCAAGGGCCAAAATTTGTATTTAAATAAAACTCCCTAGGCGTTTTTGTTTTCAAGGAACCTTTCCTATAAAATCCACCAAAATCCACCTGTATCAGAATTCAATTGTACACTCTTTCTACGTTTGAAGAGCAGTATATTGATTGTGGAAGTTCCAGTGGCTAGGCCGTACCTTCCTCAATCCTCCAAAATCCTCCCAACCCACCCGATGATCTGAAAAAAAGTAGGTTTAGCTTTAGTTGAACTGTTTATCTCAACATGTTATATTTCAAATGTTTCGGCACACACATACTGAAATTTGTATCCTTGTGGAGACATTTCTTTGTTCTTGTGTACTAAAGTTTTCGAATTTCAAAGTACAGTTTCAAAATGCTCTTATTTTAACCAGAATTAATTTCCTTGGCTGAAATTCGGACTTAATATCCCTTGTCTAAAACTCGACCATTTGCGACAGATCAACATACCTTGGAAATTCCTAGTTTTTGAGTAAAATCAATAATCTATTTCGTGAAAACCTTGTGGAGACATATTCATCTATAGAAATTGCCCTGTGGAGATGTATACAATCTTTTGTTCCCTATTGTGTGCATGTCTCCAGAGGGCACGGTGTATCAGATCACTAATCAGGTTAACCCAAATTCTCTCTGATCCATCAGAATACGTCAGGAGGATTTGACGTAAAACCAGTATGATACTGTTATAGTTAGGTATGATAAGGAATAACATTTTTTTGTGTGATTATATTTTTCAGTGTGGCATTCTTTCCTCTACACATCGGAGACCATGTGTTTATTGAAGAAGACTGCATTGTTAATGCAGGACAAGTGGGTTCCTATGTACACATTGGAAAAAATTGTGTCATAGTAAGTATACTTTTATTTCACAATGCCTACCTGCTTAATGTCATGTAAGATCATTTGCAATTACCCGAAAAAGTACCTACCGATTTAATGACAGAAAGCTTACTCAAAGTGGACTGGTATCAAATACCCTGTGGAATGTTCCGCCTGACATGGTATCATTTGGGAGAAAAATAAACATTGAAGGTGGTTTCAAAATAGAAACTGTTCTGTAGCGATTGAATAAAGTAAGTGATGATCTCCTTATCGTGTCCACACACAGGCTAAACATGGTTCATCCAAAGCTGAACGCATTGCTTAGCACTATCATTGTATATTGTACAGTCTTCAGCTGTGCACGGTTGCTCCAGTTGAGGGCAGCTTAGCAATAGTTTCATAGTCTGTGGTTCAGTACCACATTCACATGTTACATCTTTGCTCTAAGACTTAAAATGAATTTCTGATTATGCAACAATTTCCGGTTCTGGATTTAAAGTTCACTTGCCATGAGTTTCTTCTCTAAACTAATCTCACAGAATTGGAGTCTTTTGAGACGTTTGGTGGCAGCAAAAATGCCGGCCCTTTTCTATCGTTTGTCGTCATGTTGAACATGAGTACATTAGCTTAAACATGACGTAAACAGTTGTAAAGGACAGTTGTGTTTGTTGCAGCAAAGCGTCTCAAAAGTCTCCCATTGGATATTTGGATTGAAATAGATCAGAGTAATCACTTCAGGAGATTACCAGGGCTTGAATTGAACGACGGCCACGACGGCCAGTGCCGTCGTTGCCTTCTTACTGGCCGAGGTGCCCCACAAAAAATCCCTGTCTTCACGGCCAGTTTTGCCTTGCCCCATAATTACCTTGGCCGCCGTGCCCTTTTTGCAAAAACATGCGTCAGCCTATTAAAACCACTACAATCCTTGATTCCAGTTGTTTTTCCACAAATTGACAATGTATTTCGATGCCATGCCAGCCCAATCAGTTGTCTTAATATCTCGCTGAATCAATCACACGCGCGCAGTACGGCCGGCCGTGGCCGTCCCGCCATACGCCGTCGATTCCCACTGTACGATGTACATGTACACACACGTACGTTCTGTATGTACGTACACTGACAACTGAATCTCCAGTTCCTGTATGTGCCGATACTTCAAGTAGCGACACCCCCGCCGCAAAAATATATGTCAGTATTCGTACACACACATACCAGCAGGAGTACGTACGGCAGATCTTAGGTGCAGTCAACCGCCTTTCTTTTTCCCAGTGCTTAGCGCTTGCATGCGCGGTACAGAACGCATTGATGTTCGTGTACGAGGCAAACGAGCTTGGGGCCGGGCATAGTCAGAACACGCGTGCACATGGCGTTCCGAATTCCGATTGTCAAAAGCGGACATTGTAAATGGCGATCGTGTATTAATTATGGGCCTGATTCCCGTAAGAGAACAAAATCAACTTTTAATCCACTTTAAGAGCATGCAGGTAGGTTATAGATAGAGGGAAGGGTTTCGAATTTTGAGGGGAATTTGGAGGGAAAACGACAACGAAAAAACGCAACACGAAAATAGAGATGGCGATCGCATGTCACCAACCATAAAACTGCTTTAAAAAACGTAATTTCTATCCCCAAAAGGTGTTCAAAATTACAAAACAGGTGCAATATAAGCTTAGAGAAGTCTGCTTTAGGTTGAAAAGGTACTTTTTTGAATGATAAAAACACCTTTGGCTCAAATTTGATCGAAACTAAAGGGGGGCCCTAAACTACATGATCGCTAATATAAATGCGCATTTCTTTTAGCCGGCCTCTGTGCCCCTTCTGCAGATATTAGTTTGGCCTTGGTGCCCTCCCGACTGGCCGTGGTGCCCTCTATAATTTTGCTCCATTCAAGGCCAAAGTGGCCTTGCCCTAAAAATTCCCAAATTCAAGGCCTGGATTACAGGTGGAAAATAGAATCGTTGAGTAAAAAAAAGAAACAACGGAAACTAACAATCTTTTTTTGTCTTTTACAGGGTAGGAAGTGTGTACTGAAGGACTGTTGTGCCGTAGCTGATAATACTTACTTGCCTCCGGAGACCGTGGTTCCTCCATTCACACTGGTCTCAGGAAAACCAGGTTGGTTATGGTATCTACTCCAGTACTCTAGAGGGTGGTATTTGTTGTTACTAGAGCCAATGTAACACACTGAATGCCTGTATATGGACTCATGCATGAACATAGAGGGCGCTTTATGACCACTTTCAAAGTGGGGAGGATACACCACATGTGCATAGTGTTTTTGCACCTGGTACGCACCGCTTAGGCCAAAAAAAAAAAAAGTTCTGCTTCTGATTACATGCCTTTCAAAAATAGGGTCGGTCGGTCAGAAATTTTTTTTTTTGCCAATTTCTTTTATGCAGATTGAATGGGGTATTCAATTATATGCGAAGTTTTAGCCTGAACTATTTCTATTGCACTACGAAAGCTATACACGAAATGGCAACAAAGTGAGTAAAACCTACCTTTAATTATTGTCAACTGAATATATTTACGTTCGATAATTTCAAAAAATAATGGAAAATTCAGGCTGTTCGCACCATATGCACAACGCTAGTCAGGACGCGGGGAGCTGGCCAAAACTCCGAGGTGTGTGATGCGTGCGTGTGTGACAAGCGGCCCACCATGGGCCGACAGACCTGTTTTTACGGTCAACAATTTCGGGAAACACGCGGCATGTATCACTCCAAATACGAGTAGTGCGATCTCAAAATGAACTCTTGAACACAGAAAATACATACACAGACAAGCTAGATCAATTCTGTAAATTAACTTGCAAAAATGTTCTTTCTCCATCAGTGTTTTCTTGGCATTTTTACGATGTCGAATCCGACCAGTTGACAGTGGCCTGCACTGTACTGATAGCGCGCTATCGGTCACATAGCTAGCTATGGACTGGTTACCGCATTTTCATTATGTCTTCTAAATTGGCCCCTGCGCGGCGTGGCGGGAACCAGTCGTCGCCAATTGATTATAGTCACCGTGCGTGACATTGAATTGCAAAGTAGTTATATCGCGAAGCGAATTTGTAATAACGGAGGTTTCTTTTGAAAAAAGCGAATGTAAGTAAGAAAACAAATAAATACAAGCATTTTGGATGCAAAAGGGTTGTTGAGAGGTATTTTGTGAAGACAGAAAAGACAGATTTTATTTGTATTTGTTCAATTTTTTTTTTTTTTTTGTTTTTTTTGAATTGCCGATAAATTTTTTAGGGTCGCAGCCTAAAAATAGGGTTGGTCGGGTAACCGGAAGCAGATCTATTCTTTTTTTTGGCCTTATTTTGTTCTGTATTTGCACCAAGTCACAGCGTCTTCGCATGAACGTCAAGAATTGTTGGCAGTGCGTTCGATATTCCCACGCACTTGTTGAACAAAGAAATTGACTGGAGCAGGGTTTGAACCTGCGACCTCCAGATTGCCCTTCTCATGCTCTACCAAATGACCTATCCAGCGTTACGTTGGTGGTTCCCCAATGTGTCAATGTCTTTGTTCAACTCAAGGGGCGCTAGTAAGAAGCCTTAAGCCCGTTATGCCATGTAGCCAGGGATCACGCCCAAAGTCATGGTGCTAGCAACATTAGCAATGCTGCAAACCTGGGAAATAGCAAAACATGTATCTATTATACAAATATTGAATGCTTCGAGTGGTGTAGTAAAACTAGCCTCCCGAGGTGATCCATGGACATTCTATTTTCCCGAGGCGAAGCCGAGGGAAAATAGAATGCTCCATGGATCACCCAGGGAGGCTAGTTGTACTTCACCACGAGATAAAGCATTCAATATTTGTTTTATAACACTTCACCCACAGATTCTGCTTGATTTTAATATATTAAATTATTTAAATCTGAACACAGTTGAAATAAACTTCAATTTCAATACAAAATTGGTGGAAAATGTATTTCTCTCTTCCAAACTACCCCTTCGCGAAATGTTTGAACCCAGATCTGTGGCGCGCTCTCTTTGGAACAAAACGCGCTACGCGCAACGCGCAACAGGCACTCCGGCATGCATTTGCACACAAATACCGCGCCGTGGAAATAGTACTTTGGTTGCTAATGGTATAGTACTTTGGTTGCTACAGGTATAGTACTTTTGGCCGTGCACAGAAAGATAGCAAAAATAGTAAGTATCACGTGACTCGCTCTCGGCCAATCAAGACACAGAAATTGTGGGTGAGGTGTTATAAATGCCAATATAGAATGGCTGATATTCTGGCAAACATTATTTTTTTGTCTTCCTTTCCTCAATATTTCCCATTCCCTCTGTCCCAGGTGTGATTGCCGGTGAGCTACCAGAGTGCACCCAAGACCTGATGGTGGACTTCACACGGGGGTACTACTCTCATTTCCTTTCGGTCCAAGAAGTCAAATGAAAAATGATAATCCTTATCTGCTGTACATTAAAGGGGGCCATGCAATAGACGTTTTAAATGGAATTCTTGAAATGCACTTATGTGCACAATTTACTTTTGTGTTAAACGGGCTTGCAACTTTTCCTTGGATCCGCAGATTTCCTCCTTTTTTACTTCTCATGAATGCCATTACAAATTGAAAAACACTGTACAAAGTCTTATGTGGTTTGGAGTTTCCTTGTTTTTTTCTCTATAAATTCCCAGTTGCACGCCTGGTTAAAGGTATATACATTTGCAAACATTAAAAAACAAAACTACCAAATTATTATGAAATACCTTACTTGACTGTGAGTGGGTAATAGTCTCAAGCTCCTGTGAAATTATGGCACCTGGTGTGCTGTCATTTCCAAGAAAAGTGGAATTTTTGTATCAATTTCCAGCTATGGTTGGCCAACCATCCTTGGAAAAAAAACTTTTTTTTTTCAAATACAGCCCCAATTTCACCAAATGTTGTTAGTCTATATTTTGTTCGCAATCGGTTACACATCCTTGAAGGAGTGCAAGCCAGCTAGTCTGGTTCCCTGACCTGACAGTTCCCTAACGTCAAAAAATTACTGCGTTTTTTTTTTAAAAATAGGGTTAGGGGACCAGACTACAAAAAGAGCATTTCTGTCTTGTTTTTTTTCCAGCATCTATGAACACAAAACTTGAAACTGGTCAGTTTGTCAATATTTTCCATATAATACTAACCCCCAAATCAGTCCATTTCTGAAAATCACAGCAAAAGCAAATGTTGTATATTACCTTTAAAGGGAATGTACATCATTGGCTTTTGCTTTAATTTTCAGAAATGAACTATTTGAGGGGTTAGTATGATACTCAAATTATTGTTACACTGACATGTTTGAAGTTTTGTTTTCGAAAATGCTGGAAAAACCAAGAAAAACAAGAATGTTCAAGTAGTCTTGTTCCCTGACTCCACTGAAGATGAGATGGATCAATTTACAGATGCCGGAAAAGTGTACAGTATTAGGGAACCAGTCTAGCTGGCCTGCACCCATTCATGAACATGAAACCAATAGCAAACAAAATTTGGACTGAAGAAAATGGTAAATTTGGAGCAGTGGTGATAATAATACACTGTCATTCACCAGCATCCTAGTAAGGTGTTTCGTAAAAACTTGGTCGTTTTATTTTTTGACGTTTGCAAATGTTGTATTTTTCTTTTAAGTCCTTGAATAAACTAAAACCAATTTCGGAATGGCATTCAAATGACTCCATTGAAGTGACAATTAGTACATAATGTTTTCCAGTCTAAAACGAAACTTTATTTTGGTTGACTTGGGCCTTCTGTATTTACATATTGGTTTAATGCAACTCTTGAACTTAACTGAAATGGTTGGGAAAGTATTGCAGGGTCTTTGGTTTTTATATTTTGGCAATTTTTCGTAGTAAGGAGGAAAGGAGTGATTTCATCGCACTATCACAGCTACTTGAGCAGCAAATGTTGCTAGATTTGTGTTTTACTCGCTGTTCAGTTTTCCTCTGTTGGTCGTTCCATTGTTCATCAGTCGTCAGCATAACTTCAGATATTTTAACTGGTGTATCATCTCGGTAAAAAAAAACACTCTATATAAGACACCAACTTGACACTACTTATAGAAGTTGGCCTGAAGAGGCATTTTAAAGCCCCAGAAGTATCTTGTGCCATGCCTATTTATTTGAAAAAATGGCGGTGGTTTGGGGATGAGCATGATCAACTTATTTCCCAAGTTTTGAGAGTTTTGTTTCGAGATATTGATTATTTCAAGATATTGCTAAATATCCATTTTTTAGATACACAATTTATGCATCCAGCAAACAATTAATAATGGTATACAATGTATATTTATTTTCCTTTTCCACTTTTCCCCTTACATTTAACGTTTAACATTTGCATTAAGATTAAAAAAAAAAACTCTTTGGGATAAGTAATATTTGATTCGTTGATTAAATATCCAAAGCAGGCAAAAAATTGACTTACTAATAAAATAACCATGCTTACAATTCTTTTTTAAAATACAGATATTTATTATGAATTGGTAGAATAAAATGGTGTATGGTGGTCAAAAGTTCACAAAGCTGTTTTCCAATTGATTTCACTTTTAAAAGGCCTTCCTCAAAAATTATATTCCAATTCATTGATAATCTGTTGGGTATAATTTAACAGTTTGAAATTTGAAACATTGAAATTTACAAAACCTGTTAAATTTACTTTTGCAAAAAAAGTATCTTCAGAATGAAGTATTTACAGTGTGCTGGACAAAACGAAATTGCAAATCATTAAAAATTTGAAGTACCTGATAATCAAAATGACCAATTAATTTCCCTTTCATTTACATGCCACATTTACAATATTAGGCACATAATTACATGAATGAAACATCATATTTTTAAAACAGCGCCCTCTATCGTCATCATCTCCATGGTTGGCAAGCCTGCAAACAGAACAGATACTGGAAACGTCCCACAAGGGTACTTTTTATGCCTATCTTTTTTTTAATGACTCTGAAATTTCTGAGTAAAACAAATTCATATGTCTCAAGTTCCTGATTCAAACATAGGTAAATAACATGTACATGTCCCATTGAAATATTTTTCATGTCTTTCAAGACTACAATACTAATTTAAATTCGTTTGCTAGCGCCTTCCAGTAAGTAACGCTTAATTCCATCCTATACAGTCTTGCCTTCCCTTCTTAAAAGAGTTTCTAACCCAAAACATTTTCCCCTTGACTGAAGTACCACATCCTTCCCCATTACACTACAGTTTGTCTTTTTTACCGCCCATTGGCGGATACTTGCAGTCGTCCGTCTGCACCGTCTCGACAGGCTTGTTGTAGAAATGATCGAACTGATTGGACTTGAGCCATTGGAGCACGTCGGCCTGGAACCGAGACCGGAAGTCATCGGGGTCCCTGGCCAGAACGAAGAGCGTGGCACGCAGGGAGTCGGTCACGATGGAGTACTGGTACTGGGGGTCCGAGTCGCGCCATGTTGTCTCCTTGGGACCTAACTGGACTACCCAGTCTTAAAAAAAACATGGAGGAAGAAAAAAATGAGGCTTTTTAAAAACCGAGGATTTCAGAGTGGTCAAATAAAAAATTAACTAAAGATTGAGGAATACTGAACTGTTAAATTGCCCCCTCCCCCGCGAGCTTTTGTTTGAAGAAAACCAGAAAAGAACATAGTTACATCATTATTTCAGCAACTGAAATCAACTTGAGAAGTGAAGTAGCATTTTGATTTTTGAAATATTTACAAATGACTCATTTCGTCGGTGCATACATTGACTGAGACTATACGGTTAATACCGAGATCCATTAATACTCGTGTGTTGGGGTGAGGTGTTTTGCACAAGGACACAAGGAAAATGACCAACGGCTGGATTCGAACTTCTGACCGCCTGATCACAAGTCACAAACCCTGACTATATAGACCACACTTCCTCAATTTCATCTACAATCGTCCTGGCAATAAATATGGATGTAAATTAGATTCTTGATGCCGTATTTTATCTTAAAGATGTAATTTTTTTAAGATACAATAAAAGATGAACTCAGATTTCAAATTTGTAAAAACTTACACGAGCCGGCGACGGGAGTGACCGGGAATTTGACCAAGAGTTGGCCTGGCTGACTGGGGTCGGGTACGTAGGCGTACCCCTTGATGGCATTCCTTGCTCCGGTAGGACTGCCTACCGTGTTCGCGTTGTAGACGGAGATGGTCTTGTTAGGGTTCAGAGCATCTGATATTTTGAATATTAAAACAAAGGTAACTGATGAAAGACATGTTATGATGGTGTATGCAGGTATTTGTAGTTTCGCGTCTTTCGAAGCAAAGGAGTTGGGAAGATTTAATAGTTCACTTGGGTTTCCAAGAGTTGTGGTATTAATGTAAGAAGCTTTAACATGCATTTCAGTACTGCCGTTGCTTCACTGTTTATCATTAAAAAATGTGAATGCCATTTATTCGGTATTTTTAATAAGAATAAATTTCTATCCAGAGAACGTTTGAAGTTTATGACAGTTCCAACTTCGACCAACTTTCACAACACAGTACTAATCTTCGTATTTAACAATATCATGCACAATGAAATCTCGAACGGAACATTTCTTGAAACGTTTATAATTGTTATTTTTGTCAGAGTCTGACACTATTATTCCAATAACTCCAATTTACTTCACGCAGAAAGTATGATTTAAAACCATAGATATGTACTCACAGTCGGCAGTGACGCAATAGGCATTTCTCTCAAATGTCGAATCCACTACCAGATCTGCAAACATCTTTTTGGTAGAAACAAAAATAAACATCGTGTTCATATTCAGTTGACTACATGTATTATTACAACGGCATTAAGCATACATTTATGCCAAAAATATGCCTGGCAGCTAGTCATTCAGCCCAGGTCTACTAATATACAACTTATCTGACAAATTTAACTTACTTGATACCATCTTCCGAGGTAGCTGTTGAGGTCCAGCTCGCCAACCGTCTTTGGAGGGGACGCGTAGCCGGGAGCTGCGAGACTTGGCCCCGCCAGGCACAAGGCCAGCACCGCTGCAAAGAGCACGTCCATGATTTCTTACCGTGCAGTGTAATTTAACGTAAATTGGAGAAAAACTTGCAGTGGTTGTTTGCCTCAAACTTGAACAGACGGGTTCTCGGCTTGAGTTATTCTGTGAGAAAAATGGGCAGAAATGCCGCTTAAATAGGCTCACCTTTCCCTTACAACCTTACAACACAGTCACGTGCGTGTTAGCGCCTGGATACAACACCAAGGTTTATTGTGCAATGAAGTTATTATTTTCCGCAAAGGGTTGGCCTTGTTCATTCAGAAGATCAGACCACGGGTTTTTCCCGCCGGGATGGCGTGATAACAATCAAGATGATCGTTAGGCTTTTATATCAACATGTTTTCCCTGTAGTGTTATAAAGATGGAAGGTCAAAGGCCGATTTTATAATCCGAGATAAGTAACACGATGGCAAGATTGCAATCCCATGTTAGTGTCGTAACGGAGGGTCGGGGGTGGGGGGGGGGGGGGGGGAGGGAGGATGCACGAGGCCTGTACCCCTTTTCCCACATACATCAAAGCCGAAAAATACTTATTTAAAGAAAATGAGGACCTTATAAGTGCCATCCACCCCCCCTCACAGTTAATACGCCTTCTGTAACAAAAAAAGGAAATCAATCTGATATATAATTATGTATGCATAATTCATTTAATACACAAGGCCTATTTATGTGTAAAAGTTGGTTTAAGGTGGTCCTTACAAAAACCACCTACATTGTTGTTGTTCAGGTATCATCTGACCATATAATAACAGGGGAAATGACCTGGCTTAAATCTTGTTACGTAATTTTTGCAGCAGTCAAAATAACACGCCAGATGTAAAAGAACATTCGTCGAGCAGTCAGAACGGTATAAACAAGCGGAAACTCGCTCGAATAAAACGGAAAAACAAAAACGAAACTCACGGTGACTAGTCTAGAGGGGGTGTTTTAATTACATGTAGTATGCTATTAGGTAATTGTACTGGCTCTTTAATTATGTTTAGAAATTTAGCTAAGTTTTAGTGTTTACTCGAAAGGGTTCCTTGAAGTCATTTTGCCAAAAAAATGCCCATCCAGCCTGTCAGTTTTGTTCAATGAGGGAGCAAGGCCAAGATTATGTGCTCGATTGTGACAATGGAACGGGGGAAAAAAGGAAAAATACTTCAATCTCAGACTCGGTTCTTTTAAAAGATTTTAAATATAATATTCGTCTCTGCAAAATACTTGACGAACTTGACCTATATAAAGCCTTTACATAACGAAATTAAACTTTTCACCCGTTTTGTAAGCCGGCCGATATGTACTTTGGTCAAAGGTTGCACACAAGTTCAAGTGGAATAGGAAGCCACAAATGACATTGACAAAGACACACGCAGCTTCCATTCCACGCCCCCTTTGACCATATAAGGCTCGATTATATCAGACGCGATAGTGAACTTGATCCAATTATTTTCGACGTTACGAAACCCTAAAATCTGAACTCTTATGTTCCCTGGTTCCTTTGATCAACTTTAGATACATTGTCCTCTTATACAATGTCTGATCTGTGGAAATATTTTCCTTGTTTAAAACATCAAATAAAACTATATTAATATTTTTTATATCGTTTTTCTTAAAGAACAGATCCACTTTCATTCATTTTTACTTCAACTTTACTTTATTTCAGAATCAATGCTGCAAGGGATATATAGAGACAAGAAAGTCGTGTCTTTTTGCCAGCCCTTTTCATTTTGAACTACTTGCGAGTTGTAACAAGTATTTGGTGATAACTAAACCCAAGATTTGCTACCCGCTCATACAAAAATCACTCTTTCGAAACCTTAATAAACAAGATCTCAATCTTGTGATCGCAAGGACATTTGGGGGAATCCCCTCTCACAATGACGTCAGCATCTGCATTCACTGACCAAGGAAAAGCTCAGGGGCACTCGCTGACATTTACCCAATTGTTCTGTAAATGAATTAAAATGCTCCTCAAAGGACCATCATTACGAAGAAAACGTGGCGGTTTGAACGTCGGTCCTCTTGCCGTCTTACTCTCGCGTGATAAACCTAATGAACTGCAACTGTTTTTCCTGTCAACGAGGTTTCATGATTTCATTATATGTCTTGCAAAACTTATAGGGTGTAAGATGCAGAGGGGCTTTTTTTTTGGGGGGGGGGAAGTCATTTTCCGGAGTGAAGTCAACGGGTTTCAAACGTTACAAAAAATCCTTTGATTAAGCCTTTTCCATTTTTTTGGGGTGGGGGAGTGTGGTGGTGTGGGGAGGGTTGCAGGGGAGGGGGGGGGGGGGGGGGACAGACGTGGCGTGGGAATGGCAAACCTAGTCTCTAGCATTAGGGGTGGGGGTAACACCCCCTTTGTCGACAGTTATGCACCACACTTCGACCTCAATATTTTTCATCAAGTGTGAATTTTTAAAAAAGGATAAATTCTTCTGTTTTATAAATCTCAATAGTGCTTTCACAATTACACTTCAAAATATTTATATCAGAATTTGGTTCCAAACCTTTGTCTTGTTAGTCCGTGCCTCTTACTTTTTGTCATTCGCAAATCACATTTCAGAACTTTTAAAGAATTCAATACTACGACAAGGAATCAAGATCAATTTATTCTTCTTCATCCAAAAGGAAACTACACTTAAATTGGGTTGCTGATCTTCGACAATCCAATAGTATATACCGTTTATGATAAAAAAGTATAACGCATATTAAAACCTATTTTCTTATAGTAAGAAATTAACTCTTTAAGGAAGTATTTTAATTTCTTGAAATATGGTGAACCACCATTTATTTTGTACCAGCAAATACATGTATAAGTAATGCATGCATGGCCGCGGAATAATGATGGGTAGCCCAGCGATCTTTATAGTACGAGAAATGAGTATATGCACAGGGTGAGTAAAAAAAAAAAAAAGAAGCCCAAATGTCAGTACCATTTTTGTCATGAAGTTCTGCATGTAGCACTTTCAAAATCTAGCACATAAAAGCCCAATTAATTGGCTTTTTTTGGTACAAGAATCTTTTGTTTTGGTACAAGAATCATTCAAATCACTAGTGTACTTTTTAAGTTACAGAATTTTGAACACAACCACCGTTTTAAAATTCTGTCCACGGATCACAACTTTGCTGAAAGAACACTTACTTTAAAACGGTGGTTGTGTTAAAAAAGATCTTTAACTTGAAAGTACAAGAGTGATTTGACTGATTCTTGTACTAAAAGAAAGCCATTTAAATGGGCTTTAATATCCTAAGTTTTAGAAAAATACTTCAATCTCAAGTTGACTCAGTTCTTTTAAAAGATTTATAATATATTATTCGTCTCTGCAAAATACTTAATGAACTTGACCTATATAAAGCCTTTACATAACGAAATTAAACTTTTCACCCGTTTTGTAAGCCGGCCGATGTACTTTGATCATAGGTCATGTACAACAATCACACAAGTTGAAGTGGAATAGGAAGCCACAAATGACATTGACAAAGACACACGCAGCTTCCATTCCACGCCCCCTTTGACCATATAAGGCTCGATTATATCAGACGCGATAGTGAACTTGATCCAATTGTTTTCGACGTTACAATTAAAACCCTAATATCTGAACTCTTTTGTTCCCCGGTTCCTTTGATCAACTTTAGATACATTGTCCTCTTATACATTGTCTGATCTGTGGAACTATTTTCCTTAACTTGTTTAAAACATCAAATAAACCTAGATTGATATTTTAAGATGCAGAGGGGCATTTTTTTGTTGGGGGGGGGGGGGGGGGGGGGAGACATTTTCCGGAGTGTATAGTCCATGGGTTTCAAACGTTACAAAAATCCCTTGATTTAGCCTTTTCCATTTTTTTTAGCTGGGGAGCGGAGGGGTAGGGGTGGTGGGGGTTGGTGGTGGTGTGGGGGAGGTGGGGGGAGGCGGAACTGGCGTGGGAGTGCAAACCTAGTCTCTGGCGTGGGGGAGGGGGAGGTAACACCCCCTTTGCCGACAGTTATACACCAGCCTTCGACCTTAATATTTTTCATCAAGTGTGAATTTAAAAAAAAGTTCTTCTACTTTATAAATCTCAATAACGCCTTCACTAATACACTACAAGATAGTATATCAGGATTTGGTTCCAAACCTCTGTCTTGTTAGTCCGGTGGCTTTCCTCTTTTATTCTTTGTCATTCGCGATGTCTTAAGCTCACATTTCAGAACTTTTAAAGAATTCAATACTACGACAAGGAATAAAGTTATTACAACATTTATTCTCCTTCATCCAAACGGAAAAGACACTTAAATTATGTTGCTCATCTTCGACAATCCAATAATATAATTATAATACCTTTTATAATAACAAAGTATAATGCATATTAAAAACTATTTTCTTATAGTAAGAAATAAACTCTAAAGGAAGTATTTTAATTTATTGAAATATGGTGAATCATCATGTATTTTGTACCAGCCACCATAAGTAATGAAACTTAACCATTATTGGATGTATGCATGGGATCGGAATGATGGTGGTAGCCGAGCGATCTTTATAGTGCAAGAAATAGTATGCACAGGGTGACTAAAAAAAGAAGCCTAAATGTCAGTACCATTTTTGTAATGAAGTTCTGCATGTAGCACCCTTAAAATCTAGGATATGAAAGCTAAATTAATAAGCTTTCTTTTAGTACAAGAATCATTCAAATCAATTATGTACTTTTCAAGTTACATAATTTTGAACACAACCACAGTTTTAAACTTCTGTCCTCGGATCACAACTTTGCTGAAAGAACAGTTATTTTAAAACGGTGGTTGTGTTAAAAAAATGTGTAACTTGAAAGTTTAGAGTGATGTGACTGATTCTTGTACTATGATTAGAAAGCCTTTTAAATGGGCTTTTAAATCCTAGATTTTGAAAGTGCTACATGCAGAACTTCATTACAAAAATGGTACTGACATTCGGGTTTCCTTTTTTTTTTTACTCATCTGGCTGTACGGTGTAGTGGCGCATCTATTACAGGGTCAAACTTGAAGAAATTGGAGACATGGGGTTGGAGTGGGGATCGGATGGGCGTGGAAAGGCATCATGACCAGAGGGGGAGGAGCCACTTAGAAATGCAACTGGATATGAGCTGTACAACTTGTTACCATCAGAGCCTGTATTTGGGCTTAAATTCAAGTGTCATTATTTTATGTTCCTTCATTTAAGATGTCAAATTTGGACCTGCTTCCCAAAGGCTATGGTTGCCGACCCCTAATCTATCTCGTCTCCGGATAGCCGCAGTTGGTAGCCTGCAGCAGTGGCTGCGGCTTCTTCAGGAATCCCTGGTACCCGTTTTCGTCTAGGAACTTCAAGACTTCCTCGGCGTACTTGTCAAGAAAGGAGATGGGATTCCTGGCCAAGACGTAGAGGGCGCGGTCACCGCTGCTGGTGACCACGGCGTACTGGTACTGGCCGTCGATGATGGGACCAATCTTGATGATGAGATCTGAAGGGAGAAAAATAAAATAATATTCGATAAGTGTATTGTTTGAAACAAACTATGAACTTGTGGACAGCATCAGTCCGTAATGTCTAGTCTCGAGTCAAGTCAGAGTTCAATATAACGAACAGAAATATGCACTCACTGGGTCAAAATACTTTATGGCACATGCATAATTTGACCAACAAGACACTACAGTGTGCAGATTTCGGAAGTCATTACAAAAACGTTTCTGTCTCAAGTCAAATGAAAAGATATTAAAAAACGCGACTGAGGTTTCACTTTGTCATTTCTTCTCCACTGTTAAATTTGTGATTTGACTTGTGATTGGACTATATTGTGTAAACTTGCCTTGCGACTGATTTAATTACAATTCTGCTAAATTGTCATTTTATCAAATGTCAAATATACCAAGACACAATGCGAATCAAAGTAAACTATCTTGCCTAGAAGGTGTTCTCGAAACCTCGGCTTCTTTTCTGAATATCGGCTCCATTTCTAGCATCATGATCGTTTACTAATCCATGTACACAAAACGAGTGGAATTCTCCAAACATTAGCCTCAAAGTTTCATATTTCAAGCTCCCGGACATTCACCCCTACAAGTTAGTTTCCTAAAATGTTCCTAAACCGGAGCCAGAGACGAAAACAAGGTTTCATTTAATCTTACGATAACTTCATGTCAACTTACAATCGCCAGCAGCCGGTACTCCCTCCAGCACTACCTTCAGTCTCCCTGGTTTGGACGGGTCTGGGATGTAGGCGAAGCCGGCAATGTCACGTCGCTTCCCTTCCGGCCAGCCCTCCCGACCGGCGTTGTACACCGAGACGAACGTCTGGTTGATGATTTTGTCTGCAATTTAAGAACATACCGTCAAAAGAAAATTTCATTACATGTTCATCACTCCAATGAAAAAAAACTTACGCAATTTTCCGTGTTATTATTGAGGGTGTACCAAATTGGAATCATATTAGTGCAGCGTTATTTTATATCTTGACAGGCGCCAACGGTTATTTATAAATCTTTTAGATACTGGGGTATTTTTTAGCGAGGTGATTTTTTTTCCAAAAAACCTGTGACAAATTTTGAGTGGTTAATATTAGAAAGCATTGCAAAAGTATTACAGTTTAAAAGTTTGCGTATTTCAGGGAAGGAACATAATATGCAAGGAGAAAGATACAGCTAATTTTTCTCAGATTGATAACAAAAAGACGCTTACAATCTGCTGTAGTGCATACAGAATCCAGATCAAAATTGGTGATCTTTGTCCATCTGTTTTGATAGGGCTGTCAAGAAAATGAAAAATACATTAAATTTTTGATCAAATTCTAAATAGGTTTCATACAAAAAAGAGAATTTGAAAATAAACCTCATCTTTCAAATGGATTAGGTTGTCTAAATTGGAAACAAAATATGAACTAAATGTACCCTCATGCCAAATGTACATTAGAATTTATGCAGTATTTATGATCAGATCTTTTACTTAATGTATTATACTTAGTAAAAAATCTATTCAAAAAGACCGACAAATCAGCCATATACCACTCCATCGCTTACCTGATACCAGCGGCCAACGTACGCCTTGAGATCGAGCTCAGATCTTTCATTTAATCTGTTATACTTAATAAAATATCTCCTTTGTTTGAAATAAACCTCATCTTCCAAAGTGATTAGATTGTCAAAATTGGAAACAAAATATGAACCGAATTAATGTACCCTCATGCCAAATGTTAAAATTAGAATTTATGCAGTATTTATGATCAGATCTTTTACTTAATGTATTATACTTAGTAAAAAATCTATTCAAAAAGACCGACAAATCAGCCATATACCACTCCATCGCTTACCTGATACCAGCGGCCAACGTACGCCTTGAGATCGAGCTCACTGACGGTCGGGATGTCCCCGCGGCACACGGTAAACACCGCCAAGAGAAACACGCTCAAAAAGTACATAACTACAACAGTCACTTCTCTGAAACTCAGATGTTTACAGATGGTTTTGGGAATAAGAAGTGAAGTGATCCCAGTTGTTTTTTTTTTTATATAGCCAGAAGAAATCTCGAAAGAGGAAACTCGATTACGGTAATATTCCAGTCATTTCAGTCATCCGTCATAAGGACGCAAACAAACTGATTGTGGTTTTGTAATATGAGATAATGAATCTAGTCCAAAGTTCAAATCCTGGAAAAATAAAGTGGACTGCAGTTAGATTGACACATTTTGCGGGTAACTTTGTAATCGTTCGAGGGTCGGATGTGACTTTTAATTGTGTGTATAGACCGCTAGCACAGTGCGCCCTCACTGAGGGCAAAGTGTCTACTCATGCCTATTACATAGAATGAAGACCTGCCCTCAACGTTGACGTCTGATGCAAGGGGTCTATTTTACCAGTTTGGAGACATGCTATAGATGCAGATCTATGCAGGATTAGTTCAACAGGGGTGGATTGCCTGTCCAGTTTTTTTGGATCCCAAAGCTGGGGAAAAAAGTGTCCTGAATTTTGTTTTTCGATTGGCATTGATCTTGTTCAATCTATGCAAAAAAAATGACAGTGTTGGGAGTGGAATATAATTGTTATGTCCAGAGATCGACTTCGTGGGGTTGGGAGTATCATGGGGCATCATGCCCTTCATCAGAGGATATAACTATCGACAAATTTGGTCCAAGGATATACCACTAGCAGTGGCGTCGCCAAGGGGGGGGGGGGGGGGGGGGGGGGGGGGGGGGGGGGGGGGGGGGGGGGGGGGGGGGGGGGGGGGAGGGGGGGAAGGGGGGGGGGCACGTGCCCCCCCTGGAAAACCTAGTGCCCCCCCCCCCCGAGTGCCCCCCCCATCAAATGCTGGTGCCCCCCTATCCTCTGCAAAATTCTGCGCGTTGTTAAAATCATTACCTCAAAAATAGCAATTTCTTGAGATATCTTCAGATCGAATTTAGCATCAAATGTGGCACCATTTTGCATCTAGCCCATCCTCCGTATGCGAAAAATTTCCAAAGGGGAGGGGGGCACCCCCTCCCCTTAGACCCCTCCCCCAGGACGGCGATCCGTATCCACCTTAGTGCCCCCCCCCCAATCAAATGTTGGTGCCCCCCCTGTGCCACCCAGACTGAAAAGTCTGGTGACGCCACTGTATACCAGGGTTTAGTCTTCTTCCTCAACATTCCTTCCGATTGCCAATATTCCTTCCGATTGCCAAAACAAAAATGGTCGCATTCTTGATATTTTTAAAACACCAATTCGCACGTGTAATGCATATAGATATGGACATAATAACCCTGTTGACTTTAGATTTGCTGTTATCAGATGAAACCAAATCGATGAAACCATTAACGATTTCATGTAATTCAAAGGAAACACTTGAATAAAATAAGACAACATAATATTCATCGGGAGGAGTAAATCTGGTAAAGACATAACAACGAGAAACAAGACAACTGCAAAATACGACATTAACTTATGGTATTGCTTTTATTTGAACAAAATTGAAACATAAAGGGACACTTTCGAGAAGAACGGTGCCCTTTTGGGCTCTGCACCGCGTCATTTTGGGCTCTAAAACGCGTTTCTTAAGAAACGCTGGAAGGATCGTTAAAAAAGTAGAACATAACCGTTTTCACAAGTACATTGGGACATGTGTCTAAGGCAATGCCACCACCTTGACTTAAAAAAAAAAGAGTTAATGTAGAAAATAATTGAAATAATTAACGAGCATGTATGCAATGTTTTAAGTTTATTCTCTCAAGTTCAGACTTTCTCTCCAGAGTTTATTTACAAGGAAAATGAGAAGATCACATTTAGAAATAAAATAAAGACGAAGCAAACACTGGTTTAAAAACACGACTGACGAAGCTGGTGTTTATTCCTTTATGGCAATGGCAGGTACTTGCACTCCGGAACCTGGGGTACGGGTTCGTACTTCTTGGGGCCCGTTGTGAATCCCACCAGGGTCAGGTATTCCTGGACCTATGGAAGCAACAAAATTACACGTTTTCGTTGGTAACTAATTTATCGAATTCTACCTCAGGTTAAACGCATGCACCTGCATTCTTCTAAATTTATGGAGGTACTGACAGTGTGTTAACTAAGGGAGAATGGGGAATGGCCTCCCCCTCTCCCCACTCGATGCCTGCCCCCTCCCCTCCCCTCTCGAAATGGGAGAGGTAAAGTTTTTATTGTTTAAACACACCGAGTGCCATTCCGAAAATGAGCTCTTTCCCTCCCCCAACCCACCCACACGTACCTTTTATGCCACGGGCTTTTAGGCATCCAATATTGCTTTGCTATTTTTTTGTGCTAACCTAAAATCATCCGAAATCAGTCAGAAGCGATACACACTGCACGAAATTGATACAAGCTAACATTTTGTTCCTGTTTATCACGTTTTGTACGCATCTTTTTGAATTGGACTCTTGTTCTCTATTTTGGGACAAAACCAACACTCACCTCTGCGTCGTATTTGGCGTTGAAGTCGGTCGGGTCCCGGGCCAACACGAACAGCTGCCTAGTGGCCTCTCCGTCGGTGATCAGACTGTACTCGTACTGCCCGTTGATGATTGGACCAAGCTTGAAGACCCAGTCTGCACGATTAAAGAGATGAAGATGGTTACCAGCGATGGAAGGAAGTTTGAACAACTGGATGCAACACCAGTTACCGTAATCAAAGAGCCAACAGTTGTAAATCTAAGAGACACTGACAGACACCATATACAAACGAAAACTTGGCAGCAAAATGCGAACAAAAACCCGCCTAATTTCAAACAATAAATCCATCTATCTTTCTTTTTTAAGCTTCATCACGAGGACATCAAATAAACAAAAAATAGCAAAGCCTTAAAGACCGCAATTCAAAAATAACCTTGATTTTCAAATCACCTTTTTCTCAATTATTCTTCTCGAATAAAAAGCGAAGTGGCTATGAGAACCGCCTCATTAACCGTAAATTTCCAACGGAAAAAAATTTGCTCAACCCCCCGTGGGGGGGGGGGGGGGGGGGGGAAGAGACTTACAATCTCCGACGACTGGCACTCCTTCTAGCGACACTTTGAGTTTGCCGGGCTCTCTGACGTCAGGCACGTAGGCGTAACCCGAGATACCACCCTCCTCTCCCTCAAGATTGTAGTTGTGGTTCAGAACGGTGATATAAGTTGCATTGATGACACCATCTACAAGGGGAAAATTGAAAGAAACACACTTGCCAACCATAAAGCAACTCCAGTGCCGTAACTACGGGGGGTGGTGTCACGGGGGGCACGTGCCCCCAGCGGATGTCCGTGCGTACCCGAACCCCTCGGATGCCACCCCTCAGTTTAAAATCGTGACTTGAACAAAACTATACATGTATATCATTTGCATTCAGTGCCCCCGAAACAAAAATTATGCGCCCCCAGCTGCCCCAGAAGTTTTACCCAAGTTACGCAATGTTTCACTCGAACTGGCGATCCAGTTCGAATGAAAGAAAAAAAGAAGAAGAAGAGATTACATAAAGTCCTCATTTTCTATTGTCCGTCCGCATAGTTTTAGCAACCTGGATCCTCCATTTTTCTGGATTCTCTATGAATTTGGCAAACATTATTGATGTAAAACTGAAATAGAAAAAAAGGTTTGTCCCGCCCAAATGTCAAAAAAAAATAAAAATTGATAAGAATATCCTCAATGTGTCCACGGGTATATGTAGAGGGGTGGAACGTCTCCTACCAACATTTTATTGTAACATAATTAAACATGGATCTGTCGAAATATGCCATGAAATCATCTTTCATGTTGTATTTTAATGAAAAAAAAATCACGTTTGTGTTCCGCTTAAACTGTATGGGTAAATTGATATATACACACAATATTGACTGGTTTATGGTTATTGCTAAGAATACGTATAGGAGAGTTTGATTTTTTTGTTTCTGAAGAAAAGATATCATAGTATTCGTACTAGATTCTCAAATTGTTAAGTTCAATTGAAAACTCACAATCGGCTGTAACGCACTGGGGATTAGGCAAGTTGGAAAACAGATCCGTCCATCCATTCGAGTACATCTATCAATGAATAAGCAAAGAAACATTGAATGAAATGGGAGAATAAAAATGTTCGTTCTCTGTATAAAGAAAAGTATGGAGCTCAATTTACAGTGTATCTGGCAATCCATCCAATATGACATTCACGTACTCAATCGACATTTTATATTGACCTGGTGTAGTGACGATGATTCTCTTTAACTCGAAATCTAACTAAAAATAATTATCTGTCAAACTCCGTGCCAATAAATCAAAGAGTTTGAAGCTATTTTCCATGCATATTTCAGACGAAAGACAAATTTGAGACTTTTTGTAGGCTAGATATTGCCCTTTCATGTGCACGAGATCGAGAAAGCCCTTTTTGTCAGCAAAATTGTTTCCAACTCATATCGGCCAGAATTGCGGAGCAGAGCCCTTTTATCTTTGTACCGGTATCCAATTTCATATAGACCCCTTGCGTCAGACGTCGCATCCGAGAGCAGATCTTTTGCTCCTCTTCGATACGCATGAATAGACACTTCCATTTATGTCACCAACCCTCGGCGAGGGCGCACCATGCAAGGGGCCTATTGTATGACTATGAGCCACTCCATTGGGAGATTTTTTTTCTTACCTGATACCAACGGCCGATGTACATGCCAGGGTCCAGCTCGGGAACGGTTCCCAAGGCGTTGCTACCGGCCACGAAAGCCGCCAAGACGATGAAGCACAACATGGTCGGAGATCGGCGTGTTTGGTATACCAAGAACGAATTCACCGTGAATTGACGCGAGGTGTTGCCGGGCAGAGCTGGACGGTGTGGCCGCTTCGGGTTCGGTCGTTGACTTGGTGTCCGGGTGGGACTCTTTTTATAGATACGGGGCGAATTAGGACTTCTTAATCCTGCATAATCTTATTTCAGATATGAAGCCTAGATTTTAATAATAATGTTTATGCATACCATACAGTTACAAAAACAGCCTCGCTGAATTCGTGACGATTTAAGCAAGAATTAAAACAAAATCCATCTTTCTCTTATTTTAATGATTTTACGACGAAATTGATCCATTATCTCTTTGAAGATCAGCGACAAAAACCTCTCGTAATATTTCGGCATTAGAACAATATTTTAAATTTTGATGGCCATAAATCGACATCCGCTATGGTCACATGGCACCATGACATCCTGCACGTGAATTGGGCGTTGCTATCACCAACATGGGGTTTATAATTCGGATAAAGGCCAGTTATGAAGCATAAGGCAGTGAGAAATCGCCATGTGATGACCGCGAAATACCAAGAATTTTCTAATAATTGTTCGAATCTGATTAAAACAATAGGCCACCTACCCTCCAAAACGATGAACAAAATGTTTCGAAACAATGGAACATATCCCTATGAGACTCAGTATGTCAATGATAGCGTATTATTAACTCGGGCCCCCAAAAGCAGGGGCATTTTTCAGTTGAGGCCCTCGTTTTCTGGAGGGGTGGGCACTTTGTTTTCTGGAGGGGTGGGCACTTTGTTTTCAATTTCCCCTCCAATTTCTGAGTACGGTCATGGAAGGGGGTGGAGGAGGGGGGGGGGCAACAACAGACCTCAAGCAGTTCAGGCGTTCTCACTGCCTGCCAATTAAAAAGGTTTGTAGAAAACGCCTTTCTGACCGTAACTCACGCACACCAAAACATTGATCAAATAACGGGCTTATTATGATCAAAACGAATAATTCAAGTGTCCTCAGGTATCTTTGCGTAACAATATTTTTTCTTCAAAATAATAAAAATCCTTTTCAACGAAAAATAAGTCCCAAAGCAAATGAAAACTTCCCAAAAAGTTTTTGCAATGTTCGATAATAATGTTCAACTTTTGAAAGCGCGCCGATTTCTAATTTGTTGGGTTTGAAACCAACAACTCAAGGCTGTGTTAAAATTAAGGTTTTTAAAACTAAGGTACAGGACTTGCAATGGCTACCATGTTGCTATTTTTAACACCGCCACTCCTGATAAGCAGGCCCTTAGTTATCGGAAATACCGTTGGTACTGAATGACACAAAGATAATCGTAATCATGAGTCGCCAAAATTGTTTTGATTTTGTTGTGACCAAACATCTTAACTATTATGTAACTAATGATAGCCTAATGAACAATTGAAAACAAGTAAACAACTTTTTACTAGTGAATCATTGCAAAATATTATAAAAATAGTTATTTTGTTTGCGCCATAATTACCACAATCACTTAAGCTAATGCATTATATGTACCCAGCTCCCAAATGGACACGCCTTAATCTGTACCCCTAGCCCTTTATCAGATACCAAAGCGCCCCTTTGGACCTTTAATCCCCCATCGTGAACAGAACACACACACCCATCGATGTTATGTCTCAATCATAAATTATAAGTTCAATTACATTCTCCAAATCACAGCAAAGTATCAGGAGCATCCATTGTATCAAACATCAAGACAACTTGAAAGATGGCTACGAAGACGTTGCTTTTCTGTGTCTTGTTGGTGGCGAGTCTGGTTTCAGACTCGCGTGCTTTGGACACGATGAAAGAAGTCAAAGTGGATCTGTACACGGGTCGGTGGTACCAGGTGAGGTGATTTCTAACACCATAAGATTTTCCAACTTCAGTTGATAATATATAAAAAATAAAATAAAAAATTCAGTGGCTATCGCATGTATTTTTTCTTCTTGATTAGTCAATGATTTTTTGGTTGCACACTTGCAGTGCGTGATGCCATTACCGCACAAGTTAGCAATAATGGCATCCACAGCATTTTAAATTGTCCATTTTTTTGTTTTGAATGTTTGCACAATCATTGTGTGGTTACATCAGGAAAGGTTATCATTTTATTTTGATTTAAACGTTTCAAACTTATGGTACTTTATTTCAGGTGTACGGCAATTTCTGGTCCAATTTATTTGCGGACTCGCAACAAGCAGAGTGCACAACGGCAACATGTAAGTTTCTCGTCATACCCCCACCCCGAAAAAAGGATTACACATGATATAAAATTTCATAAATTTATAAAAACATAAAACTGTTTTGTAAAAAAATATATCAATCAAATCCCCATTTAAACTAAATATAGAAATGCATAACCAGCGTTGTAACTTGTAAGTCAGTCAGTCAGTCGGGGAGTCAGTCAGTCAACCAGTCAACCAGTCAAATCGCTAGTTAGCTCACAAGTCAGATCACAAATTACATTGTGTTGACTTGCGATGACTTGGAACTCTTTCGTAACAGGAAAAATGAGTCCATTCTCGGTCTTGATTGATGAAGGACAATCAATTTCTGTTAGGATAATTCGCAATGATGAAGATCATCCTGCAGTCGCACAATTTATCCCCTTTTTTGAAACTGCAAATAGCATTTACAGCCCCCCTCAAATTTCCCGCAAAAATATCTGAGCTCACATACATCCCTGTATTCAATATCCCCCCCCCTAGTTCGATGACATCGAGACTCATTGGAACTGTACTTGACTTGTTTACTTTGGATTCAATGCTTATTGTTTTGCAGACAACAAAATCAACGAAACCTACGTGACTGTATTCAACAACTACAAGACACGGGACGGCATTGAGGATTCTATCAACGGCTACGCCTTCATCCCTGACCCGAGTGATCCTGGCAAACTCCGGGTGGCGCTAGATGGGGTACCTGGCGATAGTCCCTGTAAGTAATCTGGCACCAATTTCATAAAAAGCACAGACATTTGCTAAAGAAACCCTAGGTACCATCCATGATTCATATGAGTTATATTGCTTGCGGACAGTAGCATATCAAAAAGTTTTGGGTCAGGTGAAGGGCGGGAGGTTGGCAAAATCGGCAAAATTTCTGAAAACAATTATTTTTGTGTGTTCAATGGATTGATCTGTTCGTTTTCTTTTACAGACTGGATTATCAAGCTTGGCCCCGTCGTCGACGGCCAGTACACCTACTCCGTCGTCTCAGACAACCAGATGCTGGCCCTCTTCGTGCTGGTCCGTGACGTCAAGACCTACTACGCCCTCTACGACAACGAGATGTTGGAATACATGGAGCTGACTGGGTTCAATGGGCCCGTCAATTCACCCATCCAGGTGTACCAAGGGGACGACTGTGAATACCCCAAACTCAACTAGGGTGGATACTTTGAGCCCTGTCCAATGCGAGATAGGGCTGGGGAAATTGGAATTAACCTTTTTTTTTTAAAGTGTGGCCGACACAAGAGGGCAGTATCTGGTTTAGGTAAATGTGGGGATATTGGAATTAACATGTTTTTATTAGTGTGGCCGACACAAAAGGAGGGCAGTATTTGGTTTAGGTAAATGTGGGTAACTTAAAAGGCTGTTTAAAGTGGAACAAATAAATTGATCCCCGACGACAAGACATGTGCG
This sequence comes from Patiria miniata, assembly GCF_015706575.1. NCBI lineage: Eukaryota > Metazoa > Echinodermata > Asteroidea > Valvatida > Asterinidae > Patiria > Patiria miniata. The sequence goes on along the minus strand of NW_024037069.1, from coordinate 36,889,735 downwards.
GGTTTATGACTTCTGACCAAGGGCGGATCCAGGGGGGGGGGGGGGCAAAGGGGGCCATGGCCCCCCCCAAAACGAAACCAATTTTTTTTTTTTTTAATGTGACATCGCAATAAAGGCAGGCAATGAGTACACCACCATCTTTTCCTAAAAAAAAATTGGTTAAAGTGGTCAGACATTGCCTCAGATCGCACCACAGAGCATCTAGAATCCAAAAATTTTTCGGGGCCCTTAAGCGGGTCCCGAACCCCACGCCGTAATTTTTTAGACCCACTTTTTGGGGGGACCAAAAATTTTTTTTGGACCCCCCCCCCCAAAAAAAAATTGTGTTCTGGATCCGCCCTTGCTTCTGACTATAGCGCCCTTGAACAAAGACATTGCCAAATTGGGCACCACCATCATGGACAGCTCAGTTACATGTTATTTGCTCCACATTAAACAGTATTATATGTCAACACTTTTAAACCATTAATATTTCAAGAGATAATGCAGTGCGGAGAATCGCGTACTGAAAGTTGGCATCACGTGATCACAACATCCAATTTGGTAAACAAATGTCACATGGTCTATACCCATAGCTAAATGAGGTAAACTTCATTTCAAAACTTTCTTTTGTACAGTTAAACAATAAAGCAACGAACCAATGATATTCATAAATACGCAGCAATTTCTTGTCAGTTTAATTGAATTTTTTTAATGCAGTTAAAAATAATCCAAATGTCAGCAACTACAAAAATATAACTAATGATACTACATAACTGTATATGTACATGTAGTTCTTTTTGGTCTACTTTGTGATCTAAACATGAGTACTGTATTATATATAAACTGCATCTGTTTATCGCAAAATTCCGATTAAGAAAAAAAAATGAAATTATTTTCCAGTTTATTCTTACAGTTTGATCCCCCCCCCCCAAAAGTATTCTTGACAAAAATCTACCAAATCCAAGCCTCACAGTGCCCTTATCTCAATGGGTTTTGAAAATCAACATTTAGCTTTTAAAAGGTTTTCATGTGACTGAACAATAAAATAGGTATTTTAAGGTTCATTTTTTTCAGGATGAAGTAGCAGATATACAGCAAACTGCTTACCTCAAGTTCTCCACACTAGATAAAGTTACCTAAAACCAATTTGTCACCAACAGAAAAAAAGATAAAAAGTAGAATAAAATCTCAGAGAGGTATACTGACAATGTGTTATTTTGACATTAATAATAGTATAATAATAGAGTTTTCACGCCGCAACGGGGTGTCAAAGCGCTTTACAATTATTATTTTCCCTGTTTCAATGGGCAAACACTCCTGAAACCTTCTTAACTCCCTGGGGAGTATACAGCTCGATACTGCTTGTTAGGCGCAAGGAAGCTAAATCAACCACAATAACCATCTCTGCCCTCACAGGTACCCATTTACTCCTGGTAGAAGAGAAACAATGAGTGACAAAGTGCCTTGCCCAAGGGCACACGCACCATGACCCCAGGCTGGACTCGAACCCACAACCTGCAGAATTACCCGTAGACCACAAATCCGATTTTATAGGTTTATTATATAGGTTACTGTAAGAAAGAAATGGGCTCCCAATTTGAAATATAAGTTTTTAGAGGTTTTAAAAGTTTTGCCGTGAGGCCTGCAAATCCACCTTACAAAAATAGATATAATACTGAAAACTCTGAAAATGGAGTATCAAGATATTATGAACATGGGCATAAAAAAGTAATTTATTAGAAATATAACCCCAATCATCTAACAAATATACTGAGCACTTGTTCCTTTTCTAAAAAACAATTCCCTCTGTTTCAATATACATTATGGCTTCCTTTTTAATGCTTTACTACATATGCATGGTTTGTTGCGAATTGCACTACATTAGTAAACATACAACATAAAAACATCAGTAATGGAAATTGTCATGAGTATTCGCCATTTTTTTATTACAGTGAAAGAATATTATGTATTCATTTTTAAATTTTTAATTATAAAATATCTATAATATAACCTATTGCTTTGCGAACAGGGCATTGTCGGCCTATAAATATACAAAATCTTGAAAAATTATATTCTTCCATTCAAATTCCAAAATTTACAGACATTAGCAAACATTTGGCAAACCTGAAAACCATTTAACAATTTTCAAAATGGCATTTTTTTTTCTAAAACATCACACTTTAAGCTTTGATTTCATTTAAAATAATTTCAGATTCCAACGATGTTCATCAGCACAGAATCCTTAGTTACAGGATGAAAGTACATGTATGCGCTCGCCAAAATTCATCACTGACCTGTAAAATAAGGTAACCATTAGCACAGATTTTCAGTTACAGTAAGGCTAAAAAAAGTCCCTGGTTTTTGGTATGGAGCTTGCCCCAAAAGTGGTGTGGCGATGCATTTTTTTCCCCCCAACTTTTTTTCTTCAAATGTCTGCTGATGTTCAAGATGACGCTTCGATCCCCTTAAAACTCTCAAAAATATCCTTCAGAGTGCAGCTTGAGGTAACCTCAGTAAGGCCATAAGGCTTGAGAATTCTGCACCCACTTATGATATCGACCAGACACGAACATTCTTTGGGAAATTTGGATAGTCAAGACAAAAGTCAGAGAAAACGGTAACGTCAGGCCAAACAGTGACATCGACATTGTGCATATGCTGCCAGGCTGGTCTTCAGTCTGCTCCCTTACATGCTGCGCTAATTAAACAGCGTTTACAGGTTCCAGATACACGACCATCGCTCTCTCAGTCTGGCTTCGAGAAACACAATTACAAAATTGCAACACCGTCTGCAAATGGTGCCCGACTAAATGTAGTGCAAAATATATTCGAGCCCAGAGAGGCCACATAAAGCCTATACTCGATCGTAACCCTATCTAAAAACATGTTAAAATTGTGCAGCAGCAGGATTCCAGTCAAACCAGTGAGTTTGGCATTTAAAAAAATAAAAAAATTTGCAGACACGCATGGCTACGGCGATGCACGCGCCGACCAAAAAACAGAGACTTTTTGTGTTTGGCCTTAGCACAGAATTCTCTGCTACAGTAAGCATGGATTTTTTTTCAAACAGTAAACAGAGCCTTGAAATTGGGCCAGCTTCTCACCGACCTCGCCCCATTCCGTCAGACGTCCACAATCTTGACATAGCTATTAATATGCTCGGTAAGATTCTGGAAGAATGACCGCATGCCGTGCACCAACAGGCCCGACTTGTAGGCCCCCTTCAGCATGGTCTGCAACGACCCCTGCAGGTTGATCTGACCCAGTAATGTCAGGTGCGTGACCTCTGACCCTCTAACCCTCCGACCTGGTGACATGAGGTCGTCCTCGTCATCCTCGCTGGCGCTGCTTTCCTGGTCTCCAGGGGGCGGGTTATGGGTCGGTGCCGGGTTGGTCTGCAGGCTTCGTTTCGGTTTGATGATGCAACCAGATAGGCCGACGTTGCAGGTGACTGCGTCCTGCTGGAAGGAGGATGTTTGGAGGAAGACAATCCAAATTTTGTTTTGCAAGCAGAATAAGGCCGTGTCCGAATTGCTTGGCTACGGTTAGAAATTACACACGAGTCTATAGGAAGTGGCTGCAGCCGCTACCATAGACATGTGTGTAATGTCAAGCCGTACGCCAAGTAATTTGGACACGGCTTATGCTTCCTTTTAATCAAAGGGTTAGTCTGCCACCCTGTATAGACACTTTGCACTGCAGCCATCGGAGAGGTATGTGCTTTTGCTCAGCAGGGGTACGCATGAGTGGACCTCATGTGCTTTCATTGTGAATGAATTGAAATAGTGAAAACACACCTCAAAGATGGCTGCTGAAAGCAAAGAGTCAGTTAGCTCAAGGGAAGAGCTAGTGGTAGAACTGTCAAGTTAAGCAACATTGACTGTGGTCAGTAGTTGGATGGGAAACCATTCCATGTGTTGGCTTGCCTGGGCTCCTTCAAGCCTGTGTCTTTTGGATGGGACGTAAAACTATAGGTCCTGTGCATTGTGTAATGCCCAGGACACTTATGCTGAAAGAGAAGGGACTTGCCCCGGTGTTTCGATGGAATTGTGGGGTTGCATCGTGATTGAATTGTGATTGGATTTTGAGTGACTTGAGCTTGACCTGTGATTGACTTGTGATTGACTTGTGATTTGCCTGTGCTTGACTTATGATTGACTTGATGGGCTTGTGATTGACTTGTGATTGATTTGTGATTTAATTGTGCTGGACTTGTGATTGACGTGATTGACTTGTGATTAACTTGTAATTGGCTTGTGATTGCCTTCTGATGTCCTGCCATTAAGCATACCTGTCTCTTGTGACTGTCTGGGTGGTTGACAGACATGATGAGAATCCCGCAGGATTCCCCCTGGGTCAGCTGCAGGGGTACCGCCGCCTGTAGCAGGGTGACACCACGGGGTTTGGTGTTGGGTAGGATCTTGATCTCCTTGTAGCAATCCATGACTGAACCCCTCGGGGGGCTGGTGAACTCATCCAAGATGTCCTCCATGCCTCTGAACGGGAAATCCAGCTGCCGAAAGGTGGATGTTTTTGAGTAGGGTGGAAAAAAAGCAATTGGTCTTTTAGTTAAAATTTGTTGGCTGACACATTTACGACTAAATATTTCAAGACATTGATGCAGAAAGATTTCAGAACTATTATATTTAATAAATATATTTGTAATACTTATTTGCTAGTAACCAGTTTAGAGTTTTGTATTCAAATATGCTGTTTTTCTTGTCTGGTTCCCTGACCCTGCTTCAAATGAAATGGAGCCATTTATAGACGTCTGGGAATTGTGAGATCAGCAAACCAGACTAGCTGGCTTGCACCCGTTTAAGTTTGTGTAACCAACTTGAAACAAACTGCTGACCAACTTATTTTGATAAAATGGGGCAGTATTTGAAAACAGAAGTGTTTTTTTTTTTCAAAACGATGGTTGGCCAACCATCGTTGGAAATAGATACAAATTTCATTTTTTTTTTGAAAATGACAGCAAACCAGGTGCCATGATTTCACAGGATGCTTGAGACTATATTATTTACTAACAGTCAAGTAAAGCATTTAAAATTTGTTATTTGATGCTTGCAAATGTGGCATATCACCTTTTACAATATATCAGTGTCTTGACACACATGATTAAACCTACCTTTCCACCGGGTTGTATAGCTGTTTGAAGGAAGCTGTAGACATGCTTGGATCTTGCATTAATCAAACCCTCGACCTGAAACAAAACAATAGATTCGCTGATTAATTATGCAAGACAACCGCCTCTAAATCTCTAGATTCTGACCTTCGGCAAGCCATATCATCTCTGATGGGTGGGTACCAGCATTAGCTGGGCCGGGGAGTAACCTGTGATGGACTAGCTTCCCATCCAGGGGGAATAGAATATTCTCAATCATTTAATGCCAAGGAAACCGGAGATAAACGCCAGCCTGATGGGCAATGTTGGCTTGGGACAGACTTAATTTTTACTCGCTTACCTTGATCACTGCAAGGGGCAGATCACTGAAGCTCATTCTACTGACAGTCACCCCATCTTTGGTGTCTGCTTTCTTCCAGTTCTTGCCGATTGCCAAAGCCAGCAAGTTGGCCCATTGCTATTAATTAGATCAAAATAGATACATTTTAAAAAGGCACATACAATGTAATTTTTAATGCAATCATTGGAAACGCATCTTTGTGTCCCATTTAACCTAATTTTCAATTTTCGTTTTGCATTTTCAAGGTTTTTTGTGCCTTTTTGTTTTTTATGCTAATGCAAATGTCCATATCCATGAGCAAAAGTGTGAGTCATTTCAGGCAGAAACCTCAATGTTTACAGCTATTTCAGCACCAAGAGTTGCCAGAATTTTGGATATTGTGCTGTCGTAAATGTTCTTTTCTTTGGTGATTTGTTGTGTCAGTACATGGCAGTAAGCCCACCAGCAAACCTTTCTCATAAATGTGTTCAATGAGCAAATTTTTTGGTTCACAATTTGAACAGAAAACTGAACAGCGTCTTCCCGAAATGACATCACAGCAACAGCACCCTCAGTTGTCCAGAAAAGCATGGGAAATTTAAATCTTTAAAGAAGTCCATTTTTCAAGAAAATTAACCAAAAAACAGGATGCAAATAGTTTTTCTACATTTAAGAGTAGTAGAAAGTTGTACAAAATGTGTTCCTCAGAAAATTCATCTCATGGATCCTTGAACAAATTCATGATCAAGGGCGAGACTGACTGCTATTAAAGGAACACAGGATCATGTGGTCTCTGTGCATTGTTTTCATTTGCAACAAAATTGCTCAAAATCTTAAGTAAGGTGTTCAACAACTAACCTGTTAAATTCTGAGCCAGTGGCTAGTATACATTTAAACATTTAAACAGAGAGAATACATGCAAATATGTTTGGATCTTGTAACTGGATTTTGAGGTGACTTGGCCAACCACAACTGTTACTAATGTCCGACATACGAATACAACAGTCCGACATGCGTGTGACACATTCAGCTGTTGTCTGATATTGAAGAGGCCCAAGAGTGGTTGTCCAATGGGCGGGGCTTAATGAATCGGCCTATTGATAGGTGCATTACAATCAATGCATCTCCCCCCCCCCTCTAAGACACTATGCCCCTACCCTCACACTTACTTGCTTTCTCCAGTCTGCACTCAAGTACATATCTCGTCTGGCTTCGTTCTCCTTGGCTATTAGGGAATTCTTACTCTCCCGGTCTTTCCTTTTCTGAAGAGAAACAGATCATTGAACCTTTACATATACATGTACTTTTTTCCCAAATAAACCACAGAGAATCTCCCAGATTTGCAGCATCGCTAATATCGGTAGCGTTGTGACATTGGCGTGATCCCTGGCTACAGCACATACGCATTTATGGCTTCTGACTAACGCCTCTTGAACAAAGACAATGACAAAATGGGGAGCTGTCAGGTTGCGCCAACATAGGGCTGGATAGCTCAGTAGATCACAAACCCTACTTAAGTCAATTTCTTTTGTTCCCACTGGGAGAAACATTCGGATGCATTGCCGATTATAAACATTCAGAAAATTCTGTATACATTCTGAAAAAAAATTTGTTGTAAGTACATCACATTATCCCAGTTCGCGCACATGGTGTTTCCCGTCCACGGGACTCTCAAAAGTGCCCTCTCTTGTGTGTGCACGGAGCCCATTAGGAGCCATTACTCAGAGGGTACATGTACCATGTTCATGTGAAGGTCGTACACACGCTAAAAGCTGCTGCAATCATTTCCATTGAACCCTTGTGGTCGTCAACATGGATGCACCTAAATTTTACAAGACTGTACCTTGGCTTTAAAGGAGGCCGTCTGCTTGCGAAGCAAAGCTTTCTTGGCTGTAGTGCCCTCTATGGCAGCATCCAGGACCTCCATCCATTCATGCTTGTCATCTTCTGTTTCTGAATGGAAAAAAAAAACTGACCTTGCAAATTGACTGAAACTCACATTTGATATGCAAACTATGGGAATGACTTTAAGGGCCCAATCATATCCACTCTCAATCGGAACTGAGCAAAACGGGGGAAATTTGTGACCAACTCTAAGTGGAATTTGACAAGGACTGAACAATTCTCAAATGCAAGTCAACCTGGGTGGGAGGCGAACCTGGTTCACTGAGGCAAAAGGTGAAAATAATTCCAACTGCACCAATCTGTAGACCTCTTGAACACAGCTCACTGAGAACAGGTTTATTGTTTGTATTCTATAACACTGAAAGTACGCTAGCTGCAAATTCAAGATGGCAGCCGCCACGTTAAAATGCCAAATGAATAGGAGGGAAAACTATTCACCTTATGAAAAGAATTAAAATCCCGGAACACCTATAAAAATAAATGGCAAAGACAATCCCATTCTATTTTACTTTATTTTACAAATCACTTCAATTCTATGCACAAAATATTTATGTAGGTTGCGGTAAGTCGGCCATATTTTGTTCTTGACAATCTTCATCTACTCCCCAACAAGTGGGGGAGTGAAGATCCTGTTCGCAAACAACATACACCTGTTGATTCTCATTATTTGAAACCCAGTCCTCGTGTTCAATCAACACAAGAACGGAGTTTCAAATACGTCCAGAGTGTCTACTAATGTGTATCACAAAGGAGCAAAGACGGGTCTTCAGTTACGGCACATAACAGTTACGTAAAGGTTTCCAGAAATCGCTGGTTTTGTTCAAGAAGGGAAAACATTATAGTGACAAGCAGTCTTACCACAGCAGATGTAGTAGGTCCTTGTTGTACCGTCTTCCGCAAAGGGTCCCACTTCAAAACAATTCCGTCTCTCCTTCTCTATGCCTTCTGGTTCCCTTGTCACATCTGATCAAAATGTTTACCATGAAAAACAGTTTTTATTCATGTAGTCATTTATCGGAAACTACCTTCGACAATGGGAGTAACTCTCGAAGCAAAATGACGGTGTTTATACTTATGCAGATGCTATGAACATGTATTCCGAGTTTCTGTTTACAAAATGCTTATACTAAGAATCAGAACAAATGTCGGAAATTACTGTTTGAGAATAAACATTTGAAATTCACGTATTAATGCACATGCATTTGGAAATTTCAAGTTCGACAACAGTTGTCAATGTTTAGACGTTTCATCTCAAAGAAAGAAATTTCAGACATTTTGAGGTTCACAATTTTACAAGGAAGCGTATAAGAATTTAGAAGGCTTAGCTTGATGTGTATCACATGTGTCAATTCTAAGACTTCTCTGCTAACAGAAATCGCGTTCCCTGAGCTCTTCGATAAATTCACCTTTTTTTCTTTTAATAAATTTTCAACTTGTATACATGTATGTAAACTTCACAACTCTGGCATAAGGTTCACATGACTGGAAAATCTCCACTCACACTTATTGCTGAGTTGTATCTCTCCCTTAGGAACTCTTGCACCTCTTTTCCTTGAAAGGCAAATCAAGAAAAATTGTCAAAGATGAAAGATTTGAACAAAAAGGCATGGTCATCCGCATGAAAAGTCACAAAAAGAATGTGTTGAACAGAAATAAAAGTACCAGAACTGGTACCTGATTGAAAAAACCCCAAAAAACCCAAAATTTGAATCTCAGAAGTGGCTGTTCAGATTGTTCATACAGGTCTGCACGATAACGCTACCACATCTGTGCATCAAAACAGCAAAACACAATTGTGTACATTGAGCTTTATAGCTTTATGGTGTAAACTGCAACTGACCTGAGCGTCATAAATGTGAAATATGTTTGTTTTCCCATGTTGCCTGGTTTTCATATTGAAAATTCCCGACAAATGACATTCCAAACCTGTCTTTTTCATTGTCTGAGAAGTTACTAAGTAATTTGTGAAGTTGGTTATGGTACCGGATCCCATAATCTGGGACCGGTTCCTGACATCAACGGTCTGGTAGTCGAGGACCCGGTTCCGATGCACAGCCCTAATGTAAAGTTTCTTTAAAAATTGTACACTGTCATAATACAAAATTTGCTTTGATTGTACTTACTCATAGTAATACAGAGTAACCGTCTTGTCTCGTTGAATTAGAACAAACCATCGTTTCTGCCAGTTATATTTCCCCAAGAGTCCCCTATTGCCACTTTTTTTGATGCATTGTCCCTCTTTTAGGACCACATCGCTACCGTCTGTGTAGAAAAATGGGAACAAATCCCTAAATACTATTAAACCAAAAGGATTTGTCCACTGTGAATAGGCCCAATTTATAATTTGCCAACTGCAGTAAATAAAGAAAAATTAAAAAGTTGGAGAATTCAAAGAATCACTTGACTGTTTTATTGAATAGAGATATCAGAAGGGGGAATGCTAGTCCGAGTATCACAACGGAGCCCTCTCCATAACCAACGTCTGATATATGTGAGCAATGCAAATTTTAAGCGACCCCGTGATCCAGCCAATCAGAGTGGAGTTTAGAAACTGTGACGTCATTCCGATCAGAAATGTGGACTAAACTGTTGATTGGTCAGTTTGGCTGCAATTATTTTTTGTAATGCAACAACTGGTTACCGTAACCCAATAAAAGGCACCCGCTGAATGGTCAGAATCTCGAGGTTGTGGTTTTGCATAATTAATAGCCGAATCAGCTCGCATATTCCATAGACTAGGGGAATGCAGGATCCTAGCAAGAAATTTGACAGTGAGGCAGCTTATGTTTAAGACCGCTTGGAGTCAGGGTGCTGATAGTTACCGGAGCCGAAATATCAGCACCCAAACTCCAAGCGGTCTTAAACAGAGTGATTAAAACCTCCAAAGCACACATTTATTCCCTTAAAAAAAAAAATCAAATTTTTTTTAATTTACCTGTTGTTTGCGACATAGCTCGTGAGTCCACTTTATACCGACCAAATTTTCATCGTCTTGAAAATATCAAATTAAAACTCCTCCTGACAGGCATCTGCAGAAAGGAATTGTGAAGAATAATGCAAAAATTGAAAGGCGGGGGGATATTTTGCAGTGACTGGCAATATACACTGTATCATTCAATTCTGGTCAACATGGCACGCATGCGGGCACACTTCAGAACGATACTGAATGACAGGTAACAGCCACCGATGCACATTTGTAAAGTTGACGCATGCGCAGCGGAAACCACGAGTACATGTATCATGACCCATATACGACTTCAAGCAGATTACAGGAATATGGACGCATCATGTTTTCATTCTGCATGAAGGTTGTCCGACTTTTGCCTGAAATACAGGATAACTAGGTCCCTCTAATGATGATGAAGCTGCTTGAATATATCAAGCGCAGCTTGAATATATCTGCATGTCTAGACATATCAGACGTTATAAAGAAAAGTTGGCTCCATGGATAACGGATGATACTCAGACTAAGCTGCACGGTCAGCCGTTTATGCCATAACTGCCGTGTGAAACCTCGTGCTGCACCCATGAGAAATGCAGCGGCGACGATAAATTTTTGCCGGCGGCAATCCATATCAACAGAGGGCGCTGTACTCTTTAAGATAGGGCTGAATTATAATAAGATGTATTAAATTCCCACCAAAAGTTGTGTAGCACGTTTGGTGTAGTGGCTAAGCAAAGGCTTTAATGAGCGGGATGACTCGGGTTCGATCCCAATCCCCGCCACATTTTAAACGTTTTTTTTCCCATCCCCACATAAATAAGAATATTCTTCTTTTATTATTTTAACATGTCTCAAACATTTTACATTTTCTTTTTTGGATTTGTGGCTTTGGAGGATTTTTTTTAAAGGGAAATAAAGTCCGAAATTATAAAATGGTCTGAATCCCATCTTGTGAATACGAGATTACAACGATAATATTGGCATGGAGCCAGACTAAAATTTGTCACTGGAAAATGTTTTTAAGTACAAAAAACAGTAACTGCGCATGTTCAGTGCATATCCGGCAAACTAACGTTTACTAAAGGTTTGCCGTCTCCGTCAAAATATCCACTGCCTTTATAAATTCGTACGTACGATTTATTAATTCGTACATCGTACGTATGATTTAGTAATTCGTACGTACGGTTTAGTAATTCGTACATACGAATTAGTAATTCGTACTCCTAGAACTATGAGGCTCCACGTAGTAGCTCCACTATGTGGAGCCTCATACTAGTTCTAGTAGGAGTAAGTAATTCGTACTCCTAGGAGTAAGTAATTCGTACGTATGGTTTATTCCTTCGTACGGTTTAATAAAAACGAGTAGGCCGAGCAGTAGGATGTCAGACAAGTCGACCGTTGAGACAACTCGACTCGGGACAAGTCGACCGTTGAGACAACTCGACCGTTGAGACAACTCGACCGTTGAGACAACTCGACTCGGGACAATTTGACCGTTGAGACAGCTCGACTTAATGGAAATGTATACACGTGGAGCGGAAAAAGTTGCAAAAATCTGTAGCAGGACCGGTCCCGGGCGCGGCGCGGGCATACTCGATGCACAGAGGGCGATCCCATCCGGTGGCCGTCGCGTTGGGCCGGCGCGCCCTGCCCGCGAGGACCGGGCCCGACCCGGCACGCGGGCATGCATGTCAACCGGCGCGGCAAGTGGGCGCACAGGCCCGGCAAAAACAATCACGCTGCGCTATATCGGCTCTGTTATATGCAACAAAAACACCTCATGTGTCATCACTCCCAAACGGCGATCAGCCGCCGTCAAAAATCCCCGGTACTATCCCCGAAACTAGGCCCAAAAACATGCGAGGCGACTTGTCTCAACGGTCGACTTGTCTTTCCATTTATCGCACATACGGTCGAGTTGTCTCAACGGTCGAGTTGTCCCGAGTCGAGTTGTCTCAACGGTCGACTTGTCTGACCCCCGAGCAGTAGCCCCTGAGGTTCAGCGCAGCATACCGACGGCCACACTAGTGGGGCTAGCCGAGCAGTAACTTGGACCAAACTTATCGCCTTTTTAACATTCGGACATAGCCTACTCAGCCCATAGGCGGGGGGCCTACGACACATCATACCAACCTCATGATGGATGATCAATGGATCAATGTACTACGATTTATCTCGAAATTAGTCACTGTTTTGCACTTGCAGTATTAAAGTTCGTAGTCGTACTGGTGCCACGCATTTCCTGGTTTCATGCCAAACTAGCGGGTAATGAATATGCATATCATGACGTCATCACAGCCATATACGTACGGATGTCGGACACTTCGCCCCATTTCCACGTCGCCCCATGTCACTTCGCCCCTAACCACTTCGCCCCATCCCCACTTCGCCCCATCCCCACTTCGCCCCATTCCCACTTCGCCCCATTCCCACTTTGCCCCATCCCCACTTCGCCCCAGCCGTTACATGTAAAAAGTAAAAAAAATCTCATATATTTTATTGGCTGAAAAACAATTCCAACAGATACACTAATTGCTAACCAACGGAAAGAATTAGCCCACCAAATGAACAAGGCAAATTATGTAGGACACCAATGTACATGAGGACACCAAAAAAGCAAAATAGTACCCCACCTTGTCTGTACTACAATCCAAGCTTGAGGAAGAACCCCCCCCCCCCCAAAAAAAAAGCCGCGTGGCCGCGTCAATTCCGGAACTTTGTGGTCTGACCAGAGACCGAATATTTTTTTTTTTGGCCTAAAAGACCCGGCTATACCAACCCGTCTCCCACTTATCTGAGAACGACAATGCCTTTGACATCCTAATTTCACTCTTGGAGGAACCAATCTACATGGGGCGAAGTGGGGATGGGGCGAAGTGGGGATGGGGCGAAGTGGGGATGGGGCGAAGTGGGGATGGGGGCGAAGCGGGGATGGGGCGATGTGGGGATGGGGCGAAGCGGGGATGGGGCGATGTGGGGATGGGGCGAAGTGACATGGGGCGACGTGGAAATGGGGCGAAGCGTCCGCCCATACGTACGTGTCGTCACACTCGCGCGAAAATATGGCGGCCGAAGGTGACGCCAAAAACGGTGCTTCTTCGTTATGGACGAGCAAGTGGACACCCATTCCCCAATCAGAAGATGGAAGTGGAGCATCAGACCCCGAATTGTGTGGATGGGTGTCCACGGTAGAACAAGCCTGGTCAGTAAAAGAATCGTTTGAGATTGCCAAGTCGCTCAAATTTAACGCGGACAAAAGTCAGAAATACACCGCCGGTGCTTCGCACGATCCAGACGCGCATACAGGTAGGCCTCGCAGTCGCAGCCTCAGATTCAGAAGGCTTCTCTCCGTCCGTCAGCCTTCTGAGAGCCGCCTTCTGAGTACTTCTAAAACGGAGAAAAGCCTTCTAATTTTAGAAGTATCTTCTGAGGGAGTCAGCACTCTATGGCTTTTAGAAATGCCCTTTGATAAACGAAATACCTGTGTCTGAAATTCCACTTTTTGAAACACAAGTCCACCCAAAAAGTTGACCATGTTGATCAATACTAATCTTAAATATTTCGAAGTGGCTATCGTTACGGCAGTCGTTGTTTAGCGCCCTCTACGATACTTTTTGATACGCACGCAGGTATATAATAATTTGCTTCCACATATTGAAGCGAACAGTGCGACAGCTCAGTCGATTAGAGGGTACGATTTTGCACCGCGAAGTTGCGGGGTCGAATCTCAATTTTGCACTCGAATTTTTTTCCTTTTCTAACCTGAGGCTTTGGAGGATTTTTTTTAAAAGGGAAATAAAGTCTGAATTTCATAATGTTCAAAATCACTTTTTTCCTTCTAATTTTATATTTTCTTGTCATGTTTTTATAAAAGTTGCAGTCTACCGTAACGATAGAAAATGGGAAATGCGTTACGGCTGCCGTAACAATAGCCACTGCGTAAAAATTTTCCCATGATTGACATTTGGATCATGGGATAAGATTTCCATAATTATATGAAGTTCACTAATTTTCCTCTGTATTGACTAACTAGCCCCCAGACAGCAATTTCATGTCATCAAAGTCAATATGAACAGTGAGAAAGTACAAGCAAATTCTTAGAAAACACTTAAAATTTTCAGTCTACTCTCATATAGTCATAGGGTTTGTACACGGAGTGTTGAGTGAACTTCGTATATGGAAATCTTTCCATTAATTTGTGTTTACGTACGTTGAGCGTGCGCTGATCTTGGCATGACCTCAGCAGGTCAACTCTACATTCGGCTCGACCATTTGGGATGGAGGGGAGATTATTCTTTGCATCGCGAAACGGTACATCATGATGCGCGGGCGGCGTCCAGGGATGGGCCAATCACGAGGCCATAAATGCCGAGGTCTCTCCATGTCCGGATGGTAAGTGCGATTCCACATTATCTGCAGTGTTTAACACATCATGCACGTGGCCTCGTGATTGGCCTGTCTGACATCGCCCGCGCATCATGACGTACTGTTTCGCGATGCAAAGCATACAATCTCCCCTCCATCCCAAATGGTCGAGCTGAACGTAGAGTTGACCTGCTGAGGTCAAGCGAAGATCAGCGCACGCACAACGTCATGAACGTATGACATTGATAAATGACATTTTGAACTCCAGCAGTCATTGGCAGTCATTCTTCAATCCTAACATGTCTAATTTAGAAAAATTCTGCCAATACTTCAGGACAAAAAATGCAATTTTCTCAGCCGCCTCTGGTGAACTTGAAAACAGCCGGTGTTTCGAGTCACACCATTTTGTAGTTTAGCAACTTGACCCAGGGACTGCTAATTAGTATTCATCATCGGTCACGGAACCAGACTATATTCCCCAATTATTTTGTCGTGTTCGTGTCTGCTGTCGCGCGTCTTCCTCTCCGTGTTGATGTTGCCATGTTTTGTCTCCCCAAGTCCTTCAACACCGGATCCGATTTGCGGATGTCAAGGAGCACGTCGTCCCGAATGATGGTGTGCCGTTCATCACTGCCTCTCGCAGTCAGATGACTTGTATGTTTGGGAGGGACAAACATGCAAAAAGAAGAAAGAGGGCTCAAGAAGAACGAGAGAAGTGCTTAAAAAAAAAGGTAGGATTCCGAAACTGACATTGATGCAATTTTTTTCTTTCTTTTCGGTTTTTGTTCATTTCCTAACTACATTAGGAATATAGAGGCAGCTAATGGCACAGCATCTCTCAAAGTACCAATAAGCAGTGTAAGCATTCATTGGTACTGTGTCAGAATTAGTATGGGCCCACAATCGGCACATGAAAACAGCAATTTTGAAAAATGCACAGACGGAATGCTGCGTGCACATACATGCACAGGATAAACCGTGCGCAGTCTGGAGGCTGACACTTGAACAATTGATGAACTCCAGTGCAGTATGTGTAGACAGTTGGTAAGGTTTTGCTTCGCATTGCTTGTATAAGGCATAATGTACATATGTGGTGCCTAAGATTTCACAGATTTACGAGTTAATGCTACCTTCATTTGAGGAATTAAATAATCCATTTTCAAGCTTTTTGTTGTATTTTTGGTTCCCTTGCTGACAGGAAGATCACCCCTTTAAGAGGCACTGCAGAAAACTGCAAGCCTCAAGGAAAAGGGGCTGCCCAGCTGCCATTATTGTGAAGGAGGTGTTTCGATTTGTTGACTACAAGGTAAAGTTGAAAACAAAAAAATGCTGCTTACATGGACTTGCTGGCAGAAAAGAAATGTAGGATGGGTCTTGAATGACCAAGCTTCCAATTGTGCATTTCTCGACATTTGTACATGTTCACTTTAGCAGTACATGCAAAAAGATCTATTGGTATTTCACAAGAGGAACTTGTGCATTGGGTGATGGGTCTACATTTTGAAGGTTAAAATACGCTAAGTACACTACTTGTATAGTGTGTACAATGTTCAAGGTACATGTATATAATGTTAACGTGTACGTAACGGCTATGTGTACTGGAATGTTCTGCGTGACCACTAAATACAATTGTTGCAAAAGGCTACACGCCAACCAACAGGTATACCTTTTGTCGAGCTGTCTTTTAGAAGCATCCACAATAATATACTACAGAACTGCTTTGATCTAGTCCTCTCATAATGCAGGTGCCACAGAATAAAGTGGTTATGAGGCCTACTGTATGCCACAGGTTTTGTATTCAGTGCCAGGGTCATGAGGCGAGGGTCATGATGAGGCATTCTATGAAGTTTAGATCAATACAAAGGAAATATATAAGTTAAATGATTTATTCAAATACTTTCATTTTACATTTATTAAGGTCGAGGCTGGCTGCACTACATGGCAAGAACGTAAAATAAGCAAGGCCATCCGCACTCGTCTGGAGAGTGGGGTGTTACCCAAGTGGGAACAGAGGGTCTACATACGCCTCCCATGCGATGCGGACCACAAAGAAAGTCACAGCATAGGACAGGTATATATATGCAATAGCTGGGTGAAAAAGCAGTCTATTTTCATTGAAAAAGAAGGGAAATGTTAATTATTTTGCATTTCTGGCAGTTAAAGAGAGACATTTGTGTAGAGTACGGTAATTACATGGTTCTAGCTGTTAAATGTGATGATCATCGGTAAGTGGGACGACACTAGAGGGTGGTGGCCCGACAGTAGAAAGAGGACTTGTTAAATGTGATGATCATCGGTAAGTGGGGCGACACTAGAGGGTGGTGGTGCGACAGTAGATAGAGGAATCCACTAAACGCGAATACATACATTAAGTGGGGCGACAGTACATGTACATGTACAGTTTAATTTTATTTCTTTTGGGGGGAGGATGGTCTCACACCGTCCCAACACCCCTATTCGGTTTCCCGAGTCTTTGACGCTCACTGTTGGTCCGGGCTCCCCCACAGATGATGTTGGATTGAGTTGGTGACATAATTATGCAATGACTCTCAACCTGCTCATAATGTTTTAGGTCGGTATTTTTGAGCCTCAATTTAACTATTTTTCAACCTTCCTTTTTCCTTGTTCTCACTTTTGTGTTTACATTCATCAGCATGGTCATGGACTGTCATGTGCTGATGCACTTCGGAGAAGAGCTGTGTCGGAGGATACCATCGGTAAACTGAAAGACCTGTTTGAGAGTGGACATTCTCCATCATCAGCTTTGGATGCTCTGAAGTGCGATCTTCGAGAGCAGCATGGCGAACAATATGTTTATGCCGCGGACCGCTCTGTGTGTCCCGATCTTCAGTTCTGTTACAGGTAGGTACTCCAGGCTGTTAGTGATACTACAGGGTGAGTAAAAAACAAATGAAACCCAAATGTCGGGACTATTGTTTCAGTGAAGTTCTGCATGTAGCACTTTTAAAATCACGGATATGAAAGCCCAATTCATAAGCTTTCTTTTAGTACAAGAATCATTCAAATCGCTCATGTACTTTTAAAGTTACGGAATTTTAAATACATCTACCGCTTTAAAGTTCTGTCCACGGATCACCAAAAAAAAGTGTGTGTTCTTTCAGCAAAACGAAAACAATTCATACACACATCCTATAGTGATTTGTTTTCAGTTTGCTGAAAGAACACTTACCTTCTTGTGATCTGTGGACAGAACTTTAAAACGGTGGTTGTGTTTAAAATTCCGTAACTTGAAAAGTAAATGAGAGATTTGAATAATTCTTGTACTAAAAGAGAGCTTATGAATTGGGCTTTCATATCCTATATTTTGAAAATGAAAAGAAACACGAAAAGAAGCCAGCAATGATACTCAGATGCTCCAGTGTTTGTGGATTCAGATTTGAAAGATTTATGTTTTTCTATCGGTATTTTCTGTACTTGTATTTCAACTTCAACTAACCTCTTTTTTAAACCATTTTTGTTTTTGATTACCAGATTGTACCACAAGATGTTCAAAAAGGTTTATGGGGAAGTGTCCAGAGAAGAGACCGTTTTTGACCTTGAGAAGGAATTCCAAAATGGTGGGCAAAGTAGCAGGCCAACTCAAGACCAAGATGTCCAAGAGCAGCTGCAGAACATGTTTGACACCTTAAGTAGGAAGCTGGAGGATGATCCTGAGGTATTCAGACTCCCATTGCAGAGCTTTGTGTCAAAGTTTGAGACGATTGCCACAGATAGCGCACTTGCCTCTGCTTTGAGCTCATTTGCTAAGCATAGTACTCCTGCTGCAAGACAAAAGATCAGGACAAAGAAATGCCTTCAAACATCGACAGAAATCGGGTTGCAGCCACCAACCGCTGTCACGAAACGGAAGACTCCACCGGGAGGTCGCCGAGCTTTGATCACAGGTCAGCCTCCAAAAACTGCCAGGGAGACGGAGCATGGTGTATGCTAAAGCAAAGATCTAATGTAAATATGATGAAGAGAGGAGCCCTCTCAAAACTAAAAGCTTGTGCCCCTCACTCCATGTCAAAATGTGTAACGATGTGCATCGTTGGGTCGTACACATTCAACAAAGTTACAAGCTTTATCAAATCATTTGAAAAATCAGTATTCAGGGTGAGTAAAAAAAACAAAACCCAATGTCGGGACTGTTGTTTTAGTGAAGTTTAGTGTAGCACTTTCAAAATCTAGGATATGTGAGCCGAATTCATAAGCTTTCTTTTAGTACAAGAATCATTCAAATCACTCATGTACTTTTCAAGTTAAGAATTTTTTTAAGCACAACCACCGTTTCAAACTTCTGTCCGCGGATTACAAGAAAGGTGTGCGTTCTTTCAGCAAAATAAAAACAATTCACACACATCCTTATGTGGCTCACCATGTTCATGTACTTACATGTTGAAAGGTAAATAATTTTTTTTGGGGGGGGGGATAGGGCACAAGTGTTTATATAAAAAAAAAAAAATGGAAAGGGGATTAAGTATACATGTAGTAATATCATGTGCTGTTTCCACATTGTAATAGTAAAACTAAAAGTAGCTGATGGCTTGTGAGGGAGATACACAGTGTTTTAACTATTTCCTGAACATTTTAGACAAAAGGTGTTTTCACTCTAGTCTATGGAATATCCGTCTGTTATGGTATTTGGGCTGATCAGTGGCACACCCAGGATTTGGCTTTGGGGAGGGCTCACATTTTTTTTTTTCAAGTTTTTTTATTAGTTTGAATTTTTTCAAAAAATGTTGCCCACAATTTTTGGCCATAGAAATTTTAATTTTTGTTTGGGGGGATAGACTATTTTGACATTGGTGGTGCCATTTACACCCCTATTGTACAACTTAAAAATAGGCTCCCCGAGAGCCCCCCCCCCCCCCCCCCCCCCGTCGTGCGCCACTGGCGCAGATTCGGCAATTAATATTGCAAAATGGCACCGCGTCTTGACCACTAGATTCTGACCATTCAGTGGCACCTTCTATCGGGTCTTCCGTTTCGTGTTGTATTTCAAAAACTTGGCAGCCAACTACCAATCAAAAGTTTAGTCCACATTTTTGATCGAAATGACGTCACAGCTTCAAAAGTCGACTCTGATTGGCTGACGGGCGGGGTCACATAAAATTTGCATGTTTGATATATCAGACATTGCATGGATATGGACAGAGGGCTCCGTTAGACAACAGGTGATACTCGGACAACCTTACTGCTTCTAATAAAACAAGTGGCCCCAGTTGTATCCCCTCCCTGGATCCGACAAGGCATGATGGAGAACTTTGCGCGCACTCAGTCTGTCACCTCCTCTGGTCACCATCATGGGCGTCGCCAGGATTTTTTTCTAGAGGGGGGCAAAAAATTGTTTTGCCAAAAAATGCTTGTATTTCTCAACACATTCTCGATTTATCAGTTTTAGAGGGGGGCAGGGACATTTTGCCTCCCCCCCCACTCATTAAATTTACACCACTTTGTCTTCGCGCCTCTTTTTTTTTTTTTGCTTTTCCGGGGGCGGGGGGGGGGGGGGGGGGGGGTGGGGGCAAGTGCCCCCCTTGCCCCCCCCCCCCCCTCGCGACGCCCATGGTCACCATTAAGCACAGAAATTTTGCGGGAACAATTTTGCTATATGAGAACTCTCTGCAAATCGTCCTCCCGCGGACTTCTCATTGTCTTATTACTCGAACAGAACAAAATGAGGTTCAGGTTTATTCTTTATGGTGACACCGTTATTTACTGCTTGATTTAAAAGCGCACCTTTTCTCTGAAAAAAAAAATGTTGAGAAGTGCTGGAATTTCGCTAATATGGAGGTAGCATAGGTCGACGAATGAGCAGTTGCTCCACTAAAAAATGAACGGCAAACTCATCAACAAGTTGCATAACATCGCATAACATAAGGATGTGGAAAAAAACTGTCATTCTATATAAAAGTCTATTTGATTGGTCAAGGAAAGCTACAGGGTGGTTGAAAATAAACAAAATCCACTATTGACAGCAATTTTCACCTACTTGGTTGACTTATTTCAGTTGTTTGTTCACATATAAAGTAGATCAGTATTGCCCTTTCACCTTCGAGGAGGCACCATATAATTGGCCGTCGCTCAACAGGACGAGTAAAAATTGCGGAACCAAAACCCCAAAAATTGTATTTCATATTAAAAAAAAATATGTAGCACCAAATATAATAATAAATGGAAAATCCACTTTCATAAGCTACTTTTAGAAAAAAAAATACTGAAATTGCTCAATCCGTTCAAAGAATATCACCATTTAAACACAATGAACCTCGGCCTCTTTCGTCCAAAAATGCAATTTCAAGAATCGTCGTCACAATTGTCTTCAAACCAGGGGCGGCGGAACCGGGGGGGGGGGGGGCATTTGCCCCCCCCCCCCCCGATTTTCCCAAGTGCCCCTTTTTCGGCCATAAATGTGCCCCCTCGCTTTGAGTATAAAAGTGCCCCTTCGAGATAAAAAAAAATGCCCTTAAAATATCTGTCTATTTCTTAGAGGTAACCATTTCCCAATAATGGTATAGATAGTTTTGATATAAACGAGGAATATGAAAACATAGCCCCAAAAAACCCATACAATACGCCCTGAAAAGGGGCACAGGGGCACATAATGCATAGTTGGCATAATTATAATCATCATTTTTGAAGAGCTCCCCCTATGTTGGAAGATGGTACCCCCCCCCCCCCCCCCCCCCCCCCCCCCCCCCCCCCCCTTTGGTTTTACGGAGGCCAAGTGTCCGGTGAAAAACACGTGTCGACCTTTCAGCACGGATGTGCAAAAAAAAAAAAAATGCTGAGCAAGTGCCCCTTTTTGGTAATGCCCCCCAGTTTCAAACCCGTTCCGCCGCCGCTGCTTCAAACATCACCGGCGATAAGACCTCCGTTTAAAAGTTATAAATATTCAACTAAGTCCTTTTGAAGGCCCATCTTTTTGAAAAGTGGATTATATAAATCATATGGTTTGCCTAACCAGGGTTGTTAATTAAGATATTGTGTACTACATTATTTTGTTGACATTTTGATGAAACAGGTATTTTGTGTCACTGTCTTTGTGCCATTAAGTCAGAATACACAATAAGTTTTTTGGTACTAAACAGTTTTTAGGGTATTTGCGTTTAAATTGTGATTTGTTTTGAAAAGGGATGAGCAGTTTCAGTAGTTTTTTCCATCTAAAAGTAGTTTCTGAAAATGAGTGATTTCGAGGTGAATTTTTACCATTTTAATCCGAATAGATTCACGTGCAAATCTTATTTTCTCTTAACTGTTTCATGTTGGCATCTATGTGGCGACTGGTACTTTGTACTTTAGCATAAAAACAAAAACTGCACCAAAATTCCCTTGATGACTATCTACTCTTAAATTTATTCTTTACAAGACAACACTAGTATGGAACGGCAATACAACGTGAAGGTCAAAGATGGCACATGGCTGGCCGTGTACGTACGCTACAAACTATAATAAATCACCTTTGTCCCGAAAATAACACAAATTCTCTAATAAAATGATTATATAATCCAGAAAACTTCTCATGGGAGTTTATAGGAGATTGCCCTACTGGCCGGAGCCATGCTCCCTATACAAAATCGAGAGAATTTACTGAGAAAAATTATATTGGTTTTCTTTTTGCTCGAAAACCCACATGTAGACTTGATACAAGTTGACCTTGCCCAATTTGCGCGCGAAGCATTATGGTCACACAAATGAAAGTGTATCATGAAAACATGCAAGTCGCGTGCAAAACTTTTAGGCGTACGGAAACTGAGGGCGCATTTAATTGGTCTCAATTTACAGGTTCCCAACCTCGTTCCCCATGGGTACGATCTTGCTGCGCCATGTTGTTTCCCATCATGCCCTGCGTTAGTGTAAGGAACGCGCACGCGCCCATGGAGTCGAGGCTGACAGGTTACCTACTTTAAGACCACGCGACCCAATTGTCCCAAATAATACAAACACAAAGGCGACTTGGAAATGATTTTATACAATTACCAATAATTAAGTGTTTTGCAATACTAACACCTTTTACATACTTGTACATATATCTAAATCATCAATTAAATTGAAACGGGTTCACTGCGATAATGCTACATACGATTAATCATACATGTAGTAATACAGGAAAATACAATGTACATTATACTCACTAAAGGTATACACCGATCATACATTAAACCATCAGAAAGGTCTTTAAATAGAAACTGACATACATGTACAGCACATGGACACAATATTCCATTGAAAAAACTTTTTGTAAGTCGGCTCCACATCATGTAAAAGATGACATTCCACAACAAAACTTGTCTGGAAATGGTTACGTCACGATCTCTACACAAGCACAGTGACAGGGTGTACACCCTAAAAAAATGCTACCCTAAAACATTTGCCTTAAAAAAATAGAGATCGATGGATTTTTATGTTTCGGGTATCAGCTTAAAGCTGAGTCGGGTATCAGATTAAAGCTGAGAGATATTTCTTTCTAATGGTGAAAAACTTATGAAAATAGCACTTTGGGTTGCTGACAAAATGCCAATTATGTAAAAGTAGTCATTTTTTCATCCTGTACACAAGCACTTCAAACAGTGCAAAATTTTACTGTAAACCTACTGTGCAATTATTCTTCATTTGTGCAATTTTAACATTTATGATGCTGAAAGGGTTTAAAATAGGACTAAAAAGGATGGGATATCTGTTGGAAATAAAAGATTTTTCCATCAAATTCATTTGTACTCTTGTCATGCAGTATTATGTGCTGTGCTGTTATTATAGGACATGCACAAATAAGTACAGTTAAAATCCCTTACTGTGGTAATTTTTTTATGTACAGGATGAAAAATGACTACTTTTACATAATTGGCATATTCTCAGCAACCCAAAGTGCTATTTTCATGCCTTTTTCAGTATTTGAAAGAAAAAGCTCTCAGCTTTAATCTGATACCAAAAGACATAAAATCCACCAATCCCTTTTTTAAAGGCAAACGTTTTAGGGTTGTATTTTTTTGGTCACCTTGTATATCTTCCACCCAATCTCGATGCCAAAATGGATGCATAAAATGAGGGCAGCCAGTGTTGAACACAATGATACATGGTGGGAATCAATTATTGTTTGTGGTTAACATCGAACATCCTTGACAATACAAATATGGTTTCTGATATCATGTCAAAAAATCTAAATATGGTTGTAACATACACACAACACTTAGTGTAAACTCATCTAATATTTATATTGTATTTATCAGTTTTAGAAGGGGGCAGGGACATTTCCCCCCCCCCCAACTCATTAAATTTACACCACTTTGTCTTCGCGCCTCTGTTTTTTTTTTTTTTGTTGCTTTTCCAGGGGAGGGGCAGTACCCCCCTTGCCCCCCCCCCCTCGCGACGCCCATGGTAATTTACAATACTCGCACCTTTTACATACTTGTACGTATATCTAAATGCAATCCATTAAATTGAAACGGGCTCAATGCAATAATGCTACATATGATTAATCATACATGTAGTAATACAGGAAAATACAATGTACATATAGGTATACACCGATCATACATTAAACCGTCAAAAAGTCTTTAAATAGAAACTGACATACAGTACGTGGACACAATATTCCATTGAAAAAAACCCCTTTTTGTAAGTCAGCTCCACATCATGTAAAGGATGACATTCCACAACAAAACTTGTCTGGAAATGGTTATGTCACGATCTCTACACAAGCACAGTGACAGGGTGTACACCCTAAAAAATGCAACCCTAAAACATTTGCCTTAAAAAAATAGAGATCGATGGATTTTTATGTTTCGGGTATCAGGTTAAAGCCGAGTCAGGTATCAGATTAAAGCTGAGAGATATTTCTTTCTAATAGTGAAAAACTTATGAAAATAGCACTTTGGGTTGCTGACAAAATGTGAAACTGTGAAACATTTTACTGTAAACCTGCTCTGCAATTATTCTTCATTTGTGCAATTTCTTTAGTATTTTGACATATTTATGATGCTGAAAGGGTTTAAAATAGGATTAAACGGATGGTATATCTGTTGGAAATAAAGGTTTTTCCATCAAATTCAGTTGTACTCTTGTCATGCAGTATTATGTGCCATGCTGTTATTATAGGACATGCACAAATAAGAACAGATAAAATCCCTTACTGTGGTAATTTTTTATGTACAGGATGAAAAATGACTACTTTTACATAATTGGCATATTCTCAGCAACCCAAGGTGCTATTTTCATGCCTTTTTTTCAGTATTTGAAAGAAAAAACTCTCAGCTTTAATCTGATACCAAAAGACATAAAAACCCACCAATCCCTTTTTTTAAAAGGCAAATGTTTTAGGGTTGCATTTTGTTTGGTCACCTTGTATATCTTCCACCCAATCTCGATGCCAAAATGGACGCATAAAATGTGGGCAACCTGGGTTGAACACAATGATACATGGTGGGAATTAATTGTTTGTGGTTAATATAGAAAGTCCTTGACAATACAAATGTGGTTTCTGATCGTGTCAAAACCTCTAAATGTGGTTGTAACATACACACAACACTTTGTGTAAAGTCATCTTATATTTATATAAAAACAAGTCATGAAATCCAAATCACATTATCATGGATCTTATTAAAGATAAAAGTTTTTACTAAGTTGAACGATTGGATATAAATCGGCAGGTAAAATCGGTTTATACTCAAGGTTAAGAATAAGTATAATGTAGTATACAATACAAGTGGCTGACAATGTACACTCTTCTTGCGTGGAAAGTAAGAAAACCAAATATTTTCCTAACACTCTCAAAACGCTGGTTAAAATTTTGTTGGTTAAAAAAGTTGGTTACTGAAATTCTAACCAACGTTGTGTAAAATTGTCCAATTTTGCCCATTGTTTGCCCAACGTTGGGCATATTTTGCCCAACGTTGGTTATTTTTTTTTAACCAACCGTTGGGCTGTTCACCTGTTAAGCAACAGTTGGTTAAAAGTAGTCCTTTTACCCAATACTGGTTAAATGTACCCGAATTTAACGGTTGGGTAAATTGACTACTTTTAACCAACTGTTGCTTAACAGGTGAACAGCCCAACGGTTGGTTAAAAAAAATTACCAACGAAATATGCCCAACGTTGGGCAAACGTTGGGCAAAATTGGACAATTTTACACAACGTTGGTTATAATTTTAACCAACTTTTTTAACCAACAAAATATTAACCAGCGTTTTGAGAGTGGACGTTTAGTTCATCCCAAAGGAGGCAAAATGGTAGAATAATAAAAAGTCTCACCCACACCGGGAGAACAAAACGTTTGACAACTCAACCACTTCCTTCACCTAAGACTAATAATTACATTTCTACCCAAACAGCTCAACACCCGTCACTCATAGTACTTAGGGCAATAATGAATCACCTCAGTCCTGAAAATAACACAAGTTCTCTAACAAAACGATTATATAAACCAGAACAATACTCACTGTGAGTATCTAGGAAATACCCTCCCATAGTGATGTACATTACAATTTAAAAATGTATATCGGTACTCTGCTCGAAACTCACAGGAGAAGACTTGGTATAAGTTGCCCTCAGTTTTCAAATAAACAAAACTCTAGATTCAATGGGCTTCTTGGTCAGCATATTTTTATGCAAGGAAAGCTCTGCAAATGTAGTACACCGTGGATAAATGAGTCAGTTGCCGGGTTGAAAATAGCTTTGTCAAATTAGCATCGTTGTCAAACGTGGCCGACTGTGCTCTAGCCTGCAGTTTTTACAGGGCGTTTCAAAAGAAAGAAAATCTGCTTTTGGCAGCAATTTTCACCTAGTTATCCAAATATGTGTTCTCTTCAAGTTTACATCGTGAATGACCCAGGTATGAATATGAGCAAAATACTATATAACAATTTATATAACACCCAAGTAAATCCCTGTAATTTGATTGGAGGATTGTAGGAAACGCGCCGTCGAACCATACGGCCTACGTCATGACCGTGCATTTTTGGTTCCATTCACCGTGCATTTTCGTCCCATCCCTTTTGATCTATTGCACGCCGCGCGCACGTTAAAACGCGCAGCGGCCCGGCGCTTTACGATCTGTGCGCTATTTAGACCATAGCATGCGTTCATAGTAGAGTAGAAAACTTGCCTTTGAAGTTCATGCAGTTTTCTTGATGATTTTCGCATTGTTTTAAGAACTTACAATGTTAACATTCATTATTGTCAATGATTTGACTTTTGAACGTTAACTGTAAGCCTTGAACAAGCTAAAAAAGGAGCCTAGTGGATATGATACAATTTTGTGAGTTTTGTTTGTTCTTAAAGTTTTATCCTCCAATCGGGTGACACAGATCTACTTGGATGTTATATAAAACAAATAATGAATGTTTTACATTCGTGCAATATGGTGAGAATATTTTCATTCGTTGAAAGATGGAATATGTTCCATTCAACTCGGCTTTGCCTTGTTTAATGGAACATTCAATCTTTCAACTCATGAAAATATTCTCTCCATTGCACTCATAAACATTCGTTATTTTGTATAACAATATTATTGTTATAAATATTATTATCAAAGTTATTGTTATATTAGTATAATGATATCATCAGCAACATTTGAACATACCGGTATATTGTTTATTCATTCATACACAATGAAAACCAAATTGGCCCGAAACACAGAGCCTTGAGGTGCTCCTATTGGTACAAAAATTAGCAAAAACTGATATATTTTCAATTAAGACTTGGACCATGCATTAGCTAAATTGTCTATACCACACTTATCAAGAGAAAGATACTTATTGTGATCAATCGTAAGCTTATAAACACAGTAACCGTAATAGTTTGAACAAGGCGGTTCTCGAACAGCATCTCGCCTGATTTCGCGATTATCCTTGTTTTCACCCTATTTTACAACTTGACCTCAGATGACCTTTGACCTTGGTATGTGACCTTTGACAACATCATATGAAGGGTTCCATATTGCATATATGACCCAAGCTTGGTTCCAAATGGACTTCAACTTTGAAAATGAGACCAATTTTACATTTTCAGCATATTTTACAACTTGACCTCAGTTGACCTTTGACCTTGGTGTGTGACCTTTGACATCATCATATGAAAGTTACTGCGTTGCATATATGACCCAAGGTTGGTTTGAATTGGACTTGAACTATTCGAATGACACCAATTTAACCCTTCAGCCTATTTTACAACTTGACCTCAGCTGACCTTTGACCTTGGTATTTAACATCATTATCATATGAAGTTTTTCATGTAAACATCTATGATTGAAGTTTGGTTCCAATTGGACTTCAACTTGTTAAATGAGACCAATATTGTACATTTTCAGCCTATATTACATCTTGACCTCAGATATGACATTTGACCCGAGTATGTGACCTTCAGAATCAGAATTACACGGAGGCTTCCAAAATGCATCAGATTGCCAGAGTTTGATGGAAATCGAAGACAAACTTGAGAAATGAGAGTAATTCCTTGAAACTTAAACCCAAATACCACATGTATACATACATATATAGTACAGACATATAATAGTGATTGCGTCTCTTTTCTGAACAAAATTTGTCCAGGCGAGACAAAAAGCAAACGGAAAAGCCATCGTCTAACCAGGTATTACATCAATAATGTCACGTTTGGTCTGAAATTATACTTGCATATTACGGATTGACCTGCCTCTTTGCAGCTTTATACATTATTTTCGACTTCATGTATTATTAATCAATGACGAGTGACTCTTTACACCATACATTTCCAGGGCAACAAGAAAAGCTGCAAACGAGGCTAAAATCCACATATGGATTCTCCATTGTTTGTAGCTGTCTTCCGATTCTAACAGATCATTGCTGTTTGACCAATCTCCGCATATTCGCCCCATCAAGATAAGCTTACATTTTGTGGCCAGTTGTTGTAATTGTGGCCGTTCAGTCATTGCTATTGCTACTGATGTTGGTGCTTTGTAATTGCAATAACGTATTGTGATTTTATCTAAAATATCACAAAACTCGGCCACTTCTAAAGTGGTTTCTGTATCTGTTATTACGAGATCGCCATCTCCATTACTTTTGACATTATACATATCTAAGGCATCTTGTAATTGAGTAAACAGCAGATGTTGCTGGTCAAGGTATAATTGTCTTAACCGTTGGGAACGATCTATAGACCGTGTCGGGCTTTGTACAGTACCTTGGGGGAGAAAACCTTCATTTGCGTATGCAGCAAGGGCAACTGTATACCGTTGGTCCAATCTATCAGGATCGCTTTGAAGTACTTGAAGACTCAGTATTTGAAGAACATTGTCTGTAGCAGCTCTCCTGTGCTTCTCAATCTCCTCCCGCACAGCTGCACCGACTGATGCAGATAAAGCATCAAGTTTTGAGTCAACAGCTTGTCTAAACTCATATATGTCGATTAAAAGCTTTATAATTTCCGGTTTGAATTCGGGAGTGCGGGCCGCCATTTTGCTTTTAAGTCGAATTCGTGTGCAAAGCAGTGATACACGCAGAGTACACAGGGATGATAAGCAATCTGAAATTAATAACAATTGAAAAGTTTGATTTATTTTCAGGTGTAACATAGGGGCCTATATGAAGATTGACTGTGGCGATAGATTTGTCAGTTTTTGCATAAAATTATTACGATATGACATTTACTTATAGACCGTCAGCAGACGACGCATAATTATGGTTGCCCCCATCATTGTCAAAAATAAGTCAGTTTCCCTATAATAGTCAGTGTGATCATTTTTATAGCTCCACTGTGTGATTTAAGGCTTGGTCATCCAAGGCCAAAGGTCATGGTATAAAATGAAAGGCTGCATCACACTCAGGCGTAGCCAGGAATTTGGAACCGGGAGGGGGGGGGGCAAGTCCGACCGGCCTTTACAAACCCCAACCAGGGGTGGAACCAGGGTTTTCCAAAGGGGGGGGGCATGAAAAGTAACAAGCAGTAAATGATGAAGTCCCCCCCCCCCCGATGGACGCCCATGCCGAATGATTGTCCGCCGCGCGCCATCCATGCTAGAGAGGTCTGGGTGCATATTCATGTGATGTACAACATATTTAACATAGGTTTCGTCACGCGCTGTCTTGCGGCAGTTCTTGATCCCGTCGCTTTTTAATTTTAGTAAAACTAAAAGTATGGCAGACCCCCAATAACAAAGGATTGTTGTGTTATGTGCAACTTATCCGAGCAGGCTACGGTCTGACGTAAACTGCCGTATTAATCGTGTCTCTCCCTTCCCTTTCTTCTCTTTTTGAGTCTCTCTTCCTCTATACATCTTGCTTTTATTTTTGAAGGAAAAAAAGGGGGGGCGTGTTCCCGCACGCAACCCCCCACTGGATCTGCCCCTACCAGCGAACATCTTGTTGCCTGCTTTGAAAATGTCGAGTGGACTTTGTTAATTGCATGTTTTAAGTTTTTCTTTTTGCCTTACATGTATATGTTTTTTTCTCTCTTTGTATTAGACCGGGAGCTAGGTTGAGTTTAATTTAGCACAATTTGAGCACAAAAGGTTTGATGGTACCAATCGATTGCCCGTCGGGGGGTAGTTCCAAAATGGCCATTCTTAAGTTGCCCTAGGTCGGATGGGGGTCAGGTGACCATTGTCAAGTGTCCAAAATTTCGAGTTTAAAACATGTCGCGCACAGGCGCCGTTTTTGGACCTACGGTGTTGAGATCCTGATACCAAAAATGCTACTTAAGAACGGAAAAAGTCGGATAAAGTTACTTAAGAATGATGTATTTGTATATGTTTCTATATATACTTGTTATACCCCCCCCCAAAAATTTGCCATTATTTTAACACTTTGTTGTATGACTAGAGCAAGTTTACTGTTTCCAAGGTGGTTATGCTGCCTCACCAAATTTCTTCTAGATGTACCCTCTGTGGTGCTGCCCGCGTAATTTTTTTCCTAGGAGGGTTAGGGGCAACGTCATGAATAATTCAGTTTTTCCTTTGAATCATTGCAAGACTTGGGTTCTCGTTCTATTTTCCCCTTAATTTAAAATTATCTCAGTGATAAATTTGGAGAAGAAAAATAGCTGATGAAAATGAGCAGCGACGACGTGGATTCGAACCAGGGATCTTTGTATCCATAAGCTCATCTCGCTATCCACTAGGCTACTGTGTGGTAGCTCGACGACAACCGTTCTTTAACATGCTTTAATGTATTGTAACTAGTTGAGTAACTAACAACAATGCTGTTGATGTCATTGTCCGTTCTCATGGATAAACACGAATTATTCATGACATTGCCCCTAACCCTCCTAGGAATAAAAAATTACGCATGCTGCCCTGTGTCAGGCATGGTTCACTTGTATTATGTAAGACAATGTGCCGGGGGCAACAGCCTGGCCTGGAGTGATGGGTTGTTTGTGCGCGGGTGCGGCATCACTCCTTGCTCTGGACTGGAATCACCGCTGAACACTTTCATTATTTGTAAACCCATCATTTTCCTGGCACAGGTAAGTTGTCCAAATTTGTCTTCATTTAAGTATATTTATCATCAGTATTAGACCATTAGCGAACTATTAATTGTCTTGAGTATTTTCAGAGAATATTTACTTTTCATTCTCAACTTCCTTGCTTGATGATGAGTCGATAGTTATTTTCCACTATGAAACTTATTTGAACGAGTTCTTTCCTTGTACTATTGATTGCGTCTGATTCCAATTCATGATGTTTGTTACAATATTCTGCTCTATTACTGAATAGATCTTTATGACTTCTGTTATGAAAGTATCTTAGTGGATCACTTCCATTGGTCCATGGATTCAGTTTATTTCGTGAAAGATATTGTATGATCTGATTCATTTATATTTCATTTGGCATGTTTGGACTGTTCAAGTTTCTGAATGATAATTAGAAAGATTGAAGTTGATGAAGATATATGTTCAACCTATGGCTTTGAACTTTTCAAGTTGATGCTGGTTTATGATTTCACATCATAGGGTTGCTTGAACATTTTGAAACTTACTTAAACTTTTCTTGCTTATTGATTGCTGAATAGTTATTTTAATCTTTAGATTGGTTGAGCATTTCCAATTGATTAGATCATATATAACTTGAAGTTTTAATAGATGTTTGATACTTGTATGGATCGTGTTAATTCTGAATTATGTCAATTCATTCATTGTAGGAATTGGGTTTGATTATAATTGCTTTAGATTCGAGTTTCTTAGTTTGCTCCTTTAACTGTAAGTGTATTTAGCCTATGATTTAGTCAACACATTTTTCGTATTATCACAGTCACTAGTCACAGTCCTGCCACTTTAAGCTAGCTTGACCACGTGTGGGTCCACCCGCTCCGTTATATCATGGAGCTATAAAACACGAGACATTCTAGCCACTGCTCTTATCTTGTACATGTAGATCTTGTGTGCAAGAATCTGTCCAGGGTCCAGACCATATGGAACGCCAAAGAGGCATTTAATGTGATCATCGAATCGGTGATGCACTTTTGCAATCGGTGATGCATATTCACGATCGGTGATGGACTTCTGCGACCGGTGATCAACTTTTACTGGTGATGCATATTCACGAACGGTGATGGACTTTAGCGATCGGTGATGGACTTTTGCAATCGGTGATGGACTTGCACGACCCATGCACGACCGGTGATCAACTTTGCGATCGGTGATGGACTTTCGCGATCGGTGATCAACTTTGCGATCGGTGATGGGCATTTGCGATCGGTGATCAACTTTGCAATCGGTGATGGACTTTTGTGATCGGTGATCAACTTTGCGATCGGTGATGGACTTTCGCTATCGGTGATCAACTTTGCAATCGGTGATGGACTTTGGCGATCGGTGATCAACTTTGCGATCGGTGATGGACTTTGGCGATCGGTGATCAACTTTGCAATCGGTGATGGACTTTGGCGATCGGTGATCAACTTTGCGATCGGTGATGGACTTTGGCGATCGGTGATCAACTTTGCAATCGGTGATGGACTTTGGCGATCGGTGATCAACTTTGCGATCGGTGATGGACATTTGCGATCGGTCATGTCGGTCATGATGGACTTCCGCGACCGTGTGATCAGTTTTGCAATCAGTTGTGTGTTGCGTTATAATCATTTGCATTTATCACACTGATTTTTCAGTTCTTAGCTCCATGATATCACCATGGCTTTATGATATCACCAACTTTAGAACTGGAGTAGTTTTTACAAATTTACATCATTTGTAGATTTTATTAAACTAATTAATGCATTAATGTGGCCATTGCGAATGTGCAGAGACTTATTTTGTCGGTACATAGGTTACTGTTGTGGTTGTAATCCTATTCGGAAATTTTATTTCGCTTTTTTTAAAACATTATTAAATATTTTTCTTTGAAAACTCCGATGTGTAAGTACCCCCCCCCCCCCAAAGAAAATTAAAAGACTATGCACACCGGTGAATCATTATTTATTAGTGAAAGAATATGTAACCATTTGGGTTGAATAGCGAATGTATTTTCTGTTTGGTTGCACTCCACAATTGAGAAAGCTCGGCCACAATACTGATGACTCTGGGTACATGTTTAATATTTCTGGGCTACTGAAAAAAATCCAACAACAGCTGTCATACAAGCAAGGGAATACATTACTTTACCATAAGATCTTGGAATGTAAACACAACCACACAGAGTTGAGTTCAAATTTCCACGCGTTAAGTGCAATAATTGAGCTCAGTCCTTTCTCTTTTGTTTTGTTTACAAGGAAATAATGATAAGCCAATAACACAAAGCAACAGGTGATTTATCCGCATATTAGGAGGCCAAGCCCGAGTAAAAAAAACCAACGTCATGTGACAAAAATGTGTGCGACGGGGTGTGTGTGTGGGTGTGTGTGTGTGTGTGTGTGGGGGGGGGGGGGGTGTTTTAAACTTAACAACTTCCAGTCAACTTTATCGTGGAATATGAGTTAAGAACGATTTTGATCCATGACAACAGAGCGCAATTTTGGTAGTCTCGTCAGAGGGGCAAAATAACAGATTTTCCCACAGTGGTCTTAGACATACAATGAATACTCATAAAAGTTGGATAAACCACTGTTGGGCAACGGTAATTTACACAGCATGAAATTACCTCATATTGGGTTGAATTAGGTAAAAACTGTCAAACTATTGGCGGGGAAGAATTTGACCAAGACTAGAGTAGGCAACCGATTTTGCCCAACTTTTTTTTACAGTGAACACAATCGGAAAAAATGAATAATAATTTCAAATTTTGAAAATGAAAATAATCTTAACTCTTGTAGAAAAACATACCATTGACTATTGATACATTAAACATATAAGCAATTAAAAACTCTGCATCCAGGTTATATTATATAAATTAACGATAAGATAGCTTGTAGCGGACGTTGTGAATTATTTTCCTTTTCTTATGTTTTGTCTTAAATTTGTACCATAATCATCTCTAGGTTTAGAAAATATGTTTTCCCTTATTATTTAGCTTAGACCATGTCTGTACAATTTAGTGCAAGATCCCTTGACTTCAGTCCCCGATCCCTCGACGACCTTCAACACTCTTCCAGGCGCAGGCAACCTCTCCCAACTCCAGACCAAATTTAAAACGTGTCCCTATAGTGTACTATAATTCATCTTGCTAGGGCACTGTTCGATTGACCATATTTTTAGCCCTATTCCCAGTGTGACAGTGTCCAAGTTAACACACATCCATGCTTTTATTTTATACACCTAGACACCCAATTTTGGCAACACCCCCAATTACGTACACAACCTTCCTTTCATCAAATCTTCCATCAAACCTTCATTTCTTCAAACATTGCTCCAACCCATGAGTCTTCAACCCATAAACAGTTTTCAATACTGAACTGTGTTCAACTGTAATAAAGGAAGCTTATATGCTGTTCCATGGGACCAAATCTAATTTCTTCATAAATTTAACTGCAAGTCAATAACTGTAGTCGGCTATACAGCTAAAATCACTAATTGATGCCAAAAAAAAATGATCCGAAAATTCCATCGGTTACATTATCTAGTTTAATACAATCTACAAATGATATAAATTTGTAAATATTGCTCCAGTTCTTATAACAAGTCAGTGATATCATGGAGCAAAGAACTGATAAATCAGTGTGAAACGGGTCAATGATTGGACGCAATACACAACAACCGATTGCAAAACTGATAACGCGGTCGCGAAAGTCCATTACCGATCGCAAATGTCCATCACCGATCGCAAAGTCCATCACCGATTAAATGCCTCTTTGGCGTTCTTGTTTCGCCAAAGAGGCATTTAATCGGTGATAGACTTTCGCGATCGGTGATACTTTGCAATCGATGACGGTTCACCGGTCGTTGATCACGGTCGCAAAAGTCCATCACCGATTGCAAATTAAGTTGATTACCGATCACGAAAGTCCATCACCGATTGCAAAGTTGATCACCGATCGCGAAAGTCCATCACCGATTGCAAAGTTGATCACCGATCGCTAAAGTCCATCACCGATTGCAAAGTTGATCACCGGTCGTGCAAGTCCATCACCGATTGCAAAAGTCCATCACCGATCGCTTAAGTCCATCACCGCTCGTGAATATGCATCACCAGTAAAAGTTGATCACCGGTCGCAGAAGTCCATCACCGATCGTGAATATGCATTACCGATTGTAAAAGTGCATCACCGATTCGATGATCACATTAAATGCCTCTTTGGCGTTCCATAGTACTCGCGCGTTCGTGGGCGTGATTTGATTCGAATCGTCGGTCATCGCTGGATCTGGACAAGACCATGGGAGACGCAACTGCTGACAGCTTATCCTTTTCTTTCATTGTATAAATAATTGTAATATTCTGTGTATTTTCAGTTGTGTTTACATATCCACTTTTTTTGATTTTGATTTTGTTTTGACTCCAAGTTGAAGAGTGTTTGAGTGAACTGAATTAAAAGTCCTTTTTAATTCGAACTGTAAATAAAACCTATTTCTGAACAGTTTTATTTCTTTGATTATTTTGTCGAACTGAACCGGTTGGAATTATATCATTGGGGTTTTCCTAACTGGAATAGACCCCGCGACATACTGTATACAAATGTACACGTATATATTCTGGTCAATAGTGGAGCTCCTTAGGCCCATTATTTTTGTCCAAACCATGCCCAAATTCGTGATAAGAACATGAAATACGGCGTGCAGATCCAAAACAGTCTGAGAATCATTTTAAGAGGTGGACCCAACCTAGCTCCCGGTCTATATTGCCTGTTTTTACTTCGTGCAACACAGTATAAAGACTTTTTTCTTTCGTCTTCAACTTGGTCAAGAACGTGTTTTATACGGCAAGGGGCCCCGGGAAATTTTGGATGATGCTCTGTAGTGCAATCTGAGGAGATCACTAGCCCCTTTCCACCTGAATTAATTGAGCAAAAGTTTGAGACTTTTATTGAGAAGAAAAGGCATTACATGAATTTCGGAAAACCAAATACACATACTTGTATTTCCTATACTCGTACTCGTAATTAGCGTCGGTTTTTGGTAAAATGTCTTTACCATTTTTGTATTACATATTTAAAAAAAAAAATTACAGCGAGGGGAGGGGGGCATGGCCCCTCTTGGCCCCTTTTGCTACGTCTATGGGCTGCATATGATTTCCTGTATGTCTGTAACAAAAAGTAAACCAAGTATTTGTCCCTTTTAGTTTTCGAGTTGTTTCCATAGAGCTATATTAAATTTAATATAGCGCTATGGTTATTTCAGAAAAAAAGCCCCACATGATATTTCATCTTTCGAGGTCACTCAAATCAGTCACCGAACGTTTATTCGGGGCCCAGTATATGGTAAGTCCAACGCCTCGTACGTCCTTAATTTCAAAATTATAAGACATCGGATTTATGCGGCATTAGATTTAGGGATTCGGCCTCATAGCTCCGACGCCTCGATCATTAGTCCGACGTCTCATAATTCCGAACGGACAAACGATGTTTCTTATTTTGAGGCGTCGGACTTATGAGGCGTCGGACCTGTGGGGCGTCGGACCTTTGTGGCGTCGGACTTACGGGCCTTTATTTGGTTGGGGAATGAGATTCTGTCGGACTTATGCGTGGACCCCTTATTTTACCTAATTTTGAGGCGCTGAATTCGAAAATGATGGATACCAAGCTAGATTTTTAGTAGAAACATGCCTAATTTGCATAAATCTTTAATACCTGTCATGTAATATATTTGTTCCCATATTTGGGATTATTCTTTATTATTTTATTTTTGAAAAGTTATTTTGGTGATACAATTCTAAAGTATGTAAGTGACTGGATAGTTATGAGGACACAGTAACAATCCAAAATGGCTATATTATTATAAAGTTGCGCGCATTTACCTTGTCTCCAGCAGTGTTGGAGGTCTCGAGGCCGGCCTCGCCCATTTTGAGGTGTTTTCTATTCTAATTAATTTTAAATTTTTACCGTATCAAACCCTCGAGATTCTGCCGCAGTGGGTTCCATGAAACGAACGCATATACAATGTACGCACGAATGAACTGGAAATGGTTGCAATATTGAACGTACTCACGCACGTAGCATCTTCGCCTAGCCTGCGCTTCAGCTTTCCACGTGCGTGCAAGCGTTATAACTGTTACCGCGTGCCAGACTACATAAGTCTGGCACCAATCCCATCTGCGTACATTAACATGTGGTAGTAGACTAGTCTGGTTGCAGTGTTGTACACAATTTTCTCGTCGCCTCTGTACCCCGACCTTTAAAAATGATTTGCGGCAAGGTGCGGCAAGCTTAATCATTTCTTTTCGTAGGCCACTGTTTCAGTAAAAGTCTGAATTCTCTGGGTACGATCGAGTGTACTAGTCCGTACCATTTTTTTTCTCATAAAGATATGATAAAAACAGTTACGATTTATCAAGTAGATTTTTACACGGTGATTTAAATGAAAGTTCTGGCTCACACAGTAATGTTTGGCGCAAATGGTCGATATGGAAAGCGCACTCAGAATTCGTTTTTCCATCCAAATGAATGCAAAGTTCTGAATGAATGTTTTATTAATAGGAGTCAGTATTCCTCGTGGTACCAGGATACTTTTTTGTATTTTTAGAGCCATGTTGATACTTATTACATGTATAAGCACGGTTGACTAATTTTGCGTGGTTACAGATATACGGCCAAAACCGCTGGACTCCCTACCTCTTGCCATGATCTTAAAATTCTTCGAAGCCATTGGATTCAAATCGGATGATCCGAGAATTCATGGTCATTTTGATGAACTGAGTGATATCATGCACGCATGTTCCCTGTTGCCGTGTTGTTTGGAGCGGGATTGGCCGTTGTCAGACTTTGTCTGGTACCGCGGTATTAACAGTGATAATGCGTGGACACTTATTCCGTTGTGTGGAGCGGGATTGGAACTATGCTTTGCCCGTGCGTAACGGCGGGCCGTCTGGCATTGTCTGGTCGCATCGCGGTGTTTGCTCGGCGCGCGCCTGGGCAGTGCGAAGGTCGGGGGGATCGTAACTTTTTGGTTATGAGTGGTAAAAACCTGATTCAAAAATCAAGTTGTTGTTAATTTAATTGAGATTCCTATGATATTAAGCATTTTGATAGGTTTTTAAAATAAGATTTTATAAAACATGCTAAAAGTAAATAATGTAAATATTACAGAATAGAAACTCAAAATTTGGCCATTTAAATTGTTGTATCTCCAAAGGGCAAACACCTATGAGCCTGATTCAAACGCCATTGATTTTGTTGTGTAATTTGATTTTCAGTGATACAAAACTTGAGATTTCTTTCTTTAAAAAATAAAATTTGCCGGACTCCCTACAAGAGGAAACCCATTGCAAGCTGTAAATTTGTAAGCCAGGCACTCCAAAACTCAGTGAATTCAACTAAAAATATGTTAAAACTCCAACATAATCTTAGCCTTGTTTTAGCGATTTATATTTTATTACGTGTTTTGATAGCTGGCCTCGGCCTTGGCCTTGGCCTCGGAGGTGGTGGCCTCGGCCTTTGTCTTGGCCTCGCGGTTGTGGCCTCGGCCTCGGAGGTTGTGGCCTCGGCCTTGGCCTCGGCCTCGGAGGTTGTGGCCTCGACTACAACACTGGTCTCCAGATATCAGCAAGAAGTCTTGCCAAACCTCAGTATTGATGAACTTCAAATTCCCTATGTTGCTTACTCGTATACGGTTACCCTATTAAATCCTTATGGAAAACCTTGTGTGAACAATGATAAAATCTTGATATTTAGCCCAGCAAACTTAAACGGGGAAAAGACGAGGTGTCCGTAAATTGGGCTAAAAAGTAGATGAAGGGTTGCCTAACGTGGGAGACTTGTACAGGCTCAAGGAATTTCCAAAAATTATTGGTAAGAAAACGTTTTTGATGTTGACATAATCATTGTAAGCAAAACTGATATATATATCATTTGGGGGATTTTCTTGAAGTTGTTTAAGTCTTCCACGTTAGGCAACCCTTCGCCTAATTTTTCAGCCTATACAAACACCTCACCCCCCCCCCAGTTTTCTTTTTTGGGCCTAAGTATCAAGATGTTATCATTTTTTTCACATGATTTCCCATGATTTGATAGGGTAACTGTGCCAGTAAGTAACTTTGTGAATTTGAAGCTCATCAATACGGACGTTTTGGCGAGACTACTAGGTGATCTGAGGAAAAGTATACGCGCGCAATAGGGTATATAAAAGCCATTTTTTATTGTTACTATAGGCCTATCCTCATAATTCAGTCACTTTTGTGCTTTAGAAAATAAATGTTTTTGAAGTAAGAAAGTGTAAGTAGAATCACCAAAATAAACCTTTCATCAAAAAATAATAAAATATATACCCAAATATGGGAACAAACACATTACACGACAGATATTAACAATCTATGCAAATTAGGCATATTTCCACTAAAAATTCAGCTTGGTATGCATCATTTTCGGATTCAGCACCCCCCCCTCCAAAAAAAAAGGTAGGTTACCAACTTCTACTCAAAAATGCCCCTTCGTGCCCTAAATGAGCCTTTTTTAAATATCGCCTATAGACTAGTACAAAATATACTGAGCGAACTTACCTTAATTGGTTGGACGTAGGGGCCTTATACCCGTTGACATATTAATCGCAAATGTTGTTTTGTGCCATTTTGTCGGTTTTTCCCATGAAATCTAAAACGGAAATCATAAAGCTTTAAGCAAAACCACTCCTTATGTTAAATATACTTGTTCCAAAATTGTTAAAAAATAAATACCTCATGGTATAACAGATGGCATTGTGCAGTTTTTGTCGTCCAAGATGAAGTATTTACCCGGGAAATAAACGTCAAAATAATGTGACACCTTTTTCGAGGAGAACACCGTATACCAAAATCTCGTTTTAAATAGGCTTTCATTAAAAAGTTTTAGAGAGATGTAGTCCAGAACCGATAAAACAAATGGCTATGTAGTTATCACTTATCAGAATTCAATAAATTCAATAACAAAGGCTAAAAACGTAGGATCATGAATATTAAAAAATAGAATTAGCTGGCATGACATAATTGGACGTCAGATAGAGCGCAGAGCACTTCAAATTTGAAAGCCGCCGCGCGCAGTGAGGCGGTTAAGCTGTCTGGGTATTTGTTGACACAAGTATTCATGGCAGTGTTGGAGTACTCGTACTCGTACTCGAGTACACACCGAGTACATACAAGTACTCGGCCGGTACTCGACTATCAGTACTCAAAAATTATTTGCACTTGGCTCGTATCGATTCTTTGTACTCGACTTTTGCAGGGACTCGATGGTTTGGTACTCGGTACTCGACTCCAGTACTAGGGAGTACACGAGTAAATTTCTTTTTAATCGATTCCATATGCTCAACCTGGAACGCAATGCATGCTCGGCACGATGGCGCGGTAGCTGTCCTGTATTACGGCTAGTTCCCGCCTCCCCAATGTTACTAACATTCGAAGTCGTGGCGCTGAGGATTCGTGAATCGGGAGCCAGCCAAGCTCATGCTTCTTATGGCTCGTCGTTTCACGGTTTTTTCAATACATGTATTTGTGTTAAAAAACAACAACTTGCAATTGAAGTCTCGCCTTTTGTTTGGTTTTGTTAATTTTGTTAATACTTCAGGCGTCTACCCAGCTATCCATGACTTCTTCTTTTTAAGAAATGGTGAAAACAAACAGTGCCAGTTCATTCATTGATTTGATGAATTTAATACTACCTTTTTTAATACATTTTTTTTACACTAATAAAAGTTGCTTAGTGTTAACCACTTGGTAAAAAAGATTGGATTGCATGATGTGTACTTTTAATGTAATTTATGTATTTATTTATTTCATTTATTATTGTACTTTTTACTATTGTACTCGGACTCAGACTCGGACTCAGGTACTCGGCCCAGTGTTCGGCCTTTAATGTACGTACTTGGTGCTTTGGAGTTCGGACTCGGACTCGTCACAGTGTACTTGAACTAGGCCCGGGACCGTGGGTCGGCCCCTATAAGTACTCGGAGAACTCTGTACTCCGCTAGCGCTTTGAGGACTCGATTTTTAACACTGTTTCATGGTAATTGACACCTGATACGGGCTGTTTTATCACGCGGCTAACCAGGAGTTTCGACAGTTCGAACTAATATGTAAAACAAAAACGTTTTGTGCCCGATACTATCGGTTAACCATACAATGAAAGAGTGACAGATGAAACTGGCCTATAATTTAAGAAGGATAAAATCGGAAAATAGAGCGAACAAAAAACGGCGTCCGAAATCTTGGCCTCAGCACACTTTTTACATGCATAGGCTCCTACGTGTAGGCATATTATCAACAAGATGCTTCTCGAACCATGCGTCTCGCCTGCTTTTGGGATTAAAGAGTGACTAATCAGTATGGAGGTTGCCATGTTGCATCTATGACCCAAGTTTGGTTCCAACTAGACTTCAACATTTGAAATGAGATCAATTGTACATGTTCAGCCTATGTTACAACTTGACCCCAGATGACCTTTGAACTTGGTATATGACCTTTGACTCCATCATCATATGAACTGGTTCCCATGTTGCATCTTTAATTCAAGTTTGGTTCCAATTGGACTTAAACTTTTGAAATGAGACAAATTTTACGAAACTTTTCCCAAAGTACGATATACATGTACATGTACATACATGCTGTACATAGTTACACACTGCACACATACGTACATGTACATATCTCTTTCCTGAACAAAGTTCAGGCGAGACAACAAATTGCGTTCCCAATTTCCGGACCCAACCTGCTGCAATATCTTCAACTTTTCAGTTCAACCAAACAGCTTTTACTTACGTATTGATCGTCTGTTTCTCCAACAATGATGCCTATTTATGGCAATTTTTAAAGCACTATTCTCCAAACTTTGAAGCGGTATATCTGAAACCTCCGAAAATAGCGATATACGCAGTGATTTCCGGGATGGGTGCGGCAGACCTGTAGGCTGTAAATAGGCCCAAAATTGCCTACGCAGGCCACATCACAATTTGTATTCCCTTATAGTCTTTTCTGTTTGAGCATTTGGTGGGCCATGAACTTGAAGGTTTGTAGAAAAGATGAGTGGAAGCAGTGAACAGGAGTGTACGCTCGTATTTCAGTGAAATTCGCATGAAATTGGGTCCTAAAATTGCTCTATTTTGCAATGGAGCGCAGGCATCATTTTTCAAAATGGCGATGGGCCACAGGGGTGCACCTGTACATAGGCCCAGAATTGCCTACGCGGGCCAAATCACAATTTGTATATTCTTAAATTCTTTGCTATTTGTGAATTTGTTCGGCTGTGCACTTTAAGGTTTGTAGAAAAGATGGTTGGAAGCGGTGCACAGGAGTGTAAGATTGTATGTTTGTGAAATTGGCATGAATTTGGGCCCTAAATTTGCTCTATTTTTCAATGGAGCGCAGGCATCATTTTCAAAATGGCGGTGGGCCACATGACTACTTTTCGGGTTATAATTGAACAAAAAGTGAACAGACAATGAAAGATGATGAAATAAGCTTTAATTTGATGGGTGTCTCAAACACCCACCAACTTGAAGAGTTTTCAGAAGTACACATAATTATCACACTGTAAAAACGTTGGGCAATATAATGTTGGGTAAAGCTAAATTGTCCAGAATGATGTTGGTCAATTTTAGTGTAAAAGTTGGTCATTTTCAAAATATTTACCATCTATTGTGCACGATAAATTTTCCAATAGAAGGAAAAAAGTGAATTTGAACATTATGAAATTCGGACTTTATTTCCCTTTAAAAAAAATCCTCCAAAGCCTCAGGTTAGAAAAGGAAAAAAATTAACAGTACAGTTATAAATATACATCAAGAAGTTGTTTTCCTAGTTTTTTGACAAATACAGCCTGTGATGGTGATTTTTTCATAGACTCACTAAGCCTGTTCCAGTAATTTGCACCACGTTGAATAAGACTGTTTTTAAACAAGGACGTTCGACTGTAACTAACATGGATATTTTTTTCTAGGAGCACTTCGAGTATTGAGTGAATGTACATGTATGTTTGATCAGCAAAGTCACAGAAAAGTCCCCCCCCCCCCCGCCAAAGCTACGCGGTCCTTTTTTTACGCGCGTTGCAAGCGTTACCTACGCAAATTTGACGTCATGCTTTGTTTACCTACATGTGTGCTTTCTTATGGAAGCCAGGTGGGCACGAGAGCCACCAAGCTCCCATAGAAAAGCACACAAGTAAACAAAGCGTGACGTCATGATGTCTAATACATGCAGGTCTATTAGTTCACTCACCTTTAACCCATGAAAGGCGTTACTCTGTAGCCGACTGTGGCAGCGACGGAGTTCACACGTCCATTACTGTTTGGATATAAAGATATAACAGTTCACTTTGTGTGGGAAGGAACTTAAACCCTATTTTTACAACCTGCATTGTGCCAAAAACCTCTAAAACAGCAGTGTTGAGGGAGGGGCATCCCTGCCCATGTTTTCCCTCTCCTAGTTAACCCCCATGCTCCGTATCAGAGCCTGAATGTCAATACTCATTATTTGCTGATGGTACATTTAACACAAGAAACTGTCTGGAAGGGAATTAACCATGGCAACACATCAAACTTTGGACAACCACATGCACACCCGCCTCCCCACCCTCAAGTGTTGTAGGATGTAGCCCCCCCCCCCCCCCCCCCCATATACCCCACTGGTGTCTACAAAAGGAAATACAAGTAGGGTCACAAGAAAATGGTGAACAGACTTGATGCAGGAAATTACTTCTTAGCATCCTTGGCAGAGTCTGAACTCACTTTCATATTAGTAAAATAATTAGGGCCTACAATAGTAATTGATGGCTTGATCAATTATTATGACATGTACACATGTACCGGTATATGCATATAATTATAGTACACAGAGTACCCCATTTTTTTTCATTCCAACAGGGCCCAGAACATCCCTGTTGATAAGATTTATTGCCGCAAAGAGAAACCTGTCTTAAAGTATCCCACGTCTGTTCATGCCAATTAACTTGCTAAGCCTTGACTCCACTATATGTTAGCATCTCCGTATAAAAATGCATGGCAGACTCAATCAATCAAATCAATCAAATCTTTAGTTTTTCCCAACACACACATGAACATATAATATTACTTAACATTTGAGTTATTGTGTATGGATGGATGGAGGTATCCAAAAAGCATAAGCTTGTCAAGTGGAGACCCCCTCTGTAATAAAGAACAATTACAATTACAGTTACAATTAATTACAAGTACAAGTACAACGATAGGAGTTAAATAACAAAAAATATTGGTACAGAGCTAGTAATACGAAATAAAACTAAAATTATTTGGTCTTACAAAAAGAGATTATTCTACCACATATTTGTTAATTAATTTGGTTTTATATTTGCGTTTGAACAATGATACATTTGACACCTTTTTAAGAGATGGATTGAGAGAATTCCACAGCACAATGTCTCCATTGTGTTCACAAAAAAATGTGTAAGTGGGGGCCAAGGGAAAAAAGGCCATCCATCCCTTGCCAACAGTCACAAATGACATTGCTTACATTCACATCATCAACGCAGGGCCAGCTGTGGTTCAATTATGATCAAAACAAAGAAAATGTGCATTCCGTTTAAAACTTATCTTCCCAGCCGGTTTTAAACGTCACAGGAATGGGTGAAATTTAAAGAAACTGACATC
Source organism: Patiria miniata (assembly GCF_015706575.1). NCBI lineage: Eukaryota > Metazoa > Echinodermata > Asteroidea > Valvatida > Asterinidae > Patiria > Patiria miniata. The sequence goes on along the minus strand of NW_024037069.1, from coordinate 36,845,011 downwards.
ATGCTCAGAGAGATATTAAAGTAGAACTGGGCAATTGTCAGACCCCCTGTGGGTCGGTATTTACCACGAAAATTGGAACTGCTTCACTGCCTTTTGAGCAACGGGGCATACATGCAACTAACAAACTACAATTTGAAAGTTGTCAAACATCCCGTTTTGCGTAAAACCTTTTTTTATCAAACAAGTCCTAATTACAGAATAGAGTAACATCTTTTGAAGTATACTGCTTTCATTTCAGCAGGGTAGCCTTTTCAAGGGCACTTGTTTAAAAACGGGCACTCTTTACAAAATATTGGGGGGGGGGGTAAGCGCTGTTTAAAAAAGGCATTTGAATGGAAAAGGGCAGTCTTTAGAAAATATTGGGGGGGGGGGTAGGTAAAAAAAACCCTTACCCCCCTGCTGGCTATGCCTATGCTGTACATGTACATGTTGTCCCTTGAACACTGCTCATAGTATGTGATGTGGTCTGAATGTGTTTTCATGCCTAGGCTTGGATTTAGCTTGGACTCAATCATAAAACTTCGACTTTAATAGCTTGACTTCTTGAAAAGAGACTAGACTGGAATTGGACTCGATCTGCTTGGACGCAACTCCGGTGGACTCGACTGTCATACTGCTGACAGGAGTTCAACCCCATGTGACAACAAACATCTCAGCATTTGAATTGAAACTTCACATTAATCTACAAGTTCTCGTACCATACACGATCACACTTTAAACCTGAAACCCTTTGCCAATTTGTCACGGTGACTTCATGCAGGACACCAGCATACGACTAGCTATGATGTCATCTGAAGTGACTGGTAACTGGTACCAAATCCAAAGGCGAATCAAACCCTCGTCCAATAGCTGGAAACTGCACTCAAACGTTGTACCCCATTTCTGACCCTGCAACAGCAGTCCTACATGAATTGTCACTAAATGATTCCACACACAAAAAGAAAGAATGGCTACTCACCTACAGAAACTCCTCCCCTGTATACAGCACTACACACACAACTGTGGCTTGCCTCACAAACAAGCAATGCTAAACTCTTCCAGAAACCAAATCAAAGATTGCAATACTAAAAAGGTGCAGTGCAGGATCGACAAGAACAGAATCCATGTTACTCTCAAGGGCGAAGGTGCGCAAATGATAGAACCACTTCCGCCCAGCCCCTATTTATAGTCCCGCTGACGTCACACTCCGAGGGATGGGCAGAATTGGGCAATGGACCGATCCAGTAAGCACCGCCCCATGGTGTTCTGACCAATCACAGCCGCGATTTATGTCCGACATGCGTGCACAAAAGTCCGACATGCGTGCACGCGCGTAAGATGCGCGCGGCAGGAAAATGCAGTGTGGCATTGGAGAGGAGCACGTGTTAATTTGCCCACGTGCGCAGTGGGAGGGGCTTACTGGATCGGTCCATTGTCAGACCCCCTATGGGTTCCGGGTCCCACAAAAATTGTAACTAGTTCACTTTCTTTAGCAAACCTAGGGATAGACTGGAGACCTGACCTCAAACACGTATGTAGATGATGACAGGCAATGGCCTCATGGTTCTGATATCTCATTGGTTGCCATGCGTCTGTGCTGTGCCACCCTGTAGTTTGATTGGCCTATTTCTCCTGCTCACACTTATGGTCACACTGAACATAGCACCCTATTGGTGCACACGTAGATATTTAAATTAGGCTGACCCCTAGGTTATTCTGACAATTTAAGCTTCGCCACAGAGCACGTACAATAGGTTTATGAGAAATAAACTGAATACCCAGACTATATTGTTGATTGTACAATGGTATATTCACCAATAGTTTACCTACAGCGAGCCAGAGTGCTTAGAATCTATTCAAGATCAGCATTCCTCGTTCCAACGTCACTACCCCATTTATTGGGTTTGTATTCTGAGGTCATCCACCATTGACTCTCACAGACCTTGATGCAAATTCTATCAACAATACCCAATGAAAAAGCTGCCACAAACAATCCCATATTTGGTGCTGGCCCGCTGCTTACATGTATGCCTTACGGATAACATACACGTACATGTGCCACACCCTGCAGGTAAAACTTGTATACACTCAACCAAAAAAAAAAGTCCCCCCCTCAAGTTTGTTTGTCTTTAACTCAAGAACTACTAGGCACCTCTCGCTCAAATAACGACTAATCAGTACAGAAAGTCCTTAGCAATCCAGCCATACTCTTAATTTGGCCCTAAAACAGTGATAATGTGTACACATTTTATACAACTTATGACAAATGATACCAAAACAAATTTGCACTTTTGTACACCTGCAAGTTGAGTGTGAACATTTTGTCTCGAACGCTCTTTCATCTCTTCCAACAAAAAATTCTTGAAATTAATTTCTTAACATTTGTTCACCATTTCCTTTACTGCATAAATGTACTTTGCATGTTCTTTGAGGTTCAGTAAAGGAAAAGGTAAAAAGATAACCAACAAAACTTGACATTATTTTTATGAAATTTTTGTTGGAAGATTGCGTTGGTACGAAAGCCCGTTAGTGCCATCGAATGTATAAATTGCTCTTTTGCAAGTATATGTTTGGTGAATCTTGTTTTTCGGATGTATATGTTTGTGGAATCTTGTTTTTCGGATGTATATGTTTAGCAAATCTTGTTTTTTGGATGTTTAGCAAGTCTTGTTTTTTGGATGTATATGTTTGGCGAATCTTGTTTTTTGCAAGTATATGTTTCCCGAGTCTTGTTTTTTGCAAGTATATGTTTCCCGAGTCTTGTTTTTTGCAAGTATAAATTTGGCAAATCTTGTTTTTTGCAAGTATGTTTCGCGAGTCTTGTTTTTGTGAAGTCTATTTTTAGTAACAGTCTTGTTTTTTGCAAGTATATGTTTCCTGAGTCTTGTTTTTGCAAGTATGTTTCGCGAGTCTTGTTTTTGTGAAGTCTATTTTTAGTAACAGTCTTGTTTTTTTGAAGTATATGTTTCCTGAGTCTTGTTTTTAGCAAGTATATGTTTCCCGAGTCTTGTTTTTTGCAAGTATAAATTTGGCAAATCTTGTTTTTTGCAAGTATGTTTCGCGAGTTTTGTTTTTGTGAAGTCTATTTTTAGTAACAGTCTTGTTTTTTGCAAGTATATGTTTCCCGAGTCTTGTTTTTTGCAAGTATATATTTCCCGAGTCTTGTTTTTTGCAAGTATATGTTTCCGAGTCTTGTTTTTTGCAAGTACATGTTTGGCGAGTCTTGTTTTTAGGAAGTATATATGTAGGGACCCGATCTGCTCCTCCCCACACAAAATTGTTGCACCCCTATTTTTATTTTTGGAATAGTCGTACTAGCTAGTACTCATGGCGACCGTTTTAACCGATTTTCGGCTAACTTTTTGTTAAAAAACGAGTTTGACAATGATACCACTCTGAACGCATCGCAAGTGCATTCATCTATAGGGGTCCACTGTACTAATTCAAGCCCCATTGAAAACAGTGTAAAATCAACAAAGTTCAGGGCCAAGTAACATGCAAGCCAACATCACTGGGGTTTCTGAAACAAAAATTAAATTATTGTCTTGTCTTTCATCTTTTCATTTCTTTTCAATTTTACGTACATTAGCCAATTACATTTTTAAATATTCACACCCAAATAAAATCACCTCCCGAAAAGTGATAGTTCCCGAGCCTGCATGTAGCCATTTTACAAGTGGCACCCTTCCACTTTCACAGGCAAATAGGACCCATTTTTTCATCCGTGATTTTATCAAGCCTGCCCTCAGATGGAAGCCCTAAAACCAGGGAGTTGATCCTTGGGTATATTTAAACAATTCCACCGTTTTTAAAGCCAAACGGTCTCCGTTTTCAAAAGAAATTGTTGGGGGGGGGGGCACTTTTTATGCTAATCAGCTGGCGTAGAAATTCTCGCTTGAATTAGTTCAGTGCACCCTATAGGCCCTAGCCATGCAGTTGCCCGGATGTTTGCAACTCTCCTTCAATAAAGGTGGCGACGTCTACAATATCGGTGTAACTTTTTCGCCGAAAAAGACCTAAAACTCGCAGTTTCCGGTTAAGATGCCGTTTGCTGATGATAATATTGTTGTTTGCGAGAAGTGATGCAATTATTTCGTAGCAATTAAGGCCTAAATTGAAGTAATAACGAATTAATTGGTGGCATGGCTATACTTTCATCACAAACAACAGCGCCCTCATGATGCACACCGCAGCTATAACAGACTTAAAACAAGTCAGGTGTGTTTACAAACACAAATGCCCCGCCGTGACTATTCCCATGACATAACAGCACTCTTTTAACATCAACTTACATGTACCTTGGTCACAGGGAACGTTCATTGACAGCATTAGTGTCTTCTGTAGGTTTTATATGAATTAATCCCTAATCCCTATGATCTCAGAATAAATACAAGATTTTTGAAGTTCATAATGTTAAGGATTTCTCAAGTTATCGCGCTGACAAGATTTGTCCGGACACATACACACACCCACCCACTCTCAAATTTGTATCCTTGTGGAGACATTCCTTTGTTCTCGTGTAATAAAGTGTTCAATTTTGAAAGTGAAGTTTCAAAATGCTCTTATTTTAACCAAAATTAGTTTCCTGGGCTGAAATTTGGACTTAATATCCCTTTTCTAAAACTCTTTCATTTGCGACGTATCAACCCACCTTGGAAATTCCTAGTTTTTGAGTAAAACCCATATATCTATTTCGTGAAAACCTTGTGGAGACCTATTCATCTATAGAAATTGCCTTGTGGAGACCTTTACAATGTTTTGTTACCTATTGTGTGTGTGTCTCCACAAGGATACAAATTTGTAGTCACCCAGACACCCACCCAGGTTTACGTTACATACCTTGTGTGGACATTCCTTTGTTTTCGTGTAGTTAAGAAAACTCGGTACAAAAAATAACTTTACTTAAACTGTGAAAACTCTTTTAACCCAATTTTTTTTCTATGATTCCCTATAGTGTTTCTCTTCATTCTGCTACGGATAAACCTAACCCAAAAAGGAAACATATACTTGCAAAAAACAAGACTGTTACTAAAAATAGACTTCACAAAAACAAGACTCGCGAAACATACTTGCAAAAAACAAGATTTGCCAAATTTATACTTGCAAAAAACAAGACTCGGGAAACATATACTTGCAAAAAACAAGACTCGGGAAACATATACTTGCAAAAAACAAGATTCGCCAAACATATACATCCAAAAAACAAGACTTGCTAAACATATACATCCAAAAAACAAGATTTGCTAAACATATACATCCGAAAAACAAGATTCCACAAACATATACATCCGAAAATCAAGATTCACCAAACATATACTTGCAAAAGAGCAATTTATACATTCGATGGCACTAACGGGCTTTCGTACTTTGGAGACGAAATGTTCACACTCAACTTGCTTGTACACTTCGTGTACACATTATCGCTATTTTGTGCCAAATAAAGAGCATGGCTGATTGCTAATGAAATTCTGTACTTGTCATTATTTGAGCAAAAGATGCGCGGTAGTTTTAGAGTAAGACAAAAAGTATTGGGGGATTTTTTTTCTGGTTGAGTGTATGTGTGTAATGGCGATATGGAACTATTGCAGCTGCTTTTCATTTCGTTTGGAGCACTCACCTATTAAGCGAGAAATACTGTATTTAAAGGCAAACCATGGACCACAATGGTCCGTGGGCAAACTCAAACATGTTTTTCTTTGGTAATGAGTGATTGGCTCACAGCATTAGCAGCCTACATTGCACGTGTACATGTACATCGCACGAATTAATTTGCACATGGTTCAAGATATAGTCCATCATTTATAATTTGCGCATTCTGTTCATTTGAAGCAACAAAAGTGCTCAAAATCTAAAGAAAGGTGCTGAACAACTGACCTGATGAAGTTTCAGCTCAGCTTCAGCTGTATATTTCGAGAAAAACAACATTCTAGGATCTGGATTTCCAATCAAAAGTTGTTGAATCATGTTTTGAATTGGGCCTGAATTCAGCGTCCGAAACAGTTCTCACTGAGCTGATTGCAGCCACGCGATGTTGCGCACCGATCCGACGAATTATAGCAACTGTGCGCGCGTGTGCATCGTGTCAACGCTTGCGCGCGCTTCGCTGAATAAACAAACTACTAGTTAACGGAAATTTCCAACGGTGCTTCTTAAAGCTATAGTCCATCATTTGTAATTTGTGCATTTTGTTCGTGTGAAGCAACAAAAGGGTTCAAAATCTAATGAAGGATACTGAACAAATAACCTGATGAAGTTTCAGCTAAGTTTCAGCTGTACATTCCGAGAAAAACAGCATTCTAAGATCTCAATTTCAAATCAAAAGTTACTGAATCATGTTTTGAATTGTTTTGAATTGCAGCTATACGCGACGTAGCGCACTGATCCGACGAATTATAACAACCGCGCGCGCGTGTGCGTTGTTCCAATACTTGTGCGCGCTGCGCTGAATAACAAAACGAACTACTAATTTAAATTTTCCTACGGTGCTTCTTAAGAATCACCGTTGGAAATGCCTTCTTTCGTTGATTACTTCAAAATGACAGCTTCCCAGAAGGAATAATTTCACAGGGAGTTTAGTTCCCTTACTATCTTTCAACCAAGTTTGTTTTTCAACAATAATTACGCCAGTTACTTTTCGGATGGCTGCAAATGATGGACTATAGCTTTAAGACGTTGGAAAGGCCTTCTTTTGTTGATTTCTTTAAAATGACAGCTTGCCAGAAAGAATAATTTCACAGGGAGGCTATTCTGACAATTTAAGCTTCGCCACAGAGCACGTACAATCGGTTTATGAGAAATAAACTGAATACCCAGACTATATTGTTGATTGTACAATGGTATATTCACCAATAGTTTACCTACAGCGAGCCAGAGTGCTTAGAATCTATTCATTAACAAGTTCAGCATTCCTAGTTCCAACGTCACTACCCCAATTATTGGGTTTGTATTCTCAGGTCATCCACCATTGACTCTCACAGACCTTGATGCAAATTCTGTCAACAATACCCAATGAAAAAGCTGCCACAAACAATCCCATATTTGGTGCTGCCCCGCTGCTTACGTGTATGCCTTACGGATAACATACACGTACATGTGCCACACCCTGCAGGTAAAACTTGTATACACTCAACCAAAAAAAAAAGTCCCCCCCTCAAGTTTGTTTGTCTTTAACTCAAGAACTACTAGGCACCTCTCGCTCAAATAACGACTAATCAGTACAGAAAGTCCTTAGCAATCCAGCCATACTCTTAATTTGGCCCTAAAACAGTGATAATGTGTACACATTTATACAACTTATGACAAATGATACCGAAACAAATTTGCACTTTTGTACACCTGCAAGTTGAGTTTGAACATTTTGTCCGCGAACGCTCTTTCATCTCTTCCAACAATAAATTCTTGAAATTGATTTCTTAACATTTGTTCACCATTTCCTTTACTGCATAAATGTACTTTGCATGTTCTTTGAGGTTCAGTAAAGGAAAAGGTAAAAAGATAACCAACAAAACTTGACATTATTTTTATGAAATTTTTGTTGGAAGATTGCGTTGGAGACGAAATGTTCACACTCAACTTGCTTGTACACTTCGCTCAAATAACGACTAATCAGTACAGAAAGTCCTTAGCAATCCAGCCATACTCTTAATTTGGCCCTAAAACAGTGATAATGTGTACACATTTATACAACTTATGACAAATGATACCGAAACAAATTTGCACTTTTGTACACCTGCAAGTTGAGTTTGAACATTTTGTCCGCGAACGCTCTTTCATCTCTTCCAACAATAAATTCTTGAAATTGATTTCTTAACATTTGTTCACCATTTCCTTTACTGCATAAATGTACTTTGCATGTTCTTTGAGGTTCAGTAAATCAGAGTTGTAACGAGTCACTGATTTTTGTGACTCGAGTCGAGTCGAGTCATTTTAAAGAAGTGACTCGAGTCGAGTCGAGTCATTAGGTCAACAAGGTCGAGTCGAGTCGAGTCGAGTCACAGAGTGTGGTCGAGTCGAGTCGAGTCGAGTCAAGTATTTAGCTCGAGTCAATTCGAGTCACAAATATTTGAACACTTAATTACAATAAAAAGCAACAAACACAAGAGAGAAAGAATACAAGGCACCAGTCTATTACGGAAATCCAAAGACATAAAGTATGCTGTATGGTACCCAACCAACAGTTTCCATAGTTAGCTCACGTCACAGATAAGAAGATGTGAAACTTCGGTCTTATAACTGGTTTGGCTTCGGGTCTAGATTTTGTTGTTCGCTGATCGCTGACAACGTTAAAACCTAATTGCATTATACAAAACTGTTTCTGATTATTTAAAGGTGGGCCCGTCCGTATCCATTTTTTTGTGTGAAATCGGGACATGAATTTAGCCAGCGTTCCACCAAGAACTTCAAAATCGCCCGAAACCAATGATGAAACCACGGATTGAGAAATGCGTTTTAAGTCTGGTTCCGGGTTTAGCATTACATGCTATAGAACCACAAGGTGGGAGTCCGCGACACGGTGTATGTTTGTTGTTTCATTATGGAGGAAGGAAACAGACTGCCGCTGTATATAAACGTACATTATTCGCGAACATTAACATGACGTGAACAAAAACTGGCAACGCGAACGGCGCAGCGTAAGTCATTGCAAATATTTTTCGCAAGTAAGTTTTGCTTTTATTTTGGGACTCGAGTCTTATTAGCCTTCCTCGAGTCGAGTCGAGTCATTCTGATGAGGGACTCGAGTCGAGTCGAGTCATTTGCTCGCAGTGACTCGAGTCGAGTCGAGTCATTTACCCGTCGGGACTCGAGTCGAGTCGAGTCGCCAAAAAATGTGACTCGAGTCGGACTCGAGTCGAGTCATTGACTCGAGTCATTACAACTCTGCAGTAAAGGAAAAGGTAAAAAGATAACCAACAAAACTTGACATTATTTCTATGAAATTTTTGTTGGAAGATTGCGTTGGAGACGAAATGTTCACACTCAACTTGCTTGTACACTTTGTGTACACATTATCGCTATTTTGTGCCAAATATAAAGAGCATGGCTGATTGCTAATGAAATTCTGTACTTGTCATTATTTGACCAAAAGATGCGCAGTAGTTTTAGAGTGAGACAAAAAGTATTGGGGGGATTTCTTTTCTGGTTGAGTGTATGTGTGTAATGGCGATATGGAACTATTGCAGCTGCTTTTCATTTCGTTTGGAGCACTCACCTATTAAGCGAGAAATACTGTATTTAAAGGCAAACCATGGACCACAATGGTCCGTGGGCAAACTCAAACATGTTTTTCTTTGGTAATGAGTGATTGGCTAACAGCACTAGCAGCCTACATTGCACGTGTACATGAACATCTCACGAATTAATTTGCACATGGTTAAAGATATAGTCCATCATTTATAATTTGCGCATTCTGTTCATTTGAAGCAACAAAAGTGCTCAAAATCTAAAGAAAGGTGCTGAACAACTGACCTGATGAAGTTTCAGCTCAGCTTCAGCTGTATATTTCGAGAAAAACAACATTCTAGGATCTGGATTTCCAATCAAAAGTTGCTGAATCATGTTTTGAATTGGGCCTGAAATCAGCGTCCGAAACAGTTCTCACTGAGCTGATTGCAGCCACGCGATGTTGCGCACCGATCCGACGAATTATAGCAACTGTGCGCGCGTGTGCATCGTGTCAACGCTTGCACGCGCTTCGCTGAATAAACAAACTACTAGTTAACGGAAATTTCCAACGGTGCTTCTTAAGACGTTGGAAAGGCCTTCTTTGGTTGATTTCTTTAAAATGACAGCTTGCCAGAAAGAATAATTTCACAGGGAGGTTATTCTGACAATTTAAGCTTCGCCACAGAGCACGTACAATCGGTTTATGAGAAATAAACTGAATACCCAGACTATATTGTTGATTGTACAATGGTATATTCACCAATAGTTTACCTACAGCGAGCCAGAGTGCTTAGAATCTATTCAAGTTCAGCATTCCTCGTTCCAACGTCACTACCCCATTTATTGGGTTTGTATTCTCAGGTCATCCACCATTGACTCTCACAGACCTTGATGCAAATTCTATCAACAATACCCAATGAAAAAACTGCCACCAACAATCCCATATTTGGTGCTGCCCTGCTGTGCTTGGGATTAGCACACCAGGTGAAAGGAATAATGGCGATATGGGACTATTGCTGGTGCTTTTCACAGGGGTGTGAGTGACCGCTGATAAAAATAGCTAAAAACAGCTGAAAAAGGTGTAAAAACAGCTGAACTTTGGAAATCTCCTATACTTTTGTACACAGCAAGTGAAGGAAAAAAGCTGAAATCCAAAACAAAAAAAGCTGAAATCAGCTTTAAAGCTGAGATTTCACACCCCTGTTTTCATTTCGTTTGGAGTACTCACCTCAGTGACAACGTCTTTATTAGGCAAACTCAATCTGTTTATTGTCTTTAATGAGTGATTGGCTGACAGCGTACAGCACACACCCAATATATAATTTCGTTCACATTTTGTGGGGATTTTTAGCAAAACTAATCATTTTTGGAAACTGTGTTGTACAGGGTGTCCCAAAACAAATGACACCCTAACTTTGATTGCAACTTCAAAAATAAGTATCAGAATTGAAAAAATCAAACAGGAACATAAAGTGCAATTACTTTGCTACATTTTGGTGAAAACTGCATTTGATTTGGTTCAGTAGTTGCAAAGAAATGAGTGATTGTGTAAACACTAGTCAAAGAACACTTCCTTCCAAGTTTGCTCATATTTTCGGGTGACAGGAATCCAATACATGTAGTACCAATTACAATGGACCGAGGGTGATCACAGAGGTGAAAATTATATAATTTCTATCTTTTCGTGATATTCTCAGATCTGACGTGATATCACTTCCAGTCACTGACCTTAACGACTACCTAACGGTGGGTGAAAACAAAAATCACAGACTTTCAGCTAGCATGGCTAGGTTACCTCTCCTTTTTCATTAAGAGACCCTCCTATTGAATACAAAGCCTTTGCTTGTTCTGCACCTTAAGCTGCCTGCATTGGCCGTACTGTTAATATAATATAACCAGAGGTGTGATTGCTGTCTACTGCCTGGAAGGATTTGCCATTTACCAAGGGCCTAGAACCCCTAGCTGCAGTCTACATACAACCTTACAATGTTACAATGACAGCGGCAGCTAGCTACACTCAAACACCGCATCCAAACTGTCAGGATTCAAAACTCAGCTATAGTTATCTTGCTTGGATATTTCAACGTCCACCACAAAATCCTGTTTTGGGATCAAACTGTACCAGTGCATTTGGTCGATGCACACTTGAGATGTCCAACTCTCCCGACGAAGTAAATTGTTTTTGGAGGACTAGATTCTTGATCTAGCTTTAAGTTTAACTGAATTGCATCGACTGCTGAAACATTTGCAAGACTTTGAACATCTCACCACAACCCTGTTAAGCTGGAGGTGCCCACCCACATGGACAAAACCTAGTGACAAAATGTTTAGTGCTACCTGACAAACCTGATTCGGGGGGGGGGGGGGGGGGGGGGGGGGGTCGGGGGGGGGGGGGGTCATACAAAACTTTCAATGGGGGTGCTGTTGAAATCCAACGATTGTTAATGTTCACTATAACACAGAATAATGTACATATGCCCCCTAACCAAGCTGGCTCTGTACGTTTTTTTTGCAAACGGACATTATCACTAAGCAAACAAAATTTGGGTGTCGAAGGGAGGGGGTTCGCATTTTTTAATGAATTTCTATGGGAACAAATTTGGGACAGAGCTGGGTTTCTTTTTTTGGACCCCCAAACACCCCCCCCCCCCTGGATCTACGCCAGTGTAGGCTGGGAATTCTTAACTGTTGAAAACAGCCACTTGATTGATTTGGACTGAAAGGACTACTTGGCACAAAATGTATGTTTGCATAGGAGGGTTTACCAAAATTTGCTTTTTAGACGTGACACAAGAGGGCGCCGTGTAATGACGTCATCTTCACTTGCTTATGTTTGGCATCCCTCACTGACCATTTGCTGAATTTGAAACGAAAGTACATTTTGAAAATGAAAAAAGGTCTTCGCTGTCGGCGAGTCCGTAAATTTGGGCGTAAATGTCAGACACTTTAATGAGCTGCTGTTGGAAAGTACGAAAGCCCTGTAGTGCCATCAAGTATATATTTTGTCCAAGTTCGTTTTTATGAGATATATTTTCTCGAAGTTCGTTTTTATGAGATACATTTTGTCGAAGTTCGTTTTTATGAGATACATTTTCTCGAAGTTCGTTTTTATGAGATACATTTTCTCGAAGTTCGTTTTTATGAGATACATCTTACGGAGTAACGGAGTTTTATGAAGTTACGGAGCCCCTAAAGGGACATCCAAAATTATTTTCTTATCTCGTGCGTAATAACGAATCAAATAATCCGTAATAACGAATTAATAATCCGTAACAACGAATGAATAATCCGTAATAACGAGTTAATAATAACGAATTGTTAATTATTTGAAACGCCATGTAAGTACTATTGCCTACGAAAGCCCATTAGCGCCACTACAAGTATATAATTATGTTACAGATTATGTAATTCGTTATTACGGATTATTAATTCGTTATTACGGATTATTAATTCGTTATTACGGATTATTAATACGTTATAACGGAATATTAATACGTTATAACGGACTATTTAATTCGTTATTACGGATTATTAATTCGTTATTACGAATTAGGTCTGATGTTCTCACACGTGAAGAACAAGTGACCAGGGACCTGTGTATATAGCGCCGCTAGGCGGCGCTATCTTTGCATACAACGTTTGCACTCCTGTGCCATACTTGCCGAGTAATGACTCAGAACGTATGAGTAATTCGTAATAACGAATTAATAATCCGTAATAACGAATTAATAATCCGTAATAACGAATTAAATAATCCGTAATAACGAATAGAATAATCCGTTATAACGAATTAGTAATCCGTAATAACGAATTAATAATCCGTAATAACGAATTAAATAATCCGTAATAACGAATTAAATAATCCGTTATAACGAATTAATAATCCGTAATAACGAATTAATTAATCCGTTATAACGAATTAGTAATCCGTAATTAAATAATCCGTAATAACGAATTAAATAATCCGTAATAACGAATTAATAATCCGTAATAACGAATTAATAATCCGTAATAACGAATTAATTAATCCGTTATAACGAATTAATTAATCCGTTATAACGAATTAGTAATCCGTAATTAAATAATCCGTAATAACGAATTAATAATCCGTAATAACGAATTAATAATCCGTAATAACGAATTAATAATCCGTAATAACGAATTAATAATCCGTAATAACGAATTAGTAATCCGTAATTAAATAATCCGTAATAACGAATTAAATAATCCGTAATAACGAATTAATAATCCGTTATAACGAATTAGTAATCCGTAATAACGAATTAATAATCCGTAATAACGAATTAAATTATCCGCCGATCTTCGGCTAACTTTGACAGATTTTTTTGTTAAAAAGCGAGTTTGACAGAAAATTTGACAGAGTGGAATGGAACATGCAATGAAGTTCTACTCGCCGTGCAAAAGAATCAGAAATATTCAAAGTAACCCGTCTATCTACCTCTAAAAACTGACACTTCACGTGTACTGCACTGTAAGTAGGGAATGGTGCAATTTGGATTATTCAGATTTTAATATAATATAATAATAACTGTATTTATATAGCGCTTTTTGCCAGAGGATACAAAGCGCTGGGGGAGAATGCAACCAAAGCCAGGTAAATGAAGTATATGAACATTATGAGACCCATTATGTAGCACCTTTTTGCTAGGTGCTGCGGCGCATAATTGCTGCCACTGCCAGAAACACCGGGGCAAACCCCCTCCTCTTAGCGACAAGTGTTACTGGGTTCTTTAACGTGCATTACACAACACACGGGACCTGCGGCTTTACGTCCCATCCGAAGGACGAAGCAATAATGGCTAAGTGCCTTGCTCAAGAGCACAAGCACCATGTTCCCACGGTCAGGATTTGAACCCGTGTACCACGGCACACGAGTCGAACACCGTAACCATTGGACCACGGCGTCCCACATATACACAGGGAAGAATATTTACCTGGGTCTTCATGTGGTGAAACGATTTTCAACCTTGGTAAATTAAGGGGAGGTCAAGATGATGTAATACATATTATGTATTGCAAGTTGAGAAGAAAGAACGTGAAGTAAAGGAAGGTAAAAAGTATTATCATCTTTTAACCTGAAGTGATTATTCATGGCGAGGTGATAAGCCTTACTGCGAAAAAAGAAAATATGCGATAATGCACTTTTAACATAACATTTATTAGTGAAAAATAACTTGTATAATTGTTTCCAATTGTTTTCAATTGTTTTCTTCAGTTTTTTTTCATTAAATGTATGTATTGAATTATGTTAACAGGGATTCCATCTCAACCAGCTCCGCTTTTTGGGGGCCCCTTCCATCATCTCTAATTTAAAAATAATGCGCTCAAAGTGTATACATATTTGTAAAACCAGTATTAATTCCTTAATATTATATGAATATATATCTATGCCTTGTGAGTAATGTGATCACAGTGAAATGTGGTAAAAACAATAAAGAATGAATGAAAGAATGAATGAATGAAAGAATGAAAGAATGAATGAATGAATGAATGAATGAATGAATGAAAGATTTAATAATGCTCATACCACTAGTCCAGTTAAAATGCATGGGACAACAATTATTGTTTGTTTGCTGTTATAAAAAACAGGTTTGCATGATAAAGGATCGATAATAACAGATCACGGACCAATTGGGATCATCATAATAATTACTGTAAAGCTTGTGTAGGTAATCTCGCCGTCGGTTGAATATTCTCTCCCAGAACTAGTAAAGGAAATTCACTTTTGACAGCTATTTTCACCTAATTAGTTAACTTATTTCAATAGTTTCTTCACATAGTATAAGTACATGATTGTATATATAGCCTTAACCGTGCATGGCGAAAAAAAAGTTTAGTAAAAGTCGCAAGAAAAGTGATATTACAAAAGTCACCAAAATCAGTCTTGACCATGGCATGTGTTACTCTATGTAAATTGGACGTTTTAGTCCACAAAAATTAGAAGCCTTGCCAACAAACTGTTTTGACCTGGTAACTTTATTGAGGCTGTCCGGTTATTCATTGTTGAGATCATCTACCCAAGGAGCTGTAGGCTTAAGGTAATTGTTGCAAACATGTCTTTGTTAAAATGGGCTTCATTGTACGTATTAAGTGTTCAAACATGCGTTGGTCTCATGTCAGTCTACACGCAACACAAAAAGCCTTGAGAGAACTTACGACACAATGCAGTGCATCTCACTTGAAGGAATCCTGCTGGGAAGGGAATTGATTTTCAGAAAACTGCATGACCTCATAGCAGACAGTACCAGAAGGACACCGACAAAGAAGTGGGAAGGCATGGTTGTTGGTAAGTGCAAAGAAGACTTCGACGCCTCCAGTTATTTCATTTGATTAAGATTTAAGAATTTACTCAGTGTGGTTCCATAATCATGCCGTGTTGTTTAATTAAGTCTTTGCATTAGAATCCTTAAATTAAACGAAATGAAATCGAAGTTTGATTTGGATTCTAGCGAGTGATCGATACTCGATAGAACCATCTAGAAGGCGAGGTAGGGATCACGCCAGAACGGCGATCATATTCCGCGCCGGATTTCAGACTCTTAATTCCTAAACTCAATTTCATAAATAAATTAATATTTGAAATTGAAGAAAAGAAAGATGGAATTTTCAATATCCATGCTATACGTGAAATATAGCGACGAATACGGCGAAATTCCAGAGCGTAACAATTCGCCGCCGATGTTGCCCGTCGCCATCTTGAAAAACGATCTCAAGCGGTGAGAATTTTCGGCTCCATATTTCCTAACCTTTATCCCCATGACACTTGCATTTAGGTCAGTTTTGAGAGATAATCATGCTCTTTCTAGCCATACCCAACAAAATGCTCGTAAATGTAAACAGAAAAGTTTACGCGACCTGAGAAAAAACTCCGGCGCCAGTTCAAGGATTAATCCAAATAAAAAATATAAAAAAACACTTATGAAGCAAGCCGGAGCTACAAACGAAACCTAGCTTTTGGAAACGGTTATAGAAAGTCGATAAGTTACCCGATGGTGGCGCTCTTTTTTAAAACGTACGTGCAATACATGTGCGGGATTCCCCACGTACGTCCCGTCTGCATCTGCTGTGCTGGTTTTAATTTCTGCCGGATTTGTGATACATCTTGCTAAAAAAAAAACAGACATTCGTATTTACAAAATTAAGAAGATGTCTAGCATCTCGCCTCGAAGTTAATCCAGTTTATCGTGAGTAGCTATAGGCGCTGGAGGCGTGTGTGAAATTAGAAAAGTAAATATTTTCGAAAGGCTTTTCCAATGATGACGCAAATCATGTGATCAGTACTACTAGTACTAGTACTACTAGTAGTACTAGTGGTATTAGTACTAGTAGTACTAGTAGTAGTAGTAGTAGTAGTACATTTATTTCATCGCAGTGGCTATCGTTACGGCAGCCGTAATGCATTTCCCATTTTCTATCGTTACAGAGTACTGCAACTTTTATAAAAACATGAGAAGAAAATATAAAATTACTAGGAAAAAAGTGAATTTGAACATTATGAAATTCGGACTTTATTTCCCTTTTAAAAAAAATCTTCCAAAGCCTCAGGTTAGAAAAGGAAAAAAATTAGAGTGCTAAACTGAGATGTGAACCCGCAACCTCGCGGTGCAAAATCCTACCCTATCGACTGAGCTATCGCACTGCTCGCTAAAACGTGGGGAAACAAATAATTATATACCTGCGTGCGTATCAAAAAAGTATCGTAGAGGGCGCTAAACAACGGCTGCCGTAACGATAGCCACTTCGTTATTCATTGCTGTCCTTGAATGTACAGTGTTAAATACAATAATTTGAAATACAATATTACAGGTTAAGTTTAATGTCAAATTATTACACAAAGAACAACATTTAGGTTTTGGTGAAGCAAAAATGCTTTTGTACCCTAACCTAGGAACAGACAATGGGTAGCATAAAATGGTACGACAGTAGAGCGCGTAATGAATATGCATGACTATGACGTCACTAGAAGCTCATGAGTAATATATCACGCACGGTACTGATAGATATACATGTAGATGCACACTGTATGTGCTTCATCCCACTTACCGATGATATCACATTTAACAAGTCCTCTTTCGACTGTCGCGCCACCACCCTCTAGTGTCGTCCCACTTACCGATGATATCACATTTAACAAGTCCTCTTTCGACTGTCGCGCCACCACCCTCTAGTGTCGTCCCACTTACCGATGATATCACATTTAACAAGTCCTCTTTCTACTGTCGCGCCACCACCCTCTAGTGTCGTCCCACTTACCGATGATCATCACATTTAACAAGTCCTCTTTCTACTGTCGCGCCACCACCCTCTCGTGTCGCCCCACTTGATGATCATCGGTAAGTGGGGCGACACTAGAAGGTGGCGGCGCGACAGTAGAGTGTGCATACAGTGTGCATGCATATCTATCAGTACCGTGCGTGATATATTACTCATGAGCTTCTAGTGACGTCATAGTCATGCATATTCATTACGCGCTCTACTGTCGTACCATTTTATGCTACCCAGACAATGGGACAGACAGGACAAAGGACTACAACAGCCAATGAGTGTGCATGCAGGTACTAAGACATAACAATACGAGATAATTTACACATTACATTTAGAAATATGCTTCAAGAAGGTGTTTTCCTAGTTTTTTGACAAATACAGCCTGTGATGGTGAGTTTTTCATAGACTCACTAAGACTGTTCCAGTAATTTGCACCACGTTGAATAAGACTGTTTTTAAACAAGGACGTTTGACTGTAACAAACATGGATATTTTTTTCTAGGAGCACTTCGAGTATTGTGTGAATGTATGTTTGATCAGCAAAGTCACAGAAAAAAGAGTGCTGAGTGGTAACACATAGCAACCCATGAAATCTGGTGTGCAAAGGAATACATGTTTTAAATTTCATTGGACGAAGTCAGCCCGCCTCCACCTATTTAAGAGACGAAGTCTTTCTCTGTCCAAAGAGCAAGGAACACTCCATCCTCATCCACGACCCCTTTGACCAGAGCCATCTTTCATTGCTCATTTTCTGTCTTCATCACAGGTTTTGTTGCTGTGTCAGACTTTTTGTTGCTGTGAAAAAAATTCCACAAAAATGGCTGCAGTGATTATGACGTACGTACGCCTGTCTTCGTTATTTTTTTCCTTAAGAGCATTTGAACAATGTGACAGGATACATAATTTTTGAAATTTTGTTTAATTTTTGTACGGGTTGTTTAAAATTATCAATGTTTTTAAATTTCACTTTTTTTCCCAAATCCATTGGATCAGCCCCCCCCCCCATTTTTGTGTTGAGAAACCCAAAATTCTGATTTTAAGATTATTTACTAACTTTCCCATAGCCTTTTGTATTAAATAGCACTGAAATATGGATAGTGAACAGCACATTAAGTTCGAATACCCGGTCTTTATGTTCAAGCGCGTCAGTTTGCATCAGAGGTACATTTATCTCTCAATATTAGGTTTTTGCCCTTCATTTGTTTCAGAAACAGCACCCCCCATTGTCTTGTGGTCTCCAGCCCCCCCCCCCCCCCCCCCCCCCACCACTTGCCAACGCAGATTTACACCACTGGTTGCCACACAGATTTCACTTGATTCATTTTTAATGATACATATAAGTGTTTTTACTGGTAATTTTCTCTACAGTGACAAAATGGAGAACATGCGTTCCTGGTTTCAGACCATCATCGATGGCCTTATGGTGAAGGAACGCCTTGCGATGGCCGTCAACTTTGCCAAGGAGCGACCAGTCGCTGCTACCCTGATTGGTGTCGCCGTGGCAACAAGCTTCCTTCCGGCTGTGGCCTTTGTGTCTTTTGTGGTTGCCATGCTTATTATTGGGGTCGTCGCTTTGCTTGTCGTTGAAGGTATAGCCTGAGCAGAGTTGCCAAATTTTGATGATAACAAGTCCTTGGGTAGCTTTCCACCATTACCTGATTACTTGGATGCTTCAAAACTTGCTTGGGTATTGGCTATTGCACACTGCCCTCAGCTTATGCATGCAAGGACAGGGCCCAATTTCACGGCGCTGCTTAACAGTTAGCAGAAAAGTTGTGTTTAGCATAGCAGAACAATTTGCTAACCTTAAGCACTATTTCACGGCGTGTGTGTGCTAACGATCACGTGTGCATGGAGGTTTCTATTGTTACGTCACTAAGTTAAGCAAATTTTTCTTCTGAAGTAAGCGTGCCTTTTGTTGTGCTTATGCTTACGGTCTCCATGAAATAGAACACAGCACACAGCAGCTGATGTTGTTTCTCTCATGAAACTGAACACAAGTTTCATTTTTTTGCTTCCTTCATTTGGTGATACATTTGTACGTTGAAATATTATTTGGTTTTTGAGTAGCCTCTTGAGGGCACATTTAAGCTTTGTTAAAATGTGCACAACTTTTGCAACTCGTTGATACGAGCTGTTAACATCATGGTATTAACGAGGTTTTAAGTACATGTAGTAACCGGAACTCATGTGGGTGAATATGCTGTCTAGCCCAGAATTAATTTGTTAAGTTTTGTTTGTGCCAATCTTTCCCCCTTCCCATCCTGCAGGCACTGCCATACTGATGGGTGGTGGGCTTCTACTTTTTGCCCTCTTCGGCAGCATGATTGCCACAGTCGTCGTCGGTGTGTCTATCCTGACCGGTCTGATCGCCGGCCGCTTCACTTGGCGCATCACCGCCCCCCTCCGCGCCAAGATGGCGGAACGCCTGGGCATGTGCAAAGGATCCGCTAACGTCATGAACAGCCCTGGCACTCCTAAGGAGAAGGGGCAGTTTGAGACGGACGACATCCTGGACTTCACTAGCAACGCGAGGAAAGTGGAGACCGACTAGGATAAGTGGTCCCCTAGAAATCCGGGGCAAGTAACCCTCCTCAAAACCAACGATGAATACCCATCTTTTGCGGCATCCATGTCCTTGACTTGTAATTTTGATAATATCGTCTTTCTGCTTCTGGTCATTATCCCTGTCTTGTCCTCGATACTACTTTCGCTGTAATTTGAAATGAAATCCTCACCCTTTGCCTTTTGTTAAATTTGTGTCATAATAGAGTATGTCCCCACAAATGTGTTTGTCTGACTATTTTTAAAACAACGACAAAACCATGACGTCAATTGGAAATTGTTTTGATTGTGCAGATGCTCCTTATCCGTGGAGTAAACCCATCTAACATAACACAGCACTAAAGTGACCCTAACCCCCTAGGCCCTTGTTGCTTACAACCATCCTCAATCCTCCAAAATCCTCCAAAATTTTGCAACTCCGCCTAAATTTTTCAAAATTGTCAGACAGTCCTGCCTCAAAATGCATTCATCCTCAATCCTCCAAAATCCTCCTCATCCCAAAATTTTGCACTCGTGTTTAAATGAAGGATAACCCAACGCCAAATCCTTCAAAATCATCAGACAGTCCTGCCTCAAAATGCATTCATCCTCAATCCTCCAAAATCCTCTTGTGCTTCAATCACCATTCATCCTCAATCCTCCAGAATCCTCATTTGATTCAATCACCATTCATCCTCAATCCTCTAGAATCCTCCAAAACCGCCAGGAGGATTTTGGAGGAGTGAGGTGGGTTAGGGTTAAGGCAATGAACTTGGTCACAGTGTCCAAAAGTGGTGTTGTGATCAATTGACAATCGTGCAGTGCGGCGTGACGGAAGTGAAATGAAACCCACACGGGTTTAGGCCAAGGATAAGAGGTATCTGTACTATCAAACATTGTCAACAATGACTTCATGGTTTTGTAATTATTTCAACAACAGTCCGAGGGACACCAACCTCGTCCCCAGGGTGTCGAGCAGTACGCGCCCACCACTACCTGCTCTCTCACCCTGGTATTGGATCATTTGCATATGCAAGATTTTTGCACACGTATGCAAATGAGGAAGAGTCTGGTGCCTGGATATGCGTTACACATTAGCGTTTGTTTTTGTATGTGGTGTCTGGGGTAAAAACACAGTCAATTCGTAGCAGCGCGAGCACGGCGTGAGTTACGAAAACACGATTTTTGAAATCAAACTGTTACGATCTTATTGAGACAACATGCAGTATCATATTTCATATTAATATCAACAAATTGGAAAGGAAATTAGTAATTTCGAGAAGGCGTGGACGAATGATCGCAAAAACACGTACTGCACGTTGTGAATAATAGCACCAAGTACACGATAAAAATCCATTACTAGCCAATTGCGGTATCCAATCAGGATACAGGAAGAAAGTTTCCTATCCAGGGTTTACTATTGGAAACGCGGTTGGAAATAAAGTAAGCACTGGGGACGAGGTTGGACGAACTGTACTGCGGCTGATACCGACAGTACTGATTACTAAGATTACACTAAATAGTCAGACATGCAATGTTTCCTCAGATCAGCTGATTTTGTCACACTTACGTCATTACATAACTGAAATACACTGTGTAAAGTCTGGGTTTTTGTTACGTCACAGGTGCATTTGTGAATGATCTGTCGCACTGACTGGATACGGAAAAGGAAATTGCCGTTTTGGATTTCTAGGGCACATAAATGCTTCAGTTGCATAATTGATAAGAAAGAATCATCAAAATTCTGGAGTCGGCCTATCCCAATGCAGTAAAATTGTTATAAATCTTGGCTTTCCCCTAATTTTTTTGATGTTTGCATTTACTAATACTTTATGTTTTGAAATAGTATTACATGTACTAATAAAATTGTTACAAATTTAATGATGTAATGTTTTGTTGATAGAGAGATGTTGCTTAATGGTAGTCTATGGAATATCCCTTGCACAGCAAGGGTCTATGATATGCCAGCAGATTCAGCGATTAATTATGCAAAACAAGACTGCGTCTTGACCTTGAGTTTCTGACCATTCAGCGGGCGCCTTCGGTCTTCCGAAATCTGTTGTTGCATTATAAAAACATGGCATCCAAATTGACCAATCAACAGCATGAGCATATGTCAGAGCCAGTGTGGCCACTCTTTTTTTTTTTTTTTTCAAGATCCCCATCTAAAATTTTTCAAGATTTTTCAAGCCTATGAAAATTACTACACCAGCCAACCTGTCCCATTATGCAAAGGTTTTTTTGAAAGGATTGAAGCTCTTTTCAACAAATGTGCCATTTGTTTTCAAATTTGCTGTTAATTTTCTGTCAAAATACTATTTTTGCAGAATCCTGCCAGAAATCTGCCAAAAAAATCCATTCTGTCAAATTTTCTGTCAAACTCTTTTTTTAACAAAAATTCTGTCAAAGTTAGCCGAAAATCGGCTAAAACGGTCACAATGCCCTCTCTGCCTACATACATGTTTTTGTACTGCAGGGTCTGACCGTAAGTACATGTATAGCGCGCCAATGCTAAAAGAATTACAAAGTAAAAATAAAAGTCGCTAAAAAGCTCGGGTGTTCAGTGGAAAAAGTTGTCAAAGTTTCTACAAAACATATGGTTTTGTACTTTTAGTTGAAAATGTTCAAGATTTCTTGCTTTTTCATTTTTTTTTTTTCAAGTTTTCAAGTTGGGTCTCAATTTTTTCAAGATCTTGAAAATTGTTTCAAGCAGTGGCCACACTGGTCAGAGCCTCTAAAGACCACTCCGATTTGCGGGGTTGCATTTATATTACGTGCTTATATATCAGACGTTCAACCCTTGCTTTGCCAACATGAATGGCTGATCCCCACATTAGCTAAATGGTGCTTATGCCTACTTTATTCATAATTACATGTAGTTCAGTACATACAATGTACATGAATTTATGTGTTTGGTTTCAAACCAAAATCCTATTATTGTGTGTTGTATTGTCTGTTGCATGAAGGCATAATTTTATAGTGTGCTGTGTTATCTGTTACAGTTTTTTGTGCATTGAATTCTTGCAAGATAACTTTGTTTTGCTTAGACTTTTGAAGTGCACTTTAATGTTGGCACTCTAAATATGTGAGACTGAAAATAAACAACAAAGTCCATTTGTAAGTCATTAGGTGTCTGGCGTGTTGTTTATTCCTTACTGTGACGTTGCCATCTTTTTTTTTAACACCGTGGCTAGAGTTATAGCAGTCGACCGCCTGGCTGCCTGACCTACCTAACATTTACGATGTCGAGATCTTTTGGTCTGGAAACCTTTTATGGTTCTCAGACTTTTATTTCCCTTAAAAAAAGATCCTCTATAAAATCGGCAGTTTATTAAAAAAAAAGAAAAAAGGATGATACTTCAATAAAAAAAAAAGGATTCGATTTAAAACATAAAGGCTAAGAAAACCTAAAACAAATCTCTAAAATCCTAGATTCCAATCCTGTACCTTCGGCATGGTAGTCCAACATTGAGCCAATTGAGCTACCAAAAATGTTCTGGATGGAATTGCAGTTGAAATTTGCAATGGGTTTTGGCAACACCGTAACTATAGCCATTGATATTGCGTTACGGCTGCCGTAATAATACAATAGCAAGTAGGTTTTTTTTTTAACCTTGCAGTTGTACTGATTAAAATTTTCTGTCAAAGCTCCAGATCATCGTGGTGATTTTTTTTGATGATGTAAAGGTGTAACAATTTCAGTAACTCATATCATTTATAAAACAATTTCTCTATTTTTACCTGACAACAACTTCAGATGGGCGTAGTTTTTCCAAGGAAAGTCCATCTCCAAAACTTAAACCTCCTAGGGGAAAATTTCTATTTTTGACAATATTTTCATATTTCAGGGTGTAAAGGTTTTGTCCAACAAATCTCACGCTTTGAAATAAAGTACATGTAAGTCCTTTTTGCAGTCACAACAAGCAGACATATCCAACTCATTCCTCAATTAATAAAACAACAAAACAGCAAAGTTTGTTTTGTGTACACATGTTACATGTACATGTATTTTCTCATGGGCAACTTTCTGTTGTAACAAAAAAAAAATCAAAGAAAAGTAAAAATTGAAAAGAAAAGGGGAAAAAAATCTATAATGTCTAACAAATTCTACATTTAAGCTAGGAATAGTATGAAATGTAATTTACTCCAAAAAAATTGTTTTTGGTAAATTCATATGTGTGGACTTGTTATTTGCAAAACTGCATTATAGTCATCACTTTGCCAGTAAAAGGTATTGCAATACAAAAAAATAAACCACCTTTTTCAAATTGACCTCTAGGGTTGGCAGATTTGAAAGACTTCAACAGAAAGTACTGTTTCTTGTTTACTTGCCCTTTTTTATTAAACAAAGTATGTATTTCTTTATCAGTACAAAACTAAAAGCTAAAAATAAGAAGGAAAAAAAAGACTAGTTGTACATAAATTTCATTGTTTGCATAGTAACTTTCTTGAGAATATGTCCAAGTGGAATCTTGGAATGCACACTTTTACTTCATCATGTTTCGAACATTTTCTGACCATTTAGATTAAAAAGGATCAAAAATGATTTATCGTGAGGCTAGGTGAAGCATTGGATATATCAATATAACACATTTGTTTGAAGACAACAACCAATAATGATGTCATTACATTTCAATAATTGCTTGAACCAGCCTCAAATTCTGCGCAGGTACACGTCAAGCACAAATTGCAAAAAGAACAGGATTTCAGAATAGATATTTATTTGTGCAGGAACCCGTACTTGGTCTAAAAGAAGTCATCAGTACAGAGGCTTATTGCTCAATCAATCTCAGCAACTTCTGACTGACACTTAATTTGAATTCATGTATTAAGTCAAGAGACTGAACAAGCACTATCAGCTTGTTAAAAAAAATCATCATACTATTCTAATGTTTCTTGATAATGCACCAAATAGGTCTCGTTCAAAATGACGTCATTTCCTACAGACCATCCACGTGCATCGGCGTTTTGAGCGTCAACTTGCATAACCTGCATCTGCTGCATCATATTTCAAACACATTTTGCGCAACAAGCGCGAGTGTTTGGAACATTTTCAACACTGCGCAATGCGTGCTTGATTGCGTAAAATACGTAGTTGCAGTTCTCCTACAGAGATGGCTGTCATTGAGTGAGCCCTTTAAATTGAAACTAAAACACGGCTTTCATTCTATCTGAAATTGCTGAATACATGCACAGTTCATCTCAACTGACATTCAGATTTTAAAACTGCTGAGAGTACTGTATCAAATCTTATACAGATATCTGTTTAGTCAGTGACATGAATTTGACCATCATAGTGACAGTTTTGTAAACACAAACTGCTCCATGAAAAGAAAAAGGCCACATTTTGAAGCAAGGGGGGGGGGGCTAACGTACATACAGAATAACATCATATACATTGTAAATTGAATAAACTTTTCTTTAACCGTAACCCTGCCAAGTGCAATACAGTGCATCAGATGCACAAGTTAACCTGGGACCTTGCTGCACTGAGCCATCAACACCAGTGCATAAAACGGAAGATTCTGAAACAATGAGAGCTCTTTCCATTGAACGATGCCACAGTTGTATCCTGCTGCAGTTGGAGACCACAGACTCTCAGGCAGTTTAGCCTTGAGATGTTTGACCCGATGGTCTTGCTCCACTGAGCAGGCTTGTCATTCACTCAAGTGATGCATGTTGCTGCGTTCAGCAGGGTTCCTAGTCGAAACACCCAAGGGGTTAGGGTTAATCGTAAACTTAAAGTCTGTGAAAACTGTACTTTGTTTAATTATAGCGATATGTCGACTTACGTCGATAACCTGCGATTCAAGTTTGTACTTCGAAAGACGTTGTAACAGCGCGCTCATTGGTTAAAATATGTCCAACTCCTGAGTAGAAACTTGTATTATATTGTCACGCCTAGGTCTGCAGCTGCGCATTCTCAGCTTCATTTGTTCGACTCCCATTCCTCCTGTCACTGTACTGTTTTCTGGATTTCCTCCGGCACCGGCTGTTCTCTAGTCGCTTGAGCGGTCGCCGGGGTGAGCCCAATCTCAGCTTGCCGTTGGAGTCGAAATTGAAAGTCTGGCCTACATAGGGCCTCTGAGGTTGGGGGACTTTGTCCCTTGAGGTGCTGGGGTCACTGTACACGACGGGGCCGTTGAGGCTCTGCTGATCTCTGGTGGCAAATGTTGGCAGGGGAGTGGCGGTTGACTTACCAGCAGCACACGATATTTTGGCGTCGGCCTCAGGTTCAGTGGTTGTGCGTTCCTGGTTACGGTGCATTGCTTCGGCGATGGGTATTGCACTGGTTGTAGCGCTGGTGCATACGGTGGGTTCGGCCTGAGATTCCTGGAATGCTTGATGGGAAGATTCTCCAGCGGTGGATGTTGAGGCGGGCAGGTCCTTAGGTGAGGTAGCTACATCAGAAGTACAGACGGGCCATACAAAGCCTGAAGAAATATGAGGCAAAAAATCCTCAAGTGAACAGGGAGTTCTTTGCATGTGTAGTTCAAAACAAGACCTACCATGAACAGGGAATATTGTTTGACACTGAGGACCTTTTCTTTGTATATTTCACTTTAAGACCGCATATGAATCTCTTGTCCAGAGACATTTTCTTGGTCTCTGCCCCTCACAACAAGCTGACAATTACGTAGCTGTAGCTCTGAAAACATTGTTTCAAACACAGCTTTAATTTAAGAATTCGTATTGGATCTGTCACGACAAAAAACAGTTTTCAAAAAAGTTGGTTTAGGGGCGTTCGTTTACAGGTAGCATGGGAACCGAGTACCCAAGTGAAATAAAAAACCATGAGTACCTGGATATCCGTTAAAGAAACCCAAACTCAAAATTCAAATCTTGGAAGTTGCTGTTCAGATTGTTCATAAAGGTTCGCACAATAATACTACCACATCGGTGCGTCAATACAGCAAGATACAAACCTGTACAGTGAGCTTTAACTTAACAGTGTACACTGCAACTTTTGTGAGCGTCATAAGCATGAAATGTGTTCTGTTGTCCTATGTAGCCTGGTTTTCATTTTTAAAATCCCCCACAAACGACATTCAAAACCTTTCTTTTTCATTGTCTGAGTAGTTACTATTAAAGTAATTTGTGAAGTTGGTTACGGGTACCTGATCCCATACTCTGGAACCGGTTCCTGAAATTTAACAGTCGGGTACTCGCACAGCCTTGTGACAAACTTGTCACACTAAGGACTGGTGTAGGATAAAATCAAGTGCCTACCTTTATCATTAGCATTGTCGGTTAACATTTCTCCCTCCGCATCACTTTCCATGTCGGCGTCATAGCCCGATTCCAAGGATATCATGCTCTCGTTCCTGGCGTCTTGGAAGCTTCTTTCGAGGGCATTGGTGGATAGCTCGCCCGTTGGCGTGGTAACAAGGTCCTCCCTGTCTTGTTTGGGCTCTTCCTGATGCCTGGACAAATTAGGGAAATTGTCTTAAATATTTGTGCTAAATTTAAAATCCGCAAATGAGATTTCTGCAGCCTATGAGTTTCTTTTAAACACATTGTTTCACATGTTGACTCCAAACTTCCTTGGGTCAACAAAAGCATTTTTAAGTGAACAGAAATTCTAACCAAACCAGAATGTCAATTACATGAACATGACAAAATAGACCAATGTAATTTATTGAAATAAGAATTCAATTTATAAATGAAATGTCAAACTCTATAAGCAGTAGTGATAAAACCAATCTGGTGTGAGAAACAGGAATGGTTCTAGTTACAGTCAATCATACTTCAATACTGCAAGTCAGGACCCAAGTAACTGAGGATGAAGGCAAAGGAATGTCTTTGTCAAAGTTCATATGTGACCTGCTCCAAAAGAAGGATAATATGTTGCCAAAAAAAGAAGTGAAATTGAGTAATATACATGATTGGAAAGCCCATGTCGTAAGCTTTCATTTTGGTATCTAATAGAGCTCTATAGCCCCTCCTGTTCGGGAGATATGACGTATTTGCATATTTTAATTACTTCCTTGGAGTTCGAATTACACAACTCAGAAAACAGGCTTTCAAATAGCTGGCTCTGTTGTAGATCTGGGCTCGATGCACTCAAAATTGTCGGTTTTTCCCCCCACTTTATATATCGAAATCAACCTTTCTGTGAATGAACCCTGAAACTTTAGGTATTAAAGATGTCATACGTAACAAAAAATTAATTCACACTTTGACGCAATTTTCACACTCTCAACGTTGAGCGGGCCATTACACGATAATGCACAGCGCGACTTAATACCCTTTTTTTGTGGAGTTGGTCACATATGACTAGCTTGTCACTTGTGATGGACATGTGATGACTTTTAAGGACTTGCGATTAAGTTGTGATGAACCGTGTTTGACTTGTGATGGCTCGTGATCGACTTGCAAGGACTTGCTACCCAAGTGGTGACCTCTTATGACCTCTCACCTGTTTGGCCTGGAGGTCCGGGACGGCGACATGAGGAAGGGCTCCATTCTACCACAGGGAGTCGGGGTACCGGGCAAGGACAGGATCTTATCCTCGACGATCAGGTCGTCTTCCTTGACGTAGAGATGAGCGCGCAACGTGGCGTAGTCCAACACTGGGATCTTGCTGACCTCTTGGAATTCCTCTTCCTCGTAGCGCTGCTTCACTGCGGACAGCTTGATGTTGCGGTGGTCCAACAGTGGCTCCTCTGAAAAACTGAACAAGTTCATGCAAAAATTACCACCAGAAACTGGTTCCACCCTCCCTCAAAAATCAATCAAGTGACTGTTTTTAACAGTTAAGAACTTGTTTATTTGATATAGCCATGCTTTGACTGGAGGTGATTGATATGCCAGCTGTAACTACCAGTCACCTCTTTTGTCTGTTGATGGAATTTGACTGGTCACAGTGTTTACAGGAATGTGATCCGACTGTTTTACTAGTCTGTATACAAATGCATGGCAGGGGAAGTGGAAGAAATTTTCGACTGTCTGTGACTGATCAAACAATGGGAGGGCTCTACTGTGGCATCATTATCCTCACAGGTACACCTGCAACAACACTACTGTTTACAAAAATACTTAATTCGTACCATTTTTTGTGAAGGTGGAGTGTACATGATACAAGGTCTCCTTGCTGGAAACCTGTGAAAGCCACTAGCTTGGAAGGCCAGGTGCAATCTGAATACAACAGAGTAAAAAAAAACAGTAAGGTTGACAAAATCACTTGAAGCAACAAATTTCTCAAAATCTTAAGAATGCATAACAACTTGTTGAAGTTTCAGCTCAGTGGATACTATACATTTTGACAAAACAGCGAAAAAAGTATGCACAATTATTTTATGAAGCCTCGTAACTGGATTGAATTGGCCATAACTCAATAAATATTTTACCTGATTGTAAAGACTTTTTCATTGTTGAAAAGCTAATGGACTATACACTTTAAAGCTATAGTCCATCATTTGCAGCCATCCGAAAAAGTAACTGGCGTAAGTAACCTGGGAAATTAATCTTTCTGGCAAGCTGTCATTTTGAAGTAATCAACGAAAGAAGGCCTTTCCAACGGTGCGTCTTAAGACGCACAGTAGGAAAATTTAAATTAGTAGTTCGTTTTGTTATTCGGCGCTGCACGCGCAAGCATTGGCACGACGCACAGGCACGACCGCACAACTTTTTTTTTTATAGCGGTTGCTATAATTCGTCGGATCAGTGCGCGACATCGCGTATAGCTGCAATTCAAAACAATTCAAAACATGATTCAGCAACTTTTGATTTGAAATTGAGATCCTAGAATGCTGTTTTTCTCGGAATATACAGCTGAAGCTGAGCTGAAACTTCATCAGGTTAGTTGTTCAGTATCCTTCATTAGATTTTGAACACTTTTGTTGCTTCAAACGAACAAAATGCACAAATTACAAATGATGGACTATATCTTTAAGATCGTATAGATATTTTGCGATGTATTTTTTTAAAAGCTGTGAAATAGAGGCACTTTGAGGGTTCGTTTTTTTTTTAAGACACCCTGTATTTAGCTAAAGGTAGTTTAACTCTTTCGCTACGGCGAGCCGCTGACAGCGGCACACAAAAATTGTACATGTCGTACGGCAAGCTGCAGGCAGCGGCTCGGTGACGTCGCTGTGAATAAACAGGGTATCCCCATGACGTGGGCCTTATCTACATAATTTATATCGTGTAACCTCTGACCCTAGTTTGAGCCGCTGCAAGCGGCTCTCCGTCTGGCCGGGGTGCGCTGCACGTTATTGTGGGCAGTTTGTTTACGGAGATACATTTAAAGAGGGCGGCGCCCACATCGACGCTCGGCGGAATTCTAGCGATTAATTACGTCCAGTTGGGACAAAAAAGGTAAATTAAATTCCATAGCAAAAGAGTTAAGGGATACTCAGTGACTCAGTCAAGTTAGATGACAGTGCGATGGTATTTTGGGTGCAGAGGTGCGATCGCTTTTGCACAAACAACTTACCACACACATCGATGATTCTGGCTAGGTAGAAGACCGAAGCTGCTAGGAGGGCCAATGAGTAACGACCAAACTCAATATGGAGTAGCGTCAGCTCACTGATGTACAGGGCAAGATACTTCAAGCGACGGTCAGCGCCGGCTAGCTGACAGTACAGGATTAGGTACTCCCACACTGATGAAACCTTTTTGTCGACAAATAAATCAATCGTCAATCAATGAATGAGGTAAGAATTTTATGGGATTGCCATTTCTCAAAGGAAATGGCCGGACCAGCACTGAAGTCACTGGCTCGCTCCAGCAGCCTATTAAACATTTCTAGCCCTGGGATGAGGGGAATAGGCTAGGACTATAATTATTTCAAATATGCCGTTTAGTAACAAATTGTTTATACTGTACAATACTGAATGATGCCGTCAGAATACCAAAATAATGATGACCTTGGTGTGGAATTTCAATACCGCAATTTTTCCTCTTAAATGTGGCATGATGTGGGCAACACCCTTTCAAAAACTGGCAACAAAGCAACTTGGCAAGATCTACACCGCTATGTGCAATGTATATGGCCAATTGTTTAAATATGTGGTCACGGTATTTTGATATGATGAAAACTGTGCTTACAAGCAGTTTCTCTAACACAATGTTTTTATTACAATAGTCTACCCAGAGAAGTACCGTAGAATACCGATTGCCGTGATATTTTTTGCGGTGGTAATCCTGAATTCTCAATATCCAATACTGCACAAGCCTAGAAGGGAATGAATTTCACTCACGTCTATCTTTCCACGCAGGGTACCTAGGATATCTCCCATCATTCGGACCACCTTCTCATATCTGTAGGTGCCGTCTGTAAGCCACGCAGCCTCCCGGATGGTGATGATGTCTGGCTCCAGTAGCCTAAGCAAAACAAAATGGTGTGATCAACTTGATTTTAGTGGAAAGCTTGGTCTGACTTCGTGTCTCTACTTACTGTTAGCTAGGAATCCTCACTAACAGGCATGCAACTGAAAAGTCACCCCAAAAAAGAGAGGAAATTCAAATCTTTTTGTACAGTGGTTTTCTATTTTCAATGACACACATGGGAGGTCGAAAAAGAGGAAATCAGCTGATCCGAGGAAAAGCTGCATGCCTGGCATTGCCTGCACTAACCTTCCATGGAATATTTTCATATTTCTTTCCAATACTTCCATGGATTGTGCTTGCAGTTTCGTATATTTCATGGGCCAGCAGAATTACAGCTTGTGCGCTTTGTCCCCAAAGATGATATTATTAGGAAACCAATTTTACGTAAAGAATACCATAATGCTGTGCCGAACATACCAAGTATCTAAATATTCGATCAACCACCGGATGTCAAAATTTTACCATATAGAACATTTTTCAGATAATGTAAGCTGTTTTCCAAGATGATGAAAATGTCCGTGATGTAATTTTATTCATATACGTATTTTTGTCAAATGTCACATTTTTGTGGACAGCCACATTACCAGATATGAGTTTGAGAGCTTCAGCGAGGAATATTACCAATAATTTGCATCTTAAAAATTTGTTAAATATTAGCCAGTCAGCCACCTTGAATATGTAAAGATACATACATGATATTCATAATTCTTTTCCCTCAATGGCAATGTTTGAATATACGAACATTCTATCAGATCCAAGTTCCAATAATCGAATATTGAATTATTCGGAAATGCCCAGCATTACAAGGCCGTACTTCTCAGGGAAACAAGAGTCTGTTTTGCCCTTTCTCTCTGTCAAACCAATAAACTGTGTGTGTGTGTTCACAGTTTTTTTGTAACTTTTATATTTTTGACAGTCTTTTATCCTTCCTGTGTTTATTTTAGGTATCTTAACATTACATGTATTCTGTTTAATTAACCTGTTAATTGCTTAATTAACGAAAAAGCACACAAAAAACTCTCAGGGAAGATTTTTTTTAATTTTGAAAACATACTTTATTTTAATTTTTTTAATGAATTAAATACCAAAAATATGGCAATAGAAAGTTCGAGGTTAAAAACTGGGCCTCATAAAATCCAGGTAGGTTGGGTTTAATACCATAAAAGCACAATTTCTTTTGGCCTCACCAAGCAGGAGTACTTAGTCTCTACGTACCTTGAGCAGATGACCATCGCTGTGATGCCCACCAGTTGTAGATTCCCCCTAGTGACTGGTTGATGCATGAGGTATCGATCAATGCAACTCACGACCATGTGCAGAGTGTGAGATGAGTAGCCCTTCATGCCAGCTACCTCCACCAACCAATCCACTAAGATATATCTGCAGAGGACAAGATTATCGGATTACAAACTTGAGATTACACAGAGGGAGATTAAGTCTCCTGACTCCTTAAAGGGACACTGCATCCTGGAATGCGCCCAATTGTGCTACAAAATGCATTTTAAACAAAACAATGTTAATTAGAAAGAGCATTTAGAAGTAGGATATAAACGTTCACGCAACCATCCTTTAAGAAGTGATACCGACCTCATTGCATTGTTGAGCGTTGACTGCACATTGAAGAGATTCTCTGAGTTTCCTGGGCCTGATTCCTGGATGTATTGGCGGGTGGCTTCAGCTGCTTGGGACTCAGGTAGACCGCCAAAATGACCCTTGGCGTAAGCGTTGAATAGTTCCATCTGAGGGAAGAGATCACACCAAATTCAAACTAGTTTCCAGAGTCGTGCCAAATAAAAAAGTAGAAGGAACTCTAGTCAACCCAAATTGAATTTGGTTTCAAACGGGCCAAGTAAATTTTCCAATAATTAACATTCCTTTTGTTTGATCAGTCACAGACAGTCAGAAATTCATTCCATTTCCCGTGCCATGCCTTTATCCACAAACTAGTCACCATCAGTCAGATCAAATTTCTACAGGCACTGCGACTAGTCAAATTCCATCAACAGACAAAAGTAGATAACTGGTAGGCACGGCTGGCTTATCAATCTTCTAGAGCCAAAGTATAGCTGTATCAAGTTTCTTTATTAAACAATCACAGCCAGTCAATCCTGCTTAATGTAAGCAGGGAGCACACAACAGTCACTTGATTGATTTTGACTGCTGTGTCAGCTTTGTTGAATTTGCCAGCCAGAGAGGGAGTTAACTGCAAAATGTTATCTTGCAACATAGTCGCTCCTGTTAGTTTAAAAAAGTTGCTCATGTAATTGTTTCCAACGTCAAACTTTTCATATGCTAAATTCAAATCTTAGCTTCGGCGTGACTTTGAAGCACCAGTCTGAAGACTAATTAAGATGGACGATCAATTAAGATAGAGGAAAACAAGCAAACATTTTCTCAAATAAAGCCATAGATGAGAAGACAAAGACCCACACTGCACTATTTTGGACAGTTTGAGTCTAGCATGGGTGTAATAAGAGATGTGAAATAACAATTAATTTTACGGCAATCTTGTGTTTTCAATTCTGAAGGTGGGGAAATCAAGGTTTGGTTACCTTAGCCACTTTGGATGGTTGCGACGCTACAATTTCCCTGAGTTGTCTTATTCTGTCCAGTTTGGAGGCAGCATCCTGTCGATGTTGAAAAGAAAGAAAACTTTTATTGACACTGACAAGTGACAACACCTTATCAATTTTAACCTCGTCTTTTAACAAGAGAAGATCATAATTTTCTTTTGCTTTTGTGGATTTTTTTTTATTCAATGGTTTGTAAAAGTTAAGACAGCCTGTTGTTTTGATCCCAGCAGGATCTTTCTCATAGGCATTACTTTTGCTTTTCAGCAAGGTCCTTCCAGAATTGAACCATCAGGCCCTTTAAGCCTAACCCGCCCAGGGTATTTTGGCTAGAAACCCTTCCAAACCAGCAACACCTAACACTTAGCAAGATCCATCAGGCAAGAAGTCTCAAGGCCAAACTGCCTCAGAGTCTGTGGTCACTGAATGCAGCAGGATACAACTGGGGCATTGTGCAATGGGAATTAACTCTCATTGTTTCAGAACTGGCCTATTTATGCACTGGTGTTGATAGCTGAATGCATCAGAGTGCACCAGACTTTTCCACCTGATGCACTGTGTTGCGTCTGGCAGGGTTAGGATTAACTTATATGATTGCTTTATTTTCAGGTCCATCCAGCAGTGTGCATGCACATTTGATTCAATGGTTTGTAAAAGTTAAGAGGCCTGCTGTTTTGCCTTGGCTTCTTAAAGTTGCACTCCCTGTGCTTTGTAGACTCATACCAGTTTGTGTTTTTCTAGATTGTGTCTTTGTGTGTCTCACTGTTGTCCATTTTGTCCTTTCTCACTGTCTCTGTTTTTCTTGGTCATGTCCACTCGTCTGTCGATAGGTTAGGGTACAAAAGCGTGACGCTTCACCTTATACCTAAATGTTGTCATAAATTTCTTTTAGTATTGATCCATGTACATTATTATACACAATTACATATTAATTGCATTTTGCTCTGCATAATATGTTTACACGGCATTGTAACATTTTATTGTGTAGAAATGGCAACATTGAAATAAATGTTTCTACTCTACTCTTAGTTTCTTCTTTCTCTTCTTTTGTCTTCTGCGTCGACTTTGGTTCAATCAGTCTCCAAATATGTTATGTTTGTTCTTAATATTCAAACCCCTTGCCTTGGCTTCTTAAAGTTGCACTCCCTGTGCTTTGTCGACTGTCACCCTGAAAAATATTCTTCTTTTTTTTACAATTGCTATTTTTTTAAAAAATAATTTACAACTTACTCCTTTTTATTTTCAATGAGAAAACAAGCAAAAAATCAACGGACATTTAGTGATTGAATTATTTCCGTCACAAAATTCAAATTATTGGCTGCCAAACAATAATTCGGCTCTTGCATGGCAGTTTATTTGTGCACAAAATGAAAGCTTGGAGAATTGCAGACGCCCAAAATTGGAATGAAGTACTTTCTTTTGCTAAAACCAAACATGGAAAAATTCAAAATTTGTTCGGCGAAAGAAAAACTTTGCCTTTAACTTGTGAAAACCTTACCAGACAGTCTTTCTCGTTGAATTGCCAGAGTTGTAGCGTGGCTTTGTGTGAGCCGGCAGCCGCAGCTCTGGACAGCCACATGTGTGTGTCCCTTGCCATCCCATTATCATCAGGATCTTCCTCCTGAGGAAAAGATGAGGATATTAAAATTCAGGTTGGTAAAAAAACTATGCCAAAATAAAGGCATATAGGATCATTTGCATTTATCCCAGGGGTGACCTAGCGAATCATTATCATAAAGCTTACTTGAAGTAACCCTAACCTCCCAGCTCCATCAAAATCCATCCCCCAATTTTGGTGGATTTTGGGGGACTTGGTCCTGTAGGCCTGGTTTGACTAAATATTGATGGAGTATGATGGACTTGGGCCTGGAGGCCTAAAGCAAAGCATGCATTGGAAGCAGTGTGATTGATGGATTTTGGAGGATTTGGCCGAGTACTTAGTAAAAGACAGTAGGGAGTTAGGGTTAAAGACCGTACTGGTACTAAATTATTCTGTCTGGCTTGATGTCATTTTCATAATTTTAGAAGAAATCGAGAAATGTAGGTGATTTCCAAAGAAAAAACAGATTCCCCCCCCCTTTACATACCTTAAACAAGGGATATGTGTCAAACTGCTAAAATCTTAATTAAAAGGGGCTAAACTTTTGATAAAGAAGTTAATTACAATTCTTACCTGCAGTATAATGTTGATTCTTGCGATGCAGTATAGAACTGTTTTGTCACATTCCTACAACGGAAACAGGAAAAGAGTAAATCAGTTTTTTCCCTTGTCATAAATAAAAGTTTTTCTCAAAGATTTTCATTATTCCAGTGCACTCTTTGAACATCGGAATGGAGATCTTGAAACTGAAAAATCTGCCTTCAGCCGGTAAACACTGTCTTCTGCTTCTAGAATCCGTTTCAGATTGGCGTTTTTGAGTCACGCCGACTGTAAGAACACATTTGGTTTCAGACAGGCAAACTTTCTGTATTACTTTTTCCGTTGATTTGACTCTGGAGTCGTTTTGAATAAAGCAACAGTCATCAATGTAGTTGCTGCTCTTTCAGAAGCCGAACTTTGTCATGCACTCAACTTAAATTTTCAAATTAGTTTGAATTGTAATGACTCTGGAGTCTGGACGCCGGTCTGAAACAAGCGTTATTTTAAGAAGTTTCCAAATTCTCTGATGAGAAAGCTGTGCTGAGCCATCCACAGTTTCTCTAGAGCATATTGCTCAAACTTTTTAAAACAAACCTCAGCACCGAGAGTTTATCCAGAACGGGTGGTTGCTTTTGAGGTTTTACACTGGGGAAGACCATGACTTCTAGCAAACGCAGAGCACAAAGCGACGCCGCTTGGTATGTTGTGATATTTTTATTTTGAGTCACAAACACAAGTTGCTGCTGAATTTCATTTCATTATACAGCAAATGTTAAACATAAATTGAAAGCACAAAGGGAGATTTATTTTGACAATAATCTGAAGCATTTTCGATGTTTTCAATATCATTCCTCAATATTGAAAATTGCTATCGGCGATATCGATATCAAAATAATATTAAATAATCAAGTAATATCTATATATCGACGGTGCTTAGGTACCTGAGAGTTGATTGCCATTTCCTTTAACAGTGTGAAGACAGAAGCCTTGCAGCAGGCGCCGTTCTTGCTCCAGGGGGGTCGTATGAGAGCCCATAGGAACAGATCCCTGCCTTTGAGCAGCCTCTCTGCTCGGCAGAGAAACTCAGCAGCGTGTTGACCTTTGGCATTGGTGTCGTTATCAAACGATCCCGGATCTGGAGAAAAAAGAAAAGAAAAGAAAAACCTTTAATATTGGACTGATTAAGAAGCCAACTGAGTTCCAAGGAGTTACGCGTCCCCTACATGTTTTTTTTTTGTACCTCTATCATGTTGCCTTGGAAGAAGATCTTAAGATTGGAACGTCAGACCGCCTTAATTTTGTAGATTTGTCTATTTCCGGTCGATCCAGTCAGAAAGCAGTTTGCAGCAGTCTTATTCATTTTCATATTTCTAGATTTTTTACGGATTTGGTCATTTATCTCTTGCTTACACGGCATCAGTAATAACTCTGAATCCAAACAACTGGCTTGGACAAATGCATTGGGTAGGCTGTTACTTTGTAATTTTTTTTTTTATCAAATCCCACACTAAAATTAAACTTCATGGCCATATTGCTTTAAGCTTTGTTTCACTTTGGCCAGTAGCACAGACTAAATAAATACCACTGATTTTTCTAAATGGCCTGCATTACTGAATCCGTGTTCTTTTTTGAGCAACCTCGGATTTTACACCCCTGGGTGGCATACTTTTACAGCATGCAAGAAAAAATTACAATGTGTTTTGTTGAAATAATTTAATAAAAACTTACATCCTTCATTGTAGAGGCAAGCTATGCCTAACTTGATCAACGCCTCCACATTGTTCAGCTCAGCTGCCCTGCAGAGTACAAGCATAATCAAACTTGAATCTTTGAAAAAAAATCAATGTTTTATAAAAACATAAAAAATGAAACCCTCAGTGCTACATATGTAATGAATCAGTGAAAGTAGTGTCAGATGTAGTTAACAAGTGTAAAGCTTCAAAAATCAGACGAGCCCAATTGTTTGTCACACAGTGACCAAAGAATGGCCCATCTACACACATTGAACTGGAAAATACAGAGCCGGCTTGTAGCGGATTTGTACAAACGCTTAAATGTTGTTCAATCAGAATTACCAAATGTGCGTAACAAGAGTGTAGTGTGTTTATTTGGTGAAATAAACCTAAAGTCACGATGGCTTTGGAAACGATTTCAACTAGAGGAAGAATTGTTACCTTTCAAAGTGTTTGAAATTGACATTATTAGGCCACTCATCAACGAGAGTTGCTGTCGTCCACAAGTGGGGTGTGCTGTCGATTAGCCATTTAAACTTGGAGCAAACCTGCAAAGAAACATGCAAGCATGAAAAGTGAGTACAATGCTGGAAGGTAGTTCAAGGCCGCACGCAAAATAGAAAAAAATTGTTGCAACCTGACGCCACTTCAGCGGTTGTGTACAAAGTCTGTGGAGAGTCAAGAAAAGTTTCCAAGTATTTCC
Organism: Patiria miniata; assembly: GCF_015706575.1. Taxonomy (NCBI): domain Eukaryota; kingdom Metazoa; phylum Echinodermata; class Asteroidea; order Valvatida; family Asterinidae; genus Patiria; species Patiria miniata. The sequence goes on along the minus strand of NW_024037069.1, from coordinate 36,806,557 downwards.
TCACAAAATTGGAAATACTCCTCAGTCCCAGGTTCATGTCTTATCAGCATTTTTGCAATGACTGACGTTCATTGAGATGATACATGAAGAAAAAAAAGTAGCGTCAGGTTGCAACATTTTTTCCAGAAAAAATATATATCAATCACATAATTAATAGGAACAAAAAGAAAGACAGTTACAACCTCATAACCAACATGCATGGGAGACCCTCAGAAATGCTCAGTCTGTAAGCAAAAGTTGCTAAGTAGCAACTGTGCAATAATAACACAACATTTTGTTGTTGTTCATTGCATCATGTTTGAACATGCACTTAGGGCCCGTCGCAATTCATATGGAACGAGTTCCGGACATGTTCCTGACACTGTATCAGGTAAAAATTTGCAGGATTCAGAACAACTTCCCCGCAATCTTTCCGCAATGAAGTTATCAGTATTGATGAGTCAAGCACTTGCTAATGAAATTTTTTTCGGACCACGTCCGGGACAAATGCAGAGCTTCTTCCGGACAAAGTGGATGATTCTACTTGCAATTTGTCCGGATATGAATTACGACGGGCCCTAATATTCTGAAGGGACTCGTCAACTTTTGAACATCTTAAGTTTGCTTCAATCCCTGAATTCGCAAGATGCATTTTGTTGTAATGCAAGAATGCACATTGCGATCAAATTGTCCTCTGTTTACAAACATGAGTCGAAGTTAAAAATCTCTGCAAACATACCACAACAAATTTGCATACCTGTCTGGTCTTGATTAAGTCTCTGAGAGGCAGAAATTTGAAGAGTTGGACCAGGACCTCATGGGGCAGGCAACAGAGATTGTAGTGGGATCTCAATCTATACATCTTGGTCTTGGCAGCTTTGAATTTTCTGTTGAGAAAAACAAATCAGGCTAGAATCCACCTTTGTTTTCTATAGCAGACCTACGAATGAAAAATGTGATGTGACAACTCACAAGGTGGGTTTTTCATCAGGAAATTTTTTTTTTGGTGTGTGTGATACTTGCTTGAACTTTGCCATCCTGGAAACAGCCATTACATTCTGACATGTCTCAAAAAATACATCAATTTGGAGCAAAGGAAATGTAACTTGTATTGCATGGACTTTTTGCATGAACAGGAGATGCTCCTTTGTTACCCCTGGGGGTCTTCTGAGGACCACCGTAGTTTGTAGGGCCGGTAATTCATTGTGAAATCGGCTCATCTTTTTGTTTCATGAGCCCTTCGTAAGTTTTGTTCACGGTTGGGAAATTTTTTGTTTTCCATTGACCCTGTAAAAGGAAATAGTTCAATCACTGATGGAGAAGGAAGCGTGTAATATGAATCGTAGTGGCTATCGTTACAGCAGCCGTAATGCAATGTATTTAGGTCAGGGAACCAGAAGGTTGATATACTATTCGCAACGTTTCTTTTGCAATACTGTTATGATAGCAGCTGAAAATTGCATTACGGCTGCCGTAACAATAGTCACTGCCAATATTATTATTATATTATTCATGCCATAAAAAAGTCACACTGCCCAACTGGGTATAGGGGAGTCAAAAGTAACATAACACTAGTCTAGAGACCTGACTCCCCACAGAAATATAAAATACATAAAATATAAATTAAGAGTACTTACGTCTATTTACATGATTTAAGACTAGGCCTATATTGCAAAATATTATTCATGTTAAAAATATAGCATTTAACAGAATTTCACAAATTCATAAGTGTAAGCCTAAGTAGCATTCCAAATTTCATTTATAAAAATTGTCAATGGATCTCTGCCATCCCCCCCTGCCCCCCCCCCCCCCCTAGCCCCCGCAACACCCCCCCCCCCTCAAAGTTAACTTTAAAAAACATAACTTAACAAAACTATCATGACTGTACAGCGTGAAGGCAAAGGAGATGATAAATAAAAAAAACTCGTCGTTTTGGGGCCAAAGTTAAGGAGGAATTTTGTGCAATATCTGTATGTATTGTTATGCAATAAAAAGATGGCAGCAGTGTGCCGTGCGTGTAAACGCATTGGGCATGTTGGGTGGTCGTGACCGCAGACTGACCGTTGAGAAACGCGGTCGATGACCGTTGCAGCAGCGTCCGATTTCAAACACCCAAAACTAACAGTTTTCAGGAAAGACATAACTTCTACTCACCTTTTATAACATGTAGAACTCTAACAACATATACACAGTGAAAACAAACTAAATACTTAATCTACAAATGTTGAAAAAATGATGAAAACTCTGACTAGGCCTACCCCCCTCGAGTCCCCCTCTTTGGTGTTCGCGTTCGCATGCACGCCAGCTGATTTTTGAGTGACCGTTGAAGCGCCCTCTATAGTGTGGCAGCGTGCATTTCCGTTTCTCGATTCGGGCGCTGATTGGTCCATTGTGGCAAAACTAGCATCTTTTGCGAAGTTGCACAAAGCGTAATAAGCATGCACGCGGAATAGAAATATCTTTTGAAATCAGGACATGCGTCCCCATATCCCTACCCATATTATCTATGTAATGTTCAGTTTACGGAATTAATTAAGTCGTTGTCAGCAGATCATCATCCACTGTTTTTCAAACTGTCTGGCTTTTTTCGGCCGGCATTTTCCTCATCTCGGTAAATAATTGACTTTAGAAAGTATTCATCAGAATTAAGCATTTATCTTTCGGCACCTGAAGCATATATCATTTGTTTACTGGTACTTTAAAGTTTTCTTGGAAAAATCGCCACATGAATATGTGCCATACCCTTTTCTTCCTGCCTACACGCATTGTGTAAAGTACCACCGATCACATTGTTCAATTTTACTTTGAACTTTGATTTTATTTTGGGCGGCAGACGAAGACCAACATGGTCCGTATATCATCTTACTAATGCTTTTTGAATAATATTCACGGCTTGGAACAGCCTGCTGGTCATAGAAAGCAAGGTAGTGCGCCTATACCTCGCTTATTGACTTGTAAGCCGGTATGATCGACCCCGTATTAATAAAAACACCAATGAATGACTTAAATATGGCTCATTTTCTTTACCAGATGCATTAATTAAAATTCTTCCAGCTATTAAATAGCCATTTCGAATCAGTTGAATAGGACCTTGCGGGGACAGTGCACCCCTTTATTAAAATTCCAATAGATACCAGTGCTAAACGCCTACACTTCAAAATTCTTTAAAAATACTCAGAACTCTCGCAGCTGCAGCTGGGTTGAACATTGACTTTTCAAGAAATTAAGACGACCCCTATTTTTCAATTTCCAAAGCGGAAAAAGTATAGCCATCTTGAAAAAAAAAACCGATCCCGCCACAACATGGCAATAGCCATGTTGTGGAAATTTCTCGAAAAGTCAATGGTCAAATCACCAGAAATTGAAAAGAAAATGAAAGATGACATGTTGATCATCCTTTTTCAAAATGACTATTTCTAATTTGGGAAACATCAATCGTTTTAGCTACCTGGGGGTGGTCTTCTTTGGGTGAGAATTTCTCGAAAAGTCAATTGTCAAACCACCAAAACTTGAAAAGAAAATGGAAGATGACATGTTGATCATCATTTTTCTGTGCAGCCTGAACACCTGCGAGAGTTTTGAGTATTTTAAAAAGAATTTTGAAGAATGGGGATTATGGGAATTTTCATACACTGGAGTGCAGAACTTTCAGTATGTGAATGTATGCACCCTGCAGAAATTTGCGCCCTCTGTTGATTATACTGATTTTTTTTACATTTTTAAACGTCGGCTTCGTTTCAGCTTGGACTTGAGACTGCAGTTTACCGATAGGATACCTGTTTCAGCGGCTTCTAGATCAATGTGGATTCCTTCACTGCTAAATATTAACATTTGTAGTCGTTTGATATGACTTGAAAATTAATGAAAAGTTTATGACGATTAAGTAGACGCCATAGCTGGATAAAAGCCGATCTTTCAAAAATGGTCTGCAAAACAAACTTCACTTCGTGGTGCCGATGAGGGCGCTAAAGCCGATGACCAGCAGCTGATGAGCGAGCAAAAATGACACAAACAGTATCATCAAGGTAATAATTTCTCAAGGATTTCTCCATATTTTTCGGAATTGGTACACATAAGAGTTAATTTAAGTTGTGAAGTAACCTTCAGTCAAGTATTATTGCATTTGCACCAGGTATTCCTCATGAACTGGTGAACATGGTGAATAGACGGTCGGGCTGGCTTAATTAAATAACACAATCGAGTGGTGCGGAAGGGGAGGGGCAGGGAAAGTTGGGGGGGGGGGTGGAATGGGTAACTTATGAAGTTGAGATTTTGTAGGTATAGTTTCCTACAATATATTTTGGAGTAATTGCAGAATACCCCGCCACTCGGAAATACACCCCTAAATTCTCTGGCTACGAGGTTGGAATCACTGGAAAAGAAACAATTCAAGTCCATGACCATGCCAGCTACGCGGATACTGAGTGGGGGTCCATTATTTGAGAACGAAGCAACACAAAAGGAATGAGAGTTGCTGAAATTTTTGGAAAAGTCCAAACCAACCACCCTGTTGGCGGCTACGGGGATACGGAGTGGGAGTCCCCTTGAATATGCTTGAGAACGAAGCAACACAAAAGGAATGGGAGTTGCTGAAAAAATTCTAAGTCCAAACCAACTACCCTGTTGGCGGCTACGCGGTTACGAAGTGGGAGTGCAATGGAGCATGACGCATAGTACATACAAGTAGCGCTGAGAATGTTTATTGAGGTCAACCAACCGTGACCTTGTAGCCAGCTACGAGGTAGATAGATCGAGTGGCGGGGTATTCTGCAATTGTGCCTATATTTGCTTATGAATTCGAATTTTGAAATGCATGAAATCTGTACTGAGCAATGATCATGATGATAACTTGTCTGGAGCGGGATTCAAACTCTAATCCGAAAACGAGATTGAGAGTCTCAAAACTTAAGTGAAAACATGCAAGACAAGAAAATAGACTGGCACTAGGCACTAGCCTAGTCCGAAAATTTGGGACTCTCAACACTGTGTATGAGAGTCCCAAAACTTAAGGTATCCATATCGTGCAAAAGTTTGTGCTGCATAATAAAACCAGTGTGAATCAAATGTGCAAGCTTCTTACTCACTACAGTTTCTTCAATAATCCCCGAAACTTCTGCCCTGCAAAGTTGCTGTTGTGAGCATTGCATCACCAAAAATTCAGCGTTTAATTCTAATTTTGCAGGGAGTTATCGAAATCCAAATGCGAAACATCACGTTGATGTGTACTGCAATGCATTGTGCAAAAGACTCCTCAGCTAAAACATTTTCATCGTGTAGATAAACAGCGCCCTCTTGTTGATCTGAGTGAATGCAGAATGTTTCATTTTTTAACAGAGGGCGCTATGTTCATTTGGCCATCGATTAAAAAACAAGTAAGCTGCAAGGCTCTTCCTGCACCTACCCAGAATACCTTGGGAATCACACCACCATTTCTAAAGCATGGAGAATGACGTGGATGGTTTTTGAACTGTCAAAAACTTGCCTTAAAATTGGATTTAAGGTCTCAAATTTTGCAGGTGACATGCTTGCAACTTAAGCATTTTGATGTATGTGTTGTGTGGGCATTAATTAGCTGAATGGTGAGTAAAAAAACGTCAGTAGTAATTTTGCACGTTTTTATGCACTCACGGTCCCAGTCTGGCACTAGCCATGCTATCCTAGGTTGGACGACGTCCCCATTGCATTGCATTATACGACTGACGTCCAGGGTATGAACTTCTGCTGCCATAGCTAAAAAAAATTTAAAATGTTCATATTTGTACCTGACGGAGGAAGCTGGAATTTCGTTTACATATTCCTTGCGTCCAGAATTACAAAGATGCTTGGTTTAGAAAAAGTAAATACGTCCGTGGGTGACGTGTTTACCGAAAATAAATCGCAGATCCATGCTTTCATCGTAAACATCCTCAGTATGAACTTCTCGTGTGAAGACTTGTTGTAGTTGTACTTACGCGCATATGCAATGCAGTTGCTATGGGGGCCGGAGCTTGCATGCGCGTGCGTAAGTTTTCACACAACACATTCTAAATTTAAAAAAAAATCTCTGTGGCAAGAGAAAAAAACTTGGCTTCACTCTCAGGTGCAAAATGTTGAAGAAAGGTATAAAAATTGACACCTCAAACTTGGCTTTCGAAATACTGAAGACCTTGTCTTTGCCTCATGAACATTTTGTCGGCTAGAGAGCGAGTAAAGCTGGCCTGATGTTATTTTGCATGTTTTCTGCACTCAAGGTCCCAGTGTGCTTAAAACCTGTACGTTGTGGATGGACTTTAGATACAAAGTATAGAGAGTCTTATATTTTTTAGACCGAAACCATTCTTGAAGTAAAACCTGATGGCCTATATAGTACGTGCCAGGGGTCACAACCAATATGGCCATGTTAGCGATATTTGTAATTCTGGAAATTTATTTATATCTAGCAGGAAGAGAAATCGGGAGCTGGAGGATTCCGATCTCTTGCCGTCACCGAAGAGAACTGATTTCAACCTCAACAGGTTTGTATTTATGAGGCCCCCATCAATGGAGAAACCATTGTGCATGCTATTGTGCAAAGCAACTGCCCCATGACGGATTATCTGGACAATAGCTAGCACAATGCTTTCGCCATTGAAGGGGGCCTTTGTGATAGAAGTCAGGGCCAGCCCAGATTGGTCTATACATGACTGTACAATTTTTGAAACAACAGTTGTTTCAAAAATTGCTTATGTATTATTCTTGTTTAATGAAAATGCATGGTTTGAGTACAGCAGAAACTTTATAAGAACAAGAGTACATTTTAACAAATGAAGGAAAATTCTTCTTAAAATTAAAACATATTCTGCTCAAAAATTTCAGAGGAAAGTGCCCAGTAATCGCCTCAGATTGCACCACAGAGCATCTAGAATCCAAAATGTTTCGGGGCCCTTAAGCGGGCCCCACAACACCCCACGCCGTAATGGCTTCGCGCTTCGCGCTCGCCGGAGTTTGCACCTCCGCCAAGGCTTAACAATTCCCCGCCATATTGTCAGTACGTCCAAACGAAGTTTCAAATAATCGCAGTTTCAAATAATCGCATTAATGGTGAAGATCCTTTAAAAAAATCCTGGATCCTGACCCAGATCCGCTGTCATATGAAAATCGGACTCGTAAAAACATTGGACTCTTTTACCCTTTTATTGGTTAAACCCTCGCACGTGACCGGTCCCTCTCCTAATTATCTATACATGAGCATGAGCAATACCACCAATGAGTCCGTATTTCATAAAACCTAAATTCATGCTGCACCGGATCACTTCCAAAATCTAATCAATTTGTCCTTGTACCAAGGACCACCCCTAAAAGCCAACCAACCAACCAACCAACAAAATCCGATGAAAAACATAACCTCCTTGATGGAAGTAATAAGCTTAAAAATGTCAAAAATCCATATAAAATCATATGATGATGTCATCATGACTCTACCTCAATTTTCATCTATATTACATCCCGATAGCAACTATCGCCAGAAACAAGATTCTCGAAATCCAAAATAAGATTTAGCACTATGTGGCTATATCTATGGAGCTATCGCTCTGTACATGCTACCACACCTCCAGCCTAAACGCTTCTCCCTAAAACACTGCCCCTAAAAAATCCACAGCATCAAAGTATGTGAATACTCCAGTGAACCAGTATTGAAAAGCAGATTACCACCTTAGAAATTCCCTTGCCCATACTACACACAGGCATAACAAAAGAAGACCACACCTCGATTTGCATAAAATGAACTTGGGGCAAAGGTAATTGGGGCAAAGTCATCAACATGCAGTTGGAAATACTAAATGAACACGCACTTGGCGTAAAATATCAGTCTGACTTGTGACAATGTGTACACACAAAATTTGAACCAAATCAGCCCTGTAGTTATTTAGATATAGGCCATTGAAAATTGCACATTTAAGATGGCCGCTTGCCATCTACACATGAATTATCCTTGTTTCACCTGAAGCAAATGTTACAAATAATGGTGTCCTTTTTATGTGTTGGTTCGGACAGTTCCCTCCAGGTGAATGGTCATTTAAATGGTATAGAGGAGGCTGATGGCTCCAGTGGATTCCTACAGGTTAGTAAAAAGTAGTGAAGTCTGTCACAAGCCAATAATATGGCCCATCAGGCCGGCGTTTATCTCTGTTTTTCTTGGTACGAAATAACTGCGACTATATTTATCCTGGATGGGATACTAGTCTATCGCAGGTTATTCCCAAGCTAATGCTGGTACTTATAAATGAAAATACTCCTGGGTGGAAAGAGGCAAATGGGGGTGAAGTGGCTTGCCCAAGGACACGACATGTGGCCAGCAGCTGAACTCGAACCCCAGACCCTCTAATCATGAGTCAGGAACCCTAATTACTTGGCCATGCTCCCCCATCGCCCACAGGCTAGTGGAAACAGTGACTGCATTTCAGATTTCTTTTTCCACATTTGATAATCGTTTATCTTTTACTTTGCTCATGCCAACTTCACTGTCCATGGGTGAGTCTTTGAGTCAGTCGGTCGTTGAGATATGGGAAAAGAGGACATAAAGCTAGCTCTCTGGGACCAGCAACTAAAGCAGCCGCATCCAGCATATATTCTACAGTCTTATTTGTAAAACTAAACTCCTCTCAAATCGTTCTTTCTTAAAGGTACAGTCCATCATTTGTAATTTGTGCGTTATGTTCGTTTGAAGCAACAAAAGTGCTCATAATCTTAAGAAGGGTGCTTAAAAACTAACCTGACGAATCCTTAGCTCAGTGAATGCTGTATATTCCGAGAAACACAATATGCTAGGATCTCGATTTCAAATCAAAAGTTGCCGAATCATGTTTTGAATTGCACCCGAATTCAGCGTTCTCATTCAGCCGATTGTGATGTCACGCACTGAACCGACGAAATTATAGCAACCGCGTGCGCACGTGTGCGTCGTGTCAACGCTTGCGCGCGCTTCACCGAATTAAAAACAAACTACTAATGGAAATTTCCAACGATGCATCTTTAGACGCATTGTTGGAAATGGCCTTCTTTCATTGCTTTCTTCAAAATGACAGCTTGCCAGAACGAATAATTTTACAGGGAGTATAGTCCCATTACTATCTTTAAACAGAGTATGCTTTTCAACAATAATTTCATCAGTTACTTTTTGGATAGTTGCAAATGATGGACTGTAGCTTTAAAACCCCCAAATTAGCCAAAATGTGCATTTGTAGTTAATGCCTATTTTGATCGGTAAATTTCATTACTGTTTGTAATTGCTTGATTTTAATAGAATGGTGCTTGTTACAATGGCCAGCCAGCCCCAGCACAGCCACATCCACAGCCACACCATCTTACCTCACAGCAGCCAGCCCCCTCCATCTTACACCAACACATGAACAGCCATAGCCAAGTGCCACCAAACAATCCCAACAGCGGCAAGGACGTCACGTACCTAGACTCCTCCACATGTGCGGCGCTCAGTAATCTCCACCTGATGTCCGGGGACCGTACCGAGGCACCGTCATGTAGCAATCAAATGCCGGCAAGCGACGATTCCGTCTACAGAGACATTAACAGGGTTTTACGAGAGGCTCATTTTTCAAGATTATCAAGGCTCAATGGTACGTTCGGAGAATAAATTGGACTAACCACACGTCAGACTTCCAGATGCAATAGTTATTTTTAAAGTAAAATAAACAATGCTGTGCTTGAGCCCTTTCCCGGGTTCCCAAAGATACTAAAATATGAGGTTGTGCAGAAGGAATCAGTCACCTATTATTTGAATATTCCATCATCGACCGAATATTCAAATAGCTTTTTGTCGATTTAAATATTTCGAACGGAAAAAAAAATGTACGACACATGACTGTTATGCCAAAAAAAAAATAAGTCGGTCTCTGGTCAGCGCGCGCGTCGATTTTAATCATGCGCGTCAATCTTTTTTCCCCCCAAAATGTTCCACGGTAGCTCCAACAGCGCCCTCTATTTCCGCACCTCCTCAATTTTTTTTACCAAAGAGCACCAAGGAATGGGAAATTGCACCAAGGCAAATGATCGAAAGCACCAAGGCAAATTATGGAGGACACCAATGTACATGAGGACACCAAAAAAGCAAAATAGTACCTACCTTGTCTGTACAATCCAAGCTTGGCCGCATCAATTCCGGAACTTTGGTCTGACCAGAGACCGAATTTTTTTTTTTTGGCCTTAGGTTATGTTAACCGTACTGTTTTGGCACTTTTTTTCAGTTGCTTTATTGTTAGATGCAGTAACTTTTTTGGTCGACAGCAGTTCATTGTTCCTATCCTTTTAGCATGTTCAAACCCTTGACAGTTGTTAAATGCTGCCAAACAATCCAGCAGCCCATAATATCGCTCTCCTCACACACATTTTAACCGGCGTGCTTTGCCTGCAACCTTTGACCAGCACACCACGCAGATGCGGCCGGTGCGTGTCAACCTTGATCAGAGAGTCTCGGGTATTTGAGTTTTTGGTCCATCGCAGTTTCAAATAATTGAATACTAAATTATTTGAAAAAGGACGGCCCTAATGCGCCTATGAAATGTTTCCCCCACCCCTCCCCCTCCGCGCAGCCCCAGGTCCGATGTCGGGATTTGGTCACGTTTTTCATGCCCCAGGGTGGGGATTTTGCTCACTCAAATTATATTGTTACCATTGGCGTACTACGTGGAAATGCATTTACTAGTGCGCCCCACGTAAGTATGTCGGGGCATGGTCGGGGATTGTCACTTAAATTTTGCCCGAGGGGTGGGGATTTTTTTCGCTTCAAAAGTGACAATCCCCACGTCTTTGGTGGGGGAGCCGGGGGGGGGGGGGGGGAACAATTGATAGGCGCATAAATCAAGCCTTAGCACCAAGGCTGTATGGACTAGGTGAACAAACAGTAGGTGACCATTTTTGAGAGCTCCAGTAGGGGAAACGAACACCATTTGTGCGCACTGGTTCATGGGCGTATTGGTGCATGGGTGTTTTGTGCTCAGTTTCGCACGGCTCAAATGTGCAAAAATCAGTAGTATCTTTGCCTGAGCGTCAAGGGTTGTAAGCAGGTCTCCCCCACCGTTGTCCCCCAGCGGTCTCCCGCAACTCTCCTGTTGTAACCGTTGAGGGAGGACTCATTTAACCGAGTCCATTGTGTACTTCATATGAGTAGATATACGAGTAATTAAAAGCCAAGCTCACACGGGCATGAAAAAAAAAAAGAACGAACATTAGCCAGTCAGACCCTAGTCAAAGTCTGCGTCCTTTTTGCACATTTTAGACAATTTCAGCAGGCCTCTTTGTCCAAAAACTCAAATTTCTTCCCACAATCGAAAGCCCCAAAAACTTGGCAATTATATCTCTTTTTGTAGATTTTACAATTTTATATTTCCGTATACTTGGCAGACTCGGAAAAGGACTCAACTAAATATCCGGAACGTAAGTCACATGCAAATTCAAAGCAACTATTTAATACAAAGAATTTGTTGGGCATTTGGGAGGGGGGAAAATGGTTTGCAGGGACAAGTTATTAACTGTGTCAATGTCCATAACAAAGTTCAGACCTGATGATAATGTGTTAGCCCGCGCCTGTTCTTGCCGATCCAGAGATTTTCTGTGCTGGATAGTAAGTCAGTAATACATTAATACTTAACCTAACCTGTTGAAGTTTCAGCTCAGTGGATATTACACTTTTGAGAAAAAAGTGAAAAACATTGCACAACCTTTTGATCACGAAACAATTAAAAAAAATATTACTCTTTATTTTCAGGGATCAGTCAATGGCTGATCATTGGAAATCACCTACTTTTATTTTCTATTTTCTAAGTGAGAGCAAGTCAGACAGAATAATTTCTTTAATCCAAGTAATAATCTGGATAAAAAAATCATTTAGGTTACTTTTAGGATAAATACAAATGATCCAACATGTACATGTATATGTTCCTTCAAAATACTATTGACTTTAAACTGTACAAACTACATGTATATTTGTATCATACCAACATTTTCCCTGGTTGGTTCAGATTGGGCAAACGAAAGGTAAAAGGTCAAGGTTCAAAGGCTGATTAGGTATTCCTGCCAGACTTTCCGACTCCAAACATTCAGTAATCTATTCAGAGAGTTACTAAGTTGAGGATGGAATATGAGCAGAATAAAATGATACATGTTGTGTTGCACTGCCAGGAAAAAGGACAATCCAAAACATTACGTTTAGTAAAATTTGGTTAAAAACAGGTTCTCTGTCTTTTCTGTTCTTAACTATGATATGTTTAGTATGTTGTCTGCTGTGCCTAGCAACGACATGAAAATCAGCCAACACACAGATTATTTGGTTATATTAAGCAAAAGCAAACCTTTTTTTTTCAGCAAGAATTTATATTCCGTAAAATAACATGGTAATTGTAGTATTAGTTTCTTCCTTAACAAAATACTATTTTTCAGTCAGTTTTTTTGGTGTAAACTCTTCCTTGTTACAGTAACTGTGCTGATTGGTTATTGATACTTCTATTTTATAGTTTGAGAAATGTATTATTCTATATTGATATTCTATGAAACATATACTTTATAATCCATATATTAGGTTAGGCATGCATTGTTTAAACTAACAGCCATTTATTACCTATTATTCATAAATACCTAAGACAGTTTAACCGTTCCTATTGGTGGAGAGCCCGTCATGTGGGTGGTTTTAAACGGTTGATAAAACACTGACTGGTTTGAAACACATTTTTCTGGCACCGCTGCATTCTGCGCCACATCGCGCAGTACTCGCAGCGCCCATGCCAATCCATATAATTATAAAGAGATTTGTGTACTATTCGCGCGAGGCACACATAGCCAGAGGGGTGTTGCACAAAACATGAAGTAAAATTGTTGAACAAAATTGTGGAGTTTTATAATGTTTCACTTGTTTTGACTTTTTGACTGAAAGGTATTTATGAATGGGAATAAATATGTACTTGGAGAGGTTTAAACAAGTACGTTTGAAAGCGGCTTTGAGCCTGGTTGCCGATAACGGCCCCCACCTTTAAGTTCGGCTTCGGCCATTATCAGCCTCCAGGCCCCTAGCTGGTTTCAAACGTACTTGTTTAAAACTCCCCAAGCACATATTTATTCCCTGAATATTTATTAAGATAATCATAAGTAGTTGAAAGCTAAAAATACTAAGTTATCACCAACTTTTTCTTGAAAGTGTTTTGTATTACAAAGTTGTGTTTTGTATTATCCACTAACTAAAAAGAATATATTTTGCAACCATTACACATATTTATTTGCTAGAAGTGTTTTCCGTGGTACTTTTCCCCCAAAACTGTTTTATTTGTCAACGTTTTGAACAAAGACATTGGCAAATCGGGGAGCTGGATTGCTCAGTTGGTATGAGCACGGGAACAGCAATCTGCAGGTCGCAGTTCAAAACCCGATCGGGTCAATATCTGTGTTCAATTTTTAAAAAAAAGAGATGACAATGAGAAACTAGCCAGAAATCTTTCTCTCACCTTTCCATTGTTCCTCACTTTGTCTTCATTATTACGGACCTTCTTCAGATCCCAAGTTCATCTTGGTGTTATTATATGTACTTGACCCTTGCGGTCTGTCTATGTTAATTTTCAACTTCCTGAAAATGTTAACCATGGGAAACACTATAAAATACAGGCCTACTGTACAGTAAATGTTCATGTTCAGTTATTTAATAACACTCATAGTTTCTAAGGTTGAGTAATTGTAACGAATTTATTTAGTGAAGGGTGCTAGCTATTAAGCCGTTTGAGTGTGCACAAGTTCAACCAAACTAAAAGGAAACGCAGATACCGTAGAAGAAGAAAAAAGGTAAAACACTTATAATGAAATGAAGATGAATAATAAATATTTACAACAAATATAATTTGAGTGCCACTTCGTTAGGGACCAATTTTGAGGGGGGGGGGTGTTCTTGGAGACTGCATTAGTTGGCCATAGTTCAATGCTCTTGCTGTCCTCCATATTTCCGAAGGGTGGTGGGGGGGGGGGAGGCTTGGGTGGGGTAAGATACGCGTGTATAGCAAGTGTGTTTTTTGTGTCTTACGTAAAGTTGCATAATCAGTGCTCTACAACACGTTCGCTTCTTGTCTCTTGGCAAATTGCCAATTTGTGTGATATCTTCCAACCCACACTCGCCTCCCTTTTTGGGGGAGCCGGGGCGTCTGCAACCCTCTGATTCACCTTACTAACGAACTGGTTCCCGTACGTACATTATTGAAACTGATTGTAGGGCGGGAACCAGCATATTTATCGAGCGAGCGGAATTATTGTGAGGACGCAAGCACTTCGGAATTTGTAAAATAATAATTCAAGAACTAAACGTGTGCCGATTGTTTTTCAGTCGATGTCTCATTCGAAAGTGAATAACATCATTACTAGAAACTGAATAGTAATTTTATGAAAAAATAATCTATTTTGGGGTGAAACTCAAAATAGCACGGGGTATATCCCAAAAGCATCAAAAGGGAGTTTATACCCCAATTTATAGCCTTTTATTGTATGATTTTTTTGGGGGGGTCCGATAAGTGAATATCTTTTCCCGTCTTTGTTTTGTCATACCCCATTCATTTCTTTAATAAAAGTTCATTTCTATCAACCTGCATACATATACATAACTGCCCCGACTATTACTGGTATTTGTTATTAAAACATTCATTTATTTAAAAAAAAATCACAAATTTTGTCTCGGTAAATTTCGTCCACATGGGTGTGAAATTATTGACGTCATCAGTGTGACACACATAGCCCCGCTGCTTAATAATATACGTGTATTATCATTCCCATTATCTGCGTAGCACAGAGCTGTGGAGGTGCCGTCCAACATGCCGAGATCCTGATAACAAAAAATCACGGGGAGGCGAGATAACTCACGATGTCGTCATCCTGTGATAAATTATCTTAGGATCTTGGATGGCACCCCAGAGCTCCGTAGGTGCGCTAGCTTGTGAGATCACGATTTACTTGTCAGAGCCAGGAGATATGTCGTACAATGGATCAATTACTAGCTCGGGCTTGACGACGACATCGACACACCCCAATGCATCACGAATCTCTTCGGCGTTTTCACCTTGAACGAGCGTCGGTACGCGTGCGGCGCGGTACGGTCTGGCTGCGCGGTGAACGTTGACTCCACCGATGCGTAGTTTCGTGCACGTGCACGGGTCTCGCCTTGGTATCAACCACTCGTACTCGTACGGACGGGCGAATCCATTGATCGGCTCTTGTATAATAGGACAGACCACGACATCTTCAGAATGAAAAAGGGGGAATTAATGGTAGGAAAAGAGAGAGAGATTGGTCAATTAGTAAACAAAAATAAAATACACCACGACCCTAAAATTGTGTGTCTTTTAGCTTGTGATCGTCGATGTGATGGACAAGAATTCCACGCTTATTGTCTATCCACATGATTTCATTATCGTCATCGTAAGTGTCAACCAGATTATCCCCGTCATTGTCATAATTTATTGCCATTGTCACCGTCAGTTTTTCACTGTCATCGTCAAATTGTCGCCGCGGTCGCCATCATATCGTCGCCGTCATATCGTCCCCGTTATCGTCCACCAACCCCACACGATGATGGTTTCGGAATCGTCATCTTAGATGTCATTGTCATCATCATAATGTTGATGTCATTGACATCTTAATTAGTGATGTCATTGTCACGGCCTTGACCGGAATTACGCCAAAGTCCCTAAACAGGGCGCTGGGAAGGGCTAATCTCAAGGAAGCACATGCACGCAAACATTGTGGATAACTTACTGCCTCAACCAAAACACGTAAATTCTTTGTGCACATGTCATGCACAGGCCGGGCGGAAGGGTTGACCCGTGTTATCGTTCAAAGAACTTCTATCCAATTAGGATCTAGGAGGGCTCAAAGAAATTACGTCATGCATCCAGAAGAAATGAACCCTTCCAGCGCCTTGTTTGAAGGGAATATACAACATTTGCAAACATCGAAAAATATAACTACCCAGTTTTTACGAAATACCTTACTAGGATGTTAGTAAATGACAGTGTAAAGCATCCTGTAAAATTATGGCACCTGGTGTGAAGTCATTTTCAAGAAAAGTGGTATTTTTGTATACATTTCCAACGGTGGTCGGCCGACCACTGTTGGAAAAACCTAACTATTTTTTAACTACTGCGCCAAATTTACCATTTTTTCAGACAAAATTTTGTTTGCTATTGGTTACATGTTCATGAACGGGTGCAGGCCAACTAGACTGGTTCCCTCACCTTACAATTTTCCGGCATCTATAAATTGATACATTTCATCTTTAGTGGAGTCAGGGAACCAGACTACTTGAACATTTTTGTTTTTCTTGATTTTTCCAGCATTTTCGAACACAAAACTACAAACATGTCAGTGTAACAATATTTGATCTATTATACTAACCCCTCAAATAATTCATTTCTGAAAATTACAGCAAAACCCAATGATGTACATTCCCTTTAAGGATGATCGGTATGATAACAGTCAATTTCCACCGCTAAGGGCGTAGTTACGCATACAGGGTCCATTATCACTTACCCTGCTCGGGCGTCGGTATTTCTTGCCCGGATTCAGTGAGAGAAGCAGCAGGTTCTGTGGTAAGCCGACCCAGCAGTGGTGAAGTATGTGCTGCTCCCGGCTGCACATCAATCGCCTCAAGAGGGCGCTCGCATATGTAAGCGCTGACCGTTGTGCAGTCACTTTCGACCATCTGTGCCTCGCTGCCATATTTCGACGTGGCCAAGCGCACGCATGTCTCGGTCTGAGTAGATGTGGGTGGTCCTGGTTCAACTTCCCACGCTGAATATTGTGGAAATGAACGAAGGAAACAAAATACATGCGTATAGTTATTGCTTTTGCAGTGAAATCTTGATAAGTCAGTTTATTGTTTAATTGTTGTACAGCGCATTTGAATATAATTATGTTACATAAAATTTGCGCTTTATGAATACTATTATTATGATTATTATTACGTCAAACCTCAAGGGAACAGGTTCAACATTTGACTTAAGCAAAGTTTTGAGTTAAGCAGGGTTGTTTATCATTATTACACTGCTGAAGGCAATGGCTTTGATTGGTTTGAGTCATCAGAGTTTGACTTATCGAGATTTTACTGTAAAAAGCAGACTTTGAATAAGGGATAATACATGTACATGTAGGCCTAGTGTGATATAGCAGTAAGTTATATCATGTGTGGTTCAAAACCTTTAATAGGCGCTGTAATGGTTTTCGACCATCAGGAATGGGTAAACTGTACTGTTATATAAGCTTGGTTATAGATAATCGAATAGATAATCGATGTCATAGATAATTAAAACAAATATCTATGAAACGTGAAAATAAAAGTATGCTCATTTTTGAACAGATGTACTACTTACACCAAAAGCCGGTGTAGTGCCCTCTAATTTTGAGGGAGTAAAACGTCTCGTTGCCGCAAACAAACTCCTCTCCAGCCGTCGATTGACAACCCAGCCAGGAATACGAGTATTCCCCCATGTAATCGCTGATGTTCAGCCACTCCTCACGGCTGTTCAGAATCAGGAGACTAGCTTGGGCTCCCTGACAAGCTTGGCTCGCTTCTTCCCAGGCCAAGCCGACATGGTTCGTGCCAGGGGGATAGATCATATGCAGATAATCATAGTCATACATAATCTCGTTGGATATATAGCAACGATCAGCAAACTTTTGCCAATTCTCTGGGCACGCATCATCTGAGGAAAGGCCAAGAAGACAGAGTGGGAAAAATAATCATTTCGGCAATACTCGGTTACTTAATGTTCGATTACTTGTATGCGATACCCAGACTACTGTCGGTACTCGCACTTTATTCGAAATTCAAGTTATACCGTCTCGGTCTTAAAAACACAGTTATGATTCTTAACTTGAATCGGACTTTCAATTTTTTTTTTATATACGGACTCGAAATTACCGTGCCATTATTCGAGTACCGAAGTACTCGAACTCGACTAGCACTCAGGAAAAGAATCGAGTGTTTCGATTGAAATAGAATTGCGACGGACCACACTTAGCGTGACCGAGTGTACGCGTGTCGATGATGTAGCTTATTTTACAGGTGACACCCACCGATCTTGACTCAGAAATGAATACAACTGTATGAATGCAGTTATAAGTAATCTAAAAGGCACACATAAGATCATTTGCTTTTTGTTGTTTCCAATAACACCACTGAAATTTCAAAGAAGAATGTTCAAAACCTAACCGGTTGAAGTTTCAGCTCAGTGGATATTATACTTTTGGAGAAAACAATGACCAACTTTTTTGATCAAGAAACACAATTTCACCAAAAGAACTTTTTATTCCAAAAGTCAGTTAATCGACTGATCGTTGGAAATCATTCACCTACATTTTTAAAAATGTCTTCTTAATGACAGAAAGCCGGACAGCGGATAGGGGTGTGCAATCGCCCGTTTATTAGCCGCTGAAGCTTTGTTATGATACTAGTAAAATGGGACCAAAATTAATACAATTTGACTCAAAGTTCCTAAATTTATTTTCAAATTGCCTTAGAAATGTGCAGGGGTATGTGCCCGGACCCCCTAATATAACAGGGGCACACCTTCACTGAAATATCAACCCCCTAGTCTCCATGCGTTTCCTGAAAGCTAGATTCGCCCAGAGTGTTTAGTATTAGTACGATCTTCATATTAATCTTTTTGATAATAATTCGATAGGTTACTATTGGGATAAATGCAAATTTTTATATATGTCATTACATTCTAAAATCCAACTTCATGTATTCAGATTTCATACTCTGAGTCGACAAAAATAACGATGGGACAAGACGAAATCAAAAGGTGATCTCCAAGCAATGTTTCTGTGTTCGATATTTGACTTTTTAAATCAGAAACGGTTTACAGGAAATACAGAAAAGAAAAACTGTTATTAACTTACTAGCTGCAGATACCAAAGTTGCAATGAGCTTGACAGCCACAAGAAATCCGCACAACCCCAGGATTCCCATGACTGACGGGAGAGTTAAAAACTGCACACCTTGCAACGACGGGAGCAAGAGGCGTTATGCAAGAAGAAATAAGCACGAAAATAGGCCCATGTATTGCGCTCGGTTGATAACCAGATGCAATCACTGCAGTTACACGCCCAAAACACTGCCACATTAAAAACAATCGAATTGTCATGGAGACGTGGCTACAAAGCAATAAGGGACAAAAACGATCGATTTCGAGCCACCCTCCCCCTACAAAAACTCCACTCTGGCACGCGCTGGTTTGAAAACGTATCACGGTGTTGTTTTGTACAACGAAAATCAAAGTGGCCTCGATGACACAGCCTACTGTATTGAAGGCACGCATTTTCAGTGCTGTCTTTAGCAGGCAATCAGTCAATTTATTGCAGTTTGAATTAACTCCAAATTTGGGCACGCTATAGTGCCAAGGACTTGCCAAACAAGACAGAGTATTGCCGTGGCAACCAGGTACAAACAAACAGTCTCCCCCATCACTTCCGATTTACGGAAGTATCTAGGTCTCTCTTCACGATTGCAAGTTATTAGCATCAAAACCGGGGATCCAAGTGTTATCTTGTGTAGAGGTATATACCGAAAAAGAGAACAATCTGTCATATGACATTGGGAATTCGGAGACGATACCAGTTTAAATTGTAAGATTTGTATAAAAGATTTTGCAATCTATATCATTTAAACATATTCATCTGCGTCGTATTGCTTTCTCCAAACCATTCATGCTTCATCGCATGCATACATTTTCTTTCATTGTAAACACTTTGTGGGTTTTTATTTTATGGTGTCATAAGTCTGTGAAAACACTACAAAGTTACATCTTTTTATGATAAAAAATATCTTTTGGAACAATTTATTATCATGATCCATCACCAGCATTACCTAACACCAGTGGCGTATCCAGGGGGGGGGGGGGGGGGGGGGCACTCTGCCCCTCCTGCTGTTTTTTTTCCATTTTCGTTTGTTCAGACATTATTGTAATAAGTGGTTACAGAGTTCCGACAGCGGTCCCCCCCCCAAACAAAACCCCAGTGTAAATAACCCATTACAATGCGCCGTGAAAATGGGTGTATAAGGCCAAAAAAGAAAAAAATACTCGGTCTCTGGTCAGCGCGCGCGTCGATTTTAATCATGCGCGTCAACCTTTTTTTTCCTCCAAATTAACACGGAAGCTACAACAGCGCCCTCTATTGCCGCGCCTCCTCAAATTTTTGTACCAAGGAGCACCAAGGAAAGGGGAAATTGCACCAAGGCAAATGATAAAGGGCACCAAGGCAAATTATGGAGGACACCAATGTATAATGAGGACACAAAAAACAAAATAGTACCCACCTTGTCTGTACAATACAAGCTTGAAAAAAAAGCCAACCCCCCCCCCCAAAAAAACCGCGTCGCCGCATCAATTCCGGAACTTCGGTCTGACCAGAGACCGACTTTTTTTTTTTTTGGCCTAACATGCAGTATGCATAATAATAGTCAGTATTGGAGAGCGCCCCCATTCGGAAGGGGGCGCTCTTCAAAACTTCAATACCTCTTCAAAGGTATTCCTGCAAGACTTTCCCAGTCTAAATATTGCAGAATCTTTTCAGAGATTTTGCTTATAGTATAGAAGGTGATATTGGCTCCGTGCACAAGGGCCTCCTCAATGTCGTGAAAGGGAGAGTTAGGGCCTTGGATGAAACCATCTATATTAAAGAGATCTTAAAGCTGTCTTAAGAAACAAAATGTCGCTGGGGGAGCAAGTTGCCCCCCCCCCCCTCCCCCGCCTCCACTGGATGCACCACTGATTTACTACCATGTCGCCCTCAGGATTCATAACTGGCTTTCGGTCTTTTTAATCATGAGATATTTTTCCGCTTGGCCTAGCCGCAATATGAAAATCAGCCAAGATTATGATACAGACACAGATTGTTTGGTTACATCTTAAGCAAAAACAAACATTTATTCATCAATAATTCATATTCAGTATAACATGGTTACGTAATTATCGTGCTAATTTCTTCTTTCACAAAATGTTTGATTTACTCGTGTGCAAACTCTCTCTTGTTACCGAAACTGTTCAGAAAATTGTCAAGCAACTGCACAATTTGAAAATTTTACTATTCTATATTGATATTCTATGAAATATTTACTTTATAATCAATAAATTGGGTTGGGCATGCATTGTTTAAACCAAACATACATTTTAGTAACCATTAACGTCTAAGAAGTTGAAAGCAAAAGATACTCTGTACATTATGCTAGAAGTACTTCCCATGGGTACATATTATTCCCACGAAACATTTTTCTGTCAATGTCTTGAACAAAGACATGGCTGGATAGCTCAGTTGGTAAAGCACCAGGACGGCAATCCGGAGGTCGTGGGTTCAAATCCTGCTCCAGTCAATTTCTTTGTTCAAGAAAAAAAAATGACAATGAGAAAATGTCCAGAATAAGCCTTTTCGGAGTTCCAACTGCGCATTCATAACCTGTGACAACGCGCATTGTTGTCTCAAATGGCCTTTGACAACATCGCGCCACTGACTTTACAAAAAGGCTGTTTGTGCATTGTGGGTACTGTCAAAGGGCATTTGAGACAAATAATGTGCGTTTTCACAGGTTACGAATGCGCGCAGTTGGAACTCCGAAAAGGCTTATTCTTTCTCTCCCCTTGCCATTGTTCCTAATTTTTTCTTCATTTACGGACCCTTCTTCAGATCCCAAATTCCTCTTGATGTACATTAAGTGCTTGACCTTTGCGGTCTGTCTATGTTAATTTTCAACTTCCTGAAAATTGTAGGCCAATGGAATCACATAACATTATACACAGGCCTACAGCTAATGTTCACGTGAAGTTATTATTAGTATTATTATTATTCATGGTTTATTAAAAACATTTTCCATCGCAGGCAAAGGCTTTATTAGGGAAAACAATACATTTGTTCAATTTACATAAAAAGTAGAAATTAAGACTTAATATAAAACGACCAAAAATTAACACACAGCGTTAGACACAAAAAAATAAGAAGAGCGAGCCAACAATACAATTGTGAAAATATGTAGTTATACGTTCAATTAAAAAAGGGGTGTTTGTAAAAAGAGATATCAAAAGATTACACAAAAATCTTAAAATTCTGAAAGAGTAGGACTAAACAATTTAGTACAATGAATTTCATTGCTTTGCAGTGCCGCAAAACTTTCATAGTCAAAATAAGTAGATATCTATTGAGTTGTGTTCAAAAGATTGATCAGATGTGGCACAGGAGTTTTTTAAATCTGGAGGTATTACACTTGAGTTCAGTTAATTTTGTTGAGTTCCTCAGATTGTAGCTAGATGTTGACCTTGTTTGCGGAACTAGACTCTCAAGTTTTGAGTTCTTTAGCGATTTCGCAAATAACACTCGTAAGATTAAATGTTGAGAAATAATATTGTACCGATTTTATTTAGTGAAGGGAGCTATAGCCGTTTTAATGTGCACAAGTGCAACGGTTAACCAGACTAATCGGAAACGCAGATATCGTAGAAAAATTGGGTATAACACTTATAATTAAATGAACATGAATAATGTTGCATTATTATAATATGTGTCACTTCGTCAAGGACCAATTTTGAGGGGGGGGGGGGGGGTGTACTCGGAGACTGCGTTAGTCGGCCATAGTTTAAAAAAAAAGGTTGGGGTGGGGTGTTGGGTGGGGGAGGGGGGGGGGGACACGGAAACACAGGCTTGGGAGGGGGAGGTAGTTCCCTCGTTCCCATCCCATTTATGTCACTCTCCCTAAAGCCTCCGGCCTGTCTCACAGTGCTGACGGTGGTCATCTCGCTTGCGTGGGCTTTCAAAAATAACTTTTCCAAATGGGAAAGACACTTTGGAAATATCCAATCAGTTTGGATGTTACACTTCATGAGTTTCTTAATAAACGAGCACTTTTTTTAAACAATATTGTCGGTGTGGTGGGGGAAGGGGCGGGGCTAGATAGACGATATATCCGAATGGCGCAATTAGACCAACAGCGGGCGCAATGAATTTTTTTGGGAAAAAAAGACCGTCTGGTTTTTGAAACGGTGGAATTGTGCAAAATATTGCCGAGGATCAACTCCCTAGTTTTGGGCTTCCATCTGGGGGCAGACTTGATAAAATTAAGGTTGAAAAATGGGTCCTATTTGCCCGAGAAAATGTAGGGATGCTATTAGTAAATTTGGCTGCACGCAGGCTTGGCCATTACTCTTGCTCTATGCCATTATTGGCACATCGCCGTACCTATAGCGCCGGGGGTTTGTGCACAAACCGTATAAGACAGGATATCTTGCTCAATTGACTTCGGCAAAAACCGCAAGCCTCATCATAAAGAATAAGTTAAGACAGAAGTATCGGACCCACTTTTACGAGAATGTGTTCGTAACGTGATATGATTGTCACGACCAAAATGTTTTATTGAAACGTGGCTAAAAGGACGCGGGAAATAAAAAAAATATGGCTCCAGCCTTGGATCCCAGACCATTATCCGTGTGTGCCCCGTCCTCGACCCGTCCGCGATGTTTTTTTCCAATGTACGTCCATGTACGTACACTAAATTGGAATAACTTTACTTATCATAGCAACCCACGATGCAAAGCCTTCGCAACCGTCATCATGCTGATATGGTGTGAAATTGACGTCGTCAGTGTCACACAGATAGCCCGCTGCTTAATATTATCATTCCCAGCACCATCTGCGTTGATCCAGCAGCTCTACGATTTTTTCTTTCTTTCTGCACGCTTACGGAGCTCTGGAGGTGCCATCCTACGGAAGACGGATAGTGCCACTCAATGAGTGTGAATATATTTTTTTGGTGCGTGTGAAAATATTTTTTTGTACAGCGGCCGCCACTTATTATGTGACGGCCGCCAGATAATAAGTGGCCGCCGCCACATAAGTCGTCATAATAAGTGGCGGCCGCTGTACAAAAATATATATATATTCACACTTTTTTTATGTGGCGGCCGCCAGATAATAAGTGGCGGCCGCCACATAAGTCGTCATAATAAGTGGCGGCCGCTGTGCAAAAAAATATTTTCACACTTTTTATGTGGCGGCCGCCACTTATTATCTGGCGGCCGCCACATAATAAGTGGCGGCCGCTGTACAAAAAAAATATTTTCACACGCACCAAAAAATATATTCTATCCGGCACTATCCGTCTTCCGTACCATCCAACATGTTGAGATCCTGACAAAAATATCACGAGATGACGAGATAACTTAGGATGTTGACGAGATAACTCAGGATGTTGACTGTGATAAATTTTCTCAGGATCTTGGATGGCACCTCCAGTACTCCGTAGGTGCGCTAGCTTGTGACGTTTTACTTGCCACCAGGAGGCATCTGAAAATTTCCAGGATTTTCAGTGGAGATGTCGGAAACCTTTACTGGCTTGACGACATCGACACACCCCAATGCATCACGAATCTCTTCGGCGTTTTCACCTTGAACGAGCGTCGGTACGCGCGCGGCGCGGTACGGTCTGGCTGCGCGGTGAACGTTGACTCCACCGATGCGTAGTTTGGTGCACGCGCACGGGTATCGCCTTGGTATCAACCACTCGTACTCGAACGGACGGGCGAATCCATTGATCGGCTCTTGTATAATGGGACAGACCACGACATCTTCGGAAAGAAAGAGGGGAAATGGGAGGGGGAAAAGAGAGAGAATGGTGGATTTAATATAGTTTAAACCACGACCCGAAATTTGTGTCTTTTAGGTTGTGATCGTCATTAATTGTGGATAAGAAATTGTTTATGTCCATTCAGATGATGTCATGATCGTCATCGTAAGCGTCAACCAGATTATCCTTGTCATTGTCATATTTATTGCCATCGTCACCGTCAGTTTGTCATTGTTCGTAACTCACGCCATGCTCGCGAAGCGACGAATTGACTCTGTTTTTACCCCAGACACTGCATACAAAAACAAACGCGAATGTAACGCACATGCAGCTCGCAGGCACCAGACTATTCCTCATTTGCAAACGTGTTCAAAAATCTTGCACATGCAAATGATCCAATACCAGGGTGAGAGAACAGGTAGTGGTGGGCGCGTACTGCTCGACACCCTGGAGACGAGGTTGGGCGGTGGGTGCGTTCGTTTAGCTCACCCGGGTTGACACGGGTCAGCCCCGTGCCGTTCGATTAGCTCTGACGTCATTCGCGGGGCTCACCCGAGTCAGCCACCATAGACCCTGCTCGTGGAGCAGAGACACTGATGGAAATACGTCACGCATGCGTTGTTCATCCCCAGAAACGCACAATATGGCGGCCGGACAGCGGAAATATCAAGTGGACTTAAAAGTTGACTTTATTGAGTTCATTGCGACTTTTGAGGCTATAATTTCAGCCCAAATTTTTTGACTTTTGCAATTGACTAAAAAGCAGTAACTCTCAAACTAAGCCCCAATCCGAAAAACGGGCGTTTTGTCAGTGGCTACGGCCTCGGCTAAGGGCGTCACGTGAGGATCATGATGGCCCGCGGTTGAGCGTTCGATTAGCCCGGCTGACCCGTCTGCCTTTACCCGTGTCGACCCGGGTGAGCTAAACGAACGCACCCGCACCCAATAACAGCGATTAGTTTCTATTTCACCGCGGAGGGCGTAGTTACGCACGTACGAAGTCCATTACCACAGCCATCACTCATCACGCATCATCACTTACCCTGCTGTGGCGTCGGTATTTCTTGCCCAGATTCCGTGAGAGAAGCAGCAGGTCCTGCGGTAGGCCGACCCGGCACAGGAGGAGTCTGAGCTCCCGGCTGCACCTCAATCGCCTCAAGAGGGCGCTCGCATATGTAAGCGCTGACCGTTGTGCAGTCACTTTCGACCATCCATGCCTCGGTGCCAGATTTCAACTTGTCCAAACGCACGCATGTCTCGGTCTGAGTGGATGTGCGTGGTCCTGGTGCAACTTCCCACACTAAATAATGCGGGAATGAACGAAGGAAACAAAAGATATGCGTATTGTTATTGATTTTACAGTGAACTCTTGATGAGTCAAACATGTTCAACATTTAACTTAAGCAGAGTTTTGAGTTAAGCAGGGTTGTATATCATTGTTATACTGCTGAAGGCAGTGGCTTGGTTTGATTGGTTTGAGCATGGAGCTATAAAAAGGATAGCTCCGTGGTTTGACTTATTGAGCTTAGACTATGAATAAGGGATAATACATGTAGTGTGATAGGCGCTGGCCGCCAATAATGGCTCTCGACCAAAAGCAATGGGTAAACTATATAATCTGATAAGCTGTCATAGATAATTAAAACAAATATCCATAAGAAGTGAAAGTAATATGTGCAGTTTAAACAGATGTGCTACTTACACCAAAAACCGGTGTAGTGCCCTATAATTTTGAGGGAGTAAAACGCCTCGTTGCCGCAAGCAAACTCCTCTCCAGCCGTCGATTGACAACCCAGCCAGGAATACGAGTATTCCCCCATGTAATCGCTGATGCTTTGCCACTCCTCACGGCTGTTCAGAATCAGGAGACTAGCTTGGACTCCCTGACAAGCTTGACCCGCTTTTTCCCAGGTCAAGCCGACCACGCCCTGGTTCGTGCCATGGCCAGCTTGCATAATATTCACGCTGGATACGTAGCAACGATCACCATAGTTTTTCCAATTCTCTGGGCACTCGTCATCTAAGGCAAAGTAGGGGAAACGCCATCATTAGGCAATATTCGATTTATTTTATAGTTCGTTTACTTGTATTTGATACTCAGACCGGAAATCATTTTTTTCAGTACTCGCACTGCTTTTATTCGCCAAATTCAAATTAGGCCAACTCTGTCTTAAAAACAGGGTTATTATTCTTGAATCGGACTATCCATTTTTTTACGGACTCGAAATTACCAAGCCATATTCGACTACTGAAGTACTTGAACGCAACAAGCACTTAGGAAAAGAATCGAGTGTTTCGATTGAAACGGAACTGCGACGCCCAACACACCTAGCAGCACGGAAGTGCAGGCGTATGCGCATCGGGGATGTAACTTATTTTACAGGTAAAACCCACCAATATTGACTCAGAAATGAATACGTACGAATGCCGTTGTATACTAACCTTGAAAGCACGGGCGTCGCCAGGATTTTTCCTAGAGGGGGGCAAACATATTATTTTTCCCCAAAAATTCCTGTATATCTCAACATATTCTCGATTTATCAGTTTTAGAGGGGGACAGGGACATTTTGCCCCCCACCCATTAAATTTACACCACTATGACTTCGCGCCTATTTTTCTTTTCGTTTTTCTTTTTTTCTCTCTTTTTTTGATGGCTTTTCCGGGGGGTCCCTTGCCCCCCCCCCCGCGACGCCCATGCAAAAAAGGTATATAGAATCATTTGCTTTCCATGTATTTTGTTCGTTTCCAATATTTACACCACTGAAAATCAAAAGAAGAATGTTCAAAAACCTCAACTGTTGAAGTTTCAGCTCAGTGGATGTTATATACGTTCCGAGAAAACAAACCAATGTTTTTGATAAAAAAAAACAATTTCGTCATTCTTCAATATGACACTTTATTCCAAAAATCAGTGACTTGGCTGATCGTTGGAAATCACATCTACATTTTTTTAAAATTTCAGTCTTAAATGACAGAAAGCCGGACAGCGAATCTTTAGGGGCTGTGCAATCCCCCGTTTAGGCCAAAACAAAAGTCTCCGGTTTCTGGTATGCGCGCGCGTCGCCGTAGCCATGCGCGTCGGCAAAATGAAAAAGTTTTTTTTTCAATGAAAGATGATGTCTCAAAACCGCCAAACTCACTGGTTTGACTGGAATCCTGCTGCTGCACAATTTTAACGTGTTTTTAGATGGGGTTATGATCGAGAATAAGCTTTATTTGGCCTCTCTGGACTCCCATATATTTTCACTAAGTTTAGTCGGGCACCATTTGCAGTCATCAGCCGACATTTGAAGCAAAAAAGTCAGGTAAAAAAAAAAAAAACCGCGTCGCCGCACCACTTTTTGGACAAGCTCCATACCAGAAACCGGAGACTTTTTTTTTTTGGCCTTAGCCGCTGAAATGTTGTTATGATATTATTAAAATGTGGCTAAAAACATTTGACTCAAAGTTCCTAAATTTATTTTCAAATAGAAAGGAGGAGGCAGCATGCCCCCGGACCCCCTAAGCAGGAGCTCGCCTTCACTCCATGCGTTCCTGAAAGCTAGATCCGCCCCTGATTTCACGGAGTGTTTAGTATCAGGGCGATCTTTATTCCATGTAAGCTTTTTGATAATAATTTGGTAGGTTAGTTTTCGGATAAATACAAATGATCATGATTTATATGCCTTTAAATTCTAATATCCAACTTCATGTATTCAGATTTCATACTCTGAGTCGACCAAAATAACGATGGAACAAGACGAAATCAAAAGGTGATCTCCAAGCAATGTTTCTGTGTTCGATATTTGACTTTTTAAATCACAAACGGTTTACAGGAAATACAGAAAAGAAAAACTGTTATAAACTTACTAGCTGCAGATACCAAAGTTGCAATGAGCTTGACAGCCACAAGAAATCCGCACAACCCCAGGATTACCATGACTGACGGGAGAGTTCAAAACTGCACACCTTGCAACGACGGGAGCAAGAGGCGTTATGCAAGCAGAAATAAGCACGAAAATAGGCCCATGTATTGCGCTCGGTTGACAACCAGATGCAATCACTGCAGTTACACGCCCAAAACACTGCCACATTTAAAACAATAGAATTGTCATGGAGACGTGGCTACAAAGCAATAAGGGACAAAAACGATCGATTTCGAGCCACCCTCCCCCTACAAAAACTCCACTCTGGTACGCGCTGGTTTGAAAACGTATCACGGTGTTGTTTGGTACAACGAAAATCAAAGTGACCTCGATGAAACAACCTATATTGAAGGCACACGTTTGTGTTGCTGTCTTGAGCAGGCAATTAGTCCATTTGTCGCAGTTTGAATTAACTCCCAATTTGACACAATACGGTGCCAAGGACTTGTCATACAAGACAAAGTATCACCACGGCAACCAGGGAACAAACAAACAGTCTTTCCTATTACTTCCGATTCACAGAAGTCTGTCTTCAGGAATTGCAAAATACCATCAAAACCAGGGGTCCAAGCGCTATCTTGTGTAGAGGAATTTAAAAAAAGAAAAATATGTCCTTAATAATATGGGGTTTCGATTCCATGCAAATTTAAATTCTCAAATGTGTATAAAAGAAAATCGCATTCAAACATATTCATGTGTATCGTCTTGTTTTCTCCCAGACATTTATGCTTTATCACATGCACAAATTTGTCTTTCATTGTGAGCATTTTGTGGGATTTATGTTTTCAAAATATAAAGAAAGGCATCAAAATTAAGTCTTTTTTGTGATTTACAATTTTCTTTTTAACCGTTATTTGTTAAAGGGAATGTACATCATTGGGTTTTGCTGTAATTTTCAGAAATGAATTATTTGAGGGGTTAGTATAATAGATCAAATATTGTTACACTGACATGTTTGTAGTTTTGTGTTCGAAAGTGCTGGAAAAATCAAGAAAAACAAAAATGTTCAAGTAGTCTGGTTCCCTGACTCCACTAAAGATGAAATGTATCAATTTATAGATGCCGGAAAATTGTAAGGTGAGGGAACCAATCTAGTTGGCCTGCACCCGTTCATGAACATGTAACCAATAGCAAACAAAATTTTGTCTGAAAAAATGGTAAATTTGGCGCAGTAGTTAAAAAATAGTTAGGTTTTTCCAACAGTGGTCGGCCGACCACCGTTGGAAATGTATACAAAAATACCACTTTTCTTGAAAATGACTTCACACCAGGTGCCATAATTTTACAGGATGCTTTACACTGTCATTTACTAACATCCTAGTAAGGTATTTCGTAAAAACTGGGTAGTTATATTTTTCGATGTTTGCAAATGTTGTATATTCCCTTTAATTTCAACTAATATCTTTTTTTTCGTCATTGAATGAACTAGAATACTAAAATTATATTCTATGAATTTTCCCATGCATGGAAAAAGAAAGAAAGAAAGAAGGAAAGAAAGAAAACCAACAAGAATTCAGCCATGCTCTTTTTAGGCCCCCCAAAAAAGTCTCCGGTTTCTGGTATGGAGCTTGTCAAAAAGTGGTGCGG
Organism: Patiria miniata; assembly: GCF_015706575.1. Lineage (NCBI taxonomy): Eukaryota > Metazoa > Echinodermata > Asteroidea > Valvatida > Asterinidae > Patiria > Patiria miniata. Next base: position 36,776,482 of record NW_024037069.1, on the reverse strand, counting down.
CGACGCGGCTTTTTTTTTTTTTTACCTGATTTTTTTGCTTCAAATGTCGGCTGATGACTGCAAATGGTGCCTGACTAAACTTAGTGCAAATATATGGGAGTCCAGAGAGGCCACATAAAGCTTATTCTCGACCATAACCCAATCTAAAAACACGTTAAAATTGCGCAGCAGCAGGATTCCAGTCAAACCAGTGAGTTTGGCGGTTTTGAGACGTCATCTTTCATTGAAAAAAAACCTTTTTCATTTTGCCGACGCGCATGGCTACGGCGACGCGCGCGCATACCAGAAACCGGAGCCTTTTTTTTTGGCCTTAGTGAATGGCATGTAGATGCAGTATCGTGTACATCCAATTAAAACAAAAAGAAAGCTAAGGAAACAATGAACAAAAAGGTAAGGATCTTGGACTTTTCTGAGTCTGAAATTTTAAAATTAAAACTTCTTTAATTCTAGTCTTGCTGTTTTCCAAAATTCATCATCACATGTCCTTGCAAACATTCTTGTAATTCAACCTCCCCCTGGGAAAATTCTTTAGTCTATGCTACAAATGTATTCATCCATCCCCTCCGATATAGCTTCCATTTCAAACGTAATGAACCGTGACAAAGTCAGCCTTGTATGAAGTCTAAACGCTTAAACTCCATATGACGTAATATGAATAATTCATATCGTAAAATACGCATACTGCTATAGAAGAGGCCAATACCACTTGCTGATTTCCTGTGCAGTGCACTTTACCTAATGGTTCATGCATTCATGTCTGTCAAATTGAGGTTGGCGCCAAGAAGCACGCCAACAGAATCTTACCTTAATTCGATTTATGAAATATTCATGACAAAAAAAAGTCATTTCCAGAAGCCATTTTGTCTCTTAAATAATCGATAATGGATCCCGTCAACTTTTAAGCCTTTCCCCCAAAATAGCGGAATTTTAAGGGAGGATATTAAGCAAAAAAGACAAATATTTTAATTTATTTCTGAATTGCCTTATACATTTATTTTTTCGGGAAAAGTTTAGAAAAACATGACTACAAGATCTCGCGAGGTCGGCGAAATTCATGCAGCATGCATACAAAACCACGTGACACTTACAATTGCGTGTCACGTGACAATGACTTTCATCACCACAAGAAAGCAAAAGAGTGACTTAACAATGTACAATATATTAACTATTAGCATAACGAGGGGAGGTGACGCTGGGAACGCCCCCCCCACTAGAGACTCAAACACAGCATTTTTTTTAAAAATTAGAACTACATGTTATCCCAATAAAACACTTCTTGAAAATGACGCCTCGATCAAGTACACATTTTGCATTCAAAGGAATAACAGATATGGCAGATCTGGCCAAAATAATAAATTGAATACTAAAAGATCCTAATTTATTCTCAAATTGCCTAAGAATGCAGGAGAAAACATCGTATTCCAAAATGTTTGCGGGGGGGGGGGGCATGGGCGTCGCTAGGATTTGTTTGTGGGGGGGGGGAGCACATTTTTTTCCAAAACATCTTTTTGCTTCTCTAGCATATTCTCAATTTATCATTTTTTCGAGGGTGGGTGGGGGACATTTTCCCACCCCACCCCCATTGACACCCATGCAGATGCCCAAATGTGTATTAAATTAATAGGAAATATGACTTCACACCTCTTTTTCCTTTTCCTATACTTTTTTGCCTTTCCGGGGGGGGGGGGGGGGGGGGGGCTTGCCCCCCTCGTGACGCCCATGGGGGGGGGGGGGGGGGAAAGGGGGCATACCTTCACTCACCCCTTCATAACCCCCTCCCCGTTTCCTGAAAGCTACATCCGCCCATGAATGGGGCGCGTGTCGCCTGTTATTTACCACAATACTTGGGTTACTTTGGGTTTTTTAAAAGTCCACAAAAATACAAATTTGTTCATGAATTATTTCTCAACTTCTTTTCCCTTTTGAGTCTACATGGCCTTTGTGAGGGTCGTTACATACGTCGTTGGTATAATGTTGTCTGCAATTCAACGTAAATAACGAGTCGGAGCTGCAAGTACTCAAGACTATTATCGACATCAAGGGCTACTTAAAACCATAATGATGTTTTTGTTGTACTCAAGCTTCTTGAAATTGACAACACACAGAAAAAGACCCCAGTTCCAGCCGAGCGAGGCCGCAGATGGTCCATACTTACAGGCGCTCCAAACGGCGTGTGTAAGGTGCCGATCAATTGATACTCTACTGACATTTTGACCAGACTCAACACAATTCATCCCGCTAAATCCCGCTGCAAATTGGTAAGTTGTAAGTTTTTCACAAAATGATTATTTTCTTTAGGATTTCTCATTGAAATGAAAAAAAAAAGCTTCCTTGTTAATCCAATGAAAACCAGTTAAATTCTGTTATATGCACCTGCACAATTAAGTTTAAAGATGCGTTCCCCGTGTTACTTGCGATTTTTACCTCGAAAATATACAATGTATGTTTTTTTTTCTCAATTTCTATTTTCCTATAGAAGTATTCAAGTTATTCACTTTTGAATGAGACTTGTGACATCCAAGGAAAAAATTCACTGAATGTTAACATTTCTTCACAAAAATCGAGTTAGTGGCTGCCAGACAATAATCTAGCTCTCGCAGGGCGCGCGGGTTCATTTTTTTTGTGCGCAAAATGAAATTCTTTTTTTTTTTGGAGGGATGCAGATCGGACGTCATAAATCGGAATAAAGTACTTTTTTCCTTTAAAATAAAACAAACTTTTGACAAACTATCTAAACTCCCTTCTCGTTTATTACTCGCTAAACCTGTGCATATAATTATTGGGTATTTCAGTGTTGATCGACGAGGAAGTGGAGCGTCGGAAAAACCAACTAGACTGATAATCGATTTCTTTGGTCCACACTTTGGATATAAAATATACGTTATCGGGTATCTCGGGAAGTGCCGATCGATACACCAAACCAGGGCTGTCCATTTTCGAAAAATTTAGTATTCGATTATTCGGAACTGGGTTTCACCGAATAGTTGATTATTCGAAACTCTCTGATCAAGTTTTACACACGGCAACTGCAACTGCGTGCCGTGCCGGTAAAAAAGTTGCGCGCAAATCGCACCGGTTAAAAAATTTGAGTGCGGCCGGAGTGCTTTTCACTAAGTATTTTACACGGAGTCCGAGCTTTAACCTGCTAAAAGGATGGGAACAACGAACCACCAACGACAAAAAACAGTGGCATCTGACAAGAAAACGCAGCATCTTTACGATTAAAAATAACATGACAGTCGTGCGTGTAGGGCCTATTCAAACCAGCCAAAAGCTATTCGAATTATTCGGTTGATGATCGCATATTCGGTATATTTGGGACAGCCCCATAACTGCAAAAACTGTGGTGTTAATTTAACACCATTCGGTATCTATATAGGACAACATCAGTAAAATTTAACACCAATTGGTCCTATATAGATACCAATGGTGTAAATTTAACACTGCAGTTTTTGCATTATCTTTATTATCCCGTAAAACCCTACAAATCGGTGACTTGGACTCGTGGCATTGTGATTACTCTCATTGTCAAGACTTTAACAATGTTAACATAAAGGTATTTTTTTTATCAGGAGTTCGCAGTCATGTGGAAGTGTGCTTGCGTTTTATCGTGGCTCTTGTGTGCTCACATCGTAAAGGGGCAGGGACAGGCCACGCCCACAGGGGGTAAGTTCAATTAACGCTAGTTCCTAACAAAATAAAATAATTCGCGACCACAATAAAAAAAAAAAAGAGAATGTTTACAGTTTTCCCGAAGATTTTCGAAAAAGTAGGCCTACATAATAAACAAAAATAATTGTTTCTATCAACTTTTTTTTCATTTAATAAATTTTTTATCGTTTTATTTAAAGAAATAATGTGACCTTGAGTTAAAGAAGTTTAGTGCGAAGGTCTTCATCATTTTCGAAAACACAACCTTCATAAATTTGTAAAAGTGCTTCTCTTCAACATAATTTGATTCCCCCCCCCAAAAAAAAAGTTAAATACATTTTTCAGACAATGGAAAAACAAATATTCTCTTGAAAAATATTAATCCCCAAAACGGTTTCTTGAAAATTATTACTTTGAAAACTACTCTCAGCACCCAATTTTCTGTACATTATTTAGAATGTGGAAAAGATATAATTGTTCTTCGTTATATTAAAACCTTATTTTATCTGTGTTGTAACGCGTAAAAGACTATTTTCCAATATTTTGCAATGAACGAATTAACGCGCCATTTTCAAATTACTAAGCGCTCCAAGGGATTGAATCCCGGGACATACCGTTATTTCGTTTTACCGTTTTGGATTTCCTCAAAAACAAAAACAGTAAACGCACCGTTGACCGTTTTTTCGTTTTACAGTTTTGTAAAACGGTCAAACGGTATTAGGTCACAAAAACAATGACCTTTTTGTTGTTTTTCTTGATTGTTGAAAGCGATAAACGGTTAGTTGCTTCATTTCAGAGTGTTGTTTTACAAGAACATGACAATGAAAAACGGTCAATAGTCCTGTCGACCATTTTTTTATTTAGGTTCGGCAATTAAGCAATGCACCTAGGAATGTTAATGTGTCCTCATGGGATCGAGTCATTGCCTGGGACCCAAATTACCCTCTCACGACATAGTTTTCGATGTGGCTATTGGAGAGCCGCGCCGAACCCCAATTTCCTTCAAATATCTGCAACTTCTTCAAACGTATTACCATCCTGTATCCATTGTAAAAAGTAATGTCCTCCCTTGAAGTTTTCCAGCGCCATTTTTTCTTGCAACTCTTAAGCCCCACCAACTGAATCGCGTGAGAAGGGGGTCAGGGTCACGCCAGGAATCACATCACGCATTATGCCGAGGTAACACTTTTTCATGTAAAGCATGGTCCCCCTCCATCCCCCTTGCCCAGCACCACAAAATGCACCACGGACTACTCACCGTGACACTGAAATAAAAAAAACAGTCTGTATTCAATACTGACTGTTTTGCTGTTTTTCAAAGTTATTTGTGTAAAACTGTAAAACAAAAATCATTGATCGTTATGCTGTAATGAATTTTATCAAACTTATAAAACAGAGAAACCGTATTTATCTTAATACCGTTTGACCGTTTTACAAAACTGTAAAACGACAAAACGGTCAATGGTTTGTTTACTGTTTTTATTTTGAGGAAATGCAAAACGGTAAAACGAAATAACGGTAGTGCGCTTTAACGGGACACTTTCGTCAGGAATGCACCAAATTGCCTCTGAAAACATGCGGTTGTAACGAAATGATTACAGTTAGAAAAGGTCTTTCACAAGTATAATGTAAACGTTCACACAAGTACACTTTGCAAAAAATGCGTTTTTCATGTAATTATCGCGGGAATAAATGTCTGGGTATGATATTTTGGTTCTCAAAAATCGAGCCAATGGAGCACTAGTCGCCCAATGTTTCTCCTCAAAACGTTGCAGGATTTCCCAAACGATGGCTGGGATGAAGAAATAATAAAAAAAAAAAAAAACCACAACCAATTCACAAGGTGGGGAGGGGAGGGAGGGGGGAGGCGGTGTGAGGTACGTGTTGCAGTCAACACATAACAAGATGAAAGGCCTGAGGAAATGAGCCAAACATTTGCAATCCTGAGGGATGGTGTTATTCAGGGAACTTTTGGATTTTCAATTAATGAAATTATTCACCTTGACCGGGGGGGGGGGGGGGCTAGGTAGGCATCTCAGCCTCCACCATGGGATCTGTCCCTTTATAGGTGTGGTTGTAAGGGCCTCATTTTCTGGACCCGGGGAGAGGGGTACCTAATCTGATCCCCCCAATGCACCCCCTCCCCATATTACGCCACTTTGTGTATACAACCCACCCACAGAGGAATGCCCAGACAACTGGGCTCTGCTCAAGGAACGCTGTTACAACGTAAATTCGGCCAATGGTACGGAGCTGTCTTGGCAGGCGGCGAGACAAAAGTGCCTGGCGTTCGGCGGGGACCTTGTGGTTGTGAACACCGGGGAAGAGTACAACAATCTGGTCGCCCTGGCCCAGTCGGTCGGGCTGATGGCCGGTACCTGGCTCGGCTGTGCGTCGCTGCTTGGCGCCGAGACACGCTACCAGTGCCCCGCAGACGACAGTGTTTTCTACAATAGGCCCGGTAATTTCTCCGGGTTCTGGGGTAAGTACATTCATTCTTCTACCCCTTTGTTTAAAGATGTACTCACTGCACTATTTTCGAGTTCTCCCTTAAAAAAAGATTTGCTCTCTTTATGCTATTTCTCATATAGCAATATATATATTGTTCACCGTTTGAAAATGAGACATCATAAAAAAAAGTGATTTTGGTTTCTACAATGTTCAACCCGAATATTTAGTAACAGAATTTACGGATTTTTAGTTGTCCATGCACTGTAATTGGGGCGTCAAGAAAAGTCGTCAAAGTAAAATCCAAATTTCCGCCATCAGAAAATTGACATTTTGAGAAATGGGTGTTGTGACTTCTAAAATGTAAATCTCTGCAAGCAGAAATAGGGAGAAGAATTTGAGATTTTTAGTTGTCCACTTTTGAGGTGCCGAGATAGGCCTATTCGTCAAAGTAAAATCCAAATTTCTGCTAGCAGAAAATTTAGGTTTTTTTAAGGGTTGCTATTTCTATATTCCAATTGAGGGTTGCTATTTCTATAAACCTAAAATTCCAAAAGCAGAAATGGGAAAATGCGGATGTCCACTTTTAGCGCTCCTATACACACGTTTAGTTTTAAACGATTACTTTAAGAAAAAAAAAGAATTATTTGCGGCCTCACTCGCAAGGCTTGTTCATTTGTGTATTGCAGGCGCAAAATGCAAAATGAAAACCTTTTTTCCCCAGAGGATTGCAGAAGCCCCAAATTGCAAAACAGTTGTGTTTTTCGATAATATAAAACATACACATTTATACTTTTGCTCTTCAACAAAATAATGTCATTTTTGTCCTGAAGGCTTTCCACTGTTTGTGTCTTAGTCAAACGAAATAAAAATTCTTTTATTCTTTATATCGAGCATGTGCACTCTCAGAAAAAAGTGGGCTGCTTTAGCGCCTCTAGAGCAAATTTTGGAAAAATATTTATTCCATAACAGAAACACGGGTGGATGGCGACGTTCGATTTGACTTTCGTATTGCTTAAAAAAGTCGGGATGAACATCGACAACAGCAAGGGAAGAGCAACTTAGTTCAAGTTCAACAATGCCGTGTACCAATTTTTTTTTCTACGGAAATTAATCCCTGTTCGGAGTAACTGAACTATGAATTAAAAAAAAGGGTCAATGTTTTCTGGCCACAACAATGCTACTGTTAATTAAATTTACTTATATAAACACACAATGTAATTGACTAAAGCTTCTATGGACGGTTTCCTTTCATATCTTTGTCTTTACTTTGTTTCATTTTTGAGGTGAAACAACCCCCTCCCCTCCCCAACAGCTTCGTCGCTGCAATATCATAATTCGGTCTTTCCTCCTTTTTTCCTTTCGTTTCGAACAATCAGATTGGCCTCAGGCTGTGTTCGATGACTCCAATTCTCTACAAGTCAGTTATTGCCTGTTTATGGAAGGTCCAACAGACCAATATACCGTCACCAAGGCACTGTGCAAGAGCACTCGCGATGGGCAGGTGATGTGCGAACGAGCCCTTCAGGCCACAACAGCGACCCCGGCGCCTGTTGAAAACTCTGGTGAGTCCAAATCCTCAATTAAAAGGTAAACGGACAAACGGTAGCCGATAAAAGTATGCTTGTGCTTTTGTGAACTTGTCTTACATACGCAGTGTGGACTTCCGAACAAAAGACGTCCACATAATGTAGGTAGCAGCGACGAAGTGTGGACTTGCCCACGTCCACACAGTGTTTCCCCATTTCTGGAAAACAGGTTTAGAGGCATTTTTGGGTTAGGTTTATCTGTAGCAGAATGAAGAGAAACACTAAAGGGAATCATTGAAAAAAAATTGGTTTGTAAGAGTTTTCACAGTTTGAGAAAAATGAGTTTTTCCACTGGTGTTCCTTAACTACACGAAAAGAAAGGAAAGTCCACACTAGGTATGTGAAACAAGTCGGTGTGTGTGTGTGTGTGTGGCACCCTCCCCCCTCATAAAAAAAATAATAATTTGATCTCGAATTGGAAAATTACTTCTTATTTCCCCGTTAGTTTTTTTTATTTAAGATTTTTTTTCCCAACGAGATTTCAAAGATATGATGTCCTTGAAAAAAGAGAGAAGTTTTTAAGCATAAACAGAGGCCACTATTCGTGAAAATACTTTGTATGTTGCGCTTGTTTCACGCTGGAGCTGAATTAAGACTAAGCCCGAGTCGGGTCTAGCCATAGAGCTTTATAGTGTGGGTTTGAATATCAGTATTATATTTTGCGTTTTAAGGCGGGGTTTAGAGGGCAATGGTTTTGTATTGCGTGGATAGGCGTGAGTAATCATTTTGTGAATTCATTGTTACTGAATTAAAATAACAAAGAACGCCCTCTAGGTTACTTTCGTAACAGTGCATGAAAAATAACAAAGGAATGCCTTTGTCAAAGCTCATTTGAATAGCTTGTGAGTTGAATTGGGACTGGAGGACTTGTGATGGACTTGCAGGGACTTGTGATGGACTCGACTATATCCCTGATTGATCTGCCGGAAGGGGGGGGGGCGTGGTTAGCCACCCCAACCAACCCCCTTCGAACCACTCTTGGATGACAACTTTAAACCCTGAAAGCAAAATATAACTTTTCTTCTTCTTTTTTTGCTTGTTTTTAATATCCAACATAGCCAAGGTGTGTTATGTTCTGGGAGAGCCAGACCCCGACTCCGACGACCAGCCGCGTCACCGCTGGTTCGTGCCCCAGCCGGACCCGTGTGCCTGCACCGAGGTGCGGATGGGAGGCCTGAACGCCCGGCCGGTGGCCAAACCCTTCGCGGTGCAGTTCATGGATTCTGTCCTGGTGAGCGAGGATCAGGAGGAGATTAGCAGCTGGCTGGGATGTGGCGGGATGACTGCAGGTATATCTCTCTAAATCCCAAAGAGTGGAACTATAGGCGGGACGATTAAGAGTTAAAACCACTCTAATTTTAGATTAAAATACTCTGAAAAAGAATTGGAAACTCGAGTAAACATTCTTTTTTTATTGAGTGAATATCACTCTAAAACGACTGGTTCCTTTAGTTTCAGTCAGTGTAAATGACTTGTCACTCGGATGCTCGGATAGAATGAACTCTCAGTCTTTGGAAGTAAGAGCCATCGTACTTGTACCAACTACCACCACTAGACAAAATTTCATGAAAATCTGCCCACAACTTTTTGAGTTATCCTGTTCACAAAAGCAAACAACATGAACCCATAACCTCCTCGTAACAAACGAGGGCGCTGCTTTGCGGCACTCTGAAACGGAAAAGATATTGCGTTTATTGAAACACTTTGTCACTTTTATTTCACTTTAAAAACTAAAGAAGTGGAAAAAAAACAATTTTTTTTTTTATATAAAAAACTGTTTGCATTTAGAGCAACATGTATATAATATTACTCCAGGGATCGGCGGTATTGCTACAGCGCCCTCTCTCCCTTACAACATGCCAATTGGCTTATATCCATGAGGACAAGGGTCATGGGTCACACACTGATCGTGGTATTATTTATTTACATTCATTAAATATCCTTTTCTGGATCTAAATCTGACGACCAATTTTGTAAAGTCCTGCAGAACTGCTTTTCGAAGACAATAATTGGATGCATCAAGGCCATTGTTTGGAATTTTTATCCGCGGGTATCGTTCTCAACCACAGAGCAATACTGGAAAATTAAGTTGAGAAGACTTTTGGTGCCATAGGCCTATATGGGGACAATATAGCCCGTGTATCTCGTCTGCAGACTTTTTAAAATTTACTACACCATCAAGTTACCGATAGCCCACCATACAAAACGTGATATAACTCATTATGTAAATGTACATGTTATAGTACTTTACATAGTTTTGGCTTAGCACTACACTGTGGTCTCTATTTAGCGAAAAACTTGCCATTGTAGAAAATTATCTCGGAAGAAAAATAATTAAAGCGACAAACTCTCTAAAGCGAAAAACTTGCCATTGTAGAAAATTATCTCGGAAGAAAAATAATTAAATGAAATTGAAACAGTTGTTTTAATGATTGCTTTGTTTGTAGATGATGTCACTCAAGAGCCAATCTAACATCTTTTCCAAGCTCCGATCAGCCAGATCAAGAAGAGATCTGAGTGTAAGATATTGTCGACAACTGGTTGGGATCACCATTCAAAACTGTGGGAAATTCTCCCAGTGTAAATCATGGTTAAATTCTATAGCGAAGTGATGTTGAAACAATCATAATGAGAATTGTATTCATCATCCTTGCCGGCCACAGTAATCTTACTTTCGTGCGTCGCAAGATGTTACCCTGGCAAACAGAGTCCACATAATTATTTACTGGTTATCACGACGTAAAAGAGTAGGAATATACCGTGGCTAGCGAGGATGTGTATTCTTATTAAGTCATTTCGAGAATTGCAAAGAAAAGCTTTTCTCCTATAATTAAAAAAAAATGAGTCCAAGTCGTGTTCTTGGGATAAATGTAATCTTAATTGCACCTATTATACCGGTAATTAATATAGTCATTTTCTTTTCAATAACTTGACTACTTAATTCAATAGACAATTTCGATGTAAGTCTAAAAAAAAGACATGAGACTATTCACTTCTGTAACATGGAGATAATTTCATAATTTTAACATTTCTAATGAACAGTTTGCTATTGTCGAGTTTTGAGATGCCCGTGCTGTTTCGAGTTTCACTCCGCAACACTAGCAACACAAAACTTATCAACTTTACAATGAGAAATCAACTCATATCGGCCAAACGTTTAGTTATGGAATAATTTATTTACTAATTTCGAATATGCAGTACAGGGTGTGTCAAAAAGAAAGCGACCCGGATTTAATGGTTTTGGTCTTAGAAAACAATCAAGGGCGGATCCAGAACAAAATTTTAGGGGGGGGGGAAACAAATTCTGGCCCCAAAAAGTGGGTCAAAACAAATTACGGCATGGGGTTCGTGGCCAGCTTAAGGGCCCCGAAAATTTTTGGATTCTAGATAGATGCTCTGTGGTGCGATCTGAGGAAATTTCTGACCACTTTAACCAATATTTTTTGAGGAAAAGATGGTGGTGTACTCATTGCCTGCCTTTTTTGCGACGCAATTAACAAAAAAAAAAAAGGGGGGGGGGCGGGTATGGCCCCCTTTGGCCCCCCGGATCCGCCCTTGAAAGCAATTATAGTTGTCTTATAAGAGCATGTTATTCAACTCATCTGAAAAATAAGAATTATTGAAATCGATCTATCAGAGGTTATGCATGTTTTACTAAAATAACCTATAGCTGTTCATGAAATGTCATTGGAGGCTACTGATTTCAGTGAGAAAAACAGATTACACAGCATACAATTAAAAAAAGAGATTTTAATCGGTTGAGTCAAGACTGACAAAAATATATAAATAATCGGGTTTCACCTCAACGACATCTGGCCCCCACTACTCCAGACTGTACTGATGGGTCTCCTATACCCTAGGTCCTCAGCTATACCTTAGACTGATGGGTCTCCTGTACCCTAGGCCTATAGGTCCTTCCTTTTTACTGAGACTGCAACCCTACTGTTCCACTTCATTGGGTTCACCAAGCCTGCTCTGGGTTCCTACTTGGCATCCACACAGGATGCAACTTCACACTTCACCAATTTCGCTTTTGCTGTTTACTTTCTTAGAGTTTAGGCACTCTCCTGAAGACGGTCAGAGCATACTGACCGGAACGTCGAGTTTATACCTCTGGTTCTTTTCAGAACCATTCTCTTAGATGAGAAATTATTCACACATGGTGTTTCCGCAAACATTATTTAGTGTGTCCACCATGCAAAGCCTCAAATCTTACTGACAAAAATATGTTTACAATTTTTTTTTGTAAATAGCGTTTTGAATATGAGGATCAAGTCAACTTTTTTCCACGAACTATTGATGGCGATTTTTGTCTGTTTTCCTTTGCAAGATTTTTGTTCATTCATGGAGGTGGGAAAACGTGGATATATACATGTAGTCATCAATTCGTAGGACGTTAAATGATCAGTGGTGGATAGCTCGATTTTGTGATCTTAAATTTGTATTAAAACAGACGTAACTTGGGATTAGAGTATGCAAATTACGTGAAATGTTCACAGTTACTATAGTCAATAATATATACTTTATCCCTATGTTATTTTTATGAAATAGAATGAGCCACATATTTTTAAACATATTTTTTTTCGAATCCGGGGACTTTCTTTTTTTACTTTTCCTGTACGGAAAAACATTTTTTTTAATTTCATAGGTCAATATCGAATTTGTCGAATAGCGCTGTCAGAGTGTAATTTTTCTTTTCATTTAAAAACGATAGTTTAAGCCGAGTAAAATAAAATATTTTCTCGTCAGGGCTTTTGAAAAAAAGGAAAGCGGCTTTTTTTCCAAGATGGTCGACTTTTTTCCCAGTGGCGGATAAATCTTCCATTTTCTCAACTCTTTTGCTGATACTTTTGTGTCCAAAGGAGCGTCACCCTTTCCACCAGATTTTTAACTCGAATGCATGGCTATTTTTTTTACTGGAAACAAATAAAACCACAAAATATATTGCAAATGTATGATTTAAAAAAACAAAACAGATTAGGGCGGGGAAAAAGGAAGCCGGCGGGGTAGAGAAACTATTTTCTTTTACATGTACTTGGCTTTAAGAGAACCGTACCAGCGGCGGTCGCCACTGGGATTTTTAAACTTGACAAGGAATGGAGCTTGATGAAAATATCAACACAGATTGATAAATAGTCTTGTTTGCCGATAAATAGTCTTGTTTGCACGCGTTGTTTATTTTACAATAAAGCATCTATAATCATGGGCGTCGCCAGGACTTGTTTTTAGAGGGGGGCAAAGCACATCCCCCCGAAATCCCTGTACTGTTCCAGCATATTCTCGATTTATCATTTTTCGAGGGTGGGCAGGGACATTTGCCCCCCCCCCCCCGCCCCAACCCATTAAATTAACAGCAATATCACTTCGCGCCTCTTTTTCTCCCCCCCCCCCCCGTGTTGACCGTTTCCAGATCAAATTTAGGAATCCAAAATCAATAGAATCCGAGAAGTAACCGTAGCAAAATAAAACTATTTTTTTCAGAACTCAGCGCCAGAATGTATTCAAACCGTTCACGCATCTTTAATCGTCCTTCATTACGCGCCACCTGGCAATTATTTATTTAACCAATCAGCAACGGTTGGCTATTACGAGGCTGACCAATAGCAGCGTGCGCTTCAGACCTGCCAGCGAATCAGCGTCCAGCAATCAGACAAAGAGATGACGCGCAGGGCATAATGAATCACTGGTACCCTTGCAAGCGGCTTTTCCATGTGAAAGTATTGTGCATACAGCGGGTAACCGACAACTCTACTAAGCGACGCCGTCGTTAATTGCATGCACATTTCGTCATCGATTTCATTCGCCATCGTTATTTCATTTGAGAAGTACTGACAGAAAATATGGCTCGTACCAAGCAAACTGCCCGCAAATCTACCGGAGGAAAGGCTCCCCGTAAGCAGCTGGCCACCAAGGCTGCCCGCAAGAGCGCCCCATCCACCGGCGGAGTCAAGAAGCCTCATCGTTACAGGCCCGGTACCGTGGCTCTTCGTGAGATCCGTCGCTACCAGAAGAGCACCGAGCTGCTGATCCGCAAGCTGCCCTTCCAGCGTCTGGTCCGTGAGATCGCCCAGGACTTCAAGACCGAGCTGCGCTTCCAGAGCGCGGCAATCGGCGCCTTGCAGGAGGCGAGCGAAGCCTACCTCGTCGGCCTCTTCGAGGACACCAACTTGTGCGCCATCCACGCCAAGAGGGTCACCATCATGCCCAAGGACATCCAGCTAGCCCGTCGCATCCGTGGCGAGAGAGCTTAGAAGTCTTTAACAACCTTCAAAAAACAACCCGGCTCTTTTCAGAGCCACCACATTTTCAAAAAAGAGATTGGAATTCGTGTCTGATTTTTCACAATAAAGGCGACCAAATTTTCTTGAAAAGGTCTTTTTACACTTGCACTTAGCCCTATACATTACAGGTTTCCCTTGTGTATTTGATATAAATATAGGTACACTTTCAATGATGAAATCGATGGGTTTTTTTAATACTAGCAATGGGAAAATACATGAGGCACTTGCGTCTAACAAACGCTATGGTGACAGTGTGGTACACAGTGTGACAGTGCATAGCGGCAGCCATTATTGTGCCATGCCATAGAGCTATCGTGGGTTATGCATGCAAGCGCAATTAACTGCAGGTTGCGTTCCCGCGTTGCATTATACGCAGGCAGGCATTCAATGCATGCACTGCATAAATTGACCTTCAATCAATAAAATGACCTCAATGGTATTCGTAGTCTTTGTTACAGCCGGTTGCCCTTTCATAAAGCGTTTCTTATCTGAATTCCAGAAGACGCTATTTTGGATGAATGGCATGAATTTAGATGAATGGCATGCCAGTAACTTTTGGGTGACATTCTCATCCAAAAGCTGACCTGTGCTATATTGGGGCATGCATGGCTCCAAGGCTTTTCCATTTTTGTAGAATGACCACTGCCAATCACCAGTTATACCATGGAATTCCTCCATGGTTATACTGAATTTTCTGCAGTGCTAAACAAATACATTGATAGGATTCACAGTGCTGTTAATGACTCCATTCTTGGAGTCTTTATTTGTACAATCCTTCAACTGCATGAATATCAACATTACGAATTTGGTTGGAGAGACAAGAACATTCGTTCTCTAAACAACTACAAGCTTCTACCAATCTCTCCACTTTTAAACGACTATTTAAATCAAACTTAATTCAAACTTATCATTAATTCATGCCAGTAGATATAATATGTAAATGTAGTTACATGTAGATTGTAGAATATCCATGATTGTATTGCTCTTTGCTGACCTGACTAGTTTAAATGATCTGTATTGTTTGTTTGTCCGATGTTTACGTCTCAATGTGTATTGTGTTTAGGTATGTTGCTTTTCTACGTACATGTAATTACTTTAAATACAGCATGCTCATTGAGCCTCGTGTGACTGACCATTCAAAAGTGTTCATTGTAAGTTAATTCCCTTCTCTTGGATTGGGCTCAGCTCAATGAACATGCCTGTCTGGGGCCCATGCTTAAAAGCTCTGCTTCTCAATGGGTCCCTCTGCAGTGTCCCTAAAATATCACTATTGTTGTATTATTTGTAATTCTTTTCTGTTATGTAATTATTTCATTTTATATTTCATTTATTTATTGATTTGATACTGTGGAAAATAAATGAACCTTGAACCTTGAACCTTGAAAAAATTATTATTTTTTTTCCATTCAATTCATTAATACTGTATATCGTATCATGATAGTCTTGATTCGAGACATTTTGTGCTGTATTTCTTTTTTTTTGTAAGCGCACCGATGCACCATCGATGTCGCAAGAGGGCGCTATCGAAGTCGCCCGCTATCACCATAGACATAAAGAACCTATCACGCACGTGTGCGTGCCCCGCGAGTAGGCTGCATGCGGTCACGCCTTCGTGTCCGTTTCCCCCGGAGATTTGGGGAAATGAAGCGGCCTCTATTTATAATATCCCTAAATTGAGCTATGAGGTGGGGGGGGGGGGGGGGGGGGTGAGAACCCTCAAAATGAACTGTCATGATTTCACCCCTACGTTTACAATTACAACATGTAATGTATCGTTCTTATGCGAGACTCGGTTGTGAACATCATCATGGCTTGAACCAAACAAGTTAAAAAGTTGAGTTCATCGTTGACGAAAAGGGGGAGGGGGCGAGATTAGGGCAGTCATTCGAACCCCCCCCCCTCCTCAGTGTACGGGCAGTCGATTTGAGTGCAAAAAATTGATATGCATGCCACAATATAAACGCAACCATAAAAGGTTATGTCACAGATATAAAGTTGAAAAAAATATCATAGTTTATACCTAAAACGCAATAAACGCCATTTTTTAAACGCCATTTTGTTAACTTTTAGAATCCAGCTCTCTCCTATAGTTTCCCAAAGTTAAATTCGACAGCTGTTTTATCATTAAAGGTACGCGATCCTATTTCTAGTAAGGCACTCACAACGCGCGCGCGTTGCAAAGCCTAATTATCTACGCAGAGTTAGTCGGATCGAGGATATAATAAAGCGAAAATGAAGTTAAGAAACAGTTCTGTCTTATAATATTTGTATTCTTTAAAGTTAACCGTGCAAATTTCTTCACTTTTCAAATGGATTTATCGCGTTTTGGAACTTTGTAACATGTTCTCAATCCTCGGGAAGTTGAGATGGTCGATGGAATATTTTAACGAAAAGGCAGGGGATAATGATGTGTGCTTTATTTCTAGGCATTACTTTTTTATGTTTTTTTTTTGGTTTCTTTCAATTTTGTAGAAATAAAGAGCAGAATGAATTAAAATTTATTAAAAATCTATTAAATTTATTAAAATCTTACTGCTGTGCAGAACAACCAACGGTACGACTGCACAACGACTACACACTAATCGAACCACATGGGGGCGCCTGCCCGTACTATACCGTACCCACGCGCTCGTACACGAACTACTCGTTCGATGTGTGTGTACGTGTGCAATAAAACCTAACACTACAGTAACATGGCGGACAAGTCGCTGGATGAAATTATTCAAGAGCGAAAGATAGGTGGCTCAAGAGGCCGTGGACGGTAAAAATTTGCCTAATACTAGAATAATACACTGTCATTCTATGTGTTCATTAAATGTGCCCTCGATTCTTGTGATAGTTAAGTGTGAAAAATATGCACAGATGAGGTAGGCCAAGTGATAGGCCCTTTACCAGTTGCGCTATGCCCGGCCGGCCATGCCAGATTTTGTTTTTTCGAAAAAGTTGGTGATTTTGATTATGGAGTAGGCGTAATTGCAGAATACGCCTCAACTCGAAAGTTACCCTCTTGGTAGTTGGAGGCAACTGCGGAAAGAATGAAGTATCCAGACGCCAAGTATTTCCTAACAAAATTGGAAATGTTTCTCAGCCGCAGTCCAAATTGCCAAAAGAAAGTTATAGGCCTAATTTCTTTTCAACACTTTTGCAATGACTGACCTTTACTGAGATGATATGGGCTCTGAGTGCCAACAAAAGAAGGCGTGTTTTTTCCTTTTTGAGAGCCCCTTGGACAGGACACCGCATGTGCGTTCTGGACTGGTTCGCGCACGAAGTACGCACGACTTATTTATCCTGAATGTGCACAAAGCTAAGCCGTTGCATCTTCGCGCGTGAGCGTCAGACGTCGTCAGTGCGCTAATATGTTCAAATTTAACTTGCGAAGGTCTCACAGACTAATCCTCGCTCCCAGTAACTTTTGATCATACATAATACGCAGTGGATTGATCGGGAACCAGTCAAGGTCTCCCCAAACTCTCCTTTTCCGGCCATTGTCATTGAAGGGAATGTCAGACAAGTCGACCGTTGAGACAACTCGACTGTTGAGACAAGTCGACCGTTGAGACACCTCGGCTCTGGACAACTCGACCGTTGAGACAGCTCGACTTAATGGAAATGTATACACGTGTAGCAGAAAAAGTTGCATAAATCTGTGGCAGGACCGGGCGCGGCGCAGGCACACTCGATTCACAGATCCGGTGGCCGTCGCGTCGGGCCAGCGCGCCCCGCCCGCGAGGATCGGGCCCGGCCCGGCACGCGGGCACGTCGACCGGCGCGGCAAGTGGGCGCACAGCACAGGCCCGGCACAAACGATGTCACCGTGCACGTTACGGCCACGTTGACCGACCGGGGATGGGATAAGTGGGCGCACATGCCCGGCAAAAACGATGCCACCGTGCACGGTACGGCCGGTTGACCGGGATGCGCGCACAGGCCCGGCAAAAACTGCACTATATCGGCTCTGTTATATGCAACCAAACGGCGATCAGCCGCCGTCAAAATCCCTATCCCCAAACTAGGCTCACAAACATGCGAGTCGACTTGTCTCAACGGTCGACTTGTCTTTCCATTTATCGCACATACGGTCGAGTTGTTTCAACGGTCGACTTGTCCCGAGTCGAGTTGTCTCAACGGTCGACTTGTCTGACCCCCATTGAAGGGTACTTGTGCGGGTCCTATTAAAATGCGTCAACAAGCGTCAACAAGCGTCAGCGGTCGTCAACAAGCATCAACAAATTTTGTATAAGTTTTGGAACGTCAAAAGACGTTTCTATGGTAGAAATAGTGACAAAGGACACATTCAGCATATAAAATAAAGTTAAAATTATTTAAAGACTTGTTTTTTTGAACGCGAAATGTACGAGCTTGTCGATTAGTGTTGGCCGCCATCTTGTTTGGATGGCGCTGTGCACGTTGCGCATGCATAGTATGGCTCTGTACACTTCACGCATGCGTAGTACGGCTAGCTTCACGTAAATAAAATGGCAGCCACCCCAAACTCGACAAACTCGTACATTTCGCGTAAAAAAAAGTGTTTAAATAATTTTAACTTTATTTTATATGCTGAATGTGTCCTTTGTCACTATTTCTACCATAAAAAACCTCTTTTGATGTTCCAAAACTTATACAAAATTTGTTGATGCTTGTTGACGACCGTTGACGTTTGTTGACGTTTGTTGACGCTTGTTGATGCATTTTAGCAGGACCGACTTGTGCAGTGTGCACGGAGCCCATATGAAGAAAAAAGTGGCATCATGTTGCAACGTTCTTTACGCAACGGCTATGCAGTCGAAAACGACCTTTAACATTGTTTAAAATACGTTAGGCGCTGTCGATTATTTTGGCAGTGCCTGTGCCGTGGGCCGGACATACTTACCAGGCAATGTAAGTGATCGTGAGATGAAGAAAGTTAGAGGGCACTATTTTTTATGGGGTTGGGAATTTGTAAGAAATTTATCGTCCCTTCACTTCTAAAAAATATGCTCGTGAAGGTGCAAATGGTGGTCTCTGTCATGTCCGTCTTTATCCGTGACCGTGTAAAGTGAATGGGGAAAGTCGAAAAAATTCAAGTCCAAATCCAGTTTCCTGTTGGTGCTACGAGGGGAAAAATGTTGCAACCTGATGCCACTTCAGCGGTTGTGTGCAAAGTCTTTGGAGAGTCAAGAAAATTATTTCCTGACAATATTGGAAATGTTTCTCAGTACCAGATTCATGTCTTATCATCAGTTTTGCAGTGACTGACCTTCATTGAGATGATATATGAAGTGGCATCAGGTTGCATCATTTTTTCCCTACTAGGTGCTATGGATTGGGAGGTTGGATGTGGCTGGGGCATACATGTACAGGGCGGTATTTTTGGTGTGTGTGGAGGGAGGGGGGGGGGGAGGCTGCTTCTCATTTTCCCTTCTAAAAAAGTATCCTTGTGAAAGTGGAAATCGTGGTCCTTGTGTAAAGTGAACGAGAGATGTCGAAGAAATGCCCCGAAGAAATGCCCCGAAGTGGGAGCCTGCAAAGAAGATGTTTGACTGAGAGCATTCAACCGTGACTGCGTAGCCTGCTATGCATGGAAAGTGGAGTTGCGGGTTATTCTGCAGTTATCATAGTATGCCCCGTCTTTTTCAGTCTTATGCCATGACGGCAATACCTGTAATTTTCCCCTTCTTTATGTAAAAGTGCTTATAGACCTACTGCCTCTTTCGTGTCTTTTCAAATTCTAAACTTGAGACTTAAAAGACTGATTAACAAAATCAACAACTGCACCAAAAAAATTCTGAGTCCGTGTCCATGCATGGTCGATTAAATACAAAGTCGAAGGTCTGTGATGGTTACTTTTACTAGAACTAGAACTTAAAAGGCACCCGTGTCCTTTCTACTCAATAGTTCTGGCACTAGTGCTAGAACTTTTTGGGTTTCCTATATATGCTATGGGATTCTTAATTCCTGTGTTGAAAGACAAATTACATTTAGAATTCCACTTTCTCACACAACAATCTCTCAAACACAACAATCTCTCAAAAAGCAGCCTTTGCTGATCCATATCTCTTTAAAATATGGGAACTTCATTTTTGCGTTGTGTTTTGTCACCAATTTCATTCTGTTCATCATTTTACCTTGTAATTTCCCCCTTAATTCATAACCCTGCCCTATTTCCATAACATTCCGGCTGTCTTTCAACATCGCCGGCAATTTTGGTGTGATGTAATTGATTGGGATTGAACGTTGGTAAGGGGTGAAGTCATTGAGGTGTTTGGTTGCATTGTACTGTCAATGTGGATAGGGGCTCCAGTTTTTTTATACCTCCCCCCCCCATACTGTAAACGCAGTCTAAACTATATATCCATATAAATCTTTGTCGTATATCAGCTGCCCGCTTATGAGTGCGTTATTGTGTCACTTGTGTAGGCAAATGGACAGCCTTATTTTGTATGCATGCAGAAAAAAGGAAAAGTGTGCAGAAAGGATATGTGTGCAGAAAGGATATGTGTGCAGAAAGGATATATATGCGTGCAGAAAGGATTTAAATTCTCCATCAAGAATCACTGCAAATAAATCCAATTGTTGTCTAAAACCATATTGTGACGTAAATTACCATTTGCTTTCTTTGCTTATGTTCAGTGGTCGAGGAGCATTTCGTGGAGGCAGAGGTGGCAATGTCGTTCAGTCTGGGAGGGGGAGAGGCGGCGGTCGCGTCCAAAAGACCGGGGGCGGGAACTTCCAAGTAGCCATGCCCAACAGGTCACAGGTCATCCAATCACTGATGAGACAGAATGCATTCCGGCCCAATCAGGCCATCGCCGTGACGGTCCCCGACGCCCGCGAAAAACTGATCTTCAAGGCGCGACAGACCGACGCCCGGGAGAAACTGAACAAGAAGGCGAAGCTTGTGGATGTCCGGGTGAAACTAAACGCCAGACGGCAAAAAGGCCAGCAGCAGCAGCAGCAGCAGCAGCAGCAGCAGCAACAGCAGCAGTTATCAGGGGGTGATGGACCCATGATGCAGGGTGTAGTGCCTGGATCACAATTACGGAATCTTGGGAAGGTATGGCAATTGCATGTTCTTCTCTGTATGAACATTAAGCCATTGATTACAATCTTGTCTTAAAATTGCGTGAATTCCCCATACTCTTCAGGCAAATTCAATCAATGAATTTGAAACTGGTATGCTTATTCCAACCAAAAAACTACCTTTCCGTATTTGGACTTTTGTAACCCTTTGAAAAAAAGAAGGTTTTTGTTTGGGGCACAAAGAGATCCGCTTTGCAAACAGACTGGCTCCCAGTCTGTACATTATCGATACTGATTGTTGGCGGGAATTAGAAAAGCAATCCATTTATTGGAATGACACTCGAAAGTAGCACGGGCGGGGAACGCAACTTTAGCCTAACCCACTAAGGTATGTTGGTTCGAAACCCTGCTAAATACAGCAGCGTGCAACACTTGTCAAAATGACAAGCCTGCTCAGTGGAGCAAGATCCATCAGGTCAAACATCTCAATGCCAATCTGCCCTCAGAGTCTGCGGTCACCAACTGCAGCAGGATACAACTGTGGCATCGTTCAATGGGACTAGCTCTCATTATTTCAGAATTGGCTGTTCAAGCACCGGTGTTGATGGCTCAGTGCAGCAAGATCCCACAGACTTGTACACCTGATGCACTGTGTTGTGTCTGGCAGGGTTAGGGTTAATGCTCCTGTCAATTGTGAAGAATGGTGCGTCAAGGGTGCGTCATGTCCTTTATGGCTATGGCACAGGGGGAGCATCAACACACGATTTGGTGTGTCAAACAGTTTATTGGGTGTGTCAAACTGTTTATATGTTGTTTCAGTAGGTGCATTACGGTCTGTAAAATGTGGGTCAAAACTGTTGCTAAATAGCGTCAAGCGTGTACCTTTGGGACATCACCACTCAGGCGCAAGAGGTGTGTAGGTCTCATGGCAAAATGGTGAGGGAATTATAGAGAAACCTCAAACCTCCTTTTTCCAACTGCCAAATCTTTTTCTTTTATTCCCCAGAAGAAACTGAATGAAATAACAATCAACAACCCATCAGCAACAAAGCAACGCCAGATGACGGGGCCGACGCAGTTCACAATCAGTAACACACCGACCAGGACCCCAAAGGGGAAGGGCGGAGCTAATAACGTCAGGGTGTCGGTGGGGGCGGAGGGATTGCAGGTCACAACTGTAAACAAGTCTGCACAAAAGGTAATGCTCTGACCTCCGACCTGACCTGTGACCTGACCTCAAGCTATTCCAGAGTTCAAAGTTTAAGAAAAAGCTTAACGTGTTGAACAAAGAAATAAAGCATGCAAGTTGACCTAAGAAAACCCCTGCAAGATTTTATAAGTGTACAGCATATCCAGGCGCCATGTACAGTGGAACGCCACTATAACAAACATGGCGGTATCCACAGAAATTGTACGTAATAGCGTTTGTTCAGTATAGCGATTTTAAGCTGCCAATGCTCCGGTACTCACTTTTCAATAAATAGCGCCCTTCAGAACTTCACCCTGCACGCCCTGGTAGTTACTGAAAGATGACTTTGAACAGATGATGTTTGGTATAGCTGATGTTTCACTGTTTAGGATCTACAACGTGTGTATTAAACATCCTATTGTTTGCATTTAGTTTGTGTCCTGACTGGGCCCATCCAATCAAGGGCAATAAATGGGTACTTTGAAAGAAAAGAAAGCATTCAGTTTACAACATATTGAACATTTTACAAATTGATGACAATTATGAGAAAATGTTGACTTCAACTGCCGTTCAACCAGTCATGTAGATAATAATTGGGTAAATTAGATAACAGGATCTGTGACTAGACCAGTCGGTGTTTGCTACCAATACGTTTTCATAAAACATTGACTGGTGAGACTTACATGCTCTATAAGCTGTCTGTAAATTTCAGAGGATTTAATTTGAAAAAAAAAATACGCTCACAAAATAATCTATCATAATCAAATTCCTTCATTCAGTATGTCGGATGTATTCAATTTTGTATTGCCGTAGAGACAGGCCCGACAAGAGACATTACAGCTTCAACGTTCCGTGCCGGTGGTTGACAACAGCCTAGAGGAGGATCTCATCTTTCAGCCTGTCTCGGCCAAATTCAAGAAGATCGCAGCGCAGGCACCGCCACCGCCACAGACTAACATTAAAACGACCATCCAGGTAATATTCATGTTGTTGTGATTCATAATCATGCCGTAGGTTATTGTAAGCCTACAAGCCTGAATATAAAGCTGTGGTGATGAAGAAATTGTTAGTTGAAATATCTAGGGAATCAGGTAGCGACTCAAAACTCAATCCACATGTCGGCTTGGGTGGGATTCGAACCTTGCTCACAGAGGTGGAAGGCAAGAATATAACCACTGTGTCAAACTGAATCCAAAAATATTGAGACCATGGAGTCACAAATGGTCATACCAACTGCAGGCAAAGTAGTAGTGTTTTTTTCTATATTTATTTTACTGAAACGCTGATTCCTTTTCCTGTTAAATTTGATGTGTTTTAACCCTAACCTGTGATCACTGTACACTCATGAGGCCTCCAATGGAGAGAAACCATTGTGAGTGCTATTGTACAAAGCAACTGCCCCTTGACAGATTATCTGAACAATAGCTAGCACAATGCTTTCGCCATTGAAGTGATAGCGTGCCCGGAGTGGTCTATAAGATCAGGAGGATTTTTACTATTACTTTACATGGGTTTGATATTCTTGGATTATGCAAGTACAACATGACATTGTTTCCTGTGCTGTCAGGGATTTGTGTGAGAATCGGGAAAATGTCTACATGTTTAAAAATGTGTAGGAAATGGGTCGGTCATTAATTCCCGCCAACTGCGCTCGCCTATGGGCAACAACAGTGACACACATATCATACGCACGTGCAAGAATGGTTGGCTGTTGTGCGCACCTGTCGGACATTAATCACAGCTGTGATTGGTCGAAACATCTTGGGCTGGAATTTAGTGGATCAGTTCATTACATGTCATTGGAGACGCAATGAAGATTAGAAATTCTGTATCTAACATTGACTCAAATTCTGGTAGCAGACAGGTTATGTTTGGATTAAAGCTACAGTCCATCATTTGTAATTTGTGCATTTTGTTCGTTTGAAGCAACAATAGTGTTCAAAATCTAATGAAGGATACTGAGCAACTAACCTGATGAAGTTTCAGCTAAGCTTCAGCTGTATATTCCGAGAAAAACAGCATTCTAGGATCTCAATTTCAAATCAAAAGTTACTGGAATCATGTTTTGAGTTGTTTTGAATTGCAGCTATACGCGACGTCGCGCACTGT
Organism: Patiria miniata; assembly: GCF_015706575.1. Classification (NCBI taxonomy): domain Eukaryota; kingdom Metazoa; phylum Echinodermata; class Asteroidea; order Valvatida; family Asterinidae; genus Patiria; species Patiria miniata. The sequence goes on along the minus strand of NW_024037069.1, from coordinate 36,752,213 downwards.
TCCGACGAATCATAGCAACCGCGCCTGCGTGTGCGTCGTGCCAATGTTTGCGCGCGCTTTGCCGAATAACAAAACGAACTACTAATTTAAATGTTCCTACGGTGCGTCTTAAGACACACCGTTGGAAATGCCTTCTTTCGTTGATTACTTCAAAGTGACAGCTTCCCAGAAAGAATAATTTCACAGGGAGTTTAGTTCCGTTACTATCAACCAAGTTTGTTTTTCAACAATAATTACGCCAGTTACTTTTCGGATGGCTGCAAATGATAGACTACAGCTTTAATTCATGAATGTTTGGTTTCAGGCTCTCAGTGCCAAATAAAGCTTAGGGCACACCTTTCCGATTGTACCTGTTCACCGTATCATCGGGCCATCGTGCAGACTATAGAGGTGTGCTCTGAAAATTCCAACCGATCTGACGGTATACCAGGCAACCGGTTGAAATCAAACATGTTGGATTTTTTGCATCCAATTTCACCTGATCCGATTTCACCGGACGCAATATTTATGTCAACCAATCAGATTCACAAAGGAAGTCACATGATTGTGATCATGTGACTGGTCATCATGTGACTGATGTGTCCAACTGCAATGGTGAAATAACCGTAGCAGAGATGAGGTGATCCGGTGAACCGATAAAGTCGAAAAAGGTGTGCGCCGGGCTTAAATGTTCCGTGTTATCATTTGTGGCCGATTTCATAGTTGCTTGTGTGTGGATGATTTATGTTTGTCAATTCCTCAGTTTTTATGTTTTCCTGAGTTTCCTTCAATTTGTTTCCATTCCTTAAAGGATGGTATGCATGCCGTTGGGTTCTCTGCTCGAGATCTGGGCAGCCCCTTCCAACTAGGGGTAAATGTTTCTGTTTGTTCCATTTAACATTAGTCTTATGTAAGACCTTGTGTAATTTGTCTGTTGGTCTGTTTTTAAATGACTTCTTAGAATAAGACATGTTTTACTAAAATTTGAACAATGTCCAGTATACTTTATTTATAAAGTGTTGTTGAAAAGTGGAACACCAACTGCATCAACCTGTGCAGAATTAGATTATCTTGTTTTGCTGTTTGTTCATGTTGTATGTGTGTTATCAGAGGTTGAAAAACACACATTGCTTTCCTTGAATTGCATCTTGTAATTAACCTTAAATTTGCATCTATACATTGTTTTTCTTCCATTGTTTGACTGATTTGGGATTTTTTTTTTACAGAACGCACAGCAGAAAAGTGCATTACAGCGGGTAGCCGCTCAGCCGCCATTGTCAGTTGCTGCCTCGACACAGGGTACCAGACTCATCGTCAGTAACCTCCATTCAAGCGTCTCCGAGGCAGATATTAAGGTGAGTGTTGTAATGGGTTCATTCTCACCAAAAGTTAGATTAAATTTCATTACGTTGACTGAAATTACAGTCCATTTACAGTTGTGTGTCTCGGTAACATGGATGTGGTGAATTCACTAGTCAATCACAAGATAATTACAAGTCTTAAGAATCTATTCAAATGACTGTAACAAAGGTAGTGCTTTGTAATTGTTCATCTTCTGTCACTTGGGACCTGACTTGGGAATTGACTTTCTGATTGTCTCAGACTTGTGGTCAACTTGACTACACCTCTAATGAATTGTCACAATTAGTGCAAAGTTGAAGGGTTCAAATCAGGAATGAACATTTATAAAATGCAAACTTTTTTTCAGCGAGAGAAACAGTTTGCTCTGCAGTCACAAGTTTCTACGGCTTTTTAATCTGTTAATTTGTCCTCACTTTATAAAAGTGGGAGAGCTGTCCGAGCATCTGTTGATGTTCAACACCCCGTGAGCTGTTTCAGACACCATATATCGTTAGTCAACTGAAAGTAAACACAGAATATTTCAGAAACTTGGACTCCCTAAGGATGCCATGCATAAACTCAAGAGGGCGCTATGTGTCCTCTTTAGGGAGCCACAGTGCAAGGGACACACCGGGTGCGCGTATTGGTTCGCGCATGCGTGGCGCGAAGTACGCTCCACTGATTATATTCTGAATGTGCACATGGCGTCTTCATGTGAGTGTCAGGTGTTGCCAGCAATGCGTTCGAATGTCCCTCGCAGTGGCCTCCCCAACTCTCCCCTTTCAACCATTGAGGGGGTACTTGTACACAGAGTCCATTTTTTACTTCAAGGCAGATTTGGATACCAAATTTTCAACTGCTGACATAAGTCCTTTCCTTAATTTTCATGCTCTTATTCTGTGTATGAAATGTCTGTTTTAGGAGTTGTATGGCGACGTGGGAGCATTGAAGAAGGCGCGCTTGGTACGCTCCGGCCTGGCGGAGGTGGTGTACATCAAACGGGAGCATGCCTTGGAGGCAATAGCCAGATACCACAACCGGGAGTTGGACGGACTCCCGATGCAGTGCAAGCTGGACACCAGCACCGTGCCAGAGGCTACCGGTATTCACGTCCCCGCGTCGGGAAAGATGTCCATGAATGAGAGATTCAAGTGAGTACTGAGACTCAATGGGCTCCGTCCGCAAACAGAGGGGGTGCTTTTTTAGCACTTTTGATAGTACTGCGTGCGCGTATTGGTTCGGATGCATATAGCGGGAAGTATGCACAACTAATTTTTTTCTGAGTGGGCATAAACTAAAACCATATATGAGCTCCGTGCGCTAACGAAAGAAGGCGCCCTTTTACCTAACAACGACGTCCCATGGGCGGGACATTTAGCTGGTTGACACGCACCGTTCCTTGTGTGTGACGCACGTACACCAGGGGATTTGTACTATGTAGACGCAGTGGTACGGCCGCGCGGCGCAGCAAAATTGCAGTCAGGCAAGATGGCGTTGGTCGGTCACCCCCAACTGTGCTCCCTTTGTCGGTGAGGGGGTACTTGTGAACGGAGCGGATAGCGCCTTCGTGTGAGCGTCAGATGTCAGTAATGCATTCGAATGTATCCCCCAGTGGTCTCCCCCAACTCTCCCTGTCTTGCCGTTGAGGGGGTACTTTGTGCACATACTACAAAATGTTAAGACTTCACCAAATATTTATCTTCAGAGTTGAACAAAGAAATTGACTGGAGCGGAGTTTGAACTTGTGACCTCTGATTACATTAGCAAGTTAATGTTTCTAGCTTCGTGCTTTTCCTGATCCCTGGCTTCATGGCATATAAAGGTATATCATCTTCTGACAAGCATCCTTGAACATAGATTGGGAAAACTGCCAACACAGGGCTGGATAGCTGAGTTTGACAGAACGCCTGTACAGCTATCTGAAGGTCGCAGGTTCAAATCCCACTTTTTAGAAAACAGAGGAAACATCCTCACATTTTTGGGGGTCTCGTAACTGGAATTCCTTACCAACACACACGTTTTTCACAAGTAATTCCACTATATCAGGTGGAATTTCTTTACATGGTGTCTTAGTCTGGTAGAAAGTTTTTCTTGTGACATTCGTAGGTCTGTTTTTGGATAACTTTTTAAAACAATGTTCCCGTGTACTTTAAAGTATCAACTACTTTTTACCTTCCACAGATTGATAGGCGCAGGTGCCTCAGGGATGACCGATTTCTCTCTCTCAACCGTTGGCATGCGATCAGATGCGATGGCACCAAGTAGCAACGATTCCGTCGAAGCTGCAACCGTCCACAAAGCTCTGTTCAAGACCGGAGCTTCGACGACAGCATCATCTAGGCCGGTGGTGTTTACTGTTAAGATCTAGAGGAGAAGCCTGAGGACAGAAGACCGATTCATTAAGCCCTAACCCATGGTATTTTTATCAATCAAAGCTGTGATTTGTGTCCGACATGCATTCACAAACATCCGATGTGCGTGTGATGTGCCAGCTGGAATATGCAGTGTGGCCTTAGAGAGGCATGTGTGTTGTGGGCGGGGCTTAATGGATTGGTGCGTGTGATGTGCCAGCTGGAATATGCAGTGTGGCATTGGAGAGGCATGTGTGTTGTGGGCGGGGCTTAATGGATTGGTGCGTGTGATGTGCCAGCTGGAATATGCAGTGTGGCATTGGAGAGGCATGTGTGTTGTGGGCGGGGCTTAATGGATTGGTGCATGTGATGTGCCAGCTGGAATATGCAGTGTGGCATTGGAGAGGCACGTGTGTTGTGGGCGGGGCTTAATGAATCGTTAGATTGTAGGCATGTAAACAGGTGTATGTTCATAATTTCTACAATGAGCAGTGCATTCAAATGCTAAAAATGTTGAATGACGTCCCAAAAAATCATTGCTTGAATTTCTGTTCGTGTGTCACGTAATTTTTCTTGTTGAGTTAATAATATATCAATGCTGCATAATGTACTCTGACAACTAGCCATATTTTTTATCAAAGCCATTACCAAGGAAACTACCGATTTTATCGATCAATTTATGAGAGAAACCTTGCTTAAGTGAAGATAGGACTGGTATCAAATACCCTGTGAAATTATTCCACCTGAATTGGAATCACTTGGAAGAAAACGAACGTCACAGTTGGTTTCAAAATAGGGTGCTCTCTTCAGTCAGGCCTTCCCGATGTGTTTTTTTTTAGCAAGAGAACTTTACGAGACCCAAAAAATTGTGCATACAGTTTATCAAAATGTACAGTATCATCTGAGTTAGCCAGGTTAGTTGTTTTCCCACCTTACTTAACATTTTGAGCAATTGTGTTGCTTTAAAAAACAAAACCAAAAAAAATCACAAACATCAATTGGTCCTACATATCTTCAGAACCCATATCTTATGCCCAGAACCGTCCTGAATCCTACAATATCCACCAAATTGTAGGAAACCATTGGAACATTCTTTGCATTTTTAATTTTCCAAGGGCATCAAATATACAAGCTTGTGAAATAGTTTGTGACTCACTGTTCCATCCTCAATCCAACAAAACCCTCTAAAAAAATGAATGTGTCATATGTTTCCCTTCCTAGGAAGTTAGTGTTAAGTACATGTACTTGTGGGGAACAGAGCACACTAATATTGTGTGTGTACATATGTAAATATTTTTGTATCATTATCTTGAATTTTTTCTCTCTCTGTATCAATGTTAATACTTTGCTGACATCTTTTGGTAGTGTTTCACGTACTTTAGAAAACAGTAAGAGGCATACTGGATGTACATGTATAGATATCAATTCCCTAAGCACACACGTAGATGTTGTAGTAACTGATTGTTCAACTTGAACTTGTAGTATAGTTTTAGATTTTAGATGAATTCCTGAGGGAAGTATGGATGTTGTGGGGAAGTACCCCCTCAATGGTGAAATAGTGTGGGAGATTGAAGGACACATGTGCAGCCATGACCCACACGTTGGTGCAATCCACTGTGAAGATGGTATAGGTTTGTGCACATTTAAATGAAGATTGTTGCTTACTCTGAACCATCTATTATCATGTCCTTCAGACTACCCTTCTCATGCATGGGTGTGTGTGTGGGGGTGGGGATGGGGTGTGACACGCCCGTTATTCCTTTTTGTTGGCAAAATGGTGTGTCCGTCAACAAATATGAAGCAACAAATAGTGCCACCTATTGTTAAATAGTGTCCAAAACGTCCACTTTGAAAGCGCCCTCAAACATCAGATGGTGTCCAGGTTCAACCCCCCCCCCTTTTGTACAAAAGAAATACAAAGCATTAGAAATAAAAAATAGTAATATTCATTCACAAAATGTGTCAGTTCCAAGCAGAACGTGCAGTACTGGGTGGTTTTAAAGTGTTGCAATCTAGTTTTACAACAAACTTTGGCCATTTATTTCTGATGAAAACGAAAACATCACTCAGTCTCTTTAGTGATAATTACCTAAAATGGAAAGCTAAGTTCTTTCAAGCGTTTGCTATACATATGCTGCTAAACAATCTGGGAAATACTCCTTCAAGAGCCAATAATAATATGGCCTAGTAAAAAAAATAAACTGGTTTCTCGTTCCTGTCCGCTTCCTATTTCCTGCCCACCTCATTTTAAAATTGACTTCGTACATTTGCAATACATTTTGCAAAAATATTGTCAATAAGATATTGTCTTTTTTTATTTGTTTCCAAAAAAATTGTAGCTATATAGGAAGGGTTGCTGCTTCTTTGGACACAATTTTGTATCGCAAAAAGAGTCGAGAAAATCTTGGAAATATCCGTCATCTTGGGAAAAATTAAAAAAAAGTCCCCGCCTCCTTCACTTTTTTCAAAGAGCCTGGACGAGGAACTATTTTATTATTTTACTTGGCCAAATAATGAAAATGTCTTGGAAGAGATATGTCGTCACATGTAAACTCACAATTAGAGTGATTTCCTAATAGAATTTCAAACCCACTATATTTTAATTTGCTCTTTTTAGCATAAAACTTTCTGCATGTAGGATGGTTCGTGGGTATGACATTTTAGACATACATGTAATATTGTTCTTGTTACCGCTATTCTAACTATGTTGTAAAATTACACCTTAATAAATTTACTCATTTACAATAACTCAACAAATAAGTCCAAATCCCCATTAAAAAAATGTGAATTTTAATTTTAGTTGAGGTCATTGATTTTTTGTAGAACTGTTTCTCACTTTGTCGATAAAGGTTTTCAGATGTTTTGGGTCAAAAAGAGACAGAAAGGCTAAAACAGAACAAACTAGAGAAGCGATATGTACATTTTTGTTTTAATAGGTGTGCTGGGGTCTGTCGTAAGCCCCTAAAAGGCCTAATGTACGAAACTATTTCCGTTTGTTGTTCTTTGAGATATTTAATTTCCCGTTCATGTCTACTCAATTAATTGCGTCTTTTTCAAATTCAGTAAATGGCCGTAAACATCCAAATAAGGTTTAAAGGGAATATACAACATTTGCAAACATCGAAAAATAAAACTACCAAGTTTTTACGAAATACCTTACTAGGATGTTGGTAAATGACAGTCTCAAGCATCTTGTAAAATTATGGCACCTGGTGTGAAGTCATTTTCAAGAAAATGGTATTTTTGTATGCATTTCCAACGATGCATGGTCGGCCGACCAGCGTTGGAAAAACCTAACTATTTTTCAACTACTGCTCCAAATTTACCATTTTTTCAGTCCAAATTTTGTTTGCTATTAGTTACATGTTCATGAACGGGTGCAGGCCAGCTAGACTGGTTCCCTTGCCTTACAATATTCCATCATCTATAAATTGATCCATTTTACCTTTTGTGGAGTCAGGGAACCAGACTACCTGAACATTTTTGTTTTTCTTGGTTTTTCCAACCTTTTCGAACACAAAACTTCAAAAATGTCAGTGTAACAATATTTGATCTATTATACTAACCCCTCAAATAGTTCATTTCTGAATATTACAGCAAAAGCCAATGATGTACATTCCCTTTAACGAAAAACCGTAGAATATTTTCGCTTGGCGATAAGGCCAAAAAAAAAAGTCTCCGGTTTCTGGTATGGAGCTTGCCCAAAAAGTGGTGCGGCGACGCGGCTTTTTTTTTTTTACCTTTTTTTTGGCTTCAAATGTCGGCTGATGACTGCAAATGGTGCCCGACTAAACTTAGTGCAAATATATGGGAGTCCAGAGAGGCCACATAAAGCTTATTCTCGATCATAACCCCATCTAAAAACACGTTAAAATTGTGCAGCAGCAGGATTCCAGTCAAACCAGTGAGTTTGGCGGTTTTTAGACATCATCTTTTATTGAAAAAAAAACCTTTTTCATGTTGCCGATGCGCATGGCTACGGCGACGCGCGCATACCAGAAACCGGAGACTTTTTTTTTTTTGGCCTAAGAACTCGATTTTTTTTATTTCGTCAGATTCTGTGAGCTGTGTTTTCTCATGGAGCAATAAGAACGTTCTTATTCCTCTATGAGTCCCTTTTAGACAGGCCTGCATCCCCGTTCAAACTGTGCATAGAACCGTCTGAGCGCCACATTATTTTTATGATTTTTCCCCCAGTAATCCTAAATGTCTGCAGGCCTGCCAAAATAGAATTTGGAGGTTCGCCAACTGCGAGAGTTGAAGTTGCGTTCACTTGGAATGTTGCCAACTGGTCGTTTTGGCACGCACGCAGTAAAAGAAAGAATTAACTTCAATTCAAAGAAGGAAAATCCCTCGAATTTTCTTCCTTTTGTTGAAACGGAATTCGCTGGATCCCATTATTGTGTGAGTTCGTGTGGAACGTTTACAGAGCAGATGAGGAAATATGTCTTTTCATTCCTGCATTTACAATTTTTTTACAATTATTATCATACCACATCCGTTTTGCCGTCATTATTTGACATGGTTTTGTTTGACAAGGTCTGCGTATCGTGTCCGGTTCGCCAGAGTTGAATGCATTGTGTGCAAATGAGCATTTCCTCCTTTGGCCCCGTGTGGTTGTGTATACGCATGGCGGTGTTTATACAATCGTGAACTTAACATTATCCTATCAAAAGGTTTCCGGAGAACTCAAGGACGAACGATTTCCATAAAATCCCGCCATTTCATCCGCCTCATAAACTTAAAAGATTTTACGATCACCGGGAACTGTTGTTTTTATACCAGTAGCAGCACCATCTCTTGAATTTGAAATAATAAGGCATATTTACTGATGAAGCCACACCTCTTTTGGTGTTTAACTCACCTGCGGTCAAAATGGTACAGGCCAGTCTGGCTTTGCGCCAATGTTTATTTATAACTCTTTTTAAAGAGCATCGAGCATGACACGGAACTGCTTTTAAGTTATAACATTGTAGTCAATTCGCCTATATGGATGTACCACAGTACATGTACTGTTTATTAAGCCAGGGTGGTTTGGAATAAACGATTCACCTTACAAACTTGCTGATAACTTCATTAAAAAATATGATAGAATTAGAAATCGTTTTCATCATAAAAAAAAATACTGAAAATATCCATTCTGTCATGAAGTAGGGTCGAAATTTGCTTCAAGAATACTCGTCGTTCTTGTTTTGAAAATATGCATTATATAGTTTGTCGTTGGGTAACCAAATCACAATATATTTTGTGTGTGTATAATTACTTCCATGCAATTTCTTTAAGCGTCTCGCAGGTTTGCTGCAGCTGGGAACATATGTATTTACATGTACATTGTACATGTAACGGTTTCCTGGTTCTATGCTCGGTACCATCATGGAGCTAGGAACACAGCTCCATGGTACCATGGAGGAAGTGCTGGTACCATGTCACATGTGACGTCATACACATGCCGATTGTCGCACAGCTAGGGCAGTCACCCTTCCTAGCTCATTTATTTCCTATATTCTACAATAAATGCCAGTAAATTTAATAACCGACCATGTTTCAAGAGATAGAACGGTTTGCTGAACATTCATCGGCATCGCGTGACTACACAGCAAATTCAGCATCCAAACCTAGGTTAAAGGGAATGTACATCATTGGTTTTTGATGTAATTTTCAGAAATGAACTATTTGAGGGGTTAGTAGATATAGATCAAATATTGTTACACTGACATTTTTGAAGTTTTGTGTTCGAAAGGGTTGGAAAAACCAAGAAAAACAAAAATGTTTAAGTGGTCTGGTTCCCTGACTCCACAAAAGATAAAATGGATCAATTTATAGATGATGGAAAATTGTAAGGCACGAGAAACAGTCTAGCTGGCCTGCACCCGTTCATGAAACATGTAACCAATAGCAAACAAAATTTGGACTGAAAAAATGGTTAATTTGGAGCAGTAGTTGAAAAATAGTTAGGTTTCTCCAACGCTGGTCGGCCGACCACCGTTGGAAATGTATACAAAAATACCATTTTCTTGAAAATGACTTCACACCAGGTGCCATAATTTTACAAGATGCTTGAGACTGTCATTTACCAACATCCTAGTAAGGTATTTCGTAAAAACTTGGTAGTTTTATTTTTCGATGTTTGCAAATGTTGTATATTCCCTTTAAAGGCATTTACAACATTTTTTTTGGCTATAATTTTCAGAAATGGATGGATTTGGGGGTTAGTATTTTATAGCAAATATTGTAACACTGACCTGTTTAAAGTTTTGTGTTCATACATGCTGGAAAAACCAAGAAAAGATATATTCTTGTAGTCTGGTTCCCTGACCCTATCTCAGACGAAACGGAGCAATCTATAGTCTTCAGGAAAATGTCAGGTCAGGGAACCAGACTAGCACCCGTTCACGAATGTGTAACCGATTTGCAAACAAAAGGTGGATTAACTAAATTTGGTAAATTCGGGGCAGTATTTGAAAAAGACAGTCTTTCCAACGATGGTCGGCCGACCATCATTGGAAATAAATTGATACGACAACTTCACTATTCTTGAAAATGACAGCACAGCAGGTGCTATTATTTCACAGGATGCTTGAGACTGTTATTCACTTAGTAAGGTATTACATAATAAGTATTTAGATATTTCTTACGTTTGCAAAAGTTGTACATGTATATCACCTTTAAAGGTGGTTGTCGAGCCATGGTCACCGCAAAACATTTAGTACACGAAGTTAGCTCGACAGCGCGCGGCCGGGGGTAAACAGTCATGGTGCGTGCGTGTTTGTGTACATCGTCTGGGACATTCCATTTTGGGGTTAGGTACTGGGTGGTTTTGTGGTTACACAGACAAATTAATGCGTTGTCCGTATTGCAAGGCAGTGAGGAATAACACCTCATCTATGGATCACCTCCGACGCCGATTTGCATTAAGTAATTTCCTCAAAACTACCTAAACTTAAACCGGGAGTAGCGATGACTCTCTATCACGCTACCGCACGGTGGGTTCCCCTAGGTCCACAAAATGGTAATTTTTGTTAAAGGGATGTTCTGATCATTGCTTCCATAGCGTGCAACAATCTATTCAAAAGTCAAAACCATAATAACAGTGTCGTCTCTCCAGCAATAATCATGAAAACTACTCATTTATTTTCAACAGAAATTACTGATTTTTGATATAAGAAAGAAAAAAGAGCTTTAGAAATTATATGTTTATGCTCTTTACTTATGTTCTTCACTCTATTTTTATTTTGATTGGGGGAATAAGCCAAATTTTATCAAAGTAAACAGAATGATGGATTTTACATATTAATTAGGAAACAGCTTAGCCTTCCTTTTTTTGTTTTAGTCGGATGCTATTTTTGTTTTGTTTTGTAGCATAGCCCCTTTAACGTGAAATTCCCCCGGAGTGCAATAGTCATCTGATGTTAACTGCATGTGTACGTGTTTATGCGTCGCGCACACAGGGTTATGGAGCAGACGGGTCATACCAAACTAACACGCGAACGCGAGCAATCATTTCCTGGAAATTCCTTGCGGTTACACTGTAGGGGATTGCGCAATGATATGAGTAATTTCATTGTTTTCAAGTTGAGGTCGTCGAAACTTAGAATATTTCCCCAGTCGACCAATCATTTAATCTGGCTATGATAGTAAACTATGAATAGATTACAAAAAATATTCATTTACCTTTCAATGGTTGCACAAAATGTCAAAAACTGAGTACATACAAAAGTTAGTAGTATAGGGTCCGATCCCAAACAATCTTTAGAGGTATTTAAACATTTTCGGTATATGGTTCCATTTACAGATCTTCTGACTTCCGGCTTTGCCTCGGATTGAACTTAGATATTTTTAGAATTCAAAGATTTGATCTTTTTGTCAGTAGATAAAAAAAATCTCTAGTACTGACTGACAAAAAGAATTGTAAGGAATTCGACACTTGATACTGGCCTGTGCTCAAGGTTTTTCCACTTCCCGTTGAACACTAAACGTGAATGGGGGCAAAGTTTACAAAACCGGTATTACCGGATATCTGCTAGTAAGAGCATGTAGGAAGGAATAGAATGGTTCATTTTTGTAAACGACTGCACCAAACGGCATTGCCCTTTCCGGATTCCGGACATAATTTTGAATGACACCGGTGCCAAAAATAATACATGTACATGTATATTCTCACACCATAAATCTATTTTGCGCGTAATTCCCTGGGTACATGTACATGTATATTGACGTATGAAAACAAATAGTCTGCACTTTACACGATTTCCTGGTCAAGAAGGAAGTTGCAAAAAAAATTCCACGGACGAGAAAAATCTATATCATGTAGACGGTCTGATAGCGCATAAAAGTGCAGTGAAGAAGTGATTTGCCGAACTTCTCTGTCCCCAATTCAGAGTTGTACGAAGTACTCGTACTCTCGTACTCGATCGTACTCGTAAAAAAATATCCTATACTAAGTCGTACTCGTACTCTTCTGTTCTCCCGCAAGAATTACAATTTTCTTTTATAGCTACTTGCAGGAAAAGAACCAGTTTTGTACTGTCCGGGAGGCTTCTGCATTTTAGCACAAAACATTTAACACATTGAAATTTGCTCCTACTTGTAAAAAGTTGTACTCGCGTACATTTTGGTACTCGTACTCATGGGGAAAAATGCCATGTAGTCGTACTCATACTCGTACTCATAACAAAGTACATGTACCCGTACTCATGAAAATGTGTACTCGACTACAATACTGCTCTCAATGGGTCTGCACACTTCGTTCTGCACGCATTGTCAACTTTGATATTTTAGACATCGCTTCGCAAATTCCACCGAGGTGAACTATATTTTGAAAATGCAACTTCGAGTTCAATGCCTGCCGAGTTCGCATAATGAACCATTGTTCTATCCGCAGTTGAAATAAGCTAATCATTTGAACTTTGGCACACAACAGAAAAACTGATAACCCAACTGTTCACAAAAGTTTGTTATTTAATCCTCAGTTTTATTATTATATGTACATATACAACTAATATATAAACCTACTGTACCTTTACACAAGAGAAAAGTCACAGTATAGTATACATTTAAAGCTTGAAACATTTACACGGCTTTAATATAATGGAAGTTCATAATTCTAAAATTATTAAAGAGCATTAACTTAGCGACGTCGCACAACTATGCATGCCAGTGACGTGCTATGTTTATTTACCCACGTAGGTTCGCAGCACATTGCTTGATTGTGTGCTGTTTTACAGTGAAAACATTTCGCAGAAAACAAAATCATTTTCCTCACTCAAACGTAGGTCAATATGCAGATATTATTTTGGTACTCTCTAAAGTAAATGGATTTTGAATGAACCTTTAAAGAATTTTCAAAACAAGCAAAGATCCATTTATGGAAAACACATTAGTGAAGCTCGTCTCCAAAGTAGCTACCTATAGAGCAAGCCTATACGAGCATAATCTCAATTTCATCTCCAACCAACGCGCAAACGTAACTTTTAAGACACAAAGCACGAGTCGTACGGGTGCAGGGCAACACATTCACAAGCAAAGGTGTGCATAGTCACGTGTACTGCCCGTTTAGCATTTCATAACAGTTGAACGAAAATAACCACAATATTTAACAAAACTGTCACCGATCTCAAATATGACAAGTGAATTCCCTTCATAACAAATATGGAAAATCCACCTATACCTTGACATTATTTATGAATGTGTTTTTTTTTTTACATGTATTACAATAATTATTGAGCCCTTTGTATTTACACAATTGATCAACAATTAAAATAACCAATGATTATATGCGGCAGCGGAGGTAGCTCGTGTTAGACTAAAATTAATCTTGTAATATTATACAAACAATATTACTACTGACATATTTTTCATGAAATTACATTTTCCACCTCCAGTAGGAGAGTTGTTAATCCTTATGCTTCGCTATCATGGGCCAGTTTGCGTAACTGCTTGTTATGTAACAAACCTGATAGCAGTAAAATACTACCAAGGTCAAACTAACAAAATATTACGACCAAGATAGGGGCACTCCATGCTATAATGAACGATCATGTATTGTACATCCACTGTATTCAATTTGAGTGAGAGATACCGTGAGTTAAATACAATAGTATTTGAGTAGGCACTGAATTTCAAACTTCAATTTAGCTACCTCAGGGTAAGGGGAAAATAGACATTTTAGTGTTTATTATCACATGCAACACATTTTTTTGGGACAAATTCTCAATTCCAAAAAGTACCATTTACGCGTTCTTCATTTATTTATCCACGCTACTGTTAATATTGTTCAGGTAACACTGAACTAGAACAAAGCACAGTCGTACTTCAGCATCATTCCTGCAAATTAATCAAAGTTGCCGAGTACAAAACATAATAAAACTCCCACACAAACATATTCATGTTAAAAGATGATTTAGCCACAAGATAGAGTATTCTAGGATAACCCATAAGACTCATGGAATATTAAATCTAAATTTGCCTGCAGATTTAAAGAAAGAATTAAAGTCAATAAGCTTAACTTTTTTTTCTCCGAAGAAAGGAGTGGTGAACCAACCTCAAAAACGATCAAAGGAAAATACACACACACTTGCTAAATTGCACAAAGTAATACTACTGCTATACAACTACGTGATTCCTAGTTCCACTGGTTCTTATTAATTTTCCTAAATCCAATGTCTGGAGAAATATTAGTTTTGGGGGAAAAAGAAAATAATATCCAGAATGTGCGTAGAGTTGCAGCATCTTGCAGCAATTAAATTTCGTACAAAAAAAAATTATGGTAAAACAAAACCTATACAAAATAACATCACATTTACAAAATACAGTTTTAGATTTGTTCAAAGGCATTTAATTAATTTGGGGGGACCTTACACTAGTGTATACATGGAACAAAAGGGCCGTCACATTTATTACAAAATCATACAAAACATGTTAATATTACTCATCGTTTTACTCGTACAACTGTACTTTTTAAAGGAAAAAATGTAAACAAATGTGTCCCTTTAATATCACCCTTTATATGTTTTGGTAAAAAATACAAGTTTATTCCTCCACATTAAGAAATTATTTTTAGGCATAATGCTAGCAATTTTTTTTCTAACTTAATTTTGCCCAGTCTGTAGACTAAACACAATTACCACTTGATCATTCGATTAAGGTTAGTTGATGTTACTGTCTCTTCATTCAGGCAACACTATCAAACGCATGTACCAGATTAAACTGACAATATGAACTCAGGAAAGTGGACCGTTTTTCGTTACAAACAAACAGTGATTGCAAGATTTTGTAAGAAAAAGAAAACTGAAGTGTCTAATATTAGACTAATGTGCATTGAGTTATGTGAGCACATCATTTCGTTAAGAATTCAAGCATTCAAAGAAAATTATTTTTCCTCTATGGTTAAGCCGAGAACCAGACAGTTGTCAATCGTATGCTTGCTTCACAATGGGACAAGTATTAAGCTTACAATAACATGCTAAAGGTCATGTGCTGTACTCCGTGCCTGACCTGAAAAGGTAGTGCACTTGTACCTTGTATAAGCCTGCGCAGCTGTACTGCTAGCCACAAATTTGTATAGAATAAAGGGGAATAAATGCCAGTGGTCTGAATGAAAAGAAAATCATTCTACTTCAACTGCATGCACTGCACAAACTTAATGTCATCTCAGGCTTTAAATGTATCTTCATGTCATGTTATAACAAAGGTTTCAATACAGTTTGCCTACACATACATGTACACTGGAAATTAAATGTCCGTTCTTGTGGTATTGCTCAGTGCCACATTTAAAAACCATGAGAATTAGTCATGAACAACATGCGGTGATGATTAAAGGTCACTCCTCCAGTTAAAGGGGCATTCAGTTTGAGCGAGGTTTTCTTGGTGCACAAAAATACATGTACAACCCTGAGAATCAAGTATGTATCACTCCAAGAAAGCGGGTGCCATTTACATAAACTGAATGCACAATAAGAAGTAGATTTTTTGAGGTTTCAGAAGTTGATAAGAAGTGTTTCAGTACAAATGCCAGTGAAATTCATGGGTGTGAAAGTGCGTTTGCAGTACCCCATAGCCTTGCACATTCAGTTGATGTTGTAAGAATCCATTTGAAACTGTGTACTGTACATTAGGGTCTTGTGACTCTTCCTAAAATATTGTATCGCGAGTCACATAGCCATGAACCATTCAATTACTTCTGTGCATCTTAAGTGAATCGGCAGTCGGCTCCATCAAAAACAACCTGGCGCTCCTGTTTTTTTTTCCAATTCAATACAAGTTTCAAGGGACAGCATTGTCCACTTTCACATGAGTACTGTACTAATATTTGAAATGCTGGGACTTTATAAAATGATTTTTGGGTAAATTTATGTTTGCATATTTTGGTAGCTTTCTAAAGTCTTTGTAAGTAATGAACAAACATTCCGCATTTAAATGCGGCAAACTTTTTAACCAGTCCGGATCAAAATTTTAGCACTCCACTAATTTTGCTGGGAAAATAACATTTTTGTTGTTTCTGCTTTTTAGTATATTTATACCATTAAAACACACAAAATTGTACACATACAAAATGTTAACAAAAATTGATACAAAAATTGTTCAACATAATTAAGCTTAATAAGGAACGATTATACAAATTTGACCATTTCTCACTGGTTTCAAACTTTCAATCTTACATGTACATTTTGTGCAATAAGTTAGACCAAAAAAACTACCAAATATTTTCTCCAAAAAAAATGGCAGCGCTGCACTGACTGCAAGACATGGTTAGTGTTACAACTGTATAAATAACGTGTCCAGGTGATTCCTACCATGGAGCTATTAAACACATGTTCTAACACAAGAGGAAAAAGGAGAGAATGAAGTATCCAGATGCCACTTTTGTACCAATAAAATACCTTTGTAACATTCAGTTGATGTCGTGCGACACCCTAAAAATTGGGATAGACCAAATGTTATTACATTTTGGTTGAAAACGCTTTAAAAGTTGTCATTGCTCAAAACATACTTTGTAAACACGCAACATCCAAGTGACATTGAAGTACTACATTCTTCCCCCCAAAAGTCGTCAGAACAATTATAAAACTTTCAGGGTGTTTACAAGAACTGAACATTAAAAAAAAGGGGAAAAAACAAAAAAAATAGAGAAAATCATTTCCACATCGCAGATCCATTAGGCACCCCTCTGCTCTAAAGTGTTGCTGTCTGTCAACGCTTTATTTTTCCAAGTTCATAATCCGATGGTACTAGGCCTACTCCACCCGCACACAACTGCAGCTGCACGTTTCCAAATATTCAAGTTCCATTTGAAAGATATCTTTTCCTTGTCTTCCACGATCATCTTTGTCCGGTGATAACATTCCATCCACAAGTGATGATCCGTGTTGTTTCCACTGCCAGATTTCCCCAACCCCCCAAATCCGTCCGGTTTTGGGCCAGTCTCACCTCTGCGGTTCCACCTCCATTTGTTTCTGGTTGTTGTTACCGTGTCCGTACTGTGTTATTGGCTGCATGGGGGCCGGCGCAGACGTCATACATGTTGGGGAACCGGCGTGATATTTGTCCGTTGTGCCCAATTTCGAAAGGTCCATCATTAAATCCGGGAAATTGGGAGGAGTTGCTGGCGTGTTGGCCGGTGCGTGCACCTTTAAAGGAGAGAATTAAAAACAATCATTAGCATAATAATGCAACTCGACGACTTCTTAGAAATCCTCCGAGCGGTTTCCACAGCACAGTCTGATGCCTTTGATAACTTCATGCATATACATGAGTCATTTTATTGTAAATCCACGCACCGGTAAACAGGCGGAACGTGAATGGAAAATAGAGGAAAAAAATTGCGATAGATTTCTCTTACCGAATGTCCACCTTGTCTGTAGCAGTGTGGATGGCCGTTTGGTATCGGTGCTTCTTGGAAGAAAATACTTAATGCCGTCTGAGGGGGAAAAGAACGGGAAAAGAAAACTCAATGAATGGCCGTGTTAACATGGTTAAGAGATTTAAATGGTTGATAACACAACACCCAATGTACACAACATGACCCCGCGCACTGCACGCATGCACGATGCAAGACACAACATAAACACAGGTATTGCGAAAAAGAAAATTTCCGTCGCCATTATGGAGACGGTAATTGTACCTCGAATTGCCAGTGTGCCGTTTGAAGTAAGTGCTTGGCAGTGTCCGCTGCACACCCGGCCGCCAGTACGAACTGGTTTATCATCACTTGTTCCTTCAGAGCGTCCATTTTGGAGAGATTTTCGAGCATTTATTCGGTCGACTAGAGGAACGACAACAAGCCCGAAACACTCGCCAACCAGGCCAACGACGACTGCGCGGTTTATTGACACATGACGTCAGAGAGCCGGGAGTGGAATACCGATCGCTGATTGGTCAGTCAATCAGGATGACGTGGATCGCCCCATGTTTTTGAGGGGAGGTCCTGTTTATTGATTGGATCCTGTTTTGTTATGGTTTTTGTTTGGGAAAGGGCCACCACTAATAAAGTAATGTTACACTTCCAATTCGGTTATTTAATTGCATTTGTATTTCTAAAAATAGCATCTGAATTGAAATGTATCTGATTTGAATAAATTTATACTGAAATAGTTGTACCAGGTCCATTTATGGTGTCAAAGCTGTACACAACTTTCAGAAATCATGAAATAAAAAATAATTTGTACAAGTAACAGTAACATAACTTTTAGATAAAGCAGTCAGGCTGGCGTTTGTAAACAAGATCTTTGGCAAGGTCGCCAGGCGCTGTTTTGCATAAAAAATGGGCATGTTGCCAAAACATAGATCGGGCATTCCTCAAAAAGTGTAAACAAGATGCATTTTGATGGTGCATTGTTGTGTATGTAAGTATTTAGGCCAAAGTTCGGGGGAAGGGTTTGGGAGTTTTTAATTTCTTAAAACAAAACAATAGTTGAAACGCATCAAAATTGGCACTGGTTTCATAATTCTTATTAATTTTGCGATACATTACAAATAAATAAATACAAATTCATAAATTATTTCCATAATAAATGTATCAGCAATTTATTTACAGGTTTTATTGTTTTCCTGTTAATGACCATCAGCTATATATCTTTTCCCATTATGTTTCCTTTACCTGCATATGTCGTTTGAATATTTGGTCAGACTTCAATTTGGCTCTGAGTTTTTGGTGCTGTAGGACTTAAATACTTGTGGTGCTAAATTCACAAATTGAGACTTTAGCTAGCACACCCGGCAGACAAAGGTTCCCAGATTAAAAGATTTTGACTATTTCTGACGAATCTTACGTCAGGTAGCCGCAGCGGTAATAGAAGTGGCCAAAAAAAAAAAAAAAAAAACCGGGCAGGATCCTGCCCGTTTCAGAGAATATCCGAAATTTACCGAATGCATTGCGTCGACACTCTCGGAAAGCGCCCCGGGTATTTCTGGGCATAATTTTTGTATATTAATATAAAAATTAGTATATTAAAACAAAAATGAGTTCATATATATATATATATATATATATCCAATGAAATCGTCTTCTATCACAATTCACAGTGCTCGATACATCTCTGTAGAGCTATAAACATGCAATAAATTCAGAATATTCTCTTTCTGAACAGACTGTTTCGTACCATAAGGCACTCATCAGCAGAATGACGAAAAATAGAATACAAGTAGCATCTTACCTTATTTCGAATCAAGCGCGCGCACGCGTTACGCGCGTTACGTCATTGAAGTTAGTACGCGTTTACGTCACTGAAGTAAGAACACATCTGTCTCGATGCCTGCACTTGGAGACGATTTCGCTTCTCTTATTCAGTGTACCTAGATCTGGCCTACATATGATTATGTACTTCTCTGCTATACATAAATTGCATCTCTTGTTTACGTTAGAGTATGGCAGTGCTTTCAGAACTATGTCCCATTTGATTTCATACTCTAACGTAAACAAGAGATGCAATTTATGTATAGCAGAGAAGTACATAATCATATGTAGGCCAGATCTAGGTACACTGAATAAGAGAAGCGAAATCGTCTCCAAGTGCAGGCATCGAGACAGATGTGTTCTTACTTCAGTGACGTAAACGCGTACTAACTTCAATGACGTAACGCGCGTAACGCGTGCGCGCGCTTGATTCGAAATAAGGTAAGATGCTACTTGTATTCTATTTTTCGTCATTCTGCTGATGAGTGCCTTATGGTACGAAACAGTCTGTTCAGAAAGAGAATATTCTGAATTTATTGCATATATATATATATATATATATATATATTTGATATTCAAGGACGACTTAATAATTGTGCCTCATCAAGTATGCACTCGGATCGTATGAGGGGCGAGCTTTGCTGCGTCATATTATGGTACTATTTTGAATCTAACGATGGTTTATACCTAGTCTATGTAATAGACCCTGGCCCTGGCGAACTTGGCTCCGTGATACTCAGACTAACCTGTTTTCCCAAAACTCAATTCGTCCCAAGTTCGGCATTGCCTGATTTGGGTCCCTAACTTTGGAGATTCCAGCTAAATGTCAGTCAATGTTTTTTGACATAAATATCAAACTGTAAGATAATGAAGCATTTAAAAAAAATGTGATCGGAACATTATAGGCTCTTAATGATTAAACCAAACCGGATAGGCCGGACATCATAAAAAAAAATTAAAAAAAAATATTTGTTTAGCCGTGGCGGCTACTTGACATAAGATTCGTCAGAAATAGTCAGAATCATTTTGTCCGGGAACCAGACTCACAAAGACTAGATAAAATATTTGTTCAGTGTTCATGCTATTTAAATCAATAGGAAAAACTAGAAAAACTGCTTCTTAAACTGTTATCACATTTTTTTTATGAAGCAATATTATTATCCATTCTTTTATTTCTCTCTGGCTTTTGAGGTTTTATATTAGGAATACAATTAATTTCACCATTTTAGTAGTTTTATTTGTTAATCTCTGACACAGTTTCCTTTTATATTCACGTCATATCAAGTTCTGGAGCGATGAATTAATGATGGACACTTGACCGGAAGAGGATTGAACTAATTTCAAGCAAAGTAACATTGAATAATTATTTGCTTGCTGTCCTGAAACTTTGTCCTTTTTTTTGGTACGGCGGGGATACTTCCAATTGAACTTTAGAATGAACGTGAATAATAACCCATGACAAAACAAACACCCAATATTATAAGGGTGATTTGCATGCCCTCAAATCTCCGGTATTGGAGCATTTTGTAAAGTTTGTAAAAAAAAAAAGTGAAGCTTTGAAGAGGACTGCTCGTATTTCTTGAAATTTTGATGAAATGAGCTCCCAAAATTGCTCTAGTTTTCCAATGGAACGTAGACGTCCTTTTTCAAAATTGCAATGGGCTTCAAGCTTCATTGGTGAATATCTTTGGATGACATTTCTCCCAAAAGTCATCGGCAAACTCTCCCAAAAAATGAAAACAAATGGAAAATTGATGAAATAAGCTTTAATATGATTGTGTCTCAAACACCTTGGCGATCGCGAGTTTTGAGTATTTTTCATAATGTTTGGAAGTGGGCGTTATGATCACTGAGGTCTATGGTAGTTTGTTTAATGGTGTCCGCAAGAAAAAGTTCGGTTATGGTGGACCTAAATTGCGCCCTCTCGCCAGAAAAGAATGATGATGTCACTTTTTGCCATTTCGATGACGATGCATATGCGCGACGACTGTTTCATGAAAGCTAGTTATAGCGAGGATTATGGGAAACGCCATTTTGTTATTCTGTCGTCAGATGCCGTGAATCACGGAAACTGGACTGCGGACTTAAAGTAAACGACGATTTCTTCTTCTTTAAGCAATAAGTGACGACCCAATAACGTGAAAATGGGAGGGCTGACGAGTATGCAGCGATCTAATGTCCAGGAACTCGACATTAGTGCATCTGCCGCGTACAGATATCCGCCCAAAACAGGTACGATCGAAGTCCGAACATTTTCTGCCTTCACAAGATTGAAGATGACATGGGATTGGTACGGGGTGGTACGGGCCAGAACGCGGAAACCGCGGGGACCAGCATGACCAGTCAGTGTCCTGCCCCTGGCTTTAGAAATTTGTTGCGAATGCGAGTTACTAAGTTTTTCCAAAACAACTCACTTAACATTAAATGAAACTATGATAATGATAATGTATTGTATTTATTAATTCCTTGGTCAGGGTAAGGGAATAGGCCCTACATTTTTTTGTCGTGTTTGTATTGTACTTTGTTGTGAACATGGCTTGATAATGATTTGGTGGTTTGTTTTCGGTTTGTTGACAATAGTCAATGGCATAACATATTAACAATGTCAATGACATGTCATGGTTGATGTTTTTCAACATAAATTTGGCCAAAAAAAGTGCCATCTTAACTAATTTCCAGTTAGTATTTCATTTTGTTTAGGGCCAAAAAAGAAGAAGTTCTGCTTCCGATTACATGGGCATTTGAAAATAGGGTAGGCCCTAGGTAGGTAGGGAATTTTTTTTTTGCAAATATTTTTTTGTGTACGATCATATGGAGGCTTCTACGTGTAGTCAAGGGTAAAAGGTAAAAATTGATGGTTTTGGGTGTTATTTTCTCATTTCTCCAATAAAACAATTAGGGTAGGGGCTGTCAGAATAGGGTAGGTAGGGAAACCGGAAGCAGAACTATTTTTTTTTTGGCCTTTGATGCATTACTTGTTTTTATTTCCCTGGCCTTGGTAACAATATGCGCCTCATTTTTTCTTATTTTAAGTTGTTGATACTGTGATAAGCACTTATTAACATTAAAAAAAATCACTTTATTTTAAATATTTTGACTTGACTGTTGCATAGGCCTAGTTGATTTGGGGACACTTAGACATGTTAGAGGACATTTGGGCTAATTATATATCTTATGAACATGATGAAGTAGGAAATGGAGTTCTGAATTCTGTTTCTTCTTTAACCTTGATTTTCATGGTTATATTTGAGATGTTTCAAAATACACTTTACTATTTTCTTTTGCCAGGCTGCTACTTTGGCAGTTACTTCAGTATGGGCGGACAGCGGTTTGACACCCCACAACCTGAGGCGTATCTGTTTGGGGAAAACTCTGATCTGAATTACCTCAGTTCAAGACCTGCCCCGGTAAATATTATCATTAACCCTAACCTTCCCAAATCCTCCAAAATCCTCTTTGCAAAATGCAGGATTTTGCAGGATTTGGGGCCATATGGCAAAAAATGTGTGGTTGATTATGCACTGTGGCACTGTCAAGGTCTTGGGCCAGATCTGGTGGTGTTTATGCTTAGCCGTGCATACATTTGGGCTTAGATTATACTTGAAATCCTGCGCACTGCTCCAGGATGTCACTGACTCTGCCTCAACTTGACAGTGATTGCCGGAGGATTTTGCAGAATTGAGGCAGTAGTCACCCCTCCAAGAACCACATTCAAGAAATAATGGAGGATTTCGCAGGATTGAGGCTGAATCCTAGCAAAAATACCTAAGGAGTCAAGGTTAAACATAAGTTAAACCAAACACGAGATGACAGACATGGCATCAATCTAGATTTTGACCTTCCTTGAAGATGTTTTATCTGATTTATGTCAACCTTAATATGTCATTTTCAACCAGTACTTTGAAGTTTCAGCTTGCATGAAATTTGCTTGAAATCACTAGGTCTAACCACTGGGACGCAAGAACTCCATTTTTCGAATTTTGTCTTTGGCTGGTCGTACTAGCACCCAAACGACAATAAATCAAAATAACATGTTCACCGATGTTTCACATACACCCAGCTCACATAAATTGCCAAAATCACAGCAAAAACGTAACAAAATTACTTTATAAGGCGGCTACTTGTCTGCCGCCATGTTGGAACGAAAGGGTTGCTTCCGAATTAATTGGAAGCAGCCGCAGCCACTTCCCATAGACCTGTGTGTTATTTCTAGCTGTAGTTAGGTGATTCAGACGCGACCATTCACAAACACAGGTGGCCATCACGTGACCTCTAGAACAAACAAAAAACAACTTGATCACGTTACATGTAGAGACATGTATTAAAACTGTTTGACTGTTTCCTGTCCCAGTTGGTGGCAATTGTCCGTTTGTTTTTAGAGACCTTTGTTTGACTTGAGATAGCAAAATCTACAAAATGGATTCTGTATATTTTTGATTTTAAGGCCCTACAGAACCCCTTAACATTTTTATCACCATTAATCTACTTTAATTTTCTTTAAAATTCTTTACCAGTTCCCGTACCCACACCTTCAGCCCAGCGAGCCGACCAAAACCCTGAAGAGTCTAGTCAACATCAGGAAGGATTCCCTCAAGCTGATCAAAGCTGTCAGGTGAGACCAGTTGAATACAAATCTTGGAATATCGTGCATTTAAATTGAAAAATAGGGCTGTCCCGACTATACAAAATATTCAAATATTCAGCCAAATATTCCAATAGCTTTTTGTGCTTGAATATTCGAAACAAAACAATAACGCACATGCACACATGATTTTGATGTGACTTTTTCATAAAGTTGCGACATTTTATTGTCAGGTGCCACTTTTTGTTGTCGACACTCGACAGTAACTTTTTTTGTCGACAGCGGTTCATTCTTTTGATCCTTTTAGCAGGTTAAAGCCCTTGACAGAAATAAAATGCTGCAAAACACTCCATATCGATTGCCGCTCTGGCGCGCTCTGCTTGCAACTTTTGACTGGCCCAGCACGCAGTTGCAGCTAGCAATTTCGAATTTCCAAATTCGGTCAAACACAGTTTTGAGTAATGAAATACTAAATTATTCAAAAGTGGACAGCCGTAATAAATAATTGAGTCTCGAGACTTAAAAATACTTTGATGTAACTCTGATGTAACCCCCGAGGACTGACACAAAGGGAGAACAACAGATCCTTTCAGTCCTCAGGAGTTGAGTCTTTTGTTTGAAACGATCCTCTATTGTACGGTTATTTGCTTATGGGAGAGTGTTATATTACAGGGACAAAGGGAAACACAAAGCATTGTCCTCGGGAGTATAGTAAAACAGGACTGCGTGTACTAGTCCATGTACAAAAATCGTTGTATTGATGTCTGTATTTCTGTGTAAACTTTAAAGTCTGCCGATTTAAAGACAGTTGGCAGCCCCTTTAAGTCAGTCTTGTGTTTTCCAACAGGGAAGGAGAGGAGACTGAAGATGGTCATTATTCCATCGAGTTCACCTTTGATACCGAGGCACGCACTGCCTTTACGATTCACTTCTTTGCCCGTGAAGAGATACAAACAGGCCATGCCATGTAAGTAGCAACAACAAATAACTTCAATGCACTGGTTTTGCCTCATATAAATGTGTGGATTTCGGTACTCGGAGCCATATCAGTTTCAAACCAGCTAGCCCACCGTGGTAAGCTGGTCAATTTGGTAAGGAATCTGCACTGGTAACCAGGAGGTTGTGGGTTCAAGTCCAACCCAAGCAAGCTTGCATTTTGTACAGAATTTAGTGACCAAAAACACAAGAAGTTGATGAAACTTAAATTTATTTTGAGAATTTTTTTCAGGATTCATTAATAAAACTACATTTTCCAAGTAGAACAAAAAATATTCAATCATACAAATATGGACAATATTTGAGACTGCAAAATACCAACATCTATAAGCCGGATTATCAGAGCCCACAGCTATTTTCAATTGTTGTGCCATTTTAAAGGGCGTTTTGGTTCCTTTAAGATTTTATGCTAAGGCAAATTTCCATATTCATGAGAAAAATTGTGATGTCATTCCGAGCAGAAGCCATATTATTACAGCTATTTCAGCACAAAAAGTTGATCGAATTTTTGAGATTTTGCTGCCATTAATTGTCTTTGTTTAGTGTTTTGTTGTTGTGCCAGTACATGGCAGTAAGCCAATGAGCGACCCTTTCTCACAAACATTTTCAATGATCAAATTTTGGGTTCCTGGAATGACATCACAGCAACAGTGCCCTCAGTTGTCCGGAAAAGCGGAAAAGCATTGAAAATTTCATTAGATTGAAGAAGTGCACTTTTCATTTAAATTAACCAAAAAGGGATGTCAAATAGTTTTCATACATTTAAGAGGAGTGGTAGAAAGTTGCACAAAATGTGTTCTTAAGAAAATTCATAAAGTTAAGTTCCAATTTTTTCTATCTCGAATTTTCAGATACACAGCCAGAGATCCAACTCTGAGATCAGAAACCTTTCACTATGAACGCGGCTCCAGCCAGACCTTCTATCAGCCGGCCTTCACCTTTGACCCCTCCATATTTGAAGAAGATGAGGTAACTAAAAAAAACTGGTAGCAACAGTAGTGCTTACTTTTCCTAAACACCCCTGTATGTAAATGTATGGAACATTTAATTTGAATGTAAAAACAGGCCTTTTTTGTATTTTCATCAAACCTGTTCCCGTTCAGCATGTCATAATTGCACCTCTGAAATTTGGTTAAATTCCATTTGTAAACAACAGAGTTATTTAGGATCAAAACTAGGACATGGTTTTTTGATACGTAGTTCTTCACCTGTAATTTCATGGGTAGCACTGCCAAAGTTCCCAAACTGGTTTAGATTCATTTTGTTGATAGCTACCTCTACTACAGCAGTGGCTTTACTACGCTAGTCAGGGTCCAACTGCATTGAGGGCATAAAATCCAAATCAAGTCTTGAACGAAGACTAACCAGAAGGTTGGTCAGGGACAACGTAAGTGAAATTAAACTGTTTTTGTAACAATGCTTCCCCTCTCCCCTGCCCCCCCCCCCCCCCCAGTTCACTTACATTCCAGGCAAGGACGTCATCCCCATCGTGATCCAGGGCATAGTCGAGGAAGGGGAGGAGCATGCGGGACACAGCCACGCCCTCTTTGCGACCCTAGAACAGACCATGGAATCCACGTACGTGATCAAAACACTCAAGCAGAAGCAGATGGTGGACGGGGTCTATTACATGCTGCAGGAGATCTTTGGCATTGAGAACAAGAACTCGGGCGAGTCGGGCAAGGTGAGTTGATCTATTAAAGTGACATCTTTTCATGACCAGGGATGCAAAGAACTTGCCAGAATTCCACTCACTGTGGAATTTGGGGTAAATTTTTCTCAGACAAGGCACTAGAGAATAGAACTCAAAATGTGCAATGTGGGACAGGCCATGTAGCTATATTTAATTACTATAGCACTAGCTCCTCATTCCTACGCGCAGAGATACTTTGAAGCTGTCCTTCGCACAGACATTTTGAATTCACGTGTGTGTTTGTAGAAAATAATGAAATTAGGTGGAGTGAATTTGGAAAGTGTACTCTAAATGCAATGCGCAAGTACAACATACACAAACAACTTAAGCCTGTCATGACGGTTAAAAACATCATGGCAAAAATCATCTGCAGCAGATACGCGCACGCGTTTGTGTTGTTTGCTCAGAGCAAAATGAAACACTCATTTACTGAGTGTGTGTTTCGTTTTTGGGTGTATCCGCCTTGATAACGCACCTGTGTAGAATACAAACGCAGATGCAAACAGCTGTACAAAAGCCACAGAATGTCGAGTTTTCCCATAGATTTGTGTACAAACATGGATGTGCCCAGCAGGCATCACTAGTAATTTAATAAAGATCAATGGTTGGGCCACATCACCGTTATTGGCTTTGCAGCGGGACCCAATTTCGAAGTGCTGCTTAACGGTAAGCAGAAAAGTTGTGCTATCTGTAGCAGAAATTTGTGCTAACCTTAAGCACTATTTCATGGCATGGATTGTGCTAACAGTTCCGCGCGCATGGAGATTTCTATTGTTACATCACTTATTTAAGCAACTACTTCCTGTGAGGTAAGCGTGCCTTTTGTGTGCTTACTGCTTATGGTCTCCATGAAATAGACGGAGGATCTGTTAGCAGAAAATTGTGTGCTTAGCAGTGCTGTCAAATGTGTAGAAGTTCACGTCAGTTGTGAGCAGTTTTAGATTTAGAAGTGGATGGAAAACCCTGAAGTGCATGACATTTCAGGGAAACAGACGCAGTCAGGTGGGGACTGGAAATTCCATCTGGGTCACGGTGGTGGAAGGCTAGGAAAGTCTGCTAGCACTGAGGGGTAATTGTGAGATTGAATTTGTCTTGATCTTTTCAGACGGTTGAAGAGGATGAGTTTGCGGATGATATCGGATCTGATTGCGTCATCTGTATGTCTGATGCTAGAGACACGCTCATTCTGCCCTGCAGACATCTCTGCCTCTGTAGCACGTGTGGTGAGTCCGCAAAACCCAGCAAAATTATTTAATTTATTGCATTATCTTTGGGCAATTCCATGGATTTATACACCTGAGTGTTAAAACTTCCAAAAATCCAAATGCCACAAATGACACATGAATATCCTATTGAAGCTTATTATCTGTATTTTATTGATATATACAATGTAGTTTATTTCAACAGTTCAGATAATACTTTTAACTGAAAAAAAATGAGTGCACAAAAAAATCTATTTGTCTCAGTACGTATGACGCAATGTTGTTTTGAGCCGATATCTACTACAGCAAGAAAGTTGGATGAATTTCTTGTTTAAATCATTGTAGTGACTTAAACTGGTATGTTTTTCCAGAATTGAAATCCACTTTATGATTATACCTGTATTATGCATACTGTTGAATTGTCCAAAACGTACATATACACGTCCGATACCATGCCGTAGAACTGCCCCATCACAACTTAATATTCCACACTTTGTCAGCCAAGACCTTTGATACGTGTAGAATATATGAATACTCATTACTGTGAGGGGTATAGACTCCGTGCAAATGTACCCCCTCAATGGTGGCAAAGGGAGAGTTGGGCAATTTAATAAACCTTCGACATCATGTTTCTTGGTTTCAAAGTTGGAAAGTTTGCATAACTTCAACGCTGTTTGTCTTTTTATTGTAGCTGACTCCCTGCGGTACCAAGCAAGTTGCTGTCCCATTTGCCGTGCACGTAAGTCAATAAGAAAGTTTATTAACAAGTATGGCGGCCACAGAATCCTCTTAATGTTTGAACAGTTCTGTATATTAGGTGCTGCCTGACAGCTATGCATTTTGCACACAGTGCGTATAGTACGTTGGTTGCTAAGGGTATAGTACTACGGTTGCTATGGGTAGAGTACTTTTGGCCGTGTACTGAAAGATAGCAAAAATGGAAAGTACCATGTGACTCGCTCTCGGCCAATTAAGACACAGAATCTGTGGATGAGGTGTTATAAAACTTAACATTTCTGCCAGGCAAAGATAATCAATCATTTGTTGCTATTAGGTGGTTTGAAATAGCATATGTTAATTATTTAAATGGATTTCCCCCCCCCCCCCTCTTTTCCAGCGTTCCGAGCTCTTCTTCAGATAAGAGCCCTGAGGAAGATTGGAACCACAGTGCCAACGCCAAACGACGACGAAGAACATCAAGTGAGTAACACATATGCTATCTGTTGTCTCCAACAAATTTAATGTGGTTTTCCAAATTGTTAATCTTCCAGCTTTGGGTGTATGGTCCACCAGTTATGGTTTCTGACTCCTGATCAGAGGGTCAGGGGTTCGAATCCTGCTGCTGGCCACATGTTGTGTCCTTGGGCAAGCCACTTCACCTTCACTTGCCTCTTAATAGAGATTTTTCCCATTCAAATCTATGCAACCAAAGCGAGACTGAAAGGAAAAATAGTCTGGTTCCTTTTTACACAAAAAACATTATCGTTCAGTACTGTTATTGAATACAGGGAACATGACTGAAATGGTGGCAGCATGATAAAGGTCTGTTAGTTGGGGAGCAACCTGCAATGGACTGGCATCCCATCCTGGGAGAATACAAATATTTTCATCTTATTTTTATTTTGCTGCAGAAAACAGACAAAAACTGACATGTTGTCTAGAAATAGTAAATTGTGAGATGTTTCCTGCAAGCAACTTATGCAATCTTTTCTTGTGCTCTGTTTATTTGTTTTTATTTTTATTTTAAATAAACAATAATATTATGATGATTATTTTGTTCTATTTGTAGGCAAACCAAGAGAATGTTCCTAGTGGCTATGAAGCTGTTCCACTAGGTGAGGCCCTCAATGGTCCAAGTCCAACCAGAGCTAGTGCAGATGGTAAGCGGTTTTGTCAATTTTTTCATTAAAGTAATTTAAACTCGCAGTATAGTCAATGCAGTAAAAACCATTTGGTCCAGTTCATTGCAGAAATATGAAGTTTATTCTGTGTTCATTTTGTTCAGGTGGTGCAGGAGAGAGGCTGCTTGGCTCTGCTTCCAGTGAAGGCAGAAGCAGGAGAGGTCGAAGGTCAGTTTACCTTTATTAACCACTTTGCGCCGGGATTGTTCTTGCTGAAAATTTCGATTTTCGCAAAAGGCAACATTTTTCAGCCAATTTCTGATATACAGCCAAACGCCACAAATACTGATTCACAAGAGTCATTTCAACAGTATTTGTATGATATTTCTTGCCGAAACTTCATATGTTTCAATAATTCGGGGTGTGCACTGGCGCGTAATTTGTAAAACAATAGGCCGTGCACAACAGCCAATTCAAGATCAACACACTGTCCGCTTGAGTAGGTCTATTCGATCTGTTGACTTGGCTGACCCAGCAGATGCGGTGATGTAAGCTTAAAGTCCTCTTGTCAATACCTAGCGGTTAAGAGCACCGGACTCATGTTCTGGTGTTTCAGAGGCAACAGTGACGTGGGTTTGAACCCGCCGGCGGACACTTGTGCTCTTAAGCAAGGCACTTAACCATTATTGCTTCGTCCTTCGGATGGGACGTTAAGCCGTAGGTCCCGTGTGTTGCATAAATGCATGTAAAAGAACCCAGTAAACACTTATCGCTAGAGAAGGGGTTTGTATAAACTCCCACGCGGAGTATTTAGGAGAAGAACCAACCAAGAACCAAGAATACAAATTGCCTTGACAAGCTCACAGGCTCAGTGTTAGTTAACTAAGGAAACATATTGCATCAGTAGATTCAGCAGATTCTGCGGACAGTCTGAGTTGAAGCCAGCCCTCATAGAAGATGCCTGAGCCTCCCAAATGGGCTCTGTGCACAAGTACCCCCTCAATGGTAAGAAAGGGAGAGTTGGAGGAGACCACTGGGAGAGACATTCCAACCCATCGCCAACGGCCCATGACATCTCACGCGAAGACGCTATTGCTGTTTGCACATTCAGAAATAAAATGAGTCGTGGGTTAGTCATACTCAACATGTGCCAACCAGTACGCACAGTGTGTCCCATCCGCTGGGCTCACGTAAGTAATACAAAAACCTACAGGTGTGAAAACTCTGCAGAGGAGATGACTTGGCATTTGTTCCTCGTCCTTTTACAGGAAGGCAAGATCTAGTTCTGCTGCTTCTCTGCGTAGCCGCACCAGCGAGGAGCAGACCACTGGCTTCCGCGAGGAGAATGAGACTAAGAAAAGCGCCATGGCCAACGGCAGCGTCCGTTCCCTGCCGGAATCCAAGAAGGCAGCTAAGGCGCAGGCCGTGGTAACATCGGGCGATGTGGTGGTGAGGAATTTTATGAATCAAGAGTTTGAATATGTGATAGTCCTTTAATCCTAGATAGTCAGCGAGTAGTAAGGCAAAAAAAAAATAGTTCTGCTTCCGATTACAGGTAGGTAGGTAGGAAATTTTGTTCCTAGGCCAAAATTTTTTTGTGTACGATTGTTTTGGAGGCATCGGCGTGTAATCAAGGGTAAAAGGTACAAATTGATGGTTTTGGGTGTTTTTTTTACTCATTTTTGCCATAAAAAGATTA
Organism: Patiria miniata; assembly: GCF_015706575.1. NCBI lineage: Eukaryota > Metazoa > Echinodermata > Asteroidea > Valvatida > Asterinidae > Patiria > Patiria miniata. Next base: position 36,720,859 of record NW_024037069.1, on the reverse strand, counting down.
GGGTAGGGGCTGTCAGAATAGGGTAGGTAGGGAAACCGGAAAAGTAAAAGTACACAAACGCATTTGCATGAGAGCCTGACAAACAGTCCGAGCAGGATCTTTAACGACGTTCATCTTCGATTGGCAGGAGCTGTTCCAAGATGACAATAAGCCAGCTATGCCACCCCTAGCCCTCAGAGAGACTCCACCCAGCTCAGCTTCGGCAGACAGCAAGTCTGGCCGCAGCACGGCCTCCCCGCAGAGCGTTGCCCTGGAAGGGTCCCTGATGAGCGCTGACTCGCGGCCACAGTCGGCCGGTAAGGGCTCCCTCAAGTCCAACCGGTCCAGGGAAGGAAGTCAGAAGTCTGTGGATACGAAGACTGTGGACAGGCTGGTGGTTCATGGTTTGCAGGAGACGGCCATTGACGGTGAGTACTTCTCATTTTGAGTCTGTTTTGCTGTTTCCAACCAGTGTCCTCACAAGTCCCTCGCAAGTTTGATGTTCCTTAGTCAACTTACAAGCTATTCAGATGAACACTTACTGAGGCATTTGCCCCCCGCCCTCGGTTATGAGAAGGTACTAAAACACTGAGCAGTTTAAATGGGAGATTTTTAAGACACAGTTCAACGAAAATACCAAATAATGCTGCCCCCTCCCCTCGGTTATGAGAAGGTACTAAAAACACTGAGAAGTTTAAATGGGAGATTTTTCAGACACAGTTCAACGAAAATACCAAATAATGCTGCCTACTGAACACTTGTCCATTCCACAGAGATTAGTGCAAATAAAGTACATATTTCATTCCGTTAAAATAAGTCAGTTGATATTTTTGCTTTAAACGATTACATGACTTCATGACAAAACTGGATTTGCATATTGTTGCACCCTCAGATCCAGAGAGCAATCCAGCCATGGGCGTCATGTACGACGAAACCGAAGAGCCCCAAATGGCCGAGCTGTCGCACAACAGTGCGTCCCTCAGCTACACCATGGATCTGGAGTTGCCCGGTACTCCGCAGAGCAACCCCAACGAGTTGGGGAACCGGGACAGCCAGGCCAGTTACAGCAGCACGGGGAGCACGCGCCAGCTGCTGTCGACGCCCAGCAACATACAGCTCGAAGAGACACATGAGCAGATGGTTTAAGGCGCCCGACTCATCAATCTTGCTCCAGGACTGGTTTTGTTCCACTAAATGCAACCGGCCCCGATCTTCCAAGCAAGGTCAAGCTGTAGTGCTGGCAGAGGGGGCTATCAACAACATGAATTGAATGCAGCCTTGGGAACGTAGGCACCCTGACCCAAGAAATGTTGTTGAGGTATGCTCAGAATATCGTGGGTCACAGTGCCAAAGTTCCCAAGACTAGCCTTGATTCATCATGTTGATAGTGCCCCTGTACCGCCGCAGCAGCTTAACTACACTTTTCAGGTGCCTGCCGCATTTAGAGGAACAAGTCCAGTCCTGGACGAAGACTACCATGCTATTATTAGAACACAGCAAAAATAGAACAATAGTTAAAGTCAAGTTCATCCTGGTCTCAAGTCAAGTCACGAGCTGTTCAAAGAACAGTGGCAAATGTATTCTTGTTTGACTTGTGATTTGACTTGTGGATGAATTACCATGGGCTTGCACTACAAAGTGATATTATCCCAAAATCAGCATACTGTAATCTGGTTTAAGGCTACAGAGCTGCGTAGCACAGAAATTTACTAAGATCAGAACATGTCTTACTGAGTATTCGATTGCACGATCCCATACGTTCCAAATTCTCCAAGATGGCTCCGAAAGTTTCCGGAAAAGGTCAGAAGGTGGCCGGAAACACTAAGGTTTTGGTTAGCACAAACAAGAAGAGGTACCGGCGTTGCAAGGAGAGCTACAGCTGTGGCTTGGGTTCGATTCCCGGCTTGGGTCATATGTGAGTAGAGTTGTTAGTGGATTCTCTCTTGTGCCATGAGGGTTTTTCTCTGGGTTCCCCTTCTCCAGCGCGCGCTGAATCAAGAGTTGACATGCATTTTGCTCGCGTACGCACATTATGATGTTCTAAAAAGGACAAGTTGAGAACAGATCTAAGATGGCAAGTTGTCCTTTATAGAACACCGACGCGTCTCCCCAATACTGCTTCAAATGACTTCGTTCTGTGGTTCTCTGCACGCTGTCCAGTCAGTATATAGCGATCAGTAGGCTCAATTTTTCAATTATTATGGGGAACCACCTAATTTGAAAAATATCGTCTTTTGGTTCTAAAGGATGGTCTTAAATTGCTGAACATTATTGCGGACGATCAAACATTCCTGTTTTTTTTTTATTGCATGATATCTCATAGAGTGTGGTAGAATTTGAAATATACAAATATGTTTCTATGGAACAGCCATAATATAGAGTGGAAACTGTTATTGAAGACTTTAAAGTATTTAAATGTGGGCCGAAAATGTATTTGTCCATTTTCGATGTGCATATTGCATTGTGTGTTTACCAGTTGTGAATTAGTTGTTTACCATGATGCGTACTCTGAAAATCCATGTGTATGTACAGTCGACTCTCGGTAGTACAAAATTCTGGTTATAACAAACATAAAGCCTTGGTCCCGACTGTGCATTTATGTGCACAATGAATGGGACTGATGTTCCTCTTAATACAACTGTCTGATATAACAAACAATTTGGCTAGGTCCGAACGAGTTTGTTATAACGAGACTCGACTGTATATCTTTGAATACTTGATGGCAAACAACTGATTTTTACACATCACGCAGTGTGCACTATACTTAACGAATGAAGGACTCAGGGATTTTCAGCCTAACGTTATCCAAATTATTTAATCTTCTAAAAAAAGAGTTTCAAATTCATAATTCAAGTAAATGCATATCCTGGCTCAGCGCAGACCTTATATTGGAAGCAAATTTTAAAAAATAAGCCGAACCTCATGAAACGTCACAACAAATCTTTTGGTAGGAAAATGAGTTTTATGTTCTTTAGTGTTTGCGTTTAGCATGTGCAACTCCCTGTAAGTTTAGATTTAATATTAACATTAATGTTCTTCACGCATGGACAATTAACTCAGCAACACATGGACATGGCTTTTCTTGGCTTGCTAGAAGCTATAAACTATATTGCTGTTTTGAAGCTAAATAATATATTATTTTGCTTACAAATTGATATTAATCTCATGTTAAATGTGTATAAGACATTACTCACATTGCATGCCGTGTTTTGGTCACTTAAAAAGTGGATAAAATGGGGATAAAACGACGAAATATCCAACAAATCGGCAATACACGGAGATACAGGTTTGTGTCCAAATTCATCTTGTTGCTATTATGCACACAATTTTCTATTTCTTTCATAAGCACTCTCAGAGCACGTTCACTTTGTAGGCAGAATTTGTTTTTAAAAAGAAAGCAACAATACAAATGTCCATGTGCATGCAAGTATTTCCATGTTTACGACTTACAAGGAATTACGGATCTTTTGCCGTTTGCGAATATTGTTTATTTCCAATAACACCACTACTCAAAATCCAAAGAAGAATGTTCAAAGCCTTAAAGTTTCAGCTAAATGGATGCTACCCTTTTGAGAAAACTGTGCAAAACCATGCACAACTTTGTGATCACAAAACACAATTTTGTCATTGTAACTCTTTATTCCAAAAATCTGTCAGTTGACTGATTGATGGAAATCACCTACATTTCTGAATTTCTTCTAAACTCCCTAGTGTCTTTTACTAAGTACTGGACCAAGTCCGCCAAAATCCATCACTGGCCCTGCTTCACATAATGCTTCAGGACCACACCTGCTGAAACCCACCACAAGACCACCACTACTATAGGTGGATTTGGATGGACTTGGTACTCACGGCTTGCCTACCAAAATCCCTAAAATGGGGGAAAAGATTTTGATGGATTTGGTCATGGGCGTCGCCAGGATTTTTTCCAGAGGGGGGAAAAATTTTTTTTTGGCAAAAAATGCTTGTATTTCTCAACACATTCTCGATTTATCAGTTTTAGAGGGGGGCAGGGACATTTTGCCCCCCCCCCCAACTCATTAAACTTACACCACTTTGTCTTCGCGCCTCTTTTTTTTCTTTGTTCTTTTTCTTCCTTTTTTTTGGTTTTTTGTTTTGCTTTTCCAGGGCGGGGGGGGGGGGGGGGGGGGGGGGGGGGGGGGGGGGGGGGGGGGGGGGGAGTGCCCCCCCCTTGCCCCCCCCCCCCCCTCGTGACGCCCATGGATTTGGTTAAGGTTTTCATCATTTTTTGCTCTCAGTTATCACAACTTCTCTGCTGTTATGCTACAACATGAAAGTGGCTGCTTGTAAGGTTTTCCTTCTTTGTCCAAAAAAACCAAAACATTGCAGATTTAAAGGTACGTGTACTTGCGTTAATTACATTGCTGGTAAATATCACTTAAGTAAAGCAGTACGTATATTTGGAATGGGTTAACACCCCTTTAAGAATTTCCACTTAAACTGTTAGCTCAAACAAATTTGAAGGATTTTTATTCGAACATTTTTTTTAAATGAATAAAAGGCTTGATCTTACTTGATGTGAATGCAAATGCAATATAGGCGGGTACTTGCTAAATGTTTCTCCAAAAAGTTATGGTTCAAGACATCGAATATGCCTTGTATTTGCACTCGCATGAAAGTAAGGACTGGCCTAAATAGAAGAGTGTTATTCATTGTACATATATTTTGATTTCTCAGAAGTATCAATTTTGTATAAATGATAGACTAACCTATTTGCAAATGTAACTGTGAATGTTTTTATTTTTAAAGGCTTAGTTTTCATTGCCGTCATCAAAAATATTGTTTTTATTCCCCCAAGTACACGTCAGAGTCGGACAAATTTGTAATGTGTATTAAGATCTGTAGAAACAGATGTTTGTAAATATGTGATTTAAAAATTTAAAAACAATGTACAATAATGTTGATGTAGGCATGCAAAGTGTATGGAAAAAATATTGGTTAATTTATATGTCTGATAAATTATATATGTACGTAAAAATAGCTCTTTTCAAAAGCACATGCTCTGTTCCAAATATTGTGTCGGTTATCTAGCTACGCAAACGTCACAAATGGACTGAAATGCACTCGATGAAAAGCGGCTTTAATGAGAATCTTAGTTTGTCTATTTCTGATTGTCAGTTAAATTGTTTGGATTTTGTGAAAACGTTAATCATGCGGAAAAGTATGCTTATGTTTATCAACATGGAACAACTGATTAGAGGCTTTTCTAAATCAATGCTTAATTGTTTTTTGCGTTAATTCATTACACTGTGTTCTTCCACATGTAGTAAATGCTCATTTGAAACGCGGAATATTTAAGAAGTTTTCATGGAAATAGAACAGATTTGTATATTTATCCAGGAAATTATTAAACATGTAACGCTGAAAAATTGAAAGCATACAGCAACATTTTGTCTCTTTTCTTTATTAGTATTTCCTCGTAAAATCAATTTTTAAAATGGCAAGGTATATTAGTTCACTGTATTCTTTAAACACATTCCAAATTGTTTTTATGAAGCTGACAAGCAGAATATCAGCAGAAGATTCATTTGATAAAACCTTCTTTATTTTCTGTTGAATTGTAAATTGTTGTCATTAAACTTACTGTTCAAAGTTTGCATCTTGCAACAGCAATTTGAAACAAATGGTAAGATACTTTCAACAAAACATTTTTATTAATCCAAGTTTAGTTGACACCACGTCACTGTAACGCCACAATATATTTTAAGTAAATAATCCACAAAATATAAATTTAATAATAATAATAATAACGCCACAATATCATAATTTAAGTAAATTATCCACAAAATAATGATTTGCAATTCAGTGGAAGTCACAATAAAATTATGGATTTATATATTGCATTTTCAATAAGCTTACAATTTAGCAAATATTTTGTCGACAGGTTCAAGAGAAAAAAAAATTGCTAAATATACACGTTACACAAAAATATAAAAAATAAAAAGTATATAAAAAAAATTAATTCACACGTATGTGGTTAAAGTTTACATAATATTTGCAGACATCACTATTAAACATGGTGACACGCAAATCAATGGATAAGTACTTCACAATTTAAGAATTTAATCTGTTTAAGCCAAATATACAGAAATGATACTCAATGGAATCTACACACCAAAAATTTAATTTCTGATCTTACATTTCTGTGTGAATACAATTCTAAGTACTTTGCCGATTCTGTTGGACGGAATCAACCTTATGCTGAACTTGACATCTGCTCACATTGATACTACGGAGGCCAAAAAAAATAATACGTCGGTCTCTGGTCAGCGCGCGCGTCGATTTTAATCATGCGCGTCAATCTTTTTTTCCCCCAAAATGATCCGCGGTAGCTCCAACAGCGCCCTCTATTGCTGCACCTCCACCTAATTTTTTTTTTTTACCAAAGAGCACCAAGGAATGGGAAATTACACCCAAGGCAAATGATCGAGAGCACCAACGCAAATTATGGAGGACACCAATGTACATGAGGACACCAAATAGCAATAGTACCCCACCTTGTCTGTACAATCCAAGCTTGAAGAAAAAAACAAAAAGCCAAAAAAAAAAAAAAAAAAAAAAAACCCGCGTCCCTGCATCAATTCCGGAACTTTGGTCTGACCAGAGACCGAATATTATTTTTTTTTGGCCTAACCCTTAAATAACAGGCTTATTCTTACACTGGCATTACACAGTCATGTTGAACTCAACTCAACCCATGGAGGAAGCAAAACGACACTACTAACCCATATGAACTTTGGTCTCAAACAGGAAAAGTTTATGATCTAATTTCCTTTTCACTGAACTCTCGAATCATTTTGAACCTTCATTACAGTCAATCTTTCACTTGCACAAGCTCCTAATTCTTTCACAGTCAAACTTAAGTCTCATCTTTGGAAAACTTTACTCATTCTAGAAAAAAAATCTAGTGCGGCATAACTCTGTAACGCCAGTCTGGAATGTGTTGTGTTCAACTCTCCGGATCCAACCTCTAGATATTATTTTTTCATAGCATATCGTTGCAGTGTTCGAAGTCTGCTTGGTAACACGTTCCCCACAGAGCCAGCGGCATCATTCCTAGTAGCACCACTATCCCAGTCAATAGGGTCAGCTTCCCTGTCGAACAAGTCCTGTGATTAGGAACAGAGGAGGATTTGATTAGTTTCATCACTGAGACTTAAACTTAACATCTGACCGAACCAAGAAAAATTAGTTGGAAGTTGCCAGAGATGGGTTTGAGTAACAAGCAGTTTTACAAATCTTGTGCAATGGATATGGAAACAGTCAAGATTTTCACCCACATGGGTTCTTTAAATGTCCCCCCCCCCCTCCCCCGGCCACCTTGAAAAGATTAATTATTGAATTTGCATTAAATCAATTACAGGCTTTCCAAAAAAAAAAAACAATTGTTTTAAACTGAAATTCTTCATGTAAACATGTGTTCAAAAAAAATGGTCCATTCAAATGTACAGCGCATCAATGAAAAAGCTATTAGGCCGAGTAAAAAAAATAAATAGTTTCTCGTCCGGGTTTTTGAAAAAAGGGAGGAAGCGGGGCTTTTTATTTTTTATTTTATATTTTTTTCAAGATGACCGCCTTTTCAAAATTTCCTGCAACCGTTGGTGTTCCACTGTTCAAAGACACTTTTAAAGATGAAAGACAAGTTGGACAAGAGAACTGAACATATTTACAGTGTCATTTAGAGTTGTATTGGTATTGGTATTTAATTTCCGATGAATTTGTAGACTTTTTCTGTGTTTTTCTACTACATTTTTCAAAAATAACAAATAATAAAAAAAATCCAGGCGGTCTCCAAAAAGGAAGCGGGCGGGGACGAGAAACTTGTTTTTTTTTTACTTCGCCTTATGAGGGAATTAAACTTAAAAAAAAAAGAATTTCATAAAAACTGCAAAATAGAATGGTTATAAGACAAGCACATCTACATGAATCAACATGATCACCATAATTATGTTGAGACCAAATCTAAATACAGCAATATAAAATATATTGACATTTGAATCTTCAAGAAAAAAACAAATCGGGGGGGGGGGGGGGGTCTTGAGGTCTAGAACTCAAGAGTAAAAAAGATTTCAGGCTGACACTGAACAAACACAAAGATTTCATGCAGACGATATAAAGACACATAAACATAAGACTTATCACACTCCATCCACAACAAGGGATGTGGTGGAGTAATTGCAGAATACCCAGCCACTCGGAAATACATCCCTAAAATCTCTGGCTACGCAGTTGGAATCACTGGAAAAGAAACAATTCAAGTCTATTGCCAGCTACACGGATACTGAGTGGGGGTCCATTATTTGAGAACGAAGCAACACAAAAGAAATGGGGGTTGCTGAAAAAATTCTTAGTCCAAACCAACTATCTTGTTGCCGGCTACGTGGCTACAGAGTGAGAGTCCCCTTGATATGCTTCAGAACGAAGCAACACAAAAGGAATGGGAGTTGCTGAAAAAATTCTAAGTCCAAACCAACTACCCTGTTGCCGGCTATGCGGATACGGAGTGGGACGTGCAGTGGAGCATGACATGTGTAGGCCTAGTACGTACAGGTTGCACTGAGAAGGTTTATTGAGGGCAATCAACCGTGACTCCATAGCCGGCTACGAGGTGCATAGATCGAGTGGCGGGGTATTCTGCAATTGTGCCGATGTAGTCAAGTCCATCACAAGTCCAGTCACAAGAAACAAAAGATGAACAATAACAAAGGAATTGTCAAAGCTCATTTCAATAGCTTGTGAGTTGAATAAGCCTCTGTACTAATGACGCCACACTTTGTTTACGTGTGTGCTTTCCTATGGTGCTCAGTGGACCGTGGGCCCCCACTGGCTCCCTAGGAAAGTGCACATGTAAACAAAGTGTGACGTCATTAGTACAGAGGCTTATTGGGACTGGAGGCCTTGTGATAGACTTGCAGGGACTTGTGATTGACTCGACATCCCTGCCAACAACCCTGCCAAATTCTTTCCCAGTCAACACAAGGAGGTTAAAAAGTACAGTGAAATCTTACGTCATTATGTGGCCACTGAACCAGCACATTAGAGTCCATCCCAATGCGATGAGAAGACCAAACAGCTCTCTGAAATGAAATATGACCACTGATATGAATTCATTAATTTAAACAAGGGATTTAGAGTTTTGCGTATTTGTGAGGCGTTCTGGCAAAATGAGACAGAACTGGGCAGATGTCGGCGTGAAGGTTTTAGGAAAAAGTATAAAATTCTCCTTACAATACTGTTTGTTGTACTTCAATTGGACATTTCTTCAAGTTATGGCTGTTTAAAATTTGCTTTTATCGACGTGTCAAAAGTGACAAAAAAGCCTATCCGGTTCGTTAGTGTGACGTCACCTCAATTCAACCATGCGTACTTCACACGGGTGTAGCATAGCACAAATGGAACCGGAAGTTAACACATTAAATCGCCCCATTCAGTTTTTTGCATTTTTCTCTACTACGGCCCGTGCCCAGTTCTGTCTCATTTTAACAGGAGGTCTCACGTTTTAGAATCTTGTCACAATTAACTGACCTTCCTTCCTCCAGACTGAGTGGGTTGAAGAGCCCTTCCTTCCTGTGCACTTGCCCCACCTGGAACGTGAGCAGGACAATTCCGAAGACGGCGAAACACATGTGTATGGCCGCAGTGACTCGCCAGTACTTGTGGTCTGAGTTCAGAACACAAACGAATAACCATTAAATCAATGAAAGTGATCTTCTTCTAGGGCTGTGTCGAATACTCAAATACTCAAATATTCAATCGATTATTGAATTTCTAAATATTGAGTTTTCGATTGGAATATTCGGTGGTGGAAATGCTATGATATACTTAGGTGGAAAAAGTCAATATTTTTTATAGTAAAATTGCTTTCTGAAAGCTTATGTCAAGGTGTTGCCAGACACTAAAAGACAGCTGATGTATATTCCAAATAGTAAAACACACAATCCATCCAAGAATATGGAAACAGATTTTTGATGAATACAATTCATGAATGTGCAAAGTTAGCATCTAAACTAAACATAACTTTTGGATATCAATGAAGTAAACCCCTTCAAATTGCTGCAAAGATGCAGTAACGCAAATCAGATGAAAATATAGACGTTAGGGAAATCTTACCTATGGAATCGCGGGACCAGACGATGGAACAGCAAAGTAGACAGGGAATTGCGTAAATAGGCTTGAAAAGAAACATTTGACAAACTTAGTATTATTTGGCGGTTCCTGAACCCGAAATTGTCTAAAATATCTTTGCTTTGAATGAAATTGGCACAAAGTTTCAAATCTCATGTCAGTCAATTGGTAATAATGTGAGAAGTACAGACTTTGCAATCTGAAGAGATAATAAGCCACAAGAAAAAAACCCAAAAGGGGTCCAAATAATATAAATGAAATGCCAAGAAATAATAATTATTATAGGTTGTCCCAGCTATTTTAAATTGTTTTTTTTTTAAATTCAAATTCACCAACTCTTATCATTAAATTTTGTCCGAGAAAAATTTCACATGCTTTTTAACACTGAAACCACTTTATTTATTTTTTTTTTAATACCATTCAATTTCAAAGTTTCGCCACCCTCTTTAAACTCCGAGTCGAGAATATTCGTCAAATCAAATTTGTCTAAGCTGTCGCCAAATAGCAGCATTCAGAGATTGAATTTGTCATATAATCAATCAATTTAAAACTTGTGTTCAGTAAGTTAGTCTGATGTGTGCTTGAGCATTTTCCTCGTGTTCCGAGGCACAATTTGCTCACACGATTTTATCGGACCAAGTACAGTACTGAACTCAAAGAACAGTTACCCATGAAAGTGTAAAGATTACCAAGATCAACAAAACAAAATAAATTCAAAGAAACAAACGAAAAGAAGAAGTGTTTAAAGGAAAGAAGGAAATGTCAAAAAGCACAATTGATAACCCTGAAATCCCTGTTTGTTCCAAAAGTATCGAATCTAACATATTTTATGAAATTAAAAATCAAAAGAAACAAAAAACAATAAATTTATGAAGAAACAGGGAAAGAAAATGTGGAGAATTATTCTTACCAGCACTAATATGCTTTCTACTGAAGATATCACAATGAAGACAGTATGATGAAATTGAACAAAATTATGTTAAATTGTGTGGCATTAGACGAATTTGATTTCTGACCAACAAGGTTGGGCGTAGACGAGACAAAATAAAATACTCCGGAAAAATGTGTGCTTATAGTTTGAATCTGCTGGAACTTAATTTGAAATTGGCTAATAAAAGACATAATTAAACATTGGAAGTGCACTAAATCAATGTTGCTGGATGAATTTGAATATAAGCATGATAAACGTTTTAGCAGAAACTTACCACCCAAATATATGGATCCGGATCATTGATCTACAATAGAACAAAACAAAAACTTGTCAAAAGGGGCATTTATACTTCCAATTTTCTTACAAAATACTTACAATACTTTAAATATAGTTTGTATAGTGATGTAATGATACTACATTCTCTCTGTACAGCTAGAAGCTTTTCTTTAGTGTTAATTTCCCATATTAAATGACAAAACTTTTTTAAAATCAAATTAAATCATGAAAGGCTGACCTGAACGAATGCAGCTAATGCAAAGAAGACGGCCATGACGGCGTTAATGCCGGCCCACAGCCACGACTGAGGGCCGGTGATTTCCCTTGAACCTGACCCATCGCTGTGATTGGATGTAACTGATGATTGGCTCTTCGACGATTGGCTCTTCCTCATGTTGCCATAGTCTGGTTAGACTGAAGAAAGAACGAAATCAGAACTTGTTCAGCTTGATTGAATTTAAACATTTTTAATGCTGGTTATCATGATTGATCTATCTATAACCCTGTTCATACCTGTTACGTCCCAACCATGGCATTGTCCCTCAAATGCGGAAAAACATGCACAAAAAAAAAATCAAGCCAAGTTTGCTCACTCTTTAGCCAACAAATTTCGGAAAAAATGTTGCAACCTGATGCTACTTTCAGACTTTCAAACAGAAAAAAAGACTTTTGGTTTTGATTATCTTGTAGTTGTACCTCAGAATGTGTGGCCAACTTAGTGAATTTGTACATGTCACGCGTCGGTTGAGGGCTTCAACATGCAATGACATGTAAAAATTCACTAAGTTGGCCACACATTCGCCTACAAATCTCTCTTAAAGACTTTGTCAGCATATTCCTTACAGTTCTCACATGAAAGTATACTTTCTGAGGTACATTGTAAGCCCAATTTTTTTTCTTTTTTCTGTTTCGATGTTTCGAAAGTAGCGTCAGGATGCAACATTCTTTCCCAAAATTTTCTTAGGGCAAAGTAAAGCTCCCCAACAGTATTTCACCAACCAAGTCACGCAAGTTTAAAGACTCAATTCAATTATTAAAGGAGACGTTTCTTCAATATTTTGCATGCGAGGGAAGTCAAGTGATTTTCAAAATGAGGCTAATATAAAACTAAAGACTAGACTGTACACGTCAAATTCATTTATTTTCAGACAAAATTCCGACATGCGCAACTGTGTAATAAAGCTGGTAACTAGAAATACCTTCAAAGAAGATGGTTGAGTAAAAAATTTAAATACCAACCTTCCGGAACCCTAACAATTAGTAACAATTCCCACTCCAAAAATGCCAACTCCGCCTACCCTTGCAGTGATCCTGTCTTGACAGTGAACAGCGCCCTCTATAGTTCATGTTTATTTTCAAAGGTGAAGAGTGAAGACGTATGAGGGCGCGCGCGTTTCAAAGTAATTTGGGCGAAACCGTTCGCAATCATGAAAATTTTACCGAAATGTTTCATTATGTGATTGAGAATTGGCATGATTTAAGAATCTCGGAAGTTACATGAGCAACAGATACATAACCGCTTTGCAGGGTTGTTTGCAAGGTCATTTTTATTGGTTGGGGGGGGGGGGTTAAAAACTTTTTGAAAAGGGCACTTGCACAACCGTGCTGAAATGTAGACACTTTTTTCCCGGACACTTGGCGTCCGTAAAATCAAATAGTGGATGGGGTTGGGGTGGGGGGTGGGTGGGGGTACATTCTGCCGATGGGGGCGCTGTTCAAAACCGACGATTATGCACACTAACGGACAATATATGTTTTTCAGGCATACATGCGCGAAATTAAAAACAAAGGCACCCGTGACGGCCGATGGCACAAAAAGAGCACGCCTTTATCTTTAAAAAGGGCACTTGTTCAGAAAAAAGGACACTTGTTAACAAATGAAGGGCACTCTGTACAAATATTGGGGGGGGGGGGGGTAAGCGCTAGAGAAAAAAAGGGCATTTGAATTGAATTAAAAGGGCAGTCTTTACAAAATAGTGGGGGGGGGGGGGGGTAAATACCCCCTTACCCTCCGCTGGCTACGCCTATGCTTTGGCTGCAGTGTGGCATTATAGACCTATAGACCGTATGCTTATATAAGGCGGGGTTATAGGACAGTGGTTCTGTACCATTCGGAAAGGACTGAGTAAACCAGCGCATTCATATTGTTACTTAATTAAAATAACAAAGAAAAGTACGTTCTGAGACACCAGCATGCAACGCAAAAAGTCTATGGGTCCATAACAATGCAGATAGTAGGCCGAGGCCTATACACGATTTCAGGGGCCTATTTCATTTGCGATTCTGTGCAAATGCAACCTCGTTCCCATGGCGTCGTGCAGTGCGCTCTAACTATGGCTGCCCTCTACTATTGTCTGAGGTTGAAAGCAGACCCCGGGAACGAGGTTGGTGCGAATGGAATTTGGTCCTCCATAAAAGTAAACGCCCAAGCTAGACGTCATTCCTTTTGTTTGTAGAAGTGTTCACTACGATAGATCCGTCCTGTATATCTTTCCAAAAACATGTTATTGCGTCAGGTGACGTAGTTACCATACGTGCAAATCATGAGAGTAATTTGTGTTCTAGTCTCGGTGAAGTGTGATATGGACTGTAGAAAATAGTACGTACCCATTGGTTGTATTGAGTATGCGCATGTCCCAGTGGACAATTAGAACATAACAGTTATTAACAAGCCCGTCAAGAGTGTAGCTAATGATATGAGTTTATAAAGGTGGCCAGATTTCACAGGAGTCCACATTTCATTATGACACCCAGCCCTATAGCTATACCTCTAGTACCTCTACAAAAATCTCGTCCAAATTCCACCTGATGTTATCATGATATGAGTACAGGCCAAGCGTGTGCAGGTACTTGAAAACCAATTAAGTAGTATCAAGACCAACAGAAACGGTGGTTGACACGGGTTTAAGAGGGTTAAAGTTTAAACGTGTAAAACAGGTCACGAGATAGTCGCAGGAATTAGGGCCAGAAAAGAATAATGGACAGATTTAGTTGGAATAGGTCCGTCGATATAGCGAAGGGCTTTATATTGTACAGTTAAGTGTGACTTAGGTATACTATAAGGGTTCTAGAAAGATGTGTATACCGAAAGCACGCATCAATATCAAAGCTTCGGTAGTGGTTGCATCAGAAAGCTGTAAACTGCACCCAGAAGGAGAATCGCTCTTGAAACGATTATGAGTTAACCACTGAAAATAAAACGAAGAATGTACGGCAGTTCAAGTTTTGTTTACAACGCCATGGCGGGAAGCTTAAGTCAAAATGACGATACGGTGCCGGTGACGTTACGAGAAGCCCTTAATGACGGCGACCGTGGTATCGCAAGCAACGACAGGTTGAAAGTCACCTGCATGGGCCCCCAAGATGAAACGTCGAGGTTTGATGCGTCATCAGAGAGGACAGACGCACCGGCCTGCCTCGCCGACGCAGGGGCGAGTGACGGAGGGGCGGATCAGGGGGACTCCAAGCGGCGCTGCACGGTGTGCAAGGGGTTAGCTACGGGGTACCACTACGGCGTGGCGTCGTGCGAAGCTTGCAAGGCGTTCTTCAAAAGAACCGTTCAAAGTAGGTGCATGCTCTATTAAAAATACTTTCCTCCTAGCATTTTGGCTTTTGGAGTGAAAACCCCCAAAGTTGGGGATAAGTTAGGAACCCTATGCCTCCACCATTCTCGATGTTGGTTTCCTCTCCAGATTTTTTTTGTCCCGTCAGTGTTTTTGGATATCGATACATGACTTATGGCGATTGTAAAAGTACATGTACGTTCCCTTTCCCTAGGTTACGAAAAGCAACCTTTTCTCATCCAAGTAGTGACACTGACCCCCATTAGTCAGTTTTGTCGGCAAAATCATGGTGCTGTCGGAAAAATAGACAATGAAGAATGGAGAAGGAAGGGGGAATTAAATGAAGAGGGCAAAAGATAAATGGAGAATGTAAATAATAACAAATGCTGCTCAAAACCCCGCGATGCTAAAATCCGGTTCTGCAACCCATGGCAAAAGATTGTACATTCTGTCCTGTCGGCACGAGCTACCGAGTGAGGTCGCTTCATATACGGCGGTTGACAGCTAGCTGTGCAAAACACAAGCATGTGCTCGCACGGAGGCTGATTCTTAGTGAGGACTCAAAATCATGGATCAAGCTAAAGAGGGCAAATCTCGAAAGAGAGTCAAGCTACAGTTCTGATGTGATGTTTGTGATGTAATATATCAACTTTGATGACCCACCCCCATCTCCGAAACACTAGCACATTTTCATTCAGGGAAAGTGGCCAGGAAATGCCTCAGATAGCTGCACCACAGAGCATCTAGAATCCAAAAATTTCCCGGGGCCCTTAAGCGGGAAAGAACATTGCATATCCCACCCAAAAACATCACAGCTGTTCAAATTTTACAAAAATAAGGTTATTGAAATTACGGAGAAGACTGTTTTAAAAATTTTACAAACCTGTAATTACAACCCGCAGAGAAACTCTCTTACACGTGTCTGGAGAAGCGGCAGTGTAGCGTCTTGTATGGGAAGAAGCGAACATGCCAGGCCTGCAGATATGAGAAATGTATCGAGGCGGGGATGATGGTCAATGGTAAGTACCCACACCCAATGCTTGCTTGAAGGCATTATAGGATAATCTACATTCAATGCATTTTGCTTGTTTCCGATAATTATTAATTTCTGGTAATGAAACCAAGGATTCCTCACTTGTGCTCCCACTATACTGCGCCTTAGGCACTGTAGCTCGAAAGCCTGAAGAAACCTGTAGATATGAGACAATGAGAAGAAATTACAGTTTTAGAGGTGGGAGGAAAACCCCAGAAGAATATTCTGGGGAAACTCACGGAATCAGGTAGGGACTGAAAACCCAATCCACATGTGGACCAGGGCAGGAATCGAACCCGGGCCATAGAGGTGGAAGGCGAGTAAAGCAACGACTGCGCCAACCTGCAATATCACCATTCAAAATCAAAAGAAGAAGGTTTAAAACCTAACCTGTTGGAGTTTTCACAGCTCAGCTCATTACACTCTTCGAGAAAACAGTGAAAACTATGCAGGGCCTTTTGATCACCAAACAGCATTTCGTCAATAGAACTCTTTATTCCAAAAATCAGTCAATTGACTGATCGTTAGAAATCACCTACATTTTTGGATTTCTTCTAAATGACAGCAAGCCAGACGGAATAATTTCATGGGGTGTTTAGTACCAATACAATCTTGAATCCAAGTAAGCCTTTTGACAATAAATCGGTAGGTTGGACAAGTGCAAAGTATCCTATGTCTTTAAGCTGTTCATCATTTTCCATCAAATTTAAAAAAAATGAAATGCTGACAACTCCTTGTCTGAATTTATACACGCGATAGGTGTTCGACAGAACCGGAGCAAAGGCGGTCGGCAGGAGTACAGACGCAGACCGGACGAGCGGGACTTCTCGCCGGCTACATCGGGCAAGAAACGCAAACACAAACTGGGTAAGACTGGGTCCGTCACGATTTGGATAATTGATACTTGATAGATACAATGACCCAACTGAACCCCAATGGGAAAATGTCCGAAGTTCATCTTGCAAGTTTAGAGCAACGACGTCGCTGTAATTTGCCTCAACGGACCGTATATTCAGCGAAGATCAAGCGGGCGCTATATTATCGAATGCTATTTTCACGTTAAAAATGAAAATATTACCGTGAATTATTGTTCAAATAAGGAGCAACATCAACCAATCATCAGATATTAAATGTTGACTGTTATTTCATCCTTCTAGAGTTTCATGAATTCCATTACCAAAAATACCCCTGGGTTCCGTTAAATACCTAAAAGGGCAAATTTTTCCAACTTTGAAATCGCTAAAAAAAAATACATGATTAGCCTACTACGTGTATGGTACTCATTTCCACCATAAAACAGCACTTGTTTCTTCATCTCGCTAGCTTTGGAGTTTTCTGAGCGACTCTTAGAGATCGAGCCGGAAGTGCTTCGAGTTCACGTCCCCGATGACATGAAGACGTGTTTCAATTCCGGTTCACGTGATAAGACCAAGCAGGTGCCGGGCATGATGATCATGGCGGATTTAGCGGACCGAGCCTTGATCACCACGGTGCGATGGGCAAAGAAAATTCCAGGTATGAGCATGGACAATCCGTCAATTAAAGACATGTGTTCGGTTCTGTTCTTCACAAAGGTAACTGCATAAGCACTGCATACTTAGTGCTGTCCAAGAGTTTGAGAGATAACAAATAACACGGCTTCCTCAGGTGGGACTCGAACTCACGACCTCCTGCTTACTAGTACAGTCGTCCTAACCACTCGACCACCGAGCTGTCCGGGGTCAGCTGGCTGACATGGTGGATTTCTCGTCAATATCTAAATAGGCCTACGAGGTATTTTAGATCAATAACTTGTCACTTTATTATTTTAATTAAGACTGGGTGACTTGCGACTGCTTCTGGTTGACTTATGATGACTTGTGATGACTTAATTGCGACTTGTGACGACTTCTTATGCGATCGCTTGTAAAGGCCAAGTCTGGATTATAGCTATTGTAGGAAGGAGGGAGCTTAGCATCATCAATTAGGTCAAGATGATGTGCTTCTGCCCATAGAGAAAGTTCTTCATGTTCTCTATGTTCTGCCCGACCCTCTTTATAGCCCCATGAGGTGCTGTGGCTTTTGAAGTCCCCAATGATAACATTAATGTGTTGGTAACTGAAAGATTGTGGTTCGTCAAAGGCAAATGTAGAGCCTGGCGGTTTGTAAACAGATGTCACAATTAGTTTCCACAGGTTCACAGCAAAGATTTCTATATGTTGTTCCTTTCTGTCTTGACTTGTGACTGACTGTGATGCTTACTGACTTGTGATAGCCTTGTTACTGACTTGGGATAATTTTATTACAACACCCAATCTCAGGTTTCGACAAGCTGTGCCTGAACGACCAGATGGCCCTCCTGTGCAGCTCATGGATGGAGATTCTCCTCATGAACGTCATCCACCGTAACTCCCTCCTGCCAGCCGCCGAGGCATGCGGGGGGATCGTCTTTGCTCCCGGTCTGGTCGTCTACCGTGAGGACATGAACTCACCGGAACGAAGCGTCTCGCCCCTCATCTTTGAGCAGATTGTGAACTTGGTAGACCGTATTCGACCGCTCAAACTCAGCAAGGCTATCGTGGTTATTCTGAAGGCTATGGTGCTTTTCAACGCAGGTATTCTTGAAAAAAATAAACCTCTCTTGTCAACAATTTTTTGTTTTCACGATTCATTCATGAATCAGTATTGGTTTTGCCCCATCAGCGACGTAACTTCATAAGCACTGTCAGTGGTCGCTCGCGTGGGTGTCACCCCATTATTCGTTTTTGCCGGTAAAAAGTCCTGTCGGTAAAATCGTGTGTTGGTTGGCATAATTATACGATTTGCAACGTATAACACCACCTGTTGTATAATAGTCCCAAGTGTCTCCGCTTTGGACTGAGCCCGATGAGTCAGATAGTGTCCCTTCCCCCAACTTTTTTTTAGTTTCAGTGGTCGGGTGACCAGAGTAAAAATTACAAGCAAGCTAAGGCCATCGGCATTTTTGATGTCACACCCCTATTCATATTGGATTTGCAACGCCCGTGGGCACTGGTATACCGATGTTACTTCGGGTGGGACTCGAACCCTCACCCTCCTGCTTAATACAAACATTTTGGAGTCCACGTCAAAACAAGCAACAATATTTTACCCTTAGGAGGGGGCGGGCTTACGCCATCCGATGTAAAAGATCTATTCATAGATCATTTGCACACCAGTTTTCATCGGTTGCTATGTGATACCATTCAGCACTCCAGACTCAAGAACCATTCCATTGAGTTTCAAGAACATACATGTAGGTCTGGGAGCTAGATAAGGAAAAAAATCCCGGATGTCCGCGCCTAACTAATGAAGGCGCTGATTTAAATACACATCGCATACAGAAAATATCAATAAGAAACATTGAATGAACTATGAGACGAGTACAACACTTCTGTTTTGACAGGCCCCTCGTTGTCGAATCGACTTCTGATGAAATCTCACAAGGAGTTGGAGGAAATCCAGTCAACCGTTCAAGACGCCCTACACTATCGCATCCAGCAGGAACATCCGGGCAACAAGCGTCTGGTATACCACCTCATGATGCTGTTACCGCTCGTCAAAGAAACGGCCCTGACTGTCTCCAGTCTGGTCTGGTCCGCGTTCGACCGGGAACGGGTGCCCATGCAGCAGTTGCTGAAGGAAGTGCTGCAGCCGATACTGCAGACCAGCGAACGGAACCAGCGAAAGATGCCGCGGTACTCTGCCGATGCCACCTCGACCTTACCCGAACAGCCGAACGATGACCGAGTCAAGACAGAACACACCCAGAACGCTTCCAAGCCAGCATTTGGCTACCCCACCTGAGTAACATAACACCGTGAAATAACATTATTACAACACTGACGATTGAAAGGAAATGTCAAAAGAATTCGTCGGCAAATCAAACTGATATCATGGCAAAGATCAAATTTCAAAGACAGAAAACGAGACTCGATAGTGGAATAATCTTGTGTAACTCGGGGAAGTTAACTTCAAGCTGTGAAAATCGTTCATTACATTAAAGTGAAACAATCAGTTTGGTACCGTACGGCAATGTTTAAAACATAAGAGAATAGAACTGTGATAGAAAGTGTATAAATACATGTAAATAAATAAATAAATAAACATTTTATTTAGTATTCTGTTCTAATGATGCATATACCTTTTGATCCAGATTGAATCTCCGATAAAGAAATCTGACTCCGCTACGATAATAATTTTATTTTCCCTGTTAAGTGTTTTATCCCCTTCGGGAGTGTACATTTTTGGTGTTTTTTAAAGCGAGTTTTCAGCATCGAATACCTTGAGGTATATATAGTTTTAGTGACTGAACAATAATTACAGTTCATTGGGGAAGGTCAGGCTGATATCAATTACCTCGTTAATAATTCGTCTTTCCGTGATAATTTGTCACGGAACACGCATGGTCACTTTCTATCGTTTCATTCACTCGGGCCATATCCCAATTTCGAATAATTCCGATTGCGAATTACGGTTAACTCAGCGAAAGCACACTTCCGTTCGTTGTAAAGTTATGAAGTTTCGATCAAGTGTGAATGTTGGTGTTTCTCATCTGAAGTTGAATTTCAAAGCAATATCTAAGCAAAAGGCGAAATATAAACCGAAATGTTCATACAACAAGAACTTTTTAAAAATCATAAGGAGCCTATCAACTGAAGAAATCCCGCAGTGATCCACAGAGGCATTTAATTAGCTGCATACATGTATATCAACTAGCACACATTTAACACTTAAAGTCAGCCATTTTTATTAAAATGAACTCATTGTTTCAACGAATGAGAGAATCACTGGCTACTAAAGTAAAATGGTATGGAGTGAGAATTTCAGTGTGTAATTTAGAGTGTTTTTCTCATTAAATATATTTATCACTAAGTAACATCATAAATGTTGTCCACTTTGTAAACAGAATTTAATGCAAAGAGAGCCAAGTTATTTTGTACCAAGCTTTCACCGATGTTCTGATTTTGTCTAATTTGCAGCCTTGCAGGTTATTTTCCAGTAACCACTCAGGCACAAACTTTGACATGTATATCAAGTTTGTCGACAACCATTCGCATAATCAGGTACGCCCACACAATATTGTTTTTTGGACCGAAGTCTGTGGTTCATTAAAGGGAATATACAACATTTGCAAACATCCAAAAATAAAACTACCATGTTTTTGCGAAATACCTTAATAGGATGTTGGTAAATGACAGTCTAAAGCATCCTGTAAAATTATGGCACCTGGTATACTGTCATTTTCAAGAAAAGTGCTATTTTTGTATCAATTTCCAACGCTGATCGGCCGATCAGCGTTGGAAACAACTGGCTTTTTTTCAAATACTGGCCCCAATTGACCATTGCACTTGTTTGCAATCGATTACAAACCTATGAACGGGTACGAGCCAGCTAGACTGGTTCCCTGACCTTACAATTCCCCAATGTATGTAAACTGCTCTGTTTCTTCTTATATGGAGTCGGGGAACCAGACTACAGGAAAATGATCGTTTTTCTTGGTTTTTATAGCATTTCGAACCCAAAACCTCCAAAAAGTCAGTGTAACTATATTTGCTTTATATTTCCAACCCCCCAATTCCATCCATTTCTGAAAATTACAGCGAAAGCAAATGATGTATATTCCCTTTAAAACAGGCTTAGCAATTATATGGGCGTGTTATAATATTACTTCACTATTACATGTAATATAAGATCGGCATTACTGAAATAGAAATCTAATAGATTGGGCACAGCCAAGATAATGTGCGTGTATGGTGTGCAAATGTAACATTTAGTCCCGAAATACGGATATCTCCATTGCCAGACGTGCCAGGTTAATCCCATTAAAAAGATAATCTCCTTTTGTAATAGAGATATCTCAATTTTTCCTATTTAAAACACAGACCGCTCTTTCAAAAAGAAAAAAAATATCTAAATATAGATATATCTTATCAGAAAAAGAAACTGAGATATTTCTCTTTCCAATGTAGATAATCTAAATATAGATATATCTTATTAGAAATAGAATTATCTCTTTTTTAAATAGAGATATCATTATTTTCGGGATTAAACGTTAACTTGGCACGTCTGGAAACACAAATATCTATTAAACTGGAGATTTCTCAATTTCAGGATTAAAATGTTAAGTTTGCACGCCGTCCGTGTTTCAATTTAGTTGCTCTTTGTACTTCTCGTTGGCTTGATACTATTATTAGTGCAGATACGATCTTACCATGACATCACCTGTCCCATGATCGGCCCACTTTTTGTCTCTTATCTACCCGTACATCTGGCTATTTTAAGGTCATGGTTACGTTACACTAGCTTTTTGACTTGTTGCGAACCGGTCTAACCATTATACCGAACTCCAACAATGGCAGGTAACACTGACAGAAAATCACCTTTAGCTGAAATCAAAGAAGCAAAGGAGCTGGCTTTTCAGGGATGTAACATTTCTCCAGACAGCTCCGTCCAAAAATTAGGTATAAAAGAGGAGGAATGCGGCAGTTCTGGCGGATGTCGGGAGGATGACGGGACGGCCGTACCGCGACGACTGTGTGCCGTGTGCGAGGGGCTGGCCACGGGGTATCACTACGGCGTACCGTCGTGCGAAGCCTGCAAGGCGTTCTTCAAGAGAACCGTACAAAGTAGGTAGTTCACATTCACGGATATTCATTACTGATAGTTAGGAACTTTCCCAAACTGAAGACGGTGGAAGTAGGAACAAATTTGGCATTGTGTTTTTAATTTGTTAAAGAAGACACATTGGTCAATTGGTCAATCGTCCCCAAGAATAACCATTGGTTGGCCATTTTGTGTGTGCAGGAAATATGTGCTACACATGCATTGAGGAGGGACAGTGTGACGTGTTCCGTGGAAAGAGGCGAACATGCCAGGCCTGTCGATACGACAAGTGCATTCAATCCGGAATGATGATCAATGGTAAGGTTGAGTTTTTTCTTTAAATTTACATCAGAACCCCTAATTCATTACTTCGGGAGTATAATGACATGACGTAAAATTCATCATTTCGTCATGCAGTTTTGTAGTCATTTTGCATTCGAAATGAAAGTTCCAATATCCCGCATGCACCTTTATCAAAATAAACGTAAACCAGCTACATTTCGTAATATTTGTTCTCAATAATTGATTTTCATTCGCCGATTACAGGTGTTCGACTGAATCGATGTAAAGGCGGTCGGCAGGAGTACAGACGCAGGCCGGACGAGCAAGGCTTTACCCCCGTGTCGACCGGCAAGAGACCGAGGAAGAACAGCACACAGAGTACGAAGACACTCATATTACTTGTCACATTCTCTGGAGAGGCTCACCTTTATCGAAAGTTGTTTTGGGTGATGTCCTACAACTCGAAAATATTACATTTCTTTGAAAGAGTCATAGTGGGTCATTGGAAGAAGAAAAAGAAGCAGAAGTCAATCATGTCAGTGACAAGTCAATCGCAAGTCCCTCACAAATCCATCAAGAGGTCATCACAAGTCCATCACAAGTCGTCACAGGTCAATCACATGTCATCCAGTCTCAAACTATTCAAATGATGCGGCAAACATTCCCTTGTCAAAGTTAATTTCCTGATTAACACTTCTCAAGCCGCTCGCGTGACGTTTAAATTGACTTGTGATCGACTTTTGATAGCCTTGTAATTGGCTTGATAAACTCGACTTAGAACTGGAGTCGATGGGCGATATTACGATATAAAATAGCGCGCTTTTTCCCCCAGACTATTACCGATCCTACTCGAGACTAATATCGCAATAACTTTGACGATTTGGTGCAACTCTTGAATGGTTAATTCATAATTTTCTTACCTTTACGTGACTGCGAACGATGTTCTCTTATTTTTTTATTGACATCAGCTTCAGAATTTTGTAAGCGGCTTCTTGAGATTGAGCCGGGGGTTCTTCAGATGTCCCTACCCGACGGTGAGTGGGGCTGCTCGGATCCTACCACCGAAGGTACCAGGAGAACACCGACCCAAAGGATCTGGATGGAACGGATGGCGGAGGTTGCAGACCGGGCATTGACAACGACGGTCCAGTGGGCCAAGAAGGTCCCAGGTGAGGAAGCATGAAAGTTGACCTCAAATTCCGCCATGGGTTTAAACACAATATGCAAGAAAATATGATAGCTCGTTGGCCATTCCGAGCACAAACAAGTGAAGCTACGCACTCGTTCCCGATCCCTCCATTCGAATGTGGGCAGGGAACCAGCTGCAACAACTCCCATTATTCAGAATAATTAAAATAAAGTCATCTAAAAGTATTAACTGTATTTTTTTCAAATAGAAATTTTATAAAATAAATTGTTGTTGCCACATTGTTAAGGGGGAAGCAAAACATGTCAGTTAAATTAAATATCTTTCTTTGCAAATCTATTGTTCTTGGAGTGGTACGGCGGACGGTGACTTTACTTCTAATAGTCAATGGGTTGTCCCGATTTTTGTATATGGAGATCAGTGGATTTTACGAGAATACCCGGTGTTTCAGGGTTTCGTTGGTAACTTCCTTTTTATTTATTTTATTTCCTGGATGGGCTTATTTTGAAAAATGGCAATTAATGAGCTATGTTGGGTGGTGGACCCAGAAGCAATACAACTTTAACATTTTGAAAAAAAATATTGCAAATTGATAACCAACCTCCGGTGAATCGAAGGACCGGCCTATTGTCCTCTGACCGACGGACTTACTGACTGGCTGACTCAGTCACTAAGGCTACAAAATAATGTCCAAGACCCTAAAACTGAGGCTTTAAACTCAACTAGACAAGCGGAGTATTGTTTAGTCCCTTGTCAGACTTGACCTGGAATTCGTGTTTGGCCTGACACTTTTCAGGATCAAAATTGACACTGCGTCAAAATGACACTTTTACCAAGGTTTCCGGGTCAAAATGAAAAAAAAAATGAGTGCCATTTTGACCAGAATAGTGTCACTTTTGATCCTGAAAATGTCAAATGGAACCTGGATTCGATCTGACCAGGGACTTTTTAAAGTGTGCAAGACCATCCGATCTGCTGTTCTTTTCCCGAACTGCACGGCGCAGGTTTCGACAAGCTGTGCCTGAACGACCAGATGGCTCTCCTGTGCAACTCCTGGATGGAGATCCTGCTGGCCAATGTGATCTACCGCTCCATCCTGCTCCCTAGCGGCATCTACTTTGCTGACGGGTTCATAGTGACCAAGGAGATGTCCAAGGGAACGGAGAGGGGTCCACTGATCTACAACCAACTCACCAACATCGTGGAGAGACTGAGAGAGCTGAACGTGAGCAGGGGGATCATGGTGCTCCTGAAAGCGGCAATCTTGCTGAACTCGGGTAAGTTAGCTTTTGCCTTTCTTCTATGAAGGGTATGACATTTTTGTTTCAAGCGCTTGTACTGACCTAGATACTTCAGTTTCAAAGAGGAAAAGTGTTTCACATTGATTACATGTCATTGCCCATAATGTTGTTTATAACATGACATTGTGAAATGATAACATTTTTCAAAGAGCCTCGTGAGTTACCAAACACATGGAAATCCAACACTACCAACAGTTTATTCTGCAAACTGTAGAGATTGTATATTCTACTACTGCTTGGTTGATGACTGCTCTTCCTGACAGTCAGTCTATCTTGGCTTGATCGACAAATCAGCCCCTTTCGGCCAAACTGGTAGGCCAACTATGGAACATCATCTGGTCATACAGCAACCGGTTTAACCCAGCAAGTCAGCCAAGGTGGCAGGCATGTAGTTTGCCTGCTGCCTGACTTGATAGTCCTCGTGCAGGTTGGTGGTTGGCTGGCTTTCCGGTTGGCTGATCGGTTAGATTTCTCGTTAGTTGGTTGGCCGACCGGTTTGCTGGCTGGCTGACCTGGCCCCGCCACTTACTGGTAAAACTGACTGACTTGCTGGATGGCTTGTTAGCTGGTCGACTGGCGAGTTGTCTGTTTGGTTGACATGACTGGCAATTTGGCTTTCTGAAACGTCTTTTCATTTATTATTCCTCCCAAGGTCCATCACTGGCCAACCGCCTCCCCGTACAGTCTCCCAGCGAGGTCGGCGAGCTCCAGACCCAAGTCTACGACGCCTTGCATTACCGCATCCACCAAGAGCACCCAGGCGACCCCCGTCTAGTCTATCGCCTCCTCATGATCCTACCACTCATCAAGGACGTGGCTGTGACGGTGGCCAGTCTGGTCTGGATCGAGTTCAACCAGGAACATGTCTTCATGCAGGAGTTACTGAGCGAGGTGGTCCAGCCCATCATACGCATCAAGTCCCACTTGGTGGCGCCCTGCTGCAGGGCCAGGCTGGAATCTCGAGGCCAAAGCAAGGACCGAGTTGACGTCGAGGCGAATATAAATGACAATATCGCGGCAGCTGCTGATGATCAGAATTGGTCAGTTACAAACGCCACCGTATTGTAGATTTTGTTTATATAAACCAAACCCGCAAAGCCATAATTTGAGTGAAGGAAAGCACAAAACTGACATGATTTTCTAGGTACTAATACTACAAATCAAACATTACGTTTATTAAAGCAACGTAGGAACTGTACTTGAATAAAACATGTTAAAGTTGCATTCCCGTGCTAGTTTTGAGTTTCACCTCGAAAATACATTTTTTTCCAATTGTTATTCACTTTCGAATGAGACATCGAACGCAAAACTCCACAGACATGTAACGGTTATAAAATTATTTCTTCACAAAAATATAATTATTGGCTGCCAGACAATAATTCGGCTCTCGCAGGGCGGGTTCATTTGTACGCAAAAACTGAAATCCCTTTGCAGCGGGTTGCAGACGCTCAAAATCGGAATAAAGTAGTAGAAAAACTCCTTTAAGAGCATGGGGATTGCATCTTTAAAGATTGTAAAACTGCCATTTTGAAGTAATGCAAAATGCAACCTTACCTCAATTGCCTAGCTTGGAGTCAAGTGTGTTTGTACGTACCTCCAAAATGGCGTAATAACAGCACTGCCATTCACTTTAAAAAATGTTAATAGTTGCGTGCAAGTGCGCATGCTCACGAAACCACCCAACTGGGATTCGACGTATACGTGCAACATTATAGAGCGTACCAACGAAATTGAAAAACAGTTCTTGTTTAGCAATGAACTACAAAATTCCAAAACAATGAACATCATACTTCACTGTATGCAAACTATTTTCATCTTAAATTTGGAATTTATTCATAACTACCGTGGGAAGTTATATCCGAAATGAAATAAGTAATAATGAAGTGCGCTTGCGCAGTTGGAATCTGTAACAAATTGGTCCCGCTGTTTGCTTTTATTTAATAAAGAATATTTGAATATCAGAATTGTTTTATACTTGGTACTTGGTACTTGGTGGTTATCCTCTTCAGAACTCCTCGAGGAAGTATAACTAAGAGGCTTGGAGAGTGGCATAATTAACTATATCAAAGATTTAAATTGAATGTGGTTTGGGGCATTGATGACATCTTGGGGTAATGTGTTCCATTTTCTGACTGTTCTTGGTAAGAAGGATTGCATGTAGACATTGGTTCTTGCAGTGATTTCATTAAATTGGCAGTTGTTCCCCCTCCTTTGTCTGTTGCTTTTCGGTTGCAGTGCATCTGGTTGAATGTTTACTGTGTTGTTGATGACCTTGGACAGAAATACTAGTTGGTTTAATTCCCTCCTCTCTTCAAGTGATGTCCAGCCCAACGTAGCCAACATCTGAGTTACGCTGCTTCTTCTTGAAAAATCCTTGCAGACGAAACGTGCAGCTCGCCTCTGGACTCTTTCAAGTGAAGAGATGTTTTTGGTGACATATGGGTTCCAAGCAGTACTCCCATATTCAAGGAGGGGCCTCACCAGGGTGAAATATAATTTCTCTTTGACGGACTTTGAGGCTGGGTAGAAGTTTCTCATGATGAAGTTGAGGACACGGGTGGCTTTATAGGCTGCATGTTCAGTCTGGCGGTTCCAACTCAAATTATTCTGGATGATGATACCGAGATAAGTGATCTCAGCTTTTACTTCAAGATTTACCCCTGACATGGTGTATGATGGTTTTACCGAGTCTCTTTTTCTGGAGATTCTCATGATATTGCATTTGCTTGGATTGAATTTCATACCCCATGTATCTGCCCAGTCAGCCAAGGTATCAAGATCTTTCTGGAATGAATGCTCATCGGATGGAGAATGAATCTTGCGGTACATCAAGCAGTCATCAGCAAAAAGTCGTGTTGTTCCACCCACAGAGTCGTTGATGTCATTTATGAAGAGTAGAAACAAGTGCGGTCCCAGGACTGTTCCCTGCGGAACTCCACTTAATACTTGATGCCACTTGGACGTTTCACCGTTGACCATCACCCGTTGTAGCCTGTCTGTCAGAAATGATTTAATCCAGTTCTGAGTTTTACCTCTGACTCCATAATACCCAATTTTTTGGATTAGCTTCTTGTGAGGGACGACATCGAAAGCTTTCGAGAAGTCTAATACTGCAACATCTGTGGTTATCTGGTTGCCGAAATTACTGGTCAGATCTTGCATGGTCATGACGAGCTGTGATTCACATGACAAGCCTTTCTGGAAAGCGTGTTGGTTCGGGTTCAGGATTTGGTTGTCTGTAAGATGTTCCATAAGATGGCTGTCTATGATGTGCTCTAACAGTTTACAACTAACCGACGTCAGTGAGATTGGCCTATAGTTGGAAGGATCATATCTGGAGCCCTTTTTGAAAAGTGGCGCAACATTTGCTTTTCTCCAATCTGTAGGCAGAGTGCCAGTATCGAGTGACTGTTGAAATATGACTGCAAGCATTGGTGCAATGACATCAGCAGCCAGTTTGAGTGCCTTGTTGGACAGAGCATCGGGTCCTGCAGATTTGCTGGTGTTAACCTCCTTCAGCAGCTTGGCAACGCCATCCACGGACACCACGATGTCAGGCATGTCAGGATATGGACTGGATGGTAAACTCTGCTGGGTATCTGCATCAACCTCCCCTTCTCTGGTGAACACACTACTGAACTGGTCAGCTAACACATCAGCTTTTTCTTTATCTGTGGTGATGTTTGTGTTATCTTTTTTGAGAACCTGTATGGCCGTGTTGTCTTTCCTGTTGGAGTTAATAAATCGCCAAAACTGTCTTGGATTTTCAGTTGAGGTAATATCCTGTAGGTGAGAACGCTTTGCTCGGCGAACCTCACGGTTGACTTTCTTCTGTAGTATTTTGAAGTCTTCCCAGTCTGATGCTAACCCACTTTTCTTTGCTTTCACATAACGCCTCTCTTTCTTTCTGCACATGCGTATTAGGTCAGTTGAAAGCCAAGCAGGTCTAGGTCTGCCCTTGGCAATCTTCTGAGGAACTAGTTGATTTATGATGTTAGTCAGCCCATTTTTGAAGATATTTTCCAAAGTTCCATATTTATCATGTGAACTGTAAAATAAAACCAAATGAAAGCCTCATAAAATGAGCTATATTTTTTTAATAATAAGTTTCATTACTGATCAATGGGACAAAGCAATATTATCATAATTTGTGCAATTATTCATGTCTCTAGACTGTGTAGATACATGGAGCACGTTTGTATTGGTTTCATATTTTTTTAGGAAACTATTTCATTAGTTACAGAATCTGTGCTGCGCCCTGACACAAGAGGGCGCTGTTGTTATGATGTCACTTTTTATACATGTATTAACTTTTCACAACTGTTTAGTGATTTTCTGGACAAGTTACTAAGCTAAAATGGTATGTTTTGCTCACTGACTGGCCGCTATGTACTTAAGTATAAGAAGGTTAAAAACAATATTTCTTGATTTTTAAAAAGTATTGGGGGGGGGGGGGGCGCAAGCAGCAACAACACTGACTTTTTTTGCCTCAGATAACGTCACTTATTTGCTCACGAATACGGAAATTCGTATTAGTAATATCCTTTCAAGCAAAAATAGCAATGAAACACAAAGGTACCATTTAACTTCATTAAAGTAACTTTTTAGAATGGAGCTCCATATTATCCCGTTACGATACGGCGAAATTATTGGGCCAATACTTTCGCCGTATCTTTTTTTTTTTACTGGGAAAATTAGGAACTTGCCAATAAAGAAGATAACATGATTATAATGACTGTTATTGTTACTATGTCACTCAATGAGACACTGAACTCACAGAAAAAAGCATTTTACAAATTATTTGAATATGGTGAATTTGAGCGCAGATGGTTTTTGTCACTGTCGATAAGAAATATCTCTGTCACGGTAATAATGGTTATAGTAAAAAATATGCCAACTATTGAATCAAAGGGACATTTTAAGTTCAGATTCAAACCAATAATTTTGAAAGAGACGTTTCTTGCAACATTTTGCAATTGATAGAAAACAAAAGCTAATTCGTCGGTTCACCGTGTGCAAAGTGCATGTGTGGGAAAATATGAGAAATAAAAAACTGCTGCGCTTCCGATGGTAGACGTAAAATACACATAATACACATAAGAAGTCCTGAGGTTTCGGTAAATATTAGCAGGACCTCCGATCCTAGCTAGTTTATGGATTAGCCGCTTGGACACAAACTGCGTCTATCGCGTAGATTTGGCGATTATTTATGCAAAAACAAGACTGCGTCTTGATCTCGAGATTCTGACAATTCAGCGAGCGCCTTCTATCGGGTGTTCGGTAACCGTTAACATTACAAAAACATGGCAGCCAAATTAACCAATCAACAGCTTAGTCCACATTTTGATCGAAATGACGACACAATTTCTAAAATCGACTCAGATTGGCTGGCGCGCGGGGTCGCATAAAATTTGCATACACGGATATATCAGACGCTCGTAGTGTGGCTATGTACGGGATCTACCCAATGTTCCCCACTACCGATGTTCCCCGAAATCCTTAGGATTAGGGTTAGGGTTAGGGTTAGGGTTATATTGGTAGGGATTTCGGGGAACATCGGTATTGGGGAACATAGGTATGCACCCCTCTGTACACGTGAACGACTGATTCTCAGACTCGATCCTATAGCTGGACCTTTTTCAAAAGGCAAAAATAAAAGAAAGACAAAAAGATGAAAGATGGCGAATCAAGTAGGCCCTAGATGTGCGTCTGAAAAAACTTGGACTTTGTTAGAACTATGCTTTTGTCTTCAACCTGTCTTCTCTGTACATTTTGGTGTGACTATGGCAATTAATCTACCGGGCGGCAACCGTATACGGATAACGTGCCTTGTGTGGCACTGTTTTTTTATAGTGGTTAATATACCGTATCTTACCTTCAATAGTTCGAAGAAATTACAACAAAACATTATTGAACACAACATAGGCCTAACCCCCAGAAAAAATGTACGCGCATTATTCCACTACCCGGCCGATCGAGAGAGTGAAGCCTTCCAAATTCCCGCATCCTTCGCAGACAAGGCTAGTCCGCGGATGTATTTACAAAAGGCAGCATGTAGGTACATAATAAATGGCATTCACCGATTGTTGTTTGTTCACTCTCAGACGCGGACGTTACGGTAAGAGACGCAGTATATTGCTTTGAGGAAAACAACGTCAAATTGAGCAATGCAAGGCCAGCTTTTGTACGACATACATGTACAGCAGTGTAAATGTTTTGAAGCATTACTTAGGTTTCTCCGTCGCAAAGTAAACTACCATCAAAATACCGTTGTGGTGAACAAACACAGCCTGTGGATTTGTGTTGACTTTGCAAGACTTGAATGTAGGCCTACATGATTTTTATTCAAATTCTAATTTTGATATTCACTCCCAATTTTCACTGATTGCAATACGGGCACAGAATTGGCTACAACAATTTTGCTGGGAGTTGTCGGCCATTATAATTTGTGTATGATTTTCGGCTCATTCTTGTTAAAAAAATTACAGAAACTGCTTTGCCATGGGGCACAGAATGCAAGTATAATGCAACGGACCGCCAAATTTATCATTTCATGAGACTTATACCCAATAATCAAGTTTCATTTCATTAGGTTTAAGGCACGAGATAAACTTTCAGACGTTCTCAAATAAAAAGGAAATAACTTGAATACTGTTTAAGATAAAACAAAATCAACAGTATCAAGTTAAAACCCGTCTTACATAATACAAAAAAATATATTTAATAGTTTACAGCAGACAAATTGCATGTATTGTGATGTGAAGCGAATAAAATGTGCTTAACTACATGAAAGAACTGTCAGTTTTAAATCCAATGGCATGTAGACCTACCTTGCCAACATGCTCTCCTGTGTGGAAAAGTATGATCCGTTTTCCCCACCGATATGACTGTAACATGATTGATTAATGACCTGGGTTTTGGATTTCATGTACCGAGTTATCGGAATCCCACCGAATAAACGGTGCCGTTGGCACGGACGACGACACCAGTGAACCCGCACGTGCCGATACGAGCACCCCGCGACCTCGGGGAAGTTCGTTGCAAAGCTCCGCCATAAAACAGTCTGGTTTTCCGGATCCATTGGTCCACTTTTGACAGTTTCAAAACATAATGTGTTTATGCATTCAGAGCATTTACTCATGATCATCACAACTCAATTTTGGAAAGTAGGACTACATAATGTATTTTCAAAACTATATAACCAAATTTAATCTGTTTACTGCATTTTTATAACTTTACAAAATGAGAAAACTCCAAACCATTTGGTCTTAGGTTCTTTTAAAAATAGTTGTTAATAATTTTAACAATTCTCTGATTTGACCTGACCCCATCCTATTCGAGAACATGAAAAAGATATCGTTTCGGTTTGTGTTACCGGTAACACAATGTGGCATAACTATTGCTCAGTTTATATTTAGTTCTGAAAAGAAATTGTCCTGCTTATATTCTATCAACTTTCGCTAAGTTGTTTTAGTTCTGATAAGAACAGTCAAGTTCTTTTATAACTTAAAGCATGACTGTCATTCTTATCAGAACTAAAACTACTTAGCGAAATTTGATAATAAGCAGGACAAGTTCTTTTCAGAACTAAATATCTACTGTTTTTATTCCACATGGTGTTACCGCAAACTGAAACGATACTGAATCTCCACCATGGAAAGCCTAATAAAATCTTATATGTAGAAGATATTTACATATAAATGACCGATGTCAATGGGTGGGCGTGTTTATTGAACTGGTTTTGTGTAAGCTGGAAGGGTGGCCCATTATTATGATCTGTGTTACCGAGATATGAATGGGCTCGATGTACACACACACGTACCCCCTACCTGTTCTATAGTTCCAGGTCATGTGACAAGCCCGATCGATCAAAACTGAAACCTCCACGTGGGGTGCGTTGCTAAGGCAGCCCATTGATAGTCGTCATGGGGTGGAACAGACCTTTTGTCCCGTTACATTCACTGGTTCGTCAAACAGCGCCATCTATACGACCCCAGTTTTTAATCCCCAGTGTACACACACGTTCACGATGTTAACCTAACTACTGGCGCGACCGGGCGAACAATTGCGTCCGTAGCAACACGGCTTGCACAGCACTGCATTATGCATTAAGCGGATCGGCGCGACGTTTCTATAAACATAAACCCGGTCGTGAAGTGAGTGGAGTGTTGGATTGTAGGTCTACCGAAAAGGATTTCCCACGTCATTTGGAGTGAACATATCTAAATGTCAACACGTTTTGGGAGTTTCAGAATCCTGATTTCCCTCGATTTGGAAGAAATAACTGTAGTCGCTAGTTTGTCTCAACCTTTTGAAGTTTCCGCAGTACAAGCTCTGTGACAGGAAATTCCTGTGACACACCTGTTGATCCTACGCGTTTACACCTGACACCCCAATCATTTAGTACTCTAGATACAGTACGAGCGATCTATAACCAGACACCATGCAGGACTACTACGGTCAAACCATGACGGCAAGCTACTTCTCTGCCCCCAGAGTGGGCATGGGAACGAGCTACTTGCCCCCACTAGAAAGCACCATGCAGGCCTCCTACAAGAGCTACGCACCTCCATTTGTTGTCAGCCAATCTCTCAATCTACCGTGGAAGCCTAGCACTTACCAACGCGGTGCTATGAGGTCCATGCCGACCAGTCTCAGCGCTCCGGAGCTCAACCCCAGCACCCTGTACCGAGACGATGTGGTCTCCAAAGTCCCTCCTCTCATGCCCTCAGCCCGTACCGCCCTGTTCTCCAAGTATACCCCGACAGATTGGTTCAAGTCCAACAACCAGAACTACCGCTCCTCTGACATGACGCGCAGCGCAGCCCAACGCCTGCGGGACGAGAACGTGCGCATCTGCCACGACACCGACGCGCGCACCGTCAAGACCCAACAGGAATCCAGCAAGAATCTTGGCAATCGGCTCCAGGACATCAACTTCTGGAAGTCCGAGATCAACCACGAGCTGGACGAGATGGGGAAGGAGATCAACGACCTGGTGGCCTGGAAGCTGCGGACGGAGAACGCCTTGAAGGAGACTGAGGGACCGCTACAGATCGCCCAGGAGTGCCTCTTCAACAGGGAGAAGCGACAGGGCATTGATCTGGTCAATGATAATGTCGAAAAGCAATTGATAAAGGTACCAGAACATTTCTCCATCGTTTTCTCTTTCACAGTTCCGCCAGGCTCCCGAGCTTCAGTGTTTCAGCACTTTTGACGAGCCCTTGTTCTATTACCAGATAATTCAGATAAATTTAGTTATCATTTTGAAGAACCTAGCCACTTGAAAAAAAACCCACAAAATTTTCCTAAACACAACTCTAAAAATTGCAATTCTACAATACTTTGTAGTTAGAAGGCCTAGCAGGATCTTTCTCAAAGGCATAAGAAATGAGTCTCTATATTTCTCATAAATTTGCTTGAAATACAATTTCCTTAGTTTGGACTTATTAAGTGTAATCGTAGCTTACATTTAATAAATGTTAAACAAATTGTCAATAATTATATAACACTTGTTGGAAATAACACAAGGCCAGTCCTCACTTGCACCACAGAACTTTACCAAGGGAATAAAGTTCAAAATGTCGCTACCATAATTCTAAAACACTCATGTCCAGGTTGAAAGGTGCTGTGGTGCTGTTAAAATTTGATTAAAGGGAATATACAACATTTGCAAACATCGAAAAATAAAAGTACCAAGTTTTTGCGAAATACCTTAATAGGATGTTGGTAAATGACAGTCTAAAGCATCCTGTAAAATTATGGCACCTGGTATACTGTCATTTTCAAGAAAAGTGGTATTTTTGTATCAATTTCCAACGCTGATCGGCCGATCAGCGTTGGAAACAACTGGCTTTTTTTTTCAAATACTGGACCCAATTGACCATTGCACTTGTTTGCAATCGATTACAAACCTATGAACGGGTACGAGCCAGCTAGACTGGTTCCCTGACCTTACAATTCCCCAATGTATGTAAACTGCTCTGTTTCTTCTTATATATAGTCAGGGAACCAGACTACAGGAAAATGATCGTTTTTCTTGGTTTTTATAGCATTTTCGAACCCAAAACTTCCAAAAAGTCAGTGTAACTATATTTGCTATATATTTCTAACCCCCCAATTCCATCCATTTCTGAAAATTACAGCAAAAGCAAATGATGTATATTCCCTTTAAGTGCCTGCAGTGTGTGATAAGGTTTTACACTTGTCAACCTTTAGTTATTGACTTTATGGAAACGGACAGCCACTAAGGTGCAAAGTATGGGTTCAGATTAAACAGTGCTGGGGTACCTAACCAGTATAACGATTATGAATTTGCATTCAATCGTATGGGAGGTGTAAGTGACACATAATTCTTATCAAAGCAAATCTTTGTGACAGAAACAACTGGTTACTCGCATCATAAACGCAGAAACCATGCTTTGCAATTTAAGCAGCATGGCTCTATTTTCAGAATTGGAGGAAAATATTTACGTCTTACAGATGCATCACACAAAGATAAGGCCTTCAGGGTACGGGTTAAAGTTGACTTATTACAAGCCGAATGTAATCCGGATTTTAGAAGACTAAAACCTCGGTTGCGCGAGACTCAGCCTATTGTAAGGTATCTGTTTTTATAAGGGAGTGACGGTCGGACATGAGGGTGTGTTCTTTTCAGTGTTCATTTTGGCTTTGTGACATTTCACGATGACAAGTACATTCTGTCTCCAGCGTTAAAACTATTGAACAGTTCAGTGGTTTGTTTTAAATAGCTTTCACCGCTTGCTGGGGAACTACGTCATCACACTCCACTATTTCCTGGTGCTGTAGGCGCGGTGTATTTGTTTACACCATAAATCATTGATGATGTGGGAACAAGACGAATATTAACGTCATCAATCACCTGTATCAATAACAGCCTCAACTACCTTTGCTGACAATCAATTTTCGAATAACGAACCAATTCTAGTTTCAAGTTTATTAAAATCCACATTAAAAAGAAAAGATTCCGTAAAGCCTTATGCATGAATGATTCTTCAACTTTTTCATTCTGTTTAATTCTTTTCATTCTTTTTTTATATTTTTCATTTCTTTTATTTTAGGAAGTAAATACTATCCGTGAGAGCCAAAACAAGCTGAGAAAAGCGATTGACCGCGCAAACACACATATAAGGTGAGTGGATAGGCCCCCAAAAATTGACACTGATAACGGACCAAATTGGTCTAGGCCTGATTTACTAGACTTGTCCAGTTTTGTTTCTTCTAAACCGATCATAAAATGTAAGGGTTCATTAACAAAAAACATTACATGTCCTTTTTGTAATGACATATCCCTGGTATACTCAGAGTCGTATTTCATTTGCATAGTGCTTAAATTGGAATTCAGCTGTTACTAGGGTTTGTAATTACACCGTGTATTCCTTTTGTATAATCAAATTAGCCAATACATTGCAACATGACTGTATCGCTTCTTCACTGACAACAATCAACACGGCCGAAATGTTTGACTTACACGTTATCGCATGACCATAGGTAGATCCAACTTAATAAAGTCACATGTCATTGCTTAGCAACGAGTTAGTGGTCGACTGTAGTCATTCACGCCATTTTGAGAACGCATCTGAATGGAAACAACGATAATAGCTTATCTCTGACCTAATACCTACATGATATACAGTAGTGAATTAGCCAACCCTTAAAGAAGAATATTAAACCAGCTTGTCCATACCCTGTTAAATCCCGAGTGGGGGTCGGTACGGGGGGGGGGGGGGGGGGGGTTAAACCTGCCAATGTATAAAAAACACTTCCATCTTAATCACATATCTTGAAATCGTTTTCAATCATATGCAGGAGATATGAAAACATCCAGAAAACAACACTTTTGTTGGGGCTGTCGTGTCAAGAATGGTCTAAAAACATGAAATAAAACAAATGACAAAATTAACTTTCCAAAAAAACCAAGCACCACCCTAACAGAAAACCCGTCACCAACCTCCCCCCGCAAAAAGAAAAAAGAAAAAAAACCTGTCACTCAAGGCTTTACATGACGCAAGCGTCCTTTGGACCTTTTCATCCAAAACTTTCCCTTTATACCAGCTGATAACAATATGTTTAATCATTGCTTTGGTCCACTTCACAAACTAAGAAGACACAATTAAAGGTCTTTGGCACGTAACATGACACTGCGCACTAATTGCTTAGGATGTACATGTAGATGTACATGTAGATGTACATGTACATGTGATCACTCTACCTTATGATTCGTGGAAGAATGTAACTTAATTGGCAACGTGAGTAGTGTCACGTACAATAGACTCGACCTCAATCCCATTTGGGGACCATTCAAGACATAGAATTATTGGTACAATGACCAGGATGTTGTTGCCAAGGAGATAATGTAGTGTAAAATGTTGTCAGATTAGTCACGTGGTTGGTCAGTGGATTACGACGTTTTCCCGCTGTAGTTCCAATCAAGTCATCACAAGTCAATCACAAACAATCACGGGTAAATCACAAACAATCGCAAGTCAATCACAGGAAATCAAAAGTCATCAATTCTTGCATAAAATTATGACAAAGGCATTCCTCAATTCCTAGGCAATGTTTGGCCACTGTTACTCGTGGCCCGATTTATGATTTGACAAGAGATTTGACGTGTTATTGACTCAATCATAACTCTGAATTTTACAACATATCTCGTCACCCGTAAAATAATTTACAGTGTGAAACAGCTCAGGAGAGCATCACGGAAAGTTATTTCCGTTTTATGATACCATTGTCTTTTCTTGGCATTTTACATGCACAATGAGTTACTACTGCACTAAAACACTTTCTTTTTTTTCGAGAGGAGCACCTGCATTTTTGCACATTTTCCATTTCTGCCAAAAAAATGGTAGAAACACTTCCAGGCACTTTCACGAAGATGATCACAGCGAAATGATCGAAACTTTAAGTCAAAACCAGTCGTCGAACCGTGCGACTTAAAAGTACATGTACATGTCTTAATTATTGCCATCATTATGCTGCTACTATTATATCGTCATTAATTTAATTAACTACATTATTATTTATCGCAATTACAAGTTGTCTAACATTTTACCATGTTGGGCCTTCGGCAATTTTAACAGTACATGTACATGTCTTAATTATTGTCATCATTAAGCTGCTACTATATTGTCATTAATTTAATTAACTACATTATTATTTATCGCAATTACAAGTTGTCTAAAATTTTACCATGTTGGGCCTCCGGCAATTTTAACACCTGTTGTAGCTTGATATTCCATCCGCAATTAAAAGACAAGTACAAAAGGCATTCACGCATTAACGTGTTCATGAAAAAAAAAAACCATTCCGGCCCATTTTCAACACCCATAATAACGAGAACATGTTGCCTGGATTGTATCCAAGGAAAATATCTGACAACAAGGAAAAAGTCTGACAACGAAGCGCCGATGGCCACAAAACGCAACACAATGCAACAAAAAGTCCAGGAAATTGTGGTCAGAGATGAAACCGCGCCCGACCTACGCTGGCATTGAAGGTGTACATGCACTTTAGCCGAGAGCTCAAGTGAATTGAAATGCGTCATCGTGTCTGGCATGTTTCATTCTAGTCTGTTCGTTTCAATCTTAAATGATTGAATTTAAAATAAATCACAGGTTTGTGTGGCAACACTGATTAAACAACAAACACAACTTGATGAATTGTAATTGATTATCTTCCAGGTGTTACTAAATCGCACCACGAAGTGACGTATAGTGTGCACAGTCCATAGTCCATAGACGATCCGTCACTTCGTGGTGCATCCAATGCTCACAGCCATTTTAAAGTGGTGTCATTCTGTTGATTGTAACATCTAGACTGAAAATACCAAATAAAACTACTGCTTTCTATGCCTATTACTGGCCATCCTGTTTTCCTCTGACTGAGAAACTGACTGACTGAGACACTGAGAAACGGACTAGCTGACTGACTCCCCGCCAGACTCCTCGACTGACTGACTTCCCGACTGAGACATTGACTAACTGAGATGCTGACTTACTGGATGACTGGCTGGGTATAGGCCTAAACAAAGCTGCTCCCACAATGCACACAATGATATTCCATATTTTACTCAAAATGGCTTTTCACTGGAAGTCTTTTCGTGCATCCGGTCTTGGGTGGATTGAGCCCATTCATTTGCGTTATAGGGTAATACTACACGACAGCACTGCCCGACTCACAGGTGACAATCAGTAATTCAGTTTGTCACATATAGGCTTGTCCTCTTGGACCAGCAATAGACCATTATCATGTTGCAGTCATTTTGATTTTCCCCTATTCAAATCCATGTAACCAAAGCGAGGCTGGAAGGAAAAATAGTCTGGTTCCTCTTTGCACAAAAACATTATCATTCAGTACTGCTAATTGGATGCAGGGAACATGCCTATAATGGTGGCAGCATGATAAAGGTCTATAATGTCCCAAAACTGAGACTTTCGGTCGCAGCTTAACTGGGCACACTTAACGTCAGGAAGGGCAATACATGCATTGATAACTTCTATTATTTTTTTTACAGCATGAGTCGCGCCGCCCAGCACGAATTGGAGAAGGATCTCACAGACAAGTTCCGCGCTCTGACCATCGACAACAAGTGTCACCAGCTGGGCAACACCTCCCACGGTCTGGCATACTACCGCGGGATTGAGGGCGTGGATCAGTGGTAAGGATATTCCCTTAACATGTGTTAATGTCGTCTGACCAAAGACGGTCAGAATCCTGCCCGTCTCCGAAAAAAAAAGGAATCCAAAGTTTTCCGCATACGTTTCATTGACACTCGGATATGTTCGCGACAGCTCGGGTATTTCCGGTTAGTTAATGTTTCTATTCACAAACAAAACGGCTGTCGTGCTTGTAATCACTCCTGGAAGTTTGCTTTATAATAATCAAAGCTCGCTTTTACGAAATTGAATGCTTGCCTCAATGCCAAGTATCTGTATTTAATGTCCATTTAGGGCACGCATTCCAGATATTTTACCATAATTTGCCATTATATACGCATATGTTACCATTATAAACAGTTCTTTTCCAAAATATGTATTGAAGTGTATCTCTTAAAAAACATATTGACTTGTACAAGTAAAACCTGCGGGAATGACGCGATTATAAGATACGTTGGATACCACAGAAGGAAAATGAGTGGTTTAACTGCTTGAGTTAATAATGGACATAACACGAGCTAGGCGCAATTTCGAGTTGCTAAACTCGTTTGAACTTACCCAACTTTACTCATAATAGCCAATTTGGTTTGTCTCCGCGCAATACAAAGCATTGTTGGTTCTGGACTTAAAGACAATTAAACCATACAAATGGACGATTTCAGACATTTATAACCCTTTTAATAGGCCATCACATCCTTGCCCCAACAGAAAAGCTATATATGCACAATAATGAGATCATAAAATACTCTAAGAAAATCGTTTACTATATAAGAACATTTGGTAAAACATAAACGAAACTTGCTTTTGCTAAATAGTAATTTTATGTTGAGAGTTTTTTTTGTTGACGTTGCTTTAGCAACAACTCCCACGTGTGCACACGACCCTGCTATAAGACTAGATAGGAACCAGCAGCATAAAATATGCATAGTGTTTATGGTCTCTGCATGATATAGATAGCGAGAACCACCGAAACAGTGTAACTAATATCTCATAGACTAAACACACACAGAACACAATTCTTAAGTCTTGTACTAGCAAATGTACGTCTGGCGGTTGCTAACTACTAAGGCAACAGCTTCTCTTACATTGTTGCTTTTAGTTGTAACAAGAGAGAGAAACAGAAGCCGCACGCGGACAGGGATGCTATATATTTTTCCTCGTACATCGGTTAGCTAATAAGCTTTAGCTGACCAAATATTGTGAAACCAAAGATGAGGGATTGCTTTAAGTGGTTTATATAGTGCGCCAGGACTCAACAAACATTTGAGACAAATAAGGAATAATACTTAGGAACACTCAAGGCAGGGGGTTGGTCAATCAACACAAATAGGGGCGCGCAAACGGACTTTGAGAAATGTAAACACTAACCAGCAAAGGTCTGCGGTGACTTCTCGCATGCTAACCAATCTAGCAGTCAAACAAAGTTGCACAAGATGGCGCCTGTTGCTAGGCACCGTGCCAACACGAACGAGGTTGCTGTTACAATGGTTGCCATGGTCAGTTGAAGGACTGGCAGTGAAAGGTCATGAATTTTTAAGTCCGGTTTGCACACCAGATACAATGTTATGAATAAATTATTGCGAAGGTTTGGTGTTTGGGAAAGGGGCTTATTGGATTCGAAATAAATAATGAACAAGACTAGCTGTGTAGTTTCCTTTCTTCATAGCTTTAAAAACCTCCCTGTGACCGCCTTACACCCCTTTCCTATATTGGTCTAAACAATATGGTGCTAGGCAACAAGGGGCACGTTGAGACGAGGCCCTGGTTAAAATTAATTTGCCTTGGGGAATTTTACACGAAGAATAATTTTCTTCATTAAAACTATCAATAAGGTTCCTTCTTAAGACTAGTGTTATTAATTCCGGAAACTTTAAGATGGCCTGTTGTTTTGGTCCTGACAGGATCTTTCTAAAATTTTACAAGAATCACCATGACAAAATTGCTCTCTTTTGTTAGACTCCTTCCCAGTGTAATTGGAGTTTGATCCCGGTAGAAAAGCAAAATACTACACTTGGTCTCCTTCCGTAGTCATAGTTTACTGGCGTTTAAATATTCCTATACTTCTCGTAGGATTGGAATGCATGTACATGTATTACCAATGCTCACTCTTTCGGTGTCGTTCTGTGGTAAACATATATCAAAACACATAACCATGAAAAAACAGGTCATGGAGGCTATAACATTTACAACGTCTTTTTTCTTAACAGTGTCTCAATTCCCGAATCCTGGGCCAAGTTCTCCAACGACAACATCCTGCGGTCCCAGCGGGAGCGCAACTCCTCCAAGGGTCTCCGTGGCGATATCGACAGCACATTACAGGAGACGTCCAACGACATGTGGACGCAGAACAACGGTGTCAACGTGGCTTTCTCCGGGCGCATTGCTGAGACTATGGACGCACGCAACAGCCTGCAGTCCCACCTGGCCAGGGTAAGATGACCAGCGGTTTACGGGTGACCTAACAAAAAATCCTGGCTAACTTTCAGCACGGAGTAGTCTGTTGGCAAGTTTACCTGCCCGTGTTTCCCCCTTGAAAAAAAAATCATATGGTGACGCCATGGTCAACATGTTCCCCCTTGAAAAAAATCATATGGTGACGCCATGGTCAACATAGCAGTGGTACTCAAGCTTGATTAACAACTGCGACAACTATTAAACACAACACCATCATGGTTTAAATTCAACCGAATCATCACCAGCAGGATCTAAATCCTTATTCCATCATCACCATAATTTACAGGTTCTTCCATGACAACATCTCTGTGTCCTTATATAAAATTCCTCAGCCAAACTAGTACATCCTTTGGGCCATATATAGGTGCTTTGTGACGACTTTTAAAAGTGGCCTTAAAATCTTAAAACCTATTTTGCCCTAAACTCCACTAAGTCATCACCAGCATATTATCAAGGATCTAAATCATTATCTCATCATCAATCACCGTAATTTACAGGTTCTTCAAGAGATTAACGAGATGGAGAACAACATCGACGTCCTACGCAAGGCGATTGCCGACAAGACCGCGCCGATGCAGGTGGCTCAGAGCAGACTGGAGAGCAGAACACGCCGCCCCAATGTGGAGCTGTGCCGTGACCAGCCACAACACAGGTGAGTGGAGACCATCGATCTAAAAAAAAAAGGGAGTTTGTCACAGAAGTTTACTTCGCACCTTTCACCGGCTTTGAAACTCACTATTGGGCCTACAATTTCCTTGGAATGTCAGTCTAGGGTTTTCTTCAAAATGGTCTTATCTTTTCTTGCCTCTCATGCGTTCTTTAGGCCTTGGAGCTACTGTGCCTGTGCCCTTTTTTTTTTAAAGGAACCGGCGGTATACTAGAATAAAAAATTACTGGATTGTGGGTTCCGTCAAGGCTATATCACTAAAATCAAGTCTTTACCATTTTCATATGGTATTCTGAAAAATCGACACAAATTCAAATGAAAGACTGAAATATCTCCTCAATATAAACTTCCCATATAACTTTCACGATAAGGCATACAGTGACACTTTGTGCCTCAAGAAAGCTTCGAAGGTTTCATTCAAATAGAATATAAGAGACAACGAAGTAACGTTCAATACTGGCACATTGATGTATTGTAAACACTTTTTTTAGAAGAGGAAAACACACTTTTTTTGGAGACTAGAACCGAACACAACTCAAACTCATGTAGGCCTTCATGGTTGAAAAACCACTTTTTCATGGATTTGCTATAATCTTCCATTTGTTCTCTCCGAAGGCTTTTCCGCGAAGTTGGTGAGATCTACGAGACGGTTGACGTTCTAC
The DNA here is from genome assembly GCF_015706575.1 of Patiria miniata. Lineage (NCBI taxonomy): Eukaryota > Metazoa > Echinodermata > Asteroidea > Valvatida > Asterinidae > Patiria > Patiria miniata. Next base: position 36,677,134 of record NW_024037069.1, on the reverse strand, counting down.
AGAACCGCCTCCGCGCGGCAGAGTCCGCCCTTCAAGAGCTCTGCAACACCAAGACCACCCTAGAACACGACCTGGGTGTCAAGAACAACAGCTTGTACATCGACAAGGAGAAGTGCATGGGTACCAGGAGGACATACCCAACCACTGCTAAGCTGGCCGGGTACCGGGGACAACCATGAAAACTGCGCATGATCGCACAACATCCCGCGCATGCGCGTGCGGAGTAATCTGACAGATTTGCATACATGTTGCATAAATTTGCATGCTTTTTTGTGGTGCGTCCATTCAAATTTGATCGAATGTGGCAGCTTTAATTAAAATTCCAAATGATGTAAATTGTTGCACTCACAAGTACTTTTTTGGTTTGTAGGCACATGGTCTGAGACAAAAGTCTGAGAAACAGCTTAGGCACCACATGTTGCAATTATTTTTGGACATGTAATCATTACAAGTATTTGTAAAGGGTATATACATGTAATAGTCATATTTCTGTTGCCTTTATCAATGAATTCCGTCCAGAAATAAAGAAACTTCACAAGTATATCCTTGCCTGATTGTTCACATTTTAATTAAAACAAAGAAACTATTTTAGTAAGAAAGAATATCTAGAGAATAGGCATTAGTAACACTTAATGAGCATTGATATGTCAGTTCAAAACATATGCAAATGCGACTTAGTTCCTGAATATTAATAGGGTAGACCTACATCATGAAGGTAAAATTTGAAATGTACTAATTTGTTCTCTAATAACACCCACCGTATATATTTCGAAAATATTTTTTGTCAGATATTGCAACAGCCGTCTGTTAACATCTGTGTTACGCAAATTCCTAATTTCAAGTTGTAGACGACTGTTAGAAATATCAAAAAACTGTCAGCTGTGCATAATCAAGTGTGCTTTAACAAAACCATGAAAATATTTCAAGTAAAAAAACTTAATTTGTAAAGTATGTCCGATAACAAGTATTAAAAGAAACGATATGGCGTTTCAGGCAAGACCAATTACGACTGCCAATCTTTCAAGGACAAAAACATTAAGCAATGCCAAATAAAAAAAGTTAAGTAAATCATTTGTTTGATTTTTTTTGTTTCATATTTTTTAAATCTGAGCACGAAGGATGCTTCTGTATATAATTGGGAAAGTTGATTTCAAGAGGCTTTGAAAATTGTATAATTTCTGTTTGGCAAAAATATTACCAGTGAATAATTGTAAATAACGGCTTTTTCTCTTTTTTTCCCACACTTGCAATAACTATGCATGAAACAAAATTAACGTAACGTGTGTGAATTGGTGTGTATCCTTGTAACAAATTCGGCGGTTTGATATTTTTCTTTACAACTGAAAAGTTTATTTATACACCTATTTTTTTTTGGAATTTAAGGGTATATAGGACTACGCTATTTTTTAGATTAAAATTCACAGTTTTATTCAGTCTTAAGGAAAAATATCAAAATACCGTTTTTGTCTGTTTTACTGCATGGATGTGTTTTTAAGCAAATAACTGAACATTATACAAGCGGCTGTGCAAAAATAAAAAAAAGTGTAAAAAATAAAGTTTGTTCAAAAAGTGGACTACCTTGTGAATTCTTTACTTGCTTATTTGAATTTCAGTACTTGTACAAAGGGCAAGCATTTACAATGCCCGGAAACAAAATGAACAATATCCCCTCCAAAAATACTGACGGGGCCTAATGTTAAAACAAGTTAGGTATCTTTTGCCCAAAATAGGCCTACATGCCCATTAGGCCCAATAAACATAAATTTTCCTCCATGTTAAAATGAACAAAATGTAGGATATCTTTTGAGGAAAATGGACCATTTTTGTTTCTAAAGACAAAGATGTTGGAAATGATAAGTTTACACCAACGTCCTTAACTAAATACATGTAGGGTAAGTTTTACAGTGTAAACGGAGCCCTTCCCCAATCCATAGATACATGTAGGCCCTATAAATCATAATCGTTTAGTTACTGAAGACCCACCTGGGCCCACGTGGTTTTGAGAGATGTCATTTTTTTCCCGTGACCAATAAACGGAAATGTGTAGATATCATTCTATACAAAAACAAATCGAATCTGGAGGCTGTTTGAGAACTTCCGAGGCGATATTCTGCAGTACACAGACAAATGAAACAACATCTTTTTAAAATTAAGTTCAGAGTTTTGGCGGCCATTTGACTTCGCCCGCCATTTTGACGGGGAATTTTATCGTCTGCACGCAGCGGCACGCCGTGCTCAAAATATGCCACAACATGGAGCAAGGAAACGGGCACAAAGCAAGAAATTTACTCACCTGTTTTGAAGTTTATTCACTCTTATCCCGACACCGTGTTACGAAAGCCCATTAGCGCCACTGCTAGTATATATGTTGCGGATTATTTAATTCGTTATTACGGATTATTAATTCGTTATTACGGATTACTAATTCGTTATAACGGATTATTAATTCGTTATTACGGATTATTAATTCGTTATTACGGATTACTAATTCGTTATAACGGATTATTTAATTCGTTATTACGGATTATTAATTCGTTATTACGGATTACTAATTCGTTATAACGGATTATTAATTCGTTATTACGGATTATTTAATCCGTTATTACGGATTACTAATTCGTTATAACGGATTATTAATTCGTTATTACGGATTATTTATTTCGTTATTACGGATTACTAATTCGTTATTACGGATTACTAATTCGTTATAACGGATTATTAATTCGTTATTACGGATTATTAATTCGTTATTACGGATTACTAATTCGTTATAACGGATTATTAATTCGTTATTACGGATTATTAATTCGTTATTACGGATTACTAATTCGTTATAACGGATTATTTAATTCGTTATTACGGATTATTAATTCGTTATTACGGATTACTAATTCGTTATAACGGATTATTTAATTCGTTATTACGGATTATTAATTCGTTATTACGGATTACTAATTCGTTATAACGGATTATTAATTCGTTATTACGGATTATTTAATCCGTTATTACGGATTACTAATTCGTTATAACGGATTATTAATTCGTTATTACGGATTATTTAATTCGTTATTACGGATTACTAATTCGTTATTACGGATTATTAATTCGTTAATACGGATTATTTAATTCGTTATTACGGATTACTAATTCGTTATTACGGATTATTTAATTCGTTATTACGGATTATTAATTCGTTATTACGAATTACTCATACGTTCCGAGTCATTACTCGGCAACTTAGTATGGTACGAAAGCCCATTAGCGCCACTGCAAGTATATATGTTGCGGATTATTTAATTCGTTATTACGGATTATTAATTCGTTATTACGGATTACTAATTCGTTATTACGGATTATTAATTCGTTATTACGGATTATTTAATTCGTTATTACGGATTATTTAATTCGTTATTACGGATTATTAATTCGTTATTACGGATTATTTAATTCGTTATTACGGATTACTAATTCGTTATAACGGATTATTTAATTCGTTATTACGGATTACTAATTCGTTATTACGGATTATTAATTCGTTATTACGGATTATTAATTCGTTATTACGGATTATTAATTCGTTATTACGGATTATTTAATTCGTTATTACGGATTACTAATTCGTTATAACGGATTATTTAATTCGTTATTACGGATTACTAATTCGTTATTACGGATTATTTAATTCGTTATTACGAATTACTCATACGACCTCATCAGACCTAATTCGTAATAACGAATTAATAATCCGTAATAACGAATTAATAATCCGTAATAACGAATTAAATAATCCGTAATAACGAATTAATAATCCGTAATAACGAATTAGTAATCCGTAATAACGAATTAATAATCCGTAATAACGAATTAATAATCCGTAATAACGAATTAATAATCCGTAATAACGAATTAGTAATCCGTAATAACGAATTAAATAATCCGTTATAACGAATTAATAATCCGTAATAACGAATTACATAATCTGTAACATATATACTTGCAGTGGCGCTAATGGGCTTTCGTACCGTGTCCATGGTTACCGAAGTCAACTTATGTCGTCTTCCAGCTAGTCCAGTAACTGGAATACATGCAATTGTTGTTTTGTGAAGACAACACTGCCTTAGAAGGGTATTGACCTATAGCCGTTTTCGAGTTAGCCACGCCCCTTCGACAACCCATGGAGTTATTGTACACTTAAGTTTTGTTTTACGTCTCAGATTTTGCGACTTTCGCGTCCATTTGTATATCATGTAATTGGACATGTATTTCACAAGCTGCGTTGACGCAAGTCTAACGCGATACCATCAAATCTGGAAAAATATCAAAATCAACAACAACAAAATCAAGTGCGAAACATCAATCCTTGAACTGGTCTTTTATTTGTCAGTTTTCATCCCGAATTCAGAAACACCAAACAAAATCAAAACCTTGGTCAAAATCTGGCATCGATGTAATACATGCCTTAAGCTAATAGAATTCTCACTCCAAAACAGTCAGCAGTTACTAATTTTCTTACACAATAGTTTATGAAAAGAATTGCATCTTATCATTTCAATACATGAATGTAAAATGATCTGTGTATGTAAACTGGAAAAGAGGGAGAAAAAATCCAAACATAACACATGCTAGGAACCATCTTTATCATGTCCATGAATTTGTCTGCCCTAGGTAGTCAAAATTTGGTAGTGCTGGAAATTTCAAAAGGGGACGCTAACTTACTGTAGTTGGTATTATTTCTGGTACAAACTTATGAATGTATCTATATTTTGGGCATGCTCTTCGCATGTTCCTAATATTAAATAATCATATTTTAATAGAAGATGGATAACTATGCAAAGTTATGAACATCAGATTCGAACCAGCCAACCGATCCCATAGGCTCGGTGGTCGAGTGGTAAGACATCTGCACTAGAAAGCAGGAGGTCATGGGTTCGAGTCCCTCCCGAGTGATTTTTTTCCAACTTTCACTCGGGAAGTAACACACTGAGTATACAGTGTTTAAACGTTGGTGAAGGGCAAAAAGCTAATATTGACATGTTGAAGATTAAAGTAATGTCAGTTGAAATCAATATGCGCACTGCAACAAATTTTTCTAGGCTTGCCCTGTAGAATTTTAAATATTTCCTCTGAATGTATACATAACATATCCTGCAATTGTTAAAGTTAATAAAATTCCTTCAATTGCTAGTTAATACAATATAGCCATCTACTACAAGTTCAATTTTTAAAAACCAATAACAAAAACAATAGCTCCTTTAGAGTAATTACAATACTATTATTTTTTTAAAATACTTTCTAATATCAAAGGCAAATAGGACCGTTTGCTTCTCGTGAATTTTGTTTATTTCCGATAAAAACACCGCTCAAAATCCAAAGAATGATGTTCAAACCTAACCTGTTGAAATTTAAACTCAGTGGATATTACACTTTTTGAGAAAACAGTGAAAAACCATGCACAACGTTTTGATCACAAATCGTGATTTTGTCAATAGAGCACTTTATTCCAAAAAAACAGTCAATTGACTGATCGTTGGAAATCACCTACATTTCTTGATTTCTTCAAAATGACAGCAAGCCAGATGGAATAATTTCACAGGAGTGTTTATAGTACCAGCACAATCTTCAATCCAAGTAAGCTTTGTGATAATAATTCGGTCGGTTTATACTTTTGGGACAAATGCAAATGATCCTATATGCCTTTAAATCTATTTTATTCATCATCGCTGATCCTCGCATATTTTATTTATCCCAGAAAGATGACTCTGGGTTTGTCCTCCTCTTCCGTTTCAGTTCCTAGGACTTCTCTGTCTTCTTTCTTGGTAGCTTTGATGAAGTCGTTGAGTTTGCCGATCATGTCGTCCAGTTTGAACTTGAGGTCATCGCACTCTGCCTGCTTAGGGTCGATGCCTTTTGTGTTGAGATAAAAAAACAGGGGTCAGATGAATGAACATGGGGTATATCGTGAGGCGTCGTAGTTGACTCAGTCACAAGTCGATCACAAGAGTCACAACTCAAAATCACAGGTCAATCAAAAGTCGCATATTAAGTCAAAACATGAATCAATCAAACACAATTCATTCATGTGTCAAATCACAAATCAATCACAAGTCAGACACAAGTCAAATTAAAATGTAAATCACAAGTCAATCACAAGTCAATCACAAGTCAGTCACATGCCAAGTCAATCACAAGTCGATCACAAGTCAATCGTTAGTCGCTCGCAAGTCAGTAACAAGTCAATCACGAGTCGATCACAAGTCAATCACAAGTCAATGCACAAGTCGATCACAAGCCCTTACAAGTCAATCACAAGTCGATCAAAAGTTAGATCTCAAGTCAGTCACATGCCAAGTCGATCACAAGTCAATCGTTAGTCGCTCGCAAGTAACTAACAAGTCAATCACGAGTCGATCACAAGTCAATGCACAAGTCAATCACAAGTCAATCACAAGTCAATCACAAGTCAATCACAAGTCAATCACAAGTCAATCACAAGTCAGATCCCAAGTCAAATCACATGTCAATCAGAGGTTTCTCACAAGTCTATCACAAGTCAATCACAAATCAGATCCCAAGTCAGTCACATGCCAAGTAAGTAAATCACAAGTAAATCACAAGTCGGTCACATATCGATCAAAAGTCGATCACAAGTCGATCACAAGTTGATCACAAGTTGATCACAAGTAAATCACATGTCAATCACAAGTAAATCCCATTAAGTCAAATCACATTATATATCAATTATCACAAGTCATTGAAAATTTAAATCGCAAGTGAGGTCACAACCAGCTTAGACTATTTCTTGCATCACCCTTTGGTGTAAATATTTCACATGGCCCAATATCTGCATTCTAACTAGGTTGGCGTGAGTAGAATAGCGCCGACACCATGCCAAATGAAATAAATAACCACACAAAACAGCGATGTAACAGATAAATATCTCTGAGCCGTATATGTCTCTCCCAGCTACTTGCATCGTGTCTATAATGGGTTCCCTTATATAAAAAAGGGGATTGCGTGGCCTAGTGGTTAGGGTTCGTGACTCATGATCAGAGGGTCCGGGGTTCGAATCCAGCCGCTGGTCATATATTGTGTCCTTGGGCAAGCCACTTAACCCCCACTTGCCCCTTTCCACCCAGGAGTATAAATGGGTACCGGCATTAGCTGGGGAGTAACCTGCGATGGACTAGCATCCCATCCAGGGGGAGTAGAAATATTCTCAGTCGTTTCATGCTACTGAAACCGGAGATAAACGCCGGCCTGATGAGCCACATTGGCTCGGGACAGACTTTACTTACTACTTTTTGCACTTATATAAAAAAGGAGTGTCTTTGACACGGTCCTTCTTTCTGGTTCGGACATCAAAGACTTCGGACTGATTCTTGTGCTAAATGATTCTTATGCGAGAAATGAAGCACTGTTTTGAAAATAGCCAAAGGTTTTATCAATACAGTGGAACATGGCTATGACGAACATCACGGTGTCTATACAAATTGTTCGTAATAGCGATCATTTGGTAAAGCAATTTTAAGCTGTCGGTGCTCTGGTACTCAATAAAAAGCCCCCTTCAGAACTTCACCCGGCACGCCCTGGTAGTTTACTGAAAGACGACTTTGAACACATGCCCACTACTCACTGAATTATGTTTTTGAGCTTACTACCCACTAGTACCTACAGCTTACTACCCACTAGTACCTACAGCTTACTACCCACTAGTACCTACAGCTTACTACCCACTAGTACCTACAGCTTACTACCCACTAGTACCTACAGCTTACTACCCACTAGTACCTACAGCTTACTACCCACTAGTACCTACAGCTTACTACCCACTAGTACCTACAGCTTACTACCCACTAGTACCTACAGCTTACTACCCACTAGTACCTACAGCTTACTACCCACTAGTACCTACAGCTTACTACCCACTAGTACCTACAGCTTACTACCCACTAGTACCTACAGCTACCACTAGTACCTACAGCTTACTACCCACTAGTACCTACAGCTTACTACCCACTAGTACCTACAGCTTACTACCCACTAGTACCTACAGCTTACTACCCACTAGTACCTACAGCTTACTACCCACTAGTACCTACACTTTTGAGCTTACGTGGGGTCTAACGTACCACTGGACCACCAAGCTTGTGAGGGTTGGCTGGTCATTTTGAATGTGATAAACCACACAGGGAAACTGACCGGTGCATTACGATAAATAGGGCTGGATAGGGCAATTCCTTGGTCGCAGATTCAAACCCTGCGCCAATGAATTTCTTTGTTCAACCTGAAAAAGTTAAAAAAAAAGACATATTACCTTCAATGTAAGTGTGCACCTTGCCGTCGTTTTTGATTCTCTTCTCGGAGAAACCGCTCCAGAGCTTGAAGCGGCCGACCATGAAGTCCACAATCTCCAGTTCGTTCTTACGCTGGGCTGCCTCTTGTTTCACCTGGCAAAATCAGGGGACACAGAAAAAAACAAAAGGTAAAATAAAAAAAAATGTAAACAAAAAAACTCATTACAAAATGGAGCCGCCCACCCACATCCAACTTTAATCAGAAAAAAAAGATGTCCCCTCTGTTTTCAAACTAATTCTCAAAAGCAGCAAATTGGTGTGTTAGGGTTGGGGCAGGGTGCAAAATTCAATGTCACACCATTTTTTAATGCAACAAAGATTTCTGCTTCTCAGAAAATATCCTTCTTGTCATCCGAACATGTTACTACAATTCATACCGGGTTTCGCCCTTCACGGATGTATTTTATTAACACTGTCTACTAAGTGTGGTCCTTGAGTGATAGTGAGAAAAACAATCACTGGGGTGGGACTCGAACCCACGACCTCCTGCTTACTAGTGCAAAGGGCTAACCACTCAACCACCAAAGTCGCCTGGGTCAGCTGGCTGGTCATTACAAGTAAATAAAAAGTCACCACAAGTCAGTGGAAGTAATAACAAGTCATCGCAAGTCAATCACAAATAAATCACAAGTCATCACAGGTAATAATCACAAGTCATCACAAGTCATTACAAGTCAATCACAAGTCATCAAAAGTCAATCAAAAGTTGGAATTGCTTTTGAATTGACTTAATAATAATAATAAAGGGATTTCTATGGCACTTTATGTAAAAAATACCTCAAAGCGCCTCACAATAAAAAACTATAAACCCTATAGGCGATGAAAATACTAAAAATATGAAAGTTACTTAAAGTGCTACACAGTGACAAGTACTAAAACACGGAAGCAAACGAAACTAGAAGGCAAGTTACTATGCCAAAAGAAAACAATTCAAACCTAAAAACTATAAAAAGCCAAAAGGAAATTTAAGCATTCAAAACATCAATTATTTATAACTACCACATGCACCTTAAAGGGAATATACAACATTTGCAAACATTGAAAAATAAAACTACCAAGTTTTTAAGAAATACCTTACTAGGATGTAGGTAAATGACAGTCTAAAGCACCCTGTAAAATTATGGCACCTGGTGTGAAGTCATTTTCAAGAAAATGGTATTTTTGTATACATTTCCAACGGTGGTCGGCCGACCACCGTTGGAAAAACCTAACTATATTTCAACTACTGCTCCAAATTTACCTTTTTTTAGTCCAAATTTTGTTTGGTATTGGTTACATGTTCATGAACGGGTGCAGGCCAGCTAGACTGGTTCCCTTACCTTACAATTTTCTGGCAACTATAAATTGATCCATTTCATCTTTAGTGGAGTCAGGGAACCAGACTACTTGAACAATTTTGTTTTTCTTGGTTTTTCCAGCATTTTCGAACATAAAACTTCAAACATGTCAGTGAAACAATATTTGATATATTATACTAACCCCTCAAATACTCCATTTCTGGAAATTACAGCAAAAGCCAATGATGTACATTCCCTTTAAGAGTGCTACAAGAAGAAAATGGCTACAATAGCAAAAGGTATCACGCAACACGTAACACCAAACCAAACAAGTAAAATGCATAAAAGCTACGCACAAAATGTATAAAAAAACAATGTATACTGTAACGCGGAACAACAAGCCATTAGAAACACGAAAAAAGGCACCGGATGACTTGTGATGGTTTGGGATCCAGCATGATTAGCTAGTCTACAACGCTGACATATTCTTGACGCTTACCTGAGAGAAGGCTTCACAGATGATGGCTAGCAGCATGTTGGTCAGTGTCCACATGACCACCATGACGTAGGTGAAGAAGAACATGGGCCCCATGAGAGGATCAGCGCTCACCAGTTCCTCAAAGGAGAACTTGCCTACAAAAACAACAGAACCAGAGAAAAATAAATAACGAGTCAACCATTTCTTTGAGTGTAAATCCTTCTATTGACTCGTGCGCAAATAATAGATAGCGCTTTTTTTTTATCACTTGCAAAAGCCCCATTGGCACAAACCATTTGGTGAAAATTGGTAAAAAAAACCAAATTCCAATTGGAACCTATTGGTACCGATTGGAACTAATTCCAATTGGAACCAATTGGTACCAATTGGATCTATATCCAAATGGAAATAATTGGAGTTAATTGCAACAGGAATTTGAATTGGAATTTGAATTAACTTTAAGTAGTCCCAGTTGGTTTCAACTGTTTAGGAAACACTTGAAACCAATCATACAAGACAGCCCCATTTCAACAATAACAAATAGAGCCATTTTAATTTGGTTCCAGGAGGGCGCTCTGTGCAAGGGGTCTATAACAACCATAGAGCTATATTCAATTACTAGAGAGCTAACTTTGTGTACAAAGTAATGCCTGCTGGGCGCATCCATGTTTGTGCACAAACCTACGGAGACCTAGAAATTTTGTACGGCTTTTGTACGGCTATTTGCATAATATCTGCGTTTGTATTCCAAACCGGTGCGTTATCGAAGCCAATACGCCCAAAACCGAAACGCACGATCAGCAAATGAGCGTGTCATTTTGCTCTACGCAAACAGCGCAACGCGTGCGCGTATTCGCTGCAGATGCTTTTTGCCGTAACGTTTTTTTGAACCGTCAATGACGCGCTTAAGTTGTTTGCGTATGTTCTACTTGCGCGTTGCATGTAGAGTTCACTATCAAAACTCAATCCATCTAATTTCATTATGTTCTACAAACACGCACATGAATTCAAAATGTCTGCGCCCAGGACGGCTTCAAAGCGTCTCCGCGCGCAGAATGAGGAGTTAGCGCTCTAGTAATTTAATATAGCTCTATGATAACAACTGACATAAACCTTACCCAGTAGTGTGCCAAAGAGTGATTCCAGTGTCGTCAGGAAGTTTCTGTAGTCACGGACTTGGAAGAAGACTAGGAAGCAGAAGCTAGCGTAGCCCATGTACACCACCATGAACATGATCATGAAGAGGGAAAGCTCGTAGGCAAATCTCTGAAGAACAAAAACAGGAAAGAGAACTCCATTTGTGACCTGTTCTGTCAAAATCAGACTTTTCTGGGCATAAGGTCAAAAATGAGATTTTTGCATACTGTTAAAATATGTTCTTTTTCCTTTTAATAGGCGGTTTAGTTTTTGAAACCGGTCATTCCTGGGCAGAGTTATGCTATTTTGAAGTTCATTGTGTCGAAAAGTAGAAAACAGAGAAAATGGCCACCAATGTCACAAAACACTAATTTCTTTAACTGATAAACCTTAACAAATCATCAAAAATACTATATTTAGAGTTCAAATTAGGGTTTCAAACTTTTATAGTGTATTTTAGACATGTTCAGGATAACAAATATGCAAAAATTTTAAAATCGAAAAAAATCACCCCCACAGCGTTTTTTGGCCCTATCTTAATATCAACCTCTGCCCAGAAGTGTTTGCTTTTGACACAACAGGTCACATATAACCTTCAATTCAAAGAAAGTGATGTTGGATTGCTATCACTGTGCGACCAGATGACGTGAAAACCTTTTGTTGGAACAAAAAAACATGATCAATAGGCTTACTTTCCACGTACTAAAATAAACGTGATAAGTCCGCTTTCAACTTATGGCAAAGTATCTTGTATTTTTTGAGGTAGCCCCATTGCTAGGGTTGATCCTTCGCGTACAGAATACGTGAAAACCTTGCCGCGCAAGCACCCATTGTTGGCGGATTAATCGAGGTGCTAATATGGACTGCTTAAACAACTAATCCATGAACGGTTACCAACTAGAGACCCAAGGCTGGTTCATATTGAATGCGAATTTATGATGTCATAGAAAGTTTTCGTGCTGTGAATTTGCAAGTTGAACCCATTTCAACTCCAAGGAGACCACGAATCATCATCTAATGGTCATGCATGAAGTCCAGAGACTAATCAAATATTCAAGGGGGGGGGGTTGAGATTGTGGGAAAATGAATAATCCTGAAATCAGGACAAATCCTGACCAAAAAAATTCTGAAATCAGCTAAAATCACAAAATCACAAAAATCCTGAAATTAGCAAACATCCTGACAAATCTCCCCCTCAATAATAGTGTATTAGCTGACTATTCAACAGAATTTCACAAAAATGCGGATGTTTGTCCCAAATTCTTGAGCTTATGTTGTAAATCAGATGAACCAAAGTTGCAGTAGCCAGTAAGAAGGAACATTTAGGAAAAAGTTGTGCTGTCGACAAATGTTCCAATAACAGTAAAACAAAAAAAATCCACAAATTTGGAAGAAAACTCTGTGAAACTATTGCGTATTATAATAGTCTTAAAAGGTACCCAAGTCACCCGACTACAAACTCGGACAACTTATGATCTGGAATGCGAAGAAAATGGCAGCTGAATCACTCACACTGACAGTCTCCGTCAACATGAGCATCTTAACGTTGAATCTCAGGAGTCGCGTAAATTTGATGACCGCCAGGAACAAACACAATGTAACCATCGTTAGGTATATCTGTGGATAGAAAGAAAAGAAATAACCCATTGACCTTTCAGCACTTGTATAAAATTGTATTACATTGTGTTTACTCTTCAATGAAACCATAGAGTACTGATGGTGTTTGGGGCAGTATGAGGGGTAACAGGCAGGGCAGTATGAGGGGTAACAGGCAGGGAAGTATCGCGTAGTACTAGGGTAACAGGTAGTGCACGAAAGGAAGTCCACTTTTTCACTATTAACCAACTGTACTACAATTGTATTACATTTTATTTTTCTGTGATGAATAAGTCTGGTTACGACCGTGAAACTAGAAATAGCACGAGGAAGGCATCTTTAATGCAGAGTTGTTATGACTAGAGTCAATGACTCGACTCGAGTCCGACTTGAGTCACAAAGATCTAGACCCGAAGCCAAACCAGATAACTATTAGTGATACAAATGACCTTCTCTCTTGTCTTTATTTGTTATATAGCATTCAAATATGCATGACTCGAATTGACTCAAGCTAAATATTCTACTTGACTTGACTAGAATTGACCACACAACGTGACTCGACTCAACCTTCTTGACTTGACTCGAGTCACTTCCTTAAAATGACTCGACTCGACTTGAGTCACAAAAATCAGTGACTCGTTACAACTCTGCTTTCATGGTTCTGATTCTTGCGAACTGACTTGTGATTCTCTTGTGACAAGACTTGTGATGTTCTTGTGATCTATCACAAGAGCCTTGACAACGACAATCATTAAGTCGCTCTTCCTTTCATACGGTATTAGCGCAAACGTCTCCCCTCCCTTTTTTAACAGTAACCTATGAAAAGCACACTCTTGTGTCGAGCAGCTAGAACTTCTTTCAAAATATCTCAAGCTGTTCAGAAATCTTCACATCATCTAGAGCATAGGACTTACGTCGTCCCAGTAGGCCAGGTACTGGAAGTTGTGGAACTCGGTCGGGGCAGCCAGTATTTCGGCCGTGAGTTCGTTGGCCTGGAATAGACGATACATGTAAGCCACTATTGCTCCGATAGAGAGCCCATGGTTGATAACCTTCACGTCAAAAAGGAGAAACAAAACAAGTTTTTAAATTAACTTTAGTAGGTGGTCCAAGGAATGGGAAGGTTTCTGCCTGCGTTAAAATTGTGGCAGGGGGTGAAATTACATCTGTTCATAGTGATGTTCAGGTCCCGCTGAACAAGTATAAACGCCAGTTCATTCTTCATGCAAATCGGAAGCAAACTTGACGTCACCAAACTTCCACAGCGAAATTCGACCGAGTTGAAATGTGTTCAACTATTGCCGGTTCGCAGAGGGAAAACTTGCAATAGCTGTTGCAACTTTGCTTTGACATCCTTGCCGAGTATGACCTAGCCCTTAGGAGTGACTGAGTTTGACCAAAACTATTTCAACTTCTGAATGGTGACTTAAGCAGTGACAAAGCAAAAGGGCGGGGGGGGGGGGGGGGGGGGGGGGGGGGGGGGGAGGGGGGCCTGGGAGGCCTGGAGGCAAATTCCAAGACCCCCCCTCCTTCCACAGGTGCCTCCTTCCCCCCCCCCCCCAAAAAAAAAACCCACAGAATTTTCCCCTCGCCCAAAAGTGTCTTTTCAAGTAAATTAACCACAGGGGAATTTTGACCAACACTTTTCAACTTGATGCTAATTCCCTAAACCCTGTGGATTTATGAAATCATTCTGAGAAAGAGATGAGAAAGGGACAAAGAGCGCCCCCTAGTGTCAAAAAAAGGTCCAGCCCCCACAAACCCCCACCCCCTGGAAGAAACTCTCTGGAAATTAGGGGAAATTTTGTTGTGGATACGCCCTTTGCCACCCCACCCATAAAATGCTGGTGCCCCCCGTCCCCCACCACTGGAAATATCCTGGCTAAGCCACTGTCGTTAAATCAAGATAAGTTGGGTGAAATCCATCTGTTTGTACCTCGTAAACATTCCAAACGCTCTTGAAGTAAGCCTTCTTCTCTTTCTTGATTTTTCTCGCCTCTCTGACGACGTAGAAGAGCAGCAACAGAGCAAAGATGATCTCAGCTCCCAGGACAAAGTAGGCAAAGGGTCCATAGTAGTGGTCCAACGTCATGGTTTGGAATTTGATGTACGGGAAAGCGCCTATTTGCAGAAGAAAAAGGAATCCACTGGCGTTTGCACAAATATTTACAACTACTCTTTCTTTTTAAGCTCTGGAGGAGGCTCTTCATGTCACTTGGTGGTTGGTCAGTCCCCAGAAAATTGACCAAAAATAAGGCCCGCTAAGTCTCCCACAAAATATAACTACCAAATTTTATTTTAAAAAAAAGCAAACAAAATCAATTAAATAGTTAACAAATATTGTTTATGACAATTTGGAATAATGTTTATAAAAAGTTTGTAAATGGAGGCAAAATAAGTACAGAAATATTCTGAATATTACAACAAAAGCTGTATATTCCCTTTATTATTGAAGGGTGCACAGATAACCTTTTTGAAGTTTTAGCTCAGATATTTCTATTTAGAGAAAACAGAGTGAACATTATGTGATGCAATCAAGCTAAATGAGTCGTTTGTCGACCCTGGTCATTATTTTTTTTTTACAGATTTGAAAAGAGCACAATCTCAGTATTACTGCTGTGAAAACCGCATGCTGATACCATCTTTAGTTCAAAAATTATGGAAGTGGGAACACCAAGAGATGTGATGAAGTGATGTGATGAAGTGGCCCTATTTTGGCCTGAATCTCCAAATGAAAGTTCCCGACAAACGACTCATTTAGCTTGATGGCATCAAATATGTAAAATTTGTTGTCTTGTAACTGGATAAACCGCCTCGATTGTTTTTTTGGCTCTGATCGATACCATTTAAGGCAGAATATTTTCACAGCCGGGTATCAATAAGAATCAGCCTTATCTTGAATTAGAGCAAGTTTTCTCATTAAAATGGTAAACATATTTCTGGGTAATTACCAACTTTCCTATGTTCCTTAATAGGTAGGATCAAGACGGTTTTCTAAAAGGATTCCTGATTCCAGTGTTTTCAAATAGCCTCACCTCCAATGGACGGGAATTCCACCACATTCAGCGACAGCACGTGGGTGTTGGAGACAGGGTTGTAGAGCACGTACTCTAGGAACACTGCCCTCGTCTGCTGGTCTATCCACGAGTTCTGCTCCAGGTAGTCAATCATCTCCATATCCGCTAGGATGTCGACGCCAAAATTGACCGTGAAACCCCCGCCGTAGTAGCTGTTCTGGTCGGCGAAGGCCGGGTAGGAGTCGAGCTCCAGCCAGCCCCGGTACTTCCAGACACCCAGGAACGGCGAGGATTCGTAGTCTGGGGGAGCTGTCAAGAAAGAGTAATTACAGGGTGAGACAAAACAAAACCCAAATGTCGGGAATATTGTTTTAGTGAAGTTCTGCATTTAGCCCTTTCAAAATAAAGGATATGAAAGCCCAATTCAAAAGCTTTCTTTTAGTACAAGAATCATTCAAATCACTCAAGTACTTTTCAAGTTACGGAAGTTTAAAAACAACCACCATTTTTAAAGTTCTGTCCACAGATCACAAAAAAGGTGTGTGTTCTTTCAGCAAAACAAAAACAATTCCCACACATCCCTATGTGATTTGTTTTCATTTTGCTGAAAGAACACTTACCTTTTTTGTGATTTGTGGACAGAACTTTAAAACGATAGTTGTGTTTAAAATTCCGTAACTTGCGAATTACATGAGTGATTTGAATGATTCTTGTACTAAAAGACAGCTTATGAATTGGGCTTTCATATCCTAGATTTTAAAAGTGCTACATGCAGAACTTCACTAAAACAATTGTCCTGACAATTGGGTTTCGCTTTTTTTTACTCACCCTGTATATATACAAAAAAAAGTAGGCTACTTTTTTTTTTTTTTTTTATCCCCGAGATAAGGTTTTCACCTAAACCTCTGCTTTCAATTGTCTCTGCTGCAGCTGCAGAATATTTTTAGTAGAAAAAGTAGATCAGTCTTTGTGGATGTTCTGCTTGCAAGTAATAATTTTAAGGACAATATTACCCGTGATTTACTACATGTGGCCAAAATAGACAATGGCTATTCAGCAAACAGTTTTCAGAGATTCACTTGAATAAGTTTCAACTTCCTTCCCATCCAAGTGATTGTGAAATTAGGGACAAGCTCAGCCACTTATAAAACTGCCAGCAGAAACTATGGCTTAGAAAATGCATGCGTCGAGCAAAAAAATCAGCTGGGTACCATGACATTTAGCTGGTAACCAGTTCTTGTTAAAGGTAGAGTAGATCATTTGTCATTTGTGCATTTGTTTTGTTTGAAGCAACAAAAGTGCTCAAAATCTTAAGAAGGGTGCTTAACAACTAACCTGATGATGTTTCAGCTCAGTGAATGCTGTATACTCCGAGTAAACAATTTTCTGGACTCTCAATTTCAATTCAAAAGTTGACGAGTAATGTTTTGAATTGCGCACGTGTGCATCGTGTCAACGCTTGCGCGCACCCATTCATGGCTTCACCATATTAATAAATGACCTACTACTGGAAAATTCAAAAAATTCGTCTTTAAACACATCTTTGGAAATGACCTTCTCTTATTGTTTTCTTCAAAATGACAGCATGCCAGAAAGAATAATTTCACAGGGAGTTTAGTGCCATTACTATCTTTAAACAAAGTATGCTTTAAACAAAGTGGGGTGCTGTGGTCCCATGGTTACGGTGTTTGACTCGTGTGCCGTGGTACATGGGTTCGAATCCTGACCGTGGGAACATGGTGCTTGTGCTCTTGAGCAAGGCACTTTACCATTATTGCTTCGTCCTTTGGATGGGACGTAAAGCCGTAGGTCCCGTGTGTTGTGTATATGCATGTTAAAGAACCCAGTAACACTTATCGCTAAGAGAAGGGGTTTTGCCCCAGTGTTTCTGGCAGTGGCTGCAATATGCGCCACAGCACCTTGTAAACCATTATAAGGTGCTACATAATGGGTCTCATATTTCTCATAAACTTTATTTACCTTTCTTTAATAATAGACATATCTCCAGCGCCTTGAGTACCTAATAGTTGGTAGATACGTGCGCTATATAAGACTCCGATATTATTATTATTATTATGCTTTTCAACAATAACTTGGTCAGTTGCTTTTTGGATAGCTGCAAATGATCTACTCTACCGTTAAGCAAAAAATCGGCAAGGGAACCATGGCCAGTCACAACCAACGTACATCACATGACATTTTAGCTGGTAACCCGTTTTTGTTAAGCAAAAGTTATCGGTGCTTAGTCAATCTCTGCGCCATTGCAGTCTTACTTGTCTCGTTGACTGGTTGCCATCCCTCGTTGTACGAGATCTCCACATCATCAGCGGCCGAGTACTCATCATAGCAGTGGTTGATGGTGGTTCTCATCACTTCTTCAATCTTGCAGGAATCTGTTAAACAGTTTCAGAAAAAACAGTACCCAAATGAGAAGGTGACGTTTAAAAGGACTTCATGTTGGACTATTTAGAGGGCAGTATTTTTTAATTTTTGATGCTACATTGTGAACCCAAAAATGTCTAGGGGAAAAAGTCCAACATTCATACAATTTTTGCTTTTAGAATTTTAAAGTGTGAAACAATTAAAAACGAATTGTGCCGAAACGAAGTGTCACTGTGAAAAATAAATTTTTCTTACCAAGAACCCTAAACTGTGTAAAATCTTGTTTTGTTTGATAGAAAAAGTTCTTAAGTTTGCACCATGGTTTGTAGAAATTTAGAACAGTCATTGAACATTCAGACACATCCCAAAGTAAATAATTTCTGATATTTGCGCTTTTTCAGTCATTGGCACTTGTGCAGTATTCTTGTTATAAAGTAAACAGAAAACTATACTTAACATTAAGAAACACTATGAATTGGTCCAAGTGGGAACTTTTTTTAAAAAGTTTAAAGGAATGAAACTCACTGCTGTACACTCGGACTTGTCGCAGACGGGCCGTGCCGAGCAGTATGTGTGCCCGATCGGCGACATATTTTTGCTGGAAGGAATCGTCGTCCAGTTCGTCATTGTAGTGATTTCCCGCGTACAGCGACGGGACGAAGACTTCCTTGATGTGCTTCCAAAACAGAGGTCGGTTTTTGACCTGTATTTTAAACAAAATAGCTAAATTGAGGGTGCGAAACTTGAATTGCAACATTTCAATTTGTTGCTTAGATGGAATTGTATGGTCACAGTTCTTACTAGATTTGGAAGGATAGTCGATTGTCCTCTGACTGAATGAGTCAATGACTGACCGAGACACAAGACTGACTGACTGACTGACTCCCCGACTGACTCCCCCCCCCCGACCGACTCCCATTGCCTGACCGACTGAGTCACTGACAGATTGACTCCCTGAGTCACTGATGATTGACTGACTGACTAATTGACTGACTGAAACTGAGTCACAGACTGACTCAGTCATTCACTAAGTCACTGACTGACTGACTCCCCCACTAAAACTGAGTCACTGACTGACCGAGTCATTCCCTGACTGACTGAGTCATGACTAACTGACTCCCCGAAGCTGAGTCACTGACTGACTGACTCCCGAAACTGAGTCACTGACTGACTAAAACTGAGTCACTGACTGACTAAAACTGAGTCACTGACTGACCGAGTCATTCCGTGACTGACTGAGTCATGATTGAGTCACTGACTGGGTGACTGGCTGAAGCTGAGTCACTGATTGACTGACTCCCGAAACTGAGTCACTGACTGACTAAAACTGAGTCACGGACTGACTGAGTCATTCCATGACTGACTGAGTCATGATTGAGTCACTGACTGGGTGACTCCCCGAAGCTGAGTCACTGATTGACTGACTCCCAAAACTGAGTCACTGACTGACTAAAACTGAGTCACTGACTGACCGAGTCATTCCCTGACTGACTCCCCCATGATTGAGTCACTGACTGGGTGACTGGCTGAAGCTGAGTCACTGACTGACTGACTCCCCAAACTGAGTCACTGACTGACTAAAACTGAGTCACTGACTGACCGAGTCATTCCCTGACTGACTCCCCCATGATTGAGTCACTGACTGGGTGACTGGCTGAAGCTGAGTCACTGACTGACTGACTCCCCAAACTGAGTCACTGACTGACTAAAACTGAGTCACTGACTGACCGAGTCATTCCCTGACTGACTGAGTCATGATTGAGTCACTGACTGGGTGACTCCCTGAAGCCGAGTCACTGACTGACTGACTCCCCAAACTGAGTCACTGACTGACTAAAACTGAGTCACTGACTGACTAAACCTGAGTCACTGACTGACCGAGTCATTCCCCGACTCCCCGAGTCATGATTGAGTCACTGACTGGGTGACTGGCTGAAGCTGAGTCACTGACTGACTGACTCCCGCCCCCCCCCCCCCCCCCCCCCCCCCCCGAGTCATTGACTGACTGAATGGGTCACTAAATAACTGACTGACTGACTCCCCTGCGGAGTTACTGACTCACTAAATGACCGAAACTGAGTCACTTACTGAGTATGAATAATATCCTGAACTGAGACTTTTATAATCAAGCTCAACTTGGCAAGCTCAGTCTTCACTATTTGTATGCTGGATTTGTGTGTCGGGGAGATGTAAAGTTAACATTGGATATTATCAAAAAGTAGGCTAAAGTTTGTTCACACTGCAGACTTACAGAAGAAAGAGGCGTGATGCCGTTGTAGTGAGCATCTATGAAGGTATTCTTGACGGATGTGTAGACATTATGACTGTTGGGATCCTTGTTGCCGTAGCCAATCAGCAGGAGGATGTAGAGATAGAACATGTACAAGGCAATCTCCTTCAAGATTTGGTTCATCTTGATTTCTTTGAATCTGGAAGATTAAAAAAAAAAAGGAGAAAATCCATCTTGATCTCAATTAATCCCAAGGATTACAAATTCCTTGTGCAAATGTTAAAGCTTTTGCATATGTTAAATTAGTTTACATGTTACATTCATTTTTGTTTAAATTAACTGTCTAGTCCTTTTGGTTTATAATTACCCACAGAAGTGTACTTTTGCTTCCAGAAAGTACCTGTACTCGTACTTAACTCCTGAAATGTTCTTGTACTCATATTCGTTGAAATAAACGCAACTGCAACACTGGGGACATGGCCGAGTGATCAGTATTTGTGACTCATGATTGAAGGTTTAGGGGTTCGAAATCCAGCTACTGGCCGTGTGTTGTGTCCTTGGGCAAGCCACTTCACCCCACTTCATGCCCCTGCCTCTCTCCACCCAGGAGTACAAATGGGTACTGACATTAGCTGGGAGTAACCTGCGATGGACTTGCATCCCATCCAGGGGAATAGAAATATGCTAAATCTGCTTGCCATATGTTGTGTCCTTGGGCAAGCCACTTCACCCTACTTGCCTCTCTCCAGCTAGGAGTATAAATGTGTACCGGCATTAGCTGGGGAGTAACCTGCGATGGACTAGCATCCTATCCAGGGGAATAGAAATATGCTAAGTCTGCTGGCCATATGTTGTGTCCTTGGGCAAGCCACTTTACCCTACTTGCCCCTGTCCACACAGGAGTATAAATGGGTACCGGCATTAGCTGGGGAGTAACCTGTGATGGACTGGCATCCCATCCAGGGGGATAGAAATATGCTCAGTCTGCATGCTGGCCATATGTTGTGTCCTTGGGCAAGCCACTTTACCCTACTTGCCTCTCTCCACCCAGGCCAGGAGTATAAATGGGTACTGGCATTAGCTGAGAGTAACCTGCGATGGACTGGCATCCCATCCAGGGGAATAGAAATATGCTCACTCTGCATGCTGGCCATATGTTGTGTCCTTGGGCAAGCCACTTTACCCTACTTGCCTCTCTCCAGCTAGGAGTATAAATGTGTACCGGCATTAGCTGGGGAGTAACCTGCGATGGACTAGCATCCTATCCAGGGGGATAGAAATATGCTAAGTCTGCTGGCCATATGTTGTGTCCTTGGGCAAGCCACTTTACCCTACTTGCCCCTGTCCACACAGGAGTATAAATGGGTACCGGCATTAGCTGGGGAGTAACCTGTGATGGACTGGCATCCCATCCAGGTGGAATAGCAATGTTCTCAGTTGTTTCATGTTTCATGTTTCAAATGGCTGATGAGCCATATGAGCTCACCACAGACTTTACTTGAACACTAAATTTAAACAACCCCCCTTTTGAAATATCCTGGATCTATATTTGAAGCAGTACCTGGTTTCCCTGGCCTCATCTAGTTCATCAGTATCTGGTGGCTTGACAGGGCAGGCCTGTTTCTGCCGTTCCAGCTGAGCCAGTTTCTCTGGATCCTTCAGTTCTTCTTCTGTCAGCCGCTCGTGCATGTACTCCTCGTCCGACTTAAGGTGTGGCGTGGAGGGCTGGTCGTCTTCCTTGTCTGGACGCTTGATGACGAGAGCGTAAAATGTGGCCAGGCATAACACCTATGACCAAGAAAAAAAAAAAAATTCAGTGAAAATTTAAATTATATCCGCTGTAATGGAACAGATTTAATTTAAGGCCCTCATACTTAAAAATAACGTTTTGCCCCTTATTTGTTATTATGTGAATTATTAGATTTGTTAATGATTCGGCCACCTCTACTGGCCATTCTTATGATTTAATATACTTTTCGATACTATATTTCATTTTTCCATGAAGAACTAAATGCTTAGATATACAACAACAGGCCTTTGAGAAAAGAAAAACTTGAATTTTTTGTCTCAGTCCTGTTACACCTTCAATGCAAACTTTGAGCTAAAGGGTCTCAGTTACAAGCCTTGTTTGAATCGCCAATTTTAGATGGGAAAATGTGGTCAAGTTAAAATATAATGCTGCACTAAAAAGTATTTTACAAGTTGAATTGAAGAAGGAAAACAGCAGCTATTGCAAATTCCTCCATTTATTGACTTTCAACTTTGCAAAGCTTCTTGTCTCTATAAAAAATAGAGATTTGGTAGACGCACCTTGATGGGTTGGGAAAACAAAATGTCCTGGACTAGGGAGCAGGCAATGGATGAGAGCCACTCGGCAGCCTTCTCCGGTCCAAACTGGCCAGCTACCTCGATGGTCAACCAGAAAGAGACGCCTACTGTTCCCACCGCCACCACCCAGCCGATGAACTGGCAACCCCAGGGCAGCATAAACTTGGGCTTCTTCTTCTTGGTCTTGACGCCAGCGACAAGCTTCATCCCCTCGCTGTCAGTGTTGTTGCTTCCGCCGTCCTGCTCACCGTCTTCTTTAACTTCCTGGATTCCTGCGGACTCGTCTGCAAACCGCACCGACCGCCTCCGGGCTGACTTCAGAAGCCTCTTGTCGTCGTCGCCCGTGTTGAGAAACTCCAACTGCTTCTCCAACTCTGAGGTGGCCTTCTCGTCCATCCGCTCAGCTTTGTCCCGTTCCACCTCCTCCGTAGATTTGTCCCCGTCTTGGGGATTCTCTTTCTTCTTCCGGAACCAGGAGAACCAATTGATCTTGTCTGGGATGGGCTTTGAGAGCCGGAACATCTGGACAATGATGAGGTTAGCTGGCATGACCATCAGGCTGCTGATGACCCCGACGCAGATCTCGCCGACGGAGACGCTGATGGGGCCCAGGACAAACGAGCCGCCGCTGTTGCCGCCTGTCACGTCCACATTGTAGAAGAAGATGTTGGACATCATCGTTGAGAAGAGCAGGGAGAGACAACAGGTGCAGCGCATCATGCGGGTGAAGCTGCTGCGAGCCGGCCGGGCAAAGACCGAGAACCACAAGTGGCCGTCGCTCAGGTTACGCCGGGTTTTGGAGTAGAAGAGGAAGCCGAAGCTGGTCAACTCGCTCTTGCCAGCAATTGGAACAACACGCTCAATCTGCAAAAAACAATTGAAAAATCCAATGCAAATTTACTTCATACAGAAAAGCTTGTGGTTTTCGAACATTTTTTAGGATTTAGCAAATTTCTCTGCTGAGCTATTTTTTTTACTAAAAAAATTCTGTGTTCAGCATCTCCATGTCCTTAACCCCAGGTCACGAATTTTAGCCTCCAAGCCCGAGAGTTACCTGCCCATCATCTTCTTCCACGGCCAGCCACCTATCCAGCATGAAGTAGTACATCTTATCCGTCTGTAGGTCCTTGATGGACATACGGCTCAGGTACCAGCTGGCCGACTTGCCCGTGTTGTCATGCCAGACTCGGATGTGCTGCAGATTCCCCAGGGATCTCGGAGCAGCCACGACGAAGGTGTCGATGCCTGCCACCTGGAAGACCTTACGCTCGGGATCGTCTAGAAGCCTGGGACGGGATTCCTCCGCGTCGCCTGTGATGATCAGCGAAACTTTGGCTGTGGTGTCTGGTAGAGAATCCAAATGAGAATCACAGGTCAATCACAAGACAATCATAAATCGTCGATTCAGTGCTGAAAGGTCCTTACAGCAGTCCAATGATTTCTGGCGGACACTCTAACGTCAGATTTTGAGAATGCAAAAGTAAATTATTTTGGATTCAAACAACTTCCAGACCATTCATTTTAAAAACAATTTTTCCCCCAACAATATGCTTAGGTTTTGCAATTGCTTGCTCTTTAGTTTGTTGTTTGAAGCTTTTTTAAAAAGAAGAACCTTTTGCCCAAATTTTCCAATACATTTTTGATATGAGATGACAAAATCAACAACAAGTCGATCACAAGTCCATAACCAGTCGATCACAAGTGAATCACATGTCGCTCACATGCCAATCACATGTCAATCACATGTCAACTGCAGGTCAATCACAAGTACTTCAATCACCAATCGATCATAAGTCAAATCACAAGTCAGGTCACAAAGTAAACAGTAGACTAAGGAATGTCACATCTTTTTTTTTTTACTATCTTCAGACAGGGTGACTTGAGATTAGTTTGTGATGACTCGTGATGACTTGGTCACAACTCCAGCAGAGTAATGCTTGAAAAACCTCAGAATAAAAACTGTTTAATTGTCTTCTCTTTGCATGCCGGAATAGAAGTTCAGTTATCTGATGTCCCAGGTCAAAGTAGGAAATACTCAGAGATGAAACTGGCATGTGGCAAAAAAATCAGAAAAAAGGCCGAACAAAAATACGTGTCCGAAATCTGGGCCGCGCTGCCATTACACACATATACATGCATGTACAATACACTTCATGCCCAATTTCCGGACACCAACTCCTGCTTTATTTTTGATTCAAACAAAATTTTACGATGAAAAAAAAACGGTTAGTGTTTTCATTGCATAAAATGCCTGAATTACGGTTAGAGTAATGGAGTCATCAATAAAGAAGTTCACTTCTTATTTGAGAAAGTCGAGGGAAAAGTCCGAAAGACACCGTTCATGGTGCTTCAATCATGTCCATGATTCAACCACTTGCATTCATACATGGGAAAAAATCAGGCATTACCGTCTTTCTCTTCCAACAAATGCCAGTGAAATGTTTCGCTAATGCTCTCTTCGTTATCCTCGAGATAATCATCATGATTTTTAAAGCATTGCATTTTGTACAACTGAATCTGAAACCTCCGAAAATCGCACAACATAATGATTTTATCCACAGGATCCTTCACAAGGCTACCCGTCCCGGCCGGCCATGTGCTAGCGGACGGTACGGTGGTGCCAACGTACGCACGCTGGTACCATTGCATATTCGCACGCACGATTTTTCCATGTCGCCTGTTAATGTTTAACCTTTTGTGCAGCCGGAGAAGGCTCCGATCAGTGTTATGCCCTGTGTTTCTACCGTTGAAACTCTCCAATAACGACTGGTGAAAGAGATTAAAACTACGTTCGCGATGATTTAAGCACGCCATTTCCATCGACTTTTCTTCGAAATTATGATTGAAATAAAATGACATTTTGTGAAAAAATCATCAGAAAATCAAATTTTGTTGGACACACTGTAAAAAAATCGGAAATTTTGTTGGAAAATTCAAAAAGTCGGTTTTCCGATTAAAATCGGAAAAGTTTCATCTATGAATACTGGATACTCACTTGAATTAGCACGCATTCCAGTGAAGACTGTGATCTCGTACATGAAATGGTCACGTGGGTCATTGTCTGGCAATGGGGTGGCTCCAGCCTGAGTGAAAAGACATCAAAATGCCGTAGATGATCGAACTTCAATCACATCTGAACATTGTTCTCACAGGCACAAACTTAACAATCCTGGGTTTTGCCTTATACCAATATAACTGTGTAAGCTCTATAATCTTAGTGCCGTAAAACAGCTTGCAAGAACAAATTCACAAGCTTGCTTGGGTGGGACTCGAACCTATAACCTCCTGCTTGACAGTGCAGATGTCTGAACCACTGGAACACCAAGATCATGTTTTATGGATATACTATAAATACTACGTGCTATGGCGCATCGCGCTTACGACATGTTTTGTGAAATGAATCGCAGGACGCTTCTCGTAGGGATGTGAAGCGTCCCAGCGCTGCGATGCATCATAATTTACAATGAGTTTCATGAAACTTGAGAAGCACAGTACTTGGACATGACTATTCAAACTCGTACTTGATTATCAAAGTACTCATAACCGATTATAAGGACTCAGGGAAAAAAATGACTAATTTAGTTTTGAATGAGCAAATAAAATCTCCTTACTTGGAAACGCACATGCTCTATTTTATTGATACTGACTGAATTGTACTGAGATATGGACAGGATCAATTTCATTTGTGCTGGTCCATGCACAGATAACATGTTTTAGATAGATAGACTGGTTTATTAAAAATCATCGTGGCAGCACATGCCGAATTAAGATGACAATACAATGTTAAACCATTAGAAACAAAAAATCAATTAATACGGAATTTACACAAAATGCAATAAGATACGGTCCCCATTTAAATTTGTCTGATGTACAATGTCCAACCAGCATCTGTGTGGTATCTCATTACTTGAAATTTTGTTTTCACTTGAATACTCCAAAAAGTATTTGTACTCATAGCTGTACTCAGAGGTCCATGTACTCAGACTCAGCTTCTTAAAACTTGTACTCGAAGGTCCAAGTACTTGGACTTGGGTACCTGTACTCCTTCTCAAGGGTCAAAGTACTCAGATGCGACTGCTACTCGATATCTTGGCACTCAGCAATACTATGTACTCGGATAAAAAGTACTGGACTACAACTCTGGACATCACTTACCTTGACCTTATCCCTCTGGTCGGCCTTGTAAGTCCACAGTATGACGATCATGTATACACACAGACATGACGTCATGAACATGAATACCAACGGGTTCTCGTCGAGCTTGCCGAAGGCCGAGTCTGAGAGATCGATGCCGTTGATGGGGACTTGGAACCCACCGCCGAACGCCGTCAGGTGAGTGGTGAAGCACTGGGTTTTGTACAAAGTGGTCAACGGTCCCACCTACAATCCAGAGGATTGGGTTGAGAAAAAAAAAAGGTCAGTGTTTGAATACACACATTTTCATAATATAGTGTGCTACCGAGTGTTCGACTTGAAAATGTCATTTTACAACTTCCTAGATTTTGTTCTGTCCATTGTTTAAGCTGTTTGGGTGCTGTGCCACAGAAACACAAACACATTTTGAAGCCTTGATAGGGCTGTCCCGAATATAACCAAAATTTGAATATACGATCATAAACCAAATATTCAAATAGCTATTTGCTCGTGCGAATATTCAAACGATAACAAACTTCACACACGACTGTGGGCAATGTTTGACATGTACAGCATGCATTTGCAGCATGTGTCAACTTGACTGCTGAGTTTCAAATATGTGAATATTTGAATATTCGAATAATCAATTAGTCGAAAATGGACAGCCATAGTTGATAAACTCTTAGGTTTTCACACAAAATAATTTCAGCTCCAAGGTTTGACAAAATGTATGACAAAAAAAAAATCAAAGAACTGAATAAAATATGACACATAAACCACAAAAGAAAACTAACTAGGTGTATTAAAATAATTTCTTTGTTTATTTGAAAATTTGTAAAAAAAAGCCGTATCCTCTCTGAGTGATCCCCGTTTGCTATTTCCCTGGTTTGCAGCATTGCTAATGTTGCTAGCATCGTGACTTTGGGCGTGATCCCTGGCTACATGGCTTTATGGTTTCTGACTAGCACCTCTTGATAGGGCTGGATAGCTCAGTCGGTAGAGCACCGGAACGGCAATCCGGAGGTCGCAGGCTCAAGCCTCGCTCAAATAAATTTCTTTGCTCAAGTTTGAAAAAAAATGAAATAAAACAACGATTGAAGTACCTCACAGCCGTCGCTCAGCCACTCTTCCGTCTCTTCCTCATAGTAGGAGCACTTGGCGCTCCACGGTCGCAAGGCGTAATGAATCTGCCAGAAATTATTGTACTGACCAGTCTCCAGATACTCCGGATAAGACGCGTTGCTGCCTCCGGTATGCTTGATGATCACATAGATGGGAACAGTGCTGCCATTGCCGTAACTGAATCAGGGAGAACAGGCAATGCTTTGAAACATACAATGAAAAACAACTTATGAAGATTTACTTTCCAAAACGCGACAAACGCCATGTTGTTACTTTGTGGAATCCCACTCTCTTGGCTGCCCAACAGTCAGTTTTGAGGCGTTTTATATTATACAAATATTGAATGGCTCAGCATGGAATGGGAGAAATATTATCGCAAGGCAAAATCTGGACTTTTCCATTTCAAGAGGCAAAGCCGAGTGAACTGGAAAAGTCACATTTTACCGAGCGATAATATTCCTCCCATTTCACAATTTAAAGCAACTCAATATTTGTTTTATATAACTGACATATAGATCCTTGTCATTTGACATATTTGAACTTTTATTTCAACACAAAATTGGTGAAAAATGTATTTCTCTCTTCCAAACCACCCCTCTACAAAAATGTTTGAACCCAACGCTGAAGCGCTGGCTCTTTGGAACAATACGCGCTATGCACAACGCTGAACGCACACCGCTGAACGCACACACCAGCATGCATTTACACACAAATACCGCGTCATGGAACAAGACTGATCCTAACTGTTGAATAGTATTTCCCATTCCCCATGGGCGGATAGTACTTTTTGAGCCGCGGCGTGAATGGCAGTAATAACGAATGACACATGATGTGAGTTCCACCAATCAAATGACAAGGATCTGTATGTCGGTTATATAAACAAAACCGGCAGCAGCAATTTTCTGCGGTGGCAGCAGGCTCACGCGTCGAGTCACGCTCAGGTAGTAGGCACGCACTCCGGGTTCTTTCCAATAGAAATACCATAGAAATACCAAAATTAGTGTGCGCCTTTAAGAACGCGTGCAGCATGCGTGCGAGCGTGACACCCCGCCAGTAAAAGCTTCTAATTCTGATCACCAGATTCCACGATATATAGTTAAACACAATTCAAAAAGACAACAAAGCGAAGAAAAAAAAACCCAGCTGTTAAACTCTTTTTCTTCTTTTCACTTTTATTTCAAATGGATGTTTTATTTTATACTTTTATTCCAAAGGATATTCTAAATGGAAGTTCCACTTCAGAATGAAATCACAGCAGTTCAATGGTTACCGTGTTCAACTCATGTGCCGAGGTACGTGGTTTTGAACCCTGATTGGTAACATGGTGCATGTGTTCTTGGGCAAGACTCTTTACTACAATTGCCTCTCTCCACCCGGGAGTATAAATGGGTACCTGTGAGGGTAGAGACCAGATTGTGCCGACCTCAAGCTGCTGCAGAAAAAAATGGTCTCATGGCCTGATGAACATCGGTCAAAACTGTCAATCGCTTTGAGACCTTTGGTGTAAATTTAAAGCGGCATATAAGTACCAAATTTTTAATCGATTTATAATTAATTTTTTTACCTGTCCAAAAGTGTGTTACTGAAGAAGCACGTGTTTGGATCGGGTAGTTCATCCAGCGAGACGTTGACATATTCGTAGCCATCATATCGTTTGGGAAGAGTGCAGTTGAAATCATAGAGGTCAATCGTCGGGGCCTGACCCACCCTGATGAATAGCTGCATGGTCACGTTGTCCACGTTGGTGAAATTATGCGGCATGACGTTGACAGTCAGATGCATACTGGTGTGAGGCGAATTCACTGTATGCAAAACATAAAAAGGAATAGTAGTTTTCAGGGAATGAATACTAGAGAAAAAAATAATGACCAAAAGACTTACGCAGAGCTCCCAACATTCAGTTTTCAGAAATAGTACTTTTCAGCGAACCGGTGGGACAACTCGACCATCGTCACACCACCGGACCCCTGCATACTATCACCCTGCGATGTGTACCTTCACGGCGCCATCGTGCATGCAGCGCCATGCATCCCTGCTGGGTTGTGCCTACATGCCATACGCAAGTCGCGTTGTCTCATGAAAAGCATGCCTGCGCAGATTGTCACTGAGCACTTTGTTTCATAGACTAGCTACCAGTCCTTCACTCTCTTGACGTTACAAGCAAACTCCTCACGTGAATATAAGGTTGGATGGGGCTTTTTTTAAATGAAAATATTTTTTGAAAAGAGCATCGTCAAAAATCGTAAATTTGAAGAACGAATCATAAAATGGATGAAAAATTGTAATAAGTACGCCCAAATCATACATGTTGGGAACTCTGTTTACGATGACTTATGATGACTTATAATTGACTTGAGATGACTTATGATTGACTTGTGATGACTTATGACTGACATGTGATTGTCTTGTGATGAATTTTGACTGACTTGTGATTGTCATGTATTGACTAATAACAACGTCCAGCCACGTTTAGTAACAAAACAGCAGACTTACTGATAGTATGGACGACAGCCGCCTCCGTCATGGGTGTGGTCACATCATAGATGGTCTGAATGGTAGACATATCCATCTGATCTTCCGTCCGTTCCACCCAGACCTCGATGGGTTCTGGTAGCTCCTTAATCTCCATGGCTCCTCCCGTCTCGTTCCGGAAGCTTAGCTTGGCCGTCTGGCCGGCAATGTCACTGGAAGAGTTGGACCAGGTCTTACTGTTTTCCTTTTCGATGACTACTTGGGCGTCGACGAAGAGCGTGGTTGCGTTGCCGCTGCCGAACATGGAGGTGACTGAGGGAAGTTTGAAGGAGGATCCGCCGGAAGTGCCGTATTGCCCTAAACACGTACCAAACGATTGTACATTTGTAAAAAGTGCAGAAATCTGCCACAACTAGATACCGTCACAAGACCAGACGAAAGACCAATTGAAGAGCAAGCACAAGGCAAGCCACAAGTAACAGGGCACAAACAATGACAAAGGAATGCCTTTGCTACAGTTCATTTGAATAGCTTGTGACTTGAATTGTGACTGGAGCTCTTGTGTTGGTCTTGTCGCCAATGATGAGGAAAGGGTTAAATAAAAAAACAACAAAGAGATTTCATACATTCTGGGCTTATGGGCTCCGTGCTCCAACAAAAGAGGACACCTTATAAAAGAGGACACGTTTTTTTTCCACTTTAAGAGCCCCTTGGACAGGACACTGCATGTGCATACGGACTGGTTCGCACGACTTATTTATCCTGAATGTGGAAAAAGCTAAGCCGTAGCCTCTTCGCGCATGAGCGTCAGGCGTCATCGGCGCGCGAATTCCGAATTTAACTTGCGATGGCCTCGCAGACTAATCCCTGCCCCCAATAACTTTGGATCATTCGAAATACGCTGTGGATGGACCGGGAACCAGTCTAGGTCATCCCCAACTCTCCTTTTCTGGCCGTTGAAGGAGAACTTGTGCACGGAGCCAAAGTATCGCGGAGCCCCTTAACACACTAGACACACCTTTCTCAGAATACAATGCTGACATACCCAGACCATTTCGTTTTATTTTCTAGAAAGACGTTCTACAGAGAGAAGATGGCTTACGGTTATCCAGACCGGAGGTGAAGGATTTGTCCACAGTCAGGTTGAGTCCCGCCGAAGGCATGGTGATCGGCGCTTGGCCGGTAACCATACCGCCGTTAACTGTATCCATCAGGTTGCCTATCATGCTGTTAGTGTTATCGCTCAACTCTTTGCTCTAAAGGAAAAAAAAAATTATTTGCAAAGAAGTTTCAGAACCACAAAAGGAAAATTGACTATGATAATTTGAGAGGCGTTCTGACAAAATGCGGCGGAATGGGCACAGGCTGTAGTGGAAAAAAAATGCAAAGAACTGATTGTGTTTTTTTTTCTTTATCAGATTTATTGATATTTGATATGTCTACTGCACATACTCTGAAGATATAGTCGTCGTGTGCCAAGGAAAAGGACGTTAGCAGCCAAGACACGCAAAAAAACCCACTTTTTGATATAATCGAGTAGAAAGGTTTAGTGCCCCCATTTCTAAACCAAAATTCACATAAAGCTGAAATTTTGACTCATGAATTTTATTAATAATTGAAATAATATTGTGCATTTTTATTTCAAAGTATTACTTAATTTTGAAGTTATTTACATTTTTATGCTAACGTCCTTTTGCTGGGAACAAACTTGGCTTTGCGTACCCATTTCAGTGGTACGTTAGGGCACTTTGAACGTATTTTACAAGCTAACGTCCTTTTGCTGGGAAAAATAATGAAAAATCTCCTTCCGTCTTTTTCATACTGTTAATTACGTCAGAATGACGTAGCCCCTTTCGAAAATATGTATATCAAATGACAGATATTTCATGCTCTATCGATTACCCGAAAAATCAGAATTTTACCTTTTGCCGTTATGACCTTCTTCCATACACCCGACATAGTATAAAAATCATGGAATGAAATTTCCTTTTTGGAAAACCAACTGGCATCTTGTATTTTCAGAACTTCAAAACAGTCAAAAAGTTTAAAGGCCATTTCCTCAGGATTTTACTTTTTTGATATGCCGATAAACGCATACTTTAATTTAAAGCCATAACTTGTCAGAGGAATGTCCGATTGAAGTGCAACAAACAGTATTGTAAGAAGAACTTCATTATCTTTCTTAATACCTGAAAAACCCTCATTTCGACCTCTACCCTGTTCTGTCTCATTTTGCCAGTACGCCTCACATATTTAGTTTCGCACAACTCCTGATGACCAGTATGAAACGAGTCTTATAGTTAGTGTAAAGCTTCTACTGACCAGGTCATTCATAGCAGCCACTTCGCTAGCCGTCTGAGCTTCTAGAGCTTCAATGTCCACGGAGCTGGAGGAGCCGGCGTAGTCATAGTCAACACTGGGCGCCCCCGTCACCATCATGGCTGCCCTAGACGCAGCCACTGTTGCAGCCGCTGCTCGGGCTTGGTTGGCCTTGTTCTGGATACCGCTGACGGCGTTACCTGGGGTGTGAAGAGAGGGAGGGGGTCAGGGGTGAGGGGTGGGGAACAATTGAGAGGAGTGACTCAGCTTGGTAAAGATTCCATTTCTGAACCCTCCTGCTGTTTAAACTGTCACAGACAGTCTAAATTCACTTCCACTTCCCATGCTTTACTTTTTACAAAGGCTAGTCACCAGCAGTCAGATCAAATTGGGTCAAAAAGCAGGCAAGTTTATTCTCAAATCTATTTCTTGAGATGAAACTTGAAAATAACATGGAGATTGCATCTTTAAAGTAACATGGAAAGGCTACTGGAAAGAATGGTGTATCCCGACGCCACTTTTTTTCACCATATATCATCTTAATGAAGGTCAATGTTGAAAAGACATGAATCATGGATGGAGAAACATAATCCAATTTTGTTAGAAAACACTTTGAAAATACACTTAACTTTCCACAGACTTTGTACACAACCAAAGATGTGGCGTCAGAATACTAATTATTTCAAGGCTACCCTGTATTGTGGATTGTCTGGAGCCAGTTCAAGTACAAAAAAAAGTTTTTTTTTTAATGATTACATTATTCAATCGCTCCCTACTAAGGTACATCCTTGTAAATATTCCTAGTCGTTGAGAGTCAACTATCTGCATTCCAGTGATCTTTGCCCTTTGAAACAATTCTAACAATATCTTGTAATTCGGACGTTTCACAATGCAGTGCGCCATCAATAGTTTGCCACGGAGAGTCCATTTTTCAAGTTTACGGTCGACAAAACACGGCCCATTTGAACGAGCATCAGTTGACCACTTGAGCTTATTTGTTAAGGATTGGGGCATAGCATTCTGCCGCCTTACAAAAAAAACACCATTTTGAAAAAAAAAAAAAAAAAAAGGGCAAACACATACTCAAATCATACGCTTACGAAACTACTGACCGGACAAACAAACAATTTAAAATATCCTGCGCTGTGAATTTGTTGACCATCTCCCACAATGCACCAGGCAAAATGAACTCTCCGTGGCAAACTATTGGTGGCGCACTACATTGTGAATCGCCTGAAGTAATGAGAATTGATTCAGAGCCTGGCAAGAAATCAACGAGTGTAAGACCTTTTTTGGGGTCAGGAAATGATAAAAAAGAATAATGTTTGATATACCAGTCATGGATAGGATTCCTTTGCCACTTTCCTCCACTTCGTCTGCTCCTGCCTCCCCCGATTTCTCTTGGAGAAGACTCATGAATTTCAGACCGGTATTCATGGAATTTTGCTACGAGACAGAAAGAAACAAAATTGAATAAGTTTATACTAAAAACTTACCATCCAAAACAGTCCATACTGTCTATTTTTTTTCTAAGGCATACTCAGGATCACTGATTTGCCCCCCCCCCAATGAAAATGTATACAACGATGGCTTCGACATCATATTTTGGTTGTATAACAACCCCCCCCATAAAAAATAAAATAAAAAAAATAAAAAATAAAAAAAAATAAAAGTAAACCGAGAGCCTTGAAAGTGCCCTCATTTTCACAGCTTTAAAAAAAAATGCATCGTACTATTGATATAAAATGAAAAAGCGGCCCTTTTTTTAATTGGCCATAACTCAAAAGATATCTTCCCAATTGAAAACTTAAGTAAATTTGTTAAAGATGTATCAATGTTTGCAATGTAGTTTTAAAAGAGCTGTGAAAAATTCCAAATTCTTACCGCTGTCGTAGATGAAATTTCCTGGGTTGAGCCCGATGCCTGGACGAATGCCGACGTAAGCTGCTTCATAGAACCAACGGTGTTAGGAGAGGATAGGGATAATGCACCCACCATGCTTTCACGCATCTTAAAATAAATAAACAAATAAACAAATAAACATAAGTAATTTCAATGCAATATAGTACAATAACAATATACCCCTTACATAGACAGGCATTAGATTTTGTTCCTCTTCGACACGTGTTGCTATACCTCAATGTAGAACAAATATTCCTTGATTCCAACATGCTGCATCTCGTTGGAATTCCTTGCCTGGTGATTGTTTCCCTCCAATTTATGATCTGTCATCGGGGAGTGTGGGGGAGTGTGACCTAGTGGTAAGGGTTTATGACTCACAATCAGAGGGTCAGGGGTTCTGCACCTCCCCTGCCATGACCCTAGCCCTGGCAGATCAGTGCTTCCCTCAACTACCACTGCTTGGATCCGGGTTTGAATCCCCACCCAGGCCAACATGTGGCAAGTGTTATCAGTCCCCACCTAAGTCCATGGGTCTCCCTTAAATAAACTTTCTGGGGTTTTACCCCACCTTGAGAATTGTAATTTTTCTTCCTCATTTTCTACCAAGGTAAGTAAGACCAGTCTGTCACAGCCCATATGGCCGATCAGGCCGGCGTTTATCTCCGCTTTCCTTGACATGAAAAGACTGCGAATATTTCCGTTCCCCCTGGATGGGATGCCAGTCCATTGCAGGTTACTCATCAGCTAATGCCGGTACCCATGTGTACTTTGGCAAGTGGGAGATTGGCAAGTGGAGGTGAAGTGGCTTGCCCAAGGACACAACATATGGCTAGCAGCTGGATTTGAACCCCTGACCCTCTGATCATGAGTCATGAACCCTAACCACTAGACCACACGCCCCCACTTTCTACCACAGGAAATAAGTCAGGTTTTACACAAGAGAATTGGCTGACCTGTTCTCTTTCCAGTCTCTTGGCTTCTGCTAGCTCAGCGGCGATCCTCTCTGCCTCAAGACGAGCGGCAAGGAGTTCATCTTCCGTCAATTCTCCATCCTGGCCAGCTTGTCGCTTCTTTCTTCTCAGATTTTCGACTAGTGCGAGTAAAAAAAGTAAAAAAAAATAGAGAAATTTATTTGCATGCAATCTTGTTGTAGCTATAGATTTCACTGCTGGAGACATGTCATTAGCATTTGCCTGTTTGGAGATCTGGCGGACGCAATTTGGAGTCGGAGAGGAACAGTAACCAACAGTTACACCAAGTTGACATGTGAGTGCTGTCATGACTTTGGTAACATTAAGGTCATTCCGTAAATTTAGGGTGGAAACTTTATTTTAGGAGATTAAATGCAGTGAAGAAAAGAACAGCTATCTGAGAGTTGGAATCACGTGAGCACAACGTCAACTTTTCTAATCGGAGATGGTCTATGGCTGGGAGAAGCAAATCAATGTCCCTCATTATTTCTCGCAGTGATTTTAAAAGGCGTCACTTAAAACTTCATGATATTTTTCATCCTGCCAAAAAAAAAAAACTAATAGTGGAATATGCAGTTGTTGTCAGAATGATTGTTTCTTGTTCACACCAGTTGATGCTGCGTGTGTGGCAGCAGTTGTGGCCTGGGTAGCGGCAGCGTTACTGGCCTCGATGTTCAACATTCCGGCACACGCCGCAACGATGTTGGCCGCACCACCGGCGTCGCCAGACGAGATCATCTCCGACATGACGCTGCCCTCTCCCGACGTTAGATTCTTGAGTTTCTCTGTCATGTCGTCACCACTAAGAGATGGGGCAACAACCTGAACAACAAAGGGGGACCAAAAAATAACTTTAATTTGTTTTTAGATATAATATAAAATCAGGACTCATTTTTGTAGTGTTGTAAGACAGATGATAAATTGCTAAAAGTCTCTGTCCATTTCACGAAGACCATAAGTGACTAGTATCCCTGAGTTGGGGAAAAGTGCATCTGCAACAGGCGCATGTTATATGCTAATTAGTTGTAGAATTCTGAACAACTTGGCTGATATCCTTTATTATATAACGACATACAGATCCTTGTCATTTGATTGGTGGAACTCACCAGTGGCGTCGCCAAGGGGGGGCCAGGGGGGGCACGTGCCCCCCCTGGAAAACCTAGTGCCCCCCCGAGTGCCCCCCCATCTGAGATTTGGGTTCGTAAAAAAAAATTCTGCGCGTTGTTAAAATCATTACCTCGAAAATAGCAATTTCTGGAGATATCTTCAGATCGAATTTAGCATCAAATGTGGCACCATTTTGCATCTAGCCCATCCTCCGTATGCGAAAATTTTCCAAAGGGGAGGGGGGCACCCCCTCCCCTTAGACCCCTCCCCCAGGACGGCGATCCGTATCCACCTAAGTGCCCCCCATCAAATGCTGGTGCCCCCCCTGTGCCCCCCCAGACTGAAAAGTCTGGTGACGCCACTGGAACTCACATCACGTGACTTTCATTATTGCTCCCATTCACGCCGGGGCTAAAAAAGTACTATCCGCCCATGGGAAATGGGAAATACTATTCAACAGTTAGGATCATGACGCGGTATTTGTGTGCAAATGCATGCTGGTGTGCGCGTTCAGCGTTGCGCGTAGCACGTACTGTTCCAAAGAGCCAGTGCTACAGAGGTGGGTTCAAACATTTTCGTGAAGGGGTGGTTTGGAAGAGAGAAATATATTTTCCACCAATTTTGTATTGAAACAAAAATTCAAATATATCAAATGACAAGGATCTATATGCCAGTTATATAAAACAAATATGGAGTGGCTTTAAATCGTGAAATGGGAGGAATATTATCGCTCGGTAAAGTTTGGACTTTTCCAGTTCACTCGTTTTCGCATCTTGAAATGGAAAAGTCCAGATTTTACCTTGCGATGATATTCCTCCCATTTCACTCTGAGCCACTCAATATTTTTATACTGATCAAGTCATTGTGGGAATATTCTGGGGAGATTGTTAAGAAACCTGCAACAAATAGTTGATACAATGCGCCAATTACGGATACATTTTTCAGCAAAAAAGAGCACATTAACATAAAGTTGTGTTCCCCATTCTCTTCAACAAATTCTATTTTTATTTTATTAATAATTGTTTAACATGTACATTCTATTTCAATCCAAAAACCTCTTTCCCCCCATTTTTGGATGTCTGAAACCTTCTGCAAAAAAAAAGTTTTTTGTTTCAGGCACAAGTAGATCTCCGTACATTATCAATACTGATCATTTGGCTCGAAACAGCCTACCCTGCAAGAATGGAATTATTGTCTGGTGGCTAATAATTCCAAATTGTAAAGTAACAATTCAATAACTAATACATGGGTCATTTTTGTTCAATCGATGTCTCATTCAAAAGAGAATAACTTTTGTATAGCTAGAAAAATAGCAATTTATGAGAGGCATCTATTTTTCGGAATGAAACTCAAAAACAGCATGGGGAAGCGCAACGCAACATTAAGAGGCAGAATTTGATCAGTGAAGTAACAATCAGCTTGTTTGGCAAAGGCGGTGGCAGTAACAATTCCACAGGAATCTACACAACGACTTCCAACGTTGAAACGTCAGACTTACCTGAACCCTGAGCTCGAGGTCTGAATACGAGCCGATGTAATCGTCCACCCTGACCAGAATGTAGACGTAGTAGTCCTCGCTTTCATAGCCCTGGGGGAATATAGACGGCTGATCCATGTAGGGCTTCTCTCCTAAGTAAGACAAAGAGAGTACAACAAAAAGTGATTGAAGAATCATCCCAAACAATTGGCTCGGAGGAAGAGTAGAGGTAATTAAGTCCGTCACAAGCCAATATGGCCCATCAGGCCGGCGTTTTTCCCTGGTTTCCTTGGCATGAAACAACTGAGAATATTTCTATTCCCCCTGGATGGGATGCCAGTCTATCGCAGGTTACTCCCCAGCTAATGCTGGTTCCCACTTATACTCCTGGGTGGAGAGAGGCAAGTTAGGGTGAAGTGGCTTGGCCATGGCCAGCAGCTGGATTTGACACCCCTGACCTTCTCATTATGAGGCACAAACCCTAAACACTAGGCCACACTAACCTCGGTGGAAGAGCCTCATGCTATCATGCTACGTGAATAAAAGGCAGAACATACTTTTCAAATTCCCGTCTCCCTGATTCGCCCCAAAACAGGTACAACCATACAAAAAGTCTGTTTCTGTGCATACCGCTGTACATCCACGTCCAGGAGTCCGTGGGCAGAAGGCGTTGGGCGTAGCGGAAGTTGAGGGGTAGGTCAGGGTCAGACCAGTCATTGCAGAAGATGTTGAACTCCGTGTCTAAAGCGGTGCCGTTCTCTGGAACCATGCTACAGTTGCCGACAATGGGCCGCTCATTAGTGATCAGATCCAGGGATGCCATGCCTGAAAAAAGGGAGACAGTATACTTATACAACATGGTTTGAAGGGAAGTAGTGTAGTATTGGTCCTAAGGTATTTGCTGATTTGAAAACACCCGATGCCAGGTAAGGTTGTCAAAATCAGACCGTTAAATTAGCACAACCCCTCCCCCCGAAATATACCATGATGTACATATTTAGTTTCATAATTGACCTATCGCCGTTTGCGAGTTAGCCACGCCCCTTAGACAACCCTATTGAATTTTTGTATACTAAGTTTTGTTTGTCTCAGATTTTGCGCATTCCGCGTCCATTTGTATAACATGTAATTGGACAATATTTTACAAGCTGCGTTGACGCGATTCTAACACGATTCTACCGCGATAGGTCAATTTAAAATGGAAACACAGTTGTTTCTGCGAAAATGACACTTCAAAATTAAAGTATTTTTGTGTTGTTTAGAGCGTTGCAGATGCCAAAAGTAGAAAAAAAATAATTCCTGTTAAAATAAAACATTGCAAAGTCTTATTTTAGTCAGTGAACAAAAAATTGAATTTTGTTAAAGATCACGGACAGTACTTCTTAAAAATAATGCCTAAAAGCCAGTTCATATTTCATGAGTATTAGCGAATTTCATGACGTCAACAATAGAAGTTCCATTTGGACGTTCGTCGCTATCCCAACGAATTCGCTTTGCACTGAAGTTCACATGAGATATGGCCTTAACATACAGCTTTATTAAATTACTAAAGCGCTGACTCGATCTACAAAGTGCTGCCTGCTGGGCGCATCCATGTTGGTGCACAAACCCATAAAAAGCTCAAAATTTTGTAACGGTTTTGTGCAGCTATTTATATATCTTCGTATTCTATATAGGTGTGTTATCTAAGCCGATCCGCCCAAAACCGAAAGCACGATCAGTAAATGAGCGTTTCATTTTGCTCTGCGCAAACAGCGCAAACGCGTGCATGTACCTGCTGCAGATGATATTTGCTGTGACTTTTTTTTAACTGCCATGGCGGGCTTAAGTTGTTTTACGTATTTTGTTCTTACACGTTGCAATAAGAGTAAACTTTCGAAATTCACTCCGTCTCATCTCATTATGTTCTACAAACACGCACATGAATTCAAAATGTCTGCGCGCAGGACGGCTTCAAAGTATCTCCGCGCATAAGAATGAGGAGTTAGCGCTCTAGTAATTTAATATAGCTCTATGGGCCTTAAGGACTTACCAAAGTTTGAGAAATCGGGAGACCGGTCACAGTAGATACGTATCCTGTATGTGGACTCATCTGTGAAGAAGCCTGCATCCATGGCTAGGTTAGCCATGTCGTCTCCGGTCCCTGAGTAGGACAGCCACTGCTCTCTGTCTACCACCTCAAGTGTCGTGGCCGTGCCGTCAGAGATTGCTTCGTAAATCTCCCATCTTGGGGAGGAGGGGGGAAGGGAGAGAACAGTACCAAAAACACAATCAGATCTAGTAATCAAACTACAGATGTGGCCAGAGCATTTCAGGATTGATTCCACTTGAGTATTAAAAGCAGCACTGTCTTAATAAAAATGGATACATAGCACTTTAAACTAAGATCAAAGTGCTTTACATTATTATTACCCATGTTCATCGATCCACTAAACTATTCCAAAGACTATCTCAGCTCCTTGGAGAGTATGCACCTTGATGTTGCCATTTTGATGCCAAGCAGCTAAAATTAATCACAATAACCATCTCTGCCCTTACAGGTACCCATTTACTACTGGGTGGGGAGAAGCAATGAGTGACAAAGTGCCTTGCCCAAGGGCACGTGCACCACGACCCCAGCTGGACTCGGACCTACAACCTGCAGAATCACCCGCAGACTATGAGTTCAACACTCCAAACAATTCACATATTGTAAATCGCTCACAATGTGATGCGCTGGTCCCATTCGTTACGCACATAAATGGACGGTAGTGATCAAGATCTGATACACCGTACCCTCTGGAGACATGCACACAATAGGGAACAAAAGACTGTATACGTCTCCACAGGGCAATTTCTATAGATGAATACACAAGGTTTTCACAAAATAGATACATGGATTTTACCCCAAAACTAGGAATTTTCAAGGTATGTTGATTTGTCCCAAGTAGTAGAGTTTTAGAAAAGGGATATTTAGTCCAAATTTCAGCCAAGGAAATTATTCTGGTTAAACATGTTAAAATTAAGAGCATTTTGAAATTGTACTTTCAAACTCGAAAAACGTTAGTACACGAGAACAAAGAAATGTCTCCACAAGGATACAAATTTCAGCATGTGTGGCCTATTTTGATTACTGTTTTTACAACCAGATCCCAATTTCATGAACCGGCAAACATGCCGTAAATCCTTTTATACCAGAAAACCCGAGTATAGAGCTTATAGTCAGGTTGTTGCCTGAGCTTGTAACCAGGATTTCAACGCTCTCTTGCGGTTGTCTTTACCTGTAATACAGAAAAGCCGAAAATAATATCCGGGAGAAACTACCCAAACAAAATCAAAAGTTAAACCCACTCCCGACCTACTCCGGCTCTTCCGAAAAACTAACGAACCCGATTGCTCTCCTTACTAGAGGAACAAGTTGAAACCAACTAAAGTCACATGGTTGTAACCACAACACTTCAAACTTACGATACATGATTGGAATATAACCAATCCCAACCACAACTTTTTCGCGAGTCAGCTTCGATTCTTTCTTGAATCACCTATTTGCAACTGAAGAGTGCCCAACAGCAAGGCACGAAAGCATGCTATTGCTAACAAGAGGATTTGCGAACATAATCCTCTGCTCGCACCTTTAATCACATTTGATTACCCAACCTATCATAGTCACTTAATCTCTTATGTCCGCCCACTCTACATTTCAATCGGACATAACCGGCAAAGACTCAGTCATGCTTAAAACCC
This sequence comes from Patiria miniata, assembly GCF_015706575.1. NCBI lineage: Eukaryota > Metazoa > Echinodermata > Asteroidea > Valvatida > Asterinidae > Patiria > Patiria miniata. Next base: position 36,635,108 of record NW_024037069.1, on the reverse strand, counting down.
ATACTAAGCCATACAAGTCACCAGAGAAGAAGTGTCACTAAATGGGATAGTGCCATCCCTTTTCCAAACAAAAGTCTTTACCTGTAATACAGGATCATGCCTCTTCTGTAGTCCAAGTTTCTTGACTCCAGAGCGAATCGACTGGTGGGGTTCAGCTTGGACTTACAGTTGGTCTTACAGCTGTTCTCAGACGAAACACAAAGAAAAGAAATAATGCACAGAAAATCAAATTAATACTGAAGCGTTTACAGAAATAGAAATTGAAAGATAAATATGCTATTAATGGTTCTGAAAGAATGATTTTGAAGGTTTTTTGTGTTTCAGTAATTTGTCGAGACTTGAGACAGGCAAAAAAGTTTTCTTGTGCCCCTGTTCCGTCTTTAGACCCACAAACATGGAGGTGTACACCACCATGTTTCGGAAGGGGTACAGACATCAATTTTTCACCTGTGCGTCCCCTACGTTTTATGAGCTGAAATTGCACCAGCATGTTCAAAGCACATAGTCTATCCGTGAATAGCTATTTGCACAGGACCTGTCATTTCCAGAAATTTGAGAAACAATTGGAGTCTGAAACAAATGTAAAAATGTCAGGAATCATGCAACAAATTTCACAACCATTGCGGACTGGTTTGTGCACTGTATCCGGACTCCTTGACATGCAAAATGATAGGAGCCCTTCGAGACACCCGTCTATTGGTGATGTGTTTACCTCCATGTTTATGGTTCTATCCCTTTTTCAGGACTTGACGGCGGGATAATTTTTGTCCGAAAAATCCCATTTTTGAAAAAGACAAAATATGTCGGCCTAATTTTATAATCAAGTCAAACACCACAAGAGCTGACTCTTCAGAGTTTGTTGTACAATATTTGTATGATGCTTCTCACATTAAATTTATATTTTGCAACATTCCAAGGCCTTGCCATGGAGTGACAATTGCTGCTACGGCAGGTCGTGTACAGCAGCCAAGTTCAAGTTCAAGACATGATGTGTACAAAACCAATTTGAACAAATTACTTGTATACATGTACATGTCGGCCGCCAGAGACTTGGGCAAAGCTTGATGATTTAAAGCTATAGTCCATCATTTGCAGCTATCCGAAAAGTAGCTGGCGTAATTATTGTTGAAAAACATACTTGGTTGAAAGATAGCAAGGGGACTAAACTCCCTGTGAAATTATTCTTTCTGGGAAGCTGTCATTTTGAAGTAATCAACGAAAGAAGGCCTTTCCAACGGTGCGTCTTAAGACGCACAGTAGGAATATTTAAATTAGTAGTACGTTTTGTTATTCGGCGCAGCGCGTGCAAGCATTGGCACGACGCACAAGCGCGCGCGGTTGCTATAATTCGTCGGATCAGTGCGCGACATCGCGTATAGCTGCGATTCAAAACAATTCAAAACATGATTCAGCAACTTTTGATTTGAAATTGAGATCCTAGAATGCTGTTTTTCTCGGAATATACAGCTGAAGCTGAACTGAAACTTCATCAGGTTAGTTGTTCAGTATCCTTCATTAGATTTTGAACACTTTTGTTGCTTCAAACGAACAAAATGCACAAATTACAAATGATGGACTGTATCTTTAATGCGATGTCATTGGCAAAATAGCAAAACAAGAATGGGTTTTAAAAGCATATATACACAAATAAATGGGTCTTCAGTTTGTGTAAAATCCTCTCCGCAAAATCCTTACCTAATTTCCATCCGTGGCGGGTTACCGGTGGCTACGTATAGCACTTGTGTGTATTCAGATTGCCTGGTGTCCTTGAACACGATCAGCTTTAACTCGTAAACCATCTGCTCATGCATGTAATACGTGTCCATCACAAATTCTCCAGAAGTCACGTTCAACATGCCTAGACAAAACAAGGAGAGTATAATGAGTGCTATGTCCAAAAACTAATGTTGATAAGGGGCAAGACCAATTACTGTGTCCAGTGACATATTAAACTAGGGTTTCATTTAATGCATGGAGGAATTTGGGGTTATCCATTTCCTAGAGGGTTGGGTGTGGTAGTGGACTTTCTTGTCAATCAGAAGTCATTTATTCCAAAGTGAACTCACAAGCTATTCCAATGAACTACAGGCCAGTGTCCCGTCCCCCCCCCCAACCCTCAAATGCCCTCTTTTTTCAGTTTCTAAAATTACATGGCAAATATCATTTTATAACCTATACAAATAGATTTCAACATTCAATATGAATAAAAACCCTTTCTGTCTCATTTTTTTTGTTATTCCTTTCACATTACTGAGAATGCTAAAGGCATTTGTGTACACGTCATTCACGCCTAGCCTGTAGCAAAACTGACACGTCTCTGCATATTTTGAAATAAGAGGTAAGAAGCATCCCATATCATTCGCTCAATGAATCATTTCATTACTATAATGGCACTGCCAGTTTTTAAATAACTAACTCACCTCCATATCCAGAAGTGTCATAACCGTATCGCCCAAAGCATCCTCCCAAGTCACCCTTCTCATGGATGTAGGACGCGTTGACTCCACCCTCTTTGATCATCACCGTGTAGTCAGCGTTCCACTCTTGATACGTTTCATGCTGCCGACGGCACAGCCAGACATAACGGATTCCTGATCGGTCAGACGGGTCCACATCCGGGTCCAAGGTGTCGGTGTACCCGTCCACCGGGGCCTGGTCATTCCAGCGAATGATGCGCTCAGACCCGCCGGAGATCCTGGAAACCAATGGGGTGGGTACCACTCGGATGGTGGCAGAGTCTACGGACTCTACTCCGCGCTCCCCCCACATGGACACGTTGAGCTCGAAGCGGTACAGGCCGTAGGGAAGGACAAACCTCTTGACCGCTAGCTCGCGACGGGTGAAGCCAGCCATCTCCGTCTCCCCCAAGTCAAATATTTCAGTCTCCACGCCGGTTGTGTCGGCGATCTCGAAGGCCCTCCATGTGTACATGGTGTATGGAGTGGACGTACAGTTGATCTTGACATAGGAAAAGACGAACATGTCCTTGGATGCAAAATACTCGCGGTTGCCGTCACTGTCGCAGAAGGGGTAATACTGATCACAACCGTTGTTATCTCGGACGTTCACTTCAGGGTAGTAGCAAGGGCCTTTTGTCACGGCAGTCCGCAAGTAGACGGTCTGTTCAGAGACTTTATTGTGGGCATGAACCACAATCCTGAAGGCGTTAACCGACTGGAAGACATTGGTGAGGGTTATGTTTGGAGACCTCCCTGCTAAAAGAAGGCCCGCCAAGTAGGCATTGCTGACTTCTGTAAAGCGCAGGAAGGGATCCTGGAACTCATCTGGGTACCGTTCCTCACAGGTCTTACGATGCCCCCACATAGCAATGTTGTTGATATCAGATTGCTTGTCCCGGAAATCCACATGGTAGCACACGTCTGTCCCTGCATTTCCGGTGTCCAGCTCAAACTCGATGGTCGTGTTTCGGGCCCGAGGTCCATGATCTGTGAGTACCATGTCAAAGATGCCACGCTGGACCACGATGGTCTTCTCCACGACCACCCAGTGTACGGGGTTAGAAACATTCAGTGTGATCGTGTAAATGCCTTTCTTGGTGTACCACCAGATCGCCCGTGGCTCGGTGGTTTGAACAACGTAGGGAGCTAACGTTGTTGGGGTTTCAGTAGGTGGTGTGGGTGTGGTTACAGCTTCAGTTGTGGGGAGTTGTGTCGGCTCCGGCAGGGGACAGAGGGACGGAGTGGTAGTGAAGTTGTTTTGGAGGAGGTATTCACCTATGTCGAACAGAATGTCCATGTTCAGACAAAAATAATCCTTCAACTCATCCACCAGGTCAGTCAGTCGGACGTTTTGGAGCGATGTGTCGTTCTCGCCGCGCATCCGCTCAAAGTGTGTTGCGTTTGTGATATTGTCGATTCTTTCAAAGGTCCTGTTGTAGAGAACAATGCCGACAAAATTGTCGTATATCTCGCACAATTCCTTCTGGGTGGGGAGATATATTGGCGAGACATCACAAACGAGCTCGTATATCGGACCGGGATCTGTAGTGTTGGTGATGTTCTTGACACAGTAGATGGATGTTGTGTTGAACATCGTGTCCGTAGAGTTCCACATGGTGTCATTGCCACCCATGGATGTGTCATTGGCACCCGTTGTGTTGACCATGATGCAGTAAATATCAGTGCCGTTCTCATCCGTGGAGTTCATCCATGTTCCGTTTAGAACCACTGAGGTATTGGCCACCACCTCTTGATAGGAGCAGTTGGGTATCAGGGATGCATTCATCGCTTCAATTTTGACCTCATCTTCAAGAAGCAGCTCATCTGCCATACTCACCGCCCATTCTTCGATTTCGTAGGTGCAGTTTGGAGGTAGAGTGGTAATAGGCTGTGTGGTTGGGGGCTGTGTGGTCGGAGCCATAGTGGTGGGCCCAAATGTGGGTGCAGGTGTGGTGGGTGGCGGCTCGAAATACAAATCCCCAAAGTCCCAGGTGTAGGTGAGACCAGTGCCGGATGCCATGGTAGCCTTGACGACGATGGCCTCCTCCAGCTTGAAGTAGTTCTTGCCGACGTCAAATCCTTCCTGGTCCAGTGTGTCATTGCCGGGGGAGTAGCTTCCATCCATGATGAGCTCGTTGTAGTTAACCTCCTTCTGCAGTTGGGTGATGGTTTCATAGATCCAGATGTCAAAGAGGAGTGTCACATCGCTGACGAGATTCCAAATGCGGATGGTGACATTGTAGTGGCCCCACGTGTCATAGTAGTGGGTCTCACTCAAGACATGGTACTGGGTTTCTGTGTCTTTTGAACTGTCTGCCCTGTCCATATTAAGATCTCGAGCAGCTATGGTCTGGCCATCACCGAAGTCTATCTCGTAGGATGCCTCGGTCGGGAAGTGGATATCTTTGACAAGGAGAAGATGGAAAGGTACACCAACGTAGATATTGGCTACATACAGCCGACTCAGTCTTCGGCCAATCCACTCCATGCCTTCGACTGGATACTGGACTTTCACTGGGTCTGGTAGAGTGTACTCCACCTCCCCGAGAAGATTGTAAGCCACCACAGAGACATAATATGTGCCTTCATCTCTGTACTTGTGTCTGCGAGTCCGAGAATCACGGATGCCCAATTCCACTGGTTCGTCAGCGTCCTGGAAGTACCACCGCCACTTGACACGGGAGCCCCAGTCTATGGTGGCCGTCAGCACAGCCTTGTATAACACCCTAATGTGTAGATTCTTACAGGTGACAATCAGACCTAGAATGGGCCTCTCCATCTCAATCTCCTTGGTGAAATTCATCCAGCTCACCAGGTTGGAGATGTTGACAAAGGTAGAGTAGGGTCCGTGCAGGGCCAGAGAGAGATTATGAACGACGGGATTGGTCTCAGCAATGGGGAAATCTTCCACAGGTTCAATCCCCTTGGCTAAGTAGTACTCGACTGTGGCGTCAGTGGGAGGCATGGACTGGTCCCCATTAAACGCGTATTCGTACTTGATGGTACCTATCTCCATGTAGGGAATGACACCAGGGGTGTACACCGTCATGGCCAGATCGACAACCGGATTCTGGACTTTGATCTCAATCCAGATCAACTCATCACTGACAGCACTGGTAGCGTGGATGGTGATATTGTAATCCCGGGCGACTCCGAACTCATGCCACTGAATGTAATGGTCGCCATCTGACCGTCTCATCTCCTCATCAATGAATGTCCTGGACCATCCGTCGTCAGTGTCCATCACTATGGTCAGATCGGAGCCAATCTTCATGTCAAATCGGATGGAGATGCTCGTGTAGGGAACAATGTACATCTCGGAGACCTCCATCTGGAATTCCTTGATGGCATACTCCACTTGGACCTGCACTGAGTCCGTTATCGGGCCGCTGACCAGGTTCCAGGTGGTCAACTCCAATGCATAGAATCCTTTGTCGTCGTACTTGTCCGGGCCGATGACGATGTACCCTTCCCCGTTCCTGTCATCCATGTAGTACAGCGAATGGTTAGTCAGATCCAATTCATTGCTTGCAAAACTTCCAGTGAATGACAGATTGCTGCCGGTGTCATAGCCCACCCCGACAATCTCGGTGTCTCCGAATTTCATCGGGGGCGGGTCCACAATGTGGAAATTGGTGATCTCAATCTGGACAACGGCCGTGGAGTCAATAATGGCCCAGCTGACTCTATTGGAGGCATTGATGGTCACGGGATAGTAGCCAATTTTCTCGTACACAGTGAAGACGCTTCCTAAAACACCTGCAAAGCCAAAACAAAATTGGAAAAAATAATTATCAGAGAAAATTGCTACGCATAGATTAATTTTCACATTGCTCCATAAAATTGGATTCAGTTGGTGTCCCAACTGAACATCCTACCTCTTGTGAGAGTTGAAATACTTCTAAAACTTCTTTAAAACTGTAAAATAACAGCAGTCAGAAACAGACTTCTGGTGAAGTTTCGCTGATGAACTGATTTTCCCTAATGACGTTGTGAATTGGGATCTTGAAACTCTTTGCAAACATACCATTGTGCTCTACTGCAAAACGATCAGAGAGATTCCGGGCCGGTTCCATGGTGGGTCCCCCGCCAGCGTTGTTGCCGTTGATGGTCACGTTGACGCAGACCCACTGGCCCGGGGGACCGGAGGGAGTGGTCGTCTCAAACACCTCATAAAACGAGGTTCCATTTCCAATGGTCTCGTTACCGAAGGTCCCGTTGCTGAAGGTAGCATTGCCGATGGTCATATTACTGATGGTTGCGTTCTCGGTGAGCATGGGCGGGGTTGTTGGCGGAGAAGTGGGCGGGAAAGTGGCAGCCACCGTAACATTGTCAAGGACAAAGGTGCAGTTGAGTTGGTACATGGGCTCAACGGTTGTGGTGGGTGGGGGTGGTTCGTATAACAGCATGCCTACGTTCAGGACCTCATCGTGACGAAGAAGAAACGTGGGTACTATGCCGTCGCCAATATCAATCTCGTACGTTACATTTGTGCCTGCATAAAAGAAACAGAAAATAGTAAATCTACGCTTATGGGTGCAGCAAAATGGAAAAAAAGTTTTAAAAATGAATTGGTAATTTTCCCAAGTTATGAGCTGTTCAATTAGACATCACTTGAAAAAAAAATTGGCCACTGTGAGCAACGGATAGAACAAGTTTCAAATTTTGAATTGGAAACGTGTGTTTGACTTGTGATTCATCAACAGTATTTCAACTACAGCACTATTAAATATCCACATGTAAATTTGTTGTGTAATTAATTTTTTTTTACAGACATGCAACTGTTAAGTTATACAAAAAAGAGAAACTCCTAGCTTTACGAGATTTAAGTTACACAGTAGCGGTAGTTTTCACCTTTTAAATCACTTTGCGCCAGGATAATTTATGCTGAAAATTTTGATTTTTGCAAAAGGCAAAATTGTCCAGCCAACTTCCGAAAAACAGCCAAACGCCACAAATACCGATTCGCAGGAGTCATTTCAACAGTATGTGTGCGATATTTTTTGCTGAAATCGCTTATGTTTCAATACTTCGTGGCGTGCACTGGAGAGTAAATTGTACAACAATACGCCATGCACAACGGCCAATTCAAGATCGACACACGGTCCACCTCCACAGACTTCACAGACTTTGTCTGTGTGTACAAAAGGCACGAGGGATTAGCATGTTTAGATGTCACCCGGAGGCGAGTCAAGGCAATCTTGACGTCTTATCCTGTCAGCCGTGCCTGTGTATAAAAACACCCAGTGAGTGTTATCACGTCCTATGACGCGAACTGGTTAACAGCAAGTGTGCATGAAGTGAAACAAGGAAATCAGTTGATCTGAGAAAAAAAGTGGCGTGCCTGTGTCGACTGTTTTTGTCTGTTTTGTCGAGCCACTCACCCAGGTCCATGCCAAAATTGATAACGGTCTCCATGCCAAAGATCTTGGGCGTGATGGGATAGTCCGTCCAGCTAGACACGGGGATGGAGTCCTTCCAGTCAAAGCCTTGAATGCGATGCTGGAGGACCACGTAATGCTGCGAGGAAAGAAAAGTGATTTTGGAACAACAAATGAGAAGGGCCAAAAGGGGAAGACACAAATTTTAAATGATTGTGTGGTAACCATTCAATGATGTATGCATTTTATAAATTTGTTTTGCTAGAGAATTCTTTTCAACTGGTCAATTTTTGTGACAAATTTCCAATAAACTTCAACATTTTCAGTGTTGTTTAAAACGGTTTACTTCAATTTTGCAACCGGGTCAACTGCAGTGGGGTTTAGGGCTGTCCGGAACATACCGACTATTAAAATATTTGATTATCAACAAACTATTCGAATAGCTTTTTGCTGGTTTGAATATTCAGGGAAAAAATATAAACCTGTGCACGTATGTACACACACAACTGTGATGTTATTTAATCGTTAAGTTGTGGTAATTTATTGTCAGATGCCACTTTTTTGTTGACGCCAACTTTTTGGTCAATGATGGTTTACTGTTCCCATCCTTTAAAAGAAAAAAATTCTCAAAAACACTTTTTGTGGAGCACTGTGGTCTAACAGCTACATGGTCCATTTCATGTGTAACGGTACATGGGTTTGATGGGAAAATGATGCTTGTGTTCTTGGGCAAGACACTTTACTACAATAGTCTCCCTCCACCCAGGAGTATAAAGGGTACCTGTGAGGGTAGAGACAAGAAAATTGGCCCATTGCCTGTTGATAATAATAGGTCTCTCTCAAATGATGTCATTTTCTACAGCATTTTGAGCGCCAACTTGCATAATGCGCATCGGCTGCGTCGTATTTCGAACACATTTCAAACAACAAGCATGCGTGTTTGGAACATTTTCAACACCGCGTAATGCGTGTTTGATTGCCTAAAATACACAGTTGCAGTTCTCCTACAGAGATGGCCGTCATTGAGCGAGCCCTATTGGGAAGGGTGTAGGCCTAATAACTGTGCTTTGAGAAATTGGTCCAAAAAGGTTATCTAAGGACTAAATTATTGTTTTTCTCACTTCGTAAATGTCCTGGCTGATGTCGTTGTAAGCTCTCAGCGTGACGTTGTACACCCCGTCATCTTGCCAGGTGTAGTTGGTATACATCGCCTGGGTCACATGCTCGTCACCGTTGCCGAAGAACCAGTGGTAAGTCACCTCAGTACCCAGGTGAGAATTGATGGTTAGAATCTGTGCTTCCGTTACAACAGCTGAAAGGGAGGGGGATATGATAATATGTTGATGCAATATTGAAATAAAGCTCCAAACAAAGATTTGCATAGTTGTGAATCAATGATTAACAACTGTATCAGAAATAAGTGGAATGTTTTAAACAGCTTTTCGACAGTTTAGGTTATTTGAACTGACACCAGAGTCTAGTTAAGGGAAAATTGAAACATTTTAACCCCTCCTTCTGCTAGACATACAGATAAATCCAAGCCGCGTGCCAGCCAATCATAGACGACTTTACTAAATCATGACATTGTTTCATTCCCAAATCAGGACTTAATGGTTTGATTGGTCAATTTGAATGCAGAGTTTAGTAATACAACAACAACCAAGCACATTATTGTGTAACATGATACAGAGCTTGTGACACAGGTTTTTTTTATCCATTGTCTATGACGCGCAACGGGTGAATGACCGAAGATCCGATATAGAAAGCGCCTGCTGATTGGTCAATTACTAGAGGTCAAGAGGCGATTGTCTTTCCTAATTAATCAGCGAACCTGCTCACATACATGTATCAAAGACCACTTCATACATCGTGGTCTATTACATAGACTATCCTTTTGTATGAACAAGGGACTCACCCAAAAGAGGAGCCTCAAATGACAGCAACGAGACTTTTTCCATGACCTTGATCTCCTGTTGCATGTCCCAGATGCCCGAGGCAAGGTTGTTGCTGGCGTTGACCGAGACGTTCCTTCGATTCTCCGGCCAAGTGTAGTTGTGGAAGACGTGCAGGTGGGAGGGGCGCACCACGTGGGCCTTGAGGGCGTGCTTGTAGCTGTGGGCGGACGCGCCAGAGGAGTAGGCAATGTACCCACTGGAGAGACGACTGCCGTAGTTGCTGGTGCTCGGGAGAAGCTCGGGTCCATCGATTGCCGCGTCGGCTGACTGATACGCCAGCTTGCCCGAGTTGGAATTATACCATCCGATGACGTCCCCTGGTTTCACATCCACATGTTCTGATCGGGACAGCGTGAGGAAGTTCCGTCCGGTCTCACTGATGCTGTACGTGAACTCCGACAGAAAGTCGTAGTCCAGGGGCAGGGCACTGAAGACATGGCGGCCCTCGAACAAGCCGTCTGAGTTCTTGACGCAGTCACGGCGGGTGAAGCTGAAGCGGCCCGTATCGCCACAGGTCTTGCTCCAGAGGCTTGCCTGCTCCTGGCAGTTGATGCTGGGCCGGTGGCAGCTTGCTGTCCGGTGGCAGTACACCTCGTTATTGGTGCAACGTGGTCGATAAACCTGCAAGTAGTGTAAAGCACACGTCAGACAAAAATGCCACTGAATTCCCAATAACCAAAAGTTGTGAAGCGAAAAAAATAACATGAGAACCAATCACAAGGGATACATATTTTGTGGCATTTTATTTTGGCATGTAACCAGATTTCTCTTTAGCAACTGTGGTTAGCTAATTTCTTTGCATAGCAGAATTTGTCACCAGGGAAGCCTTGGAAGTCACCACGTACCTGCAGCGTGATCGTCCCCGTTTGGATCGCGTTCATCTCCCACGCCACAATGCGACCTTCGTGCTGAATGACCGAGTTGATCATGAGGTACACGCGGCTCACTGGCTGGTTGCTAATGGAAGCATCCTGGTCAACAATCTGGCCGTAGAAAAGCGTCTCAGCATCTGCAGAAAAAAACGGGAGACAGATACGTATCCAAGTTATGTTTAAAGCTATAGTCCATCATTTGCAGCCATCCGAAAAGTAACTGGCGTAATTATTGTTGAAAAACAAACTTGGTTGAAAGATAGTAAGGGGACTAAACTTCCTGTGAAATTATTCTTTCTGGGAAGCTGTCATTTTGAAGTAATCAACAAAAGAAGGCATTTCCAACGGTGATTCTTAAGAAGCACCGTAGGAAAATTTAAATTAGTAGTTAGTTTTGTTATTCAGCGCAGCGCGTTCAAGGTTTGGAACGACGCACACGCGCGCGCGGTTGTTATAATTCGTCGGATCAGTGCGCTACGTCACGTATAGCTGCAATTCAAAACAATTCAAAACATGATTCAGTAACTTTTGATTTGAAATTGAGATCTTAGAATGCTGCTTTTCTCGGAATGTACAGCTGAAGCTTAGCTGAAACTTCATCAGGTTAGTTGCTCAGTATCGTTCATTAGATTTTGAACTCTTTTGTTGCTTCAAACGAACAAAATGCACAAATTACAAATGATGGACTGTAGCTTTAACACTAGTCCGAAAATTTTAGAATGGTTCACAAAACAAAACAGACAGGTGCGAAAAATATGCAATTGAACTCTTCTGTAGCACAGCACAGTGTATGTCAAGAGAAGCATCTGGTACCTAGTCTCTACTTTAGTACATTTAAATCACAGTTGTGCCACCAGTCTAAACTGTTCTAGTCTCATATGCGTCAAAGTTTTATAACTTTCAGTTGTGAATTGTTGAAAAAAATATTCAAATTTGACTGGTGAAACACTAAGGCCAAAAAAAAAAAAAAGTCTCAGGTTTTTGGTCTGCGCACACATCGGCGTAGCCATGCACGTGGGAAAAATTTAAAAGTTTTTCAATGTAAGATGATGTCTCAAAATTGCCAAACTCACTGGTTTGACTGGAATCCTGCTTCTGCACAATTTAAACAGTTTTAAGATGGGGTTACGATCGAGTATAAGCTTTATGTGGTCTCTCTGGGCTCCCGTATATTTTGCACTTAATTTTGTCAGGCACTATTTGCAAACGGCGTTGAAATTTTGTAATTGTGCGTCTGGAAGCCAGACTGAGGGAGCGATGGTCGTGTATCTGGAACCTGTAAACGCTGTTTAATTAGCGCAATATGTAAGGGAGCAGACTAATGATCAGCCTGGCAGCACATGCACAATGTCGTTGTTGCCGTATGGTCTAACGCTACTGTTTTCTCTGATTTTTGTCTTGACTATTCAAATTTTCCGAAGAATGTTCGTGTCGGTCGAGATCGTAAGTGGGTGCAGACTTCCCAAGCCTTATGGCCTTACTGAGGTCACCTCAAGCTCCATGCTGAAGGATATTTTTGAGAGTTTTAAGGGGATCGAAGCGTCATCTGCAACATCAGCTGACATTTGAAGAAAAAAAAAGAAGAGAAAACAAAAACAAAAATCTTTCAATTATTTTTCTCCAAAACTATTTTTGTTATTATAATGAAAAAAAGAAGAAGTCCCATCTCAGTGAAGAATGCTTTTGAAGTAATAGATTTTTTTCATGCACTTGGTGACTTTAATTTTCAACGCGTATTTCGTGCAGTGTAACCTCTAATGCCATACAGTCTTGGGTTTCTGAATGTAAACAATACCTTCGGTGACAAAGGACACGATGCGGCCATCTTGAAAATCAACCGTGGCACTCAGGTTGGTGCCTTGGTAGATGTAGAAATCACAGCCAAAGCGGTGGTCGTACTCCACCGCTAGAGGGCAGTCTACAAGCACGTCGGTCATGTTGGTTTCCACGGTGGCGCTGATGGTTTGATTTTCCTTGTTCAACCACAGGTCCGTTGCAGTGGCAGTGATCGAGTATGTCCCGGGTTTGCTGCAATAAAAAGAGAGAGTTTCGTTATTTGAGAGTAGGGTCCCCAATGTTTTCGATTGTACTGTATCAGTCATCCGACAGAAATCTTGAAATGAAAACTCATAATTTTTCCAGGACAAAATTAGCACTTTCCATGACAAATTCCTGCACTGTTTTGGCATCTTCTCAAAACTGCTCTGGAGACAAGATACACAACTCCCTTTCAGCCATCCAGTTAGACACAAGACTATGAAGCACCATGAAAGCAGCGCAATGGTGTAATGGACGGGCAACAGGTACAGAGGAATACATGCATATAAAAGAGAAAGTATAATAAACTGGAATGCAAACCAGAAGACTGCAAAATATTACGCATCATCACATATGGGCTGAACAGTATTCCAGGACTTTCTTAATTTTGGAATATCAACTTTTCATGACCCCTTGTCAGTCAGATAAAAAGTTAAGTTTCCTAGAATTAAGTTCCAATGTCATTAGGGTTGTCAAGGAATAGGCACACTTATCACCAAAATGTCATCATTTAAGAAGTTTTGAGACAAACTATTGATATTAGTACCCATTACATTACCGTACCAAACTACATACATGTCAGAAAAAGTCATATTCTGGAAAAGTTTAAAAGGGCATCACGAATCTTGTAACAACTAAATCACAAGTAACAACTAAAACACAAAAAAAGGAATTCAAAGCGTTGAAAGCAAAACAGTGTTTTTTAACTTTTAATAACATAAAAATGAAGAAAATAACCTATCTCTGGAAAATTTGCATGGCTATTCACACTCCCCTAGGTTTTTCTCTCACTAATAAAACTGTAAAATATTCTTTCTTAGTTCAATACTTGGAAGGAGACAGTATTGTAGACACTGATTAGGACTCCCTGAATAAATAAAGAACAAAAAAGCACGGCAATTACGTACTTGTAGTGGTGGATGATTTCTGCGTCAGACAGTGCAAGGTCACTGAACCCGTCGCCATAGTAGAAGTCATAGGTCACACCGGTCCCCCGCGTAATGTTACCAACCATGTCAACTGGCTGGTAACAGACCTCCAGATCTGTTCAGTAGCGAGTTAAAAAAAATGTTTATTAAAATGATGCTTCACTGTTATGCAAAATCACATTATTATTCAACAGTAGATCAAATCTTTAAGAAGTTTAGAATGTCTAAAACTTATCTACCCATACAATATGGCCTAAAAATAATAACAAGATGATGTTTAGAACATTATGAACATGGCCCTTTGGTAGTCCGAGTAACTTGGACACAACTTATCGCCTTTTTAAAATTCAGACATGGACTGTCCGAATGTTAAAAAGGCAATAAGTTGGGCATTTAAGTTACTCGGACTGGGCCCTTTGGAACCAATACCTTAGCTACCCCTAGAACTACGGGTATTAATACGTAATATTACGTGTAATACCCATAGTTCTAGGGGTATACCTTAGCAGTATGGGAAGAGCATCGCTTTTAAGATAAAAAAAAAAGGTGTTTTTAGTAAAGAAAGAGGGAGCAACTCAGCAAGTGGCCAATATGCATTATTATCATGTTGCGGCCATCTTGATATATATCCCTTTCAAATTGAAGTAACCAAAGCGAGGTTTCTGCTTCTTCTGTTGGCCAGACTCTATGACAAGCACTATTAGTAATAGCTAGGCTTGTGTGGGGGTGTGTGGGGATGAGGTTGAAAGGAAAAACAGTCTGGTTTTTCTTTATTCTGCGCTAGTTCTCAGTGGCGCACAACCTCGTATGCGAATACAGATCAGTGTACAGGTGTAGGTGGGGCTAATATGTGGAGTGTCCAATCAAACCATGCCTGGTAAATCCCGACGTCATCAAATTATTTGCCGCTATTTGCCTTTTGTGGACGTGTCAGAAACCACATTTTTTTTGTATCGGTGCTGTGTGTGTACATTGTGAGACCATGGAGGAAGGAACACAGGTGTATGTTATGTACAGTACATGTCACATGTTGTAGCTATATGACCTTTCACCGCGCGCTAACTTTAATATGCAAATTTCCACGCATCCAATGATCTAGCGCAATAATCTAGCGCAGAATAAAGTTCAAAAGTGACCTGTTGAGTGTTGATTTACGAAAATACGATTTTTAAGGTCAGCTCGAGCACCATCCCCAAAACCTCACATGGCGAGGATATGCAATTGAACCTTCATGCTCCCCGTCATGAAATCCAATTTGCCACAATTTTGACAATTCTTCTGTGACAGAAATGTGAGAAAAGTGAGCTCCATGAGGTTCCTTCACGAAGACCGTATCTCGATTTATTCATGCGCGCCGCCATCTTCCGAAGTTGTACTGAGCTCGTAGCAAACATAGAGGGCGGTACATTCCAAGATTACATGGTGCTGTTTTTATAATATAAGGCTGCATCCGAATCAGCTGTCTAGCTAGGTCTAGGTCTGCCCCCATTGAAATACGCGGGGACGCGCTGACAATAGACGTAGCCGTAGCTCTGGAAGCCCGTTTCGGACACGGCCTAACTCTATGGGTGCAATGGATGCAACCCTGCATTAAAATTCCCATAGATACTAGTGCTAATGCCCATACTTCAAAATTCTTTTAAAAATACTCAGAACTTTCACAGGTATTGAAACTGCACAGAAAAATTATGATTGACATGTCATCTTTCATTTTCTTTTCATTTTTAGATGGGTTGACCGTTGACTTTTCGAGATTTTCTCACCCAAAGAAGACGACCCCCATATATTCCCCAAAGTGGAACAGAATTGAAAAACGATCCCTCCACAACATGGCAAAATAGCGCAACCCCCAAGCCCAATTTCATCCCAAATGCTCAGAATTGGAAGCCCCAAGTCCGGGCCAGAGGTTCATTGCCGTATATCTTGAATTCCTCAATTTATGGCTCTCAGGACTCTCGATACAGAATATTTTGTTACGGTATAGCTTTTATTCATGCGCTGCCCCCCCCCCCCCCCCCCCACACTGACAACACTATTTCTTGAAATTACTGACGTGTCTTTTTTAAACTAAAAAAATATATACATGCAACGCAAAAAAATTATTCGCTCACGATTTTTTTTTCTTAAATGTTTCCTGCACGCTAACTTATTGCAAATCTGTGGACTTTCATGCCGCGCACTCATGATGGTCCCACATGGCCCACAATGAATTAATGTCAACCCAAAGCAAAACTCAGGAAGGCACCGCTCATGGTTCTTACCCCAAAACCTTTATTTACCGATCGCTAAGGCCCATGGCAAGAATAAGGACAGGCTTGAACATAATGCTGGCTTGATAAAAATCAATAACATTTGGTACCGAACTACACAACTTGAATTGCAGCTATACTGGATAAACAGACTCGACGTTTCAGCCGATAAAATCAATGGGTTTCTATTTATTCAGTGCGAAAACAGCCAATGTGAACCTTCTACAGCGTATTGATTGTTTAACCCCAAAAGCCTGGATATAATTGTCAGCCCGCTGTGCGTGTTTCGGCCATCGAATACATTCCTAGATCCGAATAATTGGACCACCTTTTGCTGTCACTACCTTGAATAATTTGAGCCAGAATTTACCATAACCCCAATTTCTTTTCCCCTTATCGTAAAGATAATGCTTTTCAGACTGGCAAAGAATGTTCTACGTATTTCGATTTAAAAAAGAATTTCCTTTTTTTGTTGTTGATCGATCTCCCAACCCTCAGAAGGCAAGTTTTTGGTTGCTTTTACCTTTTCGAAACAAAACCATCCCCAGAATTTTAGTTGGGCTGCAAATCATGGACATTTTTGTTCATTGATGATTCCATACACGTTGGTGGATTTTTTTCGTGAGAAATCTCATTCGAATGGGATAACATGTAGTGTTGTATTGCTTTAAAACTACTTTAAATAAACCTGTTTTCCGGATGAAATCCCCCAAATCAAAGATGCCCAGTCTGCCATCGAGTCCAACTTTTTTTGCTTAAAAAATAAGGAAGCCGTGTCAGGATTAAAGATCCGTTCCCGGTCTCCGTACTTTTTATATAAGTTTCACTTCATTTAAATATATATATATTTTCAATTGGTCCTATAGAAATTTTTAATTTTAGAAAACATTTCAGAAAATTATTCACTTTTGAACGAGACATTGAACGGCAGAAATCCATCGATGCTTTTAATTGAAATACTTCTTCTCAGAGAGGATGCTACTTTCATACTAATTTTGCAGAGGGCTGCAGATCAGACGACCAAAATCGAAAAAAAATTCTTTTTTCCCGTTAAACGACATAAATAAGAGACTAAAGGATTGATTTTTGGTGGAGAGGGGGCATGGGGTTTCAAGTTTAACTCAAATTCATAAAAGAAAGAGTCGATAGACGAACTTACCTGGTAGTTCATCCAAAGTAAATCCCACGAGAACCAGAGGCGTGGCGTAGACTTTATTGGCCAGCACGCCGCCGCAGTTGTACAGGGGCTTACCGGGGCACGGGTAGTCACCGCATGAGGTGGAGTTACCTATCTCACTCTGGCCATAAGATTGACTGCAGAAACACAGGTTGCCTTCCTGAAGGGCCGCATATCTATTGGAGTGGAGATATTGGTTCACAAAAAGGTAAGCAAGTTCTCTCCTTGAAGGTATTTTAGGATCGTTTGCATTTCTTCAAAAAAGTAACCTAGCGAATTCGTCACCGACACTACGAAATGATACCCAGTTTTTTAATTTTTTTTTTTTTTATAGTTTTTACAGAACCGCGGGTTATTTTCGTTTTCTTCTAGCGCGTATCGATCCTTACATTTTCGTTTTCACGAACTGACACTGATCTTAATTTCACCAGTTTAAACGGTTTATAATCAATTTTTCGTGTAATTAGCCCACAAGTATACAAGTCAACATTTTCTAAACATTTTTTTTCCTCCGTACTCTATTGCCGCAACATGCTTTGCTTTTGGGTGTCAGTTCGTGAAACCGAAATGGTTGATTACGCAGTTTTACGAACTGACACCCACTAGCGCGTGTCAGTTCGTGGTGGTCGGTGACAAATTGTTATCAGAAGGCTTTACGTGGATTAAAGGCGATATGTTTGGGTGTGGCAGCCCGCTAAAGAAAGATTTTCAAATTGAATTGATAATTTTCTAGCATTGCCTTAGTTATGAGCTTTCCAATGAGACATCGAACACAACAATCGGCCAACAATAAGTAACCAAAAAATTAAAGTCAACGTTTAGTTCTGAAGCCAGCGGGACCTAGTTACGCGGACGCTTTTGCGACAGTGCAGTTAATTATGAATAATCATCTCAACACACGGACTGACCGGCCGCGATCATTGCGTAGATAAGATCGGGCCAGGCTAGGCGAATACAAAACGCGTGGACTTCATTGTTTACATACATGTCGTCCCCGACACCACGCGTACACCACACAAAAGTGCTACTTCGTGAAAACCGCAAAATGACAAATGTTGGTTTCAGAAATTAACACTCAAGTGTTCGCGCGCACACCGGACACTGGCGCAAACAAGTTCGTTTTCACAAAGTAACAACACCTTTACGGCAAAACTATTTGGTAAAAACGTTTTAAAACGTTTGACACGAATGTGATTAATCTATAGTCTTGTGGAATTGCAGAAAAATTTTACAAAAAAACTTTCATAGCGGTGAAATAAAGATAAGTGTTTTGTGAAAACGAAAAATATAGTGCACACTGTGTAGGCTACATGAATGTTACTTAATTGGTGAACACGAAAATCACTTGTTTCTGTGAAATACGCGCGCGTGGTGCGAAAGCAAGTCCACTTGCGTTTTACTTTGTGGTGTCGCTGATTACCTGGCTACGTCTCTAGATATAAACATTATTTAGCATTTCACTCAAAACTTTCTGAACTGGAGCGTGCTACTTAAAACCATTTTTGAAAACTGTATAGGCCGCATAAACAAGCAAGCACATTTATTTGTAAAAAGACATTACATTCCTTAATAATTCGTTCGGAAAAGAAATTGTTACTTACGTGTATGACTTCTTGGCGCACCGTGAGATACATATCTCGGGAGTCATTTCGGCCAGACCAAACTGGCCCACAGGTACAGTGAACTCGCGATCAGCGTAATTCTCGAAGAAACATCCCTTGTAGCCTGTATTCAAAGGAGAAAAATACTGATCACTTGAATAACCTAAAGCGAAATTCAGGATATCGGATTTTGAGTGAGCATTCATGGTCTCTCTCACAGTGTTCCTGCATTTTCCCTTTATGTATCCCTTCCCACACAATAGGCCTAAGTTGAATACTTTAGCAGGTGCGGATCCGGGGAGGGGGGGGGGGTGCCGCTCTGTTTCATATTTTTCCCCGTAGAGATTGAGTAAAAAAATGTGAAACCCCCCCTGCTCTGACACTCCAAAAAAAAAAAGTTATGACAATTGCACTGATAATACTTACGCATTTTGTCCCCAAGAGGCGTTGACAGCTGTATTTAGTGGGTATTTGTATACAATTATGTGATAAAGTGTGCACGATCGTCCGATATGAACAGCGCCTCCACTGAGGCCCGCAACTACTGATTTTACGGAAGCGAAGTGTCGGGAGAACAAAAAGAGACGTGTGTACATTTAATGACTGATGACCCCCCCAGCAAAAATTATTGGATCCGCCCCTGTTTAAATTACTTAAGTACAGAAAAAAAATATCAATTTTTAAGAACATGTGTTGAAATCCAGTATGGTATATTAACCCCCACTTTTTTTGACCTGGAGGTGGGTGGGATGTTGCCTTCTTGGATCATCCCCACTTTTGTGGTGAGAATCCAACAACTGAATCGGTACAATAGCTCTGAAAAAGTAAGAGAACAAGTGTAGCGCCCCCTATAGTCGAATTTCCCGTAATTGTTGGATTTGGCTCATCACCCCTCCCCCACCTTCCGAACTGCTAGTTCAGACGAAATCTATAATGGAAAATACGATGATTTTAATTTGAGTAATAGGCGACAAGACAATAGAATGCTCGGACAGTAAAAATGAATAATTCTTTTAAATAACCGAAGTGTCGGGAGAAAAATAAACGTGGGTGAATCACTGATGATATGAACCCCGCCTGCAAAACGTCCTGGATCCGCCCCTGTTTAGATTGCTTAAGAACGGAAAAAAATAACAAGAAAATAAACAACCCGGCGCACACTTTCCCGGTTTTACGGGTTTCCCGGATCACCCAATTGCCGGTACGTTTTTTTTCACCGTTACCCGCACAGTCATATCCAATGGATTGGACCAAATCTTCAGCACACCCCTCTGTACGATGGCCCGATGATCTAGTGAACCGGTACAATCGGAAAGGTGTGCGCCAGGCTTTATGATGTAGTTTTGCAGACCTACCTAATGGCGAGATAACAGCTTGCAATGAGTAGGCTCTTTCCAGGGAGCTGCCGACAGTAAACTCATCCCCGACTTTATAGCTGTTATAAGCGTCGTCGGAGTGACTCGTGTAGCGCATGTCCATGAACTCATCAGTGGCCGTGTCATGCCGGATCCGGGACCCGCCGCTGTTCCATCGCCACCCGAGGACGTCACCAGGCTCGAAGTACAACCACTCAGCCTCGTCCTCAATCAGGTGCGTGTTGGCCTGGTTGTTGGTGTACCCGCTGGGCACGTCCGTCTCCCCAGTCAGACGAAACGTGGTCTCGGCCTCGTTGGTGGGTCTGTAGACGCCCGCCTTGAAGCCCCCGTCACTTGCCGCGTAGAAAGTCCAGCCCTTGATCTGTTTGGAATTCAACGATAAATATTTGTAGCCAAGGGGCGCAATGTGTTCCACTGAACAGGAAAAGACAGCTGTAAAGACGGTTCTCCGGCGGCGAGAGACATGCGTCCCACCACCACCCATCAGCAACTTTACGAAGTGAGGATGTTTTTACTTGCACCTAGGGCCTATCTATGCCGCACCTGCACAACTGCACAACTTGAGTTACCTCGACTTCTCCTTGGACAAATAACACTGCTTTTTAGGAATCTACACATCAAGCATCAAGCTCTATTTTCGGGTGAACCTTCCCTTGACCGGGCTATACCCACAGACAGCGCAGTTTTGTAGGGAATCGTTAGTACTGCAGGAAAGCGCCTCCATACAGGTTCGAGGCATGTTCGGCTGACTCGGCAGCCAAGGCGCCCAGGGGTGGTGTTAATTCCCCTTTCTGGTACTAGGCTGTTATGTGCCGAGGAGGGACGTTTAGGGGGCCCGGAAAGCCGACAAGCAGATACTCCTTTAGATTAAAACTTTCAAGGTAATTTTTTTTGGAGCATAGGCCTACTCAACTCAATATTTCCTTTAAAAGAAACTTGGTTGAAACGAAGAACAGAACCTTAGATTAATGAAGAGATACCGATCAGTATTCGTGAGAAAAACAGGTTATTTTACTTGGTTGAAACGAAGAACAGAACCTTAGATTAATGAAGAGATACCGATCAGTATTCGTGAGAAAAACAGGTTATTTTCAAAATTACAAAAATCGCGAGATGCCGCCAAAATAATGTTCTGAGTTTAAAGAGGCAAGGGCTTAAACTCGACAGTCGAATAAAAAATGCAAAAGCTTCCTTTATTATGAATAAACTCGAAGAGGACAAATCATCTCCAAAAAAACTTTGGCAGACACTTAAAGGTCTTGGATCTTCTAGCAAACCCGTTCGTCTAAATCATATGTCTAATGTGGACGGTACGCCAGTTTTCGAAAGAACGGACCTCGTGCTCGTGTTTTGGGGAAAGTTTGCTTCTCTACACACCACAGTGATCCCGTTGTGAAAAAAATCAGGTTTCTAATGTTTAAAGTAAGAATTGTCAGTCTCAATGCCCATTCTCTAATGAATAAACCCAGACAAAGAAATCACCAAATGAAACAACGAACAAACGAAGAAAAGAAAAACCCATGATTTTTGTTCTGTCAGTGCATGACTAGGCTTAATAATCTCACCTGCCCATAGCACGTGAAGGGTTGGCTGTGCATGATCATGATGTAATTACCACCGTCGTTCGAGGAGCGAGATTTGGGCTCCGGACCGTGGACCTCGTTATCGCAATCGACAGTGAAATCTGGAAGGAAATAAGGCAAAGCAAGAGTCATAAACTTGGCCCCATGAGCACACAAAATAATATTCCATTGATTCAGAACGATTTTTCACAGAAAAATAGTCTTTACGTTCATTCGTTGTACACATTGGTAATGCAGAGTTCGCCTTTTCCGAGGTTATGCTATAGGATAGCACTGCCCTGCTTCGTTCACCAGCCTACATCCAAGCTAAGGTAAAATAATGACGGTCAGTAAGCGATTAAGTCTGTCAGTAAGTTGTTGAATGTTGTAGAATTAGATAATTAATAATGATGTGTTGAAATAGCGCTTTAAACCTAAGGTTTCAAAGCACTTTACAATTATTATTATCCCTGTTCATCAGGAATGAGACAATTTTTTTTCTGCAGCAGCTTGAGATCAGCGAAATGTGGTATATAATCTTACATGTCTCCCATTCATACTCCTTGGTAGCAGTGGCGTCGCCAAGGGGGGCCAGGGGGGGGGGGGGGGGAACGCGCCCCCCCCCCCTGGAAAACCTAGTGCCCCCGGAGTGCCCCCCCCCCCATCAAATGCTTGTGCCCCCCTATCCTCTGCAAAATTCTGCGCGTTGTTAAAATCATTACCTCAAAAATAGCAATTTCTTGAGATATCTTCAGATCGAATTTAGCATCAAATGTGGCACCATTTTGCATCTAGCCCATCCTCCGTATGCGAACATTTTCCAAAGGGGAGGGGGGCACCCCCTCCCCTTAGACCCCTCCCCCAGGACGGCGATCCGTATCCACCTAAGTGCCCCCCCCCCATCAAATGCTGGTGCCCCCCCCCCCTGTGCCCCCCAGACTGAAAAGTCTGGTGACGCCACTGCTTGGTAGAGAGAGGCAATTGTAGTAAGGTGTCTTGCCCAAGAACACAAGCACCATATTCCCCGTCAGGGTTCGAACCCACATACCATGGCACATGAGACGATGTTCGACTCATGATGAGTCGAACATCGTAACCATGGGACCACAGTGCAAGGCCGGTATAAAACTTGGCAGAAACCTGGCGGTAAAAGTGTATTTTAGGACACCTCTTTCTCTTCAGTTTGTTTTCATAGTTCCAAATGACGTCCAAAAACCTAAAATAATCTTTCTTTCCCCTAAAGTAATAATAGATAAATACATAAATACTAATAAGTAAAAGATAAATAACTAAATAAAAGGAGTTCAGTCTGTTTCGATTCCCTGTAGCGGCATTCATAATCGCACGAGAGTGGCCCTTTCCAAGCAGTTTATTTTGCGCTGGATTTATTTTGCGTGTATCATTCATAATATGCTTACCCTCGTCTTCGAAATACGCTTTCAGAGAGTAAGCCCTGGTCGTCGTCGAACTGACACTGTAGGTCGAGCCGACCGTGTAGTCGGTGGAGTAGTCCGACATCCCCCTGTATCGTAGCGTCACCGACTCCAAGCTCAGGTCGTAGTGCAGGGCCGGGTATGCGTGGCGGAAACCTGGCGGGGAAAGTGTACTTTAGGGACGCCTCTAGTCTCACTGTCATATTCTCTCAAATATTTTTTAACCGTGTATGGACCAAAAAATATGACCTTTTTTAACCGTTTTCCCCAGTAAACGAATACCGCAAAAAAATCAATAAAGTTTTGGTATTCCTTTGGATCGCGAGTGAAATTTTGGTAAAAGTGTCGTTTTGATCCAGAAACCTGTCATTTTGACCCTGGAAATAATCAGGTCAAATCTGATCCGAATTCCGTGTCAAATATTTCCGACCCTGAAATCTTGGCAAAAGTGTGATGCTGATCGCCAAACTAAAGTCAGTTTGATCCTGAAAAGTATCTAGTCAAATCTGATCTGTGTTGTGTTAGGTCTTTCCGACCCGGAAATCTTGGTAAAAGTGTCATGTTTATCCAGAAAAAAAAATGTAAATTTGACCCTGAAAATAATCAGGTCAAATCTGATCCGACTGCCGCATCAAACTTTCCGACCCTGAAATCTTGTCGAACGTGTCAGTTTGACCTACGGAAATGTCATTGTGACCCTTAAAAAGTATTAGGTGAAATCTGATCCGGATTACGTGTCAAATCTGAAATCTTGGCAAAAGTCTCATTTGAACAAGAAAAATGGTATTAATTTTTGGAACCTGAAAATAATCAAGTCATATTTGATCCCGATTCAGGGTCAAATCTGAATCGGTCTTTAAAGATTGTTAACCTGTAACTAACCTAGCATGTCCCCCGGCTGGAAGGCGATCCGGTCACTAGCCGGTACCTCAACCGCCGTGTAGCCCGAGGTGCTGGCCGAGACCGTATTCTCCCCTACCAGCTTGTAGTAGTTGCCCGCAGTCTTGCGCCAGACGCCCGGCTTGAAGGGCTGGTCGAGCGTGCTGTAGAACACCCAGCCTTTGATCTTTCCGTAACAGCTCAGCTCCGTGGTATCGAAGATGTAGTGACGGTTGCTGGAGTCGCTGATGATACGGTCCTTGATGGACGCCACAGCCATCTCGGTGTAGGCGCAGTATGGGTCTTCTGTCGAGTGTGGGCATTTTGAAAGAGAGATACTTACTTAAGTATGTATTTTGAGTGGTCATTTATTGGAAATTGAAAATGCATGCAAAGATCCTACACATGTCATCTGGGGCACAATTCGAACTTACGATCTCCGAAACACCATCGCCAGCGCACCGGCATAACCTCAGACCCCGTATATTCCAATTGACATTTGGCCATCTTGGAGTTGGTTTTGGATATTGTAATTATGATTCACTAGCAATGAATGCACAAAAGTCCGACTCATGCTTTTTCTTGTAAAACGAAAACCCACACCTTCAAGATGTCTGCTAAAGAAAGGCGTGTGATTTTAAAAAGTAAAAACATGATACAGCCGAAAAATTACTTTCTGAATTTTGAACTTAATGTGGCCAGTATACAGGCGCGTATGGTTCGTGCATTAGATACTCAAAAGCAGTATCAAAATAGCAATACCAAAAGTGTTGGGTTTCTTGGTTGAAAAAAAAAAACAAATCGAAAATTAATTAAGAGACAAAATTGACAAAAGCGTGAGTTACGAGTGTTTCTGTGGCAGTTTATATAGAATCAATGAAACTACGTACCCGCAGAGCCAAACGGTGCTCCAAGCATCAAAACCTGAACACAGAAGTCAGAACAAGGTTATCAAGATTTTAATCAATAAAAGATAAATCGTTCGTTGGCTACTTCAGAAAAAAAAACTCACTAAGATTATAGAGGAGAAATAAATAGCAATATCAGTGAAAATGGTATCAGTGAAATTTGGGGAGAAAAAATAATGAGGATCAAGATTTTTTTATTAAAATACAATCAGGACTCAATTAGAAACTTACAGATTTATAATTAGGACATAATTATGCGAGCTTTTTATCATTCCAAATACATAAAGCCGTAACCTAGAAAGCGGGATAAGACATAATATGGAGATATTATGGCATTTTGCTAGGCCAAATCGAACAAGTTCTTTTTTGTTTGTTTTCTTCAACACAGCAAAAGATGTTCAACTCACCAGAATGGTTAACAATGCAGCTCCGACCCTCGTCATTGTCGCCATATTCCACATACCAACAGAATTATCTTTATGATCTGCTGATATTTCTCGAACTTCTTAGCTATTCCCAGACGAATGGACCCATTTCAGCCCCCAGCAAAGAGGAGAACTGAGTTTCTTTAAGATGGCGTCCTCTGTTTCACAACTCTTTCCCTTCTTCTGGTTCTTTCCTTGCAAGACGTCTGTGCGGTGCGCATCGTCTTACATAATTAATGAGACTTTGTATTGATTACTGTGTTACTTTGACTCCCAAATCCTCCCCATGAACAAGAAGCCCACATTTCTGATCGCCAATATCGATTTTTGGAACACAAAGTAATAGCTGTTAATAGCACACGTTATGAAAAGGCTAAACGTGCGTCGGCGAAATGTTTAACCATCAAGATGAAAACGTTTCCCTTTTCTTGGACGGAAAACATCCTGCTGTTATTTTCTGAATTTAACTCGAGACTCTACTTAATTCGGCCTAAAAGAGCTGTTGTTCAATACATAGGCCTATAAAGGATCTTAAATATCTTGTTCAATTAGATCTCAGTAACAAACTAGAACTCGGAGCACCACCGATTTTTTTTGTTGCTGTGCACAAACCCATATAACATTTCAATGTCTTACCACAGTGCTCTTGGTATTATTATTCAGGTTTTGAAAACTTAAATAATTGTAGTAGTATTTCAAATCGGATCTGTTTGTAGACGAAAAGAATTAAAAGACCTTTTCAAGAAGGTTGCAGACACCCAAAATAGAATAGGCATGTTTTGGGGGATACAAATACAACACTCGCTGAGGTCAACATTCGTTTGGAGAAAAAAATATCAAAATGTTATAGTGGAGTACGGATATATCATTAAACTGCACACTAC
Organism: Patiria miniata; assembly: GCF_015706575.1. Lineage (NCBI taxonomy): Eukaryota > Metazoa > Echinodermata > Asteroidea > Valvatida > Asterinidae > Patiria > Patiria miniata. Next base: position 36,608,981 of record NW_024037069.1, on the reverse strand, counting down.
AGGCGAGCCGAGCTGCATATACCATTGGTTTAGTTGCCTTATACGCGCAACAATCACCTAGAGTGAGAAAGGCAAGTTTTTTAACAGCAAAATATCAACAGCCAATCAAGGACCGCATAATTTGCATGTTACTGCGCAGGATTATCCTCATTTGCATATACCGGTAGCTGCATTGAAGTGGGCATTGTTTTGGCTGCTTTCCAACTCCTGATCGATACTTTCGTGTCCTTGCTATTCTTCGCTGTATTTTATTTGGCCTTTAAGCGCAATGAGAGAGATGTTGTGAAATACATATCAAATTGAGGGCGCCCTATAGTAGGTGCACTGGAGTCAGCTTTGAACAAGGGTTTTATTATATTGATTGGGGGACATAAAAGACTTGGAAAAGTAGCGTGGAATTTGTGCGCTGTCTTTTTATTGGCTGTCTGCTGGCGCACTTACCGACCAGTAAATAAATCGCCATGGACATGAATGAAAACTACCCTCACTTCACCAAACAAAAATCTTTTCGGACCTCTGGAAGTTTTAAAGACAAACATCAAATTAAAGCTGAGATTAACACTTCGTTTACTTTCTAAGTAATTATTTTATGTTTGATATTCATTTGTTTAGCTACTGACTTAATATTTCTACTACATTAAACTCAAAAAGGCACGAACCATAACGGGCACCACGTTTAATTAAATATGCCAAAACTATTGCCCCCTGACTCCGCCTCCTGGCATCAGGTCTATATACAGTAATGTCACACAGTTGCTCTATTGAAAGGTTAACAATGAAACTGAATTTTTTCCACCAAAATTTCTGTCAAGAGTTCTACAACTATTAGTTTCAGCACAATGCACAAATACAATATCAACACCTTTTACTCAGATCCAAAACTTGTCTCGGTAGAAACAGACTAAAACAAGAGCTGAAATGGCAGCTAACTTTAAGGTTATAGATATATTTTTGCTAGACCAGGCATATTTTATCTACATTGAAAGTAGAATTTGGTATTTACCATTGCCATGTTGCAGCCATTTGATTTTTTCCCATTCAAATCATTGTAACCAAAGCGAGGGTGGAAGAAAAATAGTCTGGTTCCTTTTTGCACAAAAACATTATCATTCAGTACTGTTATTGGATACAAGGAACATGACTAAAATGGTGGCAGCATGATAAAGGTCTATTGTCTTTGTTGGGGAGGTAAAGGGGTGCAGAGGAACTTCTAATAGCCATACTATGGCCAGTGATTAAACCACTTTTCTACCTCAACTGAAAATGACCCGTCATTTAAATTGAGTGGTAATGAAATACAATTCATCTGCTCATGCGTATCACAGGAGAACAAAGACCTGCCATCAGATGTGACTTCAGATACAAGGGGTCTATCAACTCTCAATTATATCTAATTTAGTATCGCACATTATGTTTATGTCAATGTGCATTCGGATCACTGCAATACATATTAAGAAAATATTCTACACAAATTCTTTTACAAATCTGCAGGTATTAAGCGCAGCACGAACCCTGTTACTAAATACAAGGCTTAAGTTAAAGTATAATTTCGAGGTTTTACCATTTTCAAGAGTGAGGCATTATTATGTTTAAGAAAAGCTACTCTTTTTTTGAAGAATTTAGAAAGCTTCCTTCTGTAAAACTGTATCTGGGAGTAAGGTAAGGGTCAAACTAAGGTGGCAATGTTTTGGTTGGGAGTTTTGTTCTAGCTGCTGAGGTATATCCGCCTGTCGGATTTCTGTGTTCCCCGCTCGGCTCGGATGAACAGATTCAGTCGATCCACCATGGTGGTCAGTTTGTTCCTTAGCAACCTCATCTCTGCATCTTTAGGATCAATGCCTAGGGAAAAAAGTCATCCGTAAATATGAAAGTTTCTATGATGTTAGCTTGCCCCATGCCTTGAATGGTGTTGAAATTAGAGTTTCCATTTGGGAAGTTTTACGACTGTTATTAATTTTATAGAAGTCCTTTTACAACTTTCTTTGACATTACCTGCGCTATGTTTGGTCTTTGGGAGCTGTACATTCGGTGTACGTTACATTGTGGAATCAATTTTTTTTATGTTATGCACCATCTACTCTTGCAGCAGTACATACCTTCAATGTATTCCTCCTTCTGGACCGGTTTAATGAGTCGACGTTCAGAGTAGCCGCTCCATCGCTTGAATCGCTGCATCATGAATTCCACAATCTCCAGCTCATTCTCTATGGCTTCATTGTCGTGTCGCACCTGAAAGGGTAAGCAATCGGGAGGCGATAGTCAACGGTGATGCGCAGTGCGCCCCCTAGAGTTTGCATGGAAAATGCCACTTTTCAAACTCATGGTCGACTTCGCGCATGTACCGGCAGCGCAGTTTATTACCTGCCCTGTAATGTTATCATGTGGTACATACAGCACATACCAAAAACGTTTTTGGAGACTCATGATAATTACCATACCAAATATACACACGAATGATTTCTTACCTTCCCGAATGTCTCCATGATAATAGACAGAAACATGTTGATCATGATGAAGACAATGATGACCACGTAGGTGAAGAAGAAGGCGGGACCCAGGAAACTGTGCACGGATATCATGTCTTGAAAATCAAATTTACCTGCAAAGAGAACAAGTTGTTCATCAAATTTCATAACTTTTTCAACATATTCTCAATTTCCGAGCGTGCCCCCCCCATCGCGACGTCCATGGCTGTCACGTGGTTTCGTGGAATGATGAACAGAGAGAATAATTGTAAAGCGCCTTGAGTTGTTGAGGCGATGAAAAGCATTCAAAGAAAATATCTCTTGTAAACCAAACTGCGCTCGGACAACATTGAGTGTACAGTGTTTATGAAATTATGAGCTGATGGGCAAAAACCAAATTATGTTGAATTCACATTTCCGCAACACATCAACTCCATCATATAAAAAGTAATTATGTGTATCAGTTGAAGCTTTATTTTCATTTCAGATATTAACAAAAAAAATCTTAAAAACTTAAAACAATTACAAACTCGGAAAAAAAAGACTTTTTATTTCAACTTTAATGCTGAATTTCTGCCCTTCCTAAATTCCAACCCCTAACACAACTAACCCAACATTGTTGAGAACAGCGTCTCAAGTGTCCCAACAAAGGTACTGAAGTCTTCCAAGTGAAGGTGGAAAATGGCGTAGGCAAAGAGGGCGTAGGCGCCAAAGACGATGCCGAAGACCACTGAGTAGTAGGCCAGGTCCTTGGCACATTGTCGCAGCGTCATGGAGAAGAGAAGGAGGCGACGGTTGAAGCGAAGGAGACGGATGAACTTGACGTTGACCAGGAAGAGGACGAAACCTGAGATGTAGCCGTACAACTGGAATGATGATGCGGTAAAAAAAAATCGTTAAGTGATGTGTGTATGTGTCTCTGTATCTAATGCTAGGTTCACACATTCCCGAATTACTTATGAATACAAGAATAAACCAAGAATTAAAATTGATCCCCGAATCACCCTGCCAATTTTGAACATCACCCTGACAATTTTGAACTCACAGAATAATCCCGAGGCAGCCAAGAACCATCCCCGATTTACTCAAGATTCTCTATTCGTAAAGCGATTCAGCTTAAAATTCGGGAATGTGTAAACCTAGCATTACAGGCATGCATAATGTACGATATAAATGTGCAAGTGTGCGCACAGCTTAAGGTCTGCCGTCCATTTCGGGGGTACCACCCCCACTCCCTAAAACCCAGGGTAAACCGATATTTACATTGGCTGCAATCACAAATCAAATTTGACACATGGGATAAACAAATCAAATTATCTGGAATTCACTAAACAGTATATTATTTTGTCAAAACGTTCTGCTGCAGCAACGAAAAAAAAAATAAAGTTTCTAAACTACTCTTAAAGTAGGCGTATACGTGCTTTTTGGGTGTGGCACCTTCAAAGTAAATTTCATATTGAATTGATAATTTTCTAGCATCACATTAGTTATGAGTTTTTCAATGAGACATTGGACGAAAAAAAATCGGCCCTCGACAAGTAATCAATTAATTATTTTCAACTTTTGAATTAAGAGCGGGACGCTCCTAATTCGTTCTGAATATAGTGTGGGCAATATCTGAACTTGAGCGCGCCATTTAAAACCACGTTTTAAAACTGTACAAAGGCCTGTAAAAACAAACAAGCAAATTCACTTGAACAGGACATTATATTTCCTTTAAATTTCGTTCGGAAAAGAAAATCAAAGTTTTAAAAAAGCACGTATATACCAACTTTAACATTTTAGAAATCAACTGCTTTCAGAGAAAGTTTCCACTGCGAATGACTTTCAAATTCTTACATTTCTTAAAATAAAAAAAAATATTTTTTTTCCCAGAAATATTTTCTCGTCTCACTCCTTATATTTTTTTTGTACCTGGTCCCAGTAGGCCACAAAGTGAAAGTTCAGGAACGTCTTGGGTTGCGTCCGCCATTGCTCCATCAGGTCCCAACCAACGAACATCCGGTAGAGATAGAAGACGATACTTGCCACCGCTAACCCAATAATACAGACCTCGCACAGGTTCCAGACGCTGTCGAAATATGCCCGCTTCTCCCGGAAGATGTTTTTGATCTCCCGGAACAGGAAGAAGACTATGAAGAGCGTGTAGATGATCTGGCCGGCGACCACGAAGTAGGCAAAGGCACCGATGTAGCGGTCGAGTCGGATGGTCCAAAAGTAGGGGAAGGGCAAAGCCCCTGTTTGAGAAAAAAATGTACTAAGTAAGAAGATAAGAAAGAAAAGTAAAAATAAAATCTGGACAATAACAACTTCTTTTCTGCAACTATATGGAAAAGTCAGCCAAAACAAAATAAAAAAGTAATCACAAGTAACGTCACAAATTCAATCACAATACAAGTGACAAGTTGTTTGAATGAACTACAGGGTGGTGCAAAAAGACGGAAACTCACTTTTGACAGAACTTTTAACCTGGTTTTAAACTGCTTTTTTTATTTATTTATATTTTTACATATAATGTATATAGTGAAGTATAGCTTTTCAACCATACGCGGTGAAATTTTTTAAAAATAAAGGCCAGAAGAGTGCTTTTATGCTAATTTGAATACAAGTCACTAACATCACTGTTGTCCACGTGTAAGTCTAGTGTAGTGCTTTTTTCTCTTCAAATCAAGCTCCGGAGCTCATGGAATAAAGCCGTCCGTGGACAAACAGGTTTGGCACATGAAATATTTAAACTACTATATCTCAGAGACAAAATATGCATTTGTAATCATTTTTTCGTCACTTAATGTTTTAAGATCACTATTTTAATAGGTGAAATTGAATTTTTGAAATATGCCCAAAAGTAGGTGAAAATTGCTGTCAAAAGTGGGTTTCTTTCTTTTTGCACCACCCTGTACGATATTCCTTTGTTTTTGTTCAAGCGGTAGCTACAATTTCAGAAATGTCTGAGATTGTTTAGGGAGAAGTATTCTGAAGTTCCTCCAATGGGTGCTAATTTGCAAATTTCAGCAATTTTTCCCAAGGCAATTTGAGGTATTTTTTGTGGGTGTCATATTCCTTATTTTAAGGGGAGGCGGGTGATTTAAATTGTGACCAAGTTAGCTGAAACCTAAGTTGTACAGCTAAATACATATGTGCTAGTTTGGAGTTACGTTATACTTTTCGTTTTGTTTTGTTTATAAACACTTTTATTTACCAATTACATTGGCAAAGCATTCGCGATATTGGCCACCAATTCGGGTCAAGCCTTTAAACACAATCTTGCAATCCAAAACTTTCTGGTTCGCAGGAATTAACCCAGGTTTTTATTTCTTAAATCTGCGTTTCACCTCCTTGGGGTAGAAACTCCACCAGCAGAAACGATGTTGCGTACATGTTGATGTTCACATTGTACACCACAAACTCCATGAAGACCGCCCTCGTGTGTTGATCGACCCACATATCTCGCTGGAGGTCGGCCACGATCTGTAGGTTTTCCGCCAAGCTGTCGCCGAGTTCGATGATGTAGCCGCCACCGTTATAGAAGGCGTGCTTTCCGTTGTACGGGAACGAGGAAACGTCGTACCAGTGGTTGTACTTCCATGAGGCTTCGTACCGGTCGGCATAGTTTGGCAGAGCTTTGAATAATGAATCAATGTTTGTTTTTTATAGCGACAAAAACAAAGAGTTGATTCAAACCTGTGACCTCAGGAATGCCAATACCAGCAATTAATACAAACTAAACTATTGGCCACAAATTGGCAGTCTATCGATTTGCGAGTTAATATGTATACTATTTTTTTTTTTTAATATTGAGTTCACAAAGAACATTTTTAAGATTGGTTTCGAACCTACCTTCAGAAAAAATTTCACTTGCAAGAGATCAGGCAGGACCGGCTAAATTGAAAAAAATATCTAAATTTGGTTTTGGACCGAGACTAGGATTTGCTTAACGCACACAAGAAGTTATAAACAGCGTTCAGTATTGAGTGCCATCGGGATGAAATGTGCCATCAGTCCAGGGAAATTCTAATTTTGAGGATCTTTGGCCCTTAATGCAAAGGTTATTTCTAAGAAATAAAGAGACCAGAATGCCACAAATTGGACCAACCTGATGCATTGAGAGGTTTCCAACCGATGTCATAGCTAGTAGCATCTTCGTTACTGATACTATAGGGTGCTCGGCAGTCGTGCGATTTCATCGTGGTCTGCATCACATCAGGAGTTGCGCATGCATCTGCGCTCATCGGACGCAATCAAAGAAATCCAGCTAATTGTTTTGTGTATAATAATGTGTCTGTTTCTCCCTAAAACGACTTGTTATTGCCCAAGCAGTATGCAAATTTGTTTTTTTTCCACAACAATTAAAAAAATTGCTTTCAATTAACTTTTAAGTGAGGCGGGAACTGAAAATTGTGCCAAGTAAGAAGTGTGTTAAATAGTGATGTGTTCCGTGAAAAGCAGACTCTTAAAGCAGACTCTTTGATAAATACACAAATGTAGGTCTGTAAATTATGTCATTTTTCGGTGGGTGATGTCCAGTGGTAAAAACCCCCGAGAAATTATCTGTTACAGTTTTCTGCAGGGTATTTTCTTGATTTGCTACAAATCGTCTAAAATCTCCTTTGAGGCAAAATTTGTACAATTTATTTGAGACATTTTTAGGATCACAAATTTGCCCCCCGTAAAAAATCATCCCCTATAGATTTTTTTTTATTCGTATAGCCACTTTACGATCTGGTTTAAAGCTGCTTGTCTTGAAGAAAAAGAAGCACATGCAAGATATAAATTAACACATCAGATCGGAAAAAAATCTGCCATCCTTGAATTTGCTCCTAAAGGGTCAAACTTACCTTTCTGGATTCGAAGCTGTCGGAATCTGACCCTCCCAATAAGATGCATGTTATTATCGGCCAGGAAATTCTCCCTGCGACCAATTTCATCCGGGTCACCATTGTACCAGTTGTACGAATACAAGGAAGGAAGGAAAACATTCTCCGTGTAGTTCCAGAAATGATCACGTCCACGAATCTTAAAACAAACAGAACACAAAACAGTTGCGCAAACGAAAAGAGAAACGCTTTTAAAGTTAATAGACACCACTTGCGGGTTTTTTTGGGCCGATTTAAGGAACAACAGTTTAATATCTGAAGCAGGTTATTAAAAAACTAATTTGTCGAAATTTCAGCTAAGTATAGATGTCATGGCCCTCCCTTCCAAATGTTCATTAATACGTTGTGACTGGCACTCCCTAGTTGGTCACTCGAGAAAAATAATTCTCTCTGGGAAAATATACTGTTAATTTTCTTAATCGCAAGGCTTTGTGAAATAAATGCGATCCACCTTAGTGAACAGTAAGCGGCCGTTGTACGAAGCCTTGACGAACATGTCCGTCATAGATTTGTTGACGTAGTAGACGTTAGGGTCCCGGTCTCCGAAGCAGATGAGCATGGTGACGTTGAGGAAGATGAGATAAAAGATAATCTCCCGGATTATCTTGTGCATCTTTATTTCTTTGAATCTGATGAGCAGAAAAACAGGGAATTAAGTTTTGAGGCTTTGTTCAGCAATAAATCTCAGCTTACACAGTGTCCATCTCAATTCATATCCGGGACGAGTTCCAGACAAGTTGCGGGTAGAATCATTCACGTTGTCCAGAAGAAGTTCTGCGATTGTCCCGGACATGTTCCGGGGAAATCTTCATTAGCAACTGCTTGACTCGCCATTGCGGGAAGATTACGGGGAAGTAGTTCAGACTCATGCAACTTATACCCGATACAATGCCCGCAAGTTGTCTGGAACCCGTCCAGGATATGAACTGAGAAAGGTCCTTTGCAGCTTAACAACAGTGGCCCTGGTTATTAGTATTGTAATTACTAGTATTGTAAAAAGTGGTTGGGAGTAAAGCGCTTTTTTTCCAAATAACATAAAAATGCAACTCTAATAAGCAGTTGGTAATCAGTATTTCAAGATGTATTATTCATGCTATTGTTGACTTTCACTGCCCTTCCGTTTTACTTGCCTTTTTTTGCTAGTAATATACACAACTGTTCTTCGATTTCGAATGAAACATTGAAAACAAAAATTGCTCCACATTAAAAATGGCACAAAATTGCACACATTTTGCTTTGTTTTGCAGCCAGCAGGGAAGACTGGTTTTAGCCCCTGCATCCGGATCGAAATGTACGGAACAGAACCAGGAACCAGTCTGCTTGCAGAGCATATATACTGCAACCTAAAAAGAATACCGTTTAGTTGGTTACATTATGCCCAAAATAGAAACCAAGTATTTTTCAATAAAAAAACAAAACAAGCAAAATGAGCAATTGTTGTCACCTGATGTCTCTTGCTTCAGCCAGCTCCTCAGGGTGCAATGGAGCCAGGTTCTTAGCCGAAGCCTGGTCCTTAATTTGCCTCAGTTCAGCCTTCTTGGCCGGGTCTTGCAGCTCTTCCATCGTCATGCGATCGTGAAGCCACTCCTCGTCATCTTGGAGATGCGGCGCCATCACTAGGTTGCTGTTCTCCTCCTTCTCGGGGTCGCGGATAACCAGAGAGAAAAAGAGGGCCAGAAGCAGCACCTGTGGGAAAAGGTTGAGATGGAGGTTAAAATGGCAGTTTTAAAGGGCACATTGCCCTGAAATTGCCAATTATTTTTTATGATTTAAATTGTTTACCTTATCTTATTTGAGAGGTCTGGTTGACAGGAAGCTATTCGTAATGGCACACTGTTCCTCAAAAACAGACAAAAAATCCCAGATTGTTCACTTCTAACACGGCAGACATTTTGTGGCTTACACAGTACGAATACAATTTTCAAACTTGCCTATGGGAAGTGAAATTCAGCCACTTCTATACAGGTGCATGTGTTATTGTAAGCCATAACCAATTAATTAAACGTGACCGTAGATAGACGACCCATGTCCACTGTATGCACACGATAAGATGATTTGAGTCTGTGTCCATTCAAGGAACCTTAGCACTAGGTTACGAAAGCTGTACATGACCAGAAATTTACTCTGAGCGATGAATGTTTGTGCATTTCATTTTCTCATGAGTTGGGGAGGAATTTTTGCCCACCTTACCTTGAAAGGCTGGGTGAAGAATATGTCCTGGATCAACGAGAAGCACATGGAGGTCAGCCACTCGGTGGCTTTAGTCCGGCCAAACTGACCGGCAACCTCAATGGTCAACCAGAACGCCACGGCAACCGAGGCCACCACCAGCAGCCAGGCCAGGCAGCAGAGTGGCCAGGGCAGCTCCAGACCCTTCCTGACCCGCCTGGTTTTCTTGAATCCCAGGACTGGCCGGAAGGTTTGGCCATCCCGGGGTGATTCGGTGTCAGAAGTGGGATCAGCGAGGAGGTCTGCCTTTGGTTGCGATTGCAGGCTTGTCTGGCTGTACACATTGAGGGAGATGCTGGGAATGCTGCGGCTGGACTCCTGGGCATCCATGCGAGCCAGTTCCTGCAATTTTGACAATGACATTCCAAAAAATCTTTGAAATTGTGTGCGTTTTCTTTGGTACATCTGAAATTCAACACCTTTATGCCAATTGAAGAAAAATTTTAATAGTAAAAAGACAAATGTTACATTTTCTAGGTCGTTAGTGGCACTGGACTGCTCGCTATCAAAGGACGTTCTTCGGAATTTATCCACTTTTGCCTGATTCTTCCTGGTACTAGTGCATGATGGGATAGGTCTGGACAACCTGAAGAGCTGAACCACAATGAGGTTGATTGGCAGGACCATGAGGCTGCTGATGACCCCGATGACGACCTGGCCAAAGGTGAAGCTGATTGGTCCAATGGTGTACACCAACTACGAGGAGAAAAACATACGGAAACGTTTGCCAGCTTTCATCTCATGAAAGACTTTGACACACGTGGGCCACACTTGACTCCAACCTTCCCTTGTTGAAGGGTTTCACAAGGGTGTTGCAACTTCCCAGTAAGGTGGAAAACAGGGATGTAGTCGAGACCATGACAAATCTCTGCAAGTGCACGACAAGAGCTCCAGTCCCAATTCAAGTCACAAGCTATTCAAATGAGCTTTGACAAAGGCATTACTCTGTTATTGTTCATTCACTGTTTATACTTGTGACTGGACTAATGTGGTTTACTTGTGACTGGAGTTGTGATGGACTCGACAAGATCCATGGTGGGAAACCATCCCATGTAAACCTGAGTGCCGGAGACGTCTGCAAAGTCCACGCCATAGAAGAAGATATTGGCCATCATGGTGCAAAAGAGCAAGGAGAGGCAGCACGTGGCACGCTGGACCCTGGTGAACTTGCTCTTGACCGGCCTGGTAAAGATGGAGAACCAGAGATGCGAGTCGCTCAGGTTGCGTCGGGTCTTAGTGTAGAAGAGGTGGCCGAAGCTGGTCAACTCACTCTTACCAGCGACTGGAATGACACGCTCGATCTGAAAATGAAACAGAATGGGATTTTTTTAACACGAGTTACAATTATTGTATGGCCTCTGACAAACAGCAGTGAGATTGTGGAAATATGAAAAAAAATCTACGAAATATCGGCAAAGGATTTGAGAGACTTTGAGGGCCACAGAGCAATGTTGGAAGTAAAAGAGTTCTATAGACGAAAATGAGTTTCGGCATCCAAAGGCTAGGAATATTTTTTTTCACTGTTTTATTGAATAAGTATAATATTCACTGAGCTGAAACTTCAACAGGTTAGGTTTTTAACAGTCCTCTGTTCATTCTGAACGGTGTTATTTATAGTGGAAACGAACAAAATGTAAAAAAGGCAAATGATCCTATTATGCCATTAATGACTGTACCGTTCTCTTCAAGGCAATTTTAACTGCTAAAATTGATTACTTTCAATAGCCTATTCTTTCCTTTTCAGATTGTCTTTTTTCCCTCTTTTTTTCATTCTGGAGTGTGGACGGGGGTTGGGGTGGGGTAGGGGTGGGGTGGGGGAGGGGTGAGGTCGTTTCGCCATTACAAAGTGCTAAAGATTACCCACCATGCCGTCGTCTTCCTCCACCGCCAGCCACCGGTCGGCCATGAAGTAAAACGTCCGGTCTAGGCGCAGGTCCTTGACCATGATCCGTGCCAGATACCAGGAGGGCTGTTTCCCACGATTGTCGTGCCAGACCCGGATGTGATTCAGGTTACCTAAAGGGGCGGGGCTTGCCAGCAGGAAAGAATCCACGCCCCCGGTCTGGAAGACCTTGCGTTTGGGATCGCGCAGGACGCGAGGGGCGCTGTCGTCTAGATCACCACTCATTAGAATCGTAACATTGGCTGTTGTACCTGTTCAGTATTTTAAAAAAAAATCATTCAATTCAGAATTTGGGCAATTGTGGGCAACAACACGTGCGCGTCTCCATGCAACCACACTGCATGATCCAGATGCGCACAAAATATTATACAAACGCACGCATGTCGTACGTTTGTCTGACATTAGTCATGTCTGTTTGTAGTCAAAATGATGAGGGGCAAAGCTTTGGAATAATTTAATAATTGGTTATGCATACCATACCCGTACTCCACGCCATTAGTGCGAAAACTAGTGAGTGCGCAAACCAAGTCCAACCCACCCAAAACCCAGATTATAATAAGCGATTTTGGGGACCACACTCCTTACTGCTTTTGCACAAAGACAACAATTTTGAAAATTATAAAATACCGACAAAGAAACATCCGTAAAATTTCTTACCAGCATTTCTTTTCACTCCGGTGTATACCGTAATTACATAACGGAAGCGGTCTCGTGGATCATTGTCCGGTAAAGGAGTAATGCCAGCCTGGAAAATAGAACAGTTAAACATTGGGCAAAATAAAATGATTATTTAGTAAAAACATTTTTTTCTGTACCAATTAGGTATCGGCTGAAAGCTGATGTTGTGGCCTATTTATTTTTTGAGCAACCAAAAATGCTTGCTCACTGTAATATAATTGAGTGGGATTTATATTTACTTCAATGCCGTTTCTCTCAAACTAGTTTTTTCAACTTCAATAAAATTGGCAATCTGTATTTCTTATCTGACTTTAAAAGCTCTTGTTCAGGAGCAAGTTAAACCACTTTGTTGTGATGACAGGTCACGTGACCTCTGTTCAATGGCGTAACTGGGTCCAATTTGCAAAAAAGTAGTGGGGGAGGGGGGTCGCAGATTATGGAGGGGGCACTCAATAGTTCTTACAACAAAAAGTTATTTTTGCCGTCCCAACTTCTGAGTATGGCGGAGACAACGGGGGGGGGGGGGGGGGGGGGGGCAAAAGGGGCCACAGGCCTCTAGGGTGAAGGGGGGGGGGGCAAATTCCTCCGCGCGCCCCCTCATAATGGCCCCTGCCACTGCAAGTATACCTTGACAATGTCTCTCTTATCAACCTTCCGTGCCCAGATGATGACCAGCAGGTACAGCGACAGGCAGCAGATCATGAAGATGAAGACTACGGGGTTCTCATCCAGCTTGAGGAAGGCCGAGTCCGACAGGTCGATGTGGTTGATGGGGATCTTCAGACCTCCACCAAACATGGTCAGGTGATTGCAGAAACACTGTGTCATCGTGTCCGTGCTGTTCTCACCGACCTGTTTCCATCAGGTTTACAATTTTAAAAAAAGTTGCAGTTAAATACATGATAATGCAAAGGCATACAGGATCATTTGGTTTGGCATTTTGTTCGTTTCCACTCTAAATAACACATTCAAAATCCAAAAAGGCTGTTCAAAACCAAACCTGTTGAAGCTCCAGCTCATCAGTGGATATTACACTTTTCGAGAAAATAACGAAAATCCATGCTCAACTTTTTGGTCTATAGCACTCTTTGTTTCCTATGATCAGGCAATTGACTGATTGTTGGTAGTCATCTAAATTTCTTGATTTCTTCTTAAAGACAGCAAGCCAGTGGAAATAATTTCACAGGGTGTTTAGTACCAGTTCGATCTATCAGTCCTCTATATATGTATGCTTCTTGATAATAACTCAGGTGGCTACTTTTGGGATAAATGCAAATGATCCCATATGCCTTTAAATATATGCGACTGGATGACCTGTGACTGACTTGTGTTCCTGGACAAGATATATTATTTCAATTGCCTCACTTCACCCAGAAGTTAAAATGAGATTCCTGTGCGGGTAGAGATCACATTGGACTGATCTCAAGCTGTTGCAGAAAAATGGTCTCATGGCCTGATAAACAGGGGTAATAATTCGTCAGCGACACCACGAAGTGACACCAATGTACATACCAGTAAAAACTAGCAATCGGAGAAAACGGCATCTAAAGTTGAACGCCTTCTAAAGCAACACTTTGCGTCAAAACGGCAGAGTATTTTCAGATGGGTTTCTCGTTGTGGACACTTGATGAATTAAATTTATTAAATCTGCTGTTTTTCACCCGTTTGTGTATTAAATCAACAAGAAATAAGAAAGAAAAAAAACCCACGTTTTTAAGCAGAGTGCGCGTCATGCATTGCAATGGTAAATGGAACTTGAGTGTTACTTCGTGAAAACGAAAATTGTCAGTTTTGCGCAAAAGTTGCCATGAATAATTAGCGTAATTATTAAAGTAAAGCTCTTGAAACTTTGAACTGTGTGCAATGGTAGGCCTTGATGAATAAATGTTTAAAAATGTAAAAAACTGAAAATCGAAAAAAAAATGGTTTAACACGTAGCGTGTTTCTTCGTGGTGTCGGTGACGAAAGGTTAAGTTCTTTTAGACATTGCTCTATAAGAACAACCTTAGATATTAATTATTATTATCATCATCTAATCCAAAGTAGTCTTCATTGTTATGGTTGTCACATAGTATATAGTGCTACTTGAAGTGGGTAAGCCCTTTCTTATTTTACCAAAATTATTTAAACCAAATAGCGCATTCATAATGTGGCCACCGAATCTCAAAAAGAGTAAATGCATCTAATTTCAAAAGAAATGAGATAGCTAACCCTTTAGTTGGAATTCATTCAATTTAGATTTCGATTGAGCTTTTTGTTTTTATTTATAACACCTTCGTAGCCCTAAAGCCAAATTGCGAGTGTGTTGCATCAGATAAATATCAAAAAATTAAGCAGAATAAGACGATAGTCATTGGAGAAACAAAAATGAAGAAGGCATAAAATCAACGTATAAAGGAAAAAAAAAGAAAAAATTGTTTAAACCATATAATCACAAACATACTTACACATAAACAGCAAAACAATACAACTAATAATAAAAAAACCCACAAAAACAAAGGCCAGCAAGAACCTATTGAATGGAAGTTGTAATTTATAAGTAGAAACTAACAAATAAAAAAAAAATACGTTGGGATACATACAAATATCATGAAGGAAAAAGTATATAGAAACTATTTATTTAAAAGATCAAGGAGAAAGGAGACTGGACTTTTCATGAATATATGTGTTCTGCTAGGTAAAATAGACAATTTGCACGATTAGCTTTTGGACGTTTGAGCAATGTTGCAACCTTCGGCTGTTTCAAGGGAGTCCAAACTACAAAGGAGCAGATCGTGTTTGCATGTATCGGATTTATTTTCTCAAATTATCGTGCAAGCTCTTTCTTGCAGAAAACCAACACAAACGGAAAGAACTAAGCGAAGAAAAACATCTGACAAAAAGTTTACCTCACAACCACGGGTGGACCATTGAGTCTGCGTATCTCCGATTGCGAGACAGGTGTACAGGGACGATGTAAGAGCGTAGTACATGGGATGAAACCGTCTGTTATCCAAGGACTCTGAACTAGTCTTGTCACTCTCATCCATTGCATTGGATGAAAGCGATACTTCGTGGTTCACGCCGTATTGTAAGGAAAGCAATCCTCCATTTCCGAGGCTGAATAAAATAAAAAGAAGTGCAGAACATATAACAGGACATAGTTATAATATGAACCTAAGTTACCTAGCCCGAAATGTTTTTGGTTTAGAGGTAATGTCTAAACTTTTGTATGCTTCTGCCCTTTCATATAGGCAGGTTCCAGTTCTACGAATACTTCTGCAAAATGTCATGCCTGTAATTCCAAAACAAAGAGATTTATATAGAAATGTTTGGGTTTGTGCATCCATCTTCAATCTGTTGCTAATGAAAATATTTCTGCTTCCGGAAAGCACTGTGGTCAAGTTTTACATAAGACATCCGCAATGGTAAGCAGGAGGCTGTGGTTCTTAGTCCCAACTGAGTAAGACAATTACGTTATGTCATTGAGGAGCAAAGCCCAACATTGAAACTTAAATCCTTACATGTCCAATTGATCGCTGACAAAGAAACATCTTGTCTGGGAGTCGTTGGAGAGGACGGTGCTGTATCCCAGATCCCAGGATTCATTGCTTGGGATATAATCCTCTTCTACTGTCACTCGTTGTCTTAAGGTGCAGTTTAAGTCGTGTATTTCTGAAAGAAAATATCAGGACGTTATATCCTTTAATGTCTGACATGGAAATCAAAGTTGAGAGTACCTGAAGATAATTGTCTCAGATTAATGACATATCAATCACAAATCAAATCAGAAGTCATATCACAACTTAAATTAAAAGTCAATCCCAAATCAATCACAGGTCAGTCACAAGTCAATCAAAAGTCAATCACAAGTCAATTATAATTCAATCACAAGTCAATCAAAAGTCAATCATAAGTCAATCACAAGTTAATCTCAAGTGAATCACAAGTCAATCACAAGTCAATCACAGGTCAGTCACAAGTCAATCACAAGTCAATCACAGGTCAGACACAAGTCATTCTAAATCAATCACAAGTTAATCATAAGTCAATCATAAGTCAATCACAAATCAATCACAAGTCAATCACAAGTCAATCACAAGTCAATCAGAAGTTGATCAATCATAAGTCAATCAACCACAAGTCGAATAAAAAAAAGCAATCATAAGTCAATCGCAGGTCGATCACAAGTCAATCACAAGCCAGTCACAAGTCAGTCACAAGTCAATCAGACGTCAATCCTAGTCAATCACAAGTCATGGATAAGATGTCACGTGATGTATGTTGCCTTCGATTGGCTCCTATATGTGCTACACAAGAACACTTGAAAACGTTTTTCAACTTTTAGGCTAAGTAAGATTGAAACCAAGGTTAAAATACCTAGTGACGGGTTTCCTCCCTGTCTCAAGAAGACGTAGAGAATGACGTCATATGACGAGCCTTTCTGCATGTCGTCTGTACCCAGGGATCTCACTTCTAACGACAATGCATTGCGAGACGGCACATC
Source organism: Patiria miniata (assembly GCF_015706575.1). Taxonomy (NCBI): domain Eukaryota; kingdom Metazoa; phylum Echinodermata; class Asteroidea; order Valvatida; family Asterinidae; genus Patiria; species Patiria miniata. Next base: position 36,592,346 of record NW_024037069.1, on the reverse strand, counting down.
TAAACGATGATGATGAAAATCAGGTTTTCAACATTTCATAAAATTGATTGAATAATGTATGGAGGAAAGTGGTGCTTGACTCGTGCTTCAGTACACGGGCTCAAACCCTGACGGGGAGCATGGCGCTTGTGTTCTTAGGCACGACATTGTACTACAATTGCCTCTCTCAATTTTTGATTTGTTTTATTGTTCATTTTTTTTGCACTTCCTCATAAGTCTAAAACATACTTTTAAAAATTTAGACTATGATTCTTTACAGGTCATTTTATTTGGGGTATATCAGTTCAAGAGTTACATAATCCAAAACCTAATTAACATACGATTTCTCTGTGTTCACTTTTGTGAACTTTCTGAATTCCAAAGAGTGACATTAGGGACTAGACGTTTTAGAGTGAAAATTACTCTCATTTTAGGTTGACAAAGTCTGAAAAACGAACCACTTCAGTCAAAGCTCGAGTGAAAACTCGATCTTTACGATGGAAGGAATTTCACTCTAAAACGTCTAGTCCCTAGTTTCCGACTTTGGGGGTGAATCTTTACTCAAATGGAGTGAATTTTCACTATTTGGAATTTAGAGAGAAACCAAACTTTCAACTTGGCATAAATTTGCCAATTTCTAAATGTACATGGACAAAAAATTACAAACAGGAAAACTTATTAAAAAAACCTCAATTGTAAGAAATGGAACACATTACAAGTGTCCAGGTTTTCCAAAACTTGACCCACCTATCTGATGGACAACCATCTTTCCCCCGACCGGCGCAGTCCGATTGACGTAGACCACTTTCTCAGTCGAAGACCCATTAACAGTCAGGTGATCTTTGTTCCTGACCACGCTGATTTGGATTGGGCTGGAGGTGTTGGCGACCACCAAGGGCGATTGGTCCGTGTCGTTGATCAGCGTCAGGCTTACTACCATGGAGTTGACTTCCTGGGCGCCGGTCGCAAAGACCTTGGTGTTGCGATCCCGCATGATGAACTGAATAGGCATAAAGGTTTGAATTAAAAGGCTTTTTTTTCTAAATAAACAAAAAGGCAAGCTTCTGACTTAAAACTTTTGTGCACAAAATCTGTGGTATAAATCTGTGTCAATAATGTGCACGTATCCATCAGTTTTGGTGCTCAAGGCGCTTAATAATTTTTACCCTGCTCATTTCAAAAGACAAATGAAACATTCCTAAGATAACACAGCTGCATTCAACCATTTCAGCGCAAAGCAGTTACAATTATCACAAAACCATCTCTTCCCATTTACCCCAGGGTGGGGAGAAGCGATGAGTGGCAAAAGTGCATTTCCCAAGGGCACAGGCGCCATAACCCCAGGCTGGACTCGAACCCATAACCTGCAGAATTAACCACAGATACGAATTTTTTGATCCAGACCACGAGGCAAATTTGTATAGATTCTTACCTTTTTGTTTTCAAACTTGTTTGTTATAAAAAGGCGTTTTTTTAAAAAAGATTGGCCTACTTTTTGAGTAACTGCCGTGTAATTGTCGGTGTCTTGAAAGAGATCTTCATACAGTGGCAGTTGCACGTTGTTCCCATCACCTGAACTGAAAGTTTCTGAAAGCGAGAAGAAACGAAAAACACAAAAAGGGTTCCTTTCATCATTTAAGATGAAGCGTGGTCTCGTTACAATGGCGAAGCATGGTCATTCTGATTGGGAGGGTAATTTTCTTTTAAAAGGGCACTTGCACATCCGTCGTAAAATGTATGCACGTTTTTTTCCCCGCACACTTGACCTCCGTAAAATCAAAAAAAGGAGGGGGGGGGGGAGGTACCATCTGTTGGTGGGGGCGCTGTTCAAAATCGACCATTATTGACACTAGCGGACAATATATGGGGTTATTCAGAGCGATACGTGCGTCAAATTATACCAAAAACGGCACCCGAACGGCAGCTGGAACAGAAAGGGCACAAATTCTTTTGAAAAAGGGCACTTGTTCAGGAAAAAGGGCACTTTTTCATAAAAAGGGCAAGTAAGAGCCGGGGGAAAAAAAGGGCATTTCAATGAAAAAGGGCAGTCTAAAGAAAATAATAGGGGGAGGGGGGTAAATACTGGTCAATAATATAAAAAAAACATGAAATGATACTGACTGTTGCTGATCCACAGTACTGGTGACCTGGCCAGGATCAGAGTCGACTTCGACGACAATACTTCCACGTCACTCTGCCCAAGTACCATCTTGGCCGATATGGCGGACGCCAACCTATCGACCACTTCCTCCGATTTCTTCATGTTGTCGATCCCCTGGAAAGAGTACACCCCCCCCCCCAAAGTAAATCACTAGTCTGTTCACAATTCTGGTCACAATTTCATTACACGACTGGCCACAAGTAAATCACAAGTCTGATCAAAAGTAAATAAAAAAATCAATTCTGGTAACACAAATAAAAAAAAATGAAAAGATACACAAAAACAAAATGGCAGGAAAAAAAAAGGAAAGAATTATCCATATGACATTTCAAACCCTACTTACAGAGCCGTCAACCGCTTCCTCAACACCAGTGCTGTGGGTAGCCTCTACGATGTTTTCTGAGACGAAAGAAATGGAAATGTGGAAATTATCACGGACCTAATACATCGGACTTATTGGCACAATGGACTCTGTGCACGAACAGAGAGGGCGCTTCTTCACCACTCCGGTGCGTTGGACTGTGTGGGTGTACTTGTTTGTGCATTTTATAGCGCAAAGGACGCAAAAAATATTAAATTCTGAAAATGCACAAATCTCCCTTTGTGACCGTTGAACAGAACAGTTCAGAACACAATTTTGGGGGCCGCAAAGAATTGAGTCCCAAAAATGACGGCGTGGGGTTCGGGCCCGGTTAAGGCCCCCCGAAAATGTTTTGGATTCTAGATGCTCTGTGGTGCGATCTGAGGCAATTTCTGACCACTTTGACAAATTTGTTTTGAGGAAAAGATAGTGGTGAACGCAGTGCCTACCTTTATTGCGACAGTCACTAAAGAACACTGGGTTCGTTTTTATAAATTTGTTTTTTTTTTGGGGGGGGGGCATGGCCCCCTTTGGGCCCCCCGGATCCGCCTTTGAATCCACTTACAAAAAAAAACGTTGACTAGTACACAAGTTTTGACGTGATCTTACCGACTACCTCCATGCATACTGCAGTGGCCGCCTCCAACATCTCCACACTGATTGGATCATTGGATCGAGAGTTATTCTGCAGTACCTTGCTGTACCCCTCCATGGATCCCAGCAGACGGGTCTGCGTTTAAGAAACATAACATTCGTTGCAATTTCAGAAACGATTCTGTGGGGGATATTCAAAATTGGGTTTTGCCCTTCACCGACGTATTTTTTTTATAAACACAGTATACTCAGTGTTGCCTTCAAGTGATTGTGAGGAAAAATCACTGGGGTGGGACTCGAATCCAACACCTTCTACTTACTGGGTCAGACGGCTTAACCACTCGACCACCGAAGTTGCCTTTTGGCCGTCTGGTTCAGATATAGCAGTGGGAATCGCAATGAAACTATTCATAATATGGAAATTGAATTCGAGGTGATGCAAATTCAATATGGGCCTTATTCACGAGTTGGCTTTTTTGTCGAGTTCCCTGAATGCATTTTCATCAATTGTTAACTGTGTAATGGGATGGCGCCAGACTATTTATGTAGGCAAAATGCAGCCTTATTTTACTGTCATTTTTGTTAAATATTGCTTTAAACATTGGGGAATGTTTAATTACAAATTTCAAATTATTCATCGAAGCAGACTGAAATTTATTACCAATGAACTAGCTTTCATTTCTCTTCGCAAGTTACAAAAATTAAGATTTTACCTAATTTTCAGTCCAATATTCAAGGCCGACTTGTGAATAAGGCCCACTGACTTTTGCCCGTCATCGACGTATTTTTATAAACACTGTATCCTCATTGATGACCCGAGTGATATTTTCTCACTGTGTCAGCAGTCAGTATACATACCCTTGCATTCTGGGATACCTCTTGTGGTACCTTGGTAACAGCTGCCATGGCAGACGAAAGCTGCTGTACTCCCTCCACAGTGCCGACTTGGGCTTCCGACAGCATCTCTGCCATGTTACCTCTCATCTGCTCAAATACACAGAGATAGACTTGAAAAACATATTAACAAAATACTGTGATATCGCACGGATTATCTCCATACATTAGTGTGTATGCACTCTGTTCTAAAACATAAAAAAGATCCTGAAATTTAGTCGTTAATTATCACTCTTTAAAACAATATTTTTGCAAATTTTTATCACAATTTGACACTGGAAAAATATTCACCTTGGTCCTTTCCTCAGAAGCATCAGGGTCCACGACATCTGCTCATAAAGAAAGGAGTACTAACTTATTAATTCTGAGGCAAGTTTCGTTCTACCCAACAGTAAGTAAAAACTTTTGGACAAGATTTGTATTTTCACAAAATGGGGTAGTAAAACAAGCTTCATTGACCTCCAAGATAAAATACGGACTTGATGTAACCACACTGTACCTGGTGAGTCAAAAAAAAAATCAAACAACTTAAGGCTGCCTTTGATACGTGGTGAATGTTTTTACAGCTCACTCCAAACAAAAGTATGTGTTCCAAGCTAATAACGATTCAGCAGGCTAGAAAGTAACTCCAGTTTCCTTGGCATGAAGCGACTTAGAATCTTTCTCCCCCCCCCCCGATGGGATGCCATTTCATTGCAGGTTAGTCCCCCAGCTGCTATTGCCGGTATCCATACTCCTGGGTGGAGAGAAGCAAGTGGTGGTAAAGTGGCTTGCCCAAGGACACAGTATATGGCCAGCAGCAGGTTTCGAACCCCGGCCCTCTAATAATCAGCCACAAACTCTATAGCCACTATAGCAGCACCCCCCCCCCCATTTCACACAGCAGTAAAGTCTGTCACAAGCCAATATGGCCCATCGGGCCGACGTCTATCTCCGGTTTCAGTTGCACGAAACGACTGAGAAATTTTCCACTACCCCTGGATGGGATGCCAGTCAATCGCAGGTTACTCCCCAGCTAATGCCGGTACCCATTTATGCTCCTTGGTGGAGAGAGGCAAGGGATGAAGTGGCTTGCCCAAGGACACAGCAAATGGCCAGCAGCTGGATTTGAACCCCTGACACTCTGATCTTGAGTTACGAACCCAAACCATTGGGCCACACTCCCCACACTCCTTTCCACACAGTGAGCTAATAAATGGGCACAAAATGGTACATCTGCAGGAAATGATTAAAATATAAGTTTTGAGGCTTTGCATGGTGGGGTATCGGTATCGTTTCGGTTAATATATAGCAGCTCAGCATAATAAAGTATTTTCAAAATTTAGCCTAATCAAAGAAATTAGTTCTGGAGTCCAAACGCTAATTACTACCAGTGTTTGAGCTTTCAGTTCCGTTGTTTGCAGTGTTGAGGAAGTCTGCTGCGGCTATGACCAGGTTAGCTGCTGATCCCATCTTGGCATCGGCAAACAGATTCTCCATGTTGGATTCAATGGTCTTGAGCTGGCCGGTCACATCTGTGCTGTTGTCTGGCGGAAGAACCTGCACAGGTTATATCAAAGAACAAGTGGGTGATTCATGACATACTGTGTGCTTGCATAAGGGCATCCCTTTTGGGGGTCCCAACCAAAGATTTTTTTATAACCGCTGATCCTGTCTAGAACCCCCACTATAAATTAAAGTTCAGTTCAACCCAATTCTCATAATTACAATTAGTGGACGAGGTCTCCATAAAGCAAAGTTTGTAGAATGGAGATCCCCTTAAGTTGTGTACTTACACACATTGAAATTACTTTCATAAGTATACTGAAAATAAGCGTGAACAGTAAGTGGATTTCAGTTAATGTTACACATAAACAGACACAGGACAAACACGACAAGACAACATGAAGAGGCTGACAATTCGACAATTAAAAGTGTAACATCAAAAGGGGTGATTATACAAAGGTATACAAAATGAATAAATAAACAAGGCAGGTTGCCCCCCAAAAATATGAGGGGTCTAACTTTGCAGTTTATCTTTACTTTTATTTCATCGCTGCCACTTCTGTCAAAACATCAGAAAGCTGCATGATGCAGATATAATGTATCAACTACATCTTTCCAAAGATGGCTTTATCATTTCGTTCAGTCATAGCAACCCATGATTATGCCATGCATTGCAATAAACGAAACCAGAGACAACACTTAGCATCAGTTAATTCGAACTTTTAAACGGGTGCAACTGCATAATCTTTCGTCAGATTTGTTTTCTCAGAAACACAGTTAAAGATATGAGAACCCTACAAATAAAAAGGATGCCCTAGTGAAATCAAAATGGGTTGAATCACTAGGTAAACTATGGTAAAATGTCACTTTTACCAGCAAATAACAAACATCACATTCAAATTGGCAAGCTGAACAACAAGGTGGCAGCTGATTAATAATTAAACTTTACCATGAAACTATATGGCGGCAATGCATTACACGAGTCCCTTTTTATTCTCTCTTAAACCTGTCAAGGAGGTACATTTGGACAAAATCACTAAGTACTGCAATACCTTGACTTGTAGATCGACTGTCTTGAAGCAACCTAAGCGATCTGTTACATCAATGGTGATGCGCACCACGTAGTCATTCTCTGGCAGGCCTTGGTTGAGTTTGGTTGGCCGGTCCAGTTCAGGTCTAGTGCCTTATTTAAAAAAAAAATAACCAAACTTATTTTTAATAAATATTCCTCGGCTTTCCACTTCCACTCCTGGATGTTATCTATGTTGTAATCAAGTTTTTACAAAAGTCCTATTATCATGAACCACGACATGAACCAATTCCTCTGTTGTTGTTTAACTATTGTTGCGCAAGAGAAACCATGGTTCTTACTTGCGTGAATTGTCCTTATGGAGGATGCGCCGCCATTGTCCACTTTGAACGTATATGACAGAGGGAGATCTTCAGGCACGTCCATCCAACCCTCACACGAGATGCTGAAGTCAGTGGTGAGCGCCTCACCCTCTAGTGGCGCGATTGAGCAAGTGCCGTTGTGGGGACGATTGTTGACGTCAGCTTCCTCTGACACTGATCCTGAGATGAAAATTAAATGAACGATGACATTTCAAACCTGCTAAAATAGAAAATATTACGAGTGGTAAACTATTATCCTTGGTATTTATCGCTCCTTATGAACTCAACCAAAGTCCTGAAGCGTTCCACGGTCACCAACTCAGATTTTGATTTCTGTACCTCTCTGTGTTATATGAACACATATAACAATTTAGGCGTCAAGTCGTGAGGGTTTCTGATTATGACCCTCCAAAGACGGTATGTCACGCCCACTTTATGCACTCGCGAGTCGCGAACGTTAATTTATAGGTCTTTCTAAGACAATATCTTGGAACTTAATCAGAGATCTGTGGTAAGATTTGCTACCCCGGGTAATCTGGCACCAGGCTTTCATAATCTGCCATAAGAATTGGCACATTTCTTTTCATTTTAGAGTTATTGGGCCCCTCAGTATGAACCGTTTAACCATCGGACCTCTGGTTGAGTTCATATGGAATGACCCCATGTTAATCATACAATTTAAGGCGCGCCCCCAAAAATACGTCTGTCTCAAGCCAATATGGGGCATCAAGCCGGGTTTTATTTCTAGTTTTCTTGGCAAGAAACCACTGCAAATATTTATATTCCCCTGGATGGGATGCCAGTCCATCGCAGGTTACTCCCCAGCTAATGCCGATACCATTTACAGGTGAAGAGGGGCAAGTTGGGGTGAAGTGGCTTGCCCAAGAACACATAATGACCAGCAGCAGGATTCAAATGCCTGACCCTCTCATCAGGAGTCGCAAACTCTAACCACTGCGCCATATTCCCCTGCGATGCGGTGTTTATAATTTCAGACCTGCATTGGAGAAATCAGGATTTCTGGAGCCGATCAGCTTCAAGAGGTACGTCGTAGATTCTTGGAAGAAGCCAGGGTCGATGACAAAGTTTGCTCGGTCCGGCGGTGTCCTGGAAAATTCCTCCCATTCCTCTTTTGGCCTCCTTTCCCAGCGTCCAGTCGCTGACTTGGAATAGATTCTCCACCTCAGAAGTTAAACAATTGGGGGGGGGGGGGGGGTGGCAAAATGAGGTAGTAATGAAAGATTCACATTTGAATGAACGCAACAAATCGACCAATGTTTAATTACTGAGTTATACTTTACAAATTTTCGTTTTTGACACGAAGGACAGGTTACACAATTGTTGACATGCCCACTTTGTAAAAATACCAGCCATATATGAGTTGAGATTTAGAGGTATACTCGCTATACATTTGCTTCAAAAATGTCGTTTTCAATAACATATTCAACTTCTTTCATACTCATCAATACGACAAGAGAAATTTTTTTATCATAATACATTCCATTTTAACATGCATGTTAATACTGCTGAGTTTGGCACTGAGGGTCAGGCAGGATTTTACGCTGCAAAAGTTAGGTTTATTATAAAGCTGGTGGTTGACGAAAAAATAAGCGCTCTCTCGACCAAAATGGTTTTCAAACTACACCCACGTGTAAAGGCATATTTGCACATACAATGTCGCGCGTTTTTATAAATGCACACAAGTCAATGACCGTGTTAAAACTTACGCGACAAAATCGTGCGACTTATCGCGCAATTGTTTTTAAATAAATTCAAAGTAATTTTTTTTATCGCACGACACAAAATGTCACATACGTATAAGTTAGCCTGAACCTGTGTCTGACTAGATTCGTCTATTAATTTTGTAAAACATACTGCGTCTTGACTGCGTCATTCTGACCATTCAGCGGGCGCCAGCGGGCGCTGTCTATAACGGGACTCGTCATGGATGTATATAAATAAAACCTAGACACGACACCTGTTATTTTTAACGATCTGAATTGAGCAAAAAAGTCTGCGGTCACGCGTTTTGTAACGATGTTACGCGATATGCCAATCAATAAAAGATCCGGCCAATCACGGTCGTGTCTTGGTTTTGTAGATCTATGCGCGCCCGGCCGCTGTTGTATTTCAAAACCACTGCATCCGAATCGACCATTCACAATCTTAGTCCAGATTTAGAAATGAAATGACGTCAGTAAAGTCGACTCGGTGGACAACGGGTGATACTAAGACTGGTGCCTGATCTGATTGGTTGAAAAAAGATTGACGAACAAATCATGTGTCACAAAATCATCGTGTGTATGTGTGAACGCCCGTAACGCGCATCTGCGACGTTGCTGCACGACAAAGTCGTTGCGACAAAATCGCACAAGATAAATTGGTCTTACATCTATTGTAATAATTGACTGTATTTGAGACTTACTCGTAATACAGACTGAAGAAGTTGTTTTCACCAAAGGCCTCCTGCGACTCCAGGGTATAACGGTTGGATGGATTCAGCTTTTTCTTGCAATTCACCTTGCAACTGAAAATAAAACAAAACCCTAAAATATTAGTTGATTGCATGTTGCCCACACAATTGGTTGAGATGTCTTTAATGGGGTCCTTAGTGAAAATGTAGACACAATTACTTTTTCTATTGATATTACCCAAAGTTCAGCTGTGTTACTTCCATATGAACTATTGGTCATGTGCAAGGCTGTGAAACATTTCAAATGGTGTACATCCTGAACTACATGTATATAGCATTCTTATAGTGGTTCCTGCACGGAGCATGCAAGAGTTGTGTAAAATGAGCTCCCTAACACCTGTTCCACACTCCCATTCAGTAATTAAAACAGAAAAAAAATTATTGCACGGAGAGTCTGACATCTGAAACAGTTAGGAGTGAATTCAAGGCATCATGAGACTGACTGGCGGAGACTTTGAACAACTGAAGAGCTTCTGCATTCAGATGTCGCAAAGTCATGCCTATATACAGTTCACCTGTTTGACACCTGGGTCACCCCTAATAGGTGGGGCGAGCTGACGTCATCCGGTGAAAGCATCTATTCATTTGCACACCAGTTTTCATTGGTTGCTATTTTGTGCTACCATTCAGCACTCCAGACTCAAGAACCATCGAGTTTTAAGAACCTACAATCCTGTCCAAATCTCGCTGCCCCCGGCCTCTGCTCAATGTTGACGCGGTGTGTGCTCCATCAGCTGGAGAGAACAACATTGACCGGGGAGCGGTGGAGTGGGTGGCCGTGGGAGGCTAAGGAGTGTCCCAACCATTTTGGCCAGGATTGTAGGTCTAGGAGCCAGATAATCCAATGTAAACAAAGCCCGGATGTCCGCGAACACCCTTACCACTTGATTTGACATGCATGCAGAAATGCCTTATTGTTCTTACAATGTTTGTAGTATCGGTGGTCGTCCTTCCTTTATGTCCAGTGTCTGTCTGGCCTCCGCCACTCTGTCTCCTTTAATGACAGCCACTTTCAACTCATACTTCATGTTGTAGTACATCGACGTGGTGCTAAATGATATCTCACCCGTCGTGTATTCCAGTTTTCCTACCAAGAAAAAACTCACTCTGGTTTATCTTTTACCTATCCCAAGTAATCTGAAACACTAGTCGAGGAAAGGATATTAGCATAAACAGACATTTAAAAAGAAGAGCTAAGTAAAATATTCATTTCATACTTTTAATACATGAGGGTTGCTCAAACAAACTCAACAATAGCACAACTATCAGTCCAGACAAATTTGGTTAAAGGTAAACATCTGATATTAAAGCATAGTTCCAACTTCTGTGAATGAACTAGAAATGATAAACAATGGAAAACAAATATACATATCCAAATACCTAACACATTACCGAAGATGTGAATTTTAAAGGCCTATCCCTGTTGGTTTGATAAATAGGTTTCATCATAAAAACTTGTTGACGAATATTCTTATCAATGTTACCTTCAGCTTGCAAGACAGAATAACCACTGCCAATCATTTGGTTAAAGGTCTTGTATAGATAGCTATCAATAACCTTACAGGACTTTCAGCACAAAATTACTGCTTTAATTAGGTTTTTAATTGCACACAGAGCAATAAGCAACATTTGGCAAAGAAAATAATGTTGAATGTCTTACCTCCGGGCGCAGGTACGTTCCCGTCTTGAGACAAACCGAAGCATCCTTCACGATCACTTATGCCAACAAGTCTATCACTGGCATCAATTTCACCGTTCTTGTTGTCCGAACCATCTGTTTCCAATTTGTCATAGAATTTGTCCCAGACTTCAAAGGGTTCTACGTCGTAAGTGGTGTTAAACGTGTTGGTGCTGTAGTATGACTTACGACGGCACAACCAAACGAATCTGAAGTCATCTGGTTTGGCGCTGCTACGCGGGATGTCGGGATCGTACGTCAATCGCTCGGCGTCTATCGTGATGGTGTAGTTGTTACTGACGGTGCGTTCGTCTCCGCCGTAAATGGAAACTTCCAGCGGGGAGGAGACCACGTGGATGTACGTGGAGTCGGTGGCAGCAATTGGCGGGTATTCCTGGTACATGGAGACGTTTAGCTCCAAGTGGTACCAGCCGTACCTCAAGGAGGCTGGCTTGATGATCAGGCTTCCGAGTGACAGACCAGCCGTCATGATGTCGTCTGGAAGGTCATAGTCCTGACCCTGGTTCCCTGTGCTGTTTCCCAAGAAAGAAACGGACCAGTCGTACCAACCCTTATTGCTGCTCTTACAGTTCAAAGAGACCTCCGAGTTGATGATGATTTGCACAGAGGCTAAGTAAACTCGGTATTTCGTGTCTTGCGCACATTTGAAGAGAACGTTGTCGCAGAGGTTGGGTTTATTCACGGACACCTTCGGGAAGGAGCAATCCGGTTTAGAGACATATTGCGACAGCACAAAAAATGAGCTTGACACGATGTTACTGCCTGTTACTGAGATTGCATAACTGCCGTAGCGATCATAAATGTTGGTGATGTTAAATGCTCCAGGTGCTCTATTCTCTTCCCAGTTGCCAAGCATGTCTAATGGTTCGAAAACAAACGGGTACTGCGCATAGCTAATTTCGGTTCTGTAGGTTTCCAGACAGACACTTTGAGAGCCGAAGTAAACAATGGGGGCGATCTGTGAATCCTGGAAGTCAACTCGGTAGCAAGCGTCTGTTCCCAGGCTGACAGCACGAACCTCAAAGTACATCGTCACGTTGCTGGTTTGGTCGCCGATGTCGAGAACCGTCAGCGTGACATCAGTGACCGGGACTTGGACATTGACAGTGACACCGGTCGTCATGTGCGAAATCGGGTTGGAAGCGTTCAAAGTGACGTTGTACACTCCCGGGTCATTGTACTTGTAGATCTCACGGGGTTCGTCTGTTATGGTGTGCAGACCTGGGGTTTCGCCAAAGTCCCACGTAAACGTGAGGCCATTGCCGGAGGCAAATGTCGCAACCAGGACGACTGCGTGGTCGATTGGAATAAACAAACCATCAGCTACGAAGGGTTGCTGATCCAACGCGGGATCACCTGAGGTGAAATTGCCCACGGAAAACTCGTTGTATTTCAGGAATGCTTGCAGGTCAGATACCACCTTGTAAATCCAAAACTCGACCATGAGATTCTGAAAACTAGCCGGATTGGCAATGTGGGCCGCCGCGGTAAATTTTCCTGTCTCGTTGTAGGTCATGGAAAAGCTGGCCATGTGAATCGCTGTCGACGTGTCTAATTCTGGTCGGCTCATGTTTACAGCCGTCAGACCAACAACGGTAGGCTTACCATCATCAAAATTGATGCTAACTGTGACATTGTTAGCCAGGACAGCTACCCTCTTAATGTACAGTTGAACTTCTACCGTGAAAGATCCGACTAAGGGTAACCTGTGCAGCAATGGTGCTTGCAGAAAGAACCCTGTGACTCTGCCGAACAATCTGACCGATGCGCTTGTATTGACTATCCCTAGACCATTCCATGCTTCTGCGTAAATCTGATATTCACCGATAGCTGCATACACGTGGGACACTTGTGTCCCTCGCTTCTCGCTGTATATCAATCTTGACGTACCGTCTCCAAAACTGACACTGAAATCGATCTGTGAGCCCCACGATACGTTTAGATCAAAATGGAGCACTTCGTCAATCAAAAGATCAAAACCGTTGGTGGGCACAATGGAAAAGCTCTCGATGAATTCTTCAACATTGACGTTTATTTGGAACGTAACTTCGCTGACGAGGTTGAACACTGTGACGTTGCCAACGTACCACCCATGGCTTGGTACTGGCAGCACTTGGGTAACAGGGTAGTGGGCATTGTTGGTGATACCTAGAGCGTAGTTATCATAGAATGCATTTGGGATGAAGTACGCCGCTGTTGCGTCTGTGGGCTGCAAGGTACCACTCCCATTAGTGTAATCATCAATATTGAAATCGACAATTATCTCGAATGAATCACCCTTGGCAACACCAATCAAATCCGAGGGAGTGGGCCTGTCCATTGACAGGATTGTCACCGGGTTCTGTACCCTGACTTCCATACTGTAATTCACACTGCTGACTAGATTCCAAGTAAGAACCTGACTTGCGTACACTCCGGCAATAGAAAACACACGATCGACTTCGATTTCGTCCTCGCAGCCAGGGAGGAAACAAGACGTAAAACCGGTCACGTGATTGCTGCCGTCTCCAAAGTCAACCAAGTGGTGGACGTCAGATCCTTGCAACATGTCAACAACAACACTGAGACTGGTTCCGGTGGCGAAGACCAGACCGGGCGAGATTTCTACACTGAGATTGCTGCTACTAAATGGCACCTGTATGGTGATATTTGTCACCACAATGGCTGGTCCACTGATGCCATTGTAAGCCGACAATTCGACGCTGTATTCGCCGTCTTCAAAGTAACCCGTTAGATAACCCAGCATGCATTCGCCCTCAAGATCGGTAGTGACGCAAGTCCCATCTACCTGGTACCCGTCCACAGTCATTTCAACAATGACAGTACTACCGCTCGCTAATTCATACACCAGGACAATGTCCTCGCCAAATTTTTGAGGCGGGACATGAAAGACGTTGAACCCAGATATGGCAGACTGGACGACGACACTGGCCTGTATGCGCATGTCGCTAACAAGGTTGAAGACATGAAGGGAAACAGTGAGATTTCCTTGTCCCTCTGGGATGAAGGTTGTCATACCACTCAATGCTGTTGGTGAAAGAACGACTTAAGGTTATCGAAACTTGTTACAAACTATGTTGGGATAGGTTTTTTTTTAGCACACACTATTAAATTTTAGAGCCATTATGTATGAAAGAACTTCACTTTCCAGCAGTTTTACCAAGACTTGGGCTCCGTGCTAAAGTACCCCCTCAATGGTAAGAAAGGGAGAGTTGGGGGACACCACTGTCTAGGGATAGACATTTGAACTCATTGCCGACGATGCCTGACGCAATGACTTTGTGCACATTCAGAATAAAGAAATGGAAATCAGTTTTAAACAGTTTGGGCATACCCTAGGTAAAGAAATGTAATAAACAAATAAATAAACTGTGCGTGCTTTGCGCCATACGAGCGCAAACCAGTACATGCACGCGCTGTATCCCATCCACGGGGCTCCCGAAAGGGGTAAAAAAACGCCCTCTCTTGTCCCTGCACGGAGCCCATTCTCGAACAGTGACTAAGTCAGTCAGTCGGTCAGTGATCTAGTCAGTCACAGGTACGTGGGCTGACCTTTCTGGGCCAAATTTCATACTTTTGCTTTATATCGAAAACGGGGGAGTCAGGTAGGTGCCGGTACTTGCTGCCAATTTCACTTCCGAGTCCTTGGTTCAAATCTCATCCAGGCTGAAATGTGGATTGCGTCATCAGTCCTTGCCTGATTCAGTTGGTTCCCCCTCCCACCTCCCCACTCCCCCCTGGAGTTTTTCTCCTACGTTACAAAATCAAAGCCTCTTGTCTTTTATCCAAAGATGCTTTCAGACTTACGATTTCTACATTGCCAAAGGCGCCATGGGCTGGAACCTATTGTCCGATAGTGCCCATGATCATTCTGCTTTGAACAGCGCCCCCTATACGTTGATGGTATTCAGACCCCCCTTCCCACTTTTTGATTTGATGGAGGCGCACGGGGACAAATCCTGACTACCTTTTAGCATGGATGATCTGTCAGCAAATGTGTTGTCTACCCCCCTTCAACCCCGCCCCCATTCAAATTGGTTTAGCGATGCTCATGCTAAGAACCATATGCTAAGAGTAATTACAAATGAAGCAAAGTATTACCATCTGTTGAGAGCTGAATAGTGAAGCTCTGGAGAGCCCAATCTGACGTAGTCAATGAGGCAACATAATATGCCCCGTCGCTACCAAATGTGAAGTTTGTTACGGGTCGACCGAGGTTCCAGTCAAATTCAAACACATATTGCATATCCGTTCCTGAGGTTGTAAAAAAGGGGGAAATAAAGATAAAAGATAATTCTGTTTTGGATTTTGCACTTCAATGACTCAGTTTGAATAGCACCATATACTTAGTGCTCTTGCCCACTATTGAAGATGTCTGAACAATCAACCACTAGGCTTGCCTTGGTCGGTTTGCCCCTTTAATCAATCTGTATGTGAAAAAATGGAATTTTGCGTCTGGGAGATAATCTATCAGGTTAAGCTCCTGAACAAAATAATGCATGGAATACTGAGTGATGTCTAAAAGCTTGCAATCTGCAAACGAATTCTCAAAGTTGTAGATTTCCAAAAACGACCCTCTTCCCCTCTTGCTTTGAGTTTCTGGAAACCTTGAATATTAAGACCTAATGAAAAACAATGAACTAAACATGCAGATCAATATAATCACTAACTTATCACTAACTAGGAAAACTCTGCATACTTGTAGTTCATGAGATACAACATTTCAAACGTATCCACTCATTGCGTTTTACTGTTTGTAATTATACCTGAAGATGTCATCATGAATATAGCCATTTGTATAATTTCACCAGATGATAACGTTTTGGTATAAACACAAAATTACCATTGTCAGCAGTCCAGTTAAGAACTGCTTGGCTGCCAAGCAGGATTGGGGTTCCGAGGTCAAGAGTTGTCCAGTTGAGGCCAAGAATTCTCTCCTGGACTGTGATGAGTTTCTGTGGGACAAAAATCAAAGGATCAGGAAATTCCAAGTTGCATGAGACGTTTAACAATATGCAACACACTGAATTAAAAAAAAAATCAGCTGATTTAAGGAAACGCCTGTGCAAA
Source organism: Patiria miniata (assembly GCF_015706575.1). Taxonomy (NCBI): domain Eukaryota; kingdom Metazoa; phylum Echinodermata; class Asteroidea; order Valvatida; family Asterinidae; genus Patiria; species Patiria miniata. Next base: position 36,576,238 of record NW_024037069.1, on the reverse strand, counting down.
ATGCATTGTTGAAGGTATGTAATGGGTGAACTAGAACAGAAGACTTTATGCCATGTTTTAAAGCATATCTGGGTTCTTGGTTTAAATTTGACAGCGCATGAAATTAACACCTACTGTATCAGACTGTGCGTTGTAATGGTTGAGGACCCTGACGGTGATGTTATAAGAACCATTTGTCTTCCACTGATAGGTAGTCGAGTTTTCTGTAGTGTTGTACGTTATTCCGTCTCCCATGTTCCACTCCACAGCAAATGCTTCGCCATCGTAGTCGACCGTTAAGCCAACAGTCTCATACGTCTCAGCTTCAGAAAAAAATGAAATGCATTGATAGTTTTCCTATTGGTGTAAATGCTTTTCGGCAGTGTTTAAAAGGCGGCAAAACCTTTATTATGTCAAATATCCAGGTTCATATTAGCATAAAGCTAAACCCAAAAATTGTGAAGCAGATTAATAAAAACCGAAAAAACTGCAATAATTTTTGCTGTGTGTTTCTTGGGCCAAAGTTATGCTCTGCATTTTTGTTATGTTTGAGCAAACTTTATATCTGAAAGCAAATTAAAGCACAATATGCCTTTTTCAGGTTATTTCTTTTTCTTAGAGCTATGAACAAAACATAAAGATACAAGTTTACAGATATCTAATCATATCAAGTATATTCACAGAAGAGCTTTCATCAGAGAAGATGCATGTACATGTACATATGCACAGAAGTAGTAAATTCAAGAAGATAATATTGTATTGAATAAGGCCAAGTACACCTTTGTTTTTACCTAATCTAGAGACTATGAGGCTCACGTTATCAATCACATTGTCAACATAAATGACCGTTGCTAATGTTTGACTGCTGACAGCATTCTCGACCGACACTTTGATGCTCCGGGGTCCTAACGTGCTGTTTTGGGCGTACATTCCTCTGACGTGGAGCCGGGAAGGCCGCACTGCGACTGCCCGGAACAGAAACTGTCCAGAACTGGGAGGAGGATTTGGAGGAACGGAAATTATATCGCTGTCCGGAATCTGAACATCACCGTTCGATGCAATTGGAGGTTGTATACGACGGATCACACTGGTTCCCGGGGACTGGAAACCAACCAAATCTCCTGCCTGTAACTCGAATCTCTCTTCGTTAGGTAGTGGAAGGAACTGCTTTCCCGGTTTGTCGGTGGTGAAATTGTAGCGAGATACCTCGGAGTAAGTTATTGCTTCGGGTTGAGAGGCATCTGGGTTGACGATAAGTTTGGTGTCGGTGTCGAAACAGGAACGCTTGGTGAAGCTGAACTTCTCTCCTTGCAAGCACCTGTGCTGCATGAGGCTGGACTGCTGCAAGCAATCCTCGGCCTCATCTATGTAGCTGAGGGTCCGGTAACAAAACTGTAGTCCGTTTATGAAATGGGGTCTGAAAACCTGAAAAGATCAAACAACAACTCTTTTTTTTAACTGCAGTATTTAAAGAGCTGCCAAGTTCCAAGTGACAACTGCCGGGAACTGATGTATGATGACAGTAAATTCCTGAGTACACATACGGGTTTATATACTATGAAAGGCATCATCTAGATTCTTATAGCGTTCCATAGCTTTTTTAATTTCACACTACAAGTGACAGCGAGTATTTAAGGCATTGTCGCTGCGTCTCCTGCACCCACTCGTCGATGCACCAAGTTTGTTCATATTTAATTGAAACTTGGTGTGTTCTTGGTGTCATATACCAGTAGCCTGCACGCGGGTATATGATTTGTGTGGATTATTCACACATATATTTTGTAGGTAGTTTGCTATTTATAATCGCTCTTAGAGAAATCATAGACGTCAGATGTGAAGAGACATGAATAAATAGCGGACCTCAAATTTATAGGATGACCCGCGTGCCAAACACAGCAAATTGCTTTTTATGAGTAGTCACAAAACGCCATTTACTGTCTATGCACACAACCATACTGATTCTCAGATCTTGACAAAATATCACCCCTGCATAAAACAAAACACAAGACAAAGAGAGAAATCAACAACTTGCCATAAAAGTGACTAGTCCTGGGTTTTCCGCGACGAATTCCCAACCAACCAGTTCAGCATCGTCCGTGACTCGGTCAGCTAACTTGATGAAAACGCCAGGTACGTCTGGCTCTGTAGGCTGTTCAGTCTGGTCCAGGTTAGGCCCAAACATCAACACCGATGCATCTATTACAATGGACACCAAATAATTAAGTTTAAACCATGCGAGTTGATGCCACTGGAAGTTTATTAAAACTTAAGTTACTGAGAGCACCGCTTCCAAGAAAGCATTCAATTAAATTTTGAGAGCAGGGTACTTATGCCCATGGATTTAACTAACCAGCCAGTGTCAAGTTGAAGCTATGCATTCCCTCAATGTCCACCGAGGCTCGCATGCCTGTCCCGGCAGTGGTGAATTCGCAGTCAAACACCTCCCCTTGCAGGACAGCGATTGGGCAGAGCCTCTTGATGTCCATGATGGGCAGGTGGATCTGCAGGTAGGCTGCGGTAGGGTAGGGGGCTAATTGGGCTGCATCCAGCACTGTGGCTTCCATGTGCGCCAGGCCTGGGTATCTGAGTGCAATGAAAATATTGCGTATTGGTCACGGCTGTTGGTCTTGTTTTTTGAGGGAACCAAATTGCTCAAAATCTTATGTTGGGTGCAAAACACCTAACCTACAGGTTTGCATGGTGGACGCAACAAAGAATGGAATATTTTCGGTAACAGCATTGTGAATAACTAACCTGTTTAATTTTTTTTAGCTCAGTGACTACTGTTAATGCTTCAGTTTCTATCGCAAACCACTTTTAATGACTGTTTTCTTCCGAATAATACCATTTCAGGCAAGATAATTGTATGGAATATTGCTACCTTCCCCATCTTTACCTTGATCAAGGTTTTTTCCATTAAATCAGTAGGCCCATTTGGTTGTAATTACCAATGTTCCTTGACTAGAGTTTCATCGGCCCGATGATAAGAAGTAAAAACAATGTAAAGTGCTTTGATCTTAGTTTAAAGTTCTTATTTCATTCGAATGGGCCTTATTCACGAGTTGGCCCTTTTTGTCAATTTCCCCGAATGCTTTTCATTAATTGTTAACTGTTAAATGGGATGGCGCCAGACTATTTATCCAGGCACAATGCAGCCTTATTTTACTGTCTTTTTTTAAAATATGGCTTTAAACATTAGGGGATGTTTAATTACAAATTTGAAATTATTAATTCAGGCAGACTGGATTTGATTACAAATTTAGTTGCTTTCATTTCTCTGCGCAAGTTAAAAAAATAAAGATTTTACCTAACTTTCAATTCAAAATGGCCGACTCGTGAATACGGCCACGCCCCCCCCCCCCCAAGTGGTCTCGCCAACTCTCCTTTTGTAACCGTTGAGGGGGTAATTGTACACGGAGTCCAACACTACATTTTTATAGGACACATGCATGCAAAAAATGAGACTCACAGATATCGGTGACTAAATGAACGATTCGAAAACGATTCAATATATCCATCTCCAAACTCCACCACAACGGATGCAAATCCAGAACCTTCAACCTCCAGGGCAAAGAAAGTATCGCTGAAAGCCGTCACATCCTTGCGAGAAATCACTGCACAAATAAGATGAAAAAAAGGAACAGCAGTTTCTTCTTGTGTGTTATACTTAAACGGGGGAATGCTTGTTTTCTATTCTGGGCGTCTGCAATTACCATCTAAAAACAAGTTTTATACTTTTTGATGCTTTTACATACAAACAGATCTGCCCTGCAGGCAATAGTGTCCCTACTTTACTAATTCTGATAATTTCTAACCAAATGAGAACTGAATTATTGACTGGCCGGAAATAGTTTGAAATTTGTAATTTATTCCCTGACTAAACTCAGGGAGATTTTGTTTCATGTCTCATTCGAAAGTAAGTAACTTCGTATTGCTAGAAAATAAAAAAAATAGATAAAACATATATGGAGGGAGTTTGTTAAAAAAACTTGAAAATAGCAAAGCGATAGCAGGTTTAATTTTCAATCAATTTCAAAATTGAAATAGAAATTTGATAATTGCTTTCATTTGTTGAACAGTACAATTAGCCCCCATCTGTGATTATTGGAGAGTTCTAAATTCTTACAACTTTGCTCCATAAACAGCATCATCACAACAAAACAGATCATCCTTTTGACTTATTTTTGTTTTTAACATGTTTTATTACACTGTTCAGTTACTATAGTGTTTGTATGCTAAAGGTCAAGTCAACAGTCAAGCTAGTCTTGTTTAGACTGTTCTGGAGTTCCTTACACTGACAAAGAAAAATAACCCCCAATTTGGAACCACGCTGAAAATTGATTTCTAAATACATTATTTATTTGTTGATTGGGCGGGATCCTCCCTCTTGTCCAATCAATGGCACAAAACAAACAGCCAACAATTCAGGATGTCAATCAAGGAGTCAGTTGCCACGGTAACCTTTTTACCAATAGCCTAATCAATACAGAGAGGGGAGAGCAAGGTCTTCTTTGCACAGTTAAATATTTAATGTCGTACACATCAGTGAATTTTAAATGAATATAGATTGTCCCTTGACATTCAAAGTCAGATATGTGTCTCTTCAGCTGAAATATATACATTTCCTTCCCATAAAACTGGAAAATAACGAATAAGCGTCCTTAAAGAGAGGGGAGTAGAAAATCGTTTTTAAAATTTAATGAAACAATGTTGGTTATTAGGCCAAGTAAAAAAAAAACAGTTTCTCGTCTCCCCAGCTTCTTTTTTCCCCGCCCACCTCATACTTTTTAATGAAAACATTTGCAATATATTTTGCAAGATTTGTCAACATATTGTCTTTTTATTTGTTTCCAACAATATTAAAGCTATGCAAAAAGGGTGACAGCTCCTTTTGGAAACAATTTTGTATCAGGAATAGAGTTAACAAATTGGAAGAATCCATCCGCCATCTTGAAAAATCCGCCATCTTAGGGGAAAACCCCAAGGGGGCCGCTTCCTTCATTTAAAAAGAAATACTGGACGAGACGCTTTGTTTTCACTCGGCCTTATTTGGCTAGTATTAATTCAGAAGTTGTGGACCTTATCTAATGCTACGGTGCCCAATTTATGAGAATTTTTACTGATTGTAGTATCTGTGCCGCATTTTAGCCCGGAATTGTCCAAATTATGTTAAATTCAAATTAGAAAGGTGTCTTAATTCTCATGAAATCAAACTACAGGTAATTGGAATGAAATATATAGTGCCATCAACTACACTTTGAAAACTTGCTGTCTTCATGTAATTTTTGGGAATAACTGTTGGGGTACAGGACCTAATTTAGTTCCACCAAAATTGAGAGGCTGGATTTGTAGTGCTCATCTTGATTTATATTTCGCTACAAAAAGTTGAGTTTGAGGGGGGGGGGGGGGGGGGGGGAATAGCACCAACTGGGGGGAGGGGGGCACTACCACAAAAATGCCAAAAAAATTACATATGTATAGCTTTTGCCGTGGGGAGGGGGGCAATTGCTCGAAAAGCCCCTCCCCCCTGGCGATGGATCTGCCAACAGTGGAATATGTCGAGAAGCTTTGGCTTATTAGATTTAATCGGCTTCATTCATTTGCTGGAAAAAGCCTGTCGGTATTTCATACTTCCTTTGTTTACGTTAATTAACTGGTACAATGGTTTTACTAACTAATACCACACACACAACACTCGCAGTGAGAAGACCTAGTTTAGACTATACTTAATTTTTGGTAAAATGTGGCAATACAACGTTTGAGGGTGGTAATTCGGCCACAAAATTCCAGGCAGGTCTAACGTAAACAAACAATTTGTTTTATATCACTACAGGCCGTGTACTTGGATACGGCTTGATATTACACACGAGTCTATGGTAAGCGGCTGCAGCCACTTACCATAGAATTGTGTGCAATTTAAAGCCGTAGTCAATAATTCGGACACGGCCTAATTAACATGGCAAAATTGGCTGCCATAATAGTCAGATTGTTACCAACGATAAATCAAGATGCATATAATTGTTATTTCATACTCATGTGACTTACCGGAGTTATTGGTCATTCCAGACAATATCACGGAGGAAACTTGCAGTGGAACTGCGTAGATGGAATTGTGGGTAGCGCTCCCGCAAGATTTGGTTTCATCACCAGGGCAGGCCAAGTTGCACTGTAAGGTCTCATCGTGTCCATAGTTACCGTAGGAGTCGCCACAGAAGCACAGCTGACCAAGCTGAAGGCCTGCATACCTGGACAGGCACATAATGTATGTAATTGCACAATTAATCGCACAATTAATAAGTCAATTTCTTTGTTCAACTTGTCAATTGTTATAATTCACCCAGTCAGTTTCCCTGGTGGTTCATTTGAAATCTGTAATACAAAAGTGATCCCTGGCTGTATGGCATACTAGTTTATGGCTTCTGACTAGCGCCTCCTGAGCAAAGATATTGAGTAATTCGGAACCGCCAACATAGGGCTGGATAGCTCAGTTGGTAAGAGCATCTGAACGGTTATTCGGAGGTTGCAGGTTTAAGCCCCGTTCCAGTCAGTTTCTTTGTTCATTTTTTAAACTTTATAATTAGTTTTACTTGGTATGGAATTCTGATAGAAACCTCAGTCATGAAGCGTTTATTTGACTTTGTAATTAATTTATAACAAAATTATTATTTGCCTGATAAAACCTCGCTAGTTTACTGGTTTACAGACTAGTTTGCGTCTAACTATTGATGTCGAAACAACTAATTAAAATTATTAGAAGTAAAAAAAGGTTATAACATGTTTATTTCAACACACTGGCACAAACTGTGATGCTGGAATTTAAACATAATTATGAACAAGATGGTAACTAGGCACCTGTTCAATTAGTTTTGATCGGGTTTTGAAATCAAATTTGACATAGCAACTTTTAAGGTTCATTTCAAGTTACGCCTAGTAAGAAAATAAACCAGTTTCTTGTCCCCTCCTCTGATCCTTTCGTTCCCGCCCATTTTTTTCCTACATTTAAAATAAAAATGTAATTCGCAAACATATTTTGTTGCATATTAAAATTTGCAACATATTTTGCAAATATAGTGTCAATATTTTGTCCTTTTATTTGTTTCTAACAACAGTTTAGCTATGTAGAAAGAGCAACCGTCCTTTTGGATATTGTTTTGAATCAGCATTTGAGTCGAGAAATTGTAAGAATTCATCCGCCATTTTGAACACACTCCACCGTACGTACCTGTAGTTTGGCTGGCACAGTTTGGCACAGTTTCTTGGTGTGAGTCGGGTCGGGTTATAGTTGCCGGCGCTTATGTTCATCTCCCGACTCTCTATTCCCTCTCGATAGCATCCAAGATAATCTATTATAGAATTGCAAGATTTAGAATTCTCAATCAGCCCAACTTCTACTTTAAATCTGAATTCTTTTGAGTCTTTTAAAACGCACTCAGTTAAAATCTTTAAACTTAAAAATGCAGATTAACTATAATATTGCTCGAATTGTAACTGCAAAAATGTTTGGCAAGTAAGTTCTGGTTAATGTAGGTCTTCACACATTTTTAGTCAGATCTACAAAGTTTTATACCAGCAATTTTTAATCGGAGTTTATCTTAATTGGGATGATCAACATTGACGTCGCCAGGATTATTTTTCTAGAAGAGGCAAATCTCTCAAAAACCTTGTAGGCCTACATACTCTCAATTTATAATTTTTTCGTGAGTTGGCGGGCGGGGGGGGGGGGGAAGGATTGGGCGATGGGGGCCGGGGACATTCCCCCCCCCCCCCATTGACACCCCTTTGGACGCCAATGTTATTATATGTGTATTAAAATAACAAATATGTGATCTCGCACCTCGTCTTCTTCTTTTCTTTCCTTTTTTTGCAAATAAAAAATAGTAACCCACCCAGTTGATCAGCAGCTTCAGGATAAGTCAGTACAATCTATGAATATAAACAAATGACATTGAAAAGCTATCACAAAAAGTTCATCAAATTTCCTAATTAAAGAAATCATTGGTAAAATATTATATAGCACTGCACATTTCCGATATAGTAGTTAAATACGCAAAATTAAAAAGTTTGAAGTATCAAGAATCAAAATTTACCATATTAAGTTTTTCTCACATGATGAAAAGCTGTATTGCGCTCTGCTCCAAACTCACTGAAGCATCTCAGATCGGTGTCTTTTCTGACGAAAGATACTATTGTATCAATTCTTTGGGTAAATTTACAAAATTGCTTGTAGATAAGTCCGTTTGGACTGAACTTACCAGCACAGTGACCAACAAGCAAGTGAATCTTGCTGCTTTATGGGTCCACATTTTCCTATTTTATTAAGCCAGCTCAGAACATACAATTCGATTCACTCCATCATAAGAGGTTCGTATTTCTCCCTCGTTGCAAGTGTCTTTTCCGACGATCCTTCGGCTACAACCAAGCACCGGTAGACGTCAGAAACAACTGACCGACAACCAATGCGAAGTGCGATTTTCTCTTTGTGCACGGAGGCCTGACTGATCAATGAAGACAAATTTACACAAGTCGTTTGCCTCATTTCCAAGCAATATTGATTTAATTCCATGGGTCTGTGAGAACTGCAGATGTTGTCAAATTATGCACACAATTTTATAAATTCATGATTTGAAAAATTTACCTTCACTGAAATAAAAATGGACAATCGATTTAGTATAAAGAAAACCTCTTGCATATTATAACTGAAACTGTTCAAGCAAGTAGTTTGCGGTCTTAATTTGTTTTATTCAATTCAATCACCAATATCAAAATTTTCCCAATTATTTTAAATTTCTATGGCGTATATCTATTTTACTTTGCAACTTCAGCTCAAGGGAAGCAAATGCTGCAGAGAATGGCGTTCTTGCGGATATAGTTGAGAATAATGGCTCTCTCATTAATCTGAAAGTCTTATATGCCATGCGAATAGTCGGCTCACCCTCCCCTGTTGATAATAATCATGCGTAGTGTTAAGTAAACTCGGCATATTATATTGTCAGGTTGATTTTTTATATGCTGATGTAAAAAACATGAGTAGCTAAACGTGATAAAAAATGATTTAAGTACGATTTCCTCTGATTTTTGTTTTACGTTGTCCTTTTGTCATCAATAGCAAAAAATGTTTGGCCTTTTGTATTTTTCTAACAGTCAAACCACAAACAGTCAGTGGTTTACAGCATACCTTAAGAGCAAAAAGAATTATACTGCTAGTTTAAAAATTTCTCTGACCATTTTTATGAGAAGACATCCTTTTTTATCATGATTTATTTATGTCTCCTTTTAAGCACCATTGGCAACAACAATTGTTGATGAAAATATCACCTTTTTGATTACAACTACATTAACCAGATCTGTGAATTTTTAAGTTCACTCCAAGTTTCCATTGTTTTAATTGTGTAGCAGTGTCAATGAAATAAAAAATACAATGTTCGAAAATGTAGTCAAGTTTTGTGAACTAAGACTGGGCAAGTCCCAGCTCTCAAGAGTTGTTAATTGACGAATCCAGATTATAAAGGATTCTCTCCCAAAATGAATAATAATTTTCCTCTGCACAATTTTGTCTGATATTACCGCTCAGCACGTCAGCACGTAGCTCTCATGTGCGGCGTGCTTGCAACTGATTTGTCTGAGAACCACACAACTAGCCCCCAAATCACCTCATTAACGCAATCTTTAATATCTAATGAAAATGAAAGTTCACTATCAATCTTTTATGAAACTGTCTCACAGCGGAGAGGTAAATATCGCCCACATTCCGGTATATTATATTTCAACTAGGTCATGGTCAAACTCCTGTTGTGTTGTCAGTCATCCAGCAGGCAAGATATCGCATCAAAGCTAGTCCCCGCGCTTATTAAAACTCTCAGCATAATTCCAGATTATTGTCACCAAAGCAGTGGCGGATCCAGATTTTTCCAAATGTGAGGAGGTGGGGGGGGGGGGGGGGGGGCTAGGATATTGAAGTCCAAGATTTTTCAAGGAGGGGGTGCATTTGCAATCAACAAATAAAGAGGATAAAGGCCTGATGCAATCAATCAAGATTTTCAATATTGTAGGGAAGTTAAGGGAATTTCTCCCCTTTTTGACATTTTTGTCAGTCAGAGGGGAAGGTAGGGGTAATTTACTCACCCATCCGTCCCTTGGATGGGCCCTCTCGCGGAGACCGGTTTTCCCGTTTCTCCTAAATTTGTATTTATAATGTGACCATAGCAACAAGATGGTGTCTGCACATTTTTGTTTCAAAAACAGCCCTGCTACACTTTCAGAACTACAGAACCTGTTTTTAGACGAAAATTTGAGGCGGTGCTTCAATAGAGGGCGCTGTTGTAGCTACCACGGCAAATTAGAGGGAGGGGGAGGAAATGATGAAAATCGACGCGCACGCTGACCAGAGACAAAGTATTTTTTGTTTAAATGTCCTTTTGAACATTTAATTATATCAAAGTACAAACTCTGTTTCAATTTGGAATGTGAAATATTTATGATAGGAAACATATTTCGTGGTATTTGAAATTAACTATTCTAGCTAATTGTAGCTTTATTTTAGCGGCAGTCCCTTGTACATTTGCAATACCCAAGTTTCAGTGCCTGCTTGAAATGCTCAACTTAAACAAGTCAAAATAGTAACGAAACGCCCCTTAACATGGTAATTACAAATTACAGCAAAGGTGACGGCAACACAATTACACTCATTTTTCCCATGCATATTTATTTTACAGCTTTACAAAAAGAACAGTACATTGGCCCTCTGGAACCAGCGAAACCCATGATCTGCTTAATTTGAACTGACTTATAATAAACACAAAGGAATAAAACAATTAAGCCTTTTCACCTTGTTGGCTTTTGCAAAATTAGCTGCCTCTCCAATGAAAGAACCGACGTTATGTCAAATTGATAAATAATTTGTAGTTTACTAGTGTCAGGAAAGTATCAAGGCTAATTAAAATAGATGATTATTTGCTGGCGCAAATTGGATCTCATTCTTACTGAGACTTGAACAAAGCACATTAGTAATCGTAAACACTGAAGCTAATACGATGATTAAAGGGAATGTACATCATTGGCTTTTGCTGTAATTTTCAGAAATGAACTATTTGAGGGGTTAGTATAATAGATCAAATACTGTTACACTGACAAGTTTGAAGTTTTGTGTTCGAAAATGCTGGAAAAACCAAGAAAAACAAAAATGTTCAAGTAGTCAGGTTCCCTGACTCCACCTAAGATGAAATGAATCAATTTATTGATGCCCGAAAATTGTAAGGTAAGGAAACCAGTCTAGCTGGCCTGCACCCGTTAATGAACATGTAACCAATAGCAAACAAAATTTGGACTAAAAAAAAGGTAAATTTGGAGCAGTTGTTGAAAAATAGTTAGGTTTTTCCAACGGTGGTCGGCCGACAACCGTTGGAAATTTATACAAAATACAACTTTTCTTGAATATGACTTCACACCAGGTGCCACAATTTTACAGGATGCTTTAGACTTTCATTAACCAACATCCTATTAAGGTATTTCGTAAAAGTTTGGTAGTTTTGTTTTCCAATGTTTGCAAATGTTGTATATTCCCTTTAAACTGTTTATTTATGGAACTGACGTTGCGTAAAGTGCACACCGAGTCACTGATCTGGGACTGGACGCTTGCAATTTCAATTTCAATGATCACTGATTATTCGCTGACGCAAATTGGATCTCATTCTTACTGAGACTTGAACAAAGCACATTAGTAATCGTAAACACTGAAGCTAATACGATGATTAAACTGTTTGTTTATGGAACAGACGTTGCGTTAAGTGCACACCGAGTCACTGATCTGGGACTGGACGCTTGCAATTTCAATTTCAATGATCAATGATTATTCGCTGACGCAAATTGGATCTCATTCTTACTGAGACTTGAACAAAGCACATTAGTAATCGTAAACACTGAAGCTAATACGATGATTAAACTGAGTGTTTATGGAACTGACGTTGCGTTAAGTGCACACCGAGTCACTGATCTGGGACTGGAGGCTTGCAATTTCAATTTTCTCTTGTTTTTATACAAAGAGACAAACTGCAGTGGCGTTGCAAGGTCACTGTGGTGGGGGAGGAGGGGAGGGGGAGGCTTGTACCGTCTGTCGATGGGGGGCGCTCAAAGTTTCAAATTCGAAAATTATGCACATTAACGGGAAATATATGGTGTTTTCAGGTTAATACATGCGTGACATCAACAAAAGGCGCCCGGAACGGCCGATTGCACACAAAAAGGGCAAGACGTTTTCTTTAAAAAGGCAATTGTTCGGGAAAAAGGACACTAGTTAAAAAAAGGGCACTCTTTACAAAATATTGAGTTGGGTAAGCACTGGTGAAAAACAGGTTATTTGAATAAAAAAGGGCAGTCTTTAAAAAATATTTTTATTTTTTTCAATGGGGCCCTGGAATCCTGCTACTGCACAGTTTTTAACGTGTTTTTAGATGGGGTAATGATTGAGTTTAAGCTTTATGGGGCCTCTCTTGGCTCCCAAATATTTTGCACTTAATTTAGTCGGGCACCATTTGCAGACGGTGCTGTAATTTTGTTATTGTGCGTCTGGAAGCCAGACTGAGAGTTTTAAGGGGATCGAAGCGTCATCTGCAATATCAGCTTACAACTTTGTGCTGACTTCTGTGACCCCAACGAAAAAAAAAGTAGGGGAAAAAGCCTGCGTCGCCGCACCACTGTTCAGGCAAGCTCCATACTAGTAAGCGGAGACTTTTTTGTCCTTATAGCCGTGTGATGTTTTTATCCTCTTTTTTGGGGATGTCAAAAAAGCAAATGCCAACTACTGGCAAGACGGTGATCGTGGCACATCTATATTGGTTAAAAATACATTAAGCACGCTTCCATTATAATTATTATAACTCTTCCACTTGACAGTTTGGTAGCCCTGGAGCTAATCTTTTGTTATAAGGCCGTACGGTACGGTACGTTCATGCTTTATGTCAACCAATCACGGTACGGTACGTTCATGCTTTATGTCAACCAATCACGGTACGGTACGTTCATGCTTTATGTCAACCAATCCTGTAGGCCTACGTACGAGATGCTCATTTGTATTCATTTCACTGACCAATCAGTGTCTCTCATCTCCGTGGAATGTTAACCTTGCTGGCAACCAGGAGCGCTGCACAAGTTTCATTCCAGATGCTGCGCTGTGGCAACGCGTTGATATGTGCAGAGTTAGCGAAGGGCTGATGCAACGACGTTAGCAGGTCTAAGCTGATTGTACGGGACAAGTTGGACTGCGTGTTCCCGCATAAAATTTCTCATCGAACTCGTCGTAAAATGAGCAGATTAAGATCATGAAGCAATATCAAGGATTCCTTTTCATGTTGTATGCGATTTATAATTCATAGTTTGCTGTATCTTTCTCGATCCAGAGCGTGTCGGTCTCGTTCAAGGCTGGACTCAAAATCGTTGAAGTGAATATTTCAATAACACCACTCGTAATCACATTCTTCAAAATGGTAAAACTGGATGCTGTAACAATTCATGTACGCCGCTGAAAATCGTGCACTGCGAGGGTTTGCACATGCGACCAAAACTGTGCGATCTCGTGTCATCTGCGGACGGGAATGCAGCATGAATGAACGATGCAAGTCGTTTAACTTTAACGACTGCAATAAAATGTGCGAGTTGAACCTTGCCACAAGACGAGAGCATCCCGAAGACTTCAATGCAACTCAAGGGAGTGTGTACTTTGATGCAGATGAGGACACACCTCATTACTCACTGACTGATAGCTCAGTGAGTCGCCCGAGAAGTTGCAACATGCTCTTAGATGCCGGTTATTGTTCAAGCGGTATCTACACTATCTACCCAGAGGGATTCGGCAATGACAGTCTCCGCGTCTACTGTGACATGGAAACTGACGGCGGGGGATGGATCGTGTTTCAGAGGCGACAAGATGGCAGTGTGGACTTCTACCGTAACTGGACCGAGTACCAGTCTGGCTTTGGTGATCTGTCTGGTGAGTTCTGGTTGGGCAATGACAACTTGGTGACTCTAACGTCTGATGATTCACAAGGAACATGGGAGCTACGAGTTGATTTAGAGGACTGGGAGGGCAACACGACATGGGCAACGTACTCGGATTTCCAAATATCCCAGGCTGAGTACAATCTGAACATTGGCCAATACGATGCCAGCAGCACTGCCGGTGACTCGCTAGATTATCATATTGGAAGTAAATTCTCAACAAAGGATCGCGACAATGATATACGGGACATAAATTGTGCAAAATCTTGGGCGGGGGCCTGGTGGTTTAGTAGATGCTGGCATTCTCACTTGAATGGTCGATATTACCCAGATGAGAATGCAGGTAGTAGCAAGGGCGTGCAGTGGAGTACATGGAAATACCATTATTCACTAAAAGCATGTAGCATGAAAATGCGTACAGCTGGCCCGTAAATCTTATACTTATTGCACACAATGATCTTAGTTGTGTGTTCCCACTATAATCATGGTTGTTTGTATCCCTCGGTGGGCGGTGTCTTCCCAAATTACCTAACGACTATAATACAGGGTAGGGTTTTAGATCAAAAGCAAACCCGACGACGGCCAAGTCTACTGACACTCAGATCGAGCGTGAAAGATTAGAAAGAAACGTATAAACAATACGTATAAACGTATAAACAATTATTGGCTCTGAATGATAAACATCATATTTATTCGTTCAAAGACCTCGTATTCTTTAAAAATTTCGTAGGAAAAAAAGAAAAGAAAAAATGGATAATCACGGGGATACTAACTTAAGGTTAATCAAATGTTAAAATTAAGGTCACCAAGGCGGGGGCCTGGAGCGGTTGGTGGGGGAAGGGAGCATGCCTCCCTTATATACGCCAGTGATTAAAAATAAAAAATAAAGTGTACTGTTTGTGCCATTTCTCAGTTTTCAACCTAAAACAAACTCTGTTTTCTACTGCAAAGCGTAAACTTATTGGGTTCTTGTCCTCCGAGTCCGGCCAAACGCAAGAAAAGGGGACAAACACACAGGATTACCAACTTCTGAAGAAACACTTATTTATTCAGCACAACAACTCTGTGGTCAACCTGCCACCCTGCTACCAGTACCACGACTGATCAATTCCCAGCATAGACATGCACACAGTCTAAACAGATGTATACAATTGTAGCAACTTTACCCAACCCTTCAATCAAGCCAAGCCCTACCCGCGAAAGTAAACAAAAGAACCCCACTTAACCAACCTATTTGTAGAGCCTATTTCCGGAGCGCGCGCCAGCCAGACTCAAAACCAGGTCAGGTGCGCGCCGCCGGAGCCCCTCTGCCGGAGCACTAGTGCTAGAAAGCAATGACATTAAAAGTACTGCATAGACTGTCCGTTACAATAATATGTATTTTATAAAACGCACGTATTCATAAATAATTGGTACTGAAGGCGCTATTCTTGTCCTCATTATTACCATGCTCATTGGGCCAATAAAACATTCCAAAGACAGTATGTCTAGTATAATAGCTCCATGATGCCAATTCGGGACAAATGGCTAAAACCAATCACAATAACCATCTCTGCCCTCACAGGTACCCATTTACTCCTGGGTGGAGAGAAGCTATGAGTGACGAAGTGCCTTGCCTAAGGGCACACGCACCATAACCCCAGGCTGGACTCGAACCCACAACCTGAGGAATTACTCGCAGACAATGAATTCAATACTCCAGACTACGAGGCCACGGCACTCGATGCGACATTTTATTATGAAAGACACAATGCTTCGTTGTCAGAATTTTTTTTTGGGGGGGGGGCATGGATCAAGAAAAGAAACGTTGTGCGCAGCTTCTATCATTACATGAGATTGAAGTCGATTTTTTTCCCTACGATTTGGTCAAATGGAGCATGAAAGAAAGTAATCAATTTTGGCACATGTTGTTTGTTTTTGTTTAAGTTTCTTTTTTTTTTCAACGTGATTTAACATGCACAGCACTGTCTACTTTTCGGTAATAATTCTGGATAAAATGAAATAACTACATTTTAATTTAACTTGATTTATATAACTGCTAAATTATTTTTGGAGAATAATGTTACAAGGACCATAATTTTAGAATATTTTGGGTGGACCTAAACTTGTTCATATTGCCTTTTTGCTTGTATATTGCAGTCTATAAACTTAATGACCTTAGACGTTGAATAACATATAAGTGATAAGAACTAAACAATCATGGATTCTTATCACTCAGTTTGCTGTTTGATATTTTGCTTGTATATTGCGGCAAAAGAAGGTTCCAATGACCTATGACGTTGAATAAACCGAGTGACAAGAACCAATCCACGATTGAGGTTTCCCAAATTATTAATGGTGTTCTGCTTGCAAGAATATGTGATTCTGGTACAGTGTTTATCAGCTGAAGGGCGACCATGGCTATGATGCAAAACAAGTCTACGCTTCAGTCGGCCACCTCGCATACTTCGTTCCAGGCGCGTAAATATAGCAAGGTCATTTCGATTGGGCGATAGACGTACAAAAGGGCACATTGATCATCCGGGCATAAAAGGTAGAGATTTTGTTTTCATCAGTCACCCAGTCTCCGTAGAATTAAAAAAAAATAAGAGGGGGTTGGGGGTTGGAGCACCATCTTCCCATGGGGGCGCTGTTAATAGCTCAATATCAGGTACTATCAGACAAAAGGTGGCGCTCTTCACGGCGGCACAATTCCCCCCCCCCCCTCAGTGGCGTAGCCATCGGGGGGGGGGGGGGGCGTGGGGCGGGGGGGGGGGCGACCGCCCCCCATGAAACCTTGCCGCCCCCCCCCCAGTCGCCCCCCCCCCCACACTGAGATTTTGAGTTTCTAAAAAAATTATCATTGATCTAAATCTAAATAGTTGCGAATGATCCACATGATGACCACTGAGAAACGACCCTTCGACCGGCGACCGCGGACCAGTAAGCTGACAACCGGCGTGACATAGCGCATAATGATAATCTAAAATGCGTATTAACACCCACTGCACTGCTCGCTCACACCACGGAACACGTATTATAGACAGGTGGTCCGTGGGTCACACAGTTTCAGTCAGCGATATCACGCGAATCGGCCACGTACAAACTTTTTCCTCCATTCATATAAGCTAAAGAATAATAATAGACCAATTAAAATTCCTTTGAAATCAGCGGGGGGGGGGGGGGGGGGGGCGTGCGGGGGGGGGGGGGGGGGCGACAGCCCCCCAATGAGATTTTGAGTTTCTAAAAAAAATATCATTGATCTACATGACGCCATGGGCGTCAACCCTGGGGGGACAGGGGGACTGGTACCCCCCCCCCCACTTTTTGAAGGGTGGGGGACACAATATCAAATGACCCCCCCCCCCCCAGATTTTTGAACTCGTGTCTCATTTACAGGGCCCTATTATGTACTACAATGTATCTTTTGCTTAGAAAATATTGGGTAAAGTGGTCAGAAATTGCCTCAGATAGCACCACAGAGCATTTACAATCAAACATTTTTCGGGGCCCTTAAGCGGGCCCGAACCCCACGCCTATAGCTCAGAATTCTGGTAGCTGATTCAATGACTCCAACCTCGAAAACGATCCTGGCTACGCCACTGCCCCCCCCCCCCCTTCATGCTACGCAACCTCTACTCCGATGTTAAGGCCTTTAACCCTGTAATTGGTTCGGACATTTTTCTGTGAGAATCGTTCACGAATATTTGAAACATCACTCCTTCCAACGTTCTATACGAAAAGGAATTATTATACCCAAAGCAAAAACCAATAACCGGATTATGAACTTCAAAAAGTTATAAAGAGATGTGTACAAGTATATTGCAAACTTTCGGAATACACATTTTTCACTTCCTGCTTTTGTTTAAATGTTGATTACCTGACCGCGATCAAAAAGTATGGCGGCACACAATGTGCACAGTTTACCTAGCACCACACCATCCATTCAGCAATGCACCATACCATACAATCACAGCCAAAGTAGCGCCCAGCCTATAGAGGGCAGTACATGAATACTGTGATGTCTTGCCACCACAAAAATTCCGTGTGCATTTTGGACTCCGCAAACAAAAAAAACCCCAAACAAACACTGGTTCAAAGCACAACCAGGTACCAGACTATTCTGCACCTTAATTTTAATGTGCAAGATGTTTGGATATTGAAATGACGCGGTACTCCCGTTGGAGAACATACAGCTTGTGTGAGCGAACTGCTGGACGACAGGGTTCGAGGTTGGATGGAAATCGAAAGCGGGAGTGACTGGGCTTATCGTGACGCTTGGTGGTGCTCTGGAGCCGTACAAAGACTTACGGCAAATGAAAAGTTAAATATAGAAAATGGTTGACGGCTGACATATTGCGTCGCACACTGAAACATGCTAGCCTCAATGCATTGTCTGCAAAACAAAGGACTAAATGAGACATGACTTGTTTGAAATGACGTTGATCATTCCAACATTTTTATTACAAAGTAGAGAGGGGACGATAAGATATATATTTGCACGGTGACCTGTGAAACTGTCATCAAAATTGAAATGAAAATCAAAGAAATGCAGCGGTCCCTATCTTTAATCCTAATGTGAAACACGCGCGATTAACAGCAGCTGTTTTGGCGAATAACGTTAACATTACGGCAAATTATGTGCGAACTACTTTTCGTACGTTTAACTCCCAAAACAAACTGCGCGTAAGCTTGACCGTTAAACTTGAACAGCGCCCTCAATCAACTACAAGTAATCACACAACAGATCGTCATTATACACTGTACAATTATTATGTAACCATATACAATTCTTTTGAATCTTAACAGCAAAGAACCCCTTCATCTATAATCCTAATTTTAATATGAACACACGTATTAAACAGGAGCTGTTAAACGGCGAACTAATTTTTGTATGTTTAACCCACAAACCTGCGTAGGTTTGACCGTTAAATTTAAATAGGGCCCTCAATCGACTGAGAGTATCATCACAAAAAAAATAGTCATTGAACAATGTACTCGGTAATAAAATATTCTTTCCAATCACTACAGTACCAAGGAATTTGAACACATTGGGCGTTAGACTTTTGACAGCGCACATCATTCATGCATGTGGGGTTTGATACTTCGGAAACAACGCTTCGAGTCGCTCGCGCGAAACCGAAACCTCTCCGTGCAGTCTTAAGCCCGGTTCATACTTCACGCGAAAGCTTGTGCGAAGCAAAATTCATGTCGTCAACAATGGTGGACGCGTTTCGAATGTATTGTTGACGTCACGAATTTCGCTTCGCTTTCGCGTGAAGCGTGAGCCGGGCTTCACAACAAACCAGGAATTGGGGACGACGCACCGTACGGGGAACTGGCCCGCCTCCCGCCGCCCGCCGCAGGTGCGGCTTTCGAAATTTCTTTGGACAGCACTTTGAAGACCTTTTCGTAAAGATGACACCCCGTGCTGTTTACGAACCTTTTTCTTCTAGTTTTCGATTTGCATCTTTTGTTTTAAAGAGAAATGTACTTGTATTCCAATTAATGGCGTCTGAAACCCTCTAAAAAAAAGGAGTTTCATTATTCAAATTGTTTTCTTGGCACATTTTTATCATAATTTTATCATGAGTTTGTTTTAGTGGCATCCATGAGTCACACATCAAATGTATAATAATTCTTTGCTATTAGCATTGGCAGTTCTACGGGGGGGGGGGGGGGGGGGGACCTAAGGGGGTTTTATCCCCCAAAACCTTGTCTAGCCCCCCCCCCCAAAAAAAAAATTTAATAAAAAAAAGTGCATTAGCAAAAAGAAGGAATGTGACGTACATGAGAACAGTCTCCCCCTAAAGAAATAGTCGTGACAAGGGTGCATTTGTAGTTAATATATTGTGCCGTTTTTGTAGGCTTTTATTGGGGCTCCACATTGAAAACATGGCTAGAGGTTCTAGGGGTCATTGTCTTGTCGGGAGCCTAAAATTAGGGTCTGTTAGAAATGAGAATCAAAGAAACGTAGCGGTTCCTATTTTTAATCCTAACATGATTCACAGGCTTTTAACAAGAGCTGTTTTGGCGATCTCCGTTACCAAAACAGCAAATTAAGCGAGAACTACTTTTCGTACCTTTAACTCCCGAAACAAAGTGCGCGTAGGCTTGACCGTTAAACTTGAATAGCGCCCCCAATCAACTAAAAATAACCACCCAACTACTGATCGTCATTGCACACTGTACAAATTATGCAATCTATACAATTCTTTCGAATCACAACAGCAACGAACCCTCTTTTTCTATAATCATCCTAATATGAACACACGTAATAAACAGGAGCTCTTTCGGCGAACTACGTCGCCGAAACGGTTAATTATGGGCGAACTACTTTTTGTACGTTTAACCCACATACCAAACCTGCGCAGGTTCGACCGTTAAACTTAAATAGTGCCCTCAATTGAGAGTATCATTTCAATAATATTCATTGAACAGTGCACTTGGGGTAATAGAATTTTGTCCAATCACTAGGGCCTACAGTACCAAGGAATTCGAACACGCCTCATTGGGGCTTGGGCGATACACTTTTGACATCGAGCATTGTTCATGCATTTGGGGTTTGATCCTTCAAAAACAACACTTCGAGTCGCTCGCGTGAAACCGAAACCTCTCCGTGCAGACTTACACCAAACCAGGGATTGGGGACGACGCGCCGTAACGGGCCCGCCGCCCGCCGCCCGCCGGTGAGGCTTACGAAATTTCTTTGGACCGACACTTTGAAGACCTATTCGTAAAGAAGTCACCCCGTGCTGTTTACAAACTTATTTTTTAATTTTATTAAATCTAGTTTTTGATTTGCATCTTTTGTTTTAAAGAGAAAATGTACTTTTATTCCAATTTAGGGAGTCTGTAACCCTCGGAAAAGGCGTTTCATTTTGCACATGTTTTTAAATCTGGGCACATTTTTATCATGATTTTACCATGAGCTAATAGTTTACCGGCATCCATGACATACGTTAAATGTATAACATGCGGGCCAAATCACAATTTGTATGCTTAAATTCTTTGCTATTAGAGCGTTTTTACTGTACCTTATAAATTCTCGACAATAAGGGAAAAAAAATAAGGGGATAAAGAAAATCAAAAAGTTATGTGGTGTTGACCAAGCATTCAGGGGTCGCGATTGGTTACCGACTCCCATATAGGGCTCTTCCTGGGTCTCGGATTCCCCGGCCCACCACACCTCCTTCCCTATCCATCCATGTAACCCCGGAGGGCCAAGCACCGTTAAGGGAGGAAACGAGGCGACACCCTATGCCTTGCTGCCGAGACAGCAAAAGAGCCCCGTACCTATGAGTAGATGCATAACCTGGACTTCGCAGACAGTCCCAGCCGGTGACTTAACTGATTGAGCTAAGGTCGGTTGGTATTTGACGACGGGAAATTAAGACTCTTAAAGTAAATGACAGAGCGCGTGTATTGAAAACCAAAATTACACCAACAGGACTCGAACCCCGGACCCCGGGGTCTGTGCACAATGCACCTAACCACTAGGCCATTTGCTTGATTGTCACTTGGTGTCGGAACATTATCGTTTTAAATACAGGGCCTCCCCTATAACACAAGCTGTGTTTTCTTATGGATTCCTCGACCGTGTTCACCTGTCTGTTGTGCATGCACATGTGTATACGTAATCGTATATACATCATACAATTTTATCATGAGTTTGGTTTAGTGGCATCCATGACACAATATGCGGGCCAATTTGCATGAAATTGGGCCCTAATATTACTCTTTGCAATAGAGCGCAGGCATCATTTTTCAAAATGGCGATGGTTGATTGGACTACTTATCGGGTTGACATCCTTTGATGGAATTTCCTCCTCCCATTAGTCACTGGATAATTGAACAAAAAATTAACAAAAATTAAAATAAGCTTTAATTTAAATGGTGTCTCAAACACCTCTGAGAGTTGTGAGTATTTTTAAATAATTTGCGGACAAACTCGTAATTATCGTCGAGTTCTACGGGAGTCGATTTGCAGGTCTGCACCCATATAGACACCTAATGAGAGGCGTCCTCTCTGGGATTCCACTGGTTGTTATACCGTATACTTCGCGTAAATCGATATTCATTTTCAATCACTTCAAATATCACAGAGCCTTTAATGCTTGATTCCAATAGTTATAGGCCTATTACACTATCCCCATTTGTTACCATTTGGTTCTGGAGGTTCTAGGTTTTTAACTGTCCTATATGAAAAACACATTTTTTTAACACGAGCTGTTTGTGCGAACTACGTTACCAAAATAGCAAATTATGCGCGAACTACTTTTGGCACATTGAACTCCCAAAACAAACTGCGCGTAGGCTTGACCGTTAAACTTGAATAGCGCCCTAAAAGTAATCACACAACCTTTTTCTGTAATCGTATTATGAACACACGTAATTAACAGCAGCTACGTCGCCGAAACGATAATTAAGCTCGAACTACTTTTCGTACGTTTAACCCCCAAACTAAACCTGCGTAGGCTTGACCGTTAAACTTAAATAGTGCCCTCAATGGTCCTGAGACGTAATGACGTCACGCTTTGTTTACATGTGCGCTTTCCTATGAGAGCCAGCTCGAGGAAAGCGCATTTTTAAACAAAGCGTTACGTCATTACATAGTATCACCACAAATGATCGTTATTGAACAATGTACTCGGTAATAGAATTCTTTCCATTCTCTACGGTACCAAGAAACTCACGTCTTACTTTCTCTTTCAACGTCAGGCGTTACACCATTGACATCGCACTCTGTTACGTAATTGTTAACGCATTCATTGCTACGCCGAATTTCAGTACTCAGCTTCACTCTGGATGGAGGAAGCACCCCTAACTATTCCTCTTTTGTTTCCCTACTTGCAATCAACAATTCGTTTCAGGTCGCGCGACCCTTCAGTCCGGCACTGTTCTCACGCCTGTACAAGGCTTAATCCAGAACATAGTGTTTTTTTAAGGGTGGTCCGTGTTTTATAAGGGTCGACCAAACTTGTTTTGTTCCCCGAAAAAGTGAGTCCAAAATATAAGGCCCCAAAATCTGATATGAAAAGGAAGGGGAAGGATCTTCATGGCATTGGTGCATGGTAGCGCAATTTTAATGATGTACGCATTGGCTGCCTAAAGAAAAAACAAAGAGATGTCATGGGTTTGGAGGGTTTTTTTTTTGGGGGGGGGGCAATGGCCCCATTGGGCCCCACCAATCCGCCGTTGTGTATGTGTGTCCCAATTAACCTGTGGCATCTTGACAGAGCCAAGGTTTTAACCTTTTTTTTTCCTAGTGAATAAAATTCCATCAACCTCCAAATGCATGTATTCCACTTTATAAATTTTGAGTTTATCAGCTCGCTATATGCGGTCCAAATCATTGAGTCGTGCTTGACACAAAGCTGCGATAAAAGGGGGAAATTTATTGCAGGAAATAAAAAGGTCATGATATCAGTTTTTTAAGCCAGTAATAGTAAGCTTGCCGAAGATATGAACCTATCACATCCCTGCCCATATACCAGTTCATAAACATTATAACTTAGAAGGGGCTTGGAAAAAAGTGTACTTGCTGTTTTAGTTTCAATACCCCATCTCGCTTCCATTGCAACAGACCCGCACACCGTCCAAATACAGGTTGATCGGGTATTAAAGCGATGTGTGCCCTATTCGCTCTTTGTATGGCGATATTGAAACAAAAGCGGAGAACTTCGCGTTCACAAATAAACTGAGTTACCTTCTGGTTCACCGTGGAACTTTTTCACGGTGAACAATTGTGCATGTATTTGTTGTTTGATCCTTCGGCAACAACGCTTTGAATCGCTCGCGCGAAACCGAAACCTCTCCGTGCAGTCGTACAACAAACCAGGGATTGGGGACGACGCGCTGTAAGGTGAACCGGCCCGCCGCCCGCCCGCTGCCCGCCGCAAACCGGCGCCCGCAGGGTGCGGCTTTCGAAATTTCTTTGGACAGACACTTTAAAGACCCGAGTTTTCGTATTTCGCAAGCAACCCCCGTGGGTGTGCACGGTTAGGCGGGGGAGGGGGGGGGGGCACGGCATTAAAGATGGCAACCCGTGCATGCCTTTTTCTTCTATAGGCTTACTAGTTTTCGCTTTGCATCTTTTAATTTAAAGAGAAAATTCCGTTTTGCATACAAATATGAACCCTCCCTGCGAGAGCCGAATTAATATCTGGCCGCCAATAAATCGATTTTTTTAAAGAAATAATTCAGTTTCTAAACTTCTTTGGATTCTAGGAAAATACCAATTGGATAATCAATGTTCGAGATGAAACGCGCAAATGGCATGGGGACGCATCTTTAACAATTGGAACTGTGATATTTTCGGCTTTTGCAACCCCCCCCCCCTCAGCAACAACAAAACATTGTATCGTGAACTTGCAACTTTTTGAGCAGTACAAACTTTTTCACTTTTGCATATTTATAAGACATGATAGGTTGGTTCCCAAAACCCTAACATGTTCAGTATGAATGGACTGGAAACCAGTTCAGTTGCTCGGCGGATCTGTTTGTGCGCAAACGCAACCTGAAATAAAAGCTACTTATTTGGACGCCCCCCCCCCCAAAGAATAATAAATAGGGTGTTTTTTTTTGGGGGGGGATTGAGTAGTACTCCAAAGAAGTGATAAAGAAAGAACTAGAAACTAATTGGGTACACCTAAAGAAAAAAAGTCTAAAACATTGCCCAATACGTCACAGTTCAAAGATTTGTCGTAAATGACGTTTTTTAGCTGCTCCCATAAACTTGCAATATGTGTTTTAAGGGCACCCTAAAATAATAGCATTTCATAGGGAGCGTAAATAACACATTGTAATTGCTTTCCTTTTGTGCTGTAGTTTCATCAGATTCATATCGTACATCCAATTCAACCCTGGCTTTCATAGCTAAAGCGCAAATGTAAACACAGCGTGACGTCATTATGTCTGAGGTCTACTGGGCGACATGCAGACACCGTATACACGTATCTTTCTTTCCATTCAACAGGCCTACACCACCCAAACACAGGTTAATAAAAGACGGTATATGCCCCCTTCGCTCTTGTATCACGATATTTGAACAAAAGCGGAGAAGTTGAACAGGCGAAGGCTTCCCAATCGCGTTTTGAACAAAAAAAATTACGTAACGGTCGTGACTCTACGAAAAGTGCGCTGAACCCGTCGTGAAACAAAGACCGTATCATGAAAGTAACTCTTTCACGGTGAACCAATGATTGATCCTCTGCAAAGAAAGTTGCGAACAATCGTATTCGAAATGAATCCATCCTGCGAGAGCCGAATTAATATCTGGCTGCCAATAAATCGATTTGTTTTTGAAGAAATAATTTAGTTTCTAAACATCTTTGGATTCTATGAAAATAGCAATTGGATAATCAATGTTCGAGGTGAAACTCGCAAATGGCATGGGGACGCATCTTTATAATAATTGAACCTGTGATCTTTTTAGAATTTGCTCATCCCCTCCCGAAAACAAAATCTTTTTATTTGAGAAATCGCAAATTTTCTAGCAGTACAAAAGTTCTTCACGTTTGCATATTTATACGACACGATAGGTTGGCTCCCAACAACCTATCATCTTTGAATTTAATGGACTGGAAACCAGTTCAGTTGTCAACGCAACCTGAAATAGAAAGGTACAAACTTGCCCCCCCCCTCCCAAAAGAAATATATAAACAGTTGTTTTTTAAACATGTTCCACATAGGGGCCTAAATGACGCTTTTCGATGTTCAGTTCAGTTGCTCGGCGGATCTGTTTGTGCGTAAACTTATTTGTACCCCCCCCACAAAAAAACCACAAAAAAATAAGAAGAATAAACAGTTCCAAACAGGCGCGGTTCTAGAACCAATATTTTGGGGGGCTAGCAGGGTGGATCCAGAAATTTTTTCAGGGAGGCGTGCTGAAATGTAAACCGGTTATTTTCTCCAGACACTTAGGCCTCCGAAAATCAATAGGTGGGGAGCGCCAATAAAATCCTCAAATAATTCACACTATATTAACTACAAATGCACCCTTGTCACCACTATTTATTTAGGGGGAGACCGTTCGCATGTACACATGTACATCACAATCCTTCTTTTTGCTGATACTTTTTTTTTTTTATGGAATTTTTTTTTGGGGGGGGGGGGGGGCTAGACTAAATTTTTTTTAAGGGGGGCTTTAGCCCCCCCAGCCCCCCCCCCCCCCCGTAGAACCGCGCCTGGACTTCCAAAGATTTGTCGTTTATGACGCTGTTTAGCTGCTACCATTTAATTTGCAAAGTGTGTTTTAAGCCAACCTAAAATAATATCATTTAATAGGAGTGTAATTCACACACTCTACTTGGATAATTTTGTGTTGTAGTAATAATTTCAACAAATTCATCATGATCCTACATCCGATTCCTAATAGCAAAGCGCACATGTAAATAAAGCGTGACGTCGTTATTCCTGAGGTCTATTGGGCGACATGCAGACACTGAGTTTCAATACCATCGACATGCAGATGTATCTTTCTTTCCACGCAACAGGCCTACAATGTACCGCCCAATAAAAACCGGCATATACCCCATTCGCTCTTGTATGCCGATATTGGAACAAAAGTGGAGATGTTGAACAGGCGAAGGCTTCGCATTCTCACTGCAATACGTACACGTTTTGAACAAAAAAGTTACGTAATGGTCCTGACTCTACGAAAAGTGCGCTGCACATCCTTCGTGAAACAAAGACCGTATCTTGAAAGCAACTCTTCCACGGCGAAACCAATGATTTGATTCTTAGAAACTGTTGAACAATCGTATTCGGAAACAAAGCGCAAGAGTCACTCGCGCGAGACCGAAACCTCTCCCACAGTCTTAAAGCAAAGTATACTAGGAATAAACAACACATCGTGACTGACGTAACATGCTCCAAACATGCTCATAGACAGTTACCGTCCCTCGACTATGCAAATATACGGGCACTCGTACGGTGAGCCGGGCCCTCCGCTTTCGAAATGCCTTCAGCAAAACACTTTTGCGATTCTTGATGAAAAAAAAAACGACAGTGAAAATCGAACCTGTCTTACAAAACGTTAGCTTAAAAAGTCAAAGTGAAACGAAAGAGGAAATATTGATCGAGCAGTCAGTGTTACTAACACAGGGACTTACCTGTTCAAACGTTTCGTTAGAAGTCAGTTCAGTTCATTTATTTCCAGTGTTCACAAATCAGTGTGTTATGATACAATAATGTATACGTGTACATGTGCAACAGAGAAGTGAAACGCATTATAGGCATGGGCCCTTGAATACATGTGTTCAGACACCAAGTGACGATAAAGCAAAATGCTGTATTTAGAGAAAAAAAGTTTACATGCAAAGATAAACAAGGATACAAAGAAATAATTTTACAAGCCAACATGGAAATGTAAGGAATAAATAACTACAGTTTCACATACCAAAGTATACATTCAGCAAAATAGATATGTAGAATTTCTTCAGGAATCAGTGGAGAGTACTATAACTTGGTTCCCTTGTGGTTATTGGTAGTAAATGGCGGATGGAAATGAATAGCTTACCAAGTCAAGTGATAATATTGAAATTCCTAGAAACAAAATAATGGATTGAAGAGTATAAGGTATTGAAAATAGACCAATGTATGTACTGCGGGAAAACATACAGCGAATGTACAGTATACGAATACGAAATTTCAGCAAAAATGCATTTTAATGAAGCAGGTTCGTTAAATTGTTTTGTTATGACTGGAGTTTAGAAGTTAAGAGGTTTCCAATGTATGCATGAAGGCAAAGCGCAGATTGAGCTAACAATCCTCCAAGTGCTTCCAATTATACTTGTTTATGATAATTATTATGTCTCTAATTCGCCTATATAGTGTTTGCAATTTTTGGCTTTTCCGCAAAGTTGCAGAAAGCCTTTATTTTTGTCAAGCTTTTTCTGGCTCTCACGTTGGGCCTTAATCTTGCTGGAGTGCATCAGAGGAGAAGCAGCCTTGCTATTTGGGTATTGTCCTTGGGCAAGACACCTTATCAATATTTGCTTTCTACCAACACAGTAGCAAATAGGAACCCGTGCAGACAGATATGAAAATGCTGGTAAAGCTGTTACATAAAGTTAAATATTATTTTAATTTATTTTTTAAGCAAACTTTTTCATTTTTACTGTACCTTATAAATTCTCGACTAGGGAAACAATAAGGGGATAAAGAAAAACAACAGTTATGTGGTGTTGACCAAGCATTCAGGGGTCACCCTATGACTTACTGCCGAGACAGCAAAAGAGAACCGTATCTATAAGTAAATGCATAACCTGAACTTCGCAGACAGTCCCAGCCGGTGACTTAACTAATTGAGCTAAGGTCGGTTGGTGTTTGACGACGCGAAATTAAGACTCTTAAAGTAAATGACAGAGCGCGTGTATTGAAAACCAAAAGTTACACCTATGGGACTCGAACCCCGGACCCCTGGGTCTGTGGACAAGGAGCCTAACCTCCAAGTAATTTAGCCACTGAGTGTTAATATATAGTTGGAAAAACTTCTCAGCTTAGTCTGCGCTTTGCCTTCATACACGTGCATGAAAACAAACCTCTAAACTTCTAAACTCCCGTCATAAACAAACGATTTAAATGCCTCGTAAACGACCCCGTTTCATTAAATGCACTTTTGTTGAATTTCTTTCGTATACGGTACATTCGCCGTTTTTTTCCCGCAATGTAATCAGTCTATTTCCTGTACCTTATACTCTTCAATCAATTAATTTTGCTTGTCGGAGTTTCAATATTGTCGCTCTACTCGGCGAACTTTTCATTTCCATCCGCCATCTACTACTGTTTTTGCTTCAAAACATATTAACTACAAGGGAACCAAGTTATAGTACTCTCCACTGATTCTTGAAGAAGTTCTACATGTTTAAAAATCTATTTTGCTGAATATTTACTTTGATATATGAAACTGTAGTTATTTATTCCTTACGCAGTTATGCAATTATTGGTATGTACATGTATACCCTCGTTTACCTTTGCATGAAAACCTTTTTTCTCTGAATACAGCATTTTTCTTCAGTATTGGCATTTGGTGTCTGAACATTAGTGTGTTATAGGGCCCATGCCTATTGTACAAGCTGTGTTTTCTTATGGTCCATCTACAGTTTTCACTCGTCTTTTGTACATGCACACGTATACATTGTAACATACTGATTTGTGAACACTGGAAATAAATGAACTGAACTGAACTGACTTCTAACGAAACGTTTGAACAGGTAAGTCCCTGTTTAAGTAACACTGACAGCTCGATCAATCTTTCCTCTTTCCTTTCACTTTGACCTTGTTTGTTCTTTCAATTTATTTTGTTGTAGAATTTTTAGTTAACATCTGTAAGACAGGTTCAAATTTCGCTTCTTTTTTGATCACGAATCGCAAAAGTGTTCTGCCGAGGCTTTTCGAAAGCGGCTGGCCCGGCTCACCGTACGAGACTTATACGAGTGCCGTATATTTACATAGTCGAGGGACGGTAGCTGTCTATATGAGTATGTATGGAACATGTTATGTTGGTCAGGTCGTCTATTTTAAGACTGCGGGGAGAGGTTTCGGTCTCGCGCGAGCGACTCCAGCTTTGTTTTCGAATACGATTGTTCACCGTTTCTTTAGAGAGGATCTAATCATTGGTTCACCGTGGAAGAGTTGCTTTCAAGATACGGTCTTTGTTTCACGATGGGTTCAGCGCACTTTTCATAGAGTCACGACCGTTACGTAATTTTTTTGTTCACAACGCGATTGGGAAGCCTTCGCCTGTTCAACTTCTCCGCTTTTGTTCCAAAATCGTGATACAAGAGCGAAGGGGGCATTTTCCGGCTTTTATTAACCTGTGTTTGGGTGGAGTACGTAGGCCTCTTGCATGGCAAGAAAGATACGTGTATACGGTATTGAAACTCAGTGTCTGCATGTCGCCCAGCAGACCTCAGACAAAGCGTCACGCTTTATTTACATGTGCGCTTTAGCTATGAGAGCGAGGGTTGAATCGGATGTAGGATATGAATCTGATGAAACTACAGCACAGAATGAAAGCAATTAGAATGTGTTATTTACGCTCAATATTAAATGCTATTATTTTAGGGTGCCCTAAAACACATATTGCAAGTTAGATGGGAGCAGCTAAAAAGCGTCATTTACGACAAATCTTTGGACCGTGACGCGTTTGGTCTTTTTTTTTAACCTTTTTTTATTTTAGGTGTACCAAATTAGTTTCTAGTTCTTAGTTTCTAGTTGCCAAGCAACTGAACTGGTTCCAGTCCATTCATTTCGAAGATGATAGGGTGTTGGGAACCAACCTATCGTGTCGTATAAATATGCAAAAGTTACGAACTTTTGTACTGCTCATAAATTTGCGATTTTACAATACTATGTTTTGTTGTTGAGCAGGGGGAGGGGTCGACAAAACCGAAAATATCACAGGTTCAATATTGTAGAGATGCGTCCCCATGCCCTTTTGCGCGTTTCCCCCCGACCATTGATTTTCCAATTGCTATTTTCATAGAATCCAAAGATGTTTAGAAACTGAATTAATTCTTGAACAAACTCGATTTATTGGCGGCCAGATATTAATTCGGTTCTCGCAGGGTGGGGTCATATTTGTGTGCAAAATGGAATTTTCTCTTTAAATCAAAAGATGCATATCGAAAATTAATATAGCCTATATAGAAGAAAAAGGCAAGCACAGGTTGCCATCTTTAATGTCGTGCCCCCCCCCCCCCTGCCTAACCGTGCACACCCACGGGGTTGCTTGCGGAACACGAAAACTCGGGTCTTCACAGTGGGGGCTGGGGGGCTATTTTGTCTAGCCCCCCCAAAAAAGTCAGTAAAGGGAAAATTGCATTAGCAAAAGGAAGGAATGTGACGTACATGCGAACGGTCTCCCCCTTAAGAAATAGTCGTGACAAGGGTGCATTTGTAGTTAATATAGTGTGCCTGATTGTAGGATTTTATTGGCGCTCCCCATTGAAAATATGGAACGAGCCCCCCCAACCCCCCCCCCCCCCCACCCCATTGATTTTCAGAGACCTATGTGTCTGGAGAAAATAACCGGTCTACATTTCAGCACGCCTCGCTGAAAAAAAATCTGGATTCGCCCTGCTATAGTAGCCCCCCCCCCCAAAAAAAAAAAACAATATTGGCTTGAGAACCGCGCCTGATTACTGACTTAAAAAAACCCAAAACGGATATCGTGACCTTTTCATTTCCTGTTTAAATTTTCCCCTGTTTATCGTAGATTTGTAAAAACACGAATCAATTACTTCGATCGCATATAAAGAGTTGATAAACTCAAGAATACATGCATTTGGAGCTTGCTGGAATTTTACTCACTGAGAACAAAAAATCGGTTAAAACCTTGGTTGTGTCAAGATGCCACCGGGTTAATTGGGACATACGTACGCCGGAGACGGAGGAGGGGGGGGGGTGCAACGGGGGCCATTTCCCCCCCCCCCTTCCCAAAGTTCCAAACCCATGTCTTTTTTTCCGCAGCCAATGCGTACATCATTAAAATGACTACCTTGTTCTGGATTAAGCCTTGTACAGGCGCGAGACCAGTACCTGACTGCAGGGTCGCGCCTCTTGAAACGAATCGTCGATTGCAAGTAGGGAACAAAAGAGGAATAGTTTGACATAGGGGCGCTTCCTCCATCGAGAGTGAAGCTGAGTACTGCAATTCGGCATAACAATGAATGCGTTAACAATTACGTAACAGATCATTTTTTGTGGCAATACTCTCAGTCAATAGACCTAAGACGCAATGACGTAACGCTTTGTTTAAAAGTGCGCTTTCCTGCGAGAGCTGGCTCTCCGATAGGAAAGCGCTCATGTAAAACAAAGCGTGACGTCATTTCGTCTCAGGACCATTGAGGGCACTATTTAAGTTTAACGGTCAATCCCACGCAGGTTTGGTTTGAGTTAAACGTACGAAAAAGTAGTTCGCGCATAATTATCATTTCGGCGACGTAGCTGCTGTAAATTACAGGTGTTCATAATACCATTATAGATAAAAATTGTTTGATTGCTTTAAGTTGATTGAGGGCGCTAATCAGTTTAACGGTCAAGCATACGCACAGTTTGTTTTGGGAGTTAAACGTACGAAAAAAAGGTTTGCGCATAATTTGCTATTTTTGGTAATGCAGTTCGCCAAAACAGCTCGTGTTAAAAATACGTGTGTTTTATATAGGACAGTTAAAAACCTAGAACCTCCAGAACCAAATGGTAACAAATGGGGATAGTGTAATATAATTATTAGCATCAAGCATTAAAGGTTCTGTGATATATGAAGTTATTGAAAATTAATATCGATTTACGCAAAGTATAACAACCAGTGGAATCCCAGAGAGGACGCCTCTCATTAGGTGTCTATATGGGTGCAGACCTGCGAATCGACTCTCGTAGACCTCGATGATAATTACGAGTATGTCCGTAAATTATTTTTAAAAAAATACTCACAACTCTCAGAGGTGTTTGAGACACCATTGAAATGAAAGCTTTTTTTTATTATCTTTTATTTTCTGTTCAAGTTTTGTTCAATTATCCAATGACTGAATGGGAGAAAATTCCATCAAAGGATGTCAGCCCGAAAAGTAGTCCATTGGCCCATCGCCATTTTGAAAAATGATGCCTGCGCTCTATTGCAAAGAGCAATATTAGGACCCAATTTCGTACAAATTGCAAACTCCTGTGTCGGCTTCCAACCCTCTTCTTATCAAGTTCAAGACCCACAACGGTGATCTAATAGCAAATAATTTTATGCATATATACAAATTGTGAATTCGGCCCGCATATTATACCTTTAAAGTGTGTCATGGATGCCACTAAACCAAACTCACAATAATTGTATGATGTACATGAATATACGTGTACGTGTGCATGTACAACAGACGGGTAATAAAGAAAACACAGCTTGTATTATAGTCATGGGCCCTGTATTTAAAACGATAATGTTAAGAAACCTATTAGCAATCAAGCAAATGGCCTAGTGGTTAGGCTCATTGTCCACAGACCCCGGGGTCCGGGGTTCGAGTCCTGATAGTGTAGGTTTTTGGTTTTATTCACGCGCTCAGTATTTCGCGTCGTCAAACACCAACCGACCTTAGCTCAATGGGTTAAGTCACCGGCTGGGACTGTCTGCGAAGTCCAGGTTATGCATCTACTCATAGGTACGGGGCTCTTTTGCTGTCTCGGCAGCAAGGCATAGGGTGTCGCCTCGTTTCCTCCCTTAACGGTGCTTGGCCCTCCGGGGTTACATGGATGGACAGGGAAGGAGGTGTGGTGGGCCGGGGAATCCGAGACCCAGGAAGAGCCCTATATGGGAGTCGGTAACCAATCGCGACCCCTGAATGCTTGGTCAACACCACATAACTTTTTGTTTTTTCTTCATCACCTTATTTTTTCCCTAGTCGAGAATTTATAAGGGAGAGTAAAAACGAAATGGTTTTCTTCAAAAATATATTTAAATAATATTTATCTTATGCAACAGCTATAGGCCTACCAGCATTTCAGTGTAAACAGAAAATTCAAACCCAATGATCATCTCTGCCTGCAAGGTCCCTATTTGCTACTGGGTTGGTAGAAAGCAAACATTGATAAAGTGTCTTGCCCAAGGACAAATAAATACTTAAATAGCAAGGCTGCTTGTCGGGACCGCACGGGGACCCAACTGCATCCAATTCACTCCACTTGGAGTCTTGCTGGTTGCCTTTTTGCCTCTGCTCTGCTGCACTCCAGCAAGAGTAAGGCCCAATGTGAAGGCCGGAGAAAAAATCTTGACAAAAACAAAGGCTTTCTGCAACTATGCGGAAAAGCCAAAAATGGCAAACACCATAGGCGAAGTAGGGAAGGGATGCCCAACATGGGGACTTAATCCCCAAATTTTTCCCGTGAAAAACATTTTGACGTAGACATAATTATCATAAACAACCACGATTGGAAAGGAGGATAGTTAGCTCAATCTGCGCTTTGCCTTCATAATGTGCATGTTAAACAAAACCCTCTAAACTTCTGAACTCCCGCCGTGAACAAACGATTTAAACAACTTGTAACGAACCAGTTTCAATAAAATGCACTTTTGCTGAAATTTTGTATTCGCATACAGCAGTGGCGTAGCACTTTTATTTTTTATTATTTAGACATTTTATTGGGGAGTACAATTTTTTGAAAAAGGCACTTGCACATTAAGGCTGAAATGTAGACACGTTTTTTTTCCCTCGGACACTTGGCCTCCGCAAAATCAAATCATGTTTACAAATCTATTTTGCTGAATGTTTACTTTGCTATATGAAACTATAGTTATGTATTCCTTACATGCCTAGGTTGGCTTGTAAAATTATTGTTTTGTATCCTTGTTTATCTTTGCATTGTAAACCTTTTTCTCTAAATACAGCATTTTGCTTTATTGTCACTTGGTGTCTGAACACGTGTTCAAGGGCCCATGCCTATAATTAAAAGGCTACAGTTTTCATTCCTCTGGTGTACACGCACACGTATACATAATGTATTGTGTAACACACGGATTTGTGAACACTGGAAATAAATGAATTGAACTGAACTTATTTCTAATGAAACGTTTGAACAGCTAAGCCCCTGTTTTGTCCCTTGTCTATCTGTTCTTTTAATTCATTTTGTTGCATAATTTTAAGCTATTTGTAAGACAGGTTCGATTTTTACTGTCGTTTTTTTATCAAGAATCGCAAAAGTATTTTGCTGATGGCATTTAGAAAGCGACGGGCCCGGTTCACCGTACGAGTGCCAATTTTTCATCTTTAGTCGAGGGACGGTAGGATAGCTGACTAGTATGAGCCTGTATGGAGCATGTTATGTTGGTCACGATGCGGAGTCAATTCCTATAAGTTTACTGTGGGGAGAGATTTCGGTCATGTACATGTACATGTACATGTACATGTGTGATTACTTTTAGGTGATTGAGGGCGCTATTCACGTTAAACGGTCGAGCCTACGCGAAGTTTGTTTGGGGAGTTAAAAGTACGAAAGTAGTTCGTGTATAATTTGCTGTTTTGGTCACGTAGCTCGCCAAAACAGCTCTCGTTAATTGCGTGTATTTCATATTAGAATTTAAAATAGGAACTTCTGAATTCCTTTAATTCTCATTTCTAACCGACCCTAATAACACTTTAGGCTCCCGACAAGAAAAAAACCCGACAAGAAAAAAACCTAGAACCTCTAGAACCGCCTATTCACCGTAATGTAAGAAAATGGGTAAAATAAAATATATTATATTAGATTCAGGCAATCAGGCTCTGTGATATTTGAAGTGATTGGAAATTAATATCGATTTACGCGAAGTATACGATATAAAAAAAACAGTGGAATCTCAGAGAGGACGCCCTGAAAATCGACCCCCATAAGACCTACCGCGGTGATAACTATGCCATTTTCCGAAAACTATTTAAAAAGTACTTACAACTCTTCAAGGTGTTTGAGACACCAACAAAGCTTATTCCATAATCTTTTAGTTTCTGTTAAATTTTGCAATGAATAAGATGCCACTATTATTATTATTATTATTATGACTAATGTGAGGAAATTCCATCACAGGATGTTACCCCAAAAAGTAGTCCTGTGGCCAATCGCCATTTTGGGGGGAGGGCGTCATGCAGTGGCGTCAATCGCTTCTCAAAAGGGGGGGGGGGGGCGGACATACCTTGATCAGAACTGATGCGAGCGCGAAGCAAGAAGCCCTTAGGGCGTGGGGTTCGGGGCCCGCTTAAGGGCCCAAAAAATTTGATTCTAGATGTTCTGTGGTGCGATCGGAAGCAATTTCTTACCACTTTCCTCCATGCTTCAACTAATATTTTCTTAGCAAAAGATAATTATTTGAACATCGTTTTCGAGGTTGGAGTCATTGAATCAGCTATCGGTATTCTGAGCTATAGGCGTGGGGTTCGGGGCCCGCTTAAGGGCCCCGAAAAAAATTGGATTCTCGATGCTTTGTGGTGTGATCTGAGGCAATTTCTACCACTTTAACCAATAATTATCTTAGCACAAAAGTTAATAATTTCAACATAATTTTCGAGGTTTTCTCAGCTAAAGGCATAAGAAATTTTTTTGAACATTGTTTTCGAGGTTGGAGTCATTGAATCAGCTACCAGAATTCTGAGCTTTAGGCGTGGGGTTCGGGGCCCGCTTAAGGGCCCCGAAAAAATTTGGATTCTAAATGCTCTGTGGTGCTATCTGAGGCAATTTCTGACCACTTTCTGGGGGGGGGGGTTACATTTGATATTGTGTCCCCCACCCTTCAAAAAGTGAGGGGGAGGGGACATGTCCCCTGTCCCCCCAGGATTGATGCCCGTGGCGTCATGTAGATCAATGATAATTTTTTTAGAAACTCAAAATCTCAGTGGGGGGGGGGGGGGCGACTGGGGGGGGGCGACAAGGTTTCATGGGGGGCGGTCGCCCCCCCCCCACCCCCCCCCCCGGTGGCTACGTCACTGCGAAGGATTAAACCACAAATGCAAGTATTCGCTGTCAATAGTGTAATGCCAAATAAGTAAGGCGTTATTTATGGCGATACTCTCAATTGATGGCAGTATATAAGTTTAACGGTCAAGCCTACGCAGGTTTGGTTTGGGGTTAAACGTACGAAAAGTAGTTCGCACATAATTAGCGGTTTCGGCGACGTAGTTCGCTGAAAGAGCTCCTGTTCATTACGTTTGTTCATATTAGGATAAAGATAGATAATGGGGCTGTTTGCTGTTGTGATAAGAAATAATTGTGTACGATTACATATCATTTTGTAGAGTGTGCAATAACGATCAGTTGTGTGATTACTTTTAGTTGATTGAGGGCGCTATTCAAGTTTAACGGTCAAGCCTACGCGCACTTTGTTTTGGGAGTTAAACGAACGAAAAGTAGTTCACGCATAATTGGCTGTTTTGGTAACGTAGTTCATCGCAAAAAACAGCTTTTGTTAAATGCATGTGTTTCATATTATGATATAAAATAGGAAAGCTGCAATTCTTTGATTCTCATTTCTAACCGACCAAATTGTTTTATAGGCTCCCGACCAGAAAACAACCTAAAATCTCTAGAACCCTATAATTTACCGAAATTAATGTAACGAATGGGAACTATAAGAGTCAGGCAAACATGCTCTGCGATATTTGAAGTGATTGAAAATTAATATCAATTTACGCGAAGTATACGGTATAAAAACCAGTGGAATCCCAGAGAGGACGCCTCTCATTAGGTGTCTCATATGACTATTTATTAGGAAGAACTGTATGTGACTCATATGTCTCATATCTCATAATTCGCTCTCCCGCCATTACTTTTTCTGGTGAACACGAAACCGCCATTTTAACTGCTCCGCTTTTGTTCCAATATCGCGACACAAAGAGCGAATAGGGCACACACCGCTTTACCCGATTAACCTGCATTTAGACGGTGTTCGGGTCTGCAGGGTTGGAAGCGAGATACGAAACCAGTGGCGCGCCCAGGATTTGGCTTTTTTGGGGGGGGGGGGCGGCTAACAATTTTGTTAAAACAATTGTTTGTTTTTTTTATTAATTTTTTTTAGGGGGGCGGAGTACTCGACAGTAGGCCATAACATTTCACAAGGTAAAATCCTGGGACCAAACAAAATTACTACATAAACGAAAATAAACAAATTAACAACCTGGGGCGACCCCCCCCCCCCCACGGGATACGCCACTGATTCAAACTAGAACAGAAACGCCCCAGCAAGAATATTTTGAGGTAGGAGTGGTTCCTCCATCGAGAGTGAAGTTGAATACTGCAATCCGGCGTAACAATGAATTAAATGCGTTAACAATTACGTAACAAAGTGTGCTGTCAACAGTGTAACGCCCCATATTGAAAGAGAAGGGACGGCGTGATGGAGTTCCTTTGTGCTGTAGTGATTCGAAAGAATTGTATTACCGAGTAGGCCTATGACGCTGATCCTCTCAGTCATTATTGAGGGCACTATTTAAGTTTAACGGTCAAGCCTACGCAGGTTTGGTCTGGGGATTAAACGTACGAAAAATAGTTCGCGCATAATTAGCCGTTTCGCGACGTAGTTCGCCGGAAGAGATGCTGTTAATACGTGTGTTCATATTAGGATTAAAGATAGATAAAGGGGTTCGTTGCTGTCGTGATTATGAAGAACTGTATATGATAACATCATGGGCGTCGCGGGAGGGGGCAAGGGGGGCACTTCCCCCCCCCCCCGGAAAAGCAAAAAAAAAAAGAAGAAGAAGAAGAAAAAAAGAAAAGAGAAAAAAACAAAAGAAAAGAAAAAGAGGTGCGAAGACAAAAAATGGTGTAAATTTAATGGGGGGGGGGGGGAAATGTCCCTGCCCCCCTCTAAAACTGATAAATCGAGAATATGTTGAGAAATGCAAGCAGTTTTGGCAAAAAATTTTTTGCCCCCCTCTAGAAAAAATCCTGGCGACGCCCATGGATAACATAATAATTGTACAGTGTGCAATGGCTAGTCTGGTTCCCCGACTAAAAATACATTTCTTCATACTTTTGTGTGTCACACCACGAAGGGGGGGGGGGGGGGGGTAATCCAATAGCCCACCCCCGGTCAAAAAGTGTGTGTGTGGTTTTCTATTGTGTAAATCGAGGACACACACGTGCAACATCATCGATGAATCGAGGACGATAACCGAATCGAGGACGACCTCGATAGGAAAACGTGCACAAAACCCTGGGGGCTGTTGCAAAAAAGTTAAGAGTATAAACAAAATAAAAGGGAAGTGGTACAATAGCAAATCCTCGATTTACACCATGAACAGTGTCATCTGTGTGCTTACATATTGGCACTTATGGGGTACCTGGCAAAAAGGGCAACAATAAATTATGGACAATTGGGACCCCACAAGTCTTTAGAAATTAAAGCACCCCATTACCGTAACGCTATGTGTTTTTAGATTTCTAAGGGGACAAAGGAGAACAAAAGAAGGGGATAAGGGTCGAACACTAGTGATACTCCATAAACCCCATATTCTAAGAGTGCGTGGCTGCGTGTGTCATGGGCGGGCTGTACGTGCTCAGCAAACGACCTCGAATTACTGTTCGTTCAGCACGTATAGCTGTTGTGTGCGGCGGACTTCAGCTTTATACAAGTGGGTTACTTTTGTGTAATATTTACCGGAATTATCATGCAAATTCTTCGGCCTGCGTATTTCTAAACATGTTTCATTGTACCGTGTCAGCCGCGCCACAATCCGGCATTCGATGTTATACGCCTCCATATCCACAGTTCTTTCTCTGCAGGCAACTTGCACGTCAACTTTCGGTCGCTACGTATCTATGCAAAGTTTACTTCGATTGTCTTGGCAAAATGAACACCAATTTGTTGGTGATGTTGGTTGTCCTGTGTTCGTCAGGTGGGAACGCAATCACTCGCAGGGAATAGTAAGTTTTCGTTGATCTGTAGATTTGTCCTTTACCGCTTATTGTACATACCATTGTTGGGAAAACTTGGGGCCTATCCGCAGTTTATGTACACATATGCACGTCTTTTGTGAGTGTTGTGCCCAGTCAGCTAACGTGCTTTCATGTCAGACCAGAAAGCAAGTCACTTTCAAGAATGAAGATGGTGAACAGGGACACGGGGGGGGGGGGGGGGGGGGAGGGGCATCAGAATACTACGGGGGCACATATCGCAAATGTGATACTGCAGTTTTTCCCATGAGAAATTGCAAACAATATAATAAGCCTTTGGCTAACTGGAAAAAAAAATACAACTTACCAAACCCATTTTTGGTTGGGGAAGGAAAAGGGGCATAATATCATTATTTTGGTGGGGCACACCTGGGGAGGGGGTACAGAAAATTAATGGGGAGCGGACGTACCTCCCTCTCACCACCCCCACCCCCGGCCCCGTGGCTGCGCCACTTTATGAACAGACTGCCAATTTTTCTTGCAGTTGTATTAATACTATGGTCAGGAACCTTCTTTAAATATCCTCCCGAATCAACTTCTGTTGCAACTCAGTGGCACATTCTTCGTACTCTAATAACCAGCGGATTTTGAAGGGTCATAGATGGGTATACACGTACAGTTTCAAATGTTAAAAAAGGGTGATAATCAAGTTAAGTCTCGTTTGTATACTTCTTCTGAATTAAGTGTCTGTAAAAATAAGTTTAACAATTGGGCAAAATGCCTTATTGTTGTCATGCTTCATAAGCTAATGTGGACAAATGTAACCTCTATTGTTTCTCATTATAGAGCGGTTTACGTCTGCCTTGCATCCGTATAATATGTCATTGTGGGATATCGGTAGCAGGGAAACGGAACAGCGGTGGTAATAGTTGAAACTCCACAAGTCTCTAGAAATCTCAATCCCCCTCGGGAGAAACATGCAGAGTTTTACATTTGTAAAACTTGAAGGAAAATACAAACAGGGTCTACATTACCTCGCGTACTATGCATGTTACTGTAATTCACCCCAAAGAATCTGATGTGGGATTTCTTTCTGTTGTCTTTCAGTCGCATTCCTCTTCCCTTTACACTAGAAGAGGTAAGGTTTTTTTTTATTTTCACTTTTTAAGTTTTTGTTACGTGGAAACATAGGCCCGTACAATGCCTCTTCCAAGTTCGAACAAGCCATATAAAGTAGAATGTATTATGTTTGTCACTTGTTCTTGTGCATTGTCGAATGTGCCACTCGCTGCTCATTGAGGGCGCTGTACTATTTGACCACACAACTCTGCCTGTTCGATTGACCGTATTTCAATTATTCATTAAATGGTAAACTTGTGGTTTTTTTTGTTTTTGTTTTAAAATTATCTTCACAGTATCGTATCGGGCATTTATGGTCGACCGGGAAGTGGAGCTTACTTAATACCGGCGGCGGGGAAGGAGTTGAAGTGGTTGTAAATGAACCTTACGAAGAGGACGGCGAAAGTGGTCACTTCACCCACAAAATCTTCCATTTAGCCTCGTAAGTGACGCGCTCTTTGATAGATTTTATACCTGTTGGTAGATTGGGTTTCTAGATTTGGATGGGTCCTTAGGTTAATTTTGTTGTGCTAGGATGTGGAGTCTTTTTTTTTGTAATGCTAGATTTAAAGTTAGATGAGCTTCTAGTTTTAGCAAGGCAGTTTAGGATTTCGATTTTATTTTCAAAGCCCACTCTCATGATAGAGGCTATATGCTAAATCCAGATGGCGCAGTATCGTATACACTGTAAAACGTTGGACAAAACGGGTTGATATGTAGACCAACGTTGGTCAACATATCGACAGGTTAAACTCTTGGGCAAAGTTCTTCCCAATAGTTGGAAAATTTTTACCCAAATTAGGTAATTTCAAACCAATGTTGGGTACAATTATATTGCCCAACAGTGTTTTGCCCATAAGGCAACCCCTCCACTGGATAATAGGCGTGCCTAGCCAACTAGTAAAATGTCCTTCAATTTGCCTACCAACTTGTCCATAGAATTGTTATCTTCCGTTGATGCACAATAAAAACCAAAGAAACCCTCCAGTTGCACAGTTTAATGCGACAAAATGGTTCATCACACGTACAATGTCGTTATTGGTGGTGGTGTACCTTAGTTTGTGTTGGAATTTTTTTTTCTCCATAGACGTTAATATTTGTGATGTATCACGTTCATTTTTCCATCATCAGCTCATTAAATTTGTCTTGGACATATACGTCCAATTTATGGAATTGCCTTTTTTTAATACAATTTACTTTGTCCCCTTTCGTCTATTTAAAGCTGTATTTTTCAAGTATGCCTTTAGCAAGTGCTGATGGTTTAGCATTTGGTGCTATTCCCTTTTTTGTTCTTGCAGTTTTCGTAATATGGGGCAGGCCTATACTGTCGAAGTGCAGTTGCTGACAGAATTTATGTCAGTGCTGGGTTTTAACACTTCAGCTTTAAGAGTGTATGGTTGACACCCCATTATATTGACATTGGACCTATGTATTGATGTCGCCTGTCACTTTACAGGAAAGTTCCTAAAGTGATAAGGATGTTGGCACCTAAGGGATCACTAGAAATTCATGAGAAGTCATGGAATCGGTTTACAGAGGTCAAAACCGTGACTTCGGTGAGTACCGTCGAAAGTTTCTAAGCTTTTTTAGTGGCGTTACGGGATTTCTCTAACTTAAATGTACTTAGTAAATTAGTCCCGTTTTCTAGGTGTATATACAGTTTATCGCATTACTTTTAAAAGTGTTTTTTTGTTGATTTCTTTCAAAATGCGTTTTCGTTCCATCCAAACTCTTCAAATAATTTTTCCTGTGCTCAATTTCAATGTAGCAAATATTATAACTGTCAAGGGCGGATGGGGGGGGGGGGGGAGCAACGGGGGCCATGGCCACCACCCCCCCCAAAAAAAACCCGAAAACATTTTTTTTTTTAAAGTGGCGTCGCAATAAAGGAAGGCACTGCGTACACCACCATCTTTCCTCCAAAAGATTTGGTTTAAGTGGTTAGAAATAGCGGGCCCCGAGCCCCACGCCGTCATTTTTGGGACCCACTTTTGGGGGGACCAAAACATTTGTTTTGCCCCCCCCCAATATTGTGTAATTATGTCCTCGCAATTTTAATTCATGCGCGTTTTTCCCAATCTTTGTGTGCTCGGTTATATTTCTACCAATATACAATAATTATCATAAGGAGTTGATAAGCTCATTCGTAATATACAATCGTGTTGAAGAATAAATTAAGATAATTGGACGTTACAAAAATGGATGGATGGATAGCCCAGTAACTATCCCATTTACTGTTGAATAATTGCAAGCATTCGGCATATTTGTTCCTTTCTGCAAATTATTGAAAACCCTCGATTTCTCGTTTTTCGGTTTTTACTCTGTGTGTTGATTACTTAAATCTGGAGGTGATTTGTCCAATTGTGATGTTCTTTTCCTTTCATCTAGAACCCTGATTACATGAAAGATGGATATCATACAACCACTCATACACGATTAGTGAAGGCTGCTGACTGTGACCAAGATAACGTAAGAGATATTTTTATTTTTATTTCAAATTCTTGGCACTATATACAAATTGGAATTTCGCGCGAGATTAAAATGGGCTGCGTTAAAAGTTGGCAACTACAAGTTATGCAAAATGCACATTTAATCCTTGCACAGATAAAATTGTTGGTATGCAGATTAGGTCCTAATAAAAGTGGGTCCGCTTCAATAACTTTCCTGTAAATGGTGTTTTGTAAATGGCGTACAGACTGAGATACCCACGAATACTGCTGTTTACTGTTTGGTGTGGTACTTTTTAACAATCTAATCTTGGCCTGCCTTGCTGGGACTTTCTGCAGTCTTTTTACAAATTTTGAAATCTAAAAGAATTACAAAAGAATGTTGAAATGTGTGTTTTGTTTGGACTTCATATTCACAGCCTATCTTTAATATTAATCACAATGCCTGTGACTTCAGGGGAAATGTTGATTGTCTCTTGTTTGGTAGATTTTCAGCGACATCTCTTCAGATATCGACGATGTGATCCACCTGGATATCGTCAACGATCCTATCGCGAGTTCGGTGAGTTTTGACCTTGAGGCTTTGATTTAGGTACAGGTCGTCAGGTCCATTTAAATCATATTAAAGGGGTATTAAGACCTGGAATGCGCCCAATTGGGCTACAAAATGCGTTTTAAACGAAATGATATTAAACTGAAAGAGCTTTTAAAAGTAGAGTATAAATGTCCACACAACCATCCTTTAAAAAGCGTTGTGTGTTATTCTGCCGAGTAAGCCAGTATGTAAGTAATTAAGTAAGAAGTCGCTCATTAGCGAAGCGCGATTCTTGAGACAGTGTGTCGAAGTTTGACGTTTTTCGTTTTCACCGGGTAACTGCCCGCGAAATATTGTGCTCACGGAAATCAGTTATTCATTTCACAGGACTACAAAGTCGACGAAGACCCGACGAAATGCGACTCTGGATTTGGAAATCTGTCTCCTGACTGGCAGGTAAGAGTTCATTCTGCCAGCCTTGTTTTAGTTTTTGATGTGATTTTTTTTGGGTTGTTTGTTTGTTTGTTGGGGGGGGGGGGGTGTTTGTTTATTTGTTTAATTCTATTAGTTTGCTTTTGTTTGTATTATTTTTATTAGTAGAGTGACGTCACAATTATGTATATATAGTTACATATACATTGTATATGGCATGATTTTCATTGACTGGGCAGTAGAATTGGAAAGTTGAACAGGCTTAGGCCTAATTGTCTTGTGAAGATATACCATACAGCCATAATTGGCGCAATGCTTGGGAAGTTCTTATTCTCTGCGGCTGTATGAAATATCTTCGTCCGGATGCATGTTAACATTGTTAGTAGTAATTGTCGCCTATACTAGCTTGGGAATATAGTTATTCTTAATTACTTAGGTTTGTACAAACGTTCATATAATGATTCTCTTATTATACAGAAAAGTGAAGTTCGTATGTGCGTCCACAAACTGGTTGAAGTTGAGTTCCATTGGTTCGGCCTGCAAGGCACGGTGGAGAGTCGCATACAAAAGGTTTCTACATTCAATCAACATGTACTGTTTAATTTACCTGACTATCCCACTGAGCAAAAACTCAGTTTTAATTTCCATACCGATTAAGTTCAGTCAGCGGTCTCCGTCAAATCAATTAGGGGGAGGGGGGATGGTACCACTCTTCGAAAATAGGGGGCGCTCTTCAAAACCGCCAACTAGGCATTATGTGCCCCTATTCAGGGCACATTGTATGTGTTTTGGGGCTTGGTTTTCATATTCCTCGTTCATATCAGAAAAGTGTATACCATTTGTGACAAGAAATTATCCGAAATTTTAGGGACAGTTTTGTTTTCATCCGAGGGGGCACATTTATGTCCGCAAAAGGGGCACTTGGGTACATCTGGTTCTGCTGCTCCAGTTGAGATTAACCTGAGTAACCTTCATCATTTAACCTTCAATGTGCATTTTTGCGTTGTTTTTCTTTCTGTGTCTGCAACACTCTTGAAA
This sequence comes from Patiria miniata, assembly GCF_015706575.1. Classification (NCBI taxonomy): domain Eukaryota; kingdom Metazoa; phylum Echinodermata; class Asteroidea; order Valvatida; family Asterinidae; genus Patiria; species Patiria miniata. The sequence continues at coordinate 36,531,376 of NW_024037069.1, read as the reverse complement.
GAAGTTCTTCTAAAGGAATTTTGTAAGGTTAACAGTGAAGGACAATACCAAGCTGTTTGGATCACCTCTTATATATCGCTTACCAGCCTCCCTATCTCCCTCTTTTCTCCCTCAATGTGAACATTTTGGCAGGTCTGTCCAAGATTCTTCAGGAACCTCCATCGTCAGATGTTCTGCTGGACAGATAACTGGATTCGCTTATCAATCGACGATATCCGAGTATGGGAGGACGAAGTTAAAGACGAACTAGATAAGGTAATTCAAACTATTATTCCGAGCCTATATTGTAATCGAAATACAGTTGCATTTTGTCGGAGCGTTCTCTGCCTTTTGCCATAAAGCAAAGAAACATTTTTGTATCATTGTCCTGCGTAATTGAAGCAGAAAAGCTGCGGTTACATTAAGCATATACGGCATTCGCGTGCGCATGTTGAGATTTCTATTTTGCATAACTACCGGTACTTTAAGCAACCTCTGCTTCATGTTATTTTGCCTATTACTGCCTATAAAACGTCCCGCTGACGATAACCTCTCTGACAAATAAAGGACCTCTAAGTACAAAACCATGTGTGCTGAAAGAAGTGCCATTAAAATGGGACAAAGACAGCAGTTTATATTTCATTTGACAACGGCTTTAAACGACAATCATTATTGGTGATTTGTTTAACAGACAAGAACTATTGGAGAAGTACGAGGGATGTCTGAGCAATGAGATGTGGCACAACAGCCGCCAACGACGAATGTAGAGTGCATGGAAATCTACGTTAACGCACGCTACTCCATCAGCAGCCTTGTTAGTGTAAAGCTACACAACACGTTTCAGGGAAACTCGTTATTTCAGATCAACAAATTCAGTTCTAGTATGTCTTTACACGTATCCATTTTTGTCAGACTATAATTTTGGGGTGAACTTGTTTTGGAGTATATCATTTGTATCAATCCAATCCAAAGTGTATCAAGTGGGGTAGGAGAGCCTCAAGTATTTGGTTCATGACTGGTATTCTAGTTGATTCTGTGAGATGATTTTAATTCACAACATTCTTTATCTTTAGTTATTGGTAATTTAGTTATTGATTTAAGAAAATGACAGGTTGACAGTCCTTTGAGGCAGTTGTAATTCAGGTGATCGCATGACTCTAGTTAAAAAAAAGGTGATTTAGCCTTGGTTGATATAATTTTAGTTAACGATGTGGTATTATTTGAATTAATGGAATAATATACTTTATTATGATACAGTAGTAGTTACAGTCGAGTCTCGTTAATACAAACTCGTTCGGACCTAGCCAAATTGTTTGTTATATCAGAATTTTGTATTAAGAGGAACATCCGTCCCATTCATTGTGCACATAAATGCACAGTCGGGACCAAAGCTTTATGTTTGTTATAACCAGAATTTTGTATTAACAGAGTTTGTACTAACGAGATTCGACTGTATTCACAATGATCATTAGGTATTACTAAAGTTAAAAGCATGATTTGATTGTAGTTAATGAGAAACATATTCCTTAGTTAATAGCTTCACATTAGAGATCATGGGTGAATTTTTGCTGGTTAATGTCAATATTTGTATTCAGTGACTTACTTATCCCTTGCTTATGACAATATTAATTGTTATACCTCTGTCTTGAATACTGTATTTTAATTGGCCTAGAACGATCACATTCCCCTTGGGATATCACGTGTACGGTACCTAACCCTAACCTACGCTATTTTCATCATGTTTTCACACATGCGTGGGAGCAAGCGAACTATAGCAGACGATCAGCTGTTTTGAGCACGTGACATGCATGTGAGTTGCCGTTACATTGTCATTATTGTTGTGTTTACTGCTGCTTGTTTTCGTGATCTTTACATCAAAAATCAAGGAATCCAAGACAGAGGTGTCACAAAACAATTGTTGACTGCTGTGATGAGGGATATGACGTTTTGAAAACCCTCGAGGCGCATAGCACCAGAGGCGAAACGTCATATCCCACATCACAGCAGTCAACAATGGTTAACTACCGGTATATCACGCTAGATGAACTATAATCAAGTTTTAATTAATTAATTCCGGTAAATTGCAGGAGATGCTATAGTTCTAGTTATTTCTAATAATATTCTTGGTACACGCATGAGATCATTATTGTTAATTACAGTAGCTATTGGATATACTAGTAGTTTTAGCTAACCACAATGATATTCAGGTAAATAGTGTGATATTAATAATAGCTAATGGTTTTATCTGATAGTTGATAATAATATGTTTTGGACTTTTGGTGTACCAGTGTATTACTTGACGGGACTTTTTACAGGCACGTAGAAACAGCTTGTAATTTCCCACAAACCAATCTGCCGATTTGGTAAGAAAATCCTTGTTTAAAGGGAAGAAAATAGTGGCATTAACAGTCCCTGCGAAATTTTTCCACATTAAATGGTATCGTTGACAATCAATCAAGATTTAACAAGCGTGCTCGCTAAAATTTGACGGGGCTCGATTACGTGTATTAGAGATGGTGCTTTTTACATAAAACACGATAAATAAACGTTCAAATGGTACTTTACATGTTCTTTTTGTTTATCTTTGAAACAATTACGGGATAAGGGGTTGCTTGGGGTCAAACAGTATGCAAACGAAAGAGGGCAGTCAACGACTGGATAATAATCGTGTAATATGCACTGTTTCCCAGCCCCCTAAAGATATGGGGACCGGTAAATAGCTCCCATTTAGAGCCTCTAATTGGACCACCTCTGCGCACGCGCATCACGATCGTTTATTTCTGAATCGCTGTTCAACTCTTGTGCATGGTTGCTGGAGATTGAACTCACGATTATCAAGAAACTCACGCTTGTTATACATGTACCACAAAAGTACACAAAATCACAAGTGTCTCCATAAAAGCAACGTTCAAGCATATAAACTGCATAGAAGTATGGAACAGCAATATTTCTCTCTTAATTGATATTTGCCAGAGATACCTTCAAATTCGGCAAAAATAGCACATCGTGGCCAGGCCTATTCCCATTTTGCAACAGGCTGGTTGGGCGCAAACATTACCATTGTGATTTAGAATTCACAAGGCGAGGCGGGTTTCAGACCAACGCAGGTCATGCATATACATGAAGTTACCATACATTACCCGAAATTCCGGCCAATGTATGCCAGACTCGCCTCTATTACCGGACCCCATTTTTGAGGACCAAAGGACAACGGGGTCAGGGCACCAGATTCATGCACAATTCCCCCGAGTTACCATTTCGATCAACAATAGAGGGTGGAAGACAGCATACCGTGCCAGAAGTCCGCTTTTATTAAACGACACGCAAACAACCAGTTCCGGCATTTTCAGCGGCCAAATAGGAAACAACGGCTCTTCATTTAAACATATGATATCGATAGACCACCGGGTATGAATGGTAAAACTACCCGTATTTAATTGTGCAGCACACTTACTTTCTTACATCTTGCAATTTGTCTGTAAGTCTTCTCATAAAATTATACCTTACTGAATTCAACGGAAAGGCTACTGCCCTCGCGATCAATAAACTATCAGTTGTGAATCAACATGTTTCGATAACGCTCATACTATGACCTCCAACTCCCTCGAGGATGGATAGGTAAAAGGTTTCCACAACTCGAGGAAGGGTAATAGGCGGTAATTTTTAAAACGAAATCCCAATTAATTGTGACCTTTTATAGCTCAATTAATCTTCGGTTAACTCGGTCTTTTAAGATTAAATGAAGCGTGAAGGTTTAATTAACTCTGGTACAATAAATTTCAACTGGTCAAGGCCAAAAAGCTGTTTGTGTTGTTCAGGGGAACAGCAGGCAATATATAAAATATCACTCAATTGATGACTTGTCCCGGCCTTTATTAAACGTTCTTCATAATTCTGGATGAAGATTGTACCTTGGAGGCAGGTTGCGTCCCAACCTTTTTTGTACCCTCGAGGACGCTGAATAATGGACCATAGCAACAAGACCTTCGTTTTTGTTTTATGATAGCAATATTTTACGTCAGAGGAAATTCGCGTTTGTTTCTACCGCGACGACCAGTTTTCATTGTATTCGATTCAATGCTGAGACACTAAAAGGGTCTATACATGGACAGAGTACACATCTGATCCTCTTCAACTCTGCTACCGCGCGACTGAACAAGGAGCCATACATCATGTATTTGTTGAGAGTTTTCAACTTTGTAGCAATAACTTCAGCAATCAATGCTCAATTTAGGTCAGGTTCCTGCCACTCTCGACTCACTGTCCAATGCTCTTGCCCGCCAGAGTGGCAATTGTGGGGGAACGAGTGTTATCGCCTCACTCCTTCAACGCACACTTGGGATGACGCCAAGACAGCTTGCCAAGACATGGGAGGCAAGATGGCCGCTCCTCGCTCGCTCGAGGAAATGAATTTCATGGTGAATTTGGCACACAACGCGAACAGTGAATACAGAGCCTGGATTGCTTGCAATGACAAAGAAGTTGAAGGAACCTGGGAGTGTGATGGTCAGGAAGGAAGCGAGCCCTTCTTGGTATGGGATGTTTGGCAACCAGATGATTACAGAAACAATCAAGATTGTGTGGCAATAACCTCTATATTTAATGACAAAATGGATGATACTCCCTGTGATAAACCTGGCTGGGCTTTCTGCGTTCGTCAAGCTGCCTGCACTTTCGGCCTTATCCAATTCTATCACTGATGTCTCCTACCGACACCAACGGCCGCATTCTCAACTCAACTTGCCTACTCGTCCACATCTTCTGGTAGTTTGGTGTGGTAGCCTAAAGACGAGGACACACATCAAAACACTGATTAATTCTGTCTCTAACCTAAGGAGTAGGCCTACATTGGCTGCTCCTTAACAATGAAACAATTTTGGAGATGTTTACTACAAATTTAGCACCAAAGAAAATCACTTGTCTCTCAGGTATAGTGTCAACTGATTAAGTGTTTCGCCCCTAATAAAAATGACATTCTTGCTTTTTTATTTTGGGGCTTGGTTTTCATATTCCTCGTTCATATCAGAAAAGTGTATACCATTTGTGACAAGAAATTATCCGAAATTTTAGGGACAGTTTTGTTTTCATCCGAGGGGGCACATTTATGTCCGCAAAAGGGGCACTTGGGTACATCTGGTTCTGCTGCTCCAGTTGAGATTAACCTGAGTAACCTTCATCATTTAACCTTCAATGTGCATTTTTGCGTTGTTTTTCTTTCTGTGTCTGCAACACTCTTGAAAGAAGTTCTTCTAAAGGAATTTTGTAAGGTTAACAGTGAAGGACAATACCAAGCTGTTTGGATCACCTCTTATATATCGCTTACCAGCCTCCCTATCTCCCTCTTTTCTCCCTCAATGTGAACATTTTGGCAGGTCTGTCCAAGATTCTTCAGGAACCTCCATCGTCAGATGTTCTGCTGGACAGATAACTGGATTCGCTTATCAATCGACGATATCCGAGTATGGGAGGACGAAGTTAAAGACGAACTAGATAAGGTAATTCAAACTATTATTCCGAGCCTATATTGTAATCGAAATACAGTTGCATTTTGTCGGAGCGTTCTCTGCCTTTTGCCATAAAGCAAAGAAACATTTTTGTATCATTGTCCTGCGTAATTGAAGCAGAAAAGCTGCGGTTACATTAAGCATATACGGCATTCGCGTGCGCATGTTGAGATTTCTATTTTGCATAACTACCGGTACTTTAAGCAACCTCTGCTTCATGTTATTTTGCCTATTACTGCCTATAAAACGTCCCGCTGACGATAACCTCTCTGACAAATAAAGGACCTCTAAGTACAAAACCATGTGTGCTGAAAGAAGTGCCATTAAAATGGGACAAAGACAGCAGTTTATATTTCATTTGACAACGGCTTTAAACGACAATCATTATTGGTGATTTGTTTAACAGACAAGAACTATTGGAGAAGTACGAGGGATGTCTGAGCAATGAGATGTGGCACAACAGCCGCCAACGACGAATGTAGAGTGCATGGAAATCTACGTTAACGCACGCTACTCCATCAGCAGCCTTGTTAGTGTAAAGCTACACAACACGTTTCAGGGAAACTCGTTATTTCAGATCAACAAATTCAGTTCTAGTATGTCTTTACACGTATCCATTTTTGTCAGACTATAATTTTGGGGTGAACTTGTTTTGGAGTATATCATTTGTATCAATCCAATCCAAAGTGTATCAAGTGGGGTAGGAGAGCCTCAAGTATTTGGTTCATGACTGGTATTCTAGTTGATTCTGTGAGATGATTTTAATTCACAACATTCTTTATCTTTAGTTATTGGTAATTTAGTTATTGATTTAAGAAAATGACAGGTTGACAGTCCTTTGAGGCAGTTGTAATTCAGGTGATCGCATGACTCTAGTTAAAAAAAAGGTGATTTAGCCTTGGTTGATATAATTTTAGTTAACGATGTGGTATTATTTGAATTAATGGAATAATATACTTTATTATGATACAGTAGTAGTTACAGTCGAGTCTCGTTAATACAAACTCGTTCGGACCTAGCCAAATTGTTTGTTATATCAGAATTTTGTATTAAGAGGAACATCCGTCCCATTCATTGTGCACATAAATGCACAGTCGGGACCAAAGCTTTATGTTTGTTATAACCAGAATTTTGTATTAACAGAGTTTGTACTAACGAGATTCGACTGTATTCACAATGATCATTAGGTATTACTAAAGTTAAAAGCATGATTTGATTGTAGTTAATGAGAAACATATTCCTTAGTTAATAGCTTCACATTAGAGATCATGGGTGAATTTTTGCTGGTTAATGTCAATATTTGTATTCAGTGACTTACTTATCCCTTGCTTATGACAATATTAATTGTTATACCTCTGTCTTGAATACTGTATTTTAATTGGCCTAGAACGATCACATTCCCCTTGGGATATCACGTGTACGGTACCTAACCCTAACCTACGCTATTTTCATCATGTTTTCACACATGCGTGGGAGCAAGCGAACTATAGCAGACGATCAGCTGTTTTGAGCACGTGACATGCATGTGAGTTGCCGTTACATTGTCATTATTGTTGTGTTTACTGCTGCTTGTTTTCGTGATCTTTACATCAAAAATCAAGGAATCCAAGACAGAGGTGTCACAAAACAATTGTTGACTGCTGTGATGAGGGATATGACGTTTTGAAAACCCTCGAGGCGCATAGCACCAGAGGCGAAACGTCATATCCCACATCACAGCAGTCAACAATGGTTAACTACCGGTATATCACGCTAGATGAACTATAATCAAGTTTTAATTAATTAATTCCGGTAAATTGCAGGAGATGCTATAGTTCTAGTTATTTCTAATAATATTCTTGGTACACGCATGAGATCATTATTGTTAATTACAGTAGCTATTGGATATACTAGTAGTTTTAGCTAACCACAATGATATTCAGGTAAATAGTGTGATATTAATAATAGCTAATGGTTTTATCTGATAGTTGATAATAATATGTTTTGGACTTTTGGTGTACCAGTGTATTACTTGACGGGACTTTTTACAGGCACGTAGAAACAGCTTGTAATTTCCCACAAACCAATCTGCCGATTTGGTAAGAAAATCCTTGTTTAAAGGGAAGAAAATAGTGGCATTAACAGTCCCTGCGAAATTTTTCCACATTAAATGGTATCGTTGACAATCAATCAAGATTTAACAAGCGTGCTCGCTAAAATTTGACGGGGCTCGATTACGTGTATTAGAGATGGTGCTTTTTACATAAAACACGATAAATAAACGTTCAAATGGTACTTTACATGTTCTTTTTGTTTATCTTTGAAACAATTACGGGATAAGGGGTTGCTTGGGGTCAAACAGTATGCAAACGAAAGAGGGCAGTCAACGACTGGATAATAATCGTGTAATATGCACTGTTTCCCAGCCCCCTAAAGATATGGGGACCGGTAAATAGCTCCCATTTAGAGCCTCTAATTGGACCACCTCTGCGCACGCGCATCACGATCGTTTATTTCTGAATCGCTGTTCAACTCTTGTGCATGGTTGCTGGAGATTGAACTCACGATTATCAAGAAACTCACGCTTGTTATACATGTACCACAAAAGTACACAAAATCACAAGTGTCTCCATAAAAGCAACGTTCAAGCATATAAACTGCATAGAAGTATGGAACAGCAATATTTCTCTCTTAATTGATATTTGCCAGAGATACCTTCAAATTCGGCAAAAATAGCACATCGTGGCCAGGCCTATTCCCATTTTGCAACAGGCTGGTTGGGCGCAAACATTACCATTGTGATTTAGAATTCACAAGGCGAGGCGGGTTTCAGACCAACGCAGGTCATGCATATACATGAAGTTACCATACATTACCCGAAATTCCGGCCAATGTATGCCAGACTCGCCTCTATTACCGGACCCCATTTTTGAGGACCAAAGGACAACGGGGTCAGGGCACCAGATTCATGCACAATTCCCCCGAGTTACCATTTCGATCAACAATAGAGGGTGGAAGACAGCATACCGTGCCAGAAGTCCGCTTTTATTAAACGACACGCAAACAACCAGTTCCGGCATTTTCAGCGGCCAAATAGGAAACAACGGCTCTTCATTTAAACATATGATATCGATAGACCACCGGGTATGAATGGTAAAACTACCCGTATTTAATTGTGCAGCACACTTACTTTCTTACATCTTGCAATTTGTCTGTAAGTCTTCTCATAAAATTATACCTTACTGAATTCAACGGAAAGGCTACTGCCCTCGCGATCAATAAACTATCAGTTGTGAATCAACATGTTTCGATAACGCTCATACTATGACCTCCAACTCCCTCGAGGATGGATAGGTAAAAGGTTTCCACAACTCGAGGAAGGGTAATAGGCGGTAATTTTTAAAACGAAATCCCAATTAATTGTGACCTTTTATAGCTCAATTAATCTTCGGTTAACTCGGTCTTTTAAGATTAAATGAAGCGTGAAGGTTTAATTAACTCTGGTACAATAAATTTCAACTGGTCAAGGCCAAAAAGCTGTTTGTGTTGTTCAGGGGAACAGCAGGCAATATATAAAATATCACTCAATTGATGACTTGTCCCGGCCTTTATTAAACGTTCTTCATAATTCTGGATGAAGATTGTACCTTGGAGGCAGGTTGCGTCCCAACCTTTTTTGTACCCTCGAGGACGCTGAATAATGGACCATAGCAACAAGACCTTCGTTTTTGTTTTATGATAGCAATATTTTACGTCAGAGGAAATTCGCGTTTGTTTCTACCGCGACGACCAGTTTTCATTGTATTCGATTCAATGCTGAGACACTAAAAGGGTCTATACATGGACAGAGTACACATCTGATCCTCTTCAACTCTGCTACCGCGCGACTGAACAAGGAGCCATACATCATGTATTTGTTGAGAGTTTTCAACTTTGTAGCAATAACTTCAGCAATCAATGCTCAATTTAGGTCAGGTTCCTGCCACTCTCGACTCACTGTCCAATGCTCTTGCCCGCCAGAGTGGCAATTGTGGGGGAACGAGTGTTATCGCCTCACTCCTTCAACGCACACTTGGGATGACGCCAAGACAGCTTGCCAAGACATGGGAGGCAAGATGGCCGCTCCTCGCTCGCTCGAGGAAATGAATTTCATGGTGAATTTGGCACACAACGCGAACAGTGAATACAGAGCCTGGATTGCTTGCAATGACAAAGAAGTTGAAGGAACCTGGGAGTGTGATGGTCAGGAAGGAAGCGAGCCCTTCTTGGTATGGGATGTTTGGCAACCAGATGATTACAGAAACAATCAAGATTGTGTGGCAATAACCTCTATATTTAATGACAAAATGGATGATACTCCCTGTGATAAACCTGGCTGGGCTTTCTGCGTTCGTCAAGCTGCCTGCACTTTCGGCCTTATCCAATTCTATCACTGATGTCTCCTACCGACACCAACGGCCGCATTCTCAACTCAACTTGCCTACTCGTCCACATCTTCTGGTAGTTTGGTGTGGTAGCCTAAAGACGAGGACACACATCAAAACACTGATTAATTCTGTCTCTAACCTAAGGAGTAGGCCTACATTGGCTGCTCCTTAACAATGAAACAATTTTGGAGATGTTTACTACAAATTTAGCACCAAAGAAAATCACTTGTCTCTCAGGTATAGTGTCAACTGATTAAGTGTTTCGCCCCTAATAAAAATGACATTCTTGCTTTTTTATTTCAAGAAAACAAGGAAAGCGCAAATCGCCCTCATTAAAAATGAGAAAAAAATAATAATTGAATAGGGAATGAAACGTTAAAACAGAAATAAGGACAGTTCCTGTACAAGTTAAAACCAATTGAAATTATCATGGGGAAACTGCATTTTCGAAACTTTAGAAACATGATTACATTTCAATCTTTGCTTGATTTCGAAAATGTGTATTATTCACTGTTGTGGATGTGACTGTAAATAAATTCCCACGCATCTGCTTGTAAATTAGCATTAAAATACTCTCGAGTTTGTATGGACCTTATCGCCTGGCTAAGCCTATAGGCATGAGTAGCCTTTAGTGCATTCGTTGTTACTACACTAAAAGGTTCCTAAAATAAAATTCAAAACTCACATTGTATGTTATTTAAGGTCAGGAAGGACCGTTTGAACCCCTTTTCTTTTTTGCTTTTTATGGCAAACGTTGTCTTCTAAACTCCTTTCTTCAAATAAGTGTTAATTTGTCGATGTGGTCACATATTGCATAATTTTTAACATATTTCGTGGTAATTGAAAAAGAGCATTGGAGCTTAGTGTATCATTTGTGTGCAGGGGTGCATTGTATAATTTGCAGTTTAATGCCCGAATTTAAGTGTTTGCATAACATGTTTAAAGATATTTTTTATTCTTACGATTTTTTTTTCATTACGTAGAACACCATATTTTGCACCGATTTGGGGTGCCTAGTTATTCTTGTGGAGCCGCAAATAATATGAATTTTGTAAAAAAAGTTAATAACTAGATGTGGGTGGATTTTTGCCTTCTGTATCCAATTCAAATCTGGATAGCTTTTATACTGCTAGGTAAAAATTGCATTTGGTTTAGAAAATGATTTTACTTTTAGAAGCAAATATAAATGGCTGAACGTGTCAAACAAGACTTAGTCTAATCCAAATTTTTGAAAATTCAACATCATGAAATATCGATACGGTCACACTGAGTTCATTATATTCTGGTTTCTTTAAACATCGATCTACTCTGTTGCCTTATACATGTGGGGGAGGGGGTAACTTTATAGCAAGTCAGGTAACCCATATTGATGTATGATGAAAACAAGAAAGTGCGTGGTCAGGTGATTGTGACTGTTAGGTGATTGTGGATTTATTGTCATGTGCGGATACGAAACAAAAGAGGTTCGCCTTTGGTAAAGATTTTGTTGGTATCGAAACGTTAGGCCTTTTTTTTATTACAATACAAAATAAATGGCCTTTCGGAGCCATTTCGCATTTAACTTTTCCTTTATTTCAGCTTGGTAAGTGCATAGGTTGCAGTGATTACGATATACTAGCTGTTTTCCTTAATAAACACTTGCTGGTGCGAGCACCTTTAATGTTTACTATCCAATGACTGTATGGAATGTGGTTTCTACACAATGTAATTTGAGCCACCCGACCCTCACAACCAGCCCATTCACCCCTGATTAACCTCTGGCATGTCTGGAGTATCTCTCAGGCCCCAAACAGCCGTTAAAACCACAGACATAACCCCATTTGACATTCCATTTTGGTCACAGGGGTGATCGAAATAATCCCAATGTATATAGTGCATTTGTACACAAGCCTATGTAAATGTGCACAAGCACACAGGGTTTTCCCGCCAATTTTCAACCCCTCCAGTATGATCACAAGACTGACACCCCCTCTGAAGGATGTAGTATGGTCCATACTACGATCTGGTGATAGATGGCCCCGGGTGTGTTTACCACGTGGCCAGGACAATATAAAACATAAAAATGTGTAGAGTCAATATTCCATCCTGAATCCAGGTAAGGTTTTAACTAACAATTAGGCCAAATGATAAACAGCACCTTGGAGGGATGCATTTGTGTTCTGTCAACGATAGCGGTCCGTCGACGGCATGACCTTAATTAAGAGTGCGGCAGCAAATGAACTGTCAAAGGTAGTAATGATAAATTCGGCCCAAGTCAAACAATGGGAAAAATACTCTATCACTGGGGATCAAATCAAAAGGGAACCCGACCACATTTTTTTTTTGGGGGGGCGCAAAAAAAAAGATTGGTCCCCCCAAAAGTGGGTCCAAAATAATTACGGCGTGGGGTTCGGGTTCAAGGGTCCCTAAAAAAAAAGTTGGATTCTACATGTTCTGTGTTGCTATCCGACGCAATTTCTAACCATTTAAACAATTTTTTTATGGGTGCGGTTTGTTTGTTTGTTTGGGGTTTTTTTTGGGGGGGGGGGAGGGGAGGGCATGGCCCCCGAACGGTTGAACCCCCCCCCCCCCCATCCCACTTGATCAAGAAGAAATACATCAAATTACAGTTAGATTTACCCTCTTTCACTCCCCCCTCATTTTTTTACGGGATTCGCAGATGTCTTTTTGGTAATGTTTCCCTTCAAATATTACCATCCCTAAAAGCAGTCCTGAAGCACGTCGCCATTGTAGAAGAAAAAATTCCCCCACTCAATTGCAACATAGAGCGACTTTAGGGTCCGTGTTTCAAAGAGATACAAGTTGAGAGCTACGACCCTTCATTTATATCTACCTTCATGTACATGGGCAACAAAAGAGGACTCGGCTCACACGTGAATGCAAAGTAAGTAGCGTTATTTAACATACAGCTGTAATTTAAAAGATTTATTTATTTAGATTAATTTTCAGTCTTAAAATTGAATTTTACTACCAAAAACGTAAAATACAGTTGTGGTGGGAGGATCAGGAGCGGGGTATAGCCAGGAATTACGGCAAGATAGGGAGGGCGATATGACGGCGTGACGTGATAGTCGGACGGCGCGATTTCGCAATTCCTGGCGCATACCAAGGTTATATGGGTTGCTCATTAACTAGTCAAAGTGTTTTATCGTTTCCAAATGACTATAACAGCCTCCGGCACTACAGTATTTCTTTTAATTCTGATGAACAAAATGTTATAATTGACACAAATATATGTTTGATTAAAAAGTCTTTTACTTTCTTTTAAATTTCCAAGTCGAATATATATGTTACAGTGGGACCACGTACGTTGAGTGATTGGGTCATTCGTATCAGAACGACTGCAACCCACGCTGTCGAGTCAGTAAGTTTGTAGATCGAATGCACATTCTGAACATGTAATATTAACTTGATTATGTTCAACTTTGGTCACAACGCGCACTAAAGAAATGTCACGTGCATATCATATACAAACATCCGTGTCATTAATTATCATTACTATAAAAAGCACTACAAAGTTGGAAAAACCAGAAAATACCAAGTTGTATAGGTAATAGTTTGAAAAGGTGCATAGTTAAAATAATCGTCGGGTATCCTTGTCTTAGGAAAAGTGCATCATTGGTGAGCTACATGTATAATAAGTATGCTATAAGCGACCGCAAAATGATCACTACTCTGTAGAATTAAACAAAAATAATATAAAATGTTACATAGATTGTGTATCAATTTTTCACATCAAATAGACCTCTGTCAAATAATGGTTTTGCCCAGCCTGCTGGGTCATGTGATCATAGCTTGATCACGCCACCGCCTGTGACGCAGTTCAATAATGGTTGGCTATTCGGTAGGATGCCATCGATCTTGACTGGACCAAAAGTATGAAGAAAATCGTACTTTACTGAGGATTATTTGACTTTTGCAACCAAGGCATGGTTTTCCCGCCTTTTGTTCTGAAAATCCAGTGTCAGCGATTTACGGGTACACCGAAGTAGGCCTATAGGTAAGTAACTACACTGTAGTGTTGCCTATGCATCCTTTTGTGCAGCAGGAATGTATGACACAATGTCACCAGATAAATAAATTAGGCCTAATCAAGAACAATGCGTAACGTTAACCTCAACAGACCCAACTCCATAGGCCCCTTTTTAAGTCTAGTAACTCCCTGCCTCCTCTAAAGTTCCTCACGGAAACCAGTAAAAAAATATGTTAATTTCTTTTTCAGAGAACATAAAAAGTCCCATGTAGGACTATTACGGCTCTATCATCCCTTGCACGACAAAATCCTTCAAAATTTCCGGAGGGGGTTGACGGATATGGTTAAATGTATTTGATTTGTGCTGTGACGTTTGCGTGAACGTTTCGTATAACCAAATTCACTTCCCATTAACATGTATAATTGTGATATTGTCCCAAAAGGTATTCCCATAAGGCCAAATAAAACCTACATGTTTAGCGTCTCCACCCACTTCTTTTTTTGGAGGCTCTTTTTTTTAACAAAAACATGATAAAATTTAAACAGTGACATCATTTTGGCCTCTTTGTCTGTTGCATCTAGCCCATATAAAGCTGGTATATCAAGTGACGGCCATTTAAAAAAAAAGCTGAGGCCATCTTGAAAAATAGCCCGTTCGAGCGGCCATTTTGGAGGAAAAAAGAAAAACGGCATTCTCCTTCCTTTTTTTCAAAAAGGCAGGACGCTAAACATGTTTTTTGGGGGGCCAAAATTCGTCGCAAATACTGCACTTCCTCCGTATTATAAATCCACAGCTGTGTTTACTCAATTTCCTGAAAAGAAACTGAATTTGAAATCGAGACTGTTTACCCGCTCGATATTTACTAGGGAAAACAATCATATTTTCTACCAAGCCTAGAAAGTTTTCCGAAATTACGTCAGGACTTTTACAGGATACCCAAAAGTCTAAGGGCGAGGATTTGGGTTCCTTTTTTTAACCAGGTAAGTTTATAGACATTCCATATACATGTAATTCAAATTTAGGGAACATTACTTGTTTTCAGGACGTTTAGCACCCATTGCTGTGTAGCTTACGATACGAACGAAGGAAGTCCATTATTTGAGATGGGGCCACCTAAAAGTATAGTCTATGTAACAGACAATGGCGAAAGCCATAGTCTATTACATTTGAGCAGATTCGCTGATTAATAATGCAAGACAACAGCATCTTGACTTCTAAATTTTGATCAATCAGCGGGCGCTTTCTATATCGGGTCTTCGGTCATTCACCGTTGTTGCGTCATAAACTTGAGTAAAAAAATAACCTCGATACGGCAACAAAAACTGTGGTCACGCGCTCTGTATTATATTACGCGATACACGCCCGGTTGTTGTTGTATTACAAAACACTGCATTCGAATTAACCAATCAAACGTTTAGTCCTGATTTGGGAATGAAATGACGTCACGATTTTAGTAAAGTCGACTCCGATTGGCTGAGGCGCGAGATCGTAAAAAATTGCATGCTTTGACATATCAGACGTTATACAGGAGACTTGGCTGGTGATACTCAGACTACATAAAAAGGGGGAAATCTCAAAATTGCAAGCCCTGCACAGAGAGACAACATTTGAGACAAGGAAAAATGACAGGTTCAAGACCAGTCTCGTCAATGCATCAGCGAAGTGTGTCAAAAGAAACGCAAGTCTCTCTGCATTCTGTCCACTGTTATGACACGCGACTACTCTTTTTCGGTATTTGAATTGAGGCTTAAAACTTAACCTGTGGGGTGAAGTAGTAAGAATCTCATCTTTGCCTTCAGATAAAGAGTCGGTGAAATCAACCTTACTGAATTGTCTGCACTTGTCGTTGCGGTTCCAGACGAACAGTGCAAACGGTGGGAAACAGTTTGCATTCAGGACACATAAATAATTCTTAGATATACAACTCTAATACTGTTGTAAATGTTTCATTGTTTCTTAGCTGAGGATTTACGATACAACACGATATGGACACTCAAGATGAAGCAGGTCCTAGCAGGCCATCTGGAGGTACGTATGGTTGCCTTTCATTCTACTTTAATTCCCCTGCCTTTTTATAAATCTTAAGACCGTGTTTTTGTTTATATCGAAATTAAAATCCAAATACTTTTTAAAAGTGTGATGTACTGGGGATTGTCTTTTTGTAGAAACTTAAAGGGGTACCTTTGCCCGTAATGTATCCCGAATTACTCTTAAACGCGTTTCGTACGAAACATTGTGTAATAAATCGTTATCAAACGGTACATAGAGTAATGTGTTTATGCTATGTTAAAACATAATACACGGTGACCCAAAAAATGCAAACTATAAAACATTTGCCTTTAAAAAAGGGATCAGTGGATTCTTGTGTTTTGGTTATCAGATTAAAGCTGAGAGCTTTTTTTTCAAATACTTAAAAGAAAATCAGAAAATAACACTTGGGTTGCTGAGGAAATGCCAACTATGTAATAGTAGTAATTTTTCATCCTGTACACAAAACATTACAAAGGGTTTTTCACTGTAGCTATTTGTGCATGTCCTAATCCTTACAGACAACATGTAACATAATATCACAAGAGTACAAGTGAATTTAATGGAAATACCTTTTTATTTCCAAACCTTTCCAGTATAATAAATGTGTCCAAATATTAAAGAACTTGCGCAAAATTGCACAACAGGTTTACAGTGAAATTTGTCACTGTTGGAAGTATTTGTGTACAGGATGAAAATCACTTCACATTATTGGCATTTTCTCAGCAACCCAATGTGCTATGATTTTTTTTTTCAGTATTTGAAAAAAAAGCTCTCGGCTTTTATCTGATACCCAAAACATAACAATCCACTGATCCTATTTTTTAAGGCAAAAGGTATAGGATTGCATTTGTTTGGGTCACGCTGTATATATACAGGGTGTCTCAAGGTAACCCGTAAAGAAAGGGATAATATAAAATATGAACAAGGTATAAACTTATCGACCATTATTATGATGTTGTCATAACCTAAGGGTTGTAAGCTTTTCATTGATGTCTTAAATACATTCCTCTGGCTATGAATCAGTGAGTTCTAATGTTTTCGAAGTAATAGGCCTATCGTAGGACAGTTTTGGGACAGTTTGGGGTAAAACAATTATGAATAGCAAATCCAGACATAAGACAGATAGGTTCAAGGCAACTCTTCGGAAAACAAGAACAGAATAACTGTTAAATCATTCAGGATTCGAAAACCTTTCATGTTCATCCTCAACATGTCCACGATCCCCATGCCCCTTCCATTTCGGCACAAGGTTCTTAACGGTGGCCCTATAACTTCCATGGCTCATCTGACCATTGCCCAGTGATCACGTAAATTATCCGCCTAGTGCTGTATGAAGACCTGCATAGGTAAGGTTAAGAGGAAGAGTGCTGAAATATGTATACGCCAAATCCCACCCAAAAAGTCACAAGAAGTCAAATCCAATGACATGGCAGGTCATTCCTCGATATGATTCAGTGTCATACCATGCCTCCAAGGGTTCCTGAAAGCTATAACTGACAGCACCCGCTTGTGCCCGCCAATATACTGTCGGAAGAGACATGTACCATTTTGTTGATGTTCGAAATGCAACTCGCGCTGCAGCACAGGATCCCTAATATTGATGGAAGCCCAGTTTCCTTCATGATTTCTTGAATATCCTTTGAAGCTACTTGTATTACGTCTGGTTGTGTTCACAGTGTTTTACCCCTAATTGTCCCAAGTTTTGTATTTTATTTTTTTTTCCCCCAAAAAGTGAATTTTGATCCCTAAATTGTGTTCATGATAGATAAAATGAAATGTAGCCCGTTCTTATCAGTCATCTGGAGGTTTTATTCCGAGGCGGTTAAGTCCGAGAACTATTCCGTTACCAACTGACGCATGCGCATTATGTGTTTTTTTTTAAATATAGATAATTGCGGCCCGTTTTGTTGACAACAAGATGGTATAGTCTGGTTTCCAAACTCTCTATATCATGAACGTACGGTGGCCCTGGAACGGCATTTAAATGTTGACCTTTTGAATATGAACCTTGTATCTTTTTAATATTGACGTTGTATCTTCGCAATATGCATGTTGTACGCTGCTTAATATCGCAATGTGGAAGTTCTTCCTTCTTAATGTGAATGTTCAAACTTGTTAATGTTCACGTTCGATCTTGTCAATGTACACCATGAATCATGCTCATGAAGAACTCTGTTTTGTATTATTGTAATTGACGAAGCTAGAGTGTACCGTCAAGAAAATATTAGTTTCATTAATCTATGTGAACACATCTTTTCTAGTGAAACAGCGCTTATTAGTCTGAACATAAATTATAAAAGATGAGTGAATTAAAACAGAGAGCCTTGTTTGCATGATTAACAACACTTCAAGCTAGACCCAGGTTAAGTGACATTAAACAGCCGTCGTATTGAAACGCCATCCTATCTGGTTGAATAAACTACATGGCTTGGCAAGGACATCGTACTTTTCAGTACGCTTGATTCACATTGCGAAGGAGCACGGTTCAACAATAATATTAACAAGATGCAAGGTTCAACGTTAATAATGCGAAGGTCCATGATTGATATTGCGAAGAAGCAAGGTGCAACGTTGACATCAAGCATGATTCATGGTGTACATTGACAAGATCGAACGTGAACATTAACAAGTTGAAACATTCACATTGAGAAGGAAGAACTTACACATTGCGTTATTAAGCAACGTACAACGTGCATATTGCGAAGATACAACGTCAATATTAAAAAGATATACGGTTCATATTAAAAAGGTCAACATTAAAATGTCGTTCCAGGGCTACCGTATGAACGAACTATTCACAGCCAAACTATATGAATCGTGCTGATTCATGTATTCATGTGCTATTTTCATTGAATATACGAATAATGCACCACGTATCACAACACATTGACTCGGGCATCAAACCATTTTGAGGTCTTATCTGATTAGTTTTTGGACTGCCTGATTAGAAAGCCAAAGAAAAGAATAAATGTGTGTTTACAGTAACATCCTGCAAATTGACATTGGTAGGGACTATAATGTAGATAGGAATAACAATTCTTTGTTATTTTGTAACCTTTTATGATTGTCCGTGTTGGTCTTCATAGTGCTAACTTTGTTTACTTTAGAGGTTTCTTTAAAGCCGCCCTCTGGTGGACCTGCGATTTGCTTGCGCCGCGACGGAACCGTCAGCATCAAGCAGAAAAGTCGAGCCTAGGTCACAAAACTGAGAAACCGTGTGATCCTCATGGAACAATTAAGCGTCATCTCGACACAAAATAATCGCCGCCATGCTCACTCAGTGACGTTACCCACGACGTGACGACAATTACAATAGACCTTAATTAGGGTGCGCCATCTTCAAAATCAAAGCGAGGCAATTAAAGCTAACAAACATGGCGGCGTAATAATTTGTTCGGTGAACGAGTGACTCTCGCAAAGTTAATACAGCAGATTGAAATCTTATAAATGGATGGATACCTCAAGTTTCCAGAAACATCAATCTATTCTATGTGGGTCATGTCTCATTGCATTTTGAAGAAGAATCTCATAAATAGCTTCAAACAGTGACCGAACTCAGGTGTTTGTGTAGTGCTCACTAGCACTACTAGTTTAACGCCGCAGCACTGCCATCAACGGCAAACGTCAACTTTCACTTTTCATCCGTGGCGTTTTCTGAAATATTGAATTTATTTGGCAGGAACTACTTGAATAAGGCAATCCGAGAATTGTCATTTTTTGCACAGGACCTATTAGTCTAGGCAATATAAGGTTTGACCTCAAACAAATTGCAACATATTTTTTTTCACCACAGTGCATTTCTATTTGGTCCCTAAAATAATATACTAAAAGTCCAAATAGTGTTATGCCCAATTTGCAAAAATCCGAAAACGGCCGCAAACTGTAACACTTTCAAATTGATTTGGTCATAATTCTCATAATACTTAGCTTTTTGGGGTATTTTAAGCGACAATGTTAGTCCGCTTACATTGATTTCATCATAATTGTAGTCCTATGTAACTTTCAAGATCCCTATTCCCAAATTTGCCAAATGCTGTGCAATAATTTGCAATTTGTTTAAGGTTCACTCAGATACGAACATGAAATTTTTTTTCTTGCATGCACACATTGCACACGTGCAAAACGACACGAGCGGCACGAGCCTTCAAGACACCCGTCTATTAGTTGAGCAGACGGGCTTCTCGAAGGCTCGTATCATTCTGCATGTAAACGAATCGGGGTAACTATACAGTGCACTAGCGTTGATACATTTCTGCATGGGGGAGCCTTTTACGTTCGAATCGGTCTCCAGTTCCCCTTATTTCTGGAAAACGACAGGGACTGCGCGAATGACAATTTACGGATAGCCTTATAAGTAACTCCTACCCCATCAATGCAATTTCAGCTCAGAAAACGCCACGGATGGAAAAGTGAAAATAGAAAGTCTGACGTTGTTGGTGGTACTACTGCGTTAACCCTAAAGGGGCCGGGTTATTTTGACCATCTCTCAGCCGGGGGCCGCCCCCCCCCTAAGATCTCGGCCATCGAGTGACGAAAAATTTTGAAACTCGGCACATGCATAGAGCAACTCTTCCTAAACATACCCAAGAAATTTCATGACTATAGGTCAAAGGGTTTTGGAATTATGGCTAATTAATTATTCATATGTACGAATGGCAATTCTGCTCTGTGTACACGGCGTATATGCGAACATTCAGTTTTCACGGCGCCTAGCGCCGAAAAAATTTTCGCTACGCGGTAACCCGTGGTCCGATTTTTATGGGTTTTTTTTTTTTTATTATTATTTTTTTTTTTAGAAGCTATCACAGAAAATGTTGAGGGGGGGGGGGGCGGATTCCGCCCCCGGCCTATTTAGGGTTAATTACTAGCGAGTTCTATGAGGAAACTTCAATTCGACCACTGTTTTAGGCTTTATCTTCTATATTTCTTCAAGCTGCAATGAAACATGACCTACCTAGAATACACATTGAAATTTTGAGGGAATTTGAGCTATCTATCAATTTATAAGATTGTCAATCTGCTGTAATTTCCGAGAGTTACTCGTTCACCGCATACGCTATTTTCGCCGCCATGAATGTTTGCCTTATTTGCCTCACTTTGATTTTCAAAATGGCGTAGCCTATCCTGAGAAAAATCTTTTCAAAACTTTTCACAATGCTCGACTGCGATTGATTCCCGCTTGTCGGGAACACGTTCCATCGCGTCGTAGTTGTTGAAATGTGTGTACTCTTGCGACTGTCGGTTTTGAGCGCTGACTAATGCCGATTTCCTCAATATCGTCGCAGTTACACTCCGGTCACAAAATATATGCAACTGACATGTTCCCACCAGTCGAAGCTCAGGCGCAGCTTGATCATTAATCTAAATGTCAGTCGCCGACTCTTCCGTGCCATCGCGAGGTCGACCTGAGGACGGCTAAACAGCAGCTTAAAAGCAGTTTGTGTAAAATAGTTCTGTTGACTCATCCTGCTTAATTAACACTTAGGCCTCATTCAAAAGTGAGCAATTGGAAATATGCCGAATTTCATTTATTTTTTTGGCGAAACTTTTGGGCAGCAAATTGTGCGGTCTATAATTTGGCACCAAAAAATCTGGGCTAAGTTGAAACATTTTACCAAATGGGGCTTAAATTACTTAGTATACCATTTTTTTTTATCGGTTTCGGTTTTTTTTTCAGAACATTGCTTCGATGACAAAGCTCTGTACGAGATCGCTACGAGGCTTGGTTGTGATTGGGTAAAACTGGCAGTTCAGGGGCTTGGCTTTACGATGATACAAGTTCCAATTATCGAGAACAAATACGAAAAAGATCCCATAAGGCAAGGTTTGGAAATGCTTGTGACATGGAAACGTGCCCAGTCCACCAGTGTTGAACAGCAGATTACCACGTTGTGTACAGCATTGAAGAACATCGGAAGGGCAGATATTGCAGAATTTCTGCAAGGTAAACACATGTTTCTGCTCATTGTATGTGTAGTGAGGACAAGGGCGGATCCAGGGGGGGGGGGCCAAAGGGGGCCATGGCCCCCCCCCAAAACGAAACCAATTTTTTTTTTTTTATGTGACATCGCAAAAAAGGCAGGCAATGAGCACACCACCATCTTTTCCTCAAAAAAACATTGGTTAAAGTGGTCAGAAATTGCCTCAGATCGCACCACAGAGCATCTAGAATCCAAAAATTCGGGGCCCTTAAGCGGGCCCCCTGAACCCCACGCCGTAATTTTTGGACCCACTTTTTTGGAGGACCAAAATTTTTTTTGGCCCCCCCCAAAATTGTGTTCTGGATCCGCCCTTGAGTGAGGAATTAAAGGCGTTCTTGCAGAAATTGAATACGTGTATTCATTAACATTACAAAATTGGTCAAAATAGGCAGTTCGCTCTACTTATGGGTTGGGTTTCTGAAAGCGGATACATGTCAGTGCTGGTATGTTAAATTGCCAATGAAACAGCAACCAATAATTTGATGTAACCTTGTTATTTCTTTCAAAAAAAAAGCAACGAAATGTAGAAAACAACATTTGAATAGATTTTTTTTAAATGCCATATTTTGTTCCTTTAAAAAAAAAAACTTCTCTTGGTGCAAGTCCAGCAGACAACTGCGCCAAATGTTTAATTTACAGGGAGCAAAACATAAATCTTTAAAGTTTTGTTCCCCGTGTTCAACAAATTAGATTTTTTTTATTTACATTCATACATTTTCAACTAAAGGTTTTATTCCAACAAACCCCGCCCCTCTTTCTGGACGTCTGTTAACCTCTAAAAAGGTTTTGTTTTGTGAGCAGACTGGCTCCCAGTGGGTATTTTATGACACTGATAGAAAAAAGGAATTATTGTCTTGTAACCAAATAACTCGAAATTGTTAAGTAATTATTCAATAACTAAAAATGAACCGATCGGTCAGTGTCTCATTCAAAATTGAAAAACTTTTGTATTGCTGGAAAAAATTGTCGGGATAAAACTGACAATCAGCACGGGAAACGCAAATCCAAACTGAGGTGATTGAAAATGGGTTTACGCTACAAGAATTTTTTTTTAATATAAATAACATAGGGGTAAATTACAGGGGATGGGGAGGATTCCTGTCACACTTCTGCGTATCCTAATTCCTTATGACTTGCGCATTGACATTTTTTTCATACGCAGTCGTACGCACAATACGCACCTCATATGCATCTCCATCGTTTTGTGTAGGTTTTATGTAAGCAGATATACGCATGGTACGGCCCAGTACGCTGGATAGTTTTGGGCATGCACAAAACTACGCTGCGTACGCTGTTACGCAGGTCATAAGTTATAAATACGCAGCGCATCTGTCCCGCATCGGTTGAGCGCGGTACGAGTACGCTATGTGTTCGGGAGGGATAAGCCGTTCATATGCGGCAATACGCTGACCTCCTATATTGGACGTATACATAGCGACGTATTGCACGAATTAGTACCGCTCGTCCTGCGAGCGGGCAGCGCAATGTACTTATTCGTAACTTATGAGGAACGCACAGATGGCGAACTTGCGCACTGCATACGTTACTCATACCCATCTCATACGCAATGGATGCGCTGAATTCGTTACTTTTACGCTAGATGTGCGTCGTACATAAGTCAAAGTGATCAAAACATTTCGACGTTAATTGAGCGTACGGCTGCGTATTGAAAATTTTTGATAAGGAACTCATAAGGAATTCAGATACGCAAAGGTGTGACAGGGGCTTTACTGCACATGCAGCGGACGTATTTGTGTGTAACGAAAGCAGCGTGTCAGGCACTTTACGCTATACATTTCAAGTCATATCAGTTAAAGGACGGGGATGTTTTTTTAGGGGGCCACCACCGGGGATTAATTTTGTCAAGTTTTGCCCTTTTCTGAGAGAGAAGCGTTGTATGCTAAAAAGAACCAGTACGTGCTGGCAATAATCAGGGAATTGGTGGACAATAACAAGAAAATTGCCGACGTGAATTAAAATTGATATATAGGGGAAGGAAATGAGGATTTGTTATCAGCATCAGCAGTTTGAATGGATGCTAAACAGACGGTCTTTTTCTTCCTCCCATTTTAAACGATCGAAGTCTCATTATGAAGAATGGGTGGGAAGAAGCGAAGGATGGTCGACCTTTAAGGTTTCTAAGGGTGGGAATAAAGTTAAAGCCCCTGCCCAGAGCAATCAGTTCAATGATTGACAGCTTTTTAGCCTTCAGCAGTGATTTTCTTTGCCTCATTTTTACGCTTTTATGCAAATTACGGGACTGGTCAGATCTTTCTCCGGCTGGTTTTGGTTGGCTTTTGTTGATTCTCCTGGTGATGAACGGTTGCGTTTGGTGTGAAATAGATGGCATTTTTGAGTTACCCTTCTTTCAAACCGAAACCATTTTCTTATGTTTCCCTCACTGCATTAGGTATATCAAATATCCGGGAGACTGCAAAATCAGGTATGTATTGGTCAATTTGGCATCCCAAATGTTTGGAAAGCATCACAATGATGAACCAGGAAGTGTTTTTTTGCTGGAGGTAGAGCTTATCCACTGTCGCTTTAATATCATAATGATAAGGGAACCCGTTATTAATGATTTTTACACGTGTGCATAATTATAGCAAATTTTCAATCCTCTGAAGTGTATGAAAATTAATAATCATCTGTTTTTGGATAATTTTTTTTTGAAAAGTGCACCATTTTAAACGTTTAAAATGTTGCTACTTTTCCTAACAACTAAGGGCGCTGTTGCCGTGATTTTGCTTATTAAAATATTTGGACAGAAATAGACTGAAGATGCAGATATACACTGTAAAAACAGTGTTTAGCATTTAAACACATCAGAAACGTGTTTATAGTTTAATACGTTTAGGAATGTGTTTCAATTCTAAACGTTTACCACTTTTTAATGTTGTGAAACTAAACGTGTTTACGTTTTGGGCATGTGCTTAGGATTGTATATCTAAATGCGCTTAGGAAGGTGTTTAAATGCTAAACATATTATAAATTGTACATGTCAAACGGATAATGCGTGTCACAGAAAAAGGACATCTAAACATGTCATGATGCTAAACGTGTGGAAAAAGTGGGTACATAATTAGTGTTTAGAAATGTGTTAAATCCTAAACACCATTTTTACAGTGTAGGGCCAGTTGTGGTAAGGGCTTATACAAAACCCCACCTTAACTTACCATTAAGTCATTATCAAGTGATAATTATTTTGTGACCTTTTTTTCCATATTGATAATTTTCTCTTGACCAACAGGTCCTGATCATCTGAAGATTTGCCAACAGCTGCTTGTCACTTTCTACGAAGCTCACGCAGGGTTCATCCCAGAGATTGTAACGTCTTCTATGTTTCCGGCGCTGGGTGTTGATGAATTCTATATTCATTTGAATCTCCTTCAGAGTGGGCACCAAACCACACGTGAAGACGTGAAAATGTCAGGGCAAACTAAGAGTTTGAATAGACCCGAAACAGTCCCACTGGACACATGGGAGGATATGTATGATGAAAAGAAGGTAGGGGGAAAATGATCCTTCTTTCAGGTGGGGCTGGATTCGGCAAATCGACCCTTTGTGTAACGATAGCGAATACCTGGAAAAAACGTCAAGGGTCAAACGTTGCCAAATTTGAGCTCCTGTTCTTGTTGAAGTTGAGCCAATTCAAGACAAGTTGTATCATAGATGCAATTTTTGATCAATTGTTGCTGCACACTGACAAACTGACAAAGTCAGATTTGAAAAAGGTTATCAGTGACAACGAAGATAAGGTTGCATTTTTGATAGATGGGTTAGATGAAATACCGCGCCATATTTTGGAATCTGCCGAGGGTGTGTTTACGATTGACGAGTTGTTGAAAAACATGAAATTGCTCAACAGCTGTGTGTTGGTGACAACACGGCCAGACATGGCTGCCATAGTTACTCAGGGGTACCGAGGCTATGCCATGGTTGAAACAAAGGGATTTACAGTCGGAAACAGAAATAAGTTCATTAAAGCACAGTTTCCACGCGATATCACTGCTGCAGAAGCCTTAATTTCATGGTTGGACTCACTTTTTGCTCTCCAGGCATTGTCACAGAGTCCAATCATTGCACGTATGCTATGTTTGCTTTGGCCGAACAGACCTGACCCATCAAAACCATTGCCAGACAAGTTAACAACTGTGTATTCTGAATTCACAGAGGCTCATATTAAACTTCGCTTAAGCACACTTAGTGATGCTGATAGGCAGCAAATGATGAAGAAAATGTTGAAAAGACTAGGACAAGTTGCATTGGAAGGGCTCCTAGATGAGGAAAGACTCCATTTCTCACCTGGAGATTTCACCGGGGACGAATCTGTCTTGAAGGACGGTTGTCAAATGGGTATCTTGAAGACAGAAACTGTTCCGAGTAGCTGGAGGGACGTTGAAGTCGTCACGTTTCTCCACAAGTCTCACCAAGAATACTGCGCAGCATGCTACCTTATCAGTCTGCTCGATAGTGATGAACAGAGCTTTCGTAAGTGTCTTGATAAAGCCGTTTCACTTCGTGTTGCGAAAGTTATATATGTGCTTCGATTTTGCTGCGGTTTATCAGAACGGGCTGCTGATCTCATCCTTAGCCGTATAGGACAGGGTAACGACGATCTTGCACGATTGTGCTTGGTTGAGTCTGGTTCACAAAAGTTAGCGTCTAAACTACTGAAGCCAGCAAAGATTTCGTGCGAGGGCCAAGAGTACCTGGCAGCACTGTTGTTTTACATACAGTCTGGTATTAAACTAAACAGGACCGTCTTCCTAATCAGGTGCAATTCATATGCCGAACTGCAAGTTCTTGGAGATATTCTTCGATGTTGCAAAAGTAACATTCGGAGAATGACTATCAAGTGTACCCTGTCTGATCAAGGTAATGAGATGTTACGGCTGCTTGCAAAAACGCTTCAAAAAGCGGATAAGGCATTGATGAGGAAGAAATTGCTAGGTATACAAATTGATATTGTTTATCAGTCAAATTACGATGGTCAGTACCTATCGGAGTGCATTTCTCATTTACCTGAGCAGTTATGGACGGTGTCTGTATTTCGAAGATCGCTGGATGAAACGTGCGGTCTAGTGGATGCACTGACAGGATGTGTGTTACACAGTGTGTGTGTATCTGAGGTCGACATGCACGGTCACATTGCTGAGTTGGGTCCTCTTGTTACTCCAGCCTTGAAGGAGTTGTGGTTAAACGTCTGCGAACTGGATGATGCTGATGTGGAGGGCGTGGTCAGCCTCCTTCCTGTTGGACATGGTTTGACAGAGATTGGTATTCCTGGCAATGCATTCAGTTTGGATGCAGTGAAGACTCTTGCGGGCCATTTTCATGATCTTCCTAAACTGAACTTTTTCTTGTGCCACTCCCAAGGTCTTGATGCTAATAATGTTCAGCAGGTGATTCAGCAAGACATTCCACAACTGGAAGAAAATGCGAAAAGAGCACGCAGGCCTTTCAAGTGCAGTTCATACGAGGAGGTAAAACAACTCACACAAACTCTTCTTGGTGGCCTGGTCCTTCCGACCAGCTGGATAGATTTGAGGTACTTGGTGTCGGAGCGGTGGGGAGAAGCGATGGCACTGCTTGAGGAAACATTCGGGTCATTGGACGAAAGGCTCCGTGGTCAAATGGAGCTCACAGTCGATGTTGGGAATGAGAGTGTCGCTGATGTTGAGCGGCTTGCAGGATGCATAAGCCGTCTGTCCACTCAAGTTGAGAGGTTCA